>NC_092054.1:77839730-79145617 GCF_003086295.3 Arachis hypogaea | reverse complement strand
CTTGTTCACAAATTAAGAATAAATTAATTTAAAAAATTTAAAATTTTAATTTTTTATTTTTTGAATATTGTTGGAATCTTTTATTTTTTACAATCAGAAAAAAGTTTATTTTTTTAGTTTAAAAATTAAAAAAAATAAATTTACAGATTTGTTATTTACCAAATATTGATGGACTTTATTTTATTGTTCTAATTTAAATAAAAAAATTAATCATATAATTTTAATATTCAAAGATAAAAAATTAATTTTTTTTTTAATTTTTAATTTTTTAAAAAATATTTTTTTATCTTTTTATTCAACGGATAAGACTACACCCTCACAGTTGACTTTTTTTGCTGCACTTGTTCACAAAGTAAGAATAGATTAATTTAAAAAATTTAAAATTTTTATTTTTATATTTTTTGGATAATTTGGAATTTTTTATTTTTTTACAATTAGAAAAAAATTTATTTTTTAAGTTTAAAAATTAAAAAAAAATTAATTTACAGATCTTTTGTTTACAGGATATTGCTGAACTTTATTTTATTTTTCTAATTTAAATAAAAAATATTTAATATATAATTTAAAAATTAAAAAATAAAAAATTTAGTTTTTTAAAATTTTTAATCTTTTTAAAATATTTTTTTATCTTTTTATTCACCGAATAAGACTACACCCGGACAGTTGACTTTTATTTTGCTGCACTTGTTCACAAATTAATAATAGATTAATTTAAAAAATTTAAGATTTTAATTTTTTTTATTTTTTGAATAATTTGGAATTTTTTATTTTTTTTACAGTTAGAAAAAAGTTATTTTTTAACTTTAAAAATTAAAAACAAATTAATTTACAACTCTGTTATTTAACAGATATTGTTGGACTTTATTTTATTTTTCTAATTGAAATAAAAAAATTAATCATATAATTTAAAATTTCAAAAATAAAAAAATTAGTTTTTTAAAATTTTTAATTTTTTTTATTCTCTAGATAATGCTGCACTCAGAAAATTAACTTTTTTTTTGCTGCACTTGTTCACAAAATAAGAATAAATTAATTTAAAAAATTTAAAATTTTAATTTTTTATTTTTTAGATATCATTGGTATTTTTTTAGTTTAAAATTTAAAAAAATTAAATTTACTAATCTGTTATTTACCAGATATTGCTGGACTTTATTTTATTTTTTTAATTTATTTAAAAAAATTAATCATATAATTTAAAAATTCAGAAATAAAAAATTTATTTTTTTAAAAATTTTAATATTTTTAAAAATATTTTTTTATCTTTTTATTCACCGAATAATGCTACACCCGGATAGTTAACCTTTTTTTTGCTCCACTTGTTCATAAATTAAGAATAAATTAATTTAAAAATTTAAAATTTTTATTTTTTATTTTTTGGATATTTTTGGAATCTTTTATCTTTTACAATCAGAAAAAAAAATTTATTTTTTTAGTTTAAAAATAAAAAAAATAAATTTACAGATCTGTTATTTACCAAATATTGATGGATTTTATTTTATTGTTCTAATTGAAATAAAAAAATTAATCATATAATTTAAAATTTCAAAAATAAAAGATTTAGTTTTTAAAAATTTTTAATTTTTTATTTTCCAGATGATGCTGCACTTGGAAAATTAACTTTTTTTTGCTGCACTTGTTCACAAAATAAGAATAAATTAATTTAAAAAATTTAAAATTTTTATTTTTTTATTTTTTAGCTATCATTGGTATTTTTTATTTTTTTAAAATAAGAAAAAAATTTATTTTTTTAATTTAAAATTAAAAAAATTAAATTTACTAATCTGTTATTTACTAGATATTGCTGGACTTTATTTTATTTTTCAAATTTATATAAAAAAATTAATCATATAATTTAAAAATTCAGAAATAAAAAATTTATTTTTTTAAAAATTTTAATATTTTTAAAAATATTTTTTATCTTTTTATTCACCGAATAATGCTACACTCGGATAGTTAACTTTTTTTTACTCCACTTGTTCACAAATTAAGAATAAATTTATTTAAAAAATTTAAAATTTTAATTTTTTATTTTTTGGATATTTTTGGAATATTTTATTTTTTATAATCAGAAAAAAAAATATTTTTTTAGTTTAAAAATAAAAAAAATAAATTTACAGATCTGTTATTTACCAAATATTGATGGATTTTATTTTATTTTTCTAATTGAAATAAAAAAATTTATCATATAATTTAAAATTTCAAAAATAAAAAATTTAGTTTTTCAAAATTTTTAATTTTTTATTCTCCAGATGATGCTGCATTCAGAAAATTAACTTTTTTTTTGCTGCACTTGTTCACAAAATAAGAATAAATTAATTTAAAAAATTTAAAATTTTAATTTTTTTATTTTCTAGCTATCATTGGTATTTTTTATTTTTTTAAAATTAGAAAAAAATTTATTTTTTTAATTTAAAATAAAAAAAAATTAAATTTACTAATCTGTTATTTACCAGATATTGCTGGACTTTATTTTATTTTTCAAATTTATATAAAAAAATTAATCATATAATTTAAAAATTCAGAATTAAAAAATTTATTTTTTTAAAAATTTTAATATTTTTAAAAATATTTTTTATCTTTTTATTCACCGAATAATGCTACACTCGGATAGTTAACTTTTTTTTTGCCCACTTGTTCACAAATTAAGAATAAATTAATTTAAAAATTTAAAATTTTAATTTTTTATTTTTTGGATATTGTTGGAATCTTTTATTTTTTACAATCAGAAAAAAAATTTATTTTTTTAGTTTAAAAATAAAAAAAATAAATTTACAGATCTGTTATTTACCAAATATTGATGGATTTTATTTTATTTTTCTAATTGAAATAAAAAAATTAATCATATAATTTAAAATTTCAAAAATAAAAATTTATTTTTTTTAAATTTTTAATTTTTTAAAAAATATGTTTTTTATCTTTTTATTCACCGAATAACGCTACACTCGGATGGTTAACTTTTTTTTGCTCCACTTGTTCACAAATTAAGAATAAATTAATTTAAAAAGTTTAAAATTTTAATTTTTTATTTTTTGAATATTGTTGGAATCTTTTATTTTTTACAATCAGAAAAAACTTTATTTTTTTAGTTTAAAAATTAAAGAAAATAAATTTACAGATTTGTTATTTACCAAATATTGATGGACTTTATTTTATTGTTCTAATTTAAATAAAAAAATTAATCATATAATTTTAATATTCAAAGATAAAAAATTTATTTTTTTTTAAAATTTTTCATTTTTTAAAAAATATTTTTTTATCTTTTTATTCACCGGATAAGACTACACCCTCACAGTTGACTTTTTTTGCTGTACTTGTTCACAAAGTAAAAATAGTTTAATTTAAAAAATTTAAAATTTTTATTTTTATATTTTTTGGATAATTTGGAATTTTTTATTTTTTTACAATTAGAAAAAAATTTATTTTTTAAGTTTAAAAATTAAAAAAATAAATTTACAACTCTGTTATTTAACAGATATTGTTGGACTTTATTTTATTTTTCTAATTGAAATAAAAAATTAATCATACAATTTAAAATTTCAAAATAAAAAATTTAGTTTTCTAAACTTTTTAATTTTTTAATAATATTTTTTATTTTTTTATTCTTCGGATAATGCTGCACTCAGAAAATTGTCTTTTTTTTGCTGCACTTGTTTACAAAATAAGAATAAATCAATTTAAAAAATTTAAAATTTTTTATTTTTCAATTTTTTTAGTTTTAGAATGTTGTTGAAATTTTTTATTTTTATTCTATTATAAAAAAATTTATTTTTTAGTTTAAAACTTTAAACAAAAATAAAAAATTTACAGATCTTTTGTTTACAGGATATTGTTGAACTTTATTTTATTTTTCTAATTTAAATAAAAAATATTTAATATATAATTTAAAAATTAAAAAATAAAAAATTTAGTTTTTTAAAGTTTTTAATCTTTTTAAGATATTTTTTTATCTTTTTATTCACCGAATAAGACTACACCCGTACAGTTGACTTTTTTTATGCTGCACTTGTTCACAAATTAATAATAGATTAATTTAAAAAATTTAAGATTTTAATTTTTTTTATTTTTTGAATAATTTGGAATTTTTTATTTTTTTTACAGTTAGAAAAAAGTTATTTTTTAAGTATAAAAATAAAAAAAAATAATTTACAACTCTGTTATTTAACAGATATTGTTGGACTTTATTTTATTTTTCTAATTGAAATAAAAAAATTAATCATATAATTTAAAATTCCAAAATAAAAAAATTGGTTTTTTTTAAATTTTTAATTTTTTTATTCTCTAGATAATGCTGCACTCAGAAAATTAACTTTTTTTTTGCTGCACTTGTTCACAAAATAAAAATAAATTAATTTAAAAAATTTAAAATTTTAATTTTTTATTTTTTAGATATCATTGGTATTTTTTTAGTTTAAAATTTAAAAAAATTAAATTTACTAATCTGTTATTTACCAGATATTGCTGGACTTTATTTTATTTTTTTAATTTATATAAAAAATTAATCATATAATTTAAAAATTCAGAAATAAAAAATTTATTTTTTTAAAAATTTTAATATTTTTAAAAATATTTTTTATCTTTTTATTCACCGAATAATGCTACACTCGGATAGTTAACTTTTTTTTTGCCCACTTGTTCACAAATTAAAAATAAATTAATTTAAAAATTTAAAATTTTAATTTTTTATTTTTTGGATATTGTTGGAATCTTTTATTTTTTACAATCAGAAAAAAAATTTATTTTTTTAGTTTAAAAATAAAAAAAATAAATTTACAGATCTGTTATTTACCAAATATTGATGGATTTTATTTTATTTTTCTAATTGAAATAAAAAAATTAATCATATAATTTAAAATTCCAAAATAAAAAAATTGGTTTTTTTTAAATTTTTAATTTTTTTATTCTCTAGATAATGCTGCACTCAGAAAATTAACTTTTTTTTGCTGCACTTGTTCACAAAATAAAAATAAATTAATTTAAAAAATTTAAAATTTTAATTTTTTATTTTTTAGATATCATTGGTATTTTTTTAGTTTAAAATTTAAAAAAATTAAATTTACTAATCTGTTATTTACCAGATATTGCTGGACTTTATTTTATTTTTTTAATTTATATAAAAAATTAATCATATAATTTAAAAATTCAGAAATAAAAAATTTATTTTTTAAAAATTTTAATATTTTTAAAAATATTTTTTATCTTTTTATTCACCGAATAATGCTACACTCGGATAGTTAACTTTTTTTTTGCCCACTTGTTCACAAATTAAGAATAAATTAATTTAAAAATTTAAAATTTTAATTTTTTATTTTTTGGATATTGTTGGAATCTTTTATTTTTTACAATCAGAAAAAAAATTTATTTTTTTAGTTTAAAAATAAAAAAAATAAATTTACAGATCTGTTATTTACCAAATATTGATGGATTTTATTTTATTTTTCTAATTGAAATAAAAAAATTAATCATATAATTTAAAATTTCAAAAATAAAAATTTATTTTTTTTAAATTTTTTATTTTTTAAAAAATATGTTTTTTATCTTTTTATTCACCGAATAACGCTACACTCGGATGGTTAACTTTTTTTTTGCTCCACTTGTTCACAAATTAAGAATAAATTAATTTAAAAAGTTTAAAATTTTAATTTTTTATTTTTTGAATATTGTTGGAATATTTTATTTTTTACAATCAGAAAAAACTTTATTTTTTTAGTTTAAAAATTAAAGAAAATAAATTTACAGATTTGTTATTTACCAAATATTGATGGACTTTATTTTATTGTTCTAATTTAAATAAAAAAATTAATCATATAATTTTAATATTCAAAGATAAAAAATTTATTTTTTTTAAAATTTTTCATTTTTTAAAAAATATTTTTTTATCTTTTTATTCACCGGATAAGACTACACCCTCACAGTTGACTTTTTTTGCTGTACTTGTTCACAAAGTAAAAATAGTTTAATTTAAAAAATTTAAAATTTTTATTTTTATATTTTTTTGGATAATTTGGAATTTTTTATTTTTTTACAGTTAGAAAAAAATTTATTTTTTTAGTTTAAAAATTAAAAAAATAATTTACAACTCTGTTATTTAATAGATATTGTTGGACTTTATTTTATTTTTCTAATTGAAATAAAAAATTAATCATATAATTTAAAATTTCAAAAATAAAAAATTTAGTTTTCTAAACTTTTTAATTTTTTAATAATATTTTTTATTTTTTTATTCTCCGAATAATGCTGCACTCAGAAAATTGTCTTTTTTTGCTGCACTTGTTCACAAAATAAGAATAAATTAATTTAAAAAATTTAAAATTTTTTATTTTTCAATTTTTTTAGTTTTAGAATATTGTTGAAATTTTTTATTTTTCTTCTATTAGAAAAAAATTTATTTTTTAGTTTAAAACTTTAAACAAAAATAAAAAATTTACAGATCTTTTGTTTACTGGATATTGCTGAACTTTATTTTATTTTTCTAATTTAAAAAAAATATTTAATAATATAATTTAAAAATTAAAAAACAAAAAATTTAGTTTTTTAATGTTTTTAATCTTTTTAAAATATTTTTTTATCTTTTTATTCACCGGATAAGACTACATCCGGACAGTTGACTTTTTTTTGCTGCACTTTTTCACAAATTAATAATAGATTAATTTAAAAAATTTAAGATTTTAATTTTTTTTTGAATAATTTGGAATTTTTTATTTTTTTTACAGTTAGAAAAAAGTTATTTTTTAAGTTTAAAAATTAAAAAAATTAATTTACAACTCTGTTATTTAACAGATATTGTTGGACTTTATTTTATTTTTCTATTTGAAATAAAAAAATGAATCATATAATTTAAAATTTCAAAAATAAAAAAATTAGTTTTTTAAAATTTTTAATTTTTTTATTCTCTAGATAATGCTACACTCAGAAAATTGACTTTTTTTTTGCTACACTTGTTCACAAAATAAGAATAAATTAATTTAAAAAATTTAAAATTTTAATTTTTTTATTTTTTAGATATCATTGGTATTTTTTATTTTTTTTAAATTAGAAAAAAATTATTTTTTTAGTTTAAAATTTAAAAAAATTAAATTTACTAATTTGTTATTTACCAGATATTGCTGGACTTTATTTTATTTTTTTAATTTATATAAAAAAATTAATCATATAATTTAAAAATTCAGAAATAAAAAATTTATTTTTTTAAAAATTTTAATATTTTTAAAAATATTTTTTTATCTTTTTATTCACCGAATAATTCTACACCCGGATAGTTAACCTTTTTTTTGCTCCACTTGTTCACAAATTAAGAATAAATTAATTTAAAAAATTTAAAATTTTAATTTTTTATTTTTTGGATATTGTTGGAATCTTTTATTTTTTACAATCAGAAAAAAAATTTATTTTTTTAGTTTAAAAATAAAAAAAATAAATTTACAGATCTGTTATTTACCAAATATTGATGGATTTTATTTTATTTTTCTAATTGAAATAAAAAAATTAATCATATAATTTAAAACTTCAAAAATAAAAAATTTAGTTTTTTAAAATTTTTAATTTTTTATTCTCCAGATGATGCTGCACTCAGAAAATTAACTTTTTTTTGCTACACTTGTTCACAAAATAAGAATAAATTAATTTAAAAAATTTAAAATTTTAATTTTTTATTTTTTAGCTTTCATTGGTATTTTTTATTTTTTTAAAATTAGAAAAAAATTTATTTTTTTAATTTAAAATTAGAAAAAATAAATTTACTAATCTGTTATTTACCAGATATTGCTGGACTTTATTTTATTTTTCAAATTTATATAAAAAAATTAATCATATAATTTAAAAGTTCAGAAATAAAAAATCTATTTTTTTAAAAATTTTAATATTTTTAAAAATATTTTTTATCTTTTTATTCACCGAATAATGCTACACTCGGATAGTTAACTTTTTTTTTGCTCCACTTATTCACAATTTAAGAATAAATTAACTTAAAAAATTTACAATTTTAATTTTTTATTTTTTGAATATTTCTGGAATCTTTTATTTTTTACAATCAGAAAAAAAATTATTTTTTTAGTTTAAAAATTAAAAAAAATAAATTTGCAGATCTGTTATTTACCAAATATTGATGGACTTTATTTTATTGTTCTAATTTAAATAAAAAAATTAATCATATAATTTAAAATTTCAAAAATAAAAAATTTAGTTTTCTAAACTTTTTAATTTTTTAATAATATTTTTTATTTTTTTATTCTCCGAATAATGCTGCACTCAGAAAATTGTCTTTTTTTTGCTGCACTTGTTCACAAAATAAGAATAAATTAATTTAAAAAATTTAAAATTTTTTATTTTTCAATTTTTTTAGTTTTAGAATATTGTTGAAATTTTTTATTTTTCTTCTATTAGAAAAAAATTTATTTTTTAGTTTAAAACTTTAAACAAAAATAAAAAATTTACAGATCTTTTGTTTACTGGATATTGCTGAACTTTATTTTATTTTTCTAATTTAAAAAAAAATATTTAAAAATATAATTTAAAAATTAAAAAACAAAAAATTTAGTTTTTTAATGTTTTTAATCTTTTTAAAATATTTTTTTATCTTTTTATTCACCGGATAAGACTACATCCGGACAGTTGACTTTTTTTTGCTGCACTTTTTCACAAATTAATAATAGATTAATTAAAAAAATTTAAGATTTTAATTTTTTTTTTGAATAATTTGGAATTTTTTATTTTTTTTACAGTTAGAAAAAAGTTATTTTTTAAGTTTAAAAATTAAAAAAATTAATTTACAACTCTGTTATTTAACAGATATTGTTGGACTTTATTTTATTTTTCTATTTGAAATAAAAAAATGAATCATATAATTTAAAATTTCAAAAATAAAAAAATTAGTTTTTTAAAATTTTTAATTTTTTTATTCTCTAGATAATGCTACACTCAGAAAATTGACTTTTTTTTTGCTACACTTGTTCACAAAATAAGAATAAATTAATTTAAAAAATTTAAAATTTTAATTTTTTTATTTTTTAGATATCATTGGTATTTTTTATATTTTTTAAATTAGAAAAAAAATTATTTTTTTGTTTAAAATTTAAAAAAATTAAATTTACTAATTTGTTATTTACCAGATATTGCTGGACTTTATTTTATTTTTTTAATTTATATAAAAAAATTAATCATATAATTTAAAAATTCAAAAATAAAAAATTTCTTTTTTTAAAAATTTTAATATTTTTAAAAATATTTTTTTATCTTTTTATTCACCGAATAATTCTACACCCGGATAGTTAACCTTTTTTTTGCTCCACTTGTTCACAAATTAAGAATAAATTAATTTAAAAAATTTAAAATTTTAATTTTTTATTTTTTGGATATTGTTGGAATCTTTTATTTTTTACAATCAGAAAAAAAATTTATTTTTTTAGTTTAAAAATAAAAAAAATAAATTTACAGATTTGTTATTTACCAAATATTGATGGATTTTATTTTATTTTTCTAATTGAAATAAAAAAATTAATCATATAATTTAAAACTTCAAAAATAAAAAATTTAGTTTTTTAAAATTTTTAATTTTTTATTCTCCAGATGATGCTGCACTCAGAAAATTAACTTTTTTTTGCTACACTTGTTCACAAAATAAGAATAAATTAATTTAAAAAATTTAAAATTTTAATTTTTTATTTTTTAGCTTTCATTGGTATTTTTTATTTTTTTAAAATTAGAAAAAAATTTATTTTTTTAATTTAAAATTAGAAAAAATAAATTTACTAATCTGTTATTTACCAGATATTGCTGGACTTTATTTTATTTTTCAAATTTATATAAAAAAATTAATCATATAATTTAAAAATTCAGAAATAAAAAATCTATTTTTTTAAAAATTTTAATATTTTTAAAAATATTTTTTATCTTTTTATTCACCGAATAATGCTACACTCGGATAGTTAACTTTTTTTTTGCTCCACTTATTCACAAATTAAGAATAAATTAATTTAAAAAATTTAAAATTTTAATTTTTTATTTTTTGAATATTTTTGGAATCTTTTATTTTTTACAATCAGAAAAAAATTTATTTTTTTAGTTTAAAAATTAAAAAAAATAAATTTGCAGATCTGTTATTTACCAAATATTGATGGACTTTATTTTATTGTTCTAATTTAAATAAAAAAATTAATCATATAATTTTAATATTCAAAAATAAAAATTTATTTTTTTTTAAATTTTTAATTTTTTAAAAAATATTTTTTTATCTTTTTATTCACCGAATAACGCTACACTCGGATAGTTAACTTTTTTTTTGCTCCACTTGTTCACAAATTAAGAATAAATTAATTTAAAAAATTTAAAATTTTAATTTTTTATTTTTTGAATATTGTTGGAATCTTTTATTTTTTACAATCAGAAAAAACTTTATTTTTTTAGTTTAAAAATTAAAAAAAATAAATTTACAGATTTGTTATTTACCAAATATTGATGGACTTTATTTTATTGTTCTAATTTAAATAAAAAAATTAATCATATAATTTTAATATTCAAAGATAAAAAATTTATTTTTTTAAAATTTTTTATTTTTTAAAAAATATTTTTTTATCTTTTTATTCTCCGGATAACGCTACACTCGGATAGTTAACTTTTTTTTTGCTCCACTTGTTCACAAATTAAGAATAAATTAATTTAAAAAATTTAAAATTTTAATTTTTTATTTTTTGAATATTGTTGGAATCTTTTATTTTTTACAATCAGAAAAAACTTTATTTTTTTAGTTTAAAAATTAAAAAAAATAAATTTACAGATTTGTTATTTACCAAATATTGATGGACTTTATTTTATTGTTCTAATTTAAATAAAAAAATTAATCATATAATTTTAATATTCAAAGATAAAAAATTTATTTTTTTAAAATTTTTTATTTTTTAAAAAATATTTTTTTATCTTTTTATTCTCCGGATAAGACTACACCCTCACAGTTGACTTTTTTTGCTGTACTTGTTCACAAAGTAAGAATAGATTAATTTAAAAAATTTAAAATTTTTATTTTTATATTTTTTGGATAATTTGGAATTTTTTATTTTTTTACAATTTGAAAAAAATTTATTTTTTAAGTTTAAAATTAAAAAAAATAATTTACAACTCTTTTATTTAACAGATATTGTTGGACTTTATTTTATTTTTCTAATTGAAATAAAAAATTTAATCATATAATTTAAAATTTCAAAAATAAAAAATTTAGTTTTCTAAACTTTTTAATTTTTTAATAATATTTTTTATTTTTTTATTCTCCAAATAATGCTGCACTCAGAAAATTATCTTTTTTTTGCTGCACTTGTTCACAAAATAAGAATAAATTAATTTAAAAAATTTAAAATTTTTTATTTTTCAATTTTTTTAGTTTTAGAATATTGTTGAAATTTTTTATTTTTTTCTATTAGAAAAAAATTTATTTTTTAGTTTAAAACTTTAAACAAAAATAAAAAATTTACAGATCTTTTGTTTACTGGATATTGCTGAACTTTATTTTATTTTTCTAATTTAAAAAAAATATTTAATAATATAATTTAAAAATTAAAAAACAAAAAATTTAGTTTTTTAATGTTTTTAATCTTTTTAAAATATTTTTTTATCTTTTTATTCACCGGATAAGACTACATCCGGACAGTTGACTTTTTTTTGCTGCACTTTTTCACAAATTAATAATAGATTAATTTAAAAAATTTAAGATTTTAATTTTTTTTTTTGAATAATTTGGAATTTTTTATTTTTTTTTACAGTTAGAAAAAAGTTATTTTTTAAGTTTAAAAATTAAAAAAAATTAATTTACAACTCTGTTATTTAACAGATATTGTTGGACTTTATTTTATTTTTCTATTTGAAATAAAAAAATGAATCATATAATTTAAAATTTCAAAAATAAAAAAATTAGTTTTTTAAAATTTTTAATTTTTTTATTCTCTAGATAATGCTACACTCAGAAAATTGACTTTTTTTTTGCTACACTTGTTCACAAAATAAGAATAAATTAATTTAAAAAATTTAAAATTTTAATTTTTTTATTTTTTAGATATCATTGGTATTTTTTATTTTTTTTAAATTAGAAAAAAAATTATTTTTTTAGTTTAAAATTTAAAAAAATTAAATTTACTAATTTGTTATTTACCAGATATTGCTGGACTTTATTTTATTTTTTTAATTTATATAAAAAAATTAATCATATAATTTAAAAATTCAGAAATAAAAAATTTATTTTTTTTAAAATTTTAATATTTTTAAAAATATTTTTTTATCTTTTTATTCACCGAATAATTCTACACCCGGATAGTTAACCTTTTTTTTGCTCCACTTGTTCACAAATTAAGAATAAATTAATTTAAAAAATTTAAAATTATAATTTTTTATTTTTTGGATATTGTTGGAATCTTTTATTTTTTACAATCAGAAAAAAAATTTATTTTTTTAGTTTAAAAATAAAAAAAATAAATTTACAGATCTGTTATTTACTAAATATTGATGGATTTTATTTTATTTTTCTAATTGAAATAAAAAAATTAATCATATAATTTAAAACTTCAAAAATAAAAAATTTAGTTTTTTAAAATTTTTAATTTTTTATTCTCCAGATGATGCTGCACTCAGAAAATTAACTTTTTTTTGCTACACTTGTTCACAAAATAAGAATAAATTAATTTAAAAAATTTAAAATTTTAATTTTTTATTTTTTAGCTTTCATTGGTATTTTTTATTTTTTTAAAATTAGAAAAAAATTTATTTTTTTAATTTAAAATTAGAAAAAATAAATTTACTAATCTGTTATTTACCAGATATTGCTGGACTTTATTTTATTTTTCAAATTTATATAAAAAAATTAATCATATAATTTAAAAATTCAGAAATAAAAAATCTATTTTTTTAAAAATTTTAATATTTTTAAAAATATTTTTTATCTTTTTATTCAACGAATAATGCTACACTCGGATAGTTAACTTTTTTTTTGCTCCACTTATTCACAAATTAAGAATAAATTAATTTAAAAAATTTACAATTTTAATTTTTTATTTTTTGAATATTTCTGGAATCTTTTATTTTTTACAATCAGAAAAAACTTTATTTTTTAGTTTAAAAATTAAAAAAAATAAATTTACAGATTTGTTATTTACCAAATATTGATGGACTTTATTTTATTGTTCTAATTTAAATAAAAAAATTAATCATATAATTTTAATATTCAAAGATAAAAAATTTATTTTTTTAAAATTTTTTATTTTTTAAAAAATATTTTTTTATCTTTTTATTCTCCGGATAAGACTACACCCTCACAGTTGACTTTTTTTGCTGTACTTGTTCACAAAGTAAGAATAGATTAATTTAAAAAATTTAAAATTTTTATTTTTATATTTTTTGGATAATTTGGAATTTTTTATTTTTTTACAATTTGAAAAAAATTTATTTTTTAAGTTTAAAATTAAAAAAAATAATTTACAACTCTTTTATTTAACAGATATTGTTGGACTTTATTTTATTTTTCTAATTGAAATAAAAAATTTAATCATATAATTTAAAATTTCAAAAATAAAAAATTTAGTTTTCTAAACTTTTTAATTTTTTAATAATATTTTTTATTTTTTTATTCTCCAAATAATGCTGCACTCAGAAAATTATCTTTTTTTTGCTGCACTTGTTCACAAAATAAGAATAAATTAATTTAAAAAATTTAAAATTTTTTATTTTTCAATTTTTTTAGTTTTAGAATATTGTTGAAATTTTTTATTTTTTTTCTATTAGAAAAAAATTTATTTTTTAGTTTAAAACTTTAAACAAAAATAAAAAATTTACAGATCTTTTGTTTACTGGATATTGCTGAACTTTATTTTATTTTTCTAATTTAAAAAAAATATTTAATAATATAATTTAAAAATTAAAAAACAAAAAATTTAGTTTTTTAATGTTTTTAATCTTTTTAAAATATTTTTTTATCTTTTTATTCACCGGATAAGACTACATCCGGACAGTTGACTTTTTTTTGCTGCACTTTTTCACAAATTAATAATAGATTAATTTAAAAAATTTAAGATTTTAATTTTTTTTTTTGAATAATTTGGAATTTTTTATTTTTTTTACAGTTAGAAAAAAGTTATTTTTTAAGTTTAAAAATTAAAAAAAATTAATTTACAACTCTGTTATTTAACAGATATTGTTGGACTTTATTTTATTTTTCTATTTGAAATAAAAAAATGAATCATATAATTTAAAATTTCAAAAATAAAAAAATTAGTTTTTTAAAATTTTTAATTTTTTTATTCTCTAGATAATGCTACACTCAGAAAATTGACTTTTTTTTTGCTACACTTGTTCACAAAATAAGAATAAATTAATTTAAAAAATTTAAAATTTTAATTTTTTTATTTTTTAAATATCATTGGTATTTTTTATTTTTTTTAAATTAGAAAAAAAATTATTTTTTTAGTTTAAAATTTAAAAAAATTAAATTTACTAATTTGTTATTTACCAGATATTGCTGGACTTTATTTTATTTTTTTAATTTATATAAAAAAATTAATCATATAATTTAAAAATTCAGAAATAAAAATTTATTTTTTTTAAAATTTTAATATTTTTAAAAATATTTTTTTATCTTTTTATTCACCGAATAATTCTACACCCGGATAGTTAACCTTTTTTTTGCTCCACTTGTTCACAAATTAAGAATAAATTAATTTAAAAAATTTAAAATTTTAATTTTTTATTTTTTGGATATTGTTGGAATCTTTTATTTTTTACAATCAGAAAAAAAATTTATTTTTTTAGTTTAAAAATAAAAAAAATAAATTTACAGATCTGTTATTTACCAAATATTGATGGATTTTATTTTATTTTTCTAATTGAAATAAAAAAATTAATCATATAATTTAAAACTTCAAAAATAAAAAATTTAGTTTTTTAAAATTTTTAATTTTTTATTCTCCAGATGATGCTGCACTCAGAAAATTAACTTTTTTTTGCTACACTTGTTCACAAAATAAGAATAAATTAATTTAAAAAATTTAAAATTTTAATTTTTTATTTTTTAGCTTTCATTGGTATTTTTTATTTTTTTAAAATTAGAAAAAAATTTATTTTTTTAATTTAAAATTAGAAAAAATAAATTTACTAATCTGTTATTTACCAGATATTGCTGGACTTTATTTTATTTTTCAAATTTATATAAAAAAATTAATCATATAATTTAAAAATTCAGAAATAAAAAATCTATTTTTTTAAAAATTTTAATATTTTTAAAAATATTTTTTATCTTTTTATTCACCGAATAATGCTACACTCGGATAGTTAACTTTTTTTTTGCTCCACTTATTCACAAATTAAGAATAAATTAATTTAAAAAATTTACAATTTTAATTTTTTATTTTTTGAATATTTCTGGAATCTTTTATTTTTTACAATCAGAAAAAAAATTATTTTTTTAGTTTAAAAATTAAAAAAAATAAATTTGTAGATCTGTTATTTACCAAATATTGATGGACTTTATTTTATTGTTCTAATTTAAATAAAAAAATTAATCATATAATTTAAAATTTCAAAAATAAAAAATTTAGTTTTCTAAACTTTTTAATTTTTTAATAATATTTTTTATTTTTTTATTCTCTGAATAATGCTGCACTCAGAAAATTGTCTTTTTTTTGCTGCACTTGTTCACAAAATAAGAATAAATTAATTTAAAAAATTTAAAATTTTTTATTTTTCAATTTTTTTAGTTTTAGAATATTGTTGAAATTTTTTATTTTTCTTCTATTAGAAAAAAATTTATTTTTTAGTTTAAAACTTTAAACAAAAATAAAAAATTTACAGATCTTTTGTTTACTGGATATTGCTGAACTTTATTTTATTTTTCTAATTTAAAAAAAAATATTTAATAATATAATTTAAAAATTAAAAAACAAAAAATTTAGTTTTTTAATGTTTTTAATCTTTTTAAAATATTTTTTTATCTTTTTATTCACCGGATAAGACTACATCCGGACAGTTGACTTTTTTTTGCTGCACTTTTTCACAAATTAATAATAGATTAATTAAAAAAATTTAAGATTTTAATTTTTTTTGAATAATTTGGAATTTTTTATTTTTTTTACAGTTAGAAAAAAGTTATTTTTTAAGTTTAAAAATTAAAAAAATTAATTTACAACTCTGTTATTTAACAGATATTGTTGGACTTTATTTTATTTTTCTATTTGAAATAAAAAAATGAATCATATAATTTAAAATTTCAAAAATAAAAAAATTAGTTTTTTAAAATTTTTAATTTTTTTATTCTCTAGATAATGCTACACTCAAAAAATTGACTTTTTTTTTGCTACACTTGTTCACAAAATAAGAATAAATTAATTTAAAAAATTTAAAATTTTAATTTTTTTATTTTTTAGATATCATTGGTATTTTTTATTTTTTTTAAATTAGAAAAAAAATTATTTTTTTAGTTTAAAATTTAAAAAAATTAAATTTACTAATTTGTTATTTACCAGATATTGCTGGACTTTATTTTATTTTTTTAATTTATATAAAAAAATTAATCATATAATTTAAAAATTCAGAAATAAAAAATTTATTTTTTTAAAAATTTTAATATTTTTAAAAATATTTTTTTATCTTTTTATTCACCGAATAATTCTACACCCGGATAGTTAACCTTTTTTTTGCTCCACTTTTTCACAAATTAAGAATAAATTAATTTAAAAAATTTAAAATTTTAATTTTTTATTTTTTGGATATTGTTGGAATCTTTTATTTTTTACAATCAGAAAAAAAATTTATTTTTTTAGTTTAAAAATAAAAAAAATAAATTTACAGATCTGTTATTTACCAAATATTGATGGATTTTATTTTATTTTTCTAATTGAAATAAAAAAATTAATCATATAATTTAAAACTTCAAAAATAAAAAATTTAGTTTTTTAAAATTTTTAATTTTTTATTCTCCAGATGATGCTGCACTCAGAAAATTAACTTTTTTTTGCTACACTTGTTCACAAAATAAGAATAAATTAATTTAAAAAATTTAAAATTTTAATTTTTTATTTTTTAGCTTTCATTGGTATTTTTTATTTTTTTAAAATTAGAAAAAAATTTATTTTTTTAATTTAAAATTAGAAAAAATAAATTTACTAATCTGTTATTTACCAGATATTGCTGGACTTTATTTTATTTTTCAAATTTATATAAAAAAATTAATCATATAATTTAAAAATTCAGAAATAAAAAATCTATTTTTTTAAAAATTTTAATATTTTTAAAAATATTTTTTATCTTTTTATTCACCGAATAATGCTACACTCGGATAGTTAACTTTTTTTTTGCTCCACTTATTCACAAATTAAGAATAAATTAATTTAAAAAATTTAAAATTTTAATTTTTTATTTTTTGAATATTTTTGGAATCTTTTATTTTTTACAATCAGAAAAAAATTTATTTTTTTAGTTTAAAAATTAAAAAAAATAAATTTGCAGATCTGTTATTTACCAAATATTGATGGACTTTATTTTATTGTTCTAATTTAAATAAAAAAATTAATCATATAATTTTAATATTCAAAAATAAAAATTTATTTTTTTTTAAATTTTTAATTTTTTAAAAAATATTTTTTTATCTTTTTATTCACCGAATAACGCTACACTCGGATAGTTAACTTTTTTTTTGCTCCACTTGTTCACAAATTAAGAATAAATTAATTTAAAAAATTTAAAATTTTAATTTTTTATTTTTTGAATATTGTTGGAATCTTTTATTTTTTACAATCAGAAAAAACTTTATTTTTTTAGTTTAAAAATTAAAAAAAATAAATTTACAGATTTGTTATTTACCAAATATTGATGGACTTTATTTTATTGTTCTAATTTAAATAAAAAAATTAATCATATAATTTTAATATTCAAAGATAAAAAATTTATTTTTTTAAAATTTTTTATTTTTTAAAAAATATTTTTTTATCTTTTTATTCTCCGGATAAGACTACACCCTCACAGTTGACTTTTTTTGCTGTACTTGTTCACAAAGTAAGAATAGATTAATTTAAAAAATTTAAAATTTTTATTTTTATATTTTTTGGATAATTTGGAATTTTTTATTTTTTTACAATTTGAAAAAAATTTATTTTTTAAGTTTAAAATTAAAAAAAATAATTTACAACTCTTTTATTTAACAGATATTGTTGGACTTTATTTTATTTTTCTAATTGAAATAAAAAATTTAATCATATAATTTAAAATTTCAAAAATAAAAAATTTAGTTTTCTAAACTTTTTAATTTTTTAATAATATTTTTTATTTTTTTATTCTCCAAATAATGCTGCACTCAGAAAATTATCTTTTTTTTGCTGCACTTGTTCACAAAATAAGAATAAATTAATTTAAAAAATTTAAAATTTTTTATTTTTCAATTTTTTTAGTTTTAGAATATTGTTGAAATTTTTTATTTTTTTTCTATTAGAAAAAAATTTATTTTTTAGTTTAAAACTTTAAACAAAAATAAAAAATTTACAGATCTTTTGTTTACTGGATATTGCTGAACTTTATTTTATTTTTCTAATTTAAAAAAAATATTTAATAATATAATTTAAAAATTAAAAAACAAAAAATTTAGTTTTTTAATGTTTTTAATCTTTTTAAAATATTTTTTTATCTTTTTATTCACCGGATAAGACTACATCCGGACAGTTGACTTTTTTTTGCTGCACTTTTTCACAAATTAATAATAGATTAATTTAAAAAATTTAAGATTTTAATTTTTTTTTTTGAATAATTTGGAATTTTTTATTTTTTTTTACAGTTAGAAAAAAGTTATTTTTTAAGTTTAAAAATTAAAAAAAATTAATTTACAACTCTGTTATTTAACAGATATTGTTGGACTTTATTTTATTTTTCTATTTGAAATAAAAAAATGAATCATATAATTTAAAATTTCAAAAATAAAAAAATTAGTTTTTTAAAATTTTTAATTTTTTTATTCTCTAGATAATGCTACACTCAGAAAATTGACTTTTTTTTTGCTACACTTGTTCACAAAATAAGAATAAATTAATTTAAAAAATTTAAAATTTTAATTTTTTTATTTTTTAGATATCATTGGTATTTTTTATTTTTTTTAAATTAGAAAAAAAATTATTTTTTTAGTTTAAAATTTAAAAAAATTAAATTTACTAATTTGTTATTTACCAGATATTGCTGGACTTTATTTTATTTTTTTAATTTATATAAAAAAATTAATCATATAATTTAAAAATTCAGAAATAAAAAATTTATTTTTTTTAAAATTTTAATATTTTTAAAAATATTTTTTTATCTTTTTATTCACCGAATAATTCTACACCCGGATAGTTAACCTTTTTTTTGCTCCACTTGTTCACAAATTAAGAATAAATTAATTTAAAAAATTTAAAATTTTAATTTTTTATTTTTTGGATATTGTTGGAATCTTTTATTTTTTACAATCAGAAAAAAAAATTATTTTTTTAGTTTAAAAATAAAAAAAATAAATTTACAGATCTGTTATTTACCAAATATTGATGGATTTTATTTTATTTTTCTAATTGAAATAAAAAAATTAATCATATAATTTAAAATTTCAAAAATAAAAAATTTAGTTTTTTAAAATTTTTAATTTTTTATTCTCCAGATGATGCTGCACTCAGAAAATTAACTTTTTTTTGCTACACTTGTTCACAAAATAAGAATAAATTAATTTAAAAAATTTAAAATTTTAATTTTTTATTTTTTAGCTTTCATTGGTATTTTTTATTTTTTTAAAATTAGAAAAAAATTTATTTTTTTAATTTAAAATTAAAAAAAATAAATTTACTAATCTGTTATTTACCAGATATTGCTGGACTTTATTTTATTTTTCAAATTTATATAAAAAAATTAATCATATAATTTAAAAATTCAGAAATAAAAAATCTATTTTTTTAAAAATTTTAATATTTTTAAAAATATTTTTTATCTTTTTATTCACCGAATAATGCTACACTCGAATAGTTAACTTTTTTTTTGCTCCACTTATTCACAAATTAAGAATAAATTAATTTAAAAAATTTAAAATTTTAATTTTTTATTTTTTGAATATTTCTGGAATCTTTTATTTTTTACAATCAGAAAAAAATTATTTTTTTAGTTTAAAAATTAAAAAAAATAAATTTGCAGATCTGTTATTTACCAAATATTGATGGACTTTATTTTATTGTTCTAATTTAAATAAAAAAATTAATCATATAATTTTAATATTCAAAAAAAAAAATTTATTTTTTTTAAATTTTTAATTTTTTAAAAAATATTTTTTTATCTTTTTATTCACCGAATAACGCTACACTCGGATAGTTAACTTTTTTTTTGCTCCACTTGTTCACAAATTAAGAATAAATTAATTTAAAAAATTTAAAATTTTAATTTTTTATTTTTTGAATATTGTTGGAATCTTTTATTTTTTACAATCAGAAAAAACTTTATTTTTTTAGTTTAAAAATTAAAAAAATAAATTTACAGATTTGTTATTTACCAAATATTGATGGACTTTATTTTATTGTTCTAATTTAAATAAAAAAATTAATCATATAATTTTAATATTCAAAGATAAAAAATTTATTTTTTTAAAATTTTTTATTTTTTAAAAATATTTTTTTATCTTTTTATTCTCCGGATAAGACTACACCCTCACAGTTGACTTTTTTTGCTGTACTTGTTCACAAAATAAGAATAAATTAATTTAAAAAATTTAAAATTTTAATTTTTTTATTTTTTAGCTATCATTAGTGATGTGCGGAAAACGATCCGACACAAAACTCACCGGCAAGTGCACCGGGTCGCATCAAGTAATAATAACTCACGTGAGTGAGGTCGATCCCACAGGGATTGAAGGATTGAGCAATTTTAGTTCAGTGGTTGATTTAGTCAAGCGAATCAAAAGTTGGTTGAGTGATTTGTGATTACCAGAATTTAAATTGCATGGAAAATAAAGGGAGAGGGGTAGATTGCAGAAAATTAAAGAGCAAAGAAAGTAAATAAGCTGAATCTTAAAGTGCAAGAAATATAAATTGCAGAAAGTTAAATCGCAAGAAATGTAAATTGCAGAATCTTAAAGTGCAAGAAATGTAAATGACTTGAATTGTAAAGGGGATTTGGAATTGGATTTGCAGAAATTAAATAGAGAAAAGTAAATCTCAACAAGTAGAGAAGTAAAAGAGGAATTAAAATGAAACAGATCTCAACTAGAAACATAAATTGCTTGCAGAAGTGTTCAACAGAGAAATTAAAATGAAAACTCCAGATCTCAGGACCCAAGAGACTAGATAACCAAGTCTAGATCTCAATACCTTCCTAGATCCAAATTGAGAATTTAATTGCAAGAAAAGTAAAGATCCAGCAGTAGAAGAAAAGCGGTGAAACAGCAAATTCTCAATGATGCAGTAAATCAAAACAGAAAGAGATCTCAAGGTGAGATTGAGACAGAATTTCCTCAATTCTTCAACACCCAAGACTCAGAATCTCAAAATGCTCAAAAACCAAAAGCTCTCTGCTTATGAAAATGTTTAAAGAAAACTCTCAAAGGAAAAGCTCTCCCAAAACTTCAAATCCTAAGTTATTTATACACTTTCTTCAAATGATTATTGAGCCTTGAATTGGGCCTTTAGCCTTGATGGAATTGGGTTGATAGTGGCCTCTGTTGATTGCTCTTGGTGTTGGGAGAAAATCCATTAGTGAACCAAGCCATGAACCATTCACGTTTGAGCCAACGTTTGAGGCAAACGTTGACTCAAACGTTACTTGAGTAAAATTATGCAGCTAGGCCAATGATGCTGTCATCCACGTTTGGCTCAATGTTTGAGGTCAAACGTGAGCTCAAACGTGGACCTCCCTTCTTGTATGCTTCTTGGGGTCTACTTTGTCCTCTTGTTGTGTTGCCAATTTTGTGCCCAATAGAGACTATTATATATGGTTGGAAAGCTCTGAATGTCAGCTTTCTAACCCACTTGGAATCACCTCAATTGGACATCTACAACTCAAGTTATTCTTGTTTGAAGTATGCCCCTTCATGCTGTTTGGTGCCAACGTTTGACCTCACGTTTGAGTCAAACGTTGCTGCCTCCAGGGATGCCAACTTTCTTCTTTTTGGAGCCAACGTTTGACCTCACGTTTGAGTCAAACGTTGGCTCAAACGTTGCTGCCTCCAGGGATGCCATTTCTCTTCTCTTTGGCACCAACGTTTGACCTCACGTTTGAGGCAAACGTTGGCGCAAACGTTGCCTTCCCAGGAGCTTCAATTCTCTTCTCTTTTGGAGCCAACGTTTGACCTCACGTTTGAGGCAAACGTTGGCGCAAACGTTGGCTTTTCCCAGGGTGTTCTTCAACTGCTACTCACGTTTGAGGCAAACGTTAGCTCAAACGTGAATTCCATTTTCTCAAACCCATTCTTGCAACCTTCTTCCATAATGTTGGCACACCTTTTGTTTCCTTTCTTCACCTACAAGTAATAACAACCAATCAAAGTATCACAAAATTCACAAGGTTTATAAATCAATTAATTATCAACTAAAGTTGGCTTGAACCTCATGATTTTGTATCAATTAAAAGGTGGTTGATTGATTTAAGGAAACCATGCAATTCCAATTCAAATGGCTAATTTATAATGCAAGAAAGTGCATAAAACTAAATGAAAACAGAAGAAAAAGGCTAGAAAAACTAGGCTAAGATGACTTGTCATCACAACACCAAACTTAAAGCTTGCTTGTCCCCAAGCAAGAAATGAATTATGCTCAGAGGTTCTTTCAATTAAGACGGATTGAAGAATAAATTGTAAGGTCCTGTGAGTGAAGTGATCAAGTAACAGTGGGGTAAATTCTAAATCATATGCTCAAGCAAGGGCTTCAGTGCTTACTAGTCCTCACATATTGGGAGTCTTAGGTCTTAGGATTTTCATCCAAATGGTATCATGGGGATCTCTTTATATGTAGTCACCTTGAAGCAGCTTATAGTTTCTGTGCTTTGGCCTTGACTCTAAGTGTCATGTCTCAAAGCGGCTCTTTAGATAAGCTTTCAATCAATACTCCTAAACCAGTTGGTTTTAAGGTATTAGGTGTTAAAGCACCCCTAAGGATTTACTTGCTCAAGCCTCTTTCCTTGACACAGCTCAACCACAAGCATTTACTAGGCTAACAACTCTTTGAGTTTTGTTTCTTTTTTTTTTTTGCCTAGTAATTGATGCTCAGAGCCTTGGGCCATGTTCTTTTTGTTTTTGTATTTTCTTTTCTTTCTTTTGTTTTGTTTGCTGCTTCTTGGATCAATAAATTTTTGAGAATCTCCACAATACTTCTTTGAACTTCATGTCCTGCCTATGAGCTCCCATGCAAGTTTTCACAAGCATGCAACCTCAATACATAATCATACAACTAGAACCACCACTTCTCCTAATCTTTTTCTTGCCTCAAAATTGTTTAATTCCTCAATCCTTCTTTTCAAAGAACTTTCGAGTGATGCAATTTTTTTTGAACATTGAGTGCAAACAAGTTTTGAAGAGAAAAATGTTGTGAATGATCAAGCATCTTGCTTATTGAATTGCAGAAAAGAAACTATGCTAAACAGACAGATAATCAGGGAAACTAAACCACTCTCAATCATAGCAGTGTTTAATGTAAGATAATCACTTAACAATACAACCTTTTGGAGTTCACTTGCTTTCCTTCTTCTCATCATCATCATCATTGCTGGCCTTCAGGTTCATCTCTTGTTTCTTTGGTTGATGATGTTTTAATCCTTCCAAAAGCTTGTATGGACCTCTGCAATGATATTGAAAGTTGCTTGTTCCCCAAGCACTTGAAAAATGGTTAGCATGCATGATTTATTTGTGGGCTTTTGAACTTACTTTGGTGTGGGAACACCAAACTTAGTACCTTGCCAATGGTTTTCATGCATCAAATTAACCATGTGTGATACATTTTTTTCTTTTCTTCTTCTTTTTCAAAAGCAATAAAACTGAAAACTAAGAAACAGCAGAATAGTTAACTAGTTCATCCAACATGCTTGAAGCCAGCATTATGCAGAGAGTGAGAATGTGTTTTATAATGGGATTTTGGTGAAACACCAAACTTAGAATCCTGCATTCTCCTTTAGATTGTTTTGGTGTACAACACCAAACTTAGCTTCTTGCATTATAGATAAAACTACTTAACCTTTTTATTGAAATAGATATGAAAAGATAGTTACCTCCGGTTGGGTTGCCTCCCAACAAGCGCTCTTTTATTGTCACTAGCTTGACATCCTTCACTCTGTTGCTCATGGAAGTTGAGGCTTCTGTTGCCTTAGGTTTCCTCCTCTTGCTATGGGCTTCCTTCCCTCTGTTTCTCTTTCCATAGCCCTCTTACTTTCCTCCATGACTCCCTTCTCTTTCAACTCAGCATCCTTTTCATGGCTCTTTGGGTTCAGAGTCCCCTCCTTCTCACCCAATTCAGCACGGTTTTGAACCAGTTGTTCCATCTGCCTTTCAAGTTTTCTGAGTGAAGCCTCCTGGTTCTTGCTTATCATCTCTTGATGTTTCTTTATTTCTTCCCGCTCTATTGCCATCATTTCTTGAATTTTTATGGACCTCTCCATCAGCATTTCTAGAATATAGATTCTTTGAAAGGTTGGAAGTGGTTGTGGCTGTGTCAATTGTGGTGATTGATGAAGGTCATTTTGAGCGAATGGTGAGGTAGGACGGGGTTGAACGTGTTTGTGATTATTGTTGTGGGGGTGTGTTTTAAGTTGGTTTTTGAAGCTGGGATTGTTGCAGTTGAAGTCCCTTGGTCTTTGGTTTTGGTTCTCAACCCCCCTCCCATTAGAATGAGTTCTCTAAGGTGGATTGTACACATCATTCTGAGGCCTGTGTTGGAGCATGCTAGAGTGATTGCTTGGAGATTGTAGTTGCTCATAACTCTGTTGCTCATGGTTAATGGCCCCAAAACTGTGTTCAGCTTGATTACACCCATTTGAGCTTTGAGTCAGGTTGTATGTATGTACTACAGCATGTCTCAACTCAGTGATTTTTCTAGCCATCATGTCCAGTTGTTGTAGAGTCTGCTGATGTATCTGCTTGTTTTGGCTTATTACTGCACGAGCACCTTCAATTTCTTTCTCTTGTGTGAATGGATGCACTTCTGCCTCTGGCTTAACAGTTCTCTGTGATGGATTCAATTTGACTAGGAGTCCATTCATCAGTTCTTCCCATCTGATAATGCTTCCTTGTGGAAAAGCTTCAAACCATTGGGCAACATCATTCATGGCTATGGATAGTTGCTTCGAACTATGGGTTACATTATCATTCAAGATGGGGATATTACTCTCATGATTGCTAGAATTTGTTGAGTTCCCCTCCATGATCTGCACAGTCACAAAAATTCAAGTGATGATTGAATATTTTCAAGCTCAGAATGTGATTCAGAAGGTTAGCTGGCACAAAGTATCAAACAGTTGATGGACTTGGGAGATTAGTGGCAGAAATTGCTTCTCTTGTGTAAGCAAGAGCATTGCATAGAGCCAGAAATTTCCCGGAAAACTTCACTTTGTTGCTAAAGCGTAGTTTCAGTCATCTCAGGCTAAAATTCAAACAGTTAGTGGGTCAGTCGAAATTAGAGAAAAAAAAAAGTGCTTGATCTAGATTACCACCTCACTTAATCATTGTCAATCTAATCAATCCCCGGCAACGGCGCCAAAAACTTGATGTGCGGAAAACGATCCGACACAAAACTCACCGGCAAGTGCACCGGGTCGCATCAAGTAATAATAACTCACGTGAGTGAGGTCGATCCCACAGGGATTGAAGGATTGAGCAATTTTAGTTCAGTGGTTGATTTAGTCAAGCGAATCAAAAGTTGGTTGAGTGATTTGTGATTACCAGAATTTAAATTGCATGGAAAATAAAGGGAGAGGGGTAGATTGCAGAAAATTAAAGAGCAAAGAAAGTAAATAAGCTGAATCTTAAAGTGCAAGAAATATAAATTGCAGAAAGTTAAATCGCAAGAAATGTAAATTGCAGAATCTTAAAGTGCAAGAAATGTAAATGACTTGAATTGTAAAGGGGATTTGAAATTGGATTTGCAGAAATTAAATAGAGAAAAGTAAATCTCAACAAGTAGAGAAGTAAAAGAGGAATTAAAATGAAACGGATCTCAACTAGAAACGTAAATTGCTTGCAGAAGTGTTCAACAGAGAAATTAAAATGAAAACTCCAGATCTCAGGACCCAAGAGACTAGATAACCAAGTCTAGATCTCAATACCTTCCTAGATCCAAATTGAGAATTTAATTGCAAGAAAAGTAAAGATCCAGTAGTAGAAGAAAAGAGGTGAAACATCAAATTCTCAATGATGCAGTAAATCAAAACAGAAAGAGATCTCAAGGTGAGATTGAGACAGAATTTCCTCAATTCTTCAACACCCAAGACTCAGAATCTCAAAATGCTCAAAAACCAAAAGCTCTCTGCTTATGAAAATGTTTAAAGAAAACTCTCAAAGGAAAAGCTCTCCCAAAACTTCAAATCCTAAGCTATTTATACACTTTCTTCAAATGATTATTGAGCCTTGAATTGGGCCTTTAGCCTTGATGGAATTGGGTTGATAGTGGTCTCTGTTGATTGCTCTTGGTGTTGGGAGAAAATCCATTAGTGAACCAAGCCATGAACCATTCACGTTTGAGCCAACGTTTGAGGCAAACGTTGACTCAAACATTACTTGAGTAAAATTATGCAGCTAGGCCAATGATGCTGTCATCCACGTTTGGCTCAACGTTTGAGGTCAAACGTGAGCTCAAACGTGGACCTCCCTTCTTGTATGCTTCTTGGGGTCTACTTTGTCCTCTTGTTGTGTTGCCAATTTTGTGCCCAATAGAGACTATTATATATGGTTGGAAAGCTCTGAATGTCAGCTTTCTAACCCACTTGGAATCACCTCAATTGGACATCTACAACTCAAGTTATTCTTGTTTGAAGTATGCCCCTAATGAGTATTTTGGTGAAAAATAAAATTCTCCCAAAACATACAAATCTAACCGGCAAGTGTACCGGGTCGTATCAAGTAATAAAAACTCACGGGAGTGAGGTCGATCCCACAGGGATTGAAGGATTGAGCAATTTTAGCTTAGTGGTTAATTTAGTCAAGCGAATCAAGATTTGGTTGAGTGTTTTGTGATTTGCAGAAATTAAATTTCATGGAAGTAAAGAGAACAGGGAATTAAAGTGCTGAATCGTAAAGAACAAGAAATTAAATAGCAGAAACTTAGAATGCAAGAAATGTAAATTGCGGAATCTTAAAGTGCAAGAAATGTAAACGGCTGGAATTGTAAAGGGAATTGGGGATTGGATTTGTAGATTTTAAACAAGGAAAAGTAAATTGCATCAAGCAGAGAAGTAGAAGAAGGTTTGGGTTAGATTGGATCTTGAAGAAGAAAAGTAAATGAACATGAAAACAGTAAACAGAAAATGTAAAATTGGGAAATTAGATCTCAGGACCCAGAGACTAGAAAACCAAGTCTAGATCTCAATGCCTTCCTAGATCCAACAAGAAATTGAAATCGAAATTCAAAGAAAGTGGATGAAGAGCAATTAACAGAACTTGAAATTTAATCAAGCAGTAAATAAAGCAGTGAGATCCAAGGTTGAGATTGAAACAGAATTTCTTCAATTCTCCAACCCAAAATCCAAGACAATTGTAATTGAAATTGAAAGCAATAAAACTGAGAGGAAGAGAAGTGAATTCTCCTTCCCCAAGAAAAGAAATTAAAGATCACTCAATATCCAAAGCTCTCCGAAAACTATTATGAAAATTCCAAAGGAAAGCTCCTAAAGAACTTGAATTCTATCCTATTTATACACTTTCTTCCAATGATCTTCAAGCCTTGAGTTGGGCCTTTGCTCTTGGTGGAATTGGGTTGAAAGAGGCCTTGGTTGATTGCTCTTGAAGTTTGGAGAAGAACCAAAGTGAACCAATTGAACCGGGTTGGAGTTTTGCAAAAGTTGGACCAAAAGTTTGAGCAAAAGTTAGGGGTCTAACTTTTGCTCCAACTTTTCATATCAGCTAACACCACTTTGCTGATACTCACGTTGGTGCCAAAGTTAGGGGTCTAACTTTGGCCCCAACGTTGGCTTTACCTTGTGCACTTGTGGCGCCAACGTTAGCCACCAAGTTAGGGGGCTACGTTGGCGCAAACTTTTGCTCCTCCCCTTGTGAATTTCATGTGCCAACGTTAGCCTCAAAGTTAGGGGGCTAACGTTGGCGCAAACTTTTGGTGCCCAGGGAGGTTTTCTTCATGCCAACGTTAGCCTCAAAGTTAGGGGGCTAACGTTGGCGCAAACTTTTGGTGCCCAGGGGTAAATTTCATGTGCCAACGTTAGCCTCAAAGTTAGGGGGCTAACGTTGGGGCTAACTTTTCAACCAAGAGTTTGTGCAAAAGTTTGATGCTAACTTTAGGTCCAGCTTTTTGCTTCCTGGTTCAATTTCACTTATTCCATTGTCTTCTCTTTACTCCTAGCTATTCCTTCTTGCTTCAACCTTTCTCCAAGCTTTCTTCACCTATCATTAATCAACCAAACACATCAAAGCTATGCTTAAAATCATGAGATATTCATTCTTTCATAATATGTAACAATTATAGTATAAAACCTCATGAAATAGCATGAATTCATACATGGTTGATTAAATCAAAGGAAACATGAAAATCTACCTAATTGTCTTGCTTGTAGCTCAAGAAAGTGCATAATTCTAATGAAAACAAAAGAAAAAGACTAGTTAAAATAGGCTAAGATGACTTGTCATCACAACACCAAACTTAAAGCTTACTTGTCCTCAAGCAAGAAATAAATTTATGCTCAAAGGTTCTTTCAATTAAGATGGATTGAAGAATAACTTGTAAAGTCCAGTGAGTGAAGTGATCAGGTACAGTGGGGTGAACTCTAAATCATGTGCTCTTGCAAGGGTTTCAGTGCTTATTAGTCCTCACATATTGGGAGTCTTAGGTCTTAGGATTTTCATCCAAATGGTATCATGGAGATCTCTTTATATGTAATCACCTTGAAGCAGCTTATAGTTTCTGTGCTTTGGCCTCGACTCTAAGTGTCATGTCTCAAAGCGGCTCTTTAGATAAGCTTTCAATCAATACTCCTAAACCAGTTGGTTTTAAGGTATTAGGTGTTGAAGCACCCCTAAGGATTTACTTGCTCAAGCCTCTTTCTTTGACACACTTCAACCACAAGCATTTACTAGGATAACAACTCTTTGAGTTTTTGTTTCTTTCTTTCTTTTTCTGCCTAGTAATTGATACTCAGAGCCTTGGGCCATATTCTTTTTGTTTTTGTATTTTCTTTTCTTTCTTTTGTTTTGTTTGCTGCTTCTTAGATCAATAGATTTTTGAGAATCTCCACAATATTTCTTTGAACTTCATGTCCCGCCTATGAGCTCCCATGCAAGTTTTCACAAGCATGCAACCTCAATACATAATCATACAACTAGAACCACCACTTCTCCTAATCTTTTGCTTGCCTCAAAATTGTTTAATTCCTCAATCCTTCTTTTCAAAGAACTTTCATGTGATGCATTCTTGAAAATTGAGTGCAAACAAGTTTTGAAGATAAGAATGTTGTGAATGATCAAACATCTTGCTTATTGAATTATAAGAAAAAAAAACTATGCTATGCAGGCATGCAGGGGTATATAGAAGGAAAACTATACTATGCAGACAGGCAGGGCAATTAAGAATACAATCCAACTTTCAATCACAGCAATATTTGATGTAGAATAATCACTTAACAATACAACCTGTTGGAGTTCAGTTGCTTTCCTTTTTCTCATCATCATTGTTGCTGACCTTCATGTTCATCTTTCTCCTTTTTGATGATGTTTAAACCTCCAAAAGCTTGTATGACATTCTGCAATGATATTGAAAGTTGCTTGTTCCCCAAGCACTTGGAAACAATGGTTAATTTTCATGATTTATTTGCGGGCTTTTTGAACTTACTTTGGTGTGGGAACACCAAACTTAGTACCTTGCCAATGGTTAACCATGTGTGATAATTTCTTTTTCTTTTTCTTCTTCTTTTTCAAAAGCAATAAAACTGAAAACTAGGAAACCGCAGAGTAGTTAACTAGTTCATCTAACATGCTTGAAGCCATCATTATGCAGAGAGTGAGAATGTGTTTTATAATGGGATTTTGGTGAAACACCAAACTTAGAATCCTGCATTCTCCTTTAGATAGTTTTGGTGTTCAACACCAAACTTAGCTTCTTGCATTATAGATAAAACTACTTAACCTTTTTATTGAAATAGATATGAAAAGATAGTTACCTCCGGTTGGGTTGCCTCCCAACAAGCGCTCTTTTATTGTCATTAGCTTGACATTGAGGCTTTCTTTTATGGTGGTTGGTGCTTGTAGGGCCTCAATTTGTCTCCTCTGACCGTGATCCTCTTCTTTGTTCTCTGGTGTTCAATTTCAGCATGCTCTAATGAGAGTATGTTGCTGACAGTGTAGTAATCCTCGGTTTGTTGATTTGCCCCCAGCTGTTGATATATCAGTTGCACTTTGTCACCTTTGGAAAGCCCCTCTGTTGGAATCCTTCTATTCTTCCAACCCCTTTTTGCTTTGTTTCTGCGTTTCATCTTTCCTTTTGTTGATCTTTCTTTTCTGGCCGTAGGCTTTCCTTGGGGGCCTCTCTTTTCAGTGGCTAATACTCTAATACCCTCTTGGGTTTCTTCATCAGTCTGCATAATCTTTAGCATTGGGATGTTGCTGTGACCTTCCTGGTCATTTTTCATATAGTCTTTCTTCTCCTTGCTAAATTGTGCTTCTGGTAATACTTTCAGAGTGACACTCTGGTCATGCATCCTGAGAGTTAATTCCCCTTCCTCTACGTCTATGATAGCTCTAGCAGTGGCCAAGAATGGCCTTCCCAGTATAACAGAGTCACCATCATCGTTTGATTCTAGAACCACAAAATCAGCAGGGTATATAAAACTGTCCACCTTAACCAAAAGATTTTCAATTACACCCCTGGGGTATACCATTGACCTGTCTGCCAGCTCCAGAGACATTTGTACTGGTTTGACCTCCTCTATATGCAGCTTTTTCATCAAGGAGGATGGTATTAAGTTAATACTTGCTCCGAGATCGCACATTGCTTTAGTGATGGTCAATTCCCCAATGGTGCAAGGCAACAGGAAGCTCCCTGGGTCCTCAAGCTTGGGAGGAAGCCCCTTTTGAATCAAGGCCCTGAATTCCTCAGTAATCATTATGGTTTCTTTCTCATCCCAGCTTCTTTTCTTGTTGACAAGCTCCTTCAAGAATTTGGCATACAGAGGCATTTGCTCAAGTGCTTCAGCCAAGGGGATATTGATTTCCAGCTTCTTAAAAATCTCAAGGAATTTGTGAAAATGCTGGTCTTTAACCTCTTTGTTAAACCTCTGGGGATATGGCAGTGGAGGTGTGATGCTCTTTCCTATTTGCTGCTGTCCCTGAGCTACTTCCTTTGAGCTATGTGGCTGGTTGTCCTTCTCTTTAAGTTTCTCAGTGCCTTTGTTTGGCATCACAACTTGCTCCTTAGCCTCATCTGCCTTTGTTTGATTCTCATCCTCCGTTGGTTCTTTGATGTTCTCTGCTTGCTTCTTTGTAGTGTCATTGTTGCTTATTAAAGTTCTCCCACTCCTTAATTGTATTGCCTTGCATTCCTCCTTGGGATTTGGAATTGTGTCACTGGGCAGTGAGTTTGAAGGTCTCTCAACAGATACTTGCTTGGAGAGTTGCCCCATCTGTCTCTCTAGGCTCTTCAGGGAGGCTTCCTGATTCTTGGTTACCATTTTCTGGTGTTTCAACATTTTGTCTATCATGGCCTCCAAGTGAGTGATTCTTTGGGCTTCAGGTGATACTTGAGGTGGGTTATGAGATGTGGGTGGTGGATGGTAGGCATTTTGGTTGGTGGGTTGGTTATTAGATTGGTATTGGTTGAGGTTGGGGTAGTTGTTTTGAGGTTTTCTGTAGGGGTTTTGGCTAGTCTACTGCTGGTTGTGGTTTTGGTTGCTTCTTGGGTTGTGTTGGTTTGAGTTCCTCTGCCATGGTTGTTGGTTTTGGGTATGGTTATCTCCCCATCTGAGGTTTGGGTGGTTCTTCCAGGATGGATTGTATGTATCACCATACACTTCATTTGGTCCTTGGTTGTGCATATACTGTACTTGCTCTTGTTGTTGTTCTTCTTGAGTTTCTTCATTCTGTCCCCATGTGGTTGATGGTTGGCTAGTGTTAACTGCTACAACTTGGAGACTATCAATCCTCTTGGCCATTTGCTCAAATTGTTGTTGAATTTGCTGCTGCATCATCTTGTTTTGAGCCAGGATTGAATCCACTCCTTCTAGCTCTATTACTCCTCTCCTTTGTGATGGTTGGCGGCTTCTTTGATGAGCAAAGAAATATTGGTTGTTGGACACTATATCAATGAGTTCTTGAGCCTCTTCTGCAGTTTTCATGAGTTGCAAGGAACCTCCAGCTGAATGATCCAAAGCTTCCTGGGATTTCAGTGTTAAGCCTTCATAGAAGTTTTGAAGCTTCTCCCACTCATTAAACATGGCAGGGGGACATTTCCTGATCAGAGCCTTGTACCTCTCCCATGCCTCATAGATGGGTTCGGCCTCCATTTGTGTAAATGTTTGTACCTCAGCCTTCAACCTTATAATCCTCTGAGGTGGGTAAAACTTGGCAAGAAACTTGGTTACCAAATCATCCCAGTTGTTGATGCTGTCCCTTGGAAAAGATTCCAACCATTGAGTGGCCTTGTCCCTGAGAGAAAATGGGAATAGCATCAGCTTGTAACTGTCAGGGGGCACTCCATTAGTTTTGACAGTGTTGCATATCCTCAAGAAAGTGGATAAATGTTGGTGTGGGTCCTCAAGTGGTCCTCCACCAAAAGAGCAATTGTTCTGAACCAAAGTGATGAGTTGTGGTTTGAGTTCAAAATTGTTAGCATTGACATTTGGAGCCAAGATGCTGCTCCCACAATGTCTAGGATTTGCAAAGGTATAGGAAGCTAAAACTCTCCTCTGGGGTGGGTTGTCATTGTTGTTGTCTTCTCCACCTGGTGGATTGGTTAAATGTTCCTCCATCTCTTGGAATTCTTCGTCTGATTCCTCTTCTCCAACAATATTTTTCCCTCTTTTAGTTCTTCTTAACCTCCTGAGAGTTCTTTCGTCTTGTTCATGAAAATTGGGTATGGTTCTTCTTGTACCTGACATACAAGCAGAGCATGAGAAATGCACAAAACCAGTGACACTTCAATCTACTGCTAGATTGAAGTGTTAGTTAGTTTAAGCAAAAAATCAAACAGTTAGTGGGTTAATCAAAATTAAAGAAAAAGTGCTTGATCTAGATCACCACCTCACTTCATCATTGTCAATCTAATCAATCCCCGGCAACGGCGCCAAAAACTTGATGAGTATTTTGGTGAAAAATAAAATTCTCCCAAAACACACAAATCTAACCGGCAAGTGTACCGGGTCGTATCAAGTAATAAAAACTCACGGGAGTGAGGTCGATCCCACAGGGATTGAAGGATTGAGCAATTTTAGCTTAGTGGTTAATTTAGTCAAGCGAATCAAGATTTGGTTGAGTGTTTTGTGATTTGCAGAAATTAAATTGCATGGAAGTAAAGAGAACAGGGAATTAAAGTGCTGAATCGTAAAGAACAAGAAATTAAATAGCAGAAACTTAGAATGCAAGAAATGTAAATTGCGGAATCTTAAAGTGCAAGAAATGTAAACGGCTGGAATTGTAATGGGAATTGGGGATTGGATTTGCAGAATTTAAACAAGGAAAAGTAAATTGCATCAAGCAGAGAAGTAGAAGAAGGTTTGGGTTAGATTGGATCTTGAAGAAGAAAAGTAAATGAACATGAAAACAGTAAACAGAAAATGTAAAATTGGGAAATTAGATCTCAGGACCCAGAGACTAGAAAACCAAGTCTAGATCTCAATGCCTTCCTAGATCCAACAAGAAATTGAAATTGAAATTCAAAGAAAGTGGATGAAGAGCAATTAACAGAACTTGAAATTTAATCAAGCAGTAAATAAAGCAGTGAGATCCAAGGTTGAGATTGAAACAGAATTTCTTCAATTCTCCAACCCAAAATCCAAGACAATTGTAATTGAAATTGAAAGCAATAAAACTGAGAGGAAGAGAAGTGAATTCTCCTTCCCCAAGACAAAGAAATTAAAGATCACTCAATATCCAAAGCTCTCCGAAAACTATTATGAAAATTCCAAAGGAAAGCTCCTAAAGAACTTGAATTCTATCCTATTTATACACTTTCTTCCAATGATCTTCAAGCCTTGAGTTGGGCCTTTGCTCTTGGTGGAATTGGGTTGAAAGAGGCCTTGGTTGATTGCTCTTGAAGTTTGGAGAAGAACCAAAGTGAACCAATTGAACCGGGTTGGAGTTTTGCAAAAGTTGGACCAAAAGTTTGAGCAAAAGTTAGGGGTCTAACTTTTGCTCCAACTTTTCATATCAGCTAACACCACTTTGCTGATACTCATGTTGGTGCCAAAGTTAGGGGTCTAACTTTGGCCCCAACGTTGGCTTTACCTTGTGCACTTGTGGCGCCAACGTTAGCCACCAAGTTAGGGGGCTAACGTTGGCGCAAACTTTTGCTCCTCCCCTTGTGAATTTCATGTGCCAACGTTAGCCTCAAAGTTAGGGGGCTAACGTTGGCGCAAACTTTTGGTGCCCAGGGAGGTTTTCTTCATGCCAACGTTAGCCTCAAAGTTAGGGGGCTAACGTTGGCGCAAACTTTTGGTGCCCAGGGGTGAATTTCATGTGCCAATGTTAGCTTCAAAGTTAGGGGGCTAACGTTGGGGCTAACTTTTCAACCAAGAGTTTGTGCAAAAGTTTGATGCTAACTTTAGGTCCAGCTTTTTGCTTCCTGGTTCAATTTCACTTATTCCACTGTCTTCTCTTTACTCCTAGCTATTCCTTCTTGCTTCAACCTTTCTCCAAGCTTTCTTCACCTATCATTAATCAACCAAACACATCAAAGCTATGCTTAAAATCATGAGATATTCATTCTTTCATAATATGTAACAATTATAGTATAAAACCTCATGAAATAGCATGAATTCATACATGGTTGATTAAATCAAAGGAAACATGAAAATCTATCTAATTGTCTTGCTTGTAGCTCAAGAAAGTGCATAATTCTAATGAAAACAAAAGAAAAAGACTAGTTAAAATAGGCTAAGATGACTTGTCATCAGCCCCTTCATGCTGTTTGGTGCCAACGTTTGACCTCACGTTTGAGTCAAACGTTGGCTCAAACGTTGCTGCCTCCAGGGATGCCAACTTTCTTCTTTTTGGAGCCAACGTTTGACCTCACGTTTGAGTCAAACGTTGGCTCAAACATTGCTGCCTCCAGGGATGCCATTTCTCTTCTCTTTGGCGCCAACGTTTGACCTCACGTTTGAGGCAAACGTTGGCGCAAACATTGCCTTCCCAGGAGCTTCAATTCTCTTCTCTTTTGGAGCCAACGTTTGACCTTACGTTTGAGGCAAACGTTGGCGCAAACGTTGGCTTTTCCCAGGGTGTTCTTCAACTGCTACTCACGTTTGAATTGACGTTTGAGGCAAACGTTAGCTCAAACGTGAATTCCATTTTCTCAAACCCATTCTTGCAACCTTCTTCCATAATGTTGGCACACCTTTTGTTTCCTTTCTTCACCTACAAGTAATCAAAACAACCAATCAAAGTATCACAAAATTCACAAGGTTTATAAATCAATTAATTATCAACTAAAGTTGGCTTGAACCTCATGATTTTGTATCAATTAAAAGGTGGTTGATTGATTTAAGGAAACCATGCAATTCCAACTCAAATGGCTAATTTATAATGCAAGAAAGTGCATAAAACTAAATGAAAACAGAAGAAAAAGGCTAGTGAAACTAGGCTAAGATGACTTGTCATCAATTAGTATTTTTTATTTTTTTAAAATTAGAAAAAAATTTATTTTTTTAATTTAAAATTAAAAAAATTAAATTTACTAATCTGTTATTTACCAGATATTACTGGACTTTATTTTATTTTTCAAATTTATGTAAAAAAATTAATCATATAATTTAAAAATTCAGAAATAAAAAATTTATTTTTTAAAAAATTTTAATATTTTTAAAAATATTTTTTATCTTTTTATTCACCGAATAATGCTACACTCGGATAGTTAACTTTTTTTTTGCTCCACTTGTTCACAAATTAAGAATAAATTAATTTAAAAAATTTAAAATTTTAATTTTTTACTTTTTGAATATTGTTGGAATCTTTTATTTTTTACAATCAGAAAAAAATTTATCTTTTTGTTTAAAAATTAAAAAAAATAAATTTACAGATCTGTTATTTACCAAATATTGATGGACTTTATTTTATTGTTCTAATTTAAATAAAAAAATTAATCATATAATTTTAATATTCAAAAATAAAAATTTATTTTTTTTTATTTTTAATTTTTTAAAAAATATTTTTTTATCTTTTTATTCACCGAATAACGCTACACTCGGATGGTTAACTTTTTTTTTGCTCCACTTGTTCACAAATTAAGAATAAATTAATTTAAAAATTTAAAATTTTAATTTTTTATTTTTTGAATATTTTTGGAATCTTTTATTTTTTACAATCAGAAAAAACTTTATTTTTTTAGTTTAAAAATTAAAAAAAATAAATTTACAGATTTGTTATTTACCAAATATCGATGGACTTTATTTTATTGTTCTAATTTAAATAAAAAAATTAATCATATAATTTTAATATTCAAAGATAAAAAATTTATTTTTTTTAAAATTTTTCATTTTTTAAAAAATATTTTTTTTCTTTTTATTCACCGGATAAGACTACACCCTCACAGTTGACTTTTTTTGCAGTACTTGTTCACAAAGTAAGAATAGATTAATTTAAAAATTTAAAATTTTTATTTTTATATTTTTTGGATAATTTGGAATTTTTTATTTTTTTACAATTAGAAAAAAATTTATTTTTTAAGTTTAAAAATTAAAAAAATAAATTTACAACTCTGTTATTTAACAGATATTGTTGGACTTTATTTTATTTTTCTAATTGAAATAAAAAATTAATCATATAATTTAAAATTTCAAAAATAAAAAATTTAGTTTTCTAAACTTTTTAATTTTTTAATAATATTTTTTATTTTTTATTCTTCGGATAATGCTGCACTCAGAAAATTGGATTTTTTTTTGCTGCACTTGTTTACAAAATAAGAATAAATCAATTTAAAAAATTTAAAATTTTTTATTTTTCAATTTTTTTAGTTTTAGAATGTTGTTGAAATTTTTTATTTTTCTTCTATTATAAAAAAATTTATTTTTTAGTTTAAAACTTTAAACAAAAATAAAAAATTTACAGATCTTTTGTTTACAGGATATTGCTGAACTTTATTTTATTTTTCTAATTTAAGTAAAAAATATTTAATATATAATTTAAAAATTAAAAAATAAGAAATTTAGTTTTTTAAAGTTTTTAATCTTTTTAAAATATTTTTTTATCTTTTTATTCACCGAATAAGACTACACCCGGACAGTTGACTTTTATTTTGCTGCACTTGTTCACAAATTAATAATAGATTAATTTAAAAAATTTAAGATTTTAATTTTTTTATTTTTTGAATAATTTGGAATTTTTTATTTTTTTTACAGTTAGAAAAAAGTTATTTTTTAAGTTTAAAAATTAAAAAAAAATTAATTTACAACTCTGTTATTTAACAGATATTGTTGGACTTTATTTTATTTTTCTAATTGAAATAAAAAAATTAATCATATAATTTAAAATTTCAAAAATAAAAAAATTAGTTTTTAAAAATTTTTAATTTTTTTTATTCTCTAGATAATGCTGCACTCAGAAAATTGACTTTTTTTTTGCTGCACTTGTTCACAAAATAAGAATAAATTAATTTAAAAAATTTAAAATTTTAATTTTTTTATTTTTTAGATATCATTGGTATTTTTTAGTTTAAAATTTAAAAAAATTAAATTTACTAATCTGTTATTTACCAGATATTGCTGGACTTTATTTTATTTTTTTAATTCATATAAAAAAATTAATCATATAATTTAAAAATTCAGAAATAAAAAATTTTATTTTTTAAAATTTTAATATTTTTAAAATATTTTTTTTATCTTTTTATTCACCGAATAATGCTACACCCGGATAGTTAACCTTTTTTTTGCTCCACTTATTCACAAATTAAGAATAAATTAATTTAAAAATTTAAAATTTTAATTTTTTATTTTTTGGATATTGTTGGAATCTTTTATTTTTTACAATCAGAAAAAAAATTTATTTTTTTAGTTTAAAAATAAAAAAAATAAATTTACAGATCTGTTATTTACCAAATATTGATGGATTTTATTTTATTGTTCTAATTTAAATAAAAAAATTAATCATATAATTTTAATATTCAAAAATAAAAAATTTATTTTTTTAAAATTTTTTATTTTTAAAATTTTTTTTATCTTTTTATTCACCGGATAAGACTACACCCTCACAGTTGACTTTTTTTGCTGCACTTGTTCACAAAGTAAGAATAGATTAATTTAAAAAATTTAAAATTTTTATTTTTATATTTTTTTGGATAATTTGGAATTTTTTATTTTTTTACAATTACAAAAAAATTTATTTTTTAAGTTTAAAAATTAAAAAAATAATTTACAACTCTGTTATTTAACACATATTGTTGGACTTTATTTTATTTTTCTAATTGAAATAAAAAATTAATCATATAATTTAAAATTTCAAAAATAAAAAATTTAGTTTTTTAAACTTTTTAATTTTTTAATAATATTTTTTATTTTTTTGTTCTCCGAATAATGCTGCACTCAGAAAATTGTCTTTTTTTTGCTGCACTTGTTCACAAAATAAAAATAAATTAATTTAAAAAATTTAAAATTTTTTATTTTTCAATTTTTTTAGTTTTAGAATAATGGTGAAATTTTTTATTTTTCTTCTATTAGAAAAAATTTTATTTTTTAGTTTAAAACTTTAAACAAAAATAAAAAATTTACAGATCTTTTGTTTACTGGATATTGCTGAACTTTATTTTATTTTTCTAATTTAAATAAAAATTATTTAATAATATAATTTAAAAATTAAAAAATAAAAAATTTAGTTTTTTAAAGTTTTTAATCTTTTTAAAATATTTTTTTATCTTTTTATTCACCGGATAAGACTACACCCGGACAGTTGACTTTTTTTTGCTGCACTTGTTCACAAATTAATAATAGATTAATTTAAAAAATTTAAGATTTTAATTTTTTTTATTTTTTGAATAATTTGGAATTTTTTATTTTTTTTACAGTTAGAAAAAAAAAATTATTTTTTAAGTTTAAAAAATAAAAAAATTAATTTACAACTCTGTTATTTAACAGATATTGTTGGACTTTATTTTATTTTTCTAATTGAAATAAAAAAATTAATCATATAATTTAAAATTTCAAAAATAAAAAATTTAGTTTTTTAAAATTTTTAATTTTTTTTTCTCTAGATAATGCTGCACTCAGAAAATTAACTTTTTTTTTGCTGCACTTGTTCACAAAATAAGAATAAATTAATTTAAAAAATTTAAAATTTTAATTTTTTTATTTTTTAGATATCATTGGTATTTTTTATTTTTTTAAAATTCGAAAAAAATTTATTTTTTTAGTTTAAAATTTAAAAAAATTAAATTTACCAATCTGTTATTTACCAAATATTGCTGGACTTTATTTTATTTTTCTAATTTATATAAAAAAATTAATCATTGATGACAAGTCATCTTAGCCTAGTTTCACTAGTCTTTTTCTTTTGTTTTCAATTGATTTTATGCACTTTCTTGATGCATAAGCAAGCCAATTGGGTAGAATTTCATGTTTCCTTTGATTCAATCAACCATGGATGAATTAATGCAATTTCATGAGATTTTATGCTATAATTGTCATATATTATGAAAGAATAACAAACTCATGATTTTGAACATAGCTTTGATGTGTTTGGTTGATTGATGATAGGTGAAAAGAGCTTTGAAGAAGGTTGAAGAAAGAAGAAAGAGCAAGGAGCAAGAGAGAACAAAAAGCTTGAGCAAAAGCTTGCCTCAAACTTTAGCTCAAGCTTTTGGAAGAGTGAATTCACATTGGTTGGAGCAAAAGGCTTGCGCCAACGTTTGCCTCAAGCTTTTTGGCAAACGTTGGCGCCACACACTGATGTGTGGAAAACGATCCAACACAAAACTCACCGGCAAGTGTACCGGGTCGCATCAAGTAATAATAACTCACATGAGTGAGGTCGATCCCACAAGGATTGAAGGATTGAGCAATTTTAGTTTAGTGGTTGATTTAGTCAAGCGAATCAAGTATTGGTTGAGTGGTTTGTGCTTTGCAGAAACTAAATTGCGTGAAATGTAAAAGGAGAGGGGTAAAATGCAGTAAATTAAAGAACAGGAAAGTAAATGTGCTGAATCTTAAAGTGCAAGTAATGTAAATTGTAGAATTGTAAAAGGGATTGGGAGTTGGGATTGCAGAAATTAAACAAGAACGAGTAAATTGCATTAAACAGTAAAAGAGAAAATTGAATAGCAGTGAAGTAGATCTTAAACAAAAGAGTGAAATGCTTTGAGAATTTAAAAGACAGAGAAAGCAGTGCTTAATTTGTAGCAAAGTAAAAGAGGTTGAAGATCTCAGGAGTGGAAGAGACTAGATAACAAGTCTAGATCTCAAATCCTTCCTTGATCCAACAAGAATAATTGCAAAAGAAACTGAAAAGTAAATTGCAGAAAGTGTAGAAGATGAAGCAGTAAACAGAAAGTGAAATTCAATTGTGCAGAAAACTAAACAAGATCTCAAGGTGAGATTGAAACAGAAGTTCTTCAATTCTCCACCCAAGATCCAAAGCAAGAAAATAAAAGAGTGCTCAAGCAAGAACCAAGAAGAAGAGAGATCAATTCTCCTTCCAAGTTCTCAGAAATCCAAATTCAAAGTTCAAAGCTCAAAAATGAAAATGACAATAAAAAGGAGAATTCAAAGTAAAATCTCAAAGTGTCAAAGGTCCTAATTACATCAAACTAACTCCTATTTATACACTTTCTATTCTTTGATTTTGGAATTTGGATGGGCTTTTGATTTGGTGAAGAAATGAATTAAATTGGATTTTTAATCCAATTTGTAGCCCAAAGTGCACCTCCAGGGGAAAGCTCAGTTGGAAAATCCAACTTAGCTTTCAAGCATGCTCTATCCGTGTCAAATTGGTGTGCCCAGCCTTGTTTGGGTGTCAATTGCACTAGAGCTCAGTTGGAAAATCCAACTTAGCTCTAGGCCGTGTCCTTGTTGTGCGCATGGCAAGCTTGGTGCGCTTCAATTGTTGCTGGGCCGTGTCATGATGCCTTGGTGTGCTAGGATTGTGCGCCAAAGTGTGGATGCTTGAGGGAGAGGCAATGCTCAGTTGGAATTTCCAACTGAGCTTTCCTTGTAGCACCTTTGCTTGAGACTTCAAGGTCCCAGGTTCAACACTTGGTGGAGGAAGCCTTGGAGCTAATTTCCTTGGTTGAGTGGGTGTTCCTCCCTTGTGTTTCCAAGAGTTCCCAAGTTCGAAACTTGGAGGAAGCATTTAAGCTATTTTCCCTTGATTTTCCTTGCTAGCTTGGTGGCACTCCTTCCTTATGTTTCAAAGAGTTCCCAAGTTCGAAACTTGGAGGAAGCATTCTAGCTATTTATTGTTGAATTCCCTTGCAAGGAGTAGCGTGTGGTTCCAAGTTCGAACCATGGAGGATGCATTTTGGCCATTTCTTCTTGAATTTCCTTGCAAGGTGAGTTCCTTGCTTCTCCTTGGCCCTTGGTTCGAATCTTGTAGGCTTCATCCCTTGGAATTTCTTCTTGAATTAAAATGGAGAAGTCCCGATAAAGTTAACTTAGTTAACTTAGCTTTGCACCATTTCCTTGCTTTCTTTGGTGCTCAGTTAACTATTTTAACTTAGCTTTGTAGCTTCCTTCTCCTTCCATTCCTTATGAAGCTCAGTTTGCTTTCTTAACTTAGCTTCCCTTTCTTCCTCAATGTGGTCATACTTTTCCTTCCCTTTGCCACGCTTTCTCTTTCTTTTGGACACGCTTCTTGCTTCATTGGGCACATTTCTTATGCCACGTTTTTCTTCTTTTCTTCTTTCTTCACCTACAAGCAATCAAAACAACCAATCAAAGTATCACAAAATTCACAAGGTTTATAAATCAATTAATTATCAATTAAATTTAGCTTAAACCTCATGATTTTGCATCAATTACATGGTGGTCGTTTGATTTAGAGAAGTCATGCATTTTCACTCCAAATTACTTACTTAGAATGCAAGAAAGTGCATAAAACTTAATAAAAACAAAGAAAAAGGCTAGTGAAACTAGGCTAAGATGACTTGTCATCACAACACCAAACTTAAAACTTGCTTGTCCCCAAGCAAGCACTTAAACATAAGAGAAGATAGAATGAAATAGATAAGCATGCATGTCCTTATTAGGCATTTAGTTGAATTTCGTTTATGGGGTTTTATGGAGATCAAAAATAGCTCATTTATTACTTGCTGTCAAAATAACTATGCTTCCTTAAGGGTTCACCAAGGTTGCTGCTATGATTCCTTACCCTTTTGCTTAATCCCCTTGTTAGCTTTTTCTGCTTTCTTTTGCATTTCAGAGCTTATTATCTATTAGAGGCTTGGTGTCAAATGTTGCAGTGGCCTTTGGCTTATTTTCACTCAACATTTTTTTTTCCACAGACACATGGCTCACTTCTTTCTTCCTAGGATCATTGATGCCCAGCATCTCTTTGGATTACTAAATGTTTTGTAGCTAGGTTGCTCTTTATTGTGGACTTTCAGTTGACAATCCCAAATCAGTTGATCTAAGTTGCCAAGTTTTAAGATACTCCTTAGAACCTACTTGTCCAAGCATATCCTAGTACACAAACACCACAGGCATATGTCCTAGGGTCCAAGCTATTGGTGTTTAGCCTTATTGTTTGTTTCTTTGCCAACTTTTGGCTTTTCTTCTTTCTTTTTCTTTCTGTTTTGGTTTATTTTCAAGGGGCTTTCATTATTTTGAAAGATCATAGCAGCAAACTAGCTTAAGTTTCAAGAACAAGTCATTCTGCAACATTTATTCCATGAGCTAATAGTTGAATCAAACACACACCACCACTAACTTCATTCTAACTTTTGCAACATTGAACAATTACTTTTCTAAATCAAACATCTTTCTTTTATTCAAACAGCAAGGGAAACAAAACAAACTTTTCAAGTTAATGAGTGATGACAATTATTATGCAGATAACTTTCTTCAACATGTACTTCCACTTGCAACTAAATAATCATTCCAACCAGACTTAAAGGACTCTCTGAATTAAATCATTACATAATAACAAGGATCAAGAATAGGTACAACCTGTGGAGTTGCAATTTTCCATTCTTCTTTCTTATTTGCTCCTTTTGAGTTGTAATTCAGGTGTTCTTTTAAGTTGTTGGCTATTTTTCTGCCTGCTCCTCAATTGTTGCTTGCTGTTCAACCCCTTCAGGTGTTGGTAAATCTGCAAAGCTTGTGTGTGGGTTCTCGAACTTATTTTGGTGTGTGAAAACCAAACTTAGTTCCTTGCCAATATTTCTCATGCAACAAATTGTATGTGAACTCTTTTTCTTTTTCACAAGAAATAAACTAATGATTTTGAAATAGTAGAATAGTTAATTAGTTTATCTAAATGCTCAAAGCTAGCATTATATAGGGGGTGAGAATATGTTTTATGATGAGATTTTGGTGGAACACCAAACTTAGAATCCTTCATTCTCCCTTATATTGTTTTGGTGTGCAACACCAAACTTAGCTTTTTGCAATGTAGATAAGGCTAATTAACCTCTTTATTGAAATAACTATGGAAAGAAACTATCTCAGGTTGGGTTGCCTCCCAACAAGCGCTCTTTTATTGTCACTAGCTTGACATTGACTTCCTCTTTTATGGTGGTTGATGACTGTAGTGCCTCAACTTGTCCCCTCTGATTGTGAGCTTCTTCTTTGTTCCTTGGTGCTCTATCTCAGCATGTTCTAGTGATAATATTTTACTCACAGTATAGTAATCGTTAGTTTGTTGGTCTGTTCCCAGTTGTTGATAGACTAACTGCACTTTGTCACCTTTGGAGAGCCCTTCTGTTGGAATTTTTTTGTTCTTCCACCCCTTTTTGATTCTGTTTTTGTTTTTCTTCCCTCCTTTTGTTGACCCTTCTTCTTTGAAAATAGGCTCCCTTTTGAAATTCCTTTTCTTATTTGCCAATACTACAATGTCCCCTTGAGCTTCTTCATTACTTTGCACAGTCTCTTTCTCTTTTTGGCCTGCTGTATCATCTATCTCTTGCTTGGGAGGGCGGTTGTTGTTTGTCTTGTTGATTTCCTCCTTCTACTGCAGATTCTCCTTGTCTTTTTCTGTACCATCCTTCTTTTCATTACTGCTCTGTGTTTCTGGTAGTACACTCAGAGTGATACTTTCATTATGTATCCTGAGGGTTAATTCTCCTTGCTCTATGTCTATGATGGCCCTAGCAGTGGCCAAGAACGGTCTTCCCAGTATAATGGAGTTGCCCTCATCCTGATTCGAATCTAGGATCACAAAATCTGTAGGGAAGATGAATCTGTCTACCTTGACTAGAAGGTTCTCAATTATACCCGTGGGGCATATCACTGATTTGTCCACCAATTCTAGAGACATCTGTACTGGTTTCACCTCTTTTATTCCTAGCTTTTTCACTAGGGAGGCAGGCATTAGATTGATACTAGCTCCCAAGTCACACATCGCCTTCTTGATGGTCATACTGCCAATGGCGCAGGGTAGAAAGAAACTCCCAGGGTCCTCGAGTTTGGGAGGAAGTCCCTTCTGGATTAGTGCTTTGCATTCCTCAGTGAGCAGTATAGTTTCATTGACTTGCCAACTCCTCTTCTTGTTGATAAGTTCCTTCAAGAACTTTGCGTACAGGGGCATTTGCTCAAGTGCTTCAGCTAAGGGAATATTGATCTCTAACTTCTTGAAGATTTCAAGAAATTTTGGGTAGTGTTGATCTTTAGTCTCCTTGTTGAACCTTTGAGGATATGGCAAGGGAGGAGTGAAGTTCATTCCCTGCCTTTGGTCCTTAGTTGGCTCCTCAACTACTTCCTTTCCCTTTCTTAATTTTTGTGGCTGATCTTCTTTTTCTTGAGCTTGATTCTGAGTTTGTTTGCTTGCTGTTACATCTTCATCATTGGCCTTCTCTTTTTTAGCTTGTTTCTTGTCACTTTCTTTTGGCTTCTTGGTTGTTTCTTCATTTTTCACCAGGACTTTTCCACTCCTCAGTTGAATTGCCTTGCACTCCTCTTTAGGATTAGGAATGGTGTCACTTGGCAGTGAATTTGATGACCTTTCAATGGTGATTTGCTTGGAGATTTGTCCAATTTGCCTTTCTATATTTTTCATGGAGGCTTCTTGGTTCCTCAATGTCATCTCTTGAGTTTTCATCATTTTTTCCATCAGAAGCTCTAAGTTGTTAATCCTTTGAGATTCTTGTGAGATTGGTTGGTTGTGGGGTGTTGAGGGTTGAGGGTAAGTGTTTTGATTTGAGGTTTGGTTATTGGATGGGTAATGGTTGGAGTTGGGGTAGTTGTTTTGGGGTTTTCTGTAGGAGTTTTGGTTAGTTTGCTGCTGGTTGTTTCTTGAAGTGTTTTGATTTGAGTTTCTCTGCCATGGTTGTTGATTCTGGTTGTGATTGTCTCCCCTGATGACAAGTCATCTTAGCCTAGTTTTACTAGTCTTTTTCTTTTGTTTTCACTTGAATTGTGCACTTTCTTGAGCTACAAGTAAGCTAATTTGGGTAGATTTTCATGCTTCCTTTGATTGAATCAACCATGTATGAATTCATGCTATTTCATGAGGTTTTATGCTATAATTGTCACATATTATGATAAAATGAATATCTCATGATTTTAAGCATAGCTTTGATGTGTTTGGTTGATTAATGATAGGTGAAGAAAGCTTGGAGAAAGGTTGAAGCAAGAAGGAATGGCTAGGAGTAAAGAGAGGACAATGGAATAAGTAAAAATGAACCAGGAAGCAAAAAGCTGGACCAAAAGTTAGCCTCAAACTTTTGCACAAACTTTTGGGTGAAAAGTTAGCCCCAACGTTAGCCCCTAACTTTTGGGCTAACGTTGGCACATGAAAGTTACTCCCTGGGCACCAAAAGTTTGTGCCAACGTTAGCCCCTAACTTTGTGGCTAACGTTGGCATGAGAAAAACACCCCCTGGGCACCAAAAGTTTGCGCCAACGTTAGCCTCTAACTTTTGGGCTAACGTTGGCACATGAACAATACAAAGGGGGAGCAAAAGTTTGCGCCAACGTTAGCCTCTAACTTTTGGGCTAACGTTGGCACATGAAAAACACAAAGGGGGAGCAAAAGTTTGCGCCAACGTTAGCCCCTAACTTTTGGGCTAACGTTGGCGCCATAAGTGCACTAAGGAAGGCCAACGTTGGAGCAAAAGTTAGACCCCTAACTTTTGCACCAACGTGGGTATCAGCAAAACATGGGGGCTGATATGAAAAGTTGGACCAAAAGTTTGCCTCAAACTTTTTGCTCAAACTTTTACTCAAACTTTTGCAAAACTCCAACCCGGTTCACTTGGTTCACTTTGGTTCCTCTCCAAACTCCAAGAGCAATCAACCAAGGCCTCTCTCAACCCAATTCCACCAAGAACAAAGGCCCAACTCAAGGCTTGAAGATCATTTGAAGAAAGTGTATAAATAGGATAGAATTCAAGTTTTTAAGGGAGCTTTTTCCTTTTGGAGTTTTCATAATAGTTTTCGGAGAGCTTTGGATATTGAGTGATCTTTAATTTCTTAGTTTCGGGGAAGGAGAATTCCACTCTCTTCCTCTTAGTTTTATTGCTTTCAATTTCAATTGCAATTGTCTTGGATCTTGGGTTGGAGAATTGAAGGAATTCTGTTTCAATCTCATCCGAAGATCTCTCTGTTTCTTCTACTGCTTATTGAATTTAATTTCTGTTAATTGTTCTTCTTCTACTTTCTTTGCAATTTACAATTCCTTTGCAATTGTTCTTGTTGGATCTAGGAAGGCATTGAGATCTAGACTTGGTTATCTAGTCTCTTGGGTCTTGAGATCCGGATTCCCCATTTCCCATTCCCTGTTTACTGTTTTCATGCTTATTTACAATTCTGTTTTTAGATCCGGTTCAGTCCAAGTGTTCTTTTACTTCTCTGTTGGTTGCAATTTACTTTCCCTCGTTTAATTTCTGTAAATCCAACTCCCAATTCCCTTTACAATTCAAGCTATTTACATTTCTTGCACTTTAAGATTCTGCAATTTACATTTCTTGTGTTCTAAGTTTCTGCCATTTAATTTCTTATTCTTTAAGATTTAGCATTTAAATTCCTGTTCTCTTTAATTTCATGTCAATTACCCATTCCCTTTACTTTCCATGCAATTTAAATTCTGCAAATCACAAATCACTCAACCAAATCTTGATTCGCTTGACTAAATCAACCACTAAACTAAAATTGCTCAATCCTTCAATCCCTGTGGGATCGACCTCACTCCCGTGAGTTATTATTACTTGATGCGACCCGGTGCACTTGCCGGTTAGATTTGGGTGTTTTGGAGAAATTCGTTTTTCCGCAAAAATATCCCATCAAGTTTTTGGCACCGTTGCCGGGAATTGATTAGATTGACAATGATTAAGTTAGGTGGCAGTTTAGATCAAGCACTTTTTCTTTAATTTTTGACTAACCCACTAACTGTTTGAAGTTTTGCCTCAACTGACTATACTCAATTTGCAAAAGTATCACTGTGTGTTCCGTTGTTAATTTATATGTCATAGGGAAGAAGAGCAGCCAAAAGGAAGGATATCATTGAAGAAGGAGTTTCTGAGAAAGAAGAACATCACAACATGAAGCCACAACTCATTACACTAATAGAGAACAATTGTTCCTATGGTGGAAATCCCTTGGAGGACCCTAAACAGCACCTATCCATTTTTCTGAAAACTTATGGTGCTGTCAATCTCAATGGTGTAAACCATGATACCATTAAGCTCTTGTTATTTCCCCTCTCACTGAAGGATGAAGCGGCACAATGGCTTGAAACCTTTCCCCAAGGAAGTATAACTAGTTGGGATGAATTGGTTGCCAAGTTTCTAGCCAAATTCTCCTCATCCCAACAACACATCAAGATGAAAGAAGGAGTACATCCATTCATACAAAGAGAGGAAGAACCATTGTTCAAAGCATGGGAGAGATACAAGAAAGCAAGTGACAAGGTGGATTTTCAAGCGTTCTATGAAGGATTAACCTCAGAAACAAGAAGAGCAGTAGATTACTTCTCAGATGGCCTACTCAAGGCAACAGCAACCATCCAAGGAACTGCAGAGTTCAGTGACAAGAGAGCCAATAACCAACACTCATTTGAGACACCACGGAATGCAATTTCAGAAAAGGAAGTAATGAATCTTGAAGGAGTGAGAGCAACCATGAATCAAAACAAACAGCTATACCAGCAAACTCAGCAGCAATTGGAATCAATAGCTAGACAAATTGATTCTCTACATTCTGCCACAGTGAATGCACAATTTCCACCATGGAAACCACATTCTTATCTAAGAATGAGGGAATCTCAGCATCAGGAACAAAGGGACTTCAACTATAACAACCCCAACTTCCCAAACCTGCAAAAACACCACCATACCAACAAAAATCACTACACACCACCCCAATATACACACCTCCAGCCCTGTCCTACCTCACCACCCGCCCAAAATGACTTACATCAATCACCACAATTAACACAGCCACAACCAATCCTAAACTTCCAAAGACTCTACGTTCTAGAAATGATGATGGAAAGGTTTATGAAAATTCAAGAAATGACAATAATAGAGCAGGAGGATATAAGGAAAAACCAAGAGGCATATCTCAAGAGAATTGAAAGGCACATGGAACAACTGGTTCAAAACCTTGCTAAACTGGGCGAGAGAGAGGGAGATATGTCCCTAAGAGCCACTGAAGATGACTCAAAGAACAGTGAAAAAGCTGCTGGGTTGAAAGGGAAAGCAGTTATGGAAAACAGTGAGAAGGCTACGGGAAAAGAAACAACTATCAAGGAGAAGCCTACGGTGAGAGGAGGAAACCAAAGGCAACAGAAACCTCAACTTCCATGATCAGAGGATGAAGGATGTCAAGCTAGTGACAATAAAAGAGTGCTTGTTGGGAGGCAACCCAACCGGAGGTAGTTTTCTGTTCATAACTATTTTAATAAAAAGGTTAATTAGTTTTATCTATAATGCAAGAAGCTAAGTTTGGTGTTGCACACCAAAACAATCTAAAGGAGAATGAAGGATTCTAAGTTTGGTGTTCCACCAAAATCCCATCATAAAACACATTCTCACTTTCTGCATAATGCTGGCTTCAAGCATGTTGGATGAACTAGTTAACTATTCTACTGTTTCCTAGTCTTCAGTTTTATTGCTTTTGAAAAAGAAAAAAAAAGAAAAAGAGTTTCACACATGGTTAATTCAATGCATGAGAACCATTGGCAAGGTACTAAGTTTGGTGTTCCCACACCAAAGTAAGTTCAAAAGCCCACAAATAAATCATGCAAGCTAACCATTTCTTCTTTCAAGTGCTTGGGGAACAAGCAACTTTCAATATCATTGCAGAGCATCATACAAGCTTTTGGAAGGATTAAGCATCATCTATCAAAAGGAAGAGAGAGGAATGTAAAGATCGGCAATGATGATGAGGAAGAGGAAAGCAAGCGAACTCCAAAAGGTTGTATTGTTCAGTGATTATTTTGTATCAGATGTTGCTAAATTGAAAGTTACATAATACCCCTGCCTGCCTGCGTAGCATAGTTTTTCTGCAATTCAATAAGCAAGATGCTTGATCATTCACAACACTATTTTCTTCAAAACTTGTTTGCACTCAATGATTCAAAAAAATGCATCACATGAAAGTTCTTTGAAAAGAAGGATTGAGGAATTAAACAATTTTGAGGCAAGAAAAAGATTAGGAGAAGTGGTGGTTCTAGTTGTATGAATATGTATTGAGGTTGCATGCTTGTCAAAACTTGCATGGGAGCTCATAGGCAGGACATGAAGTTCAAAGAAGTATTGTGGATATTCTCAAAAATCTATTGATCCAAGAAGCAGCAAACAAAACAAAAGAAAATAAAGAAAATACAAAAGCAAAAAGAACATGGCCCAAGGCTCTGAGCATCAATTACTAGGCAGAAAAGAAAGAAGAAACAATGACTCAAAGAGTTGTTAGCCTAGTAAATGCTTGTGGTTGAGTTGTGTCAAGGAAAGAGGCTTGAGCAAGTAAATCCTTAGGGGTGCTTTAACACCTAATACCTTAAAACCAACTGGTTTTGGAGTATTGATTGAAAGCTTATCTAAAGAGCCGCTTTGAGACATGACACTTAGAGTCAAGGCCAAAGCAAAGAAACCATAAGCTGCTTCAAGGTGACTACATATAAAGAGATCTCCATGATACCATTTGGATGAAAATCCTAAGACCTAAGTGATGACAAGTCATCTTAGCCTAGTTTCACTAGCCTTTTTCTTCTGTTTTCATTTAGTTTTATGCACTTTCTTGCATTATAAATTAGCCATTTGAATTGGAATTGCATGGTTTCCTTAAATCAATCAACCACCTTTTAATTGATACAAAATCATGAGGTTCAAGCCAACTTTAGTTGATAATTAATTGATTTATAAACCTTGTGAATTTTGTGATACTTTGATTGGTTGTTTTGATTACTTGTAGGTGAAGAAAGGAAACAAAAGGTGTGCCAACATTATGGAAGAAGGTTGCAAGAATGGGTTTGAGAAAATGGAATTCACGTTTGAGCTAACGTTTGCCTCAAACGTCAACTCAAACGTGAGTAGCAGTTGAAGAACACCCTGGGAAAAGCCAACGTTTGCGCCAACATTTGCCTCAAACGTGAGGTCAAACGTTGGCTCCAAAAGAGAAAAGAATTAAAGCTCCTGGGAAGGCAACGTTTGAGCCAACGTTTGACTCAAACGTGAGGTCAAACGTTGGCTCCAAAAAGAAGAAAGTTGGCATCCCTGGAGGCAGCAACGTTTGAGCCAACGTTTGACTCAAACGTGAGGTCAAACGTTGGCACCAAACAGCATGAAGGGGGCATACTTCAAACAAGAATAACTTGAGTTGTAGATGTCCAATTGAGGTGATTCCAAGTGGGTTAGAAAGCTGACATTCAGAGCTTTCCAACCATATATAATAGTCTCTATTGGGCACAAAATTGGCAACACAACAAGAGGACAAAGTAGACCCCAAGAAGCATACAAGAAGGGAGGTCCACGTTTGAGCTCACGTTTGACCTCAAACGTTGAGCCAAACGTGGATGACAGCATCATTGGCCTAGCTGCATAATTTTACTCAAGTAACGTTTGAGTCAACGTTTGCCTCAAACGTTGGCTCAAACGTGAATGGTTCATGGCTTGGTTCACTAATGGATTTTCTCCCAATACCAAGAGCAATCAACAGAGGCCACTATCAACCCAATTCCATCAAGGCTAAAGGCCCAATTCAAGGCTCAATAATCATTTGAAGAAAGTGTATAAATAGCTTAGGATTTAAAGTTTTGGGAGAGCTTTTCCTTGGAGAGTTTTCTTTAAACATTTTCATAAGTAGAGAGCTTTTGGTTTTTGAGCATTTTGAGATTCTGAGTCTTGGGTGTTGAAGAATTGAGGAAATTCTGTCTCAATCTCACCTTGAGATCTCTTTCTGTTTTGATTTACTGCATCATTGAGAATTTTCTGTTTCACCTCTTTTCTTCTACTGCTGGATCTTTACTTTTCTTGCAATTAAATTCTCAATTTGGATCTAGGAAGGTATTGAGATCTAGACTTGGTTATCTAGTCTCTTGGGTCCTGAGATCTGGAGTTTTCATTTTAATTTCTCTGTTGAACACTTCTGCAAGCAATTTACGTTTCTAGTTGAGATCCGTTTCATTTTAATTCCTCTTTTACTTCTCTACTTGTTGAGATTTACTTTTCTCTATTTAATTTCTGCAAATCCAATTCCAAATCCCCTTTACAATTCAAGTCATTTACATTTCTTGCACTTTAAGATTATGCAATTTACATTTCTTGCGATTTAAGTTTCTGCAATTTATATTTCTTGCACTTTAAGATTCAGCTTATTTACTTTCTTTGCTCTTTAATTTTCTGCAATCTACCCCTCTTCCTTTATTTTCCATGCAATTTAAATTCTGGTAATCACAAATCACTCAACCAACTTTTGATTCGCTTGACTAAATCAACCACTGAACTAAAATTGCTCAATCCTTCAATCCCTGTGGGATCGACCTCACTCACGTGAGTTATTATTACTTGATGCGACCCGGTGCACTTGCCGGTGAGTTTTGTGTCGGATCGTTTTCCGCACATCAAGTTTTTGGCGCCGTTGCCGGGGATTGATTAGATTGACAATGATTACGTGAAGTGGAGATCTAGATCAAGCACTTTTTCTTTTCTGATTCTTTAATCGTGGACTAACCCACTAACTGTTCGAATTTTTGCTTAAACTAAACTTCATTCTAGCAATAGAGTGAAGTGATTTTGCTGGTGTTTCTTTTGTTTTGTTTGTATGTCAGGTACAGGGAGATCCGTTCCTGTTTTATCTGAAGCTGACCAGAGAACTCTTAGAAGGTTAAGAAGAGCCGAAAGAGGAAAAAATATTGTTGGAGAAGAAGAATCTGAGGAAGAATACCACGAGATGGAAGGAGATACATCTAATCCAGAAGGAGGAGTTAACAATCACCCACAACAGAGGAGAGTATTGGCCTCTTACACCTTTGCAAATGCTAGACATTGTGGAAGCAGCATTCTCACCCCTAATGTTAATGCAAATAACTTTGAACTGAAGCCACAACTCATCACATTGGTCCAGAACAATTGCTCATTTGGGGGAGGACCATTGGAGGATCCAAATCAACATCTATCTACCTTCTTAAGGATTTGTGACACTGTCAAATCCAATGGCGTGAATCCTGAAACCTACAAGCTTCTGCTGTTCCCGTTCTCATTAAGGGACAAGGCCGCACAATGGCTTGAAACTTTTCCCCAAGGAAGTATCACTAGTTGGGATGACTTGGTGACTAAATTTCTAGCCAAATTCTATCCACCCCAAAGAGTCATCAGGCTGAAAACCGAGGTGCAGACATTCACACAATTAGATGCCGAATCCTTGTATGAAGCATGGGAGAGGTACAAAGCCTTAATCAGAAAGTGTCCCCCAGAGATGTTCAATGAATGGGACGTGCTGCAAAATTTCTATGAAGGCCTGACATTGAAATCTCAGGAGGCATTAGATCATTCTGCTGGAGGTTCACTACAACTGATGAAAACTGCTGAGGAAGCCCAGAATCTTGTGGACATGGTGGCCAACAATCAATATTTCTTTGCTCATCAAAGAAACCGCCAACCATCACAAAGGAGAGAAGTAATGGAGCTAGAAGGAGTAGACTCAATCTTGGCTCAAAACAAGATGATGCAGCAGCAAATTCAACAACAATTTGAGCAAATGGCCAAGAGGATTGATAGCCTCCAAGTTGCAGCAGTTAACACAAGCCAACCATCATCCACATGGGTGCAAAATGAAGAGACTCAAGAGGAGCAGCAGCAAGAACAAGTCCAGTACATGCACAACCAAAACTCTGGATAGAATGAAGTGTATGGAGACACATACAATCCATCCTGGAAGAACCACCCAAACCTCAGATGGGGAGACAATCACAACCAGAACCAACAACCATGGCAGAGGAACTCAAACCAAAACACTTCAAGAAACAACCAAAACCACAACCAGCAGCAAACTAACCAAAACCCTTACAGAAAACCTCAAAACAACTACTCCAACCCCAACCATTATCAATCCAATAACCAACCCACCAACCAAAATGCCTACCATCCACCAACCACACCTCACAACCCACCACAAGTGTCACCAGAATCTCAAAGAATCACTAACTTGGAAACCTTGATGGATAAGATGTGGAAGCACCAAGAAATGACAACCAAGAACCATGAAGCTTCCATGAAGAGCTTAGAGAAGCAGATTGGGCAAATCTCCAAACAGATTTCTGTTGAGAAACCTTCAAGCTCACTTCCGAGTGACACCATTCCTAATCCAAAAGAAGAGTGCAAAGCTATACAATTACGGAGTGGAAAAACATTGATAGACAACAACAAGGAGATAACCAAGAAGCCTTTGGATAGCAACAAAGAATCATCAGAGAAAGGGGAAGCTAGCAATGAAGACATGACAACAAGAAGAAGTGCCCCAGAGAAGCTCAAAGAGAAAGACAACCAGCCACATAGTTCAAAGGAAGTGATTCAGGGACAGCAGCAAGTGGAGAAGAGCATTACACCTCCACTACCATACCCTCAGAGGTTCAACAAAGAGACTAAGGATCAACACTTCCACAAATTCCTTGAGACTTTCAAGAAGCTAGAAATCAATATTCCCTTGGCTGAAGCACTGGAACAGATGCCCTTATACGCCAAGTTCTTGAAGGAACTCATTAACAAGAAAAGGAGTTGGCTTGAGAAGGAAACCATTATGCTCACTGAAGAATGTAGCGCTGTGATCCAGATGGGTATCCCACCAAAGCTCAAAGACCCAGGGAGTTTCGTAGTCTCATGCACCATAGGCAAGATAACATTGGAAAATGCTCTATGTGATTTAGGTGCCAGCATCAACTTGATGCCTTTATCACTGATGAGAAAGCTTGCTATAGAAGAAGTCAAACCCACCAGGATGTCACTAGTAATGGCCGATAGATCAATCAAGATACCCAATGGAATTGTAGAAAATTTACTAGTGAAGGTTGGAAAGTTTATCTTCCCTGCAGACTTCGTAATCTTAGACACAGAAGGGGAAGGAAACAACTCAATCATTTTGAGGAGACCGTTTCTAGCCACAGCAAGAACCACGATTGACGTGGAGAAGGGAGAAATGACCTTCAGGGTGCATAATGAACAAATGGTAATCAATGTCTTCAAATTAATGCAACACCCCTCAGAGCAAGAGAACTACATGAATGTGGATATGATAGAAGGGCTGGTAGAAGAAATGTTTGAAGAAGACTATTTGAAGCATCAGGAAGAACAAGGAGAGGAAGTGGTAGAAATATCTATTGAAGACAAGAAAGAGGATAAACCAAAATAGGAGTTGAAGCCTCTCCCTCCTCACCTCAAGTACGTGTTTCTTGGGGAAGCCGAGGCACTGCCAGTAATCATAAATTCCTCCTTGAACATGGATGAAGAAGCAAGGTTGATTGAGGTATTAAAAGCTCACAAAACAGCGTTGGGGTGGACAATTGAGGACATCAAAGGCATCAGCCCTGCTATCTGTATGCACAAAATATTATTGGAGGAAGAATCAAAACCTGTGGTTCAACCTCAAAGAAGACTCAACCCAACCATGAAAGAGGTGGTTCAAAAAGAAGTGATGAAGCTATGGAATGCGGGGATAATTTTCCCAATCTCAGACAGTTCTTGGGTGAGTCCGGTACAAGTTGTGCCAAAAAAGGGAGGAATGACAGTCATCACCAATGAGAAGAATGAATTGATCCCCACTCGGACAGTGACTAGGTGGAGAATGTGTATAGACTATAGGAGATTGAATGATGCAACAAGAAAAGATCATTTCCCTCTACCCTTCATTGATCAAATGTTAGAAAGACTAGCAGGCCATGCTTACTATTGTTTCCTGGATGGGTACTCTGGATACAATCAAAAAGTGGTGGATCCCAAGGATCAAGAGAAGACATCCTTCACATGCCCATTTGGAGTTTTCGCCTATAGGAGGATGCCCTTTGGACTGTGCAACGCACCAGCCACTTTTCAAAGGTGCATGCTTTCCATCTTTTCTGATATGGTGGAAAAATTCTTAGAAGTCTTCATGGATGATTTTTCTGTTTTCGGAAATTCATTTAACACTTGCTTGCATAACTTAACTCTTGTTTTGAAAAGATGCCAAGAAACTAATTTAGTGTTGAATTGGGAAAAATGCCATTTCATGGTTCCGGAAGGAATAGTTCTTGGGCATAAAGTGTCATGTAAAGGTATAGAAGTTGATAAAGCTAAAATAGAAGTTATTGAAAAACTCCCTATACCTGTTAATGTGAAAGCAGTAAGGAGTTTTCTTGGGCATGCTGGGTTCTACAGAAGGTTCATCAAAGATTTTTCAAAAATAGCAAAACCATTGAGCAACTTACTAATGAATGATACTCCCTTCATCTTTGATAACACTTGTAAACATGCCTTTGAAACTCTCAAGAGAAAGCTCATTACAGCACCAATCATCACACCTCCTGATTGGAATTTACCTTTTGAACTTATGTGCGATGCAAGTAACCTTGCTATTGGTGCTGTACTGGGGCAAAAGAAAGACAAATTGCATCATGTCATATATTATGCTAGCAAGGTGTTGAATGAAACACAGAAAAATTATACCACCACTGAAAAAGAACTGTTAGCAATTGTATATGCATTTGATAAGTTTAGACAATACTTGATCGGTTCAAAAGTTATAGTATACACTGACCATTCTGCTCTCAAGTATTTAATGTCTAAACAGGATTCAAAGCCAAGGCTTATTAGGTGGGTGTTGCTGCTACAAGAATTTGATATTGAAGTTAGGGATAGAAAGGGAAGTGAAAATCAAGTAGCAGATCATCTATCAAGAGTGCCACAAGAAGCCAAGCAAGATAAACCACAGCAAGTAAATGAGAACTTCCCTGATGAACACTTATTCCAAGTTCAACAAACACCTTGGTTTGCGGACATCGCAAACTATAAGGTAGGAAGGAAGATACCTCAAGAATTGTCCAAGCAACAAACGAAGAAACTGATCAATGAAGCAAGGAAATTCTTGTGGGATGAACCCTTCCTATTCAAGAGATGTTCTGATGGAATGATTAGAAGGTGTGTCCCTGAAAATGAAGTGAAGGACATATTGTGGCATTGCCATGGCTCAGCATATGGTGGACACTTTGGACCAGAAAGAACAGCTGCAAAGGTACTACAGAGTGGGTTTTATTGGCCAACTATGTTTAAGGATGCCAGAGAGTTCGTTCACCAATGCAACGAATGTCAAAGAGCTAGAGGATTGACAAAAAGAAATGAGATGCTGATGAGCGGATATTTTATACGCTTTTTGGGGATAATTTCATATAGTTTAGAGTATGTTTTAGTTAGTTTTTAGTCTATTTCTAGTAGTTTTTAGGAAAAATTCATATTTCTGGACTTTACTATGAGTTGTGTGTTTTTCTGTAATTTCAGGTATTTTTCTGGCTGAAATTGAAGGAGCTGAGCAAAAATCTGATTCAGGCTGAAAAAGGACTGCTGATGCTGTTGGATTCTGACCTCCCTGCACTCAAAATGGATTTTCTGGAGCTACAGAACTCGAAATGGCATGCTTCCAATTGCGTTGGAAAGTAGACATCCAGGGCTTTCCAGCAATATATAATAGTTCATACTTTGCACAAGGATAGACGACGTAAACTGGCGTTCAACGCCAGTTCTCTGCCCAATTCTGGCGTCCAACGCCAGAAAAGGATCAAAAACTGGAGTTGAACGCCCAAACTGGCATAAAAACTGGCGTTCAACTCCACAAATGACCTCTGCACGTGAATTGCTTAAAGTCTCAGCCCCAGCACACACCAAGTGGGCCCCAGCACACCAAGTGGGCCCCAGAAGTGGATCTCTGCATCATCCATCATAGTCCACTCATATTTTGTAACCCTAGGCTACTAGTTTAGTATTTAAACAACTTTTAGAGACTTATTTTGTATCTCATGACATTTCAGATCTAAACTTTGTATTCTCTGACGGCATGAGTCTCTAAACCCCATTGTTGGGGGTGAGGAGCTCTGCTGTGTCTCGATGAATTAATGCAAGTATTTCTGTTTTCCATTCAAACACGCTTGTTCTTATCTAAGATGTTCATTCGCGCTTAACTGTGATGAAGGTGATGATCCATGACATTCATCATCTTCCTCAACCCACGAACGTGTGCCTGACAACCACCTCCGTTCTATATCCGATTGAATGAGTATCTCTTAGATTCCTTAATCAGAATCTCCGTGGTATAAGCTAGAGCTGATGGCGGCATTCATGAGAATCCGGAAAGTCTAAACCTAGGATTCAAGGATTGAATGACTGTGACGAGCTTCAAACTCCTGAAGGCTGGGCGTTAGTGACAGATGCAAAAGGATAGTAAATCCTATTCCAACCGGATCGAGAACCAACCGGTGATTAGCCGTGCTGTGACAGAGCGCGTGAGCGTAGTTTTCACTGGAAGGATGGAAAGTAGCCATTGACAACGGTGATCCACCAACACACAGCTTGTCATAGGAGGACGTGCGTGCGTGAACAAGAAAACAGAGGAAAGCAGAGATTCAGAAGACAAAGCATCTCCAAAACTCCAACATATTCTCCATTACTGCACAACAAGTAACTTTTAATTTATGCTCTACTGGTTACTCACAATTCAATTGATAAACATAATTGACTTCCTGACTAAGATTTACAAGATAACCATAGATTGCTTCAAACCAACAATCTCCGTGGGATTCGACCCTTACTCACGTAAGGTATTACTTGGACGACCCAGTGCACTTGCTGGTCATGTGTGCGAAATTGTAAGAGAGTAATGTGTGCTAAATTGTAAGAGAGTAACAATTTTGTGCACCAAGTAACAATTTTGTGCCACCAGATGCCTCAAAATTTCATCTTGGAAGTAGAGCTATTTGACCTATGGGGCATTGATTTCATGGGACCTTTTCCCCCTTCCTACTCGTTCAGATATATCTTGGTTGCAGTCGAGTATGTCTCAAAGTGGGTGGAAGCCATAGCCACAACCACCTGTGATGCACAGATTGTCCTCCAATTCCTTAAGAAGCACATCTTCACAAGATATGGAGTACCCAAGGGTCTTGTTAGTGATGGTGGTGGTCACTTTTGCTGCAAACAAATGGAGAAACTCCTCCATAAATATGGAGTGATCCACAAAGTAGCCACACCATACCACCCTCAAACCAATGGCCAGGCTGAATTAGCAAATAGGGAGTTGAAGAAGATCTTAGAAAAGACAGTGGGAAGCACAAGAAAAGATTGGGCGAGGAAGCTAGAAGATGCACTTTGGGCATACAGGACAGCTTTCAAAACTCCCATTGGAAAGTCACCCTTTCAGCTATTGTATGGAAAATCATGCCACCTTCCTGTAGAGCTTGAACACAGAGCTTTTTGGGCCACTAAACTCCTCAATCTTGACTCCCAAGCTGCAGGAGAGAAAGGGTTGCTACAACTGAATGAACTGGATGAATTCAGGCTAGAAGCTTATGAGAGTGCTAAGATATACAAGGAAAGAGTTAAGAGGTGGCATGATAAGAAAATCATAAAGAAGGAGTTCAAGCCAGGACAGCAAGTGCTCTTGTATAACTCAAGGCTCAAGATCTTCCCTGGCAAGCTCAAGTCCAAATGGACAGGTCCGTATCTAGTAACAAAAGTCTTTCCTTATGGAGGTCTTGAGCTGCTAGATGAGGCCACACAGAGCCACTTCACAGCAAATGGACATAGAGCAAAGCCTTATTTAGGAGACCAATTGGACAAGGAAAAGGAAGTTCAGTACCTGAGCTGAACAAACACAGAGAATGTCAAGCTAGTGACATTAAAAGAGCGCTTATTGGGAGGCAACCCAATCTGAGGTAGTTTTCTTTTCATAGCCTTTTCAATAAAAATGTCGAATGATTGGTATGCATTGCAAGAAGCTAAGTTTGGTGTTGCACACCAAAATAATTTAAGGGAGAATGAAGGATTCTAAGTTTGGTGTTCCACCAAAACATCATTTAAAAGCACATTCTCACTTCTTGCGTAATACTAGCTCCAGGCAATCAAACAGATCATTCAACTACTTAATTGCTCTCTAGTTTAACCCCATAACCTTTAGCAAGAGCACAAGACTTTACACATAGTAACTTGTTGCATCAGAGGAAGTGGCAAGGAACTAAATTTGGTGTTCCCACACCAAGTTAAATTCAAAAGCCGCACTCAATTTATGCCTACTAATCAGTCACCCAAAGGGCTTGGAAAGCAAGCAACTTTTGAGAATTGTGCAGGGAACTAACCACAAATTGAAGACATTACGCACCATGACGCAAAAAGGGAACAACAGAAAGGAAGACAAAAGAACTGCAAACCAATAGGTTGTATCTATACTTAACTTCTGCTGTTGAGAAATGCTGTGATTTATATCTTGCTAAAGTGTTCAGCTAGTACAAGTAAAAATATTTTTTTTAAGCTAGTCTAAGTGTGTGCTTGTGTGGTTACTTTCACTTAACTAATGCATGTCTTGTCCCCTGCATCTTTTCAATTCAATAAAAGAAATGTTTGAAACATGAAGTAAGATGGTTCTTTGTTAGCTAGAAGTCAAATAATAGTAAGTGGTGGCATATATGTGTGATTGTGTGGCAACTCACTATCAGTGAATAAAAGGAATAGATTGTTCTCTCTTTAAGAAGAAAGCAGCTCACTGTCTATGAATCTCAATCAAATAAAAGTCCTTGTGTGAAAAGAAAAGCAAAAAGAGAAAAGAAAAAGCCAAAAATGGCAACAGAACAAAAGAAAAAAATAAAAAGAAACAAAGCTAGAGACCAATAGCTTGAACCTTAGAATATATGCCTGTGGTGTCTTTGTATTGGGATCTGCTTGGATCATTAAGTTCTTTGGAGTGCATCAACACTTGGTGACTTGGGTTAACTAATCCGGGATCATCAACTGAAAGTCCACTATCAAGAGAAACCTAACTACAAGACATTTAGTAACCCAAAGAGGTACTGGGCATCAATGTTCTAAGAAGGAATGTGAGCCAAGTGTCTATAGTGAATAATGTGTCAAGCATAAGTAAAGAAAAGAGCTTGTACACATGACACTGAACTAAAGCTTATAGAAAAATAATAACCAAGGACAAAGGAATAATGAGAGGTCATAGCAGTGTATTGCTTGATGCTTAAAGGAAACTTTCTAGGCCTAATTATCAATAAAAAGTGGATAAGTTACATATCTGCATAAAACCCCATGAACTACCAATAATATTCTGCTAACATGAGCATTCTCTTTTGTTTTCATTCTTTCTTCTTAATAATTCTTTTCTTGCTTGGGGACAAGCAAGCTTTAAGTTTGGTGTTGTGATGACAAGTCATCTTAGCCTAGTTTCACTAGCCTTTTTCTTCTGTTTTCATTTAGTTTTATGCACTTTCTTGCATTATAAATTAGCCATTTGAATTGGAATTGCATGGTTTCCTTAAATCAATCAACCACCTTTTAATTGATACAAAATCATGAGGTTCAAGCCAACTTTAGTTGATAATTAATTGATTTATAAACCTTGTGAATTTTGTGATACTTTGATTGGTTGTTTTGATTACTTGTAGGTGAAGAAAGGAAACAAAAGGTGTGCCAACATTATGGAAGAAGGTTGCAAGAATGGGTTTGAGAAAATGGAATTCACGTTTGAGCTAACGTTTGCCTCAAACGTCAACTCAAACGTGAGTAGCAGTTGAAGAACACCCTGGGAAAAGCCAACGTTTGCGCCAACATTTGCCTCAAACGTGAGGTCAAACGTTGGCTCCAAAAGAGAAGAGAATTGAAGCTCCTGGGAAGGCAACGTTTGCGCCAACGTTTGCCTCAAACGTGAGGTCAAACGTTGGCGCCAAAGAGAAGAGAAATGGCATCCCTGGAGGCAGCAACGTTTGAGCCAACGTTTGACTCAAACGTGAGGTCAAACGTTGGCTCCAAAAAGAAGAAAGTTGGCATCCCTGGAGGCAGCAACGTTTGAGCCAACGTTTGACTCAAACGTGAGGTCAAACGTTGGCACCAAACAGCATGAAGGGGCATACTTCAAACAAGAATAACTTGAGTTGTAGATGTCTAATTGAGGTGATTCCAAGTGGGTTAGAAAGCTGACATTCAGAGCTTTCCAACCATATATAATAGTCTCTATTGGGCACAAAATTGGCAACACAACAAGAGGACAAAGTAGACCCCAAGAAGCATACAAGAAGGGAGGTCCACGTTTGAGCTCACGTTTGACCTCAAACGTTGAGCCAAACGTGGATGACAGCATCATTGGCCTAGCTGCATAATTTTACTCAAGTAATGTTTGAGTCACCTTTTTCCTCAAACGTTGGCTCAAACGTGAATGGTTCATGGCTTGGTTCACTAATGGATTTTCTCCCAACACCAAGAGCAATCAACAGAGGCCACTATCAACCCAATTCCATCAAGGCTAAAGGCCCAATTCAAGGCTCAATAATCATTTGAAGAAAGTGTATAAATAGCTTAGGATTTGAAGTTTTGGGAGAGCTTTTCCTTGGAGAGTTTTCTTTAAACATTTTCATAAGCAGAGAGCTTTTGGTTTTTGAGCATTTTGAGATTCTGAGTCTTGGGTGTTGAAGAATTGAGGAAATTCTGTCTCAATCTCACCTTGAGATCTCTTTCTGTTTTGATTTACTGCATCATTGAGAATTTGCTGTTTTACCTCTTTTCTTCTACTGCTGGATCTTTACTTTTCTTGCAATTAAATTCTCAATTTGGATCTAGGAAGGTATTGAGATCTAGACTTGGTTATCTAGTCTCTTGGGTCCTGAGATCTGGAGTTTTCATTTTAATTTCTCTGTTGAACACTTCTGCAAGCAATTTACGTTTCTAGTTGAGATCCGTTTCATTTTAATTCCTCTTTTACTTCTCTACTTGTTGAGATTTACTTTTCTCTATTTAATTTCTGCAAATCCAATTCCAAATCCCCTTTACAATTCAAGTCATTTACATTTCTTGCACTTTAAGATTCTGCAATTTACATTTCTTGCGATTTAAGTTTCTGCAATTTATATTTCTTGCACTTTAAGATTCAGCTTATTTACTTTCTTTGCTCTTTAATTTTCTGCAATCTACCCCCTCTTCCTTTATTTTCCATGCAATTTAAATTCTGGTAATCACAAATCACTCAACCAACTTTTGATTCGCTTGACTAAATCAACCACTGAACTAAAATTGCTCAATCCTTCAATCCCTGTGGGATCGACCTCACCCACGTGAGTTATTATTACTTGATGCGACCCGGTGCACTTGCCGGTGAGTTTTGTGTCGGATCGTTTTGTGCCGGTGCACTTACCAGTAAGACCCCCAATATGTGAGGACTAGTGAGCACTGAAGCCCTTGCAAGAGCATATGATTTAGAGTTCACCCCATTGACACTTGATCACTTCACTCACAGGACCTGACAAGTTGTTCTTCAATCCGTCTTAAGTGAAAGAACCTATGAGCATAATTCATTTCTTGCTTGGGGACAAGCAAGCTTTAAGTTTGGTGTTGTGATGACAAGTCATCTTAGCCTAGTTTCACTAGTCTTTTTCTTTTGTTTTCACTTGAATTGTGCACTTTCTTGAGCTACAAGTAAGCTAATTTGGGTAGATTTTCATGCTTCCTTTGATTGAATCAACCATGTATGAATTCATGCTATTTCATGAGGTTTTATGCTATAATTGTCACATATTATGATAAAATGAATATCTCATGATTTTAAGCATAGCTTTGATGTGTTTGGTTGATTAATGATAGGTGAAGAAAGCTTGGAGAAAGGTTGAAGCAAGAAGGAATGGCTAGGAGTAAAGAGAGGACAATGGAAAAAGTGAAAATGAACCAGGAAGCAAAAAGCTGGACCAAAAGTTAGCCTCAAACTTTTGCACAAACTTTTGGGTGAAAAGTTAGCCCCAACGTTAGCCCCTAACTTTTGGGCTAACGTTGGCACATGAAAGTTACTCCCTAGGCACCAAAAGTTTGCGCCAACGTTAGCCCCTAACTTTGTGGCTAACATTGGCATGAGAAAAACACCCCCTGGGCAACAAAAGTTTGCGCCAACGTTAGCCTCTAACTTTTGGGCTAACGTTGGCACATGAACAATACAAAGGGGGAGCAAAAGTTTGCGCCAATGTTAGCCTCTAACTTTTGGGCTAACGTTGGCACATGAAAAACACAAAGGGGGAGCAAAAGTTTGCGCCAACGTTAGCCCCTAACTTTTGGGCTAACGTTGGCGCCATAAGTGCACTAAGGAAGGCCAACGTTGGAGCAAAAGTTAGACCCCTAACTTTTGCACCAACGTGGGTATCAGCAAAACATGGGGGCTGATATGAAAAGTTGGACCAAAAGTTTGCCTCAAACTTTTTGCTCAAACTTTTACTCAAACTTTTGCAAAACTCCAACCCGGTTCACTTGGTTCACTTTGGTTCCTCTCCAAACTCCAAGAGCAATCAACCAAGGCCTCTCTCAACCCAATTCCACCAAGAGCAAAGGCCCAACTCAAGGCTTGAAGATCATTTGAAGAAAGTGTATAAATAGGATAGAATTCAAGTTTTTAAGGGAGCTTTTTCCTTTTGGAGTTTTCATAATAGTTTTCGGAGAGCTTTGGATATTGAGTGATCTTTTCTTAGTTTCGGGGAAGGAGAATTCCACTCTCTTCCTCTTAGTTTTATTACTTTCAATTTCAATTGCAATTGTCTTGGATCTTGGGTTGGAGAATTGAAGGAATTCTGTTTCAATCTCATCCGAAGATCTCTCTGTTTCTTCTACTGCTTATTGAATTTAATTTCTGTTAATTGTTCTTCATCTACTTTCTTTGCAATTTACAATTCCTTTGCAATTGTTCTTGTTGGATCTAGGAAGGCATTGAGATCTAGACTTGGTTATCTAGTCTCTTGGGTCCTGAGATCCGGATTCCCCATTTCCCATTCCCTGTTTACTGTTTTCATGCTTATTTACAATTCTGTTTTTAGATCCGGTTCAGTCCAAGTGTTCTTTTACTTCTCTGTTGGTTGCAATTTACTTTCCCTCGTTTAATTTCTGCAAATCCAACACCCAATTCCCTTTACAATTCAAGCTATTTACATTTCTTGCACTTTAAGATTCTGCAATTTACATTTCTTGCGTTCTAAGTTTCTGCCATTTAATTTCTTGTTCTTTAAGATTCAGCATTTAAATTCCTGTTCTCTTTAATTTCATGTCAATTACCCATTCCCTTTACTTTCCATGCAATTTAAATTCTGCAAATCACAAATCACTCAACCAAATCTTGATTCGCTTGACTAAATCAACCACTAAACTAAAATTGCTCAATCCTTCAATCCCTGTGGGATCGACCTCACTCCCGTGAGTTATTATTACTTGATGCGACCCGGTGCACTTGCCGGTTAGATTTGGGTGTTTTGGAGAAATTCGTTTTTCCGCGAAAATATCCCATCATCCCCACCTAAGATTTGGGTGGTTCTTCCAAGAAGGGTTATAAGTATCACCATAGACTTCATTTGGCCCAGAATTTTGGTTGTGCATGTACTGGACTTGTTCTTACTGCTGCTCTTCTTAAGTCTCTTCATTTTGCCCCCATGTGGATGATGGTTGGCTTGTATTAACTGCTGCAACTTGGAGGCTATCAATCCTCTTGGCCATTTGCTCAAATTGTTGTTGAATTTGCTGCTGCATCATTTTGTTTTGAGCCAAGATTGAGTCCACTCCTTCCAACTCCATCACTCCTTTCCTTTGTGATGGTTGGCGTTGCCTTTGGTGAGCAAAGAAATATTGGTTGTTGGCCACCATATCAATGAGATTTTGGGCTTCCTCTGCTGTTTTCATCAATTGTAAAGAACCTCCTGCTGAATAATCCAAAGCCTCTTGAGATTTCAGTGTCAAGCCTTCATAGAAATTCTGCAATCTGTCCCACTCACTGAACATTCCTGGTGGACACTTCCTGATTAGAGCTTTGTATCGTTCCCATGCCTCATACAAGGGTTCAGCATCCATTTGTGTGAATGTTTGCACTTCAGTCTTCAATCTAATAACTCTTTGAGGTGGGTAAAACTTGGCAAGGAACTTGGTTACTAGATCATCCCAATTGTTGATGCTACCTCTTGGGAAGGATTCCAACCATTGAGTGGCTTTGTCTCTGAGAGAAAATGGAAATAGCAGTAGCTTGTAACTGTCAGGGTGCACACCATTGGTTTTGACAGTGTCACAAATCCTCAAGAAGGTGGACAAGTGTTGGTTAGGGTCTTCAAGTGGTCCTCCTCCATAAGAACAATTGTTTTGAACCAAGGTGATGAGTTGTGGCTTTAGTTCAAAATTATTTGCATTAACATTTGGGGTAAGAATGCTACTCCCACAATGTCTAGGATCTGCACTTGTGTAGGAAGCTAAAACTCTTCTCTGTGGTGGATTATTGTTGTTATTGGCTGCTCCTTTAGCCCCATTTGGTGGGTTTGTTAAGTGTTCCTCCATATCTTGGAATTCTTCTTCTGACTCCTCTTCTCCAATAATGTTTTTCCCTCTTTCAGCTCTTCTTAATCTTCTGAGGGTTCTTTCATCTTGTTCACAAAAAGTGGGTGTAATTCTCCTTGTACCTGACATACAACCAAAGCATAAAAATCACAACACCAGAGAGCAACAACACTTCAATCCATGGCTGAAGTGAAATGTTAATTGGCTTAAGCAAAAATTCAAACAGTTAGTGTGTTAGTCAAAATGAAAAAGAAAAAAGTGCTTAATCTAGATCTCCACTTCACTTAATCATTGTCAATCTAATCAATCCCCGGCAACGGCGCCAAAAACTTGATGTGTGGAAAACGATCCAACACAAAACTCATCGGCAAGTGTACCGGGTCGCATCAAGTAATAATAACTCACATGAGTGAGGTCGATCCTACAGGGATTGAAGGATTGAGCAATTTTAGTTTAGTGGTTGATTTAGTCAAGCGAATCAAGTATTGGTTCAGTGGTTTGTGCTTTGCAAAAACTAAATTGCGTGAAATGTAAAAGGAGAGGGGTAAAATGTAGTAAATTAAAGAACAGGAAAGTAAATGTGCTGAATCTTAAAGTGCAAGTAATGTAAATTGCAGAATTGTAAAAGGGATTGGGAGTTGGGATTGCAGAAATTAAACAAGAACGAGTAAATTGCATTAAACAGTAAAAGAGAAAATTGAATAGCAGTGAAGTAGATCTTAAACAAAAGAGTGAAATGCTTTGAGAATTTAAAAGACAGAGAAAGCAGTGCTTAATTTGCAGCAAAGTAAAAGAGGTTGAAGATCTCAGGAGTGGAAGAGACTAGATAACAAGTCTAGATCTCAAATCCTTCCTTGATCCAACAAGAATAATTGCAAAAGAAACTGAAAAGTAAATTGCAGAAAGTGTAGAAGATGAAGCAGTAAATAGAAAGTGAAATTCAATTGTGCAGAAAACTAAACAAGATCTCAAGGTGAGATTGAAACAGAAGTTCTTCAATTCTCCACTCAAGATCCAAAGCAAGAAAATAAAAGAGTGCTCAAGCAAGAACCAAGAAGAAGAGAGATCAATTCTCCTTCTAAGTTCTCAGAAATCCAAATTCAAAGTTCAAAGCTCAAAAATGAAAATGACAATAAAAAGGAGAATTCAAAGTAAAATCTCAAAGTGTCAAAAGGTCCTAATTACATTGATGACAAGTCATCCTAGCCTATTTTAGCTAGTCTTTTTCTTTTGTTTTCATTAGAATTATGCACTTTCTTGAGCTACAAGCAAGCTAATTGAGTAGATTTTCATGTTTCCCTTGATTGAACCAACCATATATGAATTCATGCCATTTCATGAGGTTTTATGCTATATTTGTTGCATATTATGAAAGAATGAATATCTCATGATTTTGAGCATAGCTTTGATGAGTTTGGTTGATTAATGATAGGAGAAGAAAGCTTGGAGAAAGGTTGAAGCAAGAAGGAATGGCTAGGAGTGAAGAGAGGACAATGGAATAAGTGAAATTGAACCAGGAAGCAAGAAGCTGGACCTAAAGTTAGCATCAAACTTTTGCACAAACTTTTGGTTGAAAAGTTGGACCCAACGTTAGCCCCCTAACTTTGAGGCTAACGTTGGAACTTGAGAATTTCTCCCCTGGGCACCAACGTTTGCGCCAACGTTAGCCCCCTAACTTGGAGGCTAACGTTGGCACATGAATTACAATGGGGAAGGAGCAAAAGTTTGCGCCAACGTTAGCCCCCTAACTTGGTGGCTAACATTGGCGCCACTAGCACACAAGGCATTGCCAACGTTAGGGTCAAAGTTAGACCCCTAACGTTGGCACCAACGTTCATACCAGTAAAATGTGCTAGCTGATATGAAAAGTTGGAGCCAAAGTTAGACCCCTAACTTTGGCTCAAACTTTTGGTCCAACTTTTGCTAACCTCAAAACCGGTTCAATTGGTTCACTTCGGTTCTTCTCCAAACTTCAAGAGCAACCAACCAAGGCCTTTTTCAACCCAATTCCACCAAGAGCAAAGGCCCAACTCAAGGCTTGAAGATCATTTGAAGAAAGTGTATAAATAGGATAGAATTCAAGTTCTTCGGAGAGCTTTCCTTTTGGAATTTTCATAATAGTTTTCGGAGAGCTTTTGTTATTGAGTGAACTTTAATTTCTTTGTTTTCATTGCTTTCAATTTCATTTACACTTGTCTTGGATCTTGGATTAGAGAATTGAAGAAATTCTGTTTCAATCTCAATCTTGGATCTCTCTGTTTCTTTACTGTTAATTGAATTTAATTTTCTGTTAATTGCTCCTCATCTCTTTTCTTTGCAATTTACAATTCCCTTGCAATTGTTCTTGTTGGATCTAGGAAGGCATTGAGATCTAGACTTGGTTTTCTAGTCTCTGGGTCCTGAGATCCAAATCCCCAATTTACATTCTGTTTCTTTCCTTTCTATGTTCATTTACTTTTCTGCTTCATATCCGGTTCAATCTCAATTCCCTTTCCCTCTTCTGTTTAATGCAATTCAACTTTTCCTTGTTTAAATTCTGCAAATCCATTCCCCAATTCCCTTTACAATTCCAGCTGTTTACATTTCTTGCACTTTAAAGATTCCGTAATTTACATTTCTTGCACTTTAAGTTTCTGCTATTTAATTTCTTGTCCTTTATGTTTCAGCAATTTATTTCTTGTTCTTTTTTTACTTCAATGCAATTTAATTCTGCAAGTCACAAAACCATCAACCAAATCTTGATTCGCTTGACTAAATCAACCACTAAGCTAAAATTGCTCAATCCTTCAATCCCTGTGGGATCGACCTCACTCCCGTGAGTTTTTATTACTTGATACGACCCGGTACACTTGCCGGTTAGATTTGTGTGTTTTGGGAGAGATTTATTTTTCCTCCAAAATACTCATCATACATCAAACTAACTCCTATTTATACACTTTCTATTCTTGGATTTTGGAATTTGGATGGGCTTTTGATTTGGTGAAGAAATGAATTAAATTGGATTTTTAATCCAATTTGTAGCCCAAAGTGCACCTCCAGGGGAAAGCTCAGTTGGAAAATCCAACTTAGCTTTCAAGCATGCTCTATCCGTGTCAAATTGGTGTGCCCAGACTTGTTTGGGTGTCAATTGCACTAGAGCTCAGTTGGAAAATCCAACTTAGCTCTAGGCCGTGTCCTTGTTGTGCGCATGGCAAGCTTGGTGCGCTTCAATTGTTGCTGGGCCGTGTCATGATGCCTTGGTGTGCTAGGATTGTGCGCCAAAGTGTGGAGGCTTGAGGGAGAGGCAATGCTCAGTTGGAATTTCCAACTGAGCTTTCCTTGTAGCGCCTTTGCTTGAGACTTCAAGGTCCCAGGTTCAACACTTGGTGGAGGAAGCCTTGGAGCTAATTTCCTTGGTTGAGTGGGTGTTCCTCCCTTGTGTTTCCAAGAGTTCCCAAGTTCGAAACTTGGAGGAAGCATTTAAGCTATTTTCCCTTGATTTTCCTTGCTAGCTTGGTGGCACTCCTTCCTTATGTTTCAAAGAGTTCCCAAGTTCGAAACTTGGAGGAAGCATTTTAGCTATTTATTGTTGAATTCCCTTGCAAGGAGTAGCGTGTGGTTCCAAGTTTGAACCATGGAGGATGCATTTTGGCCATTTCTTCTTGAATTTCCTTGCAAGGTGAGTTCCTTGCTTCTCCTTGGTCCTTGGTTTGAATCTTGTAGGCTTCATCCCTTGGAATTTCTTCTTGAATTAAAATGGAGAAGTCCCGATAAAGTTAACTTAGTTAACTTAGCTTTGCACCATTTCCTTGCTTTCTTTGGTGCTTAGTTAACTATTTTAACTTAGCTTTGTAGCTTCCTTCTCCTTCCATTCCTTATGAAGCTCAGTTTGCTTTCTTAACTTAGCTTCCCTTTCTTCCTCAATGTGGTCATACTTTTCCTTTCCTTTGCCACGCTTTCTCTTTCCTTTGGACACGCTTCTTGCTTCCTTGGGCACACTTCTTATGCCACATTTTTCTTCTTTTCTTCTTTCTTCACCTACAAGCAATCAAAACAACCAATCAAGGTATCACAAAATTCACAAGGTTTATAAATCAATTAATTATCAATTAAATTTAGCTTAAACCTCATGATTTTGCATCAATTACATGGTGGTCGTTTGATTTAGAGAAGTCATGCATTTTCACTCCAAATTACTTACTTAGAATGCAAGAAAGTGCATAAAACTTAATAAAAACAAAGAAAAAGGCTAGTGAAACTAGGCTAAGATGACTTGTCATCACACACCAACACCCTGGAGGAGAAAAGCTTGCGCCAACGTTTGCCTCAAACTTTTTGGCAAACGTTGGCGCCACACACCAACACCCTGGAGGAGAAAAGCTTGGGCTAACGTTTGCCTCAAACTTTTTGGCAAACGTTGGCGCCACACCAACATACCCTGGAGGAGAAAAGCTTGCGCCAACGTTTGCCTCAAGCTTTTTGGCAAACGTTGGCGCCACACATGCACACAAGGGGATCAACGTTTGGCCTAAAGTTTGACCTCAAACTTTAGCCCAAACGTTGGTAGCAGCAAATGGGGGCAGCTGATATGAAAAGCTTGAGCCAAAGTTTGCCTCAAACTTTGACTCAAGCTTTTATGATTCATGGCCCGGTTCATAATGGGTTTCTCTCCAACTCCAAGAGCAATCAACAGAGGCTTTTATCAACCCAATTCCATCAAGAGCAAAGGCCCAATTCAAGGCTTGAAGACCATTTGAAGAAAGTGTATAAATAGCTTAGGATTTAAGTTTTCGAGGAGCTTTTCTTTTAGAATTTCTGGGAACACTTACAGAGAGCTCACCTTTACATTTTTGATTTGTTGCTTTAGAATTCTAGAGAATTAGGAAGGAGAATTGATCTCTCTTCTTCCTTGTTCTTGCTCAACACTCTTTACTTTTCTTGCTTTGAATCTTGGGTGGAGAATTGAAGAACTTCTATTTCAATCTCACCTTGAGATCTTGTTTAAATTTCTGCATAATTGAATTTCTTTTTCTGATTAATTGCTTCTTCTTCTACTCTTTCTGCAATTTACATTTCTTTATTTCCTTTGCAATTGTCTTGCTGGATCTAAGAAGGCAGTGAGATCTAGACTCAGCTATCTAGTCTCTTGAGTCCTGAGATCTATAGTTTTAAATTTCAATTTCTTTATTTCATTGCTACACCAAGCTTTTTCTCATTTCCGTTTTAGATCCGGTTTAATTCAAGTCATCTTCTACTTTTCTGTTTATTGCATTTTACTTTTCCTTGTTTAATTTCTGCAAATCCAATTCCTAATTCCCTTTACAATTCAAGCCATTTACATTTCTTGCACTTTAAGATTCTGCAATTTACATTTCTTGCAATCTAAGTTTCTGTAATTTATATTACTTTCACTTTAAGATTCAGCCTCTTTAATTTCTCTGCACTTTAAATTCTTGCCAATTGTCCCTCTCCCTTTTAATTTCATGCAATTTAGCTTCTGACGAATACAAACCACTCAAATCAACTCTTGATTCGCTAGACTAAGTCATCCACTAAACTAAAATTGCTCAATCCTTCAATCCCTGTGGGATCGACCTCACTCCCGTGAGTTTTATTACTTGATGCGACCCGGTGCACTTGCCGGTTAGTTTCGTGTTGGATCGTTTTCCACACATCAAGTTTTTGGCGCCGTTGCCGGGGATTAAAATAGATTGACAATGATTAAGTGAGGTGGTGATCTAGATCGAGCACTTTTTCTTTATTTTTCTCTAATTTTGACCAACCCACTAACTGTTTGAATTTTTGCCTAAACTAACACTAACTTTGCTCTCTCAGTAGAGTACATTGCTTTTCTGGTTCTGTGTCTGTTTCTTGTTGTTCTGTACAACAAAAGCAATTTTCTTCTGATTTTCTCTCAAAGCCTATTAACTGTTTGACACATTGTGTCAACTAATCCTCTGACTACATTCTGGCATGAGAATATCCAATTTTTATTTGGATTGTTTGTGATTGTGCAGGTCATAGAGGAAAGAAATCCTACAGCAAGAGGAGAAAAACTGAGGCATTATGATTTCCAGCCTCCATAATCAAAGAGCAAGATGTCAAGCTAGTGACAATAAAAGAGCGCTTGTTGGGAGGCAACCCAACCGGAGGTAACCATCTTTTCATATCTATTTCAATAAAAAGGTTAATTAGTTTTATCTATATTGCAAGAAGCTAAGTTTGGTGTTGCACACCAAAACAATCTAAAGGAGGATGAAGGATTCTAAGTTTGGTGTTCCACCAAAATTCCATCATATAACATATTCTCACCTTCTGCATAATGCTAGCTTCAAGCATTTAGACAAACTAGTTAACTATTCTGCTGTTTTCAGTTTTACTGCTTTTGAAAAAGAAAAAGAGTTTCACACATGGTTAATTTGATGCATGAAAACCATTGGTAAGGTACTAAGTTTGGTGTTCCCACACCAAAGTAAGTTCAAAGGCCCATAAATAAATCATGCATGCTAACCACTTTGCAAGTGCTTGGGGAACAAGCAACTTTCAATACCACTGTAGAGCATCATACAAGCTTTTGGAGAGATTAAGCATCATCAATCAAGGAGACAAAAGAGGAATGTGAAGATCAGCAATGATGATGAGGAAGAGGACAGCAAGTAAACTCCAAAAGGTTGTATTATTCATTATCAGATAGTGCTGTAACTGAAAGTGATATTATACCTCTATCTGTCCTTCTGTCTAGTATAATTTTTCTGCAATTCAATAATCAAGATGCCTGATCATTTACAACACTATACTCTCCAAACTTGTTTGCACTCAATATTTCAAAAATGCATCACATGAAAGTTCTTTGAAAAGAAGGATTGGGGAATTAAACAATTTTGAGGCAAGCAAAAGATTAGGAAAAGTGGTGGTTCTAGTTGTATGATTATGCATTGAGGTTGCATGCTTATGAAAACTTGCATGGGAGCTCATAGGCAGGACGTAGAGTTCAAAGAAGTGTTGTGGAGATTCTCAAACATTTATTGATCCAAGAAGCAGCAAACAAAACAAAAGAAAATAAAGAAAATACAAAAACAAAAAGAACATGGCCCAAGGCTCTGAGCATCAATTACTAGGCAGAAAAGAAGAAGAAACAAGAACTCAAAGAGTTGTTATCCTAGTAAATGCTTGTGGTCGAATTGTGTCAAAGAGAGAGGCTTGAGTAAGTAAATCCTTAGGGGTGCTTTAACACCTAATACCTTAAAACCAACTGGTTTAGGAGTATTGATTGAAAGCTTATCTAAAGAGCCGCTTTGAGACATGACACTTAAAGTCAAGGCCAAAGCACAGCAACTCTAAGCTGCTTCAAGGTGATTACCTCTAGAGAGATCTCCATGATATTATTTGGATGAAAGTTCTAAGACCTAAGACTCTCAAGATGTAGGGACTAGTAAGCACTGAAGCCCTTGCATGAGCAGATAATTTAGAGTTCACCCGCTGTCACTTAATCACTTCACTCACAGGATAATACATGTAATTTTTCAAATCCATTCTGATTGAAAGAACCTTTGAGCATAATTCTTTTCTTGCTTGGGGACAAGCAAGTTTTAAGTTTGGTGTTATGATGACAAGTCATCTTAGCCTAGTTTCACTAGTCTTTTTCTTTTGTTTTCAATTGATTTTATGCACTTTCTTGATGCATAAGCAAGCCAATTGGGTAGAATTTCATGTTTCCTTTGATTCAATCAACCATGGATGAATTAATGCAATTTCATTAGATTTTATGCTATAATTGTCATATATTATGAAAGAATAACAAACTCATGATTTTGAACATAGCTTTGATGTGTTTGGTTGATTGATGATAGGTGAAAAGAGCTTTGAAGAAGGTTGAAGAAAGAAGAAAGAGCAAGGAGCAAGAGAGAACAAAAAGCTTGAGCAAAAGCTTGCCTCAAACTTTAGCTCAAGCTTTTGGAAGAGTGAATTCACATTGGTTGGAGCAAAAAGCTTGCGCCAACGTTTGCCTCAAGCTTTTTGGCAAACGTTGGCGCCACACACCAACACCCTGGAGGAGAAAAGCTTGCGCCAACGTTTGCCTCAAACTTTTTGGCAAACGTTGGCGCCACACCAACATACCCTGGAGGAGAAAAGCTTGCGCCAACGTTTGCCTCAAGCTTTTTGGCAAACGTTGGCGCCACACATGCACACAAGGGGATCAACGTTTGGCCTAAAGTTTGACCTCAAACTTTAGCCCAAACGTTGGTAGCAGCAAATGGGGGCAGCTGATATGAAAAGCTTGAGCCAAAGTTTGCCTCAAACTTTGACTCAAGCTTTTATGATTCATGGCCCGGTTCATAATGGGTTTCTCTCCAACTCCAAGAGCAATCAACAGAGGCTTTTATCAACCCAATTCCATCAAGAGCAAAGGCCCAATTCAAGGCTTGAAGACCATTTGAAGAAAGTGTATAAATAGCTTAGGATTTAAGTTTTCGGGGAGCTTTTCTTTTAGAATTTCTGGGAACACTTACAGAGAGCTCACCTTTACATTTTTGATTTGTTGCTTTAGAATTCTAGAGAATTAGGAAGGAGAATTGATCTCTCTTCTTCCTTGTTCTTGCTCAGCACTCTTTACTTTTCTTGCTTTGAATCTTGGGTGGAGAATTGAAGAACTTCTGTTTCAATCTCACCTTGAGATCTTGTTTAAATTTCTACATAATTGAATTTCCTTTTCTGATTAATTGCTTCTTCTTCTACTCTTTCTGCAATTTACATTTCTTTATTTCCTTTGCAATTGTCTTGCTGGATCTAAGAAGGCAGTGAGATCTAGACTCAGCTATCTAGTCTCTTGAGTCCTGAGATCTACAGTTTTAAATTTCAATTTCTTTATTTCATTGCTACACCAAGCTTTTTCTCATTTCCGTTTTAGATCCGGTTTAATTCAAGTCATCTTCTACTTTTCTGTTTATTGCATTTTACTTTTCCTTGTTAAATTTCTGCAAATCCAATTCCCAATTCCCTTTACAATTCAAGCCATTTACATTTCTTGCACTTTAAGATTCTGCAATTTACATTTCTTGCAATCTAAGTTTCTGCAATTTATATTACTTACACTTTAAGATTCAGCCTCTTTAATTTCTCTCCACTTTAAATTCTTGCCAATTGTCCCTCTCCCTTTTAATTTCATGCAATTTAGCTTCTGTCGAATACAAACCACTCAAATCAACTCTTGATTCGCTAGACTAAGTCATCCACTAAACTAAAATTGCTCAATCCTTCAATCCCTGTGGGATATACCTCACTCCCGTGAGTTTTATTACTTGATGCGACCCGGTGCACTTGCCGGTTAGTTTCGTGTTAGATCGTTTTCCACACATCAATCATATAATTTAAAAATTCAGAAATAAAAAATTTATTTTTTTAAAAATTTTAATATTTTTAAAAATATTTTTTTATCTTTTTATTCACCGAATAATGCTACACCCGGATAGTTAACCTTTTTTTGGCTCCACTTGTTCACAAATTAAGAATAAATTAATTTAAAAATTAAAAATTTTAATTTTTTATTTTTTGGATATTGTTGGAATCTTTTATTTTTTACAATCAGAAAAAAATTTATTTTTTTAGCTTAAAAATTAAAAAAATAAATTTACAGATCTGTTATTTACCAAATATTGATGGATTTTATTTTATTGTTCTAATTTAAATAAAAAAATTAATCATATAATTTTAATATTCAAAAATAAAAAATTTATTTTTTTAAAATTTTTAATTTTTAAAAATTTTTTTTTATCTTTTTATTCACCGGATAAGACTACACCCTCACAGTTGACTTTTTTTGCTGCACTTGTTCACAAAGTAAGAATAGATTAATTTAACAAATTTAAAATTTTTATTTTTATATTTTTTTGGATAATTTGGAATTTTTTATTTTTTTACAATTAGAAAAAAATTTATTTTTTAAGTTTAAAAATTAAAAAAATAATTTACAACTCTGTTATTTAACAGATATTGTTGGACTTTATTTTATTTTTCTAATTGAAATAAAAAATTAATCATATAATTTAAAATTTCAAAAATAAAAAATTTAGTTTTCTAAACTTTTTAATTTTTTAATAATATTTTTTATTTTTTTATTCTCCGAATAATGCTGCATTCAGAAAATTGTCTTTTTTTTGCTGCACTTGTTCACAAAATAAGAATAAATTAATTTAAAAAATTTAAAATTTTTTATCTTTAAATTTTTTTAGTTTTAGAATATTGTTGAAATTTTTTATTTTTCTTCTATTAGAAATAAATTTATTTTTTAGTTTAAAACTTTAAACAAAAATAAAAAATTTACAGATCTTTTGTTTACTGGATATTGCTGAACTTTATTTTATTTTTCTAATTTAAAAAAAATATTTAATAATATAATTTAAAAATTAAAAAAAGAAAAAATTTAGTTTTTTAAAGTTTTTAATCTTTTTAAAATATTTTTTTATCTTTTTATTCATCGGATAAGACTACACCCGGACAGTTGACTTTTTTTTGCTACATTTGTTCACAAATTAATAATAGATTAATTTAAAAAATTTAAGATTTTAATTTTTTTTATTTTTTGAATAATTTGGAATTTTTTATTTTTCTTACAGTTAGAAAAAAATTATTTTTTAAGTTTAAAAAATAAAAAAATTAATTTACAACTCTATTATTTAACAGATATTATTGGACTTTATTTTATTTTTCTAATTGAAATAAAAAAATAATCATATAATTTAAAATTTCAAAAATAAAAAATTTAGTTTTTTAAAATTTTTAATTTTTTTATTCTCCAAATGATGTTGCACTCAGAAAATTAACTTTTTTTTTGCTGCACTTGTTCACAAAATAAGAATAAATTAATTTAAAAAATTTAAAATTTTAATTTTTTTTTAGCTATCATTGGTATTTTTTATTTTTTTAAAATTAGAAAAAAAATTATTTTTTTAATTTAAAATTAAAAAAATTAAATTTACTAATCTGTTATTTACTAGATATTGCTGGACTTTATTTTATTTTTCAAATTTTTATAAAAAAATTAATCATATAATTTAAAAATTCAGAAATAAAAAATTTATTTTTTTAAAGATTTTAATATTTTTAAAAATATTTTTTATCTTTTTATTCACCGAATAATGCTACACTCGGATAGTTAACTTTTTTTTTACTCCACTTGTTCACAAATTAAGAATAAATTAATTTAAAAAATTTAAAATTTTAATTTTTTATTTTTTGAATATTGTTGGAATCTTTTATTTTTTACAATCAGAATAAAATTTATTTTTTTAGTTTAAAAATTAAAAAAAAATTTACAGATCTGTTATTTACCAAATATTGATGGACTTTATTTTATTGTTCTAATTTAAATAAAAAATTAATCATATAATTTTAATATTCAAAAATAAAATATTTTTTTATCTTTTTATTCACTGAATAATACTACACTCGGATGGTTAACTTTTTTTTTTTGCTCCACTTGTTCACAAATTAAGAATAAATTAATTTAAAAAAATTAAAATTTTAATTTCTTATTTTTTGAATATTGTTGGAATCTTTTATATTTTACAATCAGAAAAAAATTTATTTTTTTAGTTTAAAAATTAAAAAAAATAAATTTACAGATTTGTTATTTACCAAATATTGATGGACTTTATTTTATTATTCTAATTTAAATAAAAAAATTAATCATATAACTTTAATATTCAAAAATAAAAAATTTATTTTTTTAAAAATTTTTCATTTTTTAAAAAATATTTTTTTCTCTTTTTATTCACCGGATAAGACTACACCCTCACAGTTGACTTTTTTTGCTGTACTTGTTCACAAAGTAAGAATAGATTAATTTAAAAAATTTAAAATTTTTATTTTTATATTTTTTGGATAATTTGGAATTTTTTATTTTTTTACAATTAGAAAAAAATTTATTTTTTAAGTTTAAAAATTAAAAAAATAAATTTACAACTCTATTATTTAATAGATATTGTTGGACTTTATTTTATTTTTCTAATTGAAATAAAAAATTAATCATATAATTTAAAATTTCAAAAATAAAAAATTTAGTTTTCTAAAATTTTTAATTTTTTAATAATATTTTTTATTTTTTTATTCTTCGGATAATGCTGCTCAGAAAATTGTCTTTTTTTTTGCTGCACTTGTTCACAAAATAAGAATAAATCAATTGAAAAATTTAAAATTTTTTATTCTTTAATTTTTTTAGTTTTAGAATGTTGTTGACATTTCTTTTTCTTCTATTATAAAAAAATTTATTTTTTAGTTTAAAACTTTAAACAAAAATAAAAAATTTACAGATCTTTTGTTTACAGGATATTGCTGAACTTTATTTTATTTTTCTAATTTAAATAAAAAATATTTAATATATAATTTAAAAATTAAAAAATAGAAAATTTAGTTTTTATATAATTTAAAAATTAAAAAATAGAAAATTTAGTTTTTTAAAGTTTTTAATCTTTTTAAAATATTTTTTTATCTTTTTATTCACCGAATAAGACTACACCCGGACAGTTGACTTTTTTTTGCTGCACTTGTTCACAAATTAATAATAGATTAATTTAAAAAATTTAAGATTTTAATTTCTTTTATTTTTTGAATAATTTGGAATTTTTTATTTTTTTTAAGTTAGAAAAAAGTTATTTTTTAAGTTTAAAAATTAAAAAAAAAATTAATTTATAACTCTGTTATTTAACAGATATTGTTGGACTTTATTTTATTTTTCTAATTGAAATAAAAAAATTAATCATATAATTTAAAACTTCAAAAATAAAAAATTTAGTTTTTTAAAATTTTTAATTTTTTTATTCTCCAGATAATGCTGCACTCAAAAAATTGACTTTTTTTTTGCTGCACTTGTTCACAAAATAAGAATAAATTAATTTAAGAAATTTAAAATTTTAATTTTTTGATTTTTTAGATATCATTGGTATTTTTCATTTTTTAAAATTAGAAAAAAATTATTTTTTTAGTTTAAAATTTAAAAAAATTAAATTTACTAATCTGTTATTTACTAGATATTGCTGGACTTTATTTTATTTTTCTAATTTATATAAAAAAATTAATCATATAATTTAAAAATTCAGAAATAAAAAATTTATTTTTTTAAAAATTTTAATATTTTTAAAAATATTTTTTTATCTTTTTATTCACCGAATAATGCTACACTCGGATAGTTAACTTTTTTTTACTCCACTTGTTCACAAATTAAGAATAAATTAATTTAAAAAATTTAAAATTTAATTTTTTATTTTTTGAATATTGTTAGAATCTTTTATTTTTTACAATCAGGAAAAAATTTATTTTTTTAGTTTAAAAATTAAAAAAAAATAAATTTACAGATCTGTTATTTACCAAATATTGATGGACTTTATTTTATTGTTCTAATTTAATTAAAAAAATTAATCATATAATTTTAAAATTCAAAAATAAAAAATTTATTTTTTTAAATTTTTCATTTTTTTAAAAAATATTTTTTTATCTTTTTATTCACCGGATAAGACTACACCCTCACAGTTGACTTTTTTTGCTTTACTTGTTCAAAAAGTAAGAATAGATTAATTTAAAAAAATTAAATTTTTTTTATTTTTTGGATAATTTGGAATTTTTTATTTTTTTACAATTAGAAAAAAATTTATTTTTTAAGTTTAAAAATTAAAAAAAATAAATTTACAACTCTGTTATTTAACAGATATTGTTGGACTTTATTTTATTTTTCTAATTGGAATAAAAAAATGAATCATATAATTTAAAATTTCAAAAATAAAAAATTTAGTTTTCTAAAATTTTTAATTTTTTTAAAAATATTTTTTTTTCTCCGGATAATGCTGCACTCAGAAAATTATCTTTTTTTTGCTGCACTTGTTCACAAAATAAGAATAAATTTATTTAAAAAATTTAAAATTTTTTATTTTTCAAATTTTTTTTGTTTTTGAATATTTTTCGAATTTTTTATTTTTTTACTATTAGAAAAAAATTTATGTTTTAGTTTAAAACTTTAAACAAAAATAAAAGATTTACAGATTTGTTGTTTAATAGATATTGCTAAACTTTATATTATTTTATTTATTTAAATAAAAAACATTTAATAATATAATTTAAAAATTAAAAAATAAAAAATTTATTTTTTTAAATTTTTTTATTTTTTTAAGAATATTTTTTATTTTTTATTCACTAGATAATGCATCACATGGACAGTTGACTTTCTTTTGCTGCACTTGTTCACAAATTAAGAATAAATTAATAAAAAAAATTTAAAATTTTAAGTTTTTTTATTTTTTGGATATTGTTAGAATTTTTTATTTTTTTACAATTAGAAAAAAATTATTTTTTTAGGTTAAAAAAATAAATAAATTTACAGATCTGTTATTTACCAGAATATGCTAGACTTTATTTTATTTTTCTAATTTATATAAAAAAATTAATCATATAATTTAAAAATTCAGAAATAAAAAATTTATTTTTTTAAAAATTTTAATATTTTTAAAAATATTTTTTTATCTTTTTTGCTCCACTTGTTCACAAATTAAGAATAAATTAATTTAAAAAATTTAAAATTTTAATTTTTTATTTTTTGGATATTGTTGGAATATATTATTTTTTACAATCATAAAAAAAAATTATTTTTTTAGTTTAAAAATTAAAAAAAATAAATTTACAGATCTGTTATTTACCAAATATTGATGGACTTTATTTTATTGTTCTAATTTAAATAAAAAAATTAATCATATAATTTTAAAATTCAAAAATAAAAAATTTATTTTTTTAAAATTTTTAATTTTTTTAAAAAATAATATTTTATATTTTTATTCACCGGATAAGACTACACCCTCACAGTTGATTTTTTTGCTGCACTTGTTCACAAAGTAAGAATAGATTAATTTAAAAAATTTAAAATTTTTATTTTTATATTTTTTGGATAATTTGGAATTTTTTATTTTTTTACAATTAGAAAAAAATTTATTTTTTAAGTTTAAAAATTAAAAAAAATAAATTTACAACTCTGTTATTTAATAGATATTGTTGGACTTTATTTTATTTTTCTAATTGAAATAAAAAAATTAATCATATAATTTAAAATTTCAAAAATAAAAAATTTAGTTTTCTAAACTTTTTAATTTTTTAATAATATTTTTTATTTTTTTATTCTCCGGATAATGCTGCACTCAGAAAATTGTCTTTTTTTGCTGCACTTGTTCACAAAATAAGAATAAATTAATTTAAAAAATTTAAAATTTTTTATTTTTCAATTTTTTTAGTTTTAGAATATTGTTGAAATTTTTTATTTTTCTTCTATTAGAAAAAATTTATTTTTTAGTTTAAAACTTTAAACAAGAATAAAAAATTTACAGATCTTTTGTTTACTGGATATTGCTGAACTTTATTTTATTTTTCTAATTTAAATAAAAAATATTTAATAATATAATTTAAAAATTAAAAAAAATTTAGTTTTTTAAAATTTTTAATCTTTTTAAAATATTTTTTTATTTTTTTATTCACCGGATAAAATTACACCCGGACAGTTGACTATTTTTTTGCTGCACTTGTTCACAAATTAATAATAGATTAATTTAAAAAATTTAAGATTTTATTTTTTTTTATTTTTTGAATAATTTGGAATTTTTTATTTTTTTTACAATTAGAAAAAAATTATTTTTTAAGTTTAAAAATTAAAAAAATTAATTTACAACTCTGTTATTTAACAGATATTGTTGGACTTTATTTTATTTTTCTAATTGAAATAAAAAATTAATCATATAATTTAAAATTTCAAAAATAAAAAATTTAGTTTTTTAAAATTTTTAATTTTTTTATTCTCCAGATAATGCTGCACTCAGAAAATTGACTTTTTTTTGCTGCTCTTGTTCACAAAATAAGAATAAATTAATTTAAAAAATTTAAAATTTAAAATTTTTTAATTTTTTTAATTTTTGAATATTGTTGGAATTTTTTATTTTTCTACTATTAGAAAAAAATTTATGTTTTAGTTTAAAACTTTAAACAAAAATAAAAAATTTACAGATTTGTTGTTTAATAGATATTGCTAAATTTAATTTTATTTTTCTTATTTAAATAAAAAACATTTAATAATATAATTTAAAAATTAAAAAATAAAAAATTTAGTTTTTTAAAATTTTTTATTTTTTTAAGAATGTTTTTTATTTTTTATTCGCTTAATAATGCATCACACGGATAGTTGACTTTCTTTTGCTGCACTTGTTCACAAATTAAGAATAAATTAATAAAAAATTTAAAATTTTAACTTTTTTATTTTTTGGATATTGTTAGTTGATGGATATTTTGGAAAACGAATTCCAACACCCAAAACTAACCGGCAAGTGTACCGGGTCGCATCAAGTAATAATAACTCACATGAGTGAGGTCGATCCCACAGGGATTGAAGGATTGAGCAATTTTAGCTTAGTGGTTGATTTAGTCAAGCGAATCAAGTATTGGTTTGAGTGGTTTGTAATTGGCAGAAGCTAAATTGCTTGAAATGTAAAGGGAGAGGGAAGAATTGCAGTAAATTAAAGAGAACAGAAAATAAAAATGCTGAATCTTAAAGAACAAGTAAATTAAATTGCAGAAACTTAGATTGCAAGAAATGTAAATAGCTGAATCTTAAAGTGCAAGAAAGGTAAATTGCATGAATTATAAAAGGGATTGGGAGCTGGGATTGCAGAAATTAAAACAAGCAAAAGTAAATTGCAATAAACAGAAGAGTAAAAGGTGAATTGAAGTAAAATGGATCTTAAACAGCAAAGTGAAAATTGTTGAAGAATTAAAAGCAGAAAGTGAATGTAGCTCAAGTGCAGGAATTAAAAGAGAAATTGAAGATCTCAGGAGTGGAAGAGACTAGAAAACAAGTCTAGATCTCAAATCCTTCCTTGATCCAACAAGAACAATTGCAACAGAAAATGGAGAAGTAGATCGCAGAAAAGTAGAAGAGAGAAAGTAATAAACAGAATGTGAAATGTAAATCAAAATTTCTTAGAATTATGCAGAAAGATAAAACAAGAGATCTCAAGGTGAGATTGAAACAGAATTTCTTCAATTTTCCACCTAAGATCCAAAACAAGAAGTAAAGAGTGCTCAAGCAAGAACAAGGAAGAAGAGAGGTTAATTCTCCTTCCAAATTCTCTAAGATCCAAATTCAAAGTAAAAAGCTCCAAATTACAAAAAATGAGAATTCTCAAAGAAGCAAAAGGTCCTTTCTAAATCAAACTAACACTTATTTATACACTTCCTAATTTAGATCTAAGAATTTGGGTGGGCTCTAAAATTTGGTGAAGAAATGAATTAATTTGGATTTTTGATTGATTTTTGGCCCAAGGTGCACCTCCTAGGGGATGGCTCAGTTCAAATACCAAGCTGAGCGCCCAATGTTGCCTTGTGTTGCCCAATTTGGTGTGTCACAGCTCCTTTGTCCGTGTCAATTGCGCGCATGACATCTCCTTGGTGCGCTTCTTGTTGCGCCATAGTGTGGGGGATGAGGGGAGAGTAGTGCTCAGTTGGGAAAACCAACTGAACTCCCTATTGTAGCGCCTTGCTTTGGGCTTCAAGCTCCCAGGTTCGACTCTTAGTGGAAGCTGGTGAGATATTTTGGTGGAGAAACGAATCTCTCCCAAAACACCCAAATCTAACCGGCAAGTGCACCGGGTCGCATCAAGTAATAAAAACTCACGGGAGTGAGGTCGATCCCACAGGGATTGAAGGATTGAGCAATTTTAGTTTAGTGGTTGATTTAGTCAAGCGAATCAAGATTTGGTTGATTGATTGGTGATTTGCAGAATTTAAATTGCATGGAATTAAAGAGAGCAGGAAATTAAATTGCTGAATCTTAAAGAACAAGAAATTAAATGGCAGAAACTTAGAGTGCAAGAAATGTAAATTGCAGAATCTTAAAGTGCAAGGAATGTAAATGACTTGAATTGTAAAGGGGATTGGGACTTGGATTTGCAGAAATTAAACAAGGAAAAGTTAAATTGCATTAAACAGAAGAGAAAAAGGGAATTGGGATTGAATCGGATCCGAAACAGCAAAGTAGATGAACATGGAAAGCAGTAAACAGAGAATTGAAATGGGAAATCAGATCTCAGGACCCAGAGACTAGAAAACCAAGTCTAGATCTCAATGCCTTCCTAGATCCAACAAGAACAATTGCAAGGAAATTGTAAATTGCAAAGAAATTAGATGAGAAGCAAGTAATGGAAACAGAAATTCAAATTCAGTAAATAAACAGAGAGATCCAAGGATGAGATTGAAACAGAATTTCTTCAAATCTCCAACCCAAGATCCAAGACAAGTGTAATTGAAATTGAAAGCAATAAAACTAAGAGGAAGAGAAGTGAATTCTTCTTCCCCAAGACAAAGAAATTAAAGATCACTCAATATCCAAAGCTCTCCGAAAACTATTATGAAAATTCCAAAGGGAAAGCTCCCCGAAGAACTTGAATTCTATCCTATTTATACACTTTCTTCAAATGATCTTCAAGCCTTGAGTTGGGCCTTTGCTCTTGGTGGAATTGGGTTGAAAGAGGCCTTGGTTGATTGCTCTTGAAGTTTGGAGAAGAACCAAAGTGAACCAATTGAACCGGGTTTGAGTTTTGCAAAAGTTGGACCAAAAGTTTGAGCAAAAGTTAGGGGTCTAACTTTTGCTCCAACTTTTCATATCATCTAGCACCACTTTGCTGATATGAACGTTGGTGCCAACGTTAGGGGTCTAACTTTGACCCTAACGTTGGCCTTGCTTTGTGTACTTGTGGCGCCAACGTTAGCCACCAAGTTAGGGGGCTAACGTTGGCGCAAACTTTTGCTCCTCCTTGTGATTTTCATGTGCCAATGTTAGCCACCAAGTTAGGGGGCTAACGTTGGCGCAAAATTTTGGTGCCCAGGGAGGATTTCTTCATGCCAACGTTAGCCTCAAAGTTAGGGGGCTAACGTTGGCGCAAACTTTTGGTGCCCAGGGGTAAATTTCATGTGCCAACGTTAGCCTCAAAGTTAGGGGGCTAACGTTGGCGCAAACTTTTGGTACCCAGGGAGTGATGTTCAAGTTCCAACGTTAGCCTCCAAGTTAGGGGGCTAACGTTGGGGCTAACTTTTCAACCAAAAGTTTGTGCAAAAGTTTGATGCTAACTTTAGGTCCAGCTTTTTGCTTCCTGGTTCAATTTCACTTATTCCATTGTCTTCTCTTTACTCCTAGCTATTCCTTCTTGCTTCAACCTTTCTCCAAGCTTTCTTCACCTATAATTAATCAACCAAACACATCAAAGCTATGCTTAAAATCATGAGATATTCATTCTTTCATAATATGCAACAATTATAGCATAAAACCTCATGAAATGGCATGAATTCATACATGGTTGATTCAATTAAGGGAAACATGAAAATCTAGCTAATTAGCTTGCTTGTAGCTCAAGAAAGTGCATAATTCTAATGAAAACGAAAGAAAAAGACTAGTTAAAATAGGCTAAGATGACTTGTCATCAGAAGCAAATGGATGCCAATTTCCTTGGAAGAGTGGAGCGCTCCTTCCTTGCCTTTCATGGAGCTCCTTGGTTCGAACCTTGGGAGAGCCATCTTGGCTCATTTTCTTTGCGCTAAGAGTAGCGCTCCTCTCCTTGTCTTGCATGAGTTCCTAGGTTCGAATCTTAGCCAACTCACATTGGCTTATTTTCCTTGCAATCTTGGTAGTGTGAGGTCCCTTGTTCGAACCTTGGAGGAGGCTTTTTGGCCAATTCTTCTTGTTTTTCTTGCAAGGAGCGTTCCTTACTTCCCTTGGGTCATGAGTTCGAGACCTTGAGGCTTCATTCCTTGGAATTGCATCTTGAATTATTTTTTGAGAACCCCCGATAAAGCTCACTTAGTGAACTGAGCTTTATGTCCTTGTATTGCTTTCTTTGATGCTCAGTTTACTAAGTTAACTGAGCTTTGTGCCTCGCTTTCTCCTTTTTTTTTTCCTTCTGGAGCTCGATTCACTATCCCAACTTAGCTTTCCTTCTTCCTCAATGTTGCTACACTTTTTCTTCTCTTGGGCACGACTTTTTGTTTCCTTTGGGCACATTCCTTAGGCCACGCTTTTCTTATTTTCTTCTTTCTTCACCTACAAGTAATCAAATCAACCAATCAAAGTATCACCAAATTCACAAAGTTTAAAATTCATTCATAATTCAATTAATTTTGGCTTAAACCTCATGATTTTGTATTAATTAAAGGGTGGTTAGTTGATTTAAAAAAATATGCAATTCTACTCTAAATTACTTACTTACAATGCAAGAAAGTGCATAAAACCTAATAAAAACAAAGAAAAACACTAGTAAAACTAGGCTAAGATGACTTGTCATCACAACACTAAACTTAAAACTTGCTTGTCCCCAAGCAAGTATTAGACATAAGAAAAGATAGAATGAAATAGAGAAGTATACATGTCCTTATTAAGCAGATAGTTGAACTTGGTTCATGGGATTTCATGCAGATCAATAGTAGCTCATTTATTACTTGCTGTTAAACAAACAATGTTTCTTCAAAGATTCACTAAGGTTGCTGCTACAATGCCTTACTTTTTGCTTACTTCCCTTGTTAGCTTTTTCCTTCTTTCTTTTGCATTAGAGAGCTCATTACTTATTGAAGGCTTGGTGGCAAATGTTGTAGTGGCCTTTGGCTTAATTTCACTTAACATTCCTTCACCAAAGACACATGGCTCACCTTTTTCTTCCTAGGATCATTGATGCCCAGCATCTCTTTGGATAACTAAGTGTTTTGTAGCTAGGTTGCTCTTTATTGTGGACTTTCAGTTAGCAATCCCAAATCAGTTGATCTAAGTGGCCAAGTTTTGAAATACTTTTTAGAACTTACTTGTCCAAGCATATCCTAGTGATGTGTGGAAAACGATCCAACACGAAACTCACCGGCAAGTGTATCGGGTCGCATCAAGTAGTAATAACTCACATGAGTGAGTTCGATCCCACAGGGATTGATGGATCAAGCAACTTTAGTGGGTGATTAGTTTAGTCAAGCTAACATTGAGTGAATTGTGTGAAATGCAGCCAACAGAAAGTAAATTGCAAGTAACTTAAAGAACAAGAAAATAAAATAGCTTAAACTTAAATTGCAAGAAATGTAAATTGCAGAAACTTAGATTGCAAGAAATGTAAATGACTGAATCTTAAAGTGCAAGAAATGTAAATTGCATGAATTATAAAAGGGATTGGGAGCTGGAATTGCAGAATTTAAACAAGCAGAAGCAGATTGCAACAAACAGTAGAACTAAAGATGAATTGAATTGCAATAGATCTTAAAAAGAAAAGCAAAAATGCTTGAAGAATGAGAACAGAAAAACTGATGCTTAATTTGCAGCAATTAAAAAGATGTTGAAAATCTCAGGAGTGGAAGAGACTAGAAAACAAGTCTAGATCTCAAATCCTTCCTTGATCCAACAAGAACAATTGCAAAATAAAAATATAAAAGTAAATTGCAGAAGAAAAGAAAGTGAAGGCAGTCAACAGAATTTGAATTATGTAGAAAGATTAACAAGAGATCTCAAGGTGGAATTGAAACAGAAGTTCTTCAACTCTCCACCCAAGATCCAAAACGAAAAAGAAAACTAAGAGAGAGCTCTCTAATCCTAATGCTTCCTAGTGGAGCCAACCTCCCTCAATACTTTCTAATGGAGCTCTTCAACCTCAATTCAAGATCCAAAAAAAAAAAAACTAAAGTTGCAGAAGAAGAAGATTTAAAACGGCGAATGAAATTTGAATTATGCAGTAAAAGAACAAGAGAGAATTCAAGGTGAGAATTGAAACAGAATTCCTTCAATTCTCCAATTTAAGTTAAGATATAAAAGTGAGCTCTCTTCTACTACTCTCTATTGGAGCTAACCTCCTATGATCTATATTGGAGCTCCCCCTTTAATGAGATGGAATTGATGCCTTTATATAGGCTTTACAAAGTGAAAATGAAAATGAAATTGAAATAAAAAACAAATTAAATGAAAATCCTAATTCTAGTTTGTTCTTGTGCCTTTGAGTGATAATGTGGGCTTTGCTTGCTTTGGATTTGAGGAGAAATGGGTTTTGGATGGCCTTGGTTCAATTGGTGAAGAATTGAATTAAATTGGATTTTTATTAAATTTTTGGCCCATGTGAAAATTGCTCCCAGGAGGATGCTCTGCTCTTGTGGGGAGCGGAGCATTGAAGCTTTTCTTGGGGATCCTTGTTGCGTGCCAAGCTTCCTCTTGGTCCGTGTCATGTTGCGCATCTCATTTCCCTTTGGCCCGTGTCAAGCATGCTTGTGTTGCACCAAGGAGTAGCACTCTGCTCTCCTTGTGAGCTGAGCATTGGTGCTTCCAAGGGGAGGTCCCAAGTTCAAACCCTTGTGAAAGCATTTGGAGAAAATATTTTCCTTGAATTTTTATGAAGAGAGCACGACAATGCTCTCTCCAAGAGAGCGCTGTGCTCTCCAAGTGAGCGCTACTTTGCTTTGGAGTGAGGCTCCAGCTTCGAGCCTTGGTGGAAGCATTGGTTGATTTTTTTGCTTGTTTTTGGCCCTTAAAGATGCATTTCATTCGTGCCACAATTTCATGCCAAATATAGATTTCCATACATCGTTCGAAAGCTCTGAATGTCAGCTTTCCAACGCAACTGGAAGCACATCAATCGGACATCTGTAGCTCAAGTTATAGCCCTTTGAAGGAGGCATGGTCATGCTGTGAGCGCCCAGATTTTAACTTAGCCAAAATTTTGCTTCCAAGCTCATCTTTGCATCAGGGTAATGCTCAGCTCTTGGCAAGAGCGGAGCATTGTATGCTGATTGCCTATTCTCCTTTAATTTGGTCATGGGCCACGCTTTTAAAAGCGTGGCCTAAGGCTCCAAAGTGTGCTCCAACTTCAAAGTGTTCCCCAAAGCTCGTTTTTTCTCCTTTTTAGCTTATTTTGTGCTTCTTTGCTTCTTTTTCTTCTTATTTACTACAAGATTCATAAAATTAAAAGATCAAGAAAATATACCATTTAAGCACAAAAACATTCAATATTTAAGCACAAATCACCTATTTCTTGGATGAAAAAGTATAGAAAAACATGACATGGTGACATGTCATCACAACACCAAACTTAAACCTTGCTTGTCCTCAAGCAAGAAAAGAATCATGCATTAAAGATTGACAATCCAAGGTAAGAAGAATAGCAACTCAATGTTCATGGTTAGCTAGTTTTCTAAGCATGCTACAATCACAAAAGAAATGTAAATGATTGATGCTTCTATCTAGCTCATTTTATGAAATCTTTCTCTTATATTTCTTCCTTGAAACAAGCTTTTGATTTCCTTATTTAGCTTCTCCTTTTGGGTGCTTTGCCTCATGAGTTGATAACAAAGCTACGACTTCTAAATGCTTTGTTTTCAAGTATTACCACTTGATACATAAGCACCACAAGCATTTAATTAGAGGACTTCATTAAGCTCATTTTTCTTTTCTTTTCTTGACTCTCTAATCATTGATGCTCAGAGCCTTGAGCTTTGAGGGAGTGCTTTTGCACTTTGAGCCTAACCTTGAATTCTAAGTGTTTTGTTTTCAAGCATTTGGCTTGATACACAAACACCACAAGTACTTAGCAAATAAATTGCCATTGGTACTCAGAGCCTTCAGCTTTCTCATTCTTTCCCTTTTTCTTTTCTTGCTTTAATTGTATTTGCTTCTTCAAGGTTTTCATGATTTTCAAAAGATTTCACAAAATGTCCTAGATGAAAACTTCAATTAAATAAAATCCAATGCAATTGAGCAACAATTAATCATACTAGCTTTCCAAAACTTTTATGCACATGCTAAGTTCTTCTTTAATGCCTTGTTTGTTTATGATCATGATACTTTACTGCTTTAAGCTTTACAAAACTCAAGTCGGTAGTCATAATGCCACAGCAACATGTTACAAATCAAGATTCAAGCTATGCTTTATTCATACACACATGTAAACAGAAAGGATGAAGACAATCATGCAATTTAAGTGCTGGAAATAAATGAGAGGAAAAGGAACTCTACAACCTTGTAGTTCATCTTCATCATTGTTGTCCTTTTTCCTCTATTCTTCCTCTTTCCCTTGCCAACTCAGAATGCTTGCTCATCCTCAAGCAACAATTAGAATAATGACTATGGGGCTAAGATGGATGATGAGTGTCTCACACAATGAAATGTTAGCAATACATGTGTTTCAAGCAAGCAAACTTAAAGATAACAATCAAGGCACAAGAGACAGAGACATTTTGATTGCAAACATAAGAAGGTGAGCACAATACATTGCATAAAAGATAAGTGGCACACCAAACTTAGTGTGACACTTTCACTTGGAATTGATGCAAGTATCTAGTAGATATGGGAACCAAATTTTTGTTGCATAGCAACACCAAACTTAGAATGCAAACACATGTCAATTTTATTTGAAACAAGACTAAATGAAACTGTTGTATATTAAATACAATCACCAAGCAAAGAATCTGTCATGAATAAGGATCTCTTGATAATGTATTAACAAAAACAGTTAATACGCAAACTAAATAAAAGTATTTAAAAACAGAAAAATGACTAAAGCAAGTAGAATGAAAAAGTGTCAATTTAAAAGAGAAAAATAAAACTGCAGAGGCATTATGGTTATGCAGACAAGTAGTGTTGCTTGAATGAATTGCATAGAAAATAAGTGGCACACCAAACTTAGAATCTTGGTGTGTCACTTTCATTTTTGATTTGATGCAATCATCCAAAAAGATTGAAAACAATTTGTTGCAAAGCAACACCAAACTTATAATGTAACCATATGCCAATTTATTGAATTTAAACAAAGCAAAGAAAGAAAACAAAGCATAGAAGAAATGTTACCTATGGTTGGGTTACCTCCTAACAAGTGCTCTTTTAATGTCATTAGCTTGACATGTTGTTCTTCACTTTCTTCCTCTTCTTCCAGTTTGTCAAGAGGAATGACCTCAAAGGAGGGAAAGATTCAGCTAGTGTCTCTTGTCTTGGCCTTTCCTCAGCAAGCTTCCTTTTGCAAATGGCTTGATTGATCTTGCTTGCTGGATTAGGGACAGAATTGGTGTTCTTGCTAGTTGCCTTCACTTCTTTGGATTCAAGGCTTGGTTGCTGTGTGATTATTGGAGTTTTGTCTTCATCCTGAGCCTTTTGAATTGGTGGCTCAATGAGCTCTTCCTTCATGTACTTCTCTGCCCCACTTGAGTGTGAATTTTCTTGAATGACTTCCTCACATTTTTGTTCCTCCACTCCTTTCTTTGCACTCAACATTTGACTTAATAGTTCTTTTATGGAGGAGGTTTGTTGTTCTTCCCAAGATTTCTTCATCTCCTCTTCATATTTTTTCGATCACAGATTCAAGGGAAGTTTGTGAGGGTTGTGAATGTTCATGTTCCTTTGTCACCTCAAGTGCAGTTTCATTTTCAACCACCTCATTCTTCATTGAAAGTTCACTTGATGCAGTAGCCTCCTCATATTGCTCTTCCACTTTATCCTTCACATCCATCAATTGGTCTTCATTTTCCTTGCTTAGTAGTTCTAAGCGTTTATCTGTGTCCTCCAATTGCTCATCCGTCTCCTAAGAAAGGATTTCTAGTTCCCTCTGGGATTGTTGATGTTCCTCCACCATTCTGTTGAACATGGACTCAAGTTTTGAGAGTCTTTGGCTTATGGAGGTTTGTGTTGAGGCATATTTAGGTGATGAATAATTTTCAAATGTAGAAGTGGGAGGTGAGGTTGGACAATTTCTCATGTGAGTTGACTGCTCAGGATTTGTAGTTTCTTGGAAACACTCCCAGCCACCATTGGAATAATGACTTGAATCATTTTGTGGTGGAAGGAAATATTCCATATGATTTTCTTTCTCATCTTGTGTTTCTGAAGCAATTCTCCATGGATTGGAGTGCTTAGAATTTGTATTTTCTTGGTGATATTCCCAGCCACCATTAGAGATTGGTGATGGTGGGCAATATCCCATAAAATTTGTTTGATCATAAGATGAGTTGAAGTCCATTTGAATTTTGGAAAACACAACACCAAGGAAAATTGAAATTACTCATAACAGAGATGAGAATTTCTTAGTGAGGCAAAAACTCAAACACCTTGGTTTCAATCTAAAACAGAAAATAAAAATAAAGAAACGGCTTGATCTAGACCTCTCACCCACTTAATCATTGTTGATCTAAATCAATCCCCGGCAACGGCGCCAAAAACTTGATGTGTGAAAAACGATCCAACACGAAACTCACCGGCAAGTGTACCGGGTTGCATCAAGTAGTAATAACTCACATGAGTGAGGTCGATCCCACAGGGATTGATGGATCAAGCAACTTTAGTGGGTGATTATTTTAGTCAAGCTAACATTGAGTGAATTGTGTGAAATGCAGCCAACAGAAAGTAAATTGCAAGTAACTTAAAGAACAAGAAAATAAAATAGCTTAAACTTAAATAGCAAGAAATGTAAATTGTAGAAACTTAGATTGCAAGAAATGTAAATGACTGAATCTTAAAGTGCAAGAAATGTAAATTGCTTGAATTATAAAAGGGATTGGGAGCTGAAATTGCAGAATTTAAACAAGCAGAAGCAGATTGCAACAAACAGTAGAACTAAAGATGAATTGAATTGCAATAGATCTTAAACAGAAAAGCAAAAATGCTTGAAGAATGAGAACAAAAAAACTGATGCTTAATTTGCAGCAATTAAAAGGATGTCGAAAATATCAGGAGTGGAAGAGATTAGAAAACAAGTCTAGATCTCAAATCCTTCCTTGATCCAACAAGAACAATTGCAAAATGAAAATATAAAAGTAAATTACAGAAGAAAAGAAAGTGAAGGCAGTAAACAGAATTTGAATTATGCAGAAAGATTAACAAGAGATCTCAAGGTGGAATTGAAACAGAAGTTCTTCAATTCTCCACCCAAGATCCAAAACAAAAAAGAAAACTAAGAGAGAGCTCCCTAATCCTAATGCTTCCTAGTGGAGCCAACCTCCCTCAATACTTTCTAATGGAGCTCTTCAACCTCAATTCAAGATCCAAAAAAAAAAAAAAAAACTAAAGTTGCAGAAGAAGAAGATTTAAAACAGCGAATGAAATTTGAATTATACAGTAAAAGAACAAGAGAGAATTCAAGGTGAGAATTAAAACAGAATTCCTTCAATTCTCCAATTTAAGTTAAGATATAAAAGTGAGCTCTCTACTACTACTCTCTATTGGAGCTAACCTCCTATGATCTATATTGGAGCTCCCCCTTTAAGGAGATGGAATTGATGCCTTTATATAGGCTTTACAAAGTGAAAATGAAAATAAAATTGAAATGAAAAACAAATTAAATGAAAATCCTAATTCTAGTTTGTTCTTGTGCCTTTGAGTGATGATGTGGGCTTTTCTTGCTTTGGATTTGAGGAGAAATGGGTTTTGGATGGCCTTGGTTCAATTGGTGAAGAATTGAATTAAATTGGATTTTTATTGAATTTTTGGCCCATGTGAAAATTGCTCCCAGGAGGATGCTCTGCTCTTGTGGGGAGCGGAGCATTGAAGCTTCTCTTGGGGATCCTTGTTGCGTGCCAAGCTTCCTCTTGGTCCGTGTCATGTTGCGCATCTCATTTCCCTTTGGCCCGTGTCAAGCATGCTTGTGTTGCACCAAGGAGTAGCGCTCTGCTCTCCTTGTGAGCTGAGCATTGGTGCTTCCAAGGGGAGGTCCCAAGTTCAAACCCTTGTGAAAGCATTTGGAGAAAAGATTTTCCTTGAATTTTTATGAAGAGAGCACGACAATGCTCTCTCCAAGAGAGCGCTGTGCTCTCCAAGTGAGTGCTACTTTGCTTTGGAGTGAGGCTCCAGCTTCGAGCCTTGGTGGAAGCATTGGCTGATTTTTTTTGCTTGTGTTTGGCCCTTAAAGATACATTTCATTCGTACCTCAATTTCATGCCAAATATAGATTTCCATACATCGTTCGAAAGCTCTGAATGTCAGCTTTCCAACGCAACTGAAATCACATCAATCAGACATCTGTAGCTCAAGTTATAGCCCTTTGAAGGAGGCATGGTCATGCTGTGAGCGCCCAGATTTTAAGTTAGCCAAAATTTTGCTTCCAAGCTCATCTTTGCATCAGGGTAATGCTCAGCTCTTGGCAAGAGCGGAGCATTGTATGCTGATTGCCTATTCTCCTTTAATTTGGTCATGGGACACGCTTTTAAAAGCGTGGACTAAGGCTCCAAAGTGTGCTCCAACTTCAAAGTGTTCCCTAAAGCTCTTTTTTTCTCCTTTTTAGCTTATTTTGTGCTTCTTTGCTTCTTTTTCTTCTTATTTCCTACAAGATTCATAAAATTAAAAGATCAAGAAAATATACCATTTAAGCACAAAAGCATTCAATATTTAAGCACAAATCATCTATTTCTTGTATGAAAAAGCATAGAAAAACATGACATGGTGACATGTCATCACCTAGTACAAAAACACCACAGGCATGTGTCCTAGGGTCTAAGCTATTGGTGTCTAGCCTTGTTATTTATTTCTTTGCCAATTCTTGGCTTTGCTCTTTCTTTTTCTTTCTGTTTTGATTTATTTTCAAGGGATTCTTTATTAATTCAAGGCTTCATATCGGCAAACTAGTTTAGGCTTCAAGGAGCATGTCATTATGCAGCATTTATTTTGTGAGCTAACAATTGAATCAAACACATACCACCACTAACTTTCATTCTAACTTTTGCAACATTGAACAATTACTTTTCTAAATCAAGACATCTCTCTTTTATTCAGACAGCAAGGGAACAAAGCAAAGTATTCAAGCTAATGAAGGATAACAAGATTATGCAGATAGCCTATTCTAGCAAAAATTATGCAGAACAAAAAGAAGGCACTTGGAGGTATATCATGTTTCAGATACACATCTTCCTTATTTAATTTAAAATTATGAAAGAGTTTCACCACCTTTTATTTGTCATGCTCCTAGCCTTTGCTTGATTCTCCCTTCTTCTTCTTTCTTTTTCCAAGCTTGGAATAATCTTGAACTTCTTCACTAGGGCACCTTCTATCCCATATAGGATCTATGAGACCTGTGAGCCCAGCTGTCTCCAATCTTTGATACATCATTTCTGTATAATGCTGGGTCTTTGCTTTCTGTTGGTCTCTTAAGTCTTGGCACAGCTCAAATGGTTTGATTTGTGAATTTAATCCTGGCATACAGTGGGTCAAATAATCCAACTTTGCTTGTGTATTTTCATAATGCTCTATTCGCTGTACTTGTCTAGTCTCTCCAATGGTATGATGAACGTTCTTCCACTGATACAAGTTGTGAGTATATTCCCCATATCTGCCCTGGCTCAAGTACAATTTATCATATGATTCTCGAAATTCTGTCGATTGTTCCTTTTGTCCTTCAAGAATCTTTGCTTGAAACTCTTGTTGTTGAGCCATCATTTGTTGATGCCAGCTTGCTTGTGTTTCCTCCATTCGATGCTGCCAAGCTTCATTTTGCTCTCTATCCTTCAAATATTACTCCCGGTGCTCTAGATATTGCTCTTGTTGTTGCAAATATAGCTCCTGTTGCCTTGAATACTGCTCTTGTGTTCTCACATTTTGTTGTGATATCTCCTCAAGAGCTTCTTGTAATTGACTCATGTCTATAACACCAGGAGCTTGTTCGTCCCTCTTTTGTGACCTTCTTCTGTGAGTTCTTTCTTCCTCTTGATCTTCCTCCTCCTCTTCATTAAGACCCTCCATTTTTCTCTTTGTAATTCCTTTGGTTCCTCTCACCTTCTCTGTATCTTCATCTTCGAAGAGCACTCCAACTTTGTTACACAATCTCAGAATCGTGCTTGGGTGCCCAAGCCTACCCGATTTGTATGTGTCTTCAGCCATCTCCTGGATACTGTCTGCTATGAGTTGGGCAAGGTTGATTTCCCCTCTATGTAGGATGCAGTATGTCAAGAGAGCTCTCTTGATTATGACCGATGAGGTATTCGCAGTAGGGAGTATTGATCCCCTTACTACCTCATACCACCCCTTTGCCTCAGGTGTGAGATCAAATCTTTTCAGATAACTTGGGATTCCCTTTGAGTCTCTTTCCCAGTCTCTTCCTTCAATACATAATCCTTCCAATATTTTATCAGGGTCATTATCACCACGCAATCTGTCTTCATAGCTAAGCTCCTCATAAGTTATGGTCCTCAACTTTAGAGCTCTTGTAATTGATGGTGGACTAAAATTCACCTCAACACCTCTGACATAACTTTTGTAAGGGGGGCAATCTTCGCTCTCTTTAACAGTATTGGCGTAAAACTCCCTTATCATAACAGCACTAATCTCAGTGAGAGGATGGCATAGAAGATCCCATCTTCTTTCTTTGGTGATTTATCGCATGATGAGATATTCTCCCTCCCTCAGCTCGAACCCCATTTTAGGAATGATAAGCTTTGTTTTCATGAGCCTCTGGTATCTTGCTTCATGAAATTGGGATTTGAACCTCTTTGTGTCATAGGATGGAGGTTCGGTCACCATTGGTTCCTTTCCTGGTCTTCTCCTTGAACTTGAAGGAGCCATTGAATTTGGGTAAGAATAAGAGATAGGTAGGGTTGTGTTTGGAGTGATGTTTGGTTTTGTTGTGAAGGGGAAGAAGAAATTGTATGCTGTTTAGAGAAAGGGGACTTGTCGGCTGTGTTTATTGATTAGAAGAAAAGTGAAGCTAAAGTTTTTAAGTGAAGGTGGCTTGTATGAAAGTGTACTCCATGTTGTGTTGGAGGCTATTTATGGACAAGGCTTCCAAGTTTTCCAACAAGACCACAAGAGAGGAGAGAGTTCGGTTATGATAATGAAGGGTGAGGATTGAGTTGAACAATGTGGAAGATTCATGAAATGAATGGCCTGCATGTATTGTTAGAGCTTGACGAGGATTATCTTCTCATTGGTTGCATGCTTTTCGGTGTCCAATGGTGCATGCATGCAAATTTTGCTTTCCAAGGGGCACGCTTCTCTAGGCACATGTGATCACTTCTCACTTGGCTTGTCATAGCCGTGGCCCTCCTTTTTCTTGTCATCTTCTCAATCTTCCCTTTCCTATTCAATCAAATCAACAGAATGGTGAGGTTTAGGACAGAACACGGTAGTGTAGTGGTGAATGCTTAGATTATTTATTATGTTTCTAAGTCATGAAAGATCAATTGTGTCCCTTACTTAGTGAACCAAGGTTTGGTGAACACCAAACTTGTCTTTTGCTAAGGGGTTATGTCAAAAGTAAGCACTTTATCACAATTGATACCTTCCTCATAAGTTCTAATTCATTTTCTAACATAAATTCCTAAAATGAAACATATTATGATTCATCTATGCATGACTTTGATTTTATGAACAAAAGTTGATCCTTCTGAAAGTTGGTACATATACGGACACCAAACTTAATGTTTGGTCATATACTTCATTGAAATGACTAAGCATTGATGACAAGTCATCTTAGCCTAGTTTTACTAGTCTTTTTCCTTGTTTTTATTAGGTTTTATGCACTTTCTTGCATTGTAAGTAAGTAATTTGGAATGGAAATGCATGGTTTCTTTGAATCAATCAACCACCATTTAATTGATACTAAATCATGAGGTTCAAGCTAAATTTAATTGATTTTTAATGATTTATAAACCTTGTGAATTTGGTGATACTTTGATTGGTTGTTTTAATTACTTGTAGGTGAAGAAAAGAAGAAAATAAGAAAGCGTGGCCTAAGAAGCGTGACTGATGGGATATTTTCGCAGAAGAAACGAATTTCTCCAAAACACCCAAAACTAACCGGCAAGTGCACCGGGTCGCATCAAGTAATAATAACTCACGGGAGTGAGGTCGATCCCACAAGGATTGAAGGATTGAGCAATTTTAGTTTAGTGGTTGATTTAGTCAAGCGAATCAAGATTTGGTTGAGTGATTTGTGATTTGCAGAATTTAAATTGCATGGAAAGTAAAGGGAATGGGTAATTGACATGAAATTAAAGAGAACAGGAATTTAAATGCTGAATCTTAAAGAACAAGAAATTAAATGGCAGAAACTTAGAACGCAAGAAATGTAAATTGCAGAATCTTAAAGTGCAAGAAATGTAAATAGCTTGAATTGTAAAGGGAATTGAGAGTTGGATTTACAGAAATTAAACGAGGGAAAGTAAATTGCAACCAACAGAGAAGTAAAAGAACACTTGGACTGAACCGGATCTAAAAACAGAATTGTAAATAAGCATGAAAACAGTAAACAGGGAATGGGAAATGGGGAATCTGGATCTCAGGACCCAAGAGACTAGATAACCAAGTCTAGATCTCAATGCCTTCCTAGATCCAACAAGAACAATTGCAAAGGAATTGTAAATTGCAAAGAAAGTAGATGAAGAACAATTAACAGAAATTAAATTCAATAAGCAGTAGAAGAAACAGAGAGATCTTCGGATGAGATTGAAACAGAATTCCTTCAATTCTCCAACCCAAGATCCAAGACAATTGCAATTGAAATTGAAAGCAATAAAACTAAGAGGAAGAGAGTGGAATTCTCCTTCCCCGAAACTAAGAAATTAAAGATCACTCAATATCCAAAGCTCTCCGAAAACTATTATGAAAACTCCAAAAGGAAAAAGCTCTCTTAAGAACTTGAATTCTATCCTATTTATACACTTTCTTCAAATGATCTTCAAGCCTTGAGTTGGGCCTTTGCTCTTGGTGGAATTGGGTTGAGAGAGGCCTTGGTTGATTGCTCTTGGAGTTTGGAGAGGAACCAAAGTGAACCAAGTGAACCGGGTTGGAGTTTTGCAAAAGTTTGAGTAAAAGTTTGAGCAAAAGTTTGAGGCAAACTTTTGGTCCAACTTTTCATATCAGCCCCCATGTTTTGCTGATACCCACGTTGGTGCAAAAGTTAGGGGTCTAACTTTTGCTCCAACGTTGGCCTTCCTTAGTGCACTTATGGCGCCAACGTTAGCCCAAAAGTTAGGGGCTAACGTTGGCGCAAACTTTTGCTCCCCCTTTGTGTTTTTCATGTGCCAACGTTAGCCCAAAAGTTAGAGGCTAACGTTGGCGCAAACTTTTGGTGGCCAGGGGGTGTTTTTCTCATGCCAACGTTAGCCATAAAGTTAGGGGCTAACGTTGGCGCAAACTTTTGGTGCCCAGGGAGTGTTTTTCTCATGCCAACGTTAGCCACAAAGTTAAGGGCTAACGCTGGCGCAAACCTTTGGTGCCCAGGGAGTAATTTTCATGTGCCAACGTTAGCTCAAAAGTTAGGGGCTAACGTTGGGGCTAACTTTTCACCCAAAAGTTTGTGCAAAAGTTTGAGGCTAACTTTTGGTCCAACTTTTTGCTTCCTGGTTCATTTTCACTTATTCCATTGTCCTCTCTTTACTCCTAGCCATTCCTTCTTGCTTCAACCTTTCTCCAAGCTTTCTTCACCTATCATTAATCAACCCAACACATCAAAGCTATGCTTAAAATCATGAGATATTCATTTTATCATAATATGTGACAATTATAGCATAAAACCTCATGAAATAGCATGAATTCATACATGGTTGATTCAATCAAAGGAAGCATGAAAATCTACCCAAATTAGCTTACTTGTAGCTCAAGAAAGTGCACAATTCAATTGAAAACAAAAGAAAAAGGCTAGTGAAACTAGGCTAAGATGACTTGTCATCACAACACCAAACTTAAAGCTTGCTTGTCCCCAAGCAAGAAAAGATTTATTGAGAAGAAAGGATGAAATGGAAGAGGATGTTCATGCTAGCAGAGTATTATTGATAGTTCATGGGATTTTGTGTGGATATGTAAATACTCACTTCTTATTGGCTCCTAGGCCTAGAAAGTCTCCTTCAAGCTTCAAGTAACATACTGCTATGACCTCTCATTATTCCTTTATCCTTGGCTATTACTTTGTTTATAAGCTTTATTTGAGTGTCATGTGTAGCAAGTTCATTTCCTTTTCTTTATACTTGACACATTATTCACTATAGACACTTGGCTCACATTCCTTCTTAGAACATTGATGCCCAGCACCTCTTTGGGCTACTAAGTGCCTTGTAGTTAGGTTGCTCTTGATAGTGGACTTTCAGCTGATGATCCCGGGTTAGTTAACCCAAGTCACCGAGTGTTGATGCACTCCAAAGAGCTTAATAATCCAAGCAGATCCTAATACAAAGACACCACAGGCATATATTCTAAGGTTCAAGCTATTGGTGTCCAGCTTTGTTTCTTTTTGTTTTTCTTTTGTTCTGCCACTTCTTTTTTTCTTTCTTTTTGTTTTTCTTTCTAACCAAGGATTTTTATTCAATTGAGATTCATAGACAGTAGGCCACTCTATACTTAGAAGGAGATATCCTAGCTCTTTATTCACTAAAAGTGAGCTATTATACAATCACACACATACCACCACTTACTTTTATTCTACTTCTATCTAACAGAGACCATCTTACTTCACATTCAAACATTTCTTTTATTGCACTTAAAGATGCAGGGGGCAAAACATGCTTTTTGCTAAGTGAAAGTAAACACACAAGCACACACATAGACTAGCTTACTTATTCTAAGATTGATTCTACTTGTATTAGATGAACACTTTAACAAAACACAAGTCAAAACATTTTTCAACAGTAAGAGTTAAGTGTAAATACAACCTATTGGTTTGCAGTTCCTTTGTCCTTCCTTCTGTTGTGCCCTTTTGAGTTATGATGCATAGTGTCTTCAACTGGTGGTGAATTCCCTGCATAATTCTCAACAGTTGCTTGCTTTTCAAGCCCTTAGATGACCAGTTAGTATGCATGAGTTGAGTGTGGCTTGTGGATTTAATTTGGTGTGGGGACACCAAACTTAAGCTCTTGCCACTTCTCTGGATACAGCAGGTTAACTCTAGGAAAAATCTTGTATCCTTGCTAAAGGTTATGAAGTTAAGACTAAAAAGCAGTTAAGTGGTTGAATAATCTGTTCGATTGCTTGGAGCTAACAATGTGCAGGAGATTAGAATGTGCTTTTGAATGAGGTTTTGATGGAACACCAAACTTAGAATCCTCCATTCTCCTTTAAGTTGTTTTTGGTGTGCAACACCAAACTTAGCTCCTTGCAATACATATCAATTATTCAACATTTTTATTGAAAAGGCTATGAAAAGGAAACTACCTCAGGTTGGGTTGCCTCCCAACAAGCGCTCTTTTATTGTCATTAGCTTGACATCCTTCAATTCCTTTCAAGAAGGCTGTAGGTTCTGGACCTCTTTTTCCTTATCCCATTGTCCTCCCAAGTACAGCTTTGCTCTGTGACCATTTGCTGTGAATTGATTCTTTGTTGCTTCATCTAGCAGTTCAATGCTCCCATAAGGAAAAACCTTTGTTACCAAGTATGGACCAGTCCACTTTGACTTCAGTTTGCCAGGGAAAATCTTAAGCCTTGAATTATACAAGAGCACTTTCTGTCCTGGCTTGAATTCCTTCTTTGTGATTTTTTTGTCATGCCACCTCTTAGCTCTTTCCTTGTATATCTTAGCATTCTCATAGGCTTCTATCCTGAATTCATCTAACTCATTTAGTTGCAACAACCTTTTTTCTCCTGCAGCTTGGGAATCAAGGTTGAGGAGTTTAGTGGCCCAAAAAGCTCTGTGTTCAAGCTCTACAGGGAGGTGGCAGGATTTGCCATACAATAGCTGAAAGGGTGACTTGCCAATAGGAGTTTTGAAAGCTGTCCTGTATGCCCATAATGCATCTTCTAGCTTCCTAGCCCAATCTTTTCTTGTGCTTCTCACTGTTTTCTCTAGGATCTTCTTTAACTCCCTATTTGCTAGTTCAGCCTGGCCATTAGTCTGAGGGTGGTAAGGTGTAGCCACTTTATGGATTACTCCATATTTGTGGAGGAGCTTCTCCATCTGTTTGTTGCAAAAGTGACTTCCACCATCACTGATAAGACTCTTGGGCACTCCATATCTTGTGAAAATGTGCTTTTTAAGGAATTGGAGGACAATCTGTGCATCATAAGTGGTCGTAGCTATGGCTTCCACCCACTTTGAGACATATTCCACTGCGACTAAGATATATCTGAAAGAATAGGAAGGGGGAAAGGGCCCCATGAAATCAATTCCCCATAGATCAAATAATTCCAGTTCCAAGATGAAATTTTGAGGCATCTCATTCCTTCTTGTTAATCCTCCTGCTTTCTGGCATTCATTACATTGGTGAACATATTCTCTGGCATCTTTGAAAATAGTTGGCCAATAGAAGCCGCTCTGCAATATCTTTGCAGCTGTCTTCTCTGGGCCAAAGTGTCCACCATAAGCTGAACCATGGCAGTGCCACAGGATATCCCTCATTTCACTTTCAGGGACACACCTTCTAATTACTCCATCAGAACATCTCTTGAACAGGAAGGGTTCATCCCATAAGAATTTCTTTCCCTCATTGATTAACTTCTTCACTTGTTGCTTAGAAAAGTCTTGAGGTATCTTTCTTCCCACTTTGTAGTTTGCTATGTCAGCAAACCAGGGTGCTTGCTGGATCTGCAAAAGGTGCTCATCTGGGAAGCTTTCGTTCATGGGATGAGATGCTTGTTGAATTGTTTCATGTGGTAGCCTCGACAAATGGTCAGCAACCCGGTTTTCAGTGCCCTTCCTGTCTCTTACCTCAATGTCAAACTCTTGTAAGAGCAATATCCACCTGATAAGTCTTGGTTTAGCATCCTGTTTTGACATCAAATACTTAAGTGCAGCATGGTCAGTATAGACCACAACTTTGGATCCTATTAAGTATGATCTAAACTTATCAAAAGCATAAACTACAGCTAGCAACTCCTTCTCTGTTGTGGTGTAATTTCTTTGGGCCTCATTCAACACTTTACTTGCATAATATATGACATGATGTAAGTTGCCCTTCTTTTGCCCAAGTACAGCACCAATTGCAAGGTCACTTGCATCACACATGATTTCAAAGGGTAACTCCCAATCCGGAGGTGTGATGATTGGTGCTGTTGTGAGTTTGTTTTTTAAAGTTTCAAAGGCTTGCTGGCAGTTTTTATCAAAAATAAAAGGGTTATCAAGCATTAGTAGATTACTCAAAGGTTTAGCTATTTTTGAAAAATTCTTGATAAACCTTCTGTAGAATCCGGCATGCCCTAAGAAACTTCTAACAGATTTTACATTAATTGGTGGAGGGAGTTTTTCTATGATTTCAACCTTTGTCTTATCAACCTCTATCCCTTTTCTTGAAACTTTATGGCCAAGAACAATCCCTTCGGGTACCATGAAGTGGCATTTCTCCCAGTTCAAAACTAAATTAGTTTCTTGGCATCGTTTTAAGACAAGGGTTAAATGGTTCAGGCAAGCATTGAAATTATCACCAAAAACAGAGAAGTCATCCATGAAGACTTCTAAAAACTTTTCGATCATATCAGAGAAAATGGAGAGCATACACCTTTGAAATGTGGCAGGGGCGTTGCAGAGCCCAAAGGGCATCCTCCGGTATGCAAAGACTCCAAATGGACATGTAAAGGCAGTTTTCTCTTGGTCCTTGGGGTCCACCACGATTTGATTATACCCAGAATATCCGTCCAAAAAGCAATAATAGGCATGGCCGGCCAACCTTTCCAGCATCTGATTAATGAATGGGAGAGGGAAATGATCCTTCCTGGTGGCATCATTCAATCTTCTATAGTCTATGCACATCCTCCACCCAGTCACTGTTCTAGTAGGGATCAATTCATTCTTCTCATTAGTGATGACCGTCATTCCTCCTTTCTTTGGTACAACTTGAACCGAGCTTACCCATGGGCTGTCAGATATTGGGAAGATTATCCCTGCATTCCACAGCTTCATTACTTCCTTCTGGACAACTTCCTTCATTGTGGGATTTAGCCTTCTTTGTGGTTGAACCACTGGTTTGGAATTATCTTCCAAGAGGATCTTATGCATACATACTGCAGGGCTGATTCCCTTCAGGTCATCAATGGTCCATCCTAAAGCATCTTTGTGAGCTTTGAGTACATCAAGAAGTTCTTCTTCTTCCTTCTTTGTCAGGGATGAATTAATGATTACTGGGAAGCTCTCCGATGTGCCAAGGAATGCATATTTGAGATGGGTGGGTAATGGTTTCAGTTCTTGTTTTCGTACTTCTTCTTTCTTGACTTGTTTTTCATCTTGCTCAATGGAAGTCTCAGCTACTTGTTCCTTTGTTGCCCCTTGATTTCCTTCTTGCTTTTGAGGACTTTCTTCCAGCATTTCTTCCACCAAACTCTCTATCATGTCCACTCTCACATAATCCTCTTGCTCAGGAATGTGTTGCATTGACTTGAAGATGTTTATGACCATTTGTTCATTGTGGACCCTGAAGATCATTTCTCCTTTTTCTACATCAATAGTGGCTCTTGCTGTGGCTAGAAATGGCCTTCCCAAAATGATTGAATTGTTTCCTTCCTCTTCAGTATCCAAAATCACAAAATCTGCTGGGAAAATAAACTCCCCAACCTTTACCAACAGATTTTCCACAATTCCAGTGGGTGTTTTGATTGATCTGTCAGCCATGACCAATGACATCCTAGTGGGTTTAAGCTCTTCTATAGCAAGTTTTCTCATCATTGAGAGAGGCATTAAGTTGATGCTGGCACCAAGGTCACATAGAGCTTTGTTGAGAATTATTCTGCCAATGGTGCATGAGACTACAAAGCTTCCTGGATCCTTGAGTTTTGGTGGAATGCCCCTTTGAATCAAAGCACTGCATTCCTCGGTGAGTAACACGGTTTCCTTCTCAAGCCAACTTCTTTTCTTGTTGATAAGCTCCTTCAAAAATTTGGCATACAGAGGCATTTGCTCAAGTGCTTCAGCAAAAGGAATATTGATTTCCAGCTTTTTGAAAGTTTCAAGGAACTTGTGAAAATACTGATCCTTGGTTTCTTTGTTGAACCTCTGGGGATATGGCAGTGGAGGTACAAAGGTTTTCTCTACTTGTTGCTTTTGATTCTTGGTTGGCTTTTCAACTGCTTCATTCCCTTTTTTTGGAATTTTTTGTTGTTCCTCCTTTGCTTGAGTTTGCTTTGAGGCTTCCTTGCTTGCCATTGCATCATCATCATTGGCTTCCTCTGTGTGTGTTGGCTGTTCCTCTTCTATTGGTCTTTTGCTGCTCTCTACTTGCTTCTTAGTAGTGTCATTGTTGCTCATCAATGTTCTCCCACTCCTTAATTGTATTGCCTTGCATTCTTCCTTAGGATTTGGGATTGTGTCACTCGGCAGTGAGCTTGAAGGTCTCTCAAGAGAAATCTGCTTGGAGATTTGCCCCATCTGTCTCTCTAGGCTCTTCAGGGATGCTTCCTGATTCTTGGTTACCATTTCCTGGTGTTTCAACATTTTGTCTATCATGGCCTCCAAGTTAGTGATTCTCTGGGCTTCAGGTGATTGATGACTATTTTGGTGAAAAATAAATTTCTCCCAAAACACACAAATCTAACCGGAAAGTGCACCGGGTCGCATCAAGTAATAATAACTCACGGGAGTGAGGTCGATCCCACAGGGATTGATGGATCAAGCAATTTTAGTGGGTGATTAGTTTAGTCAAGCTGACATTTAGTGAATTGTGTGAAATGTAGCCAACAGAAAGTAAATTGCAATGAATCTTAAAGATGCAGAAAGTAAAATTGCAAGTAAGTTAAAGAACAAAAAAGTAAAATAGCTGAAACTTAAATTGCAAGAAAAGTAAATTGCATGAAAAGTAAAGGGGCTGGGGTGTTGGAAATTAAAAAGAGCAATAGATCATGCAACTGGAAATTTAAATTGCAGGAAGAATAAAGGAAATTGGATGCTGGGAATCAAAACAGAATTGAAATTTTGAAGTGCAGTGAATTAAAAGCAGCAAGAAAAACAAAGAGAAATCTCAGAGGGAGAATGAAACAGAACACCTTCAATTCTCCACCCAAGATTCAAAACAAAGAAAATTAAAGAGAGAGCTCTCAAATTCTAGTGCTCCCTAGTGGAGCCAGCCTCCCCACAAATATCAAAATGATGCCTTATATAGGCTTTACAAAATGGAAATGAAAATGAAATTAAAAACAAATTACAATTAAATGAAATTCCTATTTTATCTATTTCTTGTGCATTTGAGTGATGATCATTTGGGCCCTTGCTCTTGATGGAATTGGGTTGATAAAGGCCTTGGTTGATTGCTCTTGGAGTTTGAAGAGGAACCGAATTGAACCGGGTTGAGTTTGCAAAAGTTGGACCAAAAGTTGGAGTTAAAGTTAGGGGTCTAACTTTGGCTCCAACTTTTCATAGCAGCCCACAAAACTTGCTGGTATGAACGTTGGTGCCAATGTTAGGGGTCTAACTTTGACCCTAACGTTGGCCTCCCTTATGCACATTTATGGCGCCAACTTTGTCCTCTTGTCATGTTGCCAATTTTATGCCCAATATAGACTATCATATATGGTTGGAAAGCTCTGAATGTCAGCTTTCTAACCCACTTGGAATCACTTCAATTGGACATCTACAACTCAAGTTATGATCATTTGAAGAGGGCATGGTCGCTGGCTTTGGTGTGCAGCGTTTGAGGTAACGTTTGCCTCAAACGTTGGCGAAAACGCCAGTTCTGGAGGCTCAAACGTATTGTCCACCCCATACTATTATACATTGTTGGAAAGCCCTGGATGTCTACTTTCCAATGCCGTTGGGAGCACATTATTTGGAGCTCTACAGCTCGAGTTATACTCCGTTGAAGGTGCAGAGGTCAGTTGGCCTCACTGTATGTTGCCACCATGTTCATTTATGCACATTGCGGGGCAGTTTTCTCCCTCAATTTTAGTGTCCACCATGCAGTGCCATATATGCTTGGAAAGCTCTTGATTCCTACTTTCCAATGCTTCTTGAATCACCTCATTTGGAGCTCTGTAGCTCAAGTTATTCTTGTTGGAAGTATACCCCTTCAAGCTGTTGTGGTGTGTGGCGCCAACGTTAGCCTCAAAGTTAGGGGGCTAACGTTGGCGCAAACTTTTGCTCCTCCCCTTGTGAATTTCATGTGCCAACGTTAGCCTCAAAGTTAGGGGGCTAACGTTGGCGCAAACTTTTGGAGCCCAGGGGAGAATTTTCAAGTTCCAACGTTAGCCTCCAAGTTAGGGGTCTAACTTTGAGGCTAACTTTTCACCCAAAAGTTTTTGCTTCCTGGTTCAACTTATTCCATTGTCCTCTCTTTACTCCTAGCCATTCCTTCTTGCTTCACCCTTTCTCCAAGCCTTCTTCACCTATCATTAATCAACCAAACACATCAAAGCTATGCTCAAAATCATGAGATATTCATTCTTTCATAATATGTGACAATTTTAGCATAAAACCTCATGAAATAGCATGAATTCATACATGGTTGATTAAATCAAAGGAAGCATGAAAATCTACCCACTTGGCTTGCTTATGGCTCAAGAAAGTGCATAAAACCTATTGAAAACAAAGGAAAAAGGCATAGAAAAACATGACATGATGACATGTCATCAGTGATACTTGAGGTGGGTTATGAGATGTGGGTAGTGGATGATAGGCATTTTGGTTGGTGGGTTGGTTATTGGATTGGTACTGGTTAGGGTTGGGGTAGTTGTTTTGAGGTTTTCTGTAGAGGTTTTGGTTAGTCTGCTGCTGGTTCTGGTTTTGGTTGCTTCTTGGGTTGTTTTGATTTGAGTTCCTCTGCCATGGTTGTTGGTTTTGGGTATGATTATCTCCCCATCTGAGGTTTGGGTGGTTCTTCCAGGATGGATTGTATGTATCACCATACACTTCATTTGGTCCTTGGTTGTGCATATATTGTACTTGCTCTTGTTGTTGTTCTTCTTGAGTTTCTTCACTCTGTCCCCATGTGGTTGATGGTTGGCTAGTGTTAACTGCTGCAACTTGGAGACTATCAATCCTCTTGGCCATTTGCTCAAATTGTTGTTGAATTTGCTGCTGCATCATCTTGTTTTGAGCCAAGATTGAGTCCACTCCTTCTAGCTCCATTACTCCTCTTCTTTGTGATGGTTGGCGGTTTCTTTGATGAGCAAAGAAATATTGGTTGTTAGCCACCATATCAATGAGATTTTGAGCTTCCTCTGCAGTTTTCATGAGTTGCAAGGAACCTCCAGCTAAGTGGTCAAGTGATTCTTGAGCCTTTAGGGTGAGTCCTTCATAGAAGTTCTGTAGCTTGTCCCACTCAGTGAACATTTCTGGTGGACATTTCCTCAGCAGAGCCTTGTATCTCTCCCATGCTTCATACAGATTTTCAGCATCCAATTGTGTGAATGTTTGTACCTCAGTTTTCAGCCTGTTAACCCTTTGAGGTGGATAGAATTTGGCTAGAAATTTAGTCACCAAATCATCCCAGCTAGTGATGCTTCCTTGAGGAAAAGTTTCAAGCCATTGTGCGGCCTTGTCCCTTAATGAGAACGGGAATAGCAGAAGCTTGTAGGTCTCAGGATTCACGCCATTGGACTTGACAGTGTCACAAATCCTTAAGAAGGTAGATAGATGTTGATTTGGATCCTCCAATGGTCCTCCCCCAAATGAGCAGTTGTTTTGGACCAATGTAATGAGTTGTGGCTTTAATTCAAAGTTATTTGCATTGACATTAGGGGTGAGAATGCTGCTTCCACAATGTCTAGCATTTGCAAAGGTATAGGAGGCCAAAACTCTCCTCTGGGGTGGATTGTTATTGTTGTTGTCTGCTCCACCTGGTGGATTGGTTGAATGTTCCTCCATATCTTAGAATTCTTCTTCTGATTCCTCTTCTCCAACAATATTTTTCCCTCTTTCAGCTCTTCTTAACCTTCTAAGAGTTCTTTCGTCTTGTTCATGAAAGATGGGTGTATTTCTTCTTGTACCTGACATACAAGCAGAACATAAGAAATACACAAACCAGTGACACTTCAATCTATTGCTAGAATGAAGTTTTAGTTAGCTTAAGCAAAAATTCAAACAGTTAGTGGGTTAGCCAAAAATTAAAGAAACAAGAAATAAAAATGCTAGATCTAGATCACCACCTCACTTAATCATTGTCAATCTAATCAATCCCCGGCAACGGCGCCAAAAACTTGATGGGATATTTTCGCGGAAGAAACGAATTTCTCCAAAACACCCAAAACTAACCGGCAAGTGCACCGGGTCGCATCAAGTAATAATAACTCACGGGAGTGAGGTCGATCCCACAGGGATTGAAGGATTGAGCAATTTTAGTTTAGTGGTTGATTTAGTCAAGCGAATCAAGATTTGGTTGAGTGATTTGTGATTTGCAGAATTTAAATTGCATGGAAAGTAAAGGGAATGGGTAATTGACATGAAATTAAAGAGAACATGAATTTAAATGCTGAATCTTAAAGAACAAGAAATTAAATGGCAGAAACTTAGAACGCAAGAAATGTAAATTGCAGAATCTTAAAGTGCAAGAAATGTAAATAGCTTGAATTGTAAAGGGAATTGGGAGTTGGATTTGCAGAAATTAAACGAGGGAAAGTAAATTGCAACCAACAGAGAAGTAAAAGAATACTTGGACTGAACTGGATCTAAAAACAGAATTGTAAATAAGCATGAAAACAGTAAACAGGGAATGGGATATGGGGAATCCGGATCTCAGGACCCAAGAGACTAGATAACCAAGTCTAGATCTCAATGCCTTCCTAGATCCAACAAGAACAATTGCAAAGGAATTGTAAATTGCAAAGAAAGTAGATGAAGAACAATTAACAGAAATTAAATTCAATAAGCAGTAGAAGAAACAGAGAGATCTTCGGATGAGATTGAAACAGAATTCCTTCAATTCTCCAACCCAAGATCCAAGACAATTGCAATTGAAATTGAAAGCAATGAAACTAAGAGGAAGAGAGTGGAATTCTCCTTCCCCGAAACTAAGAAATTAAAGATCACTCAATATCCAAAGCTCTCCGAAAACTATTATGAAAACTCCAAAAGGAAAAAGCTCTCTTAAGAACTTGAATTCTATCCTATTTATACACTTTCTTCAAATGATCTTCAAGCCTTGAGTTGGGCCTTTGCTCTTGGTGGAATTGGGTTGAGAGAGGCCTTGGTTGATTGCTCTTGGAGTTTGGAGAGGAACCAAAGTGAACCAAGTGAACCGGGTTGGAGTTTTGCAAAAGTTTGAGTAAAAGTTTGAGCAAAAGTTTGAGGCAAACTTTTGGTCCAACTTTTCATATCAGCCCCCATGTTTTGCTGATACCCACGTTGGTGCAAAAGTTAGGGGTCTAACTTTTGCTCCAACGTTGGCCTTCCTTAGTGCACTTATGGCGCCAACGTTAGCCCAAAAGTTAGGGGCTAACGTTGGCGCAAACTTTTGCTCCCCCTTTGTGTTTTTCATGTGCCAACGTTAGCCCAAAAGTTAGAGGCTAACATTGGCGCAAACTTTTGGTGGCCAGGGGGTGTTTTTCTCATGCCAACGTTAGCCATAAAGTTAGGGGCTAACGTTGGCGCAAACTTTTGGTGCCCAGGGAGTGTTTTTCTCATGCCAACGTTAGCCACAAAGTTAGGGGCTAACGCTGGCACAAACTTTTGGTGCCCAGGGAGTAATTTTCATGTGCCAACGTTAGCCCAAAAGTTAGGGGCTAACGTTGGGGCTAACTTTTCACCCAAAAGTTTGTGCAAAAGTTTGAAGCTAACTTTTGGTCCAACTTTTTGCTTCCTGGTTCATTTTCACTTATTCCATTGTCCTCTCTTTACTCCTAGCCATTCCTTCTTGCTTCAACCTTTCTCCAAGCTTTCTTCACCTATCATTAATCAACCCAACACATCAAAGCTATGCTTAAAATCATGAGATATTCATTTTATCATAATATGTGACAATTATAGCATAAAACCTCATGAAATAGCATGAATTCATACATGGTTGATTCAATCAAAGGAAGCATGAAAATCTACCCAAATTAGCTTACTTGTAGCTCAAGAAAGTGCACAATTCAATTGAAAACAAAAGAAAAAGGCTAGTGAAACTAGGCTAAGATGACTTGTCATCAGTGACCCAAGGAGAAGAAGAGTGTGGCAAAGAAAACAATAAAGCATGTCATATGTATAGAGCTCTCTTCAGGAGCGGAGCACTCTCTCAAGGGAGCACAAACTATGAGCCAAGAAAGCAAGGCATGATGCTACGCTCCTCTTGAGAGCGGAGCCCAATTTAGAGCCAAGAAACAGAGAAGAGAATAATGATGCTCCGCTCTCCTCAAGAGCATTATCGGCCTTCACTCACAAATAAATCCAAGGAAATAGTTTGCCAATGCTTGCTCCAAGGATCGAACTCATGAGCAAGGGGGAGTGGGGAGCGCTACACATGAAGGAAATAAGCCGAAAATGGCTAAAATGCTACCTCCAAGGATCGAACACATCACCTTAAGGAAGCAAGGAGCAAGGTGCCACTTTGTGCACAAAAGAAATTGATGACAAGTCATCTTAGCCTAGTTTTACTAGTCATTTTCTTTATTTTTATTAGAATTTATGCACTTTCTTGCATTGTAAGTGATTTGTATTTTTGGAAAACGAATTCCTAACACACAAATCTAACCGGCAAGTGTACCGGGTCACATCAAGTAATAATAACTCACGTGAGTGAGGTCGATCCCACAGGGATTGAATGATTGAGCAATTTTAGTTTAGTGATTGATTTAGTCAAGTGAATCAAGTATTGGTTGAGTGGTTTGTAATTTGCAGAAACTAAATTGCATGAAAATTTAAGAGAATGGGTAATTTGCATGAAATTAAAGAGAACGGAAAGTAGAAGTGCTAAATCTTAAAGAACAAGAAATTTAAATGGCAAAAACTTAGAACACAAGAAATGTAAATTGCAAAATCTTAAAGTGCAAGAAATGTAAATGGCTTAAATTATAACGGGAGTTGGGAATTGGATTTGCAGAAATTAAACAAGGAAAAGTAAATTGAAATAAACAGAAAAGTAGAAAAGGAATTAAAATGAAACAGATCTCAACTGGAAATGTAAATGAACTTGGAGACGCATTCAACAGGGAAATTAAAATGAAAACTCCATATCTCAGGACCCAAGAGACTAGATAACCAAGTCTAGATCTCAATGCCTTTCTAGATCCAAATTTAGAATTCAATTGCAAGAAAAGTAAAGATCAAGCAGTAGAAGAAAGGAATTCAAATATTGATTTCTCAAAAAGTGCAGTAAATAAAACAGAGAGATCTCAGGGTGGGATTGAAACAGAATTCCTTCAATTCTCCAGCACCCAAGATTCAAGACAAGTGTAAATGAAATTTAAAACAAGAAAACTAAGAGGAAGAGAATTCAATTCTCCTTCCCCAAGACTCCGAATCTCCAAATAACTCCTAATCAAAAGCTCTCCCAAAACCACTCAGCAAAACTAAAAGGAAAAGCCTTTCAAAAACTTAAATTCTAAGCTATTTATACACCCTCTTCAAATGATCTTCAAGCCTTGAATTGGGCCTTTGCTCTTGATGGAATTGGGTTGACAAAAGCCTCTGTTGATTGCTCTTGGAGTTGGAGAGAAACCCACTTGTGAACCAGGCCATGAACCATTAAAGCTTGAGTTAAAGTTTGAGGCAAACTTTGACTCAAGCTTTTCATATCAGCTAGACTCCCTTTGCTGTCATCCACGTTTGAGCCAAAGTTTGAGGTCAAACTTTGAGCCAAACGTGGATCCTCCCTTGCATGCTTCTTGGCCAACGTTTGGCCCAACGTTTGAGGCAAACGTTGGCGCAAACGTGGCTCCATTTAACCTTCAATCAGGGACTCCTCTTTATACTCAAATGGCGCCAACGTTTGACTCAAAGTTTGAGGCAAACGTTGGCGCAAGCTTTTTCTCCCTGGGTGTACTTGTTGTGGCGCCAACGTTTGACTCAAAGCTTGAGGCAAATGTTGGCGCAAGCTTTTTGCTCCCTGGGTGTGCTTGTTGTGGCGCTAACGTTTGACTCAAAGTTTGAGGCAAACGTTGGCGCAAGCTTTTGATGCCTCCAGGGTGAAGTTAAGCTCTTCCTCAAGTTTGAGCTAAAGTTTGAGGCAAGCTTTGGCTCAAGCTTTTTTGTTCTCTCTTGCTCCTTGCCATTCCTTCTTTCTTCAACCTTCTTCAAAGCTCTTTTCACCTATCATCAATCAATCAAAAACATCAAAGCTATGCTCCAAATCATGAGATTGTGTCTCTTTCATAATATATAACAATTATAGCACAAAATCTCATGAAAATGCATTAATTTGTCCATGGTTGATTGAATCAAAGGAAACATGAAATTCTACCCAATTGGCTTGCTTATGGCTCAAGAAAGTGCATAAAATCTATTGAAAACAAAAGAAAAAGACTAGTGAAACTAGGCTAAGATGACTTGTCATCACAACACCAAACTTAAAGCTTGCTTGTCCCCAAGCAAGAAGAGAATTATTGAGAAGAAAGAATGATTTATTGACATTTAGCAGAGTATTATTGGTAGCTCATGGGATTCTATGTAGATATGTGAATACTCACTTCTTATTGACATTTAGGCCTAGAAAGTCTCCTCCAAGCATCAAGCAACACACTGCTATGACCTCTCATTATTCCTTTGTCCTTGATTATTATTTTTTTTTCTATAAGCTTTAGTTCAGTGTCATGTGTAACAAGCTCTTTTCTTTCTTTATGCTTGACACATTATTCACTATAGACACTTGGCTCACATTCCTTCTTAGAATATTGATGCCCAGCACCTCTTTGGGTTACTAAATGCCTTGTAGTTAGGTTGCTCTTGATAATGAACTTTCAGTTGATGATCCCGGGTTAGTTAACCCAAGGCACCAAGTGTTGATGCACTCCAAAGAACTTAATAATCCAAGCAGATCCTAGTACAAAGACACCACAGGCATATATTCTAAGGTTTAAGCTATTGGTGTTTAGCTTTGTTTCTTTTTTTTTCTTTTGTTCTGTTGCCACTTTTGGCTTTTTCTTTTCTCTTTTTGTTTTTCTTTTCAACCAAGGATTTTTATTTGATTGAGATTCATAGACAGTGAGCTACTTTCTACTTAAAAGGAGACAGTCTAGTTCTTTTATTCACTAAAAGTGAGCTATCATACAATCACACATACATACCACCACTTACTATTATTGTACTCCCAGCTAACAAAGAACTATCTCACTTCACATTTCAAACATTTCTTTTATTGAATTAAAGATGTAGGGGACAAAGCATGCATTTAGTTAAGTGAAAGTAAACACACAAGCACACACTTAGATTAGCTTACTTATTGCAAAGAGTAATTCTACTTGTACTAGATGAACACTTTAGCAAGTCATAAGTCAAAGCATTTCTCAACCGCAAGAGTTAAATATAAATACAACCTATTGGTTTGCAGTTCTTTTGTTCTTCCTTCTGTTGTGCCCCTTTTGAGTTGTGGTGCATAATGTCTTCAAATGGTGGTTAGTTCCCTGTACAGTTCTCAAAAGTTGCTTGCTTCTCAAGCCCTTAGGTGACTGGTTAGTATGCATGAATTGAGTGTGGTTTTTGGATTTAATTTGGTGTGGGAACACCAAACTTAATTCCTTGCTACTGTCTCTAATGCAACAGGTTAACTATATGTAAAATTTTGTGTCCTTGCTAAAGGTTATGGAGTTAAAACTAGAAAGCAGTTAAGTAGTTGAATAATCTGTTTGATTGCTTGGAGCTAGTATTGTGCAGGAAGTGAGAATTGTGCTTTTCAATGAGGTTCTGGTGGAACACCAAACTTAGAATCCTTCATTCTCCCTTAAATTATTTTGGTGTGCAACACCAAACTTAGCTCCTTGCAATGCATACCAATTATTCAACATTTTTATTGAAAAGGCTATGAAAAGAAAACTACCTCAGGTTGGGCTGCCTCCCAACAAGCGCTCTTTTAATGTCACTAGCTTGACATCCTTCATTTTTTTCAAGAAGGCTGTAGGCTCTGAACCTCTTTTTCCTTGTCCCATTGTCCTCCTAAGTACAGCTTTACTCTGTGACCATTTGCTGTGAATTGACTCTTTGTTGCTTCGTCTAGCAATTCAATACTCCCATAAGGAAAAACCTTGGTTACCAAGTATGGACCAGTCCACTTAGATTTAAGCTTGCCAGGGAACATCTTGAGTCGTGAGTTGTACAAGAGTACTTGCTGCCCAGGTTTGAATTCTTTATTCAAGATCTTCCTGTCATGCCACCTCTTGGCTTTTTCTTTGTATATCTTAGCATTTTCATAGGCTTCTAGCCTAAATTCATCCAGCTCATTTAGCTGCAACAACCTTTTCTCCCCTGCTGCTTCAGAGTCAAGGTTTAGGAGTTTAGTAGCCCAAAACGCTTTGTGTTCATGCTCTACAGGGAGGTGACAAGATTTGACATATAATAGCTGAAAGGGGGACTTCCCAATGGGAGTTTTGAAAGCTGTCCTGTATGCCCAGAGTGCATCCTCTAGCTTCTGAGCCCAATCTTTTCTTGTACTTCCTACTGTCTTCTCCAAGATCTTCTTCAATTCCCTGTTTGCTAATTCAGCCTGTCCATTGGTCTGGGGGTGATATGGCGTGGCTAATTTATGAATGACCCCATATTTATGGAGGAGTTTCTCCATCTGCTTGTTGCAAAAATGGCCACCACCGTCACTCACAAGACCCTTGGAAACTCCATATCTAGTGAAGATATACTTCTTAAGGAATTGAAGGACAATTTGTGCATCACAAGTGGTTGTGGCTATGGCTTTCACCCACTTTGAGACGTACTCCACTGCTACCAAGATATATCTGAAAGAATAGGAAGGGAGAAAGGGTCCCATGAAATCAATTCCCCATAGATCAAATAATTCCAATTCCAAAATGAAGTTTTGAGGCATTTCATTCCTTCTTGTCAGTCCTCCTGCTCTCTGGCATTCGTTACATTGGTGAACATACTCTCTGGCATCCTTGAAGATAGTTGGCCAATAGAAGCCACTCTGTAGTATCTTTGCAGCTGTTCTTTCTGGGCCAAAGTGTCCACCATAAGCTGAGCCATGGCAATGCCACAAGATATCCCTTATTTCACTCTCAGGGACACACCTTCTAATTACTCCATCAGAACATCTCTTGAACAGGAAGGGTTCATCCCACAAGAATTTCCTTGCTTCATTGATTAACTTCTTCACTTGTTGCTTAGAGAACTCTTGAGGTATCTTCCTTCCCACTTTGTAGTTTGCTATGTCAGCAAACCAAGGTGCTTGCTGGATATGCAAAAGGTGCTCATCTGGAATGTAACGTCCCGTCCAGCAAAATACCTTGCTTAAGTCAGGGTATTTCCACTAGAAAGAACATTACGTAACCTTCTCTAGTATTAACTACTTAATTATCGAGCCTTTGTATCGAGTTCGCGTTTCAGTTTTAAGAAAATTCCAGAAAATTTTGTTTTTATTCATTAAAAGTCATAATTCAAACATTCACAATTAATAATAATCACACATATATTATTGATAATAATTCTTATACAAAAGAGACCAAATAAAACTCAAATACAATATACTAAACCTACCCCTCTATGTAAAATAAAATCTCAAAGGACAATAGCGAGGGGACTCTATGAAAGCAATTAAGACCATAAAGAAAGCCTACTAATCGCTCGCAGCTTCAAATTGCGTCTTCAAACCTGTGTCACTGAAAGGGTGGAAAATTTGGGGGTGAGAACCAAACCACATGTTCTCAGTAGAGGTCGAGAATGCCGTGAAAGTAAAGAATAAAGTGCAAATAGTTAATTTCATTCAGAGACAATCTAAAAGAAAATTAACCTTTAGAAGTGTTTGTTAGTTATTCAAAAATCCTGGACCCACATTTTCTTTATAAAACTCGTAAAAGTTTCCTAGACTGTATGAATGACCAACCTGTTCCAAGCATAGGTTCATTAAGTCTATGCTGAACCAGTTTGATTTTTCATACTTTACTAGACCATAACATATGAGAAGTTACCTACGCGGTATAAATGATCATCCTGCTCCAAGCATAGGTTCATTAAGTCTATGCTGAACCAGTCAGATACTTTATACAAAACTAGACCTCAAACGTACAAATCACGGCCTTAGGCCCAAACAACTCAATCAACACCCAATTCACCACAATCCAGCCAATCAGTTACAAACACAAGTAATGAGGCTCAAACACAATCAAGAGCAATTACATCAAGTATAGCAACTAGCAGTTAAACAGAATTATTCATTTAGGCAAACCAATTACAATATACACACCCAAACAATGTCACATAGATGCATATGATGCATGCCTGTCCTACTGGCCATGAGCTCACGCGTTGGTTATGTTGCCAGACCCGACTCGGATAAGCGGGATTAGACCACCATCCTTATCCGTAGGTTCCATAGACAAGCGGGAATTAAACCACCATCCTTGCCCGGAACACGCAAGCGGGATTAAACCACCGTCCTTGCCTCCACAGTAAGCGGGATTAAACCACCATCCTTACTGGGTACATAAAACAATATGCAAGCGGGATCACACCACCGTCCTTGCTGAACAATTTATTAATACGTGAGCGGGATAAAACCACCGTCCTCACTGCAGGCGGGACAAAACTACCATCCCTGCACAATGGTTTACGCACTGAGCAAGCGGGACTAGACCCACGCCCTTGCCAACAATCTCATAAATCAAATATTCTTTTCTTAAAAGAATCATTGAAGTTATTATTATTAAATAAGCCTTGAATATTTATTTTGATTAAGTCCTTATATTTTTTATAAAAATTTGGACATAATCTCCTTTAAAAATAGGACTTATCCACCCTTACGGGTTCCTTCTTTCTCAATAATTCATCAGCCTCTTTTAGCATTTGCCACAGCCATATATTCTCAAGAACATTTGATAATAGAAAATCTATTTCTTAAATTCCATATCCAAAATAATTACCAACACAACTTGGCAGCCTGATTTCCATTTTATTTTTAAAATATCAAATGAATTTGGAATTGCGCAAACTTTATATCCATGCGACCGTCTCGGATTAAACTTTCTATTAAATCAAAAATCATAATTTTTCGCTGATTATAGCTTCGGAAATATAACCAAAACCGTGACTGTTCTGCAGTGTTTTAAAACCAGAAGACAGCAGCACCATACAACATTTCAAATTTCATATAAAATCCAAATTAAATTCAACTACCTTCAAAATTAATGTGGTTAAACATAACTCTTCCAAATTTCTTTATCAATTAGTTCCAGGGTCATACCATTTTTAATGAAGGAGTTACGTAGCTTGGAAGTTAGGTAATTTTCTGCAGAATTCTGTTTTACAAATCATTGAACACAACCTCTTCCAAGTCCCATAACTCACTTATTAAAACATAGAAAATCCTAAAATTTAAATCACATATACTAAACATACTTAATTTTCACCTCCAATTGGTTGCATCTCAATATCTATCCAGGATCAAAAGTTATAAACTCCCAAAGTTACTAATTTAAGAAAACAGAATCTGGCTTTTTCTGCATAATGCATCATCCTTCAAAAATTCATATCTTTAAAATTACAAGTCCAATTGTTCTGAAATTTTATGGCATTAAAATAATAGAAATAAAGTTTTATTTAAAATTGGTTCCATTTCAAAATTCAAACTGCAGAATTTCCAATAGAGGAATCAAGTTGCTGCTGCGTTAAACGTTCTGCAGAAAAACCAGTTTTGACATCCATGATTCAAAAATTCACCATAAATCATAAACTTCGTGAAAAAGTCTCAAATTCAGCAGTCCAGTTCCCTATATCCCCAAGCTCAATCCGGACTTAGTCCCACGCAATTCCGATAATCACAGAAATAGTTATAGTTTTTCAAAGTTTCCGGCTTCCTTTAAAAATAATGCAGAAAATCAAGTTTTACATTTTAACTGTGAAAAATCATAACTAGTTCTATAATTAATTCAAACTTCTCAAAATTGAGTCCCGACAACAACTTTTATTATACTTTACTAAGCCTTTGCTCTTATATCATTTCGATTATCGTTGAATAACTGATTCACTTCCAAAGTCACCTTTTAATTTCAAAAATCAGTTTTTCAGCAATCTATTTAGTATTCAAAATCCAACCCTTCAAAACCCCTCAAAACCAATTCCAAATCAACCACCAACCAAGTTCATTAACATTACAATATACCAAATAACAACTCAACGGCAACAAATCCAACATAACCCATTAAAATTCAGAAATTCTCAGCAATTAGTCATCAAGCAATTCCCAATCCACATAATCAATCAATATCACAAATCAACAATTGCAAATCACAACCTCAACCATTCCAATCACAATTTCAGCCACAATTCAATAATTACATAATCAATCGATTACTCACAGCTATTAAATCTATTTGCAGTTATTCAATAAACCTTGTAGGCATTCTTAAATTGAAATCGTTTTAAACCCCCTACCTCGATGTCGCAATTGTAGAATTTGAACACAACTGCCCCCGTTTCGTTTCTAATTTACAGCAGTGACAACAATCCTAATGCAATCAAGGACACCGCATCAACTGGAACAGCAACGGCTTTAATTTCGTGGCAATGATAATGGTTGCAGCAGAACAAGAATTTGAATCTAATGTAGTCAAGGGCAGAAAACAGCCCTGGGAATTGACAACAAAGTAAAAACTAAAATTGAATTAAAACAAGAATATAACAACTATAGCAGTGCCAAAACAGAGCGTGCAAATGGACAAGTCCCAAAGAAAAGATTAGACCAGTACCAAGATAATAGAATCAGAACCAGCAATAGCCCGGCGTTGGCTTCCGGCAGCGGCAACACCTTCGCCAGTGGCTCCAATTGGGACAAACTCCAGCAAACATCATATAACCAAGGACATCAGAGGCAGATACAGGGTATTTACAGAGCAATAAAGGTTCAGAGATGGTGGTTTTCATGGCTAGGGTTTAACTGACTCACCATTAATCATGGCGGCAACCAGAGATTCCGGCGGCGGCAGCGGTAGTGAAGAGACGTGGCGTTGATGACAGAAGACTTCTCCTTCCTCCTCTGTTCACGATACACGACGGTGGCAGAGTATCCCGTCACGGTCTCCCCCTCTCGCTCTCCTCTGGCGCGCTTGCCTCTTCCTCCGCGAACGGCGACAGTGAGACGGCCAGGGTGCGACGGTGCAGACGACGCGTGCTCGCAGCAGCGGCTCCCCCTACGGCCAGCCCGCGACGACTCTCCCTCTTCCTTCTTGCGCGATATTCTCCTTCGAAGCCCGTTTCGATCTTTCTCTTCCTCAGCTCAATTCGGCAACTTCGTGGTGACAGTGATGGCAGGATGCGACGGCGACGGTGGTACCGGGCCGGCGATGCTCTTCTTCCCTTCCGCCGGCGCTATCTCTTCCTCCGATCTCCTCTCTGCGCGTGTGTGTGTTTGTTACGTTAAGGAAGGGTGAGGCTGTGGCTGTGTGATGAGGGAAGCTAGGGTTAGGGTTTCTCAATTAATTTGGGAATTAGGGTTTTAAATTAGGATTTTATAAAAGAATATAGATAGATATGAATAGATATTTTGATAAAATTGAAAGGTAGAGTAATTTTAAAACCAAATATACTCTCTTAAAAATATTTAAGAACATTATTTATCAACATATTGCTAAGTTGAATTGATTATTTTTAATTTAAATTATAAAATAAGCATATTAATCACATTTTTATAAAATATAGTTTAAACTCAATACTAATTAGTCAAATTAAATGATATAACTTTTCATTATTTTTCTATCACCAAAATTTTAATTTCAATTTACAAAATATCTAATTATAATAAAATTACTTAAACTTTAAGTATTTATAAAAATCCATTTAATCATTCCTAATAAATTAATCTCTAAAAGCTCAAACTAATAGAATAAACCATAATTCATTCATAATAGAAATTACTTAAATTAAATTATATAATACTTCCGTTACTAAATTCTAATTTGAAATTATATAAAATAACCAATTATAAAAATTACACAAAAATATTAATTAACTTAACTCCAGATATTAATAAAACTAATTTAATTATTCTTAATTGATTTATAAAATAAGATATCAAATTAATAAAATAAATCGTAACCTTTTAAGAATAAAAATTACTTAAATTAAATTGTACAATTCTTTCTTATTTTCAATTACTAAAATTATACAAAATATTCCAAAATAATAAAATTACCTAAGAATATTAATTGGTTCAAAATGAATTTATCTCCGAATCTACTTAATTATTTCTAGTAAAATAATTTCTAAAATTATAAAGTTTAAACTTATTAAGATAAATTCTCAATTTATTCATATTTAGGTTTCCAAAGGCATGCTGGAAGTTTTCATAAAAAACAAAAGGATTATCGATCATTAATAGATTACTCAAAGGTTTGGCTATTTTTGAAAAATCCTTGATAAACCTTCTATAAAATCCTGCATGCCCCAAGAAACTTCTAACAGATTTCACATTAATTGGTGGAGGTAGTTTTTCTATGATCTTAACCTTTGCCTTGTCAACCTCTATCCCTTTTCTTGAAACTTTATGACCAAGAACAATCCCCTCGGGTACCATGAAATGGCACTTCTCCCAGTTCAAAACCAAATTAGTTTCTTGGCACCGTTTCAAGACAAGAGTTAGATGGTTCAGGCAAGCGTTGAAATTATCACCAAAAATAGAAAAGTCGTCCATGAAGACCTCTAAAAACTTTTCGACCATATCGGAGAAAATGGAAAGCATACACCTTTGAAATGTGGCTGGGGCATTACATAGCCCAAATGGCATCCTCCTGTATGCAAAAACTCCAAATGGACATGTGAAGGCAGTCTTCTCTTGGTCCTTGGGGTCCACCACGATTTGATTGTACCCAGAATATCCGTCTAGGAAGCAATAATAGGCATGGCCGGCCAATCTTTCCAGCATCTGATCAATAAATGGGAGAGGAAAATGATCTTTCCTTGTGGCATCATTCAATCTTCTATAGTCTATGCACATCCTCCACCCAGTCACTGTTCTAGTAGGGATCAACTCATTCTTCTCATTAGTGATGACCGTCATTCCTCCTTTCTTTGGTACAACTTGAACCGGGCTCACCCATGAGCTGTCAGATATTGGGAAGATTATCCCTGCATTCCACAACTTCATTACTTCCTTTTGGACAACTTCCTTCATTGTGGGATTTAGCCTTCTTTGAGGTTGAACCACTGGTTTGGAATTATCCTCCAAGAGGATCTTATGCATACACACTGCAGGGCTGATGCCTTTCAGGTCGTCAATGGTCCATCCCAAAGCATCTTTGTGAGCTTTGAGTACATCAAGAAGTTCTCCTTCTTCTTTTTTTGTCAGGGATGAATTAATGATCACTGGAAAGCTCTCTGATATGCCAAGGAATGCATATTTGAGATGAGTGGGTAATGGCTTCAGTTCTTGTTTTCGTACTTCTTCCTTCTTGTCTTGTTTTTCCTCTTGTTCAATAGAAATCTCGACTACTTGTTCCTCTGTTGTCTCTTGAGGATTATCTTCCAGCATTTCTTCCACCAAGCTCTCTATCATATCCACTCTCATATAATCCTCTTGCTCAGGAATGTGTTGCATTGACTTAAAAACGTTTATGACCATTTGTTCATTGTGGACCCTGAAGATCGTCTCTCCTTTTTCTACATCAATGATGGCTCTTGCTGTGGCTAGAAATGGCCTTCCCAAAATGATTGAATTGTTCCCTTCCTCTTCAGTATCCAAAATCACAAAATCTGCTGGGAAAATAAACTCCCCAACCTTCACCAACAGGTTCTCTACAATTGTTCCCTTTACAATTCATGCAATTTAGCTTCTGTCAATTACAAATAACTCAAACCAACACTTGATTCGCTTGACTAAATCAACCACTAAATCATGTGAGTTATTATTACTTGATGCGACCCGGTACACTTGCCGGTGAGTTTTGTGTTGGGTCGTTTTCCACACATCAAAAATCAGCCAGCGCATGCTTCCCCAAGGTTTCGAACTTGGGACCTCACCCAAGCAAGAGGAATGCTACGCTCTTGCTGAGAGCAGAGCGCTATTCTCCTTAGCCTTTGCACAAATTTGACACGGTCAGGGGAACATGGGCGCAACATGACACGGCAAGGAGGGAGCTTGGTGCGCATAAGACATGCCAACACAAGCCAATGCTCCGCTCCCCCCAAGAGCAGATCGCTACCCTGGAGTGACCCAAGCTTTGGCACGCAACAAGGAGCTCCAACACAAGCCTCAATGCTCCACTCCCCACAAGAGCAGAGCACTCCACTGGGAGCAATTTCTCTTGGGCTGAAAATTTAATTAAAAATCCAATTAAATTCAAATATTCACCAAATTAAAAAGCCCACCCAAATTTTAAAATCCAAGAATAGAAAGTGTATAAATAGAAGCTAGTTTAATTTAGAGAGGACTTGGACTTTTGAACTTTTACTTTTTTTGCTTCTTGGAGAATTTTCATTTTTAATTTTGAGAGTTTTTACTTTGAATTTGGATCTTAGAGAATTAGGAAGGAGAATTGATCTCTCTTCTTCCTTGTTCTTGCTTGAGCACTCTTTACTTCTTGCTTTGGATCTTGGGTGAAGAATTAAAGAACTTCTGTTTCAATCTCACCTTGAGATCTCTTGTTTATCTTTTTGCATAATTTAAATTTTGTTTGCTGCCTTCATCTTCTCTCTTCTTCTGCAATTTACTTTTCCATTTTCTTTTGCAATTGTTCTTGTTGGATAAAGGAAGGATTTGAGATCTAGACTTGTTTTCTAGTCTCTTCCACTCCTGAGATCTTTAATTTCTCTTTTAATTTCTGCAATTGAGCTACATTCACTTTCTGTTTTAATTCTCTAAGAATTTTTACTTTTCTATTTGAGATCCACTTAAATTCAATTCATCTTTAACTCTTCTGTTTATTGCAATTTACTTCTGCTTGTTTAAATTCTGCAATCCCAGTGATGACAAGTCATCTTAGCCTAGTTTCACTAGCCTTTTTCTTTTGTTTTCGATTGATTTATGCACTTTCTTGAGCCATAAGCAAGCCAATTGGGTAGATTTCTATGTTTCCTTTGATTCAATCAACCATGTATGAATTAATGCAATTTCATGAGATTTTATGCTATAATTGTCATATATTATGAAAGAATAACAAACTCATGATTTTAAGCAAAGCTTTGATGTGTTTGGTTGATTGATGATAGGTGAAAAGAGTTTTGAAGAAGGTTGAAGAAAGAAGGAATGGCTAGGAGCAAGAGAGAACAAAAAGCTTGAGCAAAAGTTTGCCTCAAACTTTAGCTCAAATTTTTAAAAGAGTTGAAAACACTCTAGAGAAAAAAAGCTTGAGCCAACGTTTCCCTCAAACTTTTTGGCAAACGTTGGCATCACAAAAGCAATACCCTGGAGGAAAAAGTTTGCGCCAACGTTTGAGGTCAAACTTTTGCTCAAACGTTGGCGCCACACTTGCACACCCTGGAGGAAAAAGCTTGCGCCAACGTTTGAGGTCAAACTTTTGCTCAAACGTTGGCGCCACTCTTGCACACCCTGGAGGAGAAAAGCTTGCGCCAACGTTTGCCTCAAGCTTTTTGGCAAACGTTGGCGCCACACACATTTACAAGGGGGCCAACGTTTGAGCAAAAGTTTGACCTCAAACTTTGGCTCAAACGTTGGTAGCAGCAAAGTGAAGCCATCTGGTGTAAAAAGTTTGAGTAAAAGTTTGCCTCAAACTTTTACTCAAACTTTTACTCAAGCTTTTATGTTTTTCAACCCGGTTCACAATGGATCTTTCTCCAACTCCAAGAGCAATCAACCAACGCCTTTATCAACCCAATTCCATCAAGAACAAAGGCCCAATTCAAGGCTTGAAGACCATTTGAAGAAAGTGTATAAATAGCTTAGGATTTAAGTTTTCAAGGAGTTTTTTCCTTTTAGAGCTTTCCGTTTTAGTTTTGCTGAGGGATTTTGGTTTTGGAATCATTTTGAGTTTCTGAGTTTCGGAGAGGAGAATTGAATTCTCTTCTTCTTAGTTTTCTTGTTTTCAATTTCAATTACATTTGTCTTGGATCTTGGGTTGAAGAATTGAGGAAATTCTGTCTCAATCTCACCTTGAGATCTCTCTGTCTCACTTTACTGCACTTTTGGAAATTGAATTTGGTTTTTCTTCTTCTACTGCTTGATCTTTAAATTCTCTTGCAATTGATTTCTGGATTGGATCTAGGAAGGCATTGAGATCTAGACTTGGTTATCTAGTCTCTTGGGTCCTGAGATCTGAAATTTTCTTTTTATTTCTCTGTTGAACGCTTCTTCAAGCAATTTACATTTTCTGTTTGAGATCTACTGCAATTAAATCCATCTTTTACTTCCCTGCTTGTTGCAATTTTACTTTTCCTTGTTTAAATTCTGCAAATCCACTTCCCAATTTCCTTTATAATTCAAGCCATTTACATTTCTTGCACTTTAAGATTCTGCAATTTACATTTCTTGCGTTCTAAGTTTCTGCCATTTAATTTCTTGTTCTTTAAGATTCAGCACTTTATTTTCTGTTCTCTTTAATTTCATGCAATTTACCCATTCCCTTTACTTTCCATGCAATTTAAATTCTGTTAATCACAAATCACTCAACCAAATCTTGATTCGCTTGACTAAATCAACCACTAAACTAAAATTGCTCAATCCTTCAATCTCTGTGGGATCGACCTCACTCTCGTGAGGTTTTATTACATGATGCGACCCGGTGCACTTGCCGGTTAGATTTGTGTGTTTGGAATTCATTTTCCAAAAATAGACATCAAGTTTTTGGCGCCGTTGCCGGGGATTGAAATAGATTGACAATGATTAAGTGAAGTGGAGATCTAGATCTAGCATTTTTATTTTCTGTTTCTCTAACTTTTGACTAACACACTAACTGTTTGAATTTTTGCTTAAGCTAACTAAACTTCATTCTGGCAACAGATCGAAGTGTTACAGGTGGTGTTTCTTTTGTTTTGTTTGTATGTCAGGTACAGGGAGAACCATTCCTGTTTTATCTGAAACTGACCAGAGAACTCTTAGAAGGTTAAGAAGAGCTGAAAGAGGGAAAAATATTGTTGGAGAGGAAGAATCTGAGGAAGAATATCACGAGATGGAAGGAGATCCATCTAATCCTGAAGGAGCAGCCAATAACAACAATAATCCACCACAGAGAAGAGTTTTGGCTTCCTACACAAGTGCAGATCCTAGACATTGTGGGAGTAGCATTCTTACCCCAAATGTTAATGCAAATAACTTTGAACTAAAGCCACAACTCATCACCTTGGTTCAAAACAATTGTTCCTATGGAGGAGGATCACTTGAAGACCCTAACCAACACTTATCCACCTTCTTGAGGATTTGTGACACTGTCAAAACCAATGGTGTGCACCCTAACAGTTACAAGCTACTGTTATTTCCATTTTCTCTCAGAGACAAGGCCACTCAATGGTTGGAATCCTTCCCAAGAGGCAGCATCAACAATTGGGATGATCTAGTAACCAAGTTCCTTGCCAAGTTTTACCCACCTCAAAGGGTTATTAGATTGAAGACTGAAGTGCAAACATTCACACAAATGGATGCTGAACCCTTGTATGAGGCATGGGAACGATACAAAGCGCTAATCAGGAAGTGTCCACCAGGAATGTTCAGTGAGTGGGACAGATTACAGAATTTCTATGAGGGCTTGACACTAAAATCTCAAGAGGCTTTGGATTATTCAGCAGGAGGTTCTTTACAATTGATGAAAACAGCAGAGGAAGCCTAAAATCTCATTGATATGGTGGCCAACAACCAATATTTCTTTGCTCACCCAAGGCAACGCCAACCGTCACAGAGGAAGGGAGTGATGGAGTTGGAAGGAGTGGACTCAATTCTAGCTCAGAACAAAATGATGCAGCAGCAAATTCAACAACAATTTGAGCAGATGGCCAAGAGGATTGATAGCCTCCAAGTTGCAGCAGTTAACAAGAGCCAACCAACAACTCCTTGGGGGCAGAATGAGGAGAACCAAGAAGAACAACAACAAGAGCAAGTGCAGTATATGCACAACCAAGGACCAAATGAAGTGTATGGTGATACATACAATCCATCCTAGAAGAACCACCCAAACCTCAGATGGGGAGATAATCACACCCAAAACCAACAACCATGGCAGAGGAACTCAAACCAAAACACTTCAAGAAACAACCAAAACCACAACCAGCAGCAAACTAACCAAAACCCCTACAGAAAACCTCAAAACAACTACCCCAACCCCAACCATTACCAATCTAATAACCAACCCACCAACCAAAATGCCTACCATCCACCATCCACATCTCACAACCCACCACAAGCATCACCTGAATCTCAAAGACTCACCAACTTGGAAACCTTGATAGACAAAATGTGGAAACACCAAGAAATGACAACCAAGAATCATGAAGCCTCCATGAAGAGCCTAGAGAGGCAAATTGGGCAAATCTCCAAACAGATTTCTGTTGAGAGACCTTCAAACTCACTGCCGAGTGACACAATCCCAAATCCTAAGGAAGAATGCAAGGCAATATAATTAAGGAGTGGGAGAACATTGATGAGCAACAATGACACTACAAAGAAGCAAGTAGAGAGCAGCAAAAGACCAATAGAAGATGAAAAGCAAACAAAGGCAGATGAAGCCAAGGATAAAGTTGTGATGCCAAACAAGAGCACTGAGAAACTCAAAGAGAATAACAACCAACCACACAATTCAAAGGAAGTGATTCAAGGACAGCAGCAAGTAGGAAAGAGCATCACACCCCCACTGCCATATCCCCAGAGGTTCAGCAAAGAGACTAAGGACCAACACTTTCATAAGTTCTTTGAGACTTTCAAAAAGCTGGAAATCAATATTTCCTTTGCTGAAGCACTTGAGCAAATGCCTCTGTAAGCCATGTTTTTGAAGGAGGTTATCAACAAGAAAAGAAGTTGGGACGAAAAAGAGACCATACTGCTTACTGAGAAATGCAGGGCTTTAATTCAAAAAGGGCTCCCTCCCAAGCTTGAAGACCCTGGGAGCTTTTTGCTGCCTTGCACCGTTGGGGAATTAACTATCACTAATGCAATGTGCGATCTAGGAGCAAGTATTAACTTAATTCCCTCCTCTTTGGTAAAAAAACTGCATATAGAGGAAGTTAAACCGGTACAGATGTCTCTAGAGCTGGTAGATAAGTCAATGGTATACCCCAGGGGTGTAATTGAAAACCTTCTAGTCAAGGTGGACAAATTCATATACCCCGCAGACTTTATGGTTCTAGATTCAGATGAAGATGAAAGTGACTCCATCATACTTGGGAGACCGTTCTTAGCCACTGCTAAAGCTATCATAGACGTAGAGCAAGGGGAATTAACTCTCAGAATGCATGATAAGAGTGTCACTCTGAAAGTAGTACCAGAAGCGCAGTTCAGTGATGAAAAGAAAGACTATATGGAACTCGACAAGGAAGAATTACAATTAAAGAAAGAAAGCAACAAGGTGATTCACAGCAACATCCCAAGGCAAAAGATTGTGCAGAATAATGAAGAAGTTCAAGAGGATATTGGAGTATTAGCCACTGAGAAGAGAGATCTCCAAAGTGAGCCTACGGCCAAAAGGGAAAGGTTAACAAAAGGAAGCAAGAAACACAGAATCAAAACAAAAAGGGGTTGGAAGAACAGGAAGATTCCAACAGAAGGGTTTCCCAAAGGTGACAAAGTGCAATTGATATATCAACAATTGGGAGCAAGCCAACAGACTGATGACTATTACACTGTCAGCAACATACTCTCATTGGAGCATGCTGAAATTGAACACCAGAGAACAAAGAGGAGGATTACAGTCAGGGGAGACAAGTTGAGGCACTACAATCCTCAACCACCATAAAAGAAAGCTCCAATGTCAAGCTAGTGACAATAAAAGAGCGCTCCATGGGAGGCAACCCATGATTTAAGTTTTCTGTCAGTTTAAATTCAATAAGCTATGATCAACTGAGCATGAATATTTTTTTTCATGAACATACTTAATGAATGCATGCACTGCTTTGAAACATATGCTAAGACTTCTAAGTTTGGTGTGCCTTCAAGCACACCAAACCAGTGTTACAAATATTTTCAGACCATATGCTTAGTTATCCTGATGAAGCATATGACCAAACACTAAGTTTGGTGTTTTTCTTCTCATGAAAATTTAAAATCATGTCAATGATCATACAAAAAAAAAGGAAAAAAAAAGAGAAGTATGATGAAAGCAATCCTTATAAATATTTAACCAAGAGTGACATTGGGATTTTAAGAACACTAGTTGGAGGAAGAAACATTTTTAAACTATATGACCAAACATTAAGTTTGGTGTCCTCCAAGAAAAGTCACGGTTACAATGGATATAAGGAATAAGAGTTCATATAGTTGTGAATAAAGGAAGCATTCTTGCCACGGTTTGATAATGTTGATCCTTGATATCTTGTTGTGATGACTAGGTGGTCAAAGAACACTCAATGAAAGAGACAAGACAAAGGGAGAGCATAGCATGAGGACAAAATCCCATCACATGTCTCAAAAAGTGAATCTGCCACTCCTTGGAATGATCACGGTATAGACCATTGAAGAAGTAAGTTTTGTCTTCATTCACCCTCACATGCACACCTTTGATTCACATAGTATCCAATTGCATCCCAGCCTTCCATTATTCATTTAAGTAACACACCACCTTCAAGCCATGCACATAACCGAATAGTTGCACACCTCTACACTCCAACCATTCAAACTCCATCCCCATCATCATTCTTCATCATATAAGCTCAACCTCAATCACTTTTCTTGTCAAAATCTCCAACTTTCTTCACACTCCCTTTAACCCCAAAGAGATCAAACAACCAAGTGATCATGGCCTCTTCCTCAAGAACCAAACGAAGAAAAGGGAAAGATCCCATGATGGAGAAGAGTACACCCGAATATGACCGATGGAGATTTAGATCTTGGTTCCATCAATTACAACTTCAATGGATGAATGAGAAGAAGATATATCCAGAGGTTCCTTTCATGCTACCAGATGAAAGGTGCCAAGAAATGAAGGACAAGATTAGAAAGAGGAAATGGGAAGAACTTGTCTCACCTATCACTCGAGTCAATGCAAATATCATAAGAGAGTTCTATGCCAATATCCCAAGACTTAACACGGGTGAAGCCCCAACGTACAAGAGTTATGTACGGGGGATGGAAGTAGACTTTAGCTCAGACGCCATCAAGAAAGTCTTGGGATTAAAATCAGTCCGCTTTAGTGAACCTGGATACCACCAAAGGGTAAATGGAGATCCGGATTATGATAGAATTTCTAGAGATATTTGTATGGAGAACTCAGAGTGGGAAGGAGATGCCAAGAACAAATACAAGTATCTGAGGAGAGGAAACCTTACCCCGGAAGCAAAGGGATGGTATGAGCTATTGAAAAGATCAATTCTGGGCACAGTAAACACCTCAGAAGTCAACAGGAAGAGAGCTGTTATGTTGCATCGCATTATTGTGGGAGGAGAGGTGAAGGTTCATGAAATCCTTGCAAAAGACATTAAAAAACTTACAGAGAAGAATTCGGCCGGGTCTTGGTTGTACTACCCAAGAACCATTATGAGGTTGTGCACAAAAGCTAAAGTACCAATGGAGGACGAGAATCCAACATGGTTGAACCCGGGTATGCCTATAACCATTGAAAGAATGATGATGGCTACTGAAGCGCATCAGGGCCGAAGACCACATGGAAGAAGGCAAAGAGAAGAACCAATGGAGGAAGAAGAGTTACAAGAGGAAGAAGAACCACAAGAGGAAGAGGAACAGCAACACAGTCCATCACACAACACTCTGGACATGACTCAGATGCAGGAAGCAATTGGAAGATTATCACAACAGTACATGAGAATTCAAGAAAGGCAAGAGGAATACCATTCACTATACATGAAAAACCAACAAGAGCAAGAAGAACGGGAGCTAAGAATGATGAACAAACAAAGTGAGTTTGAGTCAAAATTCTTCGCGATGCAAGAGGAGCATGCCTTTCAATCTCACGAATCGTTTGGAAAGTTGGTACAAATGCAAGCTGAAAATCTGAGGGCTCTCAAAGAGTTCACAACCCTCCAAGATGCAAGATATGAAGTCCAAGCCGACTACAACATAAATAGTCAAATCAAACTGAACTATATTGGAGAGCATCTGCACAACATGGATCCAGCATTTCCAACTTTCGATGAATTTTTCAAAGGGAGAAGTGAGATAGAAGTAAGCAATGCTATGAAGCTTGAAGATAGAGTAGAGGAGGCGATGAATAGAGCTGGGTTCTGGCGGGATCAACAGACAACAGACATGGACACAGGGAACACCAGCAACCAAGTATATGAAAGAAGAAAGAAAAAGCATGACAAATGAAAGGTGGACTTGCTCCTTGTTCATCACTACAAAAAAAAAAAGAAGCATGCATCTTATTTGTTTAAAATAGTCTTTGCTTTATGTTTGTTTCCCTTAAAATAAGTAAGCTAGTCTAATTGTGTGCTTGTGTGTTTACTTTCACTTAACAAAAAGCATGCTTTGTCCCCTGCAATTTCAATTCAATAAAGGAAATGTTTGAATGTGAAGTAAGATAGTTCTCTGTTAGATAGAAGTACAATAAAAGTAAGTGGTGGTATGTGTGTGTGATTGTATGATAGCTCACTTTTAGTGAATAAGAGAACTAGGATGTCTCCTTCTAAGTAGAAAGTGGCCTACTGTCTATGAATCTCAATCAAATAAAAGTCCTTGGTTAAAAAGAAAAACAAACAGAGAAAAGAAAAAGCCAAAAATGGGCAATAGAATAAAAGAAAAAAAAAAAGAGAAACAAAGCTGGACACCAATAGCTTGAACCTTAGAATATATGCCTGTGGTGTCTTTGTACTGGGATCTGCTTGGATTATTAAGTTCTTTGGAGTGCATCAACACTTGGTGACTTGGGTTAACTAACCCGGGATCATCAGCTGAAAGTCCACTATCAAGAGCAACCTAACTACAAGGCATTTAGTAACCCAAAGAGGTGCTGGGCATCAATGTTTTAAGAAGGAGTGTGAGCCAAGTGTCTATAGTGAATAATGTGTCAAGTATAAAGAAAGAAAAGAACTTGTTACACATGACACTGAACTAAAGCTTTTAGAAAAAAAAAATAATAGTCAAGGACAAAAGAATAATGAGAGGTCATAGCAGTGTGTTGCTTGATGCTTGAAGGGGGCTTTCTAGGCCTAAAAGTCAATAAGAAGTGAGTGTTTACATATCCACAGAAAATCCCATGAACTACCAATAATACTCTGCTAGCATGAACATCCTCTTCCATTTCATTCTTTCTTCTTAATAATTCTTTTCTTGCTTGGGGACAAGCAAGCTTTAAGTTTGGTGTTGTGATGACAAGTCATCTTAGCCTAGTTTCACTAGCCTTTTTCTTTTGTTTTCGATTGATTTATGCACTTTCTTGAGCCATAAGCAAGCCAATTGGGTAGATTTCCATGTTTCCTTTGATTCAATCAACCATGTATGAATTAATGCAATTTCATGAGATTTTATGCTATAATTGTCATATATTATGAAAGAATAACAAACTCATGATTTTAAGCAAAGCTTTGATGTGTTTGGTTGATTGATGATAGGTGAAAAGAGTTTTGAAGAAGGTTGAAGAAAGAAGGAATGGCTAGGAGCAAGAGAGAACAAAAAGCTTGAGCAAAAGTTTGCCTCAAACTTTAGCTCAAACTTTTAAAAGAGTTGAAAACACTCTAGAGAAAAAAAGCTTGAGCAAAAGTTTGACCTCAAACTTTAGCTCAAACTTTTGGGAGAGAAGCTTGAGCCAACGTTTGCCTCAAACGTTTTGGCAAACGTTGGCATCACAAAAGCAATACCCTGGAGGAAAAAGTTTGCGCCAACATTTGAGGTCAAACTTTTGCTCAAACGTTGGCGCCACACTTGCACACCCAGGAGGAAAAAGCTTGCGCCAACGTTTGAGGTCAAACTTTTGCTCAAACGTTGGCGCCACTCTTGCACACCCTGGAGGAGAAAAGCTTGCGCCAATGTTTGCCTCAAGCTTTTTGGCAAACGTTGGTGCCACACACATTTACAAGGGGGCCAACGTTTGAGCAAAAGTTTGACCTCAAACTTTGGCTCAAACGTTGGTAGCAGCAAAGTGAAGCCATCTTGTGTAAAAAGTTTGAGTAAAAGTTTGCCTCAAACTTTTACTCAAACTTTTACTCAAGATTTTATGTTTTTCAACCCAGTTCACAATGGATCTTTCTCCAACTCCAAGAGCAATCAACCAAGGCCTTTATCAACCCAATTCCATCAAGAACAAAGGCCCAATTCAAGGCTTGAAGACCATTTGAAGAAAGTGTATAAATAGCTTAGGATTTAAGTTTTCAAGGAGTTTTTTCCTTTTAGAGCTTTCCGTTTTAGTTTTGCTGAGGGCTTTTGGTTTTGGAATCATTTTGAGTTTCTGAGTTTCGGAGAGGAGAATTGAATTCTCTTCTTCTTAGTTTTCTTGTTTTCAATTTCAATTACATTTGTCTTGGATCTTGGGTTGAAGAATTGAGGAAATTCTGTCTCAATCTCACCTTGAGATCTCTCTGTCTCACTTTACTGCACTTTTGGAAATTGAATTTGGTTTTGCTTCTTCTACTGCTTGATCTTTAAATTCTCTTGCAATTGATTTCTGGATTGGATCTAGGAAGGCATTGAGATCTAGACTTGGTTATCTAGTCTCTTGGGTCTTGAGATCTGAAATTTCCTTTTTATTTCTCTGTTGAACACTTCTTCAAGCAATTTACATTTTCTGTTTGAGATCTACTGCAATTAAATCCATCTTTTACTTCCCTGCTTGTTGCAATTTTACTTTTCCTTGTTTAAATTCTGCAAATCCACTTCCTAATTCCCTTTACAATTCAAGCAATTTACATTTCTTGCACTTTAAGATTCTGCAATTTACATTTCTTGCGTTCTAAGTTTCTGTCATTTAATTTCTTGTTCTTTAAGATTCAGCACTTTATTTTCTATTCTCTTTAATTTCATGCAATTTACCCATTCCCTTTACTTTCCATGCAATTTAAATTCTGTTAATCACAAATCACTCAACCAAATCTTGATTCGCTTGACTAAATCAACCACTAAACTAAAATTGCTCAATCCTTCAATCCCTGTGGGATCGACCTCACTCTCGTGAGTTTTTATTACTTGATGCGACCCGGTGCACTTGCCAGTTAGATTTGTGTGTTTGGAATTCATTTTCCGAAAATACACATCACCCAGCTCCCAATTCCTTTTATAATTCCAGCAATTTACATTTCTTGCACTTTAAGATTCAGTCATTTACATTTCTTGCAATCAAAGCTTCTGCAATTTAATTTACTTGTTCTTTAAGATTTAGCACTTTTACTTTCTGTTCTCTTTAATTTGCTGCAATTCTTCCCTCTCTCTTTACATTTCATGCAATTTAGCTTCTGTCAATTACAAACCACTCAAACCAATACTTGATTCGCTTGACTAAATCAATCACTAAACTAAAATTGCTCAATCCTTCAATCCCTATGGGATCGACCTCACTCATATGAGTTATTATTACTTGATGCGACCCGGTACACTTGACGGTTAGTTTTAAGGTGTTTGGAAATTCATTTTTCCACAAAAAAACCATCAAGTTTTTGGCGCTGTTGCCGGGGATTGATTAGATTGAAAATGATTAAGTGAAGTAGAGATCTAGATCAAGCACTTTTTCTTTTCTGTTTCTTTAATTTTTAGCTAACAGACTAACTGTTTGAATTTTTGCTTAAGCTAACTAAAACCCCACTTTAGCAATATAGTGGGATTTTCCTGGCTTTTCTGAGTCTATGCGTTTCTTATATTTTTGCTCACTGAATCAATGACAGAAGCAATTTTCTTCTATTGATCTTTAAAGCCTGTTAACTGTTTGATACATTGTGTCAACTAATCCTCTAACCACATTTTGGCATGAGTATATTCAATCTTCATTTGGACTGTTTATGATTGTGCAGATCATGGAGGGGAATTTAATGAATTCCAGTAATTATGGGAGTAGTGTCCTCACCTTAGATGACAATGCAACCAATTATTTGAAGCATCCGCCCATCACCATGAACGATGTTGCTCACTGGCTTGAAGCCTTCCCACAAGGAAGCATCATCGGATGGGAAGATCTAATGGGTGAATTCCTGGCCAAGTTGAAACCACCCCAGGAAATTGGTAAACTAGAGGCAGAAGGGCAACCATCCACACAAGGGAAGGGAGCAATGGAAATTGAAGGTGTAAATGCAGTCATGAACCAAAATCAGCAGATACATCAACAAACTCTGTAACAACTGGAGTTGATGGTCAGAAAAATCAATGAGCTGCAAACTGCTGTAGTAAATGCATACAACCTACCTCAAAATTCACATGGTTGGAATCAATCTGAAAAAGATTTTGGAGCAATTAACTATGAGCAACAAAGTCATGAGCGATTGCACTTCCCAAACAGTACCTCAAGCTTGTTTCAACACAAGTCTCATGGTGATATGTACAACCCACCCTGGAGGACCCATTCTAACTGGAGGAGGATCGAGCACCAAAATCAAGGAAAAGGACTTCAATTACAACAACCCCAACTTCACAAACCACCAAAAACACCACCATACCCACAACAATCACTACACACCACCACAACACCCACCCTTCCAACCTCCAACACCCCACAACCAATCAATCTCACAAGACTCTCAGAGGATCACCAACTTAGAGATCTTAATAGAGAGAATGATGAAGCACCAAGAGGTGACAACGAAGTACCAGGAAACCTCAATCAAAAGAATTGAGAGGCAAATGGAACAACTGGCTAAGCACCTTGCAGAAATGGGTGAGAAGAGGGCAAATACTTTCCCCAGAGCCGCTGAAGATGACTCAAAAGACAACAAAAAAGCTGCCAGATAGGAGAAATGGAAAGCAATTTTGAAGGAAAGTGAGAAGGCTATGGGAAAAGAATCACTCATCCAAGAAAAGCATCACAGAGAAGTTTCACAAGAAGAAACAAAGGAAAGGAAGCCCAAGTGAAAGGAGAAACTCCAAGGCAATAGAATTCTCAACTTCCATGATCAGAGGATGGAGAATGTCAAGCTAGTGACAATAAAGAAGCGCTTGTTGGGAGGCAACCCAACCTGAGGTAGTTTTCTTTCCATAGCTTTTTTTTTATAAAAAGGTTAATTAGCTGTATCTATATTGCAAAAAGCTAAGTTTGGTGTTGCACACCAAAACAATATAAGGGAGAATAAAGGATTCTAAGTTTGGTGTTCCACCAAAATCTCATTATAAAATGCATTCTCACTTTCTGCATAATGCTAGCTTCAAGCATTTAAATAAATTAGTTAACCATTCCACTGTTTTCAGGTTTTTTTTAGTTCTATTATCTGTAGCAAGGAAAAAGAGTTTCACATATGGTTCATTTGATGCATGAGAACCACTAGCAAGGTACTAAGTTTGGTGTTCCCACACCAAAGTAAGTTCAAAAGCCCACAAATAACTCATGCATGCTAACCATTTTTCAAGTGCTTGGAGAACAATCAACTTTCAATATCACTGCAGATATCATACAAGTTTTTGGAAGGATTAACCATCATCAACCAAAGAGATGAAAGAGGAATGTGAAGACAAGCAATGATGATGATGAGGAGTAAAGCAAGTAAACTCTAAAAGGTTGTATTGTTAAGTGATTATCAGACACTGCTATGATTTGAAGTGATATTGTATCCCTGCCTGTCTGTCTGTCTAGTATAGTTTCTTTATGATTCAATAATTGAGATGCTTGATTATTCACAACACTACACTCTTCACACTTGCTTGCACCCAATATTTCAAAAAGGCATCATATGATAGTTCTTTGAAAAGAAGGATTGAGGAATTAAACAGTTTTGAGGCAAGCAAAAGATTAGGAGAAGTGGTGGTTCTAGTTGTATAATTTTGCATTGAGGTTGCATGCTTATGAAAACTTGCATGGGAGCTCATAGGCAGGATATAGAGCTCAAATAAGTATTATGGAGATTCTCAAACATTTATTGATCCAAGAAGCAGCAAACAAAAGAAAATAAAGAAAATATAAAAACAAAAGAACATGGCCCAAGGCTCTGAGCATCAATTACTAGGCAGAAAAGAAAAAAAAAAGAAACAAGAACTCAAAGAGTTGTTATCCTAGTGAATGCTTGTGGTCGAATTGTGTCAAAGAGAGAGGCTTGAGCAAGTAAATATTTAGGGGTGCTTCAACACCTAATACCTTAAAACCAACTGGTTTAGGAGTATTGATTGAAAGCTTATTTAAAGAGCCGCTTTGAGACATGACACTTAGAGTCAAAGCCAAAACACAAAAACCATAAGCTGCTTCAAGGTGATTATCTATAGAGAGATCTCCATGATATCATTTAGATGAAAGTCCTAGGACCTAAGACTTCCAAGATGTAGGGACTAGTAAGCACTGAAGCCCATGCATTAGCATATAACTTAGAGTTCACCCCACTGTCACTTAATCACTTCACTCACAGGATATGAAAATTTATTCTTTAATTCACTTCTAACTGAAAGAACCTTCGAGCATAATTCTTTTCTTTCTTGGGGACAAGCAAGTTTTAAGTTTGGTGTTGTGATGACAAGTCATCTTAGCCTAGTTTTACTAGTCTTTTTCCTTGTTTTTATTAGGTTTTATGCACTTTCTTGCATTGTAAGTAAGTAATTTGGAATGGAAATGCATGGTTTCTTTGAATCAATCAACCACCATTTAATTGATACTAAATCATGAGGTTCAAGCTAAATTTAATTGATTTTTAATGATTTATAAACCTTGTGAATTTGGTGATACTTTGATTGGTTATTTTGATTACTTGTAGGTGAAGAAAAGAAGAAAATAAGAAAGCGTGGCCTAAGAAGCGTGACCCAAGGAGAAGAAGAGTGTGGCAAAGAAAACAATAAAGCATGGCATATGCATAGAGCTCTCTTCAGGAGCGGAGCACTCTCTCAAGGGAGCACAAACTATGAGCCAAGAAAGCAAGGCATGATGCTACGCTCCCCCTTGAGAGCAGAGCACAATTTAGAGCCAAGAAACAAAGAAGAGAAGAATGATGCTTCGCTCTCCTCAAGAGCATTATCGGGCTTCACTCACAAATAAATCCAAGGAAATAGTTTGCCAATGCTTACTCCAAGGATCGAACTCATGAGCAAGGGGCAGTGGGGAGCGCTACACATGAAGGAAATAAGCCAAAAATGGCTAAAATGCTACCTCCAAGGATCGAACACAGCACCTTAAGGAAGCAAGGAGCAAGGTGCCACTTTGTGCACAGAAGAAATCAGCTAGCGCATGCTTCCCCAAGGTTTCGAACTTGGGACCTCACCCAAGCAAGAGGAATGCTATGCTCTTGCTGAGAGCAGAGCACTACTCTCCTTAGCCTTTGCACAAATTTGACACGGTCAGGGGAACATGAGGCACAACATGACACGGCAAGGAGGGAGCTTGGTGCGTACAAGACATGCCAACACAAGCCAATGCTTCGCTCCCCACAAGAGCAGAGCACTACCCTGGAGTGACCCAAGCCTTGGCACGCAACAAGGAGCTCCAACATAAGCCTCAATGCTCCGCTCCCCACAAGAGCAGAGCACTCCACTGGGAGCAATTTCTCTTGGGCTGAAAATTCAATTAAAAATCTAATTAAATTCAAATCTTCACCAAATTAAAAAGCCCACCCAAATTTTAAAATCCAAGAATAGAAAGTGTATAAATAGAAGCTAGTTTAATTTAGAGAGGACTTGGACTTTTGAACTTTTACTTGTTTTGCCTCTTGGAGAATTTTCATTTTTAATTTTGAGAGTTTTTACTTTGAATTTGGATCTTAGAGAATTGGGAAGGAGAATTTATCTCTCTTCTTCCTTGTTCTTGCTTGAGCACTCTTTACTTCTTGCTTTGGATCTTGGGTGAAGAATTGAAGAACTTCTGTTTAAATCTCACCTTGAGATCTCTTGTTTATCTTTCTGCATAATTCAAATTTTGTTTACTGTCTTCATCTTCTCTCTTCTTCTGCAATTTACTTTTCCATTTTCTTTTGCAATTGTTCTTGTTGGATCAAGGAAGGATTTGAGATCTAGACTTGTTTTCTAGTCTCTTCCACTCCTGAGATCTTTAATTTCTCTTTTAATTTCTGCAATTCAGCTATATTCACTTTCTATTTTAATTCTCTAAGCATTTTTACTTTTCTGTTTGAGATCCACTTAAATTCAATTCATCTTTCACTCTTCTGTTTATTGCAATTTACTTCTGCTTGTTTAAATTCTGCAATCCCAGCTCCCAATTCCTTTTATAATTCCAGCAATTTGCATTTCTTGCATTTTAAGATTTAGTCATTTACATTTCTTGCAATCTAAGCTTCTGCAATTTAATTTACTTGTTCTTTAAGATTTAGCACTTTTACTTTCTGTTCTCTTTAATTTGCTGTAATTCTTCCCTCTCTCTTTACTTTTCATGCAATTTAGCTTCTGTCAATTACAAACCACTCAAATCAATACTTGATTCGCTTGACTAAATCAATCACTAAACTAAAAATGCTCAATCCTTCAATCCCTATGGGATCGACCTCACTCATGTGAGTTATTATTATTTGATGCGACCCGGTACACTTGCCGGTTAGTTTTAAGGTGTTTGGAAATTCATTTTTCCACAAAAACAACCATCAAGTATATGATCTAAGAATGCTTGAAAAGTTAACTTTTGTGTGTTGTCAAGCACACCAAACTTAGAAGTCTGGCATGTATTTCAAAATAGTATATGCATCTGTCAAGTATATCCAATAAAATTCAAAATCATGCTAAGATGATCATAATTTATTGAATTCGAAAACGAGCAAGAATCTTAAATCATGGGTTGCCTCCCATGGAGCGCTCTTTTATTGTCATTATCTTGACATTAGATCCCTCTTTTATGGTGGTTGATGACTGTAGTGTCTCAGCTTATCCCCCCTGACTGTGAGCTTCTTCCTTGTTCCTTGATGTTCAATTTCGGCATGCTCTAGTGAGAGTATTTTGCTGACAGTATAGTAGTCATCAGCTTGTTGGTTTGCCCCCAGTTGTTGGTAGATTAATTGTACTTTATAACCCTTAGAGAACCCCTCTGTTGGAATTTTTTTGTTCTTCCACCCCTTTTTAGTTTTGTTCTTGTTTTTCTTCCCTCTTTTTGTTGATCATTTCTTCTTGCAAGTGGGCTTCACTTTGGGATTCTTCTTCTTGATGACTGACACATCAATGCCTTCTTGAATTTCCTCATTATTCTGCATAGTTTCTTTCTCTTTTTGCCATGCTGCCATTGTCTACTTCTTGCTTTGGAAGGTAGCTGCTGATCGTCTTGTTAATTTCTTCCTTCCACTGCAAGTTTTTCTTGTCAGTTTCCATGCAGTCTTTCTTTTCATCTATGAGCTGTATCTCTGGAAATACATTCAGGGTGACGCTTTTATCATACATTCTGAGGGTCAACTCTCCTTGCTCTACGTCTATAATGGCCCTTGCAGTGGCCAAGAATGGTCTCCCCAGTATAATGGAATCACCTTCATCCTCATCTGAATCTAAGACCACAAAATCTGCAGGGAAGATGAATTTGTCCACCTTTACTAGAAGATTCTCAATCACACCCCTGGGACATATCACTGACTTGTCCACCAATTCTAGAGACATCTGTACTGGTTTTACTTCTTCTATGCATAGCTTTTTCACCAGTGAGGAAGACATTAGATTGATACTGGCCCCTAAGTCACACATTGCCTTGTTGATGGTCATATTGCCAATGGCACAAGGTAGAAAGAAACTTCCAGGATCTTCAAGTTTAGGGGGGAGTCCTTTCTGAATTAATGCTCTGCATTCTTCTGTGAGCAGTATAGTTTCATTTTCTTGCCAGCTTCTCTTCTTGTTAATAAGCTCCTTCAAAAACTTGGCATATAGAGGCATTTGCTCAAGTGCCTCAGCCAAGGGTATGTTGATCTCTAATTTCTTGAAGATTTCGAGAAATTTAGGGAAGTGTTGGTCCTTAGTCTCCTTGTTGAATCTTTGGGGATATGGCAATGGAGGTGTGAAATTCACTCCCTGCCTGTGATCCTTAGTTGGTTCTTCAATTGCTTCCTTCCCTTTTCTTGAAATTTTTAGCTGTTCCTCCTTTTCTTGGGCTTGCTTTGAAGTTTGCTTGCTTGCTGTTACATCCTTATCATTGGCTTCCTCTTTTTCACCCTGTTTCTTGTCATCTTCCTTTGGCTTCTTGGTTGCTTCTTCATTTTTCACCAAGATTTTTTTACTCCTTAGTTGTATAGCTTTGCATTCCTCTTTTGGATTACGAATGGTGTCACTTGGGAGTGAGCTCAAAGGTCTCTCAATAGCAATTTGTTTGGAGAGCTGTCCAATCTGCCTTTCCATATTCTTCATGGAAGCCTCCTGGTTCTTTATTGTCATCTCTTGATGCTTTATCATTTTCTCCATTAATATCTCCAAGTTGGTTATCCTCTGAGAGTCTTGTGAGATTGGTTGGTTGTGGGGTGTTGAGGGTTGAGGATAAGTGTTTTAATTGTTGGCTTGGTTGGTGGATGGATGATGGTTAGAGTTGGGGTAAGTGTTTTGTGGTTTTCTGTATGTGTTTTGGTTATTGTTTTGCTGATTGTTGTGATTTGTGTTTTTCCAACTGTTTTGGTTTGAGTTCTGATGGGATATTTTGGAAAACAAATTCCAACACCCTAACTAACCGGCAAGTGTACCGGGTCGCATCAAGTAATAATAACTCACATGAGTGAGGTCAATCCCACAGGGATTGAAGGATTGAGCAATTTTAGTTTAGTAATTGATTTAGTCAAGCGAATCAAGTATTGGTTTGAGTTGTTTGTAATTGACAGAAGCTAAATTGCTTGAAATGTAAAGGGAGAGGGAAGAATTGTAGTGAATTAAAGAGCACAGAAAATAAAAGTGCTGAATCTTAAAGAACAAGTAATTTAAATTGTAGAAGCTTAGATTACAAGAAATGTAAATGACTGAATCTTAAAGTACAGGAAATGTAAATTGCTTGAATTAATAAAGGAATTGGGAGCTGGGATTACAGAATTTAAACAAGAAGAAGTAAATTACAATAAACAGAAGAGCAAAAGATGAATTGAATTCAAATAGATCTCAAACAGAAGAGTAAAAATACTTGAAGAATTAAAACAGAAAGTAAATGTAGCTCAATTACAGAAATTAAAAGAGAAATTAAAGATCTCAGGAGTGGAAGAGACTAGAAAACAAGTCTAGATCTCAAATCCTTCCTTGATCCAAAAAGAACAATTGCAAAAGAAATGGAGAATTAAGTTGCAGAAGAAGTAGATAAGAGAAAACAGTAAACAGAATTTGGAATGTAACTCAAAGTTTCTTAGAATTTTGCAGAAAGATTAAACAAGAGATCTTAAAGTGAGATTGAAACAGAATTTCTTCAATTCTCCACCCAAGATCCAAAACAAGAAGTAAAGAGTGCTCAAGCAAGAACAAGGAAGAAGAGAGATCAATTCTCCTTCCCAATTCTCAAAGATCCAAATTCAAAGTAAAAAGCTCAAAAATTACAAAAATGAAAATTCTCAAAGAAGCTAAAAGGTCCGTCCTCTCTAAATCAAACTATCACCTATTTATACACTTCCTACTTTAGATCTAAGAATTTGGGTGGGCTCTAAAATTTGGGGAAGAAATGAATTAAATTGGATTTTTGGTCCAAGATCCACCTCCCTGGGGACGGCTCAGTTGGAAAACCAAACTAAGCGCCCAATGTTGCTTTGCTTGTCCAATTTGGTGCGCGTCCCAGCCTTGGCCATATTACACTTCAATAGAGCTCAGTTGGAATTTTGAACTGAGCTCTATGTCCTGGCCGTGTCAATGTGCGCTTGACAAGCTCCTTGGCCGTGTCATTGTGTGCGCTAGGCTTGCTCCTTGGTGCTTCTTGTTGCGCCAAAGTATGGGGGATGGGGGAAGAGTAGCGCTCAGTTGGGAAAATCAACTGAACTCCCCATTGTAGCATCCTCATGCTTCCAAGTTTGAACCTTGGTGGAAGCAATCTGAAGCTAATTTCCTTGGAGGGGTTGGACGCTCCTTCCTTGCTTCCCATGGAGCTCCCTGGTTCGAACCCCTTGGAATGCATCTTGGCTTATTCTCTTGCAAGCTAAGTAGCGTGTGGTTCCTAGTTCGAACCTTGGATGAAACTTTTTGGCCATTTTCTTTTATTTTCCTTGCAAAGAGTGTTCCTTGCTTCCTTTAGTTCATGAGTTCGAAACTTAGTGGCTTCATTCATGGGAATTTTGCTTTGAATTAATTCTTGAAGGAGCCCGATAAAGCTCACTTAGTGAACTGAGCTTTATGTCATTTCCTTGCTTTCTTTAGTGCTCAGTTAACTAAGTGAACTGAGCTTGGTGCCTTGCTTTCTCTTTTTATTCCTTGTGAAGCTCGGTTCATTCTCCCAACTTAGCTTCCATTCTTCTTTGATGTTGCTATGCTTTTCTTCTCTTGGGCACGCTTCTTGCTTCCTTTGGGCACGCTCCTTAGGCCACGCTTTTCTTATTTTCTTCTTTCTTCACCTACAAGTAATCAAATCAACCAATCAAAGTATCACCAAATTCACAAAGTTTAAAATTCATTCATAATTCAATTAATTTTAGCTTAAACCTCATGATTTTGTATCAATTAAAGGGTGGTTGGTTGATTTAACAAAACATGCAATTCCACTCCAAATTATTTACTTACAATGCAAGAAAGTGCATAAAACCTAATAAAAACAAAGAAAAAGACTAGTAAAACTAGGCTAAGATGACTTGTCATCACAACACCAAACTTAAAACTTGCTTGTCCCCAAGCAAGCATTAAACATAAGAGCAATATAGAATGTAATAGAGAAGTATACATGTCCTTATTAAGCAAATAGTTGAACTTGGTTCATGGGATTTCATGCAGATCAATAGTAGCTTATTTATTACCTGCTGTTAAACAAACAATGTTTCTTCAAAGATTTACTAAGGTTGCTGCTACAATGCCTTACTTTTTGCTCACTTCCCTTGGTAGCTTTTTCCTTCTTTCTTTTGCATTAGAGAGCTTATTAATTATTGAAGGCTTGGTGGCAAATGTTGTAGTGGCCTTTGGCTTAATTTCACTCAACATTCCTTCACCACAGACACATGGCTCACTTTTTTCTTCCTAGGATCATTGATGCCCAACAACCCTTTGGATAACTAAGTGTTTTGTAGCTAGGTTGCTCTTTATTGTGGACTTTCAGTTGGCAATCCCAAATCAGTTGATCTAAGTGGCCAAGTTTTGAAATACTCCTTAGAACTTACTTATCCAAGCATATCCTAGTACAAAAACACCACAGGCATGTGTCCTAGGGTCCAAGCTATTGGTGTCTAGCCTTGTTGTTTATTTCTTTGCCAATTATTGGCTTTGTGATGCGTGAGCATCTTGTCTATATTTTCCTAGTGAATTTGCATCTAAATTGTTGAATTTAAGTAAGAATTAATTATATTTTAGCCACTATGAATGCTATTTTGAGTTTTGTGCAATTTTATTTATTTTAGGTAGCATTCGGATGGATTTGATGAAGTTTCTGCAGAGAAAGAGAAGAAGCCAAGGAGATGACCAGCAAATACCGACGCGGACGCATGGCTTACGCGACCGCGCGGAATAGAGGAAATCGCAATGACGCGATCGCGTGCCTGACGCGAACGCGTGGACTGGAATCTGCACAAATGACGCGAACGCAAGGACGACGCGGACGCGTCACATGAGCAATCTGCAGAATTGACAGAAAACGCTGGGGGCGATTTCTGGGCTATTTTGACCCTGTTTCCAGCCCAGAAAACACAGATTAGAAGCTGCAGCATGGACAATTCAAGTGGTCCCCATCCATCCATTGAAGATTTGATTATTTAAATTAATTCAAATTTAAATTCAAAATTTAATTCTAGGAAAAGATATTATTTTAATTTTTAGTTTTAGATATTAGATTTTAAATTTATTAGGATTAGTTATAAAAGGAGGAAGCTTTCCTTCCTTTGTAGAGAGGTCCTGGGGGAGATTCCACCTCATCCCATCAGGAGAACATAATTGACAATCCTAATTTTCTCTCTTTTCTATGAGCAACTAAACCTCCACTGTTAAGGTTAGGAGCTCTTTCTATTTGTATGGATTGATTTTATTACTTTTTCTATTTTAATTTATGTATGGATTTAAATTTAAGAATTATTTTCGCTCTTTATTTTATGAATTTGGGTGGAACGGAAGTATGACCCTCTTTCTATTTGAGTTCTTGTAAAACTTGGAAAAGCTCTTTATTTGAACAACAGCTTGAAAACAATTTCTCCTAAATTTTAATTATCTGGATTTAACGGGATACGTGACATATAATCCTTTTATTTTTGGGTAATTAGAGTTTTTGTGGCATATAAACTAGAAATTGATTATCATCCTCTAATTGGAATTAATTGACCAAGGAATTGGCAGTTAATGAATTTTAGAGGAGACTAGGAAGGTCTAAGGAATTAGGGTCTAGTCACATACAGTTTGCTATAAATTAAATCCTGCATAATTAAATTAGTTAGTAAGAAAAGTTAATCCGGAAAAATAGATAACTCTAAAACCTTAACTATTTTCTCCATATTTTCTTCCCAATTTATTTACTTTACTATTTTAATTTCTGCACGATTGAATATTCAAATACTCTTTTTTGTTTGTCTAACTAATCCTATCAAACACTATTGTTGCTTAATCCATCAATCCTCGTGGGATCGACCCTTACTCACGTAAGGTATTACTTGGTACGACCCGGTGCACTTGCCGGTTAGTAAGTGTGGTTGTAAAATACCGCATCAAGTTTTTGGCGCCGTTGCCGGGGATTGACTGTGATTAACAACTATTAGTTGTTTGATTGTTTAGATTAGGCATTTTAATTTTAATTTTATTTAAAAAAAATTGTTTTATTATTTTTCAAAAAAAAAATTATTTTTCTTGTTTCTCGTGACCCCCCTCCCCTGCGTTTTCATCCTCGTTTCCCATTCCCCTGTCCCCCGTTTTAAAAAAAATTTTTTTTCCTTTTTTTCTTTTTCGTTTAGCTTTTAAATTTTTTTAAAAGGAGCTTTCGTCCGTTTTTTTTTATATATACTTTCCCTTTTTTTATTTTAATTTCTTTTATTTTCATTCTGTTCTTTTCATTATTATTATATTTTTTTTCTTTCTATATTTTATTAGCTTTATTTTATTTCTATTTTTAATTAAAAAAATAAATAAATAAATAATTAAATAAATAATTTTATAAATAAATAACACTAATAATTTTTCTAATTTCTGAAATTAAGTTTGGTGTTTCCTAGTTAGTGTTATTTTAATTTTTTCTTATTTTAATTTTTAGAATTTTGTTCTTTCTTCTTTGCTTGCTTGTCAACCACATGGTGCGTTTAATCCTGTTTGGTATTTTGTGCTAAGAAAAAATAATGGAGAGAGATCATATGGGCTACTACTCACGCCCGAGTAGTGATTCATATCCTTATGAATGGGAAAACTACCCAAATTTTGGTTGGCAAGGTCAAAACCAAAGAAACCTCAGTGCTCCATGTTCCAACTATCAAGAGCCACCACCTCCATATTCATATCAAGAACCACCACCTCTCTATCCGTATCATGAACTATCATCTTTCTACCCATATCAAGAGCCACTATCTCCCTATCCATACCAAGAACCATCCTCTTTTTACACTTATCAAGAACCATAACCTCCTTCTTATTCATCTCAAATACCATCAGATCTTAAGCTTCTCATGAAAGAATGCTTACATGATATAAAGACAAGTGTAAAAAATATAGAGAAGCATATGCAGTCGATTATCAAGTACCAGGAAGAGGAACAAGCAAATTCCTTCCCAAAAGATACAATGCAAGATCCTATGGAAGAAAGTGAGGAAATCAATCAAAGGAGTTTATACTCCAGTGAACTAGAGAACTTTCCATCCTCACACATGGAAGAAGAGGAAGATGCAAAAACAAAGGAGGAAGATGCACCTACAAAGGAGGAAGATGCACAACCTCCCATGCCATTGGTAAGCAATGAAGCAGAGATTGAATTAGAAGACAGTTACCAAGAGGAAGAGGTTGAAATGGAGGAAGCTTGCAAAGAGGTGGAAGAATTCAAAGAAGAACACAAGGGAGTGGAGCTTGCAAGACCTCTCCCAAAGCCATCACCATCCAATACAACATTCAAGTGGTTAAAATTCATATCCTTAATCCTTACTTTCCCACTTGAATATGGGCTACTGGAGATGGATGGTCAACTTAGAGCTCTTTGTGGCATTAAGAGTAAGAGAAAGATGGTTAGTGGTCAGAGTTGTCAAGCAAGGTTCAATATGGTTGCATACTCCAAATCGAAGTGCAAGGATTGGTATAGAGCTCAATTGAATGGGTCCAAAAGGTTGTTTGGATGCCTCTGTGAGAATTCAGATTGCTTGCCACCCGGTGGGAACAATGGTGATACACAAGAAGACGGGTGTAAAAGCAAGGTTTGGGACCCTGGAATTCATTCCCACAATCAACACTCTTGGGGCCCTGTCACTTGTTTCCACTTGCTCAAAGGCGTTATGCGCCTCGTTTGGGATCCCGGTAGCCATTGGAATTACAAAAATTGGTGGAGATTCCTGGATCAGTACAAGCACAAGCCACCATGACAAGAAGCTCACAACATGTCCAACTTAAGGACTTTAACTAAAAGTGCTTGGTGGGAGACATCCCACCGTGGTATGATCATTCTTTTTCATCCTTAGCTATTTTTTGTAGTAGTAGTTTTCTTAGTTATTTTATTTTTTTTATTAAGTTCTTACTAATTTTCTGATCATGCAGCTATTTTATCACAGGAACCGAACACCTCAGGCTAAAAAAAAAAGAGGCACATGATGCGATCGCGTCATTGACGCGAACGCGTCATTGACGCGAACGCGTCAATCATGTGTGCGTGAAAAAATAAATTTGAACAGAGAGTTGTGCGGGAGTGGCGCAAGAATTATGCCTCTAGCACAAACAAGCCCACGCGGACGCATGGCTCATGCGACCGCGTCATCGACGCGGACGCGGACATGAAGAATCGACGTAAAAGGTGTCTGGGCAGAGAATTGTGCTGGCTTGAGGCAAGATGTATGCTAAAAGCACAAATTCGGTCACGCGGACGCGTGCCCGATGCGTCCGCGTCATTTGCATACATGGCCATCCACGCGGACGCGTGCCTGACGCTAACGCGTCATTATGAAGGATGCGCGACGTACGCGATCGCGTCATTGACGCGAACGCGTCGCTTGTGCCGCCCAGTTTCTTTCTCTCTCTCTCCCAATCCTAATTCTCTCTTATTCTCTTATCCTTTTAATTTTTCTTTCATTTTTAATATTTGTCTCTTCTATTTTCAGTTCTTCTTTGCTTGAGGACAAGAAAACCTTTAAGTTTGGTGTTGACGCTGCGCTTATAGGTTTTCTAGTACAAAGGGAGGCGAATCATCTTCGCGAAGGAGCACAACCTGAAGAATAAAGTGACCGCTAGGATAATTAAGGTGGTTGAGTTCCTTTCATTTTTTATTCCTCCCCTCTTTTTTTATGTTATGTTTCGGTTTCCTGTTATTTTGCTTTGTTTGTTGCATGATCCTTTATTAGTTAGAATCCTAGGACTAGTTTAGTTTTCTCGTAATTGCTTTAATTCTAAAAAGATGTCTCATGTATTACTCACTGAGCTTGAATTCAAAAAAAAAATTTAAATAAATAATATATAGGAGTGATATATTGTATGAGAAAGTTGGTCTATATTGAAGAATAGTCTTATCTACTTAAATATGGTGGTATTTTCTGTGACTCTGAATGCATGCTTGAACAGTGCATATTTTTTATAGTAAAGTTTATGAATGTTAAAATTGTTGGCTCTTGAAAGAATGATGAAAAAGAGAAATGTTATTGATAATCTGAAAAATCATAAAATTGATTCTTGAAGCAAGAAAAAGCAGTGAAAAACACAAAGCCAAAAAAAATAAATAAATAAATAAAATAAAGAAAAAAAGCAAGCAGAAAAAGCCAATAACCCTTTAAACTAAAAGGCAAAGGGTAAAAAGGATCCAAGACTTTGAGCATTAATGGATAGGAGGGCCCTAAGGAATAAAATCCTGGCCTAAGCGGCTAAATCAAGCTGTCCCTAACCATGTGCTTGTGGCGTGAAGGTGTCAAGTGAAAAGCTTGAGACTGAGCGGTTAAAGTCGTGGTCCAAAGCAAAAAGAGTGTGCTTAAGAACTCTGGGCACCTCTAACTAGGGACTCTAGCAAAGCTGAGTCACAATCTGAAAAGGTTCACCCAGTTATGTGTCTGTAGCATTTATGTATCCGGTGGTAATACTGAAAAACAAAATGCTTAGGGTCACAGCCAAGACTCATAAAGTAGCTGTGTTCAAGAATCAACATACTGAACTAGGAGAGTCAATAACACTATCTGAATTCTGAGTTCTTATGGATGCCAATCATTCTGAACTTCAAAGGATAAAGTGAGATGCCAAAACTGTTCAGGATTGCAGTTGTAAACCCCACTACAAGAGAAGACATGAGCTTAATCGAACTCTCATTCTCATGCAAATTCACATCCTAAGCTTATATTAGTTTTGGTTGCTTGAGGACAAGCAACAGTTTAAGTTTGGTGTTGTGATGCGTGAGCATCTTGTCTATCTTTTCCTAGTGAATTTGCATCTAAATTGTTGAATTTAAGAATTAATTATATTTTAGCCACTATGGATACTATTTTGAGTTTTGTGCAATTTTATTTATTTTAGGTAGCATTCGGATGGATTTGATGAAGTTTCTGCAGAGAAAGAGAAGAAGCCAAGGAGATGACCAGCAAATACCGACGCGGACGCATGGCTCACGCGACCGCGCGGAATAGAGGAAATCGCAATGACGCGATCGCGTGCCTGACGCGAACGCGTGGACTGGAATCTGCATAAATGACGCGAACGCATGGACGACGCAGACACGTCACATGAGCAATCTGCAGAATTGACAGAAAACGCTGGGGGCGATTTCTGGGCTATTTTGACCCTGTTTCCAGCCCAGAAAACACAGATTAGAAGCTGCAGCATGGACAATTCAAGTGGTCCCCATCCATCCATTGAAGATTTGATTATTTAAATTAATTTAAATTTAAATTCAAATTTTAATTCTAGGAAAAGATATTATTTTAATTTTTAGTTTTAGATATTAGATTTTAAATTTATTAGGATTAGTTATAAAAGGAGGAAGCTTTCCTTCCTTTGTAGAGAGGTCCTGGGGGAGATTCCACCTCATCCCATCAGTGGAACATAATTGACAATCCAAATTTTCTCTCTTTTCTATGAGCAACTAAACCTCCACTGTTAAGGTTAGGAGCACTGTCTATTTGTATGGATTGATTTTATTACTTTTTCTATTTTAATTTATGTATGGATTTATATTTAAGAATTATTTTCGCTCTTTATTTTATGAATTTGGGTGGAACAGAAGTATGACCCTCTTTCTATTTGAGTTCTTGTAAAACTTGGAAAAGCTCTTTATTTGAACAACAGCTTGAAAACAATTTCTCCTAAATTTTAATTATCTGGATTTAACAGGATACGTGACATATAATCCTTTTATTTTTGGGTAATTAGAGTTTTTGTGGCATATAAACTAGAAATTGATTATCACCCTCTAATTGGAATTAATTGACCAAGGAATTGGCAGTTAATGAATTTTAGAGGAGACTAGGAAGGTCTAAGGAATTAGGGTCTAGTCACATACAGTTTGCCATAAATTAAATCCTGCATAATTAAATTAGTTAGTAAGAAAAGTTAATCCGAAAAAATAGATAACTCTGAAACCTTAACTATTTTCTCCATATTTTCTTCCCAATTTATTTACTTTACTAGTTTAATTTCTACATGATTGAATATTCAAATACTCTTTTTTGTTTGTCTAACTAATCCTATCAAACACTATTGTTGCTTAATCCATCAATCCTCGTGGGATCGACCCTTACTCACGTAAGGTATTACTTGGTACGACCCGGTACACTTGCCGGTTAGTAAGTGTGGTTGTAAAATACCGCATCACTTTGCTCTTTCTTTTTCTTTCTATTTTGATTCATTTTCAAGGGATTCTTTATTAATTCAAGGCTTCATAGCTGCACACTAGTTTAGGTTTCAAGTAACATGTCATTATGCAGCAATTATTCTGTGAGCTAACAATTGAATTAAACACATACCACCACTAACTTTCATTCTAACTTTTGCAACATTGAACAATCACTTTTCTAACTCAAACATCTCTCTTTTTATTTGAACAGCAAGGGAACAAAGCAAAGTACTCAAGCTGATGAGGGATGACATTTATTATGCAGATAACTTTTAGGCTAAAGAGAAATTTCAGATAGCTTTCTTTAGCATGTACTTTTACTTGCAACTAAATGATCATTCTAGCAAGGCATAAAGGAATCCCTGAATTAAAACATTTCATAACTACAAGGATTAAGTATAAATACAACCTGTTGGGTTGTAGCTTTTCATTCTTCCTTCTGTTATGTCTCTTTTGAGTTATACTGCAGATTGTCTTCAAATGTTTGCTGTTTTCCTGCATGATTCTCAAAAGTTGCTTGCTTCTCAAGCCCTTTAGGTAACTGATTAATATGCAAAGCTTATTTGTGGCTCTTGAACTTACTTTGGTGTGTGAACACCAAACTTAGTTCATTACCAATGTTTCTCATGCAGCAAACTAACCATATGTGGAATCCTTTTTCCTTGCTAAAGGTAATAAAACTAAAAAAACTATGAAACAGCAAATAGTTAACTAGTTTATCTAATTGTTTGAAGCTAGCATTAGGCAGAAAGTGAGAATGTGTTTTATGATGAGGTTTTGGTGGGACACCAAACTTAAAATCCCTCATTCTCCCTTAGATTGTTTTGGTGTGCAACACCAAACTTAGCTTCTTGCAGTACAGATAAAACTAATTGACCTTTTTATTAAAATAACTATAAAAAAAAACTACCTCAGGTTGGGTTGCCTCCCAACAAGCACTTCTTTATTGTCACTAGCTTGACATCCTCCATCCTCTAATCATGGAAGTTGAGAATTCTGTTGCCTTTGATTTTCTCCTCTTACTATGGGCTTTCTTTCCTCTATTTCTTCTTGAGGAACTTCTCTGTGGTGCTTCTCTTTGATGATTGTTTCTTTTTCCGTAGCCCTCTCACTTTCTTCTATGATTGCTTTCCATTTCTCCCACCTAGAAACTTTTTCATTGTCTTTTAGGTTGTCTTCAGTGGCTCTGGGGAGAGTATTTCCCCTCTTCTCACCCATCTCTACAAAATGCTTAGCCAGTTGTTCTATTTACCTCTCAATTCTTCTAATTGAGGCTTCCTGGTTCTTTGTTGTCACTTCTTGGTGCTTCATCATTCTCTCTATTAAGATCTCCAAGTTGGTGATCCTCTGAGAGTCTTGTGGGATTGGTTGGTTGTGGGGTATTGGGGGTTGGAAGGTTGGGTGTTGTGGTGGTGTGTAGTGGTTATTGTTGGTATGATGGTATTTTTGCTGGTTTACGAGGTTGGGGTTATTGTAATTGAAGTCCCTTGGTCCTTGATTTTGGTGCTCGATTCTCCTCCAGTTGGGATGAGTTCTCCAGGGTGGGTTGTACACATCATTCTGAGACTTCTGTTGGAACATTTTTGAGGTATTGTTTGGGGAGTGTAATCGCTCATGACTTTGTTGCTCATGGTTAATTACTCCAAAACCTTTTTCAGGCTGATTCCAACCATGTGAATTTTGAGGTAGGTTGCATGCATTTACTACAGTAGTTTGCAGTTCATTGATTTTTCTGACCATCAACTCCAGTTGTTGCAGAGTTTGTTGATGCATCTGCTTGTTTTGGTTCACGACTGCATTTACACCTTCAGTTTCCATCACTCCTTTCTCTCGTGTGGATGGTTGCCTTTCTGCTTCTACCTTACTAATTTCCTTGGGTGGTTTCAACTTGGCCATAAATTCATTCATTAGATCTTCCCATCCGATAATGCTTCCTTGTGGGAAGGCTTCAAGCCATTGAGCAACATCGTTCATGGTGATGAACGGATGCTTCGAATCATGGGTTGCATTGTCATCTAAGGTGAAGACACTACTCCCACAATTACTGGAATTCGTTGGGTTCCCCTACATGATCTGCACAATCACAAACAGTCCACATGCAGACTGACTATATTCATGCCAAAATATGGTTAGAGGATTAGTTGACACAATGTATCAAACAGTTGACAGGCTTGAAAGATCAATAGAAGAAAATTACTTTTGTCCTTTACTCAGTGAGCAGAAATACAGGAAACGCATAGAATCAGAAAAGCCAGGAAACCCCCACTCTATTGCTAAAGGGGGGTTTTAGTTATCTTAAGCAAAAATTCAAACAGTTAGTGTGTTAGTTAAAAATTAAAGAAACAGGAAAGAAAAAGTGCTTGATCTAGATCTCCACTTCACTTAATCATTGTAAATCTAATCAATCCCCGGCAACGGCACCAAAAACTTGATGGGATATTTTGGAAAATGAATTCCAACACCTTAACTAACCGGCAAGTGTACCGAGTCGCATCAAGTAATAATAACTCACATGAGTGAGGTCGATCCCACAGGGATTGAAGGATTGAGCAATTTTAGTTTAATGATTGATTTAGTCAAGCGAACCAAGTATTGGTTTGAGTTGTTTGTAATTGACAGAAGCTAAATTGCTTGAAATGTAAAGGGAGAGGGAAGAATTGTAGTGAATTAAAGAGGACAAAAAATAAAAGTGCTGAATCTTAAAGAACAAGTAATTTAAATTGCAGAAGCTTAGATTGCAAGAAATGTAAATGACTGAATCTTAAAGTGCTAGAAATGTAAATTGCTTGAATTAATAAAGGAATTGGGAGCTGGGATTGCAGAATTTAAACAAGAAGAAGTAAATTGCAATAAACAGAAGAGCAAAAGATGAATTGAATTCAAATAGATCTCAAACAGAAGAGTAAAAATACTTGAAGAATTAAAACAGGAAGTAAATGTAGCTCAATTGCAGAAATTAAAAGAGAAATTAAAGATCTCAGGAGTGGAAAAGACTAGAAAACAAGTCTAGATCTCAAATCCTTCCTTGATCCAACAAGAACAATTGTAAAAAAAATGGAGAATTAAGTTGCAGAAGAAGTAGACAAGAGAAAACAGTAAATAGAATTTGGAATGTAACTCAAAGTTTCTTAGAATTTTGCAGAAAGATTAAACAAGAGATCTCAAGGTGAGATTGAAACAGAATTTCTTCAATTCTCCACCCAAGATCCAAAGCAAGAAGTAAAGAGTGCTCAAGCAAGAACAGGGAAGAAGAGAGATCAATTCTCCTTCCCAATTCTCTAAGATCCAAATTCAAAGTAAAAAGCTCAAAAATTACAAAAATGAAAATTCTCAAAGAAGCTAAAAGGTCCGTCCTCTCTAAATCAAACTATCACCTATTTATACACTTCCTACTTTAGATCTAAGAATTTGGGTGGGCTCTAAAATTTGGTGAAGAAATGAATTAAATTGGATTTTTGGTCCAAGATCCACCTCCCAGTGGACGGCTTAGTTGAAAAACCAAACTGAGCGCCCAATGTTGCTTTGCTTGTCCAATTTGGTGCGCATCCCAGCCTTGGCCATATTACACTTCAATAGAGCTCAGTTGGAATTTTGAACTGAGATCTTTGTCCTAGCCATGTCAATGTGCGCTTGACAAGCTCCTTGGCCGTGTCATTGTGTGCGCCAAGCTTGCTCCTTGGTGCTTCTTGTTGCGCCAAAGTATGGGAGATGGGGGAAGAGTAGCGCTCAGTTGGGAAAACCAACTGAGCTCCCCATTGTAGCGTCCTCATGCTTCCAAGTTCGAACCTTGGTGGAAGCAATCTGAAGCTAATTTCCTTGGAGGGGTTGGACGCTCCTTCCTTGCTTCCCATGGAGCTCCCTGGTTCGAACCCCTTGGAATGCATCTTGGCTTATTCTCTTGCAAGCTAAGTAGCATGTGTTTCCTTATTCGAACCTTGGATGAAGCTTTTTGGCCATTTTCTTTTATTTTCCTTGCAAGGAGTGTTCCTTGCTTCCTTTAGTTCATGAGTTCAAAACTTGGTGGCTTCATTCATGGGAATTTTGCTTTGATTTAATTCTTGAAGGAGCCCGATAAAGCTCACTTAGTGAACTGAGCTTTATGTCATTTCCTTGCTTTCTTTAGTGCTCAGTTAACTAAGTGAACTGAGCTTGGTGCCTTGCTTTCTCTTTTTATTCCTTGTGAAGCTCAGTTCATTCTCCCAACTTAGCTTCCATTCTTCTTTGATATTGCTACGCTTTTCTTCTCTTGGGCATGCTTCTTGCTTCCTTTGGGCACGCTGATGGGATATTTTCGCGGAGAAACGAATTTCTCCAAGACACCCAAATCTAACCGGCAAGTGCACCGGGTCGCATCAAGTAATAATAACTCACGGGAGTGAGGTCGATCCCACAGGGATTGAAGGATTGAGCAATTTTAGTTTAGTGGTTGATTTAGTCAAGCGAATCAAGATTTGGTTGAGAGATTTGTGATTTGCAGAAATTAAATTGCATAGAAAGTAAAGGGAATGGGTAGTTGGCATGAAATTAAAGAGAACAGGAATTAAAGTGCTGAATCTTAAAGAACAAGAAATTAAATGGCAGAAACTTAGAACGCAAGAAATGTAAATTGCAAAATCTTAAAGTGCAAGAAATGTAAATGGCTTGAATTGTAAAGGGAATGGGGAGTTGGATTTGCAGAAATTAAACAAGGAAATGTAAAATTGCAACAAGCAGAGGAATAAAAGAACACTTGGATTGAATCAGATCTAGAAACAGAATTGTAATTGAGCATGAAAACAGTAAACAGGGAATGGGAAATGGGAAATCCGGATCTCAGGACCCAAGAGACTAGAAAACCAAGTCTAGATCTCAATGCCTTCCTAGATCCAACAAGAACAATTGCAAAGGAAATTGTAAATTGCAAAGAAAGTAGATGAAGAACAATTAACCGAAACTGAAATTCAATTAAGCAGAAAATTAAACAAGATTCCAAGGTGAGATTGAAACAGAATTTCTTTAATTCTCCACCCAAAATCCAAGACAAGAAAAGTAAAGAGTGCTGGGCAAGAACAAGGAAGAAGAGAGATCAATTCTCCTCCCAAATTCTCTTGAATTAAAACAACAATGCTAAGAAATGTAAAAGTGAGCTCCAAGCAAAACCGAAAAGAAAGCTCTTTTGAAAAACTCAAAGGGAAGCTCCGTTAAAACTTAAATCCTATGCTATTTATACACTTTCTTCAAATGGTCTTCAAGCCTTCAATTGGGCCTTTGCTCTTGATGGAATTGGGTTGATAGAGGCCTTGGTTAATTGCTCTTGGAGTTTGGAGAAGAACCGAATTGAACCGGGTTGGAATCATGAAAGCTTGAGTAAAAGTTGGAGTAAAAGTTAGGGTCTAACTTTTGCTCCAACTTTTCACATCAGCACCCTTGTTTTGCTGATACCAACGTTGGGGCAAAAGTTAGGGGTCTAACTTTTGCTCCAACGTTGGCCTCCCCTTAGTTATTCATGGCGCCAACGTTAGCCAGAAAGTTAGGGGCTAACGTTGGCGCAAACTTTTGCTAGCCCAGGGAGTTTTTCAAGCGCCAACGTTAGCCAAAAGGTTAGGGGCTAACGTTGGCGCAAACTTTTGGTGCATCCAGGGAGTATTTTTCATGCCAAAAGTTAGCCAAAAAGTTAGGGGCTAACTTTTGCTCCAACTTTTGCCCAAAAGTTAGCCAAAAAGTTAAGGGCTAACTTTTGCTCCAACTTTTGCCCAAAAGTTAGCCAAAAAGTTAGGGGCTAACTTTTGCTCCAGCTTTTGCCCAAAAGTTAGCCAAAAAGTTAGGGGCTAACTTTTGCTCCAGCTTTTGCTTCTTGGTTCATAATTAATTCAAGACTCAAGTCATTCCTCCTAGCCATTCCTTCTTGCATCAACCTTTCTCCAAGCTTTCTTCACCTATCATTAATCAACCAAACACATCAAAGCTATGCTCAAAATCATGAGATATTCATTCTTTCATAATATGTGACATTTATAGCATAAAACCTCATGAAATGGCATGAATTCATACATGGTTGATTAAATCAAAGGAAACATGAAAATCTACCACATTGGCTTGCTTTTGGCTCAAGAAAGTGCATAATTCAATTGAAAACAAAAGAAAAAGGCTAGTGAAACTAGGCTAAGATGACTTGTCATCACAACACCAAACTTAAAGCTTGCTTGTCCCCAAGCAAGAAATGATTTATTGAGAAGAAAGAATGAAATGGAAGAGGATGTTCATGCTAGTAGAGTGTTATTGGTAGTTCATGGGGTTTTATGTGGATATGTACACACTCACCTCTTATTGACTCTTAAGCCTAGAAAGCCTCTTTCAAGCTTCAAGTAACATACTGCTATGACCTCTCATTATTCCTTTATCCTTGGCTATTATCTTGTTCATGAGCTTTATTTGAGTGTCATGTGTAGCAAGTTCATTTCCTTTTCTTTATACTTGACACATTATTCACTATAGACACTTGGCTCACATTCCTTCTTAGAACATTGATGCCCAGCACCTCTTTGGGCTACTAAATGCCTTGTAGTTAGGTTGCTCTTGATAGTGGACTTTCAGCTGATGATCCCGGGTTAGTTAACCCAAGTCATCAAGTGTTGATGCACTCCAAAGAGCTTAATAATCCAAGCAGATCCTAATACAAAGACACCACAGGCATATATTCTAAGGTTCAAGCTATTGGTGTCCAGCTTTGTTTCTTTTTGTTTTTCTTTTGTTCGGCCACTTCTTGGCTATTTCTTTTTCTCCCCTTTTTTTCTTTCTTTTTGTTTTTCTTTCTAACCAAGGATTTTTATTCAATTGAGATTCATAGACAGTAGCTACTTTTTACTTAAGAGGAGACATCCTAGTGTTCTTATTCATTAAAGGTGAGCTATTATACAATCACACACATACCACCACTTACTTTTTATTTTACTTCTATCTAACAGAGAACTATCTCACTTCACATTCAAACATTTCTTTTATTGAATTGAAAATGCAGGGGACAAAGCATATAATTCAAGTAAGATGAAAGTGAATCAAGCACTTAGACTAGTAAGCCATAATAGCATGAAACCAAACAAACTCGCAGACAGTAAATGAATCTAAGAAGACGCAAATCAACAGGGGACATTTGCACTTTCAATTAACATACTTGAACTAGAATCAGTCAGAGAACAATACAACCTCTTGGAGTCTATTTGTTTCCTCTGTGTCATCATCATTGTTGGGTTATATATCCTTCCTCTGTCCATGATGATGTACTTTTTCCTCCAAGAGATTTGAATGACTTTCTACAAAAGATATTGAAAGTTGCTTGTTCCCCAAGCACTTGAGAGGTAGTTAGCATGCATGTATGCTTGTGATTCTGTGAACCTAAGTTGGTGTGGGAACACCAAACTTAGTTCCTTGCCAACTTCTATATGTAGCAAAATAAATACATGCATGAAATATCAAGTACTTTTATTAAGGAAATAAACTATGAACTAAGAAACAAACTATGAACCAGAAAACAACCAAAAACTGGAAACATGACAATTGTTAAGTAGTTTCTCTGATGGTTTGGAGCCGATACTGATCATGCTGAGGGTGCAATGTGTTCCTAATGAAATTTTTGGTGGAACACCAAACTTAGCATTCAACATTCACCCCTTAACTATTTTGGTGTGCAACACCAAACTTAGCTCTTTGTAATACAGAGAAGTCTACTCAACTCTTTTATTAAACTAGCTATTAAGAGAAAATTACCTCAGGTTGGGTTGCCTCCCAACAAGCGCTCTTTTATTGTCACTAGCTTGACATTGGGGTTTTCTTTTATGGTGGTTGAGGATTGTAGTGCCTCAGCTTGTCTCCCCTGACTGTGATCCTCCTCTTTGTTCTCTGGTGTTCAATTTTAGCGTGCTCTAATGAGAGTATGTTGCTGACAGTGTAATAGTCATCAGTCTGTTGGCTTGCTCCCAGCTATTGATATGTCAGTTGCACTTTGTCACCTTTGGAAAGCCCCTCTGTTGGAATCTTCCTATTCTTCCAACCCCTTTTTGTTTTGTTTCTGCGTTTCATCCTTTCTTTCGTTGACCTTTCTTTTCTGGCCGTAGGCTTACCTTGGGGATCTTTCATCCTTTCAGTGGCTAATACTCCCATATTCTCTTGGACTTCTTCATCAGTTTGCACAATATTTTGCCTTGGGATGTTGTTGTGAATCGCCTTGTTGCTTTCTTCCTTTAACTGAGATTCTTCCTTGTTAAGTTCCATATAGTTTTTCTTCTCATTACCAAACTGTGCTTCTGGTAACACCTTCAGAGTGACACTCTTATCATGCATTCTGAGAGTTAATTCTCCTTCCTCTATGTCTATGATAGCTCTAGCAGTGGCCAAGAATGGCCTTCCCAGAATAATAGAGTCACCATCATCTCCTTTTGAATCTAGAACCACAAAATCTGCAGGGTATATGAAATTGTCCACCTTGACCAGAAGGTTTTCAATCATACCCCTGGGGTATACTGTTGACTTATCTACTAGCTCTAGAGATATCTGTACTGGTTTAACTTCCTCTATATGCAGCTTTTTTACCAAGGAGGATGGTATTAAGTTGATACTTGCTCCTAGATCGCACATTGCTTTAGTGATGGTTAATTCCCCAATGGTGCAAGGTAGCAAAAAGCTCCCTGGATCTTCAAGCTTAGGGGGAAACCCTTTTTGAATCAAAGCCCTGCATTCCTCAGTGAGCAGTATGGTTTCCTTCTCATCCTAACTTCTTTTCTTGTTGATAAGCTCCTTCAAAAATTTGGCATACAGAGGCATTTGCTCAAGTGCTTCAGCAAAAGGAATATTGATTTCCAGCTTTTTGAAAGTTTCAAGGAACTTGTGAAAATGCTGGTCCTTGGTTTCTTTGTTGAACCTCTGGGGATATGGCAGTGGAGGTATGATGCTCTTTCCTATTTGCTACTGTCCCTGAGTCACTTCTGTTGAACCGTGTGGCTGGTTGTCTTTCTCTTTGAGTTTCTCAATTTTCTTGCTTGGCATCACAACTTGATCCTTGGCTTCATCTGCCTTTGTTTGCTCTTCATCTTCTATTGCACTTTTGCTGCTCTCTGCTTGCTTCTTTATAGTGTCATTATTGCTCATCAATGTTCTCCCACTCCTTAATTGTATCGCCTTGCATTCTTCCTTAGGATTTGGGATTGTGTCACTCGGCAGTGAGCTTGAAGGTCTCTCAACAGAAATCTGTTTGGAGATTTGCCCCATCTGCCTCTCTAGATTCTTCAGGGAGGCTTCATGATTCTTGGTTGTCATTTCCTGGTATTTCAACATTTTGTCTATCACGGCCTCCAAGTTAGTGATTCTTTGGGCTTCAGGTGATACTTGAGGTGGGTTATGAGATGTGGATGGTGGATGGTAGGCATTTTGGTTGGTGGGTTGGTTATTGGATTGGTACTGGTTGGGGTTGGGGTAGTTGTTTTGAGTTTTTCTGTAGGGGTTCTGGTTAGTTTGCTGCTGGTTGTGGTTTTGGTTGCTTCTTGGGTTATTTTGGTTTGAGTTTCTCTGCCATGGTTGTTGGTTTTGGGTGTGATTATCTCCCCATCTGAGGTTTGGGTGGTTCTTCCAGGATGGATTGTATGTATCACCATACACTTCATTTGGTCCTTGGTTGTGCATATACTGTACTTGCTCTTGTTGTTGTTCTTCTTGAGTTTCTTCATTTTGCCCCCATGTAGATGATGGTTGGCTTGTGTTAACTGCTGCAACTTGGAGGCTATCAATTCTCTTGGCCATTTGCTCAAATTGTTGTTGAATTTGCTGCTGCATCATCTTGTTTTGAGCCAAGATTGAGTCCACTCCTTCTAGCTCCATTACTCCTCTTCTTTGTGATGGTTGGCGGTTTCTTTGGTGAGCAAAGAAATATTGGTTGTTAGCCACCATATCAATGAGATTTTGAGCTTCCTCTGTAGTTTTCATGAGTTGCAAGGAACCTCCAGCTGAATGATCCAAAGCTTCTTGAGATTTCAATGTTAAGCCCTCATAGAAATTCTGTAGCTTATCCCACTCAGTGAACATTTCGGGAGGACATTTCTTGATTAGAGCTTTGTATCTCTCCCATGCCTCATGGATGGGTTCAGCCTCCATTTGTGTAAATGTTTGTACCTCAGTCTTCAACCTTATGATCCTTTGAGGTGGGTAAAATTTGGCAAGGAACTTGGTTACCAAATCATCCCAATTGTTGATGCTGTCTCTTGGAAAGGATTCCAACCATTGAGTGGCCTTGTCTCTGAGAAAAAATGGGAATAGCAATAGCTTGTAGCTGTCAGGTGGCACACCATTAGTTTTAACAGTGTTACAAATCCTCAAGAAGGTGGATAGGTGTTGGTTCGGATCTTCAAGTGGTCCTCCACTAAAAGAGCAATTGTTTTGAACCAAAGTGATGAGTTGTGGCTTTAGTTCAAAATTGTTTGCATTGACATTTAGAGTTAAGATGCTACTTCCACAATGTCTAGGATTTGCAAAAGTATAGGAAGCTAAAACTCTCCTCTGGGGTGGATTGTTATTGTTGTTGTCTGCTCCTCTTGGTGGATTAGTTGAATGTTCCTCCATATCTTGGAATTCTTCTTCTGATTCCTCTTCTCCAACAATATTTTTCCCTCTTTCAGCTCTTCTTAACCTTCTAAGAGTTCTTTCGTCTTGTTCATGAAAGATGGGTGTATTTCTTCTTGTACCTGACATACAAGCAGAACATAAGAAACACACAAACCAGTGACACTTCAATCTACTGCTAGAATGAAGTTTTAGTTAGCTTAAGCAAAAATTCAAACAGTTAATGGGTTAATTGAAAATTAAAGGAACAGAAAATAAAAATGCTAGATCTAGATCACCACCTCACTTAATCATTGTCAATCTAATTCAATCCCCGGCAACGGCGCCAAAAACTTGATGGGATATTTTCGAGGAGAAACGAATTTCTCAAAGACACCCAAATCTAACCGGCAAGTGCACCGGGTCGCATCAAGTAATAATAACTCACGGGAGTGAGGTCGATCCCACAGGGATTGAAGGATTGAGCAATTTTAGTTTAGTGGTTGATTTAGTCAAGCGAATCAAGATTTGGTTGAGAGATTTGTGATTTGCAGAAATTAAATTGCATAGAAAGTAAAGGGAATGGGTAGTTGGCATGAAATTAAAGAGAACAGGAATTAAAGTGCTGAATCTTAAAGAACAAGAAATTAAATAGCAGAAACTTAGAACGCAAGAAATGTAAATTGCAAAATCTTAAAGTGCAAGAAATGTAAATGGCTTGAATTGTAAAGGGAATGGGGAGTTGGATTTGCAGAAATTAAACAAGGAAATGTAAAATTGCAACAAGCAGAGGAATAAAAGAACACTTGGATTGAATCAGATCTAGAAACAGAATTGTAATTGAGCATGAAAACAGTAAACAGGGAATGGGAAATGGGAAATCCGGATCTCAGGACCCAAGAGACTAGAAAACCAAGTCTAGATCTCAATGCCTTCCTAGATCCAACAAGAACAATTGCAAAGGAAATTGTAAATTGCAAAGAAAGTAGATGAAGAACAATTAACCGAAACTGAAATTCAATTAAGCAGAAAATTAAACAAGATTCCAAGGTGAGATTGAAACAGAATTTCTTTAATTCTCCACCCAAAATCCAAGACAAGAAAAGTAAAGAGTGCTGGGCAAGAACAAGGAAGAAGAGAGATCAATTCTCCTCCCAAATTCTCTTGAATTAAAACAACAATGCTAAGAAATGTAAAAGTGAGCTCCAAGCAAAACCGAAAAGAAAGCTCTTCTGAAAAACTCAAAGGGAAGCTTCGTTAAAACTTAAATCCTATGCTATTTATACACTTTCTTCAAATGGTCTTCAAGCCTTCAATTGGGCCTTTGCTCTTGATGGAATTGGGTTGATAGAGGCCTTGGTTAATTGCTCTTGGAGTTTGGAGAAGAACCGAATTGAACCGGGTTGGAATCATGAAAGCTTGAGTAAAAGTTGGAGTAAAAGTTAGGGTCTAACTTTTGCTCCAACTTTTCACATCAGCACCCTTGTTTTGCTGATACCAACGTTGGGGCAAAAGTTAGGGGTCTAACTTTTGCTCCAACGTTGGCCTCCCCTTAGTTATTCATGGCGCCAACGTTAGCCAGAAAGTTAGGGGCTAATGTTGGCGCAAACTTTTGCTAGCCCAGGGAGTTTTTCAAGCGCCAACGTTAGCCAAAAAGTTAGGGGCTAACGTTGGCGCAAACTTTTGGTGCATCCAGGGAGTGTTTTTCATGCCAAAAGTTAGCCAAAAAGTTAGGGGCTAACTTTTGCTCCAACTTTTGCCCAAAAGTTAGCCAAAAAGTTAGGGGCTAACTTTTGCTCCAGCTTTTGCTTCCTGGTTCATAATTAATTCAAGACTCAAGTCATTCCTCCTAGCCATTCCTTCTTGCATCAAGCTTTCTCCAAGCTTTCTTCACCTATCATTAATCAACCAAACACATCAAAGCTATGCTCAAAATCATGAGATATTCATTTTTTCATAATATGTGACATTTATAGCATAAAACCTCATGAAATGGCATGAATTCATACATGGTTGATTAAATCAAAGGAAACATGAAAATCTACCACATTGGCTTGCTTTTGGCTCAAGAAAGTGCATAATTCAATTGAAAACAAAAGAAAAAGGCTAGTGAAACTAGGCTAAGATGACTTGTCATCACACGCTCCTTAGGCCACGCTTTTCTTATTTTCTTCTTTCTTCACCTACAAGTAATCAAATCAACCAATCAAAGTATCACCAAATTTTCAAAGTTTAAAATTCATTCATAATTCAATTAATTTTAGCTTAAACCTCATGATTTTGTATCAATTAAAGGGTGGTTGGTTGATTTAACAAAACATGCAATTCCACTCCAAATTACTTACTTATAATGCAGGAAAGTGCATAAAACCTAATAAAAACAAAGAAAAAGACTAGTAAAACTAGGCTAATATGACTTGTCATCAAGTTCCTTTGCCATGGTTGTTGAGTTTGATTGTGATTGTCTCCCCATCTGAGGTTGGGGTGGTTCTTCCATGAGGGGTTGTAAGTGTCACCATAAACCTCATTTGTCAAAAAATTTTGATTGTGCATGTATTGGACTTGTTCTTGCTGTTGATCCTCTTGAGTTTCTTCATTTGTCACCCATGTGGATGATGGTTGGCTTGTGTTGACTGCTGCAACTTGAAGGCTATCAATCCTTTTGGCCATTTGCTCAAATTGTTGTTGAATTTGCTGCTGCATCATTTTGTTTTGAGCTAAGATTGAGTCCACTCCTTCCAACTCCATCACTCCTTTCCTTTGTGATGGTTGGCGTTGCCTTTGGTGAGCAAAGAAGTACTGGTTGTTAGCCACCATATCAATGAGATTTTGAGCTTCTTCTACAGTCTTCATCAATTGTAGAGAACCTCCTGCTGAATGATCAAGAGCCTCCTGAGATTTCAATGTCAACCCTTCATAAAAATTCTGTAATCTGTCCCAGTCACTGAACATTTCAGGAGGGCACTTCCTAATTAGAGCCTTGTATCTCTCCTATGCCTCATAGATGGGTTCAGTGTCCATTTGTGTGAATGTTTGCACTTCAGTTTTCAACCTGATGACCCTTTGAGGTGGGTAAAATTTGGCAAGGAACTTGCTCACTAGATCGTCCCAATTGTTGATGCTATCTCTTGGAAAAGATTCCAACAATTGAGTAGCTTTATCTCTGAGAGAAAATGGAAATAACAATAGCTTGTAGCTGTTAGGATGCACTCCATTAGTTTTGACAGTGTCACAAATCCTCAAGAAGGTAGACAAATGTTGGTTCGGATCTTCAAGTGGTCCTCCTCCATAAGAACAATTATATTGAACCAAGGTGATGAGTTGTGGCTTTAGTTCAAAGTTATTTGCATTAACATTTGGGGTAAGAATGCTACTCCCACAATGTCTAGGATTTGCAAAAGTGTAGGAAGCCAAAACTCTTCTCTGTTGATGTGTGGAAAACGATCCAACAAAAAACTCACCAGCAACTGTACCGGGTCGCATCAAGTAATAATAACTCACATGAGTGAGGTCGATCCCACAGGGATTGAAGGATTGAGCAATTTTGGTTTAGTGGTTGATTTAGTCAAGCGAATCAAGTATTGGTTGAGTTGTTTGTAATTGGCAGAAACTAAATTGCTTGAAGTGTAAAGGGAGAGGGAAAAATTACAGTAAATTAAAGAGAACAGAAAGTAAAAATGCTGAATCTTAAAGAACAAGTAAATTAAATTGCAAAAACTTAAATTGCAAGAAATGTAAATGACTGAATCTTAAAGTGCAAGAAATGTAAATTGCTTGAATCATAAAAGGAATTGGGAATTAGGATTGCAGAATTTAAACAAGAACAAGTAAATTGCATTAAACAGAAGAGTAGAAGATGAATTGAATTGAACTAGATCTTAATAGAAAAGTGAAAATGCTTGAAGAATTTAAAAACAGAAAGTGACTGATGCTTAATTGCAGTAATTTAAAAGAGGGTTGAAGATCTCAGGAGTGGAAGAGACTAGAAAACAAGTCTAGATCTCAAATCCTTCCTTGATCCAACAAGAACAATTGCAAAAATAAATAAAGAAAAATAAATTGCAGGAAGAGTAGAAGATGGAGTAGTAAACAGAAATGGAAATTGAATTATGTAGAAAAGTAAACAAGAGATCTCAAGGTGAGATTGAAACAGAAGTTCTTCAATTTTCCACCCAAGATCAAAAGCAAGAAATAAAGAGTGTTCAAGCAAGAACAAAGAAGAAGAGAGATCAATTCTCCTTCCAAGGTCTCCAAGATCTAAATTCAAAAGTAAAAGCTCAAAAAGAAAATGCAAGTTCAAAGAAAATTTCAAAAATAAAGTCTAGGTCCCCTCACTTAATCAAACTAGCTTCTATTTATACACTTTCTATTCTTGGATTTTAGAATTTGGATGGGCTTTTTAATTTGGTGAAGAATTGAGTTCAGTTGGATTTTTTATTGAATTTTAGCCCAAGTTGAAAATTGCTCCCAGGAGGATGCGCTGCTCTTGTAGGGAGCGGAGCATTGGAGCCTTGTGTGGAGATCTTTGTTGCGTCCAAGGCTGGGAGAGGCATCAGGATAATGCTCCGGTCATGTGGGGAGCGGAGCATTGGCGTGTGTTGGCTTGTGCTGGCTTGTGCGCACCAAGTCTTCCTTGCTTGTGTCATGATGCGTGCCTCATGCTCCTGGCCGTGTCAAGCATGCTCATGTTGCACCAAGGAGTAGCGCTCTGCTCTCCTTGTGAGCGGAGCATTGGAGCTTCCAAGGGGAGGTCCTTGGTTCGAACCCTTGGTGAAGGCACGCTGGTTTCTTTTCTTTGTGAAGGAAGTAGCGCTTCTCTCTCTCCTTTTCCTTGAGGTACTTGGTTCGAATCTTGGAGAAAGCATTTGGCAAACATTTCCTTGGAATTATTTTTGGTTGGAGCCCGATAATGCTCCCAAGGAGAGCAGAGCATTGCTTTTGCTTTCTTGTTTCTTGGCTTCAAATTGTGCTCCGCTCTCAAGGGGAGCAGAGCTTTGAGCCTTGTTTCCTTGGTCTCTTGTTATGCTTCCTTGAGAGAATGCTCTGCTCCTGAAGAGAGCACTATGCTTCCTCCTTTCATGTGCCATCCTTCATTGTTTCCTTTGCCACACTCTTTCCTTCCTTGGGCCACGCTTCTTAAGTCACGCTTTCTTGTTTTCTTCTTTTTTTCACCTACAAATAATCAAAACAACCAATCAAAGTATCACCAAATTCACAAGGTTTATAAATCATTAAAAATCAATTAAATTTAGCTTGAACATCATGATTTAGCATCAATTAAATGGTGGTTGATTGATTCAAAGAAACCATGTAATTCCATTCCAAATTACTTACTTAGAATGCAAGAAAGTGCATAAAACCTAATAAAAACAAAGAAAAAGACTAGTAGAACTAGGCTAAGATGACTTGTCATCACAACACCAAACTTAAAACTTGCTTGTCCCCAAGCAAGAAGATAATTATGCTCAAAGGTTCCTTCAATTGGAATGGATTGAAGAATAACTTGTACTCTCCTGTGAGTGAAGTGATTAAGTGACAGTGGGGTGAACTCTAAATTATATGCTCATACAAGGGCTTCAGTGCTTGCTAGTCCCTACATCTTGGAAGTCTTAGGTCTTAGGACTTTCATCCAAATGGTATCATGGATATCTCTTTATATGTAATCACCTTGAAGCAGCTTATGATTTCTATGTTTTGGCCTTGACTCTAAGTGTCATGTCTCAAAGAGGCTCTTTAGATAAGCTTTCAATCAATACTCCTAAACCAATTGGTTTTAAGGTATTAGGTGTTAAAGCACCCCTAAGGATTTACTTACTCAAGCCTCTCTCTTTGGCACATTCGACCACAAGCATTTACTAGGATAACAACTCTTTGAGTTCTTGTTTCTTTCTTCTTTTCTGCCTAGTAATTGATGCTCAGAGCCTTGGGCCATGTTCTTTTGTTTTTGTATTTTTTTTATTTTCTTTTGTTTGCTGCTTCTTGGATCAATAAATGTTTGAGAATCTCCATAATACTTCTTTGAACTCTATGTTCTGCCTATGAGCTCCCATGCAAGTTTTCATAAGCATGCAACCTCAATGCATAATCGTACAACTAGAACCACCACTTCTCCTAATCTTTTGCTTGCCTCAAAATTGTTAAATTCCTCAATCCTTCTTTTCAAAGAACTTTCATGTGATGCATTTTTGAGATATTGAGTGCAAACAAGTTTGGAGATTATAGGATTGTGAATGATCAGGCATCTTAATTATTGAATTACAGAGAAACTATACTAGACAGGAAGACAGATAGGGGTATAATATCACTTTCAATCATAGCAGTGATGCAAAATAATCACTTAACAATACAACCATTTGAAGTTTGCTTGCTTTACTCCTCATCATCATTATTGCTGGTCTTTACATTCCTTTTTCCTCTTTTTGGTTGACGATGCTTAATTCTTCCAAAAGCTTGTATGATACTCTGCAATGATATTGAAAGTTGCTTGTTCTCAAGCACTTGAAAAATGGTTAGCATGCATGAGTTATTTGTGGGCTTTTGAACTTACTTTGGTGTGGGAACACCAAACTTAGTACCTTGCTAATGGTTCTCGAGCATCAGACTGACCATATGTAGAACTTCTTTTTTTCTTTGCCAAGGGTAATAGAACTAAAAACTAGGAGACAATAGGATAGTTAACTAGTTTATCTAAATGCTTGAAGCTAGCATTATGCAAAAAGTGAGAATGCGTTTTATGATAAAATTTTGGTGGGACACCAAACTTAGAATCCTTCATTCTCCCTTACATTGTTTTGGTGTGCAACACCAAACTTAGCTTCTTGCAATATAGATAAAACTAATTGACCTTTTTATTAAACTAACTATGAAAAGATAACTACCTCACGTTGGGTTGCCTCCCAACAAGCGCTTCTTTATTGTCACTAGCTTGACATCCTCCATCCTCTGATCATGGAAGTTGAGGCTTTTGTTGCCTTTGATTTTCTCCTCTTACCGTGGGCTTTCTTTTCTCTATTTCTTCTTGAGGAACTTCTCTGTGGTGCTTTTCCTTGATGATTGTTTCTTTTCCTGTAGCCCTCTTCTCACTTGCCTCTATGATTGCTTTTCATTTCTCACACCTGGCAACTTTCTCATTGTCTTTGTTGTCTTCAGTGGCTCTGGGGGAGGTAATTGCCCTCTCCTCACCCATTTCTGCAAGGTGCTTAGCCAGTTGTGCCATTTGCCTCTTAAGTTTTCTGATTGAGGCTTCTTGCTCTTTACTTGTTTCCTCTTGGTACTTCATCATTCTCTCTACTAAGATCTCTAAGTTGGTGATCCTCTGAGAGTTTTATGAGATTGGTTGGTTGTGGGGTGTCTGAGGTTGGAAGGGTGAGTGTTGTGGTGGTGATGTGTAGTGGTTAATGTTGGTATGGTGGTGTCTTTGCTGGTTTGGAAAATTGGGGTTGTTGTAGTTGAAGTCCCTTGGTCCTTGATTTTGGTGCTCACTTCTCCTCCAGTTGGAATGAGTTTTCCAGGGCGGGTTGTACACATCACCTTGAGACTTGTGTTGGAACATACTTGCAGTATTGTTTGGATAGTGTAATCGCTCATAACTTTGTTGCTCATGGTCAATTGCTCCAAAACCTTTTTCAGGTTGATTCCAACCATGTGAGTTTTGAGTTAGGTTGTATGCATTTACTACAGCAGTTCGCAACTCATTGATTTTCTGACCATCATCTCTAGTTGTTGCAGAGTCTGCTGATGCATCTGCTTGTTTTGGTTCATGACTGCACTGACACCTTCAATTTCCACCACTCTCTTCTCTTGTGTGAATGATTGCACTTCTACCTTTAGCGTATCAATTCCCTGGGGTTGTTTCAACTTGGCCAGAAATTCACTCATTAGATCCTCCCCTCCGATTATGTTTCCTTGTGGGAAGGCTTCAAGCCATTGAGCAATATCGTTCATGGTGATGAGTGGATGCTTCAATTCATAGGTTGCATTGTTATCTGGGGTGATGACATTACTCCCACAATAGCTAGGATTCGTTGAAGTCTCTTTCATGATCTGCACAATCACAAACAGTCTAAATGAAGATTGAGTATACTCATGCCAAAATATGGTCAGAGGGTTAGTTGATACAATATGTCAAACAATTAATAGACTTGAAAGATCAATAGGAGAAAATTGCTTCTCTTGTATATTCAATCAAGCAACAGCATAGGATTCACACAGAGCCAAAAAACCAGAAGAACTCCACTCTATTGCTAGAGTGGTGCTTTAGTTAGTTTAAGCAAAAATTCAAACAGTTAGTGGGTTAATCAGAAATTAAAGAAATAGAAAAGAAAAAGTGCTTGATCTAGATCTCCACTTCACTTAATCATTGTCAATCTAATCAATCCCCGGCAACGGTACCAAAAACTTGATGTGTGGAAAACGATCCAACACAAAACTCACCGGCAAGTGTACCGTGTCGCATCAAGTAATAATAACTCACATGAGTGAGGTCGATCCCACAGGGATTGAAGGATTGAGCAATTTTGGTTTAGTGGTTGATTTAGTCAAGCAAATCAAGTATTGGTTGAGTTGTTTGTAATTGGCAGAAACTAAATTGCTTGAAATGTAAAGGGAGAGGGAAGAATTGCAGTAAATTAAAGAGAACAGAAAGTAAAAATGCTGAATCTTAAAGAACAAGTAAATTAAATTGCAGAAACTTAGATTGCAAGAAATGTAAATGACTGAATCTTAAAGTGCAAGAAATGTAAATTGCTTGAATCATAAAAGGAATTGGGAATTAGGATTGCAGAATTTAAACAAGAACAAGTAAATTGCATTAAACAGAAGAGTAGAAGATGAATTGAATTAAACTAGATCTCAATAAAAAAGTAAAAATGCTTGAAGAATTTAAAAACAGAAAGTGACTGATGCTTAATTGCAGCAATTTAAAAGAGGATTGAAGATCTCAGGAGTGGAAGAGACTAGAAAATAAGTCTAGATCTCAAATCCTTCCTTGATCCAACAAGAACAATTGCAAAAGAAATAAAGAAAAGTAAATTGCAGGAAGAGTAGAAGATGGAGCAGTAAACAAAAATGGAAATTGAATTATGCAGAAAAGTAAACAAGAGATCTCAAGGTGAGATTGAAACAGAAGTTCTTCAATTTTCCACCCAAGATCAAAAGCAAGAAATAAAGAGTGTTCAAGCAAGAACAAGGAAGAAGAGAGATCAATTCTCCTTCCAAGGTCTCTAAGATCTAAATTCAAAAGTAAAAGCTCAAAATGAAAATGCAAGTTCAAAGAAAATTTCAAAAATAAAGTCTAGATCCCCTCACTTAATCAAACTAGCTTCTATTTATACATTTTCTATTCTTAGATTTTAGAATTTGGATGGGCTTTTTAATTTGGTGAAGAATTTAGTTAAGTTGGATTTTTGATTGAATTTCAGCCCAAGTTGAAAATTGCTCCCAGGAGGATGCTCTGCTCTTGTGGGGAGCGGAGCATTGGAGCCTTGTGTGGAGATCCTTGTTGCGTCCAAGGCTGGGAGAGACATCAGGATAATGCTCCGCTCATGTGGGGAGCGGAGCATTGGCGTGTGTTGGCTTGTGCTGGCTTGTGCGTACCAAGTCTTCCTTGCCCGTGTCATGATGCGCGCCTCATGCTCCTGGCCGTGTCAAGCATGCTCATGTTGCACCAAGGAGTAGCGCTCTGCTCTCCTTGTGAGCGGAGCATTGAAGCTTCCAAGGGGAGGTCCTTGGTTCGAACCCTTGGTGAAGGCACGCTGGTTTCTTTTCTTTGTGAAGGAAGTAGCGCTTCTCTCTCTCCTTTTCCTTGAGGTACTTGGTTCGAATCTTGGAAAAAGCATTTGGCAAACATTTCCTTGGAATTATTTTTGGTTGGAGCCCGATAATGCTCCCAAGGAGAGCAGAGCATTGCTTTTGTTTCCTTGTTTCTTGGCTTCAAATTGTGCTTCACTCTTAAGGGGAGCAGAGCTTTGAGCCTGGTTTCCTTGGTTTCTTGTTATGCTTCTGATGACAAGTCATCTTAGCCTAGTTTTACTAGTCTTTTTCTTTGTTTTTATTAGGTTTTATGCACTTTCTTGCATTCTAAGTAAGTAATTTGGAATGGAATTATATAGTTTCTTTGAATCAAACAACCACCATTTAATTGACACTAAATCATGAGGTTTAAGCTAAATTTAATTGATTTTTAATGATTTATAAACCTTTTGAATTTGGTGATACTTTGATTGGTTGTTTTGATTAATTATAGGTGAAGAAAAGAAGAAAAGAAGAAAGCGTGGCTGAAGAAGTGTGGCCCAAGGAAGAAAAGTGGGAAGCGTGGCACATAGAAGGAGGAAGCTTTCTCCAAGAGCCCAGTGCTCTCCAAGGGAGCGCAACATTCTCTCAAGGAAGCAACAATGGACTAAGGCAACAAGGCTCAATACTCTGCTCCCCTTGAGAGCGGAGCACAATTTGAGAAACAAGAAACAATGGAGCAAAAGCAATGCTCCACTCTCCTTGGGAGCATTATCGGGCTTCCACCAAAAATAAATCAAAGGAAATGTTTGCCAAATGCTTTCTCCAAGATTCGAACCAAGAACCAAAGGGAAGTGGGGGAGCGTTACTCACTAAGAAAATAAGCTATACTTGGCCAAAATGCCAACTCCAAGGTTCGAACCAAGCACCTTGAGGAAGCAAGGAGCAAAGGCGCTACAAGGAACCAAGGAAATTTGCACCAGCACACCTCCCTCAAGTTTCGAACCAAAGACCTCCCCTTGGAAGCACCAATGCTCAGCTCACAAGGAGAGCAGAGCGCTACTCCTTGGTGCATGACACAAGAGCTTGACACGGACCAAGGAAGGCAAGGAGCATCATGACAAGGCCAGGGAGCACAAGGTGCGCAAGACCCACACCAAGCCAAAGCTCCGCTCCCCACATGAGCGGAGCATCATCCTGATGCCTCTTCCTGCCTTAGACGCAAGAAAGGATCCCCACACAAGGCTCCAATGCTCTGCTCCCCACAAGAGCAGAGCATCATTCTGGGAGCAATTTTCAACTTGGGCTGAAATTCATTCAAAAATCCAATTAAATTCAAATCTTCACCAAATTAAAAAGCCTACCCAAATCCTAAAATCCAAGAATAGAAAGTGTATAAATAGGAGCTAGTTTGATTTAATTAGACCTCTAGACTTTACTTTGAATTTTTTTTGAACTTTCAATTTCATTTGGAGCTTTTACTTTTGAATTTAGATCTTAGAGAATTGGGAAGGAGAATTGATCTCTCTTCTTCCTTGTTCTTGCTTGAGCACTCTTTATTTTTCTTGCTTTTGATCTTGGGTGGAGAATTGAAGAACTTCTGTTTCAATCTCACCTTGAGATCTCTTGTTTACTTGTCTGCATAATCCAATTTCCATTTCTGTTTACTGCTTCATCTTCTACTCTTTCTGTAATTTACTTTTCTTTATTTCTTTTGCAATTGTTCTTATTGGATCAAGGAATGATTTGAGATCTAGACTTGTTTTCTAGTCTCTTCCATTCCTGAGATCTTCAACCCTCTTTTAAATTGCTGCAAATTAAGCATCAGTCACTTTCTGGTTTATTCCTCAAAGCATTTTACTCTTCTGTTTAGATCTACTTTACTTCAATTCACCTTCTACTCTTTTGTTTAATTGCAATTCACTTGTTCTTGTTTAAATTCTGCAATCTCAATTCCCAATTCCTTTTAAGATTCAGCCATTTACATTTCTTGCAATCTAAGTTTCTGCAATTTACATTACTTGTTCTTTAAGATTCAGCACTTTTATTTTCTGTGCTCTTTAATTTACTGCAATTCTTCTTTCTCCCTTTACAATTCATGCAATTTAGCTTCTGTCAATTATAAACCACTCAACCAACACTTGATTCGCTTGACTAAATCAACCACCAAACTAAAATTGCTCAATCCTTCAATCCCTGTGGGATCGACTCACTCGTGTGAGTTATTATTACTTGATGCGACCCGGTACACTTGCCGGTGAGTTTCGTGTTGGATCATTTTCCACACATCAAGTTTTTTGCGCCGTTGCCGGAGATTGAATTAGATTGACAATGATTAAGTGAAGTGGAGATCTAGATCTAGCACTTTTTATTTTCTGTTTCTTTGATTTTTAACTAACACACTAACTGTTTGAATTTTTGCTTAAGCTAACTAAAATTTCACTCCAGCAATGGGTTTTATGTGATTCTTTTTGTTTTGATTGTATGTCAGGTACAAGGAGAGTTATACCCACTTTTTGTGAACAAGACGAAAGAACTCTTAGGAGATTAAGGAGAGCTAAAAGAGGGAAGAACATTGTTGGAGAAGAGGATTCAGAAGAAGAATTCCAAGATATGGAGGAACACTTAACAAATCCACCAGAAGGAGCAGCCAATAACAACAATAATCCACCACAGAGGAGAGTTTTGGCTTCCTACACTTTTGCAAAACCTAGACATTGTGGGAGTAGTATCCTTACCCCAAATGTTAATGCAAATAACTTTGAACTGAAGCCACAACTCATCACCTTGGTTCAAAACAATTGTTCTTATGGAGGAGGACCACTTGAAGACCCTAACCAACACTTGTCTACCTTCTTGAGGATTTGTGACACTGTCAAAACTAATGGAGTGCATCCTGACAGTTACAAGCTACTGCTATTTCCATTTTCTCTCAGAGACAAAGCCACTCAATGGTTGGAATCCTTCCCAAGAGACAGTATCAACAATTGGGATGATCTAGTAACCAAGTTCCTTGCTAAATTTTACCCACCTCAAAGGATCATTAGGTTGAAGACTGAGGTACAAACATTTACACAAATGGAAGCTGAACCCATCTATGAGGCATGGGAGAGATACAAGACTCTAATCAAGAAGTGCCCTCCTGAAATGTTCACTGAGTGGGATAAGTTACAGAATTTTTATGAAGGCTTGACTTTGAAATCCCAGGAAGCATTGGATCACTCAGATGGAGGTTCTTTGCAACTCATGAAAACTGCAGAGGAAGCCCAAAATCTCATTGATATGGTGGCCAACAAACAGTATTTCTTTGCTCACCAAAGGCAATGCCAACCATCACAAAGGAAAGGAGTGATGGAGTTAGAAGGAGTAGACTCAATCTTAGCTCAAAACAAAATGATGCAGCAGCAAATTCAACAACAATTTGAGCAAATGTCCAAGAGAATTGACAATCTCCAAGTTGCAGCAGTCAACACAAGCCAACCATCAACCACATGGGGGCAAAATAAAGAGACTCAAGAGGAGCAACAGCAAGAACAAGTCCAGTACATGCATAACTAAAATTCTGGGCCAAATGAAGTCTATGGTGATACTTACAACCCCTCATGGAAGAACCACCCCAACCTCAGATGGGGAGGCAATCACAATCAACCTCAACAACCATGGCAAAGAAACTCAAACCAAAACAGTTGGAAAAACACAAACCACAACAACCAGCAGAATAATAACCAAAATACATACAGAAACCACAAAACACTTACCCCAACTCTAACCATCATCCATCCAATAACCAAGCCTCCAACTAAAATACTTACCCTCAGCCCTCAACACCCCACAATCAACCAATCTCATAAGACTCTCAGAGGATTACCAATTTGAAGCTCTTGATGGATAAAATGATGAAATACCAAGAGATGACAACAAAGAACCAAGAAGCCTCCATAAAGAATATGGAGAGGCAAATTAGATAGCTCTCCAAGCAGATTACCATCGAAAGACCATCAAGCTCGCTACCAAGTGACACCATTCCTAATCCAAAAGAGGAGTGCAAAGAAATACAACTAAGGAGTGGAAAGATCCTGGTGAAAAATGAAGAAGCAACTAAAAAGCCAAAGGAAAGTGACAAGAAAAAAACTGAAGAAGAGAAAGCCAATGATGAGGATGTAACAGCAAGCAAGCAAACTCAGAATTAGGCTCAAGAAAAGGAAGACCAGCCACAAAAATCAAGAAAAGAGAAGGAAGCGATGGGAGAGCCAACCAAGGAACAAAGGCAGGGAGTGAACTTCACACCTCCATTGCCATATCCTCAAAGGTTCAGCAAAGAGACTAAGGACCAACACTTCCCTAAATTCCTTGAAGTCTTCAAGAAATTGGAGATAAACATTCCACTGGCTGAAGCATTGGAACAGATGCCCCTGTATGCAAAGTTCTTGAAAGAGCTTATCAACAAGAAGAGAAGTTGGCAAGAGAAGGAAACGATACTTCTCACTGAAGAATGTAGTGCTGTGATTCAAGGAGGTATCCCACCACAGCTTAAAGATCCAGGGAGCTTTGTAGTTTCATGTACCATAGGCAAAATGACCTTAGACAAAGCTCTCTATGACCTTGGTGCTAGCATTAATCTGATGCCGTTATCAATGATGAGAAAGCTCGCCATAGAGGAACTCAAACCTACCAGGATGTCTTTGGTGATGGCTGACAGATCAATCAAGACACCCAATGGCAATGTAAAAAACCTGTTAGTGAAGGTTGGGGAGTTTATCTTCCCTGCAGACTTCGTAATTCTGGACACAGAGGAAGAAGGAAATAATTCAATCATCTTGGGAAGGCCATTTTTAGCCACAGTCAGAGCCATTATTGATGTAGAGAAGGGAGAGATGATTTTTAGGGTACATAATGAGCAAATGGTCATCAATGTCTTCAAATCAATGCAACACCCCCCTGAACAAGAGAATTACATGAAGGTGGACATGATAGAAAGTCTGGTGGAGGAAATGTTAGAAGCCACTTGTCATGAGCAACAGGAAGAAGAAGTGGTAGAAATCTCCAGTGAATACAAAGAGAAAGAGAAGCCAAAACAGGAGTTGAAGCTTCTTCTTCCTCACCTCAAATATGTGTTCCTGGGAGAAGAAGAGACCCTACCAGTGATAATTAACTCCTCCTTGAATATGGAAGAAGAAACAAAGCTTATTGAAGTGTTGAAAGCTCACAAAGCAGCCTTGGGTTGGACAATTGACGATATCAAAGGCATTAGCCCAGCCATTTGTATGCATAAAATTTTGCTGGAAGAAGAATCAAAGCCTGTGGTTCAACCCCAAAGAAGGCTCAACCCAGCCATGAAGGAGGTAGTTCAAAAAGAAGTCATGAAGTTATGGAATGCTGGAATAATTTTTCCAATCTCTGACAGCTCATGGGTGAGCCCGGTTCAAGTTGTGCCAAAAAAGGGAGGAATGACGGTCATCACCAATGAGAAGAATGAGTTGATCCCCACTAGGACAGTGACTGGGTGGAGGATGTGCATAGACTATAGAAGATTGAATGATGCCACAAGAAAAGATCATTTCTGATGACAAGTCATCTTAGCCTAGTTTCACTAGCCTTTTTCTTTGTTTTTATTAGGTTTTATACACTTTCTTACATTCTAAGTAAGTAATTTGGAATGAAAATGCATGACTTCTTTAAATCAAACAACCACCATTTAATTGATGCTAAATCATGAGGTTTAGGCTAAATTTAATTGATTTTTAATGATTTATAAACATTGTGAATTTGGTGATACTTTGATTGGTTGTTTTGATTATTTGTAGGTGAAGAAAAGAAGAAAACAAGGAAGCGTGGCTTAAGAAGTGTGGCTCAAGGGAAAGAAAAGTGTGGCAAAGAAAATAAGGAAGCGTGGCACATGGAAGGAGGGAAGCCACAATGCTCTCCCAAAGAGCTCAGCGCTCTCCAAAGGAGCACAACCAAAAATCCAAGGAAGCAATGTTTCAATGCTCTGCTCACCTTATGAGCTAAGCACAATTTGAAGCCAAGGAACAAGGAAAGGAAAAACAATGCTCAGCTCACCAAGGGAGCATTATCAGGCATTCATCACAAGAAATTCAAGGAAATTGTTTGCCAAATGGTTGCTTCAAGGTTTGAACCCATGACCAAAGGGGAGTGGGGGAGCGCTACTCACAAGAAAAACAAGCCAAAAATTGGCCAAAGGCATTCCCCAAGGTTCGAACTCAACACCTTGAGGAAGTAAGGATCAAGGAGCTACAAGGAAACCAAGAAAATACCACCAGCGCATGCTTCCCTCAAGTTTCGAACCAAGGACCTCCCTTGGAAGCTCCAATGCTCAGCTCACCTGGAGAGCTGAGCGCTACTCATGGTGCACCACACAAATGTTTGACACGGACCAGGGAAATGGAGCGCGCATCATGACAAGGCAAGGAGCACAAGGCGCGCACAAGACATGCAACAAGGCCCCAATGCTCAGCTCACCTTGTGAGCTGAGCATTCCCCTGGTGCCTTCCCCAACATTACACGCTACAAAGGATCCCCACACAAAGCTTCAAAGCTCAGCTCCCCACTTGAGCTGAGCATCCTCCTGGAAGCAAATTCTCAATGGGCTGAAAATTCAATTAAAAATCCAACTTAATTCATTTCTTCACCAAATCAAAAGCCCATCCAAATTCCAAAATCCAAGAATAGAAAGTGTATAAATAGGAGCTAGTTTGATGTAATTAGGACCTTTTTACCTTTGTTTTTATTTTTTTCACCTTTTTAGACTTTACTTTGAATTTTCCTTTGAACTTTCATTTTCATTTGGAGTTTTTACTTTTGAATTTAGATCTTAGAGAATTAGGAAGGAGAATTGATCTCTGTTCTTCCTTGTTCTTGCTTGAGCACTCTTTAATTTTCTTGCTTTGGATCTTGGGAGAAGAATTGAAGAACTTCTGTTTCAATCTCACCTTGAGATCTCTTGTTTACTTTTTCTGCACAATTGAATTTGAATTTCTGTTTACTGCTTCATCTTCTCTTTATTTCTGTAATTTGCTTTTCTTTACTTCTTTTGCAATTGTTCTTGTTGGATCAAGGAAGGATTTGAGATCTAGACTTGTTATCTAGTTTCTTCCACCCCTGAGATCTTCAACCATCTTTTATTTTGCTGCAAATTAAGCACCCATTCTGTTTACTTCTCAAAGCATTTTACCCTTCTGTTTGAGATCTACTTCAACTCAATTCATCTTCTACCTTCCTGTTTAATGCAATTTACTTGTTCTTGTTTAAATTCTGCAATCCCAATTCCCAATTCCTTTTATAATTCAAGCAATTTACATTTCTTGCACTTTAAGCTTCAGTTATTTACATTTCTTGCAATCTAAGTTTCTGTAATTTACTTTACTTGTTCTTTAAGATTCAGCACTTTTACTTTCCTGTTCTTTAATTTACTGCATTTTACCCCTCTCCCTTTACATTTCAAGCAATTTAGTTTCTGCCAATTGCAAACAACTCAACCAATACTTGATTCGCTTGACTAAATCAACCACTAAACAAAAATTGCTCAATCCTTCAATCCCTGTGGGATCGACCTCACTCATGTGAGTTATTATTACTTGATGCGACCCGGTACACTTGCCGGTGAGTTTCATGTTGGATCGTTTTCCACACATCAATTTCCCTCTCCCATTCATTGATCAGATGCTGGAAAGATTTGCCGGCCATACCTATTATTGCTTCTTGGATGGGTATTCTGGTTACAATCAAATTGTGGTGGACCCTAAAGATCAAGAGAAAACTGCCTTCACATGTCCATTTGGAGTTTTTGCATACAGGAGGATGCCCTTTGGGCTATGCAACACCCCAGCCACATTTCAGAGGTGTATGCTTTCCATTTTCTCTGATATGGTTGAAAAATTTTTAGAAGTCTTCATGGATGATTTTTCTATCTTTGGCAATTCATTTAACACCTGTTTGCATCATTTAACTCTTGTTTTGAAAAGATGCCAAGAAACTAACTTGGTCTTGAACTGGGAAAAATGCCATTTCATGGTTCCTGAAGGAATAGTTCTTGGGCATAAAGTGTCATGCAAAGGTATAGAAGTTGATAAAGCTAAAATAGAAATTATTGAAAAACTTTCTATACCCGTTAATGTGAAAGCAGTAAGGAGTTTTCTTGGGCATGCTGGTTTCTACAGAAGGTTCATCAAAGATTTCTCAAAAATAGCAAAGCCATTGAGCAATTTGCTAGTGATTGACAACCCTTTCATCTTTGATGGCAACTGTAAGCATGCCTTTGAAATCTTAAAGAGAAAACTCATCACAGCACCAATCATCACACCCCCTGATTGGAACTTACCTTTTGAACTTATGTGTGATGCAAGTGACCTTGCTATTGGTGCTGTGCTGGGACAAAAGAAAGATAAATTGCACCATGTCATATATTATGCCAGCAAAGTGTTAAATGAAACACAAAAAAATTATACCACCATAGAGAAAGAACTTTTGGCAATTGTTTATGCATTTGATAAGTTTAGGTAATACTTGATTAGCTCAAAAGTTATAGTATACACTAACCATGCTGCTCTCAAGTATTTAATGTCTAAACATGATTCAAAGCCAAGGCTTATTAGGTGGGTACTGCTGCTACAAGAGTTTGATATTGAAGTAAGAGATAGAAAGGGAAGTGAAAATCAAGTAGCAGATCATCTATCAAGAGTACCACAAGAAGCCTATCAAGATAGACCATAACAAGTAAATGAGAATTTCCCTGATGAGCACCTGTTCCAAGTTCAACAAACACCTTGGTTTGCTGACATAGCAAATTACAAAGTAAGAAGGAAGATACCTCAAGAATTTTCTAAGCAACAAGTGAAAAAGCTACTCAATGAAGCAAGGAAGTTCTTGTGGGACGAACCCTTTTTATTCAAGAGGTGCTCTGATGGAATGATTAGGAGGTGTGTCCCTGAAAATGAAATGAAGGACATATTGTGGCATTGTCATGGTTCAGCCTACGGTGGACATTTTGCACCAGAGAGTTTGTTCACCAATGCAATGAATGCCAAAGAGCTGGAGGATTGACAAAAAGAAATGAGATGCCTCAAAATTTCATCTTGGAAGTGGAGCTATTTGACCTATGGGGCATTGATTTCATAGGACCCTTTCCCCCTTCTTACTCTTTCAGATACATCTTGGTGGCAGTGGAGTATGTCTCAAAGTGGGTAGAAGCCATAGCCACAACCACTTGTGATGCACAGATAGTCCTTCAGTTCCTTAAGAAGCAAATTTTCACTAGATATGGAGTACCCAAGGGTCTTGTCAGCGATGGTGGTGGACACTTCTGCAACAAACAAATGGAGAAACTCCTCCATAAATATGGAGTAATCCACAAAGTAGCCACACCATACCATCCTCAAACTAATGGCCATGCTGAATTAGCAAATAGAGAGTTGAAGAAAATTTTAGAAAAAACAGTGGGAAGCACAAGAAAAGACTGGGCCAGGAAGTTAGAAGATGCACTTTGGGCATACAGGACAACTTTCAAAACTCCCATTGGAAAGTCCCCCTTTCAGCTATTGTATGGAAAATCTTGTCACCTCCCTATAGAGCTTGAACATAAAGCTTTTTGGGCTACCAAACTCCTCAACTTTGATTCTCAAGTAGCAGGAGAAAAGAGGCTGCTACAACTAAATGAGTTGGATGAGTTTAGACTAGAAGCTTATGAGAGTGCTAAGATATACAAGGAAAGAGCTAAGAGGTGGCATGACAAGAAGATCTCAAAGAAAGAGTTCAAGCCAGGATAGCAAGTGCTCCTGTATAACTCAAGGCTCAAGATCTTCCCTGACAAGCTCAAGTCCAAATGGACAGGTCCGTATCTAGTAACAAAAGTTTTCCCTTATGGAAATCTTGAGCTGCTAGATGAAGCTACACAGAGCCACTTCACAGCAAATGGGCACAGAACAAAGCCTTACTTAGGAGGACAATGGGACAAGGAAAAAAAAGTTCAGAACCTGAACTGAACAAGCATAGAGGATGTCAAGCTAGTGACAATAAAAGAGCGCTTGTTGGGAGGCAACCCAACCTGAGGTAGTTTTCTTTTCATAGCTATTTAATAAAAAGGTCAATTAGTTTTGTCTATATTGCAAGAAGCTATGTTTGGTGTTGCACACCAAAACAATCTAAGGGAGAGTGAAAGATTCTAAGTTTGGTGTTCCACCAAAGTCTCATCATAAAACACATTCTCACTTTCTACATAATGCTAGCTTCAAACATTTAGACAAACTAGTTAACTATTTACTGTTTCGTAGTTTTTGGTTTTATTACCTTTAGCATGGAAAAAGGATTTCACAGATAATTAATTTGCTGCATGAGAGACCTTGGCAAGGAACTAAGTTGGTGTTCACACACCAAAGTAAGTTTAAAAGCCCACAAATAAGCTTTGCATAGTAACCGGATATCTTAAGGGCTTGAGAAGCAAGCCACTTTTGAAGATTATGCAGGGAAATAGCCAACAAATTAAAGAACACTTGCTTTACGACACAGAAGGAAGAATGAAGAGCTGTAGCCCAACAGGTTGTATTGATACTTGATCCTTGTTGGTATGCAATGATTTAATTCAAAGATTCCTTTATGTTTGGCTGGAATGATCTTTTAGTTGCAAGTAGAAGTACATGCTGGAGAATAAGCTATCTGCAATTTTTCTCTAGTCTAAAAGTTATCTGCATAATAATTGTCATCATTCATTAGCTTGAGTACTTTGCTTTGTTTCCCTTGCTGTTTGAATAAAAGAGAGATGTTTGATTTGGAAAAGTAATTGTTCAATGTTGCAAAAGTTAGAATAAAAGATAGTGGTGGTATGTGTTTGATTCAATTGATAGCTCATAAAATAAATGCTGCAAAATGACTTGTTACTTGAAGCTTAAGCTAGTTTGCTGCTATGATCCTTCAATTAATGAAAGTCCTTTGAAAATAAACCAAAACAGAAAGAAAAAGAAATAGAAAAAGCCAAAGAAAGTGGCAAAGAAATAAACAATAAGGCTAGACACCAATAGCTTGGACCCTAGGACACATGCCTGTGGTGTTTTTGTACTAGGATATGCTTGGACAAGTAAGTTCAAGGAGTATTTCAAAACTTGGCCACTTAGATCAACTGATTTGGGATTGCCAATTGAAAGTCCACAATAAAGAGCAACCTAGCTACAAAACATTTAGTTATCCAAAGAGATGCTGGGCATCAATGATCCGAGGAAGAAAAAGGTGAGCCATGTGTCTGTGGTGAAGAAATGTCAAGTGAAATTAAGCCAAAGGCCACTGCAACATTTGCCACCAAGCCTTCTACAAGAAATAAGCTTACTTGTTCTTTAAGATTCTACTTCTTTACTTTCCTGCTCTTTAATTTACTGCATTTTACCCCTCTCCCTTTACATTTCAAGCAATTTAGTTTCTGCCAATTGCAAACAACTCAACCAATACTTGATTCACTTGACTAAATCAACCACTAAACTAAAATTGCTCAATCCTTCAATCCCTGTGGGATCGACCTCACTCATGTGAGTTATTATTACTTGATGCGATCCGGTACACTTGCCGGTGAGTTTTGTGTTGGATCCTTTTCCACACATCAAGTTTTTGGCGCCGTTGCCGGGGATTGATTAGGTTGACAATGATTAAGTAAGGTGGTGGTCTAGATTAACCATTTTCTTTTTCTTTTTTTCTAAGCACACTAACTGTTTGAATTTTTGCTTAAGCTAACACTAACTTCACTCTAACAATAGAGTGTATAATTCTGGTTTCTGGTTCTGTGTTTATGTCAGGAGGAAAAAGCAATGAATCCATACCTTTTGATCCTAAAACACTTTGGAGGTTGAGAAGAAAACCAAGAAATGGAGGAAAATCCAACAAATCCACAAGTGGGAGTGGCCAACGACAATGGTCAACCCCAAAGGAGAGTATTGGCTTCATATACATTTGCTAATCCAAGGCATTGTGGGAGTAGCATCCTGACCCCAAATGTTGATGCAAATAACTTAGAATTGAAGCCCCAACTCATCACCTTGGTGCAGAACAACTGTTCCTATGGAGGAGGCCCCTTGGAAGATCTAAACCAGCACCTGTCCACCTTCCTGAGGATATGTAACACAATGAAGACCAATGGTGTGCATCCTGACAGTTATAAATTGCTGCTATTTCCATTTTCCCTCAAAGACAAAGCCATTCAATGGTTGGAGTCATTTCCAAGAGATAGCATCAACAATTGGGAAGATCTAGTGAGCAAATTCCTTGCTAAATTTTACCCGCCTCAGAGGATTATTAGATTGAAGACCGAAGTACAAACATTCACACAAATGGATGCTGAACCTCTCTATGAGGCATGGGAGAGATACAAGGCTCTAATCAGGAAGTGCCCTCCTGAGATGTTTAATGAATGGGATAAACTCCAAAATTTCTATGAAGGACTGACAATGAAAGCTCAATGCAACTCATGAAGACAGCTGAAGAGGCCAAAAACCTCATTGATATGGTGGCAAACAATCAATATTTCTTTGCTCATCAGAGACAATGCCAGCCATCACAAAGGAAAGAAGTGCTAGAGTTGGAAGGAGTAGACACCATCCTAGCTCAAAACAAGATAATACAGCAGCAAATCCAGCAACAATTTGAGCAGATGGCTAAAAAGATTGATAGCTTGCAAGTTGCAGCAGTGAATACAAGCCAACCATCAACCACATAGGGGCAAAATGAATAAAACCAAGAAGATCAACAGCAGGAACAACCTCAATATGTGCACAACCAAGGTTCAGGCCAAAATGAGATTTATGGTGACACCTACAATCCATCCTGGAAGAAGCATCCAAATTTCAGATGGGGAGATAACCACACTCAAAACCAACAACCATGGCAAAGGAATTCAAACCAAAACAACTCAAGAAACAACCAGAACAACAACCAGTAAAACATAACCCACAATCCATATATAAAACCCCAAAATAACCATTATCTACCTTCCATATCCATATTCCACCCACAAATAGTTCAAACAACTTCCAGTAACAACCATCTCATTTTACACAACCACAACCAAATCCAGACTCCCAAAGAATCTCTAGTCTAGAGATAATGATGGAGAAAGTCATGAAAAATTAAGAGATGGCAAGACAAGATCAGGAAGCAGCACGGAAGGATCAAGCCATAACAAGTAAAAACCAAGAAGCTTCAATTAAAAACCAAGAAGCTTCAATCAGAAATCTTGAGAGGCATATAGAACAAATGGCTAAACGAATTGCAGAGATGGGTGAGAAGCAATCAAATGCATCCCCTAGTGCCACTCAAGACCACCCAAGGGACAAAGGAAAAGCTACAAAGTGGGAGGAGTGCAAGGCAATCATAGTGGGAAGTGAGAAGACTAGGGAGAAGGAAGCCATCAATCAAGAAGAACACAACAGAGAAGTTCCACAAGAAGAGACAGAAGAGAGAAGTGAAGAGGAAAGAAAGACCAAGAATGCAAAAAGCTCAAAGAGAGACAAGAACATCCTTAAGCCACAGCTACAAGAGAAGAAGGAAGGGGTGAAGCCATATATCCCCAAACTTCCATACCCTCAGAGGTTCAAAAAAGAGAATGAGGATAAGCAATACTCAAAGTTCCTGGACATATTCAAGACACTCAGCATCAATATTCCTTTCTTAGAAGCACTTGAACAGATGCCAGTGTATGCCAAATTTATGAAGGAAGTGCTGACAAAGAAAAAGTCCCTAAAAGAAGGACAAATTGTTGAGATGACAATGGAATGTAGTGCTATTTTCCAAAGAGAGTTGCCAGAGAAGAAAGATGATCCTGGGAGTTTTTATATACCTTGCACCATAGGAAACATAACAATTGAGAAGTCATTTTGTGATCTTGGTGTAAGCATAAATTTGATGCCTTTGTCTCTAATGAGGAAACTCCAAATTGTCAAGCTGAAATCCACACGAATATTTCTTCAAATGGCTGATAAATCCATTCAGCAAGTACTTGGAGTTGTAGAGAATGTGCTGGTAAAAGTGAGAAAATTTCTTTTCCCAGCAGATTTTATCATCCTGGATATGGAGGAGGACCCTAACACTCCCATCATTCTGGGGAGGCCTTTCCTAGCTACGGGCAGAGCATTGATAGATGTTGAAAAGGGGGAATTGTTGCTAAGAGTGCATGATGAGCACCTAGCATTCCACGTTTTTAAAACCTTGCATGAGCCCATTCAAGAAAAAGATTCTATGAAGGATAAGGCCAGAGATCAAAGTTTGAAGGAGGTAGTCAATGAGTTAGCTCCAAGACTTCTAAATCCATGCTTGAAAATAGTAGAGATGGTGCAACAAACTAAAGAAATCAAGGAGGAACTAGATCCAAAACCTCCAGATGAGAAATTCAACATCTCAGATAAGGAACCACCAAGGCAGGGAGTATCTTTTGAGAAAGAAAAGAAGAAGAGGCCAAGAGGGTGGAGAAATAAGAAGATCCCTACTGAAGGCTTTTCACCAGGGGATAAAGTTGTGTTAAACACCCAACCAATGGAGGTGTCCCCACAATCATCTGAATACTATACTGTGAACTGGGTCCTTTCACTTGAACACCTAGAGATCATCAAAGAGGAGACCGGAAGGAAGTTCACAGTAAGAGGAGAAAAGCTGAGGCACTATGATTTTCCACCCCCATGATCAAAGGATAAGATGTCAAGCTAGTGACAATAAAGAAGCGCTTGTTGGGAGGCAACCCAACCTGAGGTAGTTTTATTTTCATGGATATTTCAATAAAAAGGTCAATTAGTTTTGTCTACATTGCAAGAAGCTAAGTTTGGTGTTGCACACCAAAACAATCTAAGGGAGAGTGAAGGATTCTAAGTTTGGTGTTCTACCAAAGTCTCATCATAAAACGCATTCTCACATTCTGCATAATGCTAGCTTCAAGCATTTAGATAAACTAGTTAACTATTTACTGTTTCATAGTTTTTAGTTTTAGTACCTTTAGCATGGAAAAAGGATTTCATAGATAATTAATTTTCTGCATGAGAGACCTTGGCAAGGAACTAAGTTTGGTGTTCACCTACCAAAGTAAGTTCAAAAGCCTACAAATAATCTTTGCATATTAACTGGATACCTTAAGGGCTTGAGAAGCAAGCCACTTTTGAGGATTATGCACTAAAATAGCCAACAAATTAAAGAACACTTGCATTATGACTCAGAAGGAGCAAACAAAAGGAAGAATGAAAAGCTGCAACCCAACAAGTTGTATTTATACTTGATCCTTGTTGTTATGTAATGATTTAATTCAGAGATTCCTTTATGTCTGGCTGGAATGATCATTTAGTTGCAAGTGGAAGTACATGCTGAAGAAAGCTATCTGCATAATTTTTGCTTGAATGAATATCTGCATAATAATTGTCATCCTTCATTAGCTTGAGTATTTTGTTTTGTTCCTTTGCTGTTTGAATAAAAGAAAGATGTTTGATTTAGAAAAGTAATTGTTCAATTTTACAAAAGTTAGAATGAAAATTAGTGGTGGTGTGTGTTTGATTTAATTGATAGCTCATAGAAATAAATGCTGCAAAATGACTTGTTACTTGAAGCTTAAGCTAGTTTGCTGCTATGATCCTTCAATAAATGAAAGTCCTTTGCAAATAAAACAAAACAAAAAGAAAAAGAAATGGAAAAAGCCAAAGAAAGTGGCAAAGAAACAGACAATAAGGCTAGACACCAATAGCTTGGACCCTAGGACACATGCCTGTGGTGTTTTTGTACTGGGATATGCTTGGACAAGTAAGTTCTAAGGAGTATTTCAAAACTTGGCCACTTAGATCAACTGATTTGGGATTGCCAACTGAAAGTCCACAATAAAGAGCAATCTAGCTACAAAACACTTAGTTATCCAAAGAGATGCTGGGCATCAATGATCCTAGGAGGAAAAAGGTGAGCCATGTGTCTGTGGTGAAGATATGTTGAGTGAAAATTAAGCCAAAGGCCACTACAACATTTGCCACCAAGCCTTCAATGAGTAATAAGCTCTATAAGCAAAAGAAAAAAAATTTACAAGGGAAATAAGCAAAAAGAAAGCATTGTAGCAGCAACCTTAGTGAACACTTAAGGAAACATTGTTTGTTTTCACAGCAAGTAATAATTGAGCTACTTTTGATCTGCATAAAACCCCATAAACCAAATTCAACTATTTGTTTAATAAGGACACATGTACTTTTCTATTTCACTCTATCTTCTCTTATGATTAGTGCTTGCTTGGGGACAAGCAAGTTTTAAGTTTGGTGTTGTGATGACAAGTCATCTTAGCCTAGTTTATCTAGTCTTTTTCTTTGTTTTCATTTGGTTTTATGCACTTTCTTGCATTCTAAGTAAGTAATTTGGAATGAAAATGCATGGTTTCTTTGAAAAGAACAACCACCATTTAATTGATGCTAAATCATGAGGTTTAAGCTAAATTTAATTGATTTTTAAAGATTTATAAACCTTGTGAATTTAGTGATACTTTGATTGGTTATTTTGATTAATTGTAGGTGAAGAAAAGAAGAAAAAAAGAAAGCGTGGCTTAAGAAGTGTGGCCCAAGAAGGAAAATATTGTGGCAAAGGAAATGAGGAAGCGTGGCACATGGAAGGAGAGAAGCCACAATGCTCTCCCCAAGAGCTCAGTGCTCTCCAAAGGAGCACAACAAAAATCCAAGGAAGCAATGTTTCAATGCTCTGCTCACCTTGTGAGCTGAGCACAATTTGAACCCAAGAAACAAGAAAAGGAAAAACAATGCTCAGCTCACCAAGGGAGCATTATCGGGCATTCATCACAAGAAATTCAAGGAAATTGTTTGCCAAATGCTTGCTCCAAGGTTTGAACCCATGACCTTAGGGAAGTAGGGGGGCGCTACTCACAAGGAAAACAAGCCAAAAATTGGCAAAATGCCACCTCCAGGATTCGAACTCAACACCCTAAGGAAGCAAGGAGCAAGGCGCCACTTATTTCACCAAGAGAAAAATTCAGCGCATGCACTCCTCAAGGTTCGAACCAAGGACCTCCCTTGGAAGCTCCAATGCTCAGCTCACTTGGAGAGCTGAGCGCTACTCATGGTGCATCACACAAATGCTTGACACGGTCCAGGGAAGGCAAGGCGCAACATGTGACATGGCCAAGAAGCAAGACATGCGCACAAGGCCCCAATGCTCAGCTCACCTTGTGAGCTGAGCATTCCCCTGGTGCCTTCCCCAACATTGCACGCTACAAAGGATCCCCACACAAAGCTTCAATGCTCAGCTCCCCACTTGAGCTGAGTATCCTCCTGGGAGCAACTTCTTCATGGGCTGAAAAATCAATCGAAAATCCAATTAAATTCAAATCTTCACCAAATCAAAAGCCCATCCAAATTCTAAAATCCAAGAATATAAAGTGTATAAATATGAGCTAGTTTAATGTAATTAGAGCCAGACTTTACTTTGAATTTTCCTTTGAACTTTCATTTTCATTTTAAGCTTTTACTTTTGAATTTAAATCTTAGAGAATTGGGAAGGAGAATTGATCTCTCTTCTTCCTTGTTCTTGCTTGAGCACTCTTTACTTTTCTTGCTTTGGATATTGGGTGAAAAATTGAAGAACTTCTGTTTCAATCTCACCTTGAGATCTCTTGTTTATTTTTTCTGCACAATTGAATTTGAATTTCTGTTTGCTGCTTCAGCCTCTCTTTATTTCTGCAATTTACTTTTCATTACTTGTCTTGCAATTGTTCTTGTTGGATTAAGGAAGGATTTGAGATCTAGACTTGTTTTCTAGTCTCTTCCACTCTTGAGATCTTCAATCTTCTTTTTCATTGCTGCAAATTAAGCACAAGTCATTTTCTGTTTACTCTTCAAGCATTTTCACTTTTCTGTTGAGATCTAGTTCAATTCAATTAATCCTCTACTCTTCTGTTTATTGCAATTTACCTTTGCTTGTTTAAATTCTGCAATCCCAATTCCCAATCCCTTTTATGATTCAAGCAATTTACATTTCTTGCACTTTAAGCTTCAGTTATTTACATTTCTTGCAATCTAAGTTTCTGCAATTTACCTTACTTGTTCTTTAAGATTCTGCTTCTTTACTTTCCTGCTCTTTAATTTACTGCATTTTACCTCTCTCCCTTTACATTTCAAGCAATTTAGTTTCTGCCAATTGCAAACAACTCAACCAATACTTGATTCGCTTGACTAAATCAACCACTAAACTAAAATTGCTCAATCCTTCAATCCCTGTGGGATCGACCTCACTCATGTGAGTTATTATTACTTGATGCGACCCGGTACACTTGCCGGTGAGTTTTGTGTTGGATCGTTTTCCACACATCAAGTTTTTGGCGCCGTTTCCGGGGATTGATTAGGTTAACAATGATTAAGTAAGGTGGTGGTCTAAATTAAGCATTTTCTTTTTCTTTTTTTCTAAGCAAACTAACTGTTTGAATTTTTGCTTAAGCTAACACTAACTTCACTCTAACAATAGAGTGTATAATTCTGGTTTCTAGTTCTGTGTTTATGTCAGGAGGAAAAAGCAATGAATCCACACCTTTTGATCCTGAAACACTTTGGAGGTTGTGAAGAAAACCAAGAAATGAAGGAAAATCCAACAAATCCACAAGTGGGAGTGGCCAACGACAATGGTCAACCCCAAAGGAGAGTATTGGCTTCATATACATTTGCTAATCCAAGGCATTGTGGGAGTAGCATCCTGACCCCAAATGTCGATGCAAATAACTTTGAATTGAAGCCCCATTTCATCACCTTGGTGCAGAACAACTGTTCCTATGGAGGAGGTCCCTTGGAAGATCCAAACCAGCACTTATCCACCTTCCTGAGGATATGTAACACAGTGAAGACCAATGGTGTGCATCCTGACAGTTACAAATTGCTGTTATTTCCATTTTCCCTCAATGACAAAGACACTCAATGGTTGGAGTCATTTCCAAGAGATAGCATCAACAATTGGGAAGATCTAGTGAGCAAATTCCTTGCTAAATTTTACCCGCCTCAGAGGATTATTAGATTGAAGACCGAAGTACAAACATTCACACAAATGGATGATGAACCTCTCTATGAGGCATGGGAGAGATACAAGGCTCTAATCAGGAAGTGCCCTCCTGAGATGTTTAATGAATGGGATAAACTCCAAAATTTCTATAAAGGACTGACAATGAAAGCTCAAGAGGCACTTGACTATTCAGCAGGAGGCTCAATGCAACTCATGAAGACAGCTGAAGAGGCCCAAAACCTCATTGATATGGTGGTAAACAATCAATATTTCTTTGCTCATCAGAGACAATGCCAGCCATCACAAAGGAAAGGAGTGCTAGAGTTGGAAGGAGTAGACACCATCCTAGCTCAAAACAAGATAATGCAGCAGCAAATCCAGCAACAATTTGAGCAGATGGCTAAAAAGATTGATAGCTTGCAAGTTGCAGCAGTGAATACAAGCCAACCATCAACCACATGGGGGCAAAATGAAGAAAACCAAGAAGACCAGCAGCAGGAATAACCTCAATATGTGCACAACCAAGGTTCAGGCCAAAATGAGATTTATGGTGACACCTACAATCCATCCTGGAAGAACCATCCAAATCTCAGATGGGGAGATAACCACACTCAAAACTAACAACCATGGCAAAGGAATTCAAACCAAAACAACTCAAGAAACAACCAGAATAACAACCAGTAAAACATAACCCACAATCCATATAGAAAACCCCAAAATAACCATCATCCACCTTCCACATCCACATTCCACCCACAAAATAATCCCACAAATAGTTCAAACAACTTCCAGCAACAACCATCTCACTTTACACAACCACAACCAAATCCAAACTCCCAAACAATCTCTAGTCTAGAGATAATGATGGAGAAAGTCATGAAAAATCAAGAGATGGCAGACAAGATCAGGAAGCAGCACGGAAGGATCAAGCCATAACAAGTAAAAACCAAGAAGCTTCAATTAAAAACCAAGAAGCTTCAATCAGAAATCTTGAGAGGCATATAGAACAAATGCCTAAACGAATTGTAGAGATGGGTGAGAAGCAATCAAATGCATCCCCTAGTGCCACTCAAGACCACCCAAGGGACAAAGGAAAAGCTACAAAGTGGGAGGAGTGCAAGGCAATCATAGTGGGAAGTGAGAAGACTAGGGAGAAGGAAGCCATCAATCAAGAAGAACACAACAGAGAAGTTCCACAAAAAGAGACAGAAGAGAGAAGTGAAGAGGAAAGAAAGACCAAGAATGCAAAAAGCTCAAAGAGAGACAAGAACATCCTTAAGCCACAGCTATAAGAGAAGAAGGAAGGGGTGAAGCCATATATCCCCAAACTTCCATACCCTCAGAGGTTCAAAAAAGAGAATGAGGATAAGCAATACTCAAAGTTCCTGGACATATTCAAGACACTCAGCATCAATATTCCTTTCTTAGAAGCACTTGAACATATGCCAGTGTATGCCAAATTTATGAAGGAAGTGCTGACAAAGAAAAAGTCTCTAAAAGAAGGACAAATTGTTGAGATGACAATGGAATGTAGTGCTATTCTCCAAAGAGAGTTGCCAGAGAAGAAAGATGATCCTGGGAGTTTTTATATACCTTGCACCATAGGAAACATAATAATTGAGAAGTCATTCTGTGATCTTGGTGTAAGCAAAAATTTGATGCCTTTGTCTCTAATGAGGAAACTCCAAATTGTCGAGCTAAAATCCACACGAATACTTCTTCAAATGGCTGATAAATCCATTCAGCAAGCACTTGGAGTTGTAGAGAATGTGCTGGTAAAAGTGGAAAAATTTCTTCTTCTAGCTGATTTTGTCATCCTGGATATGGAGGAGGACCCTAACACTCCCATCATTCTGGGGAGGCCTTTCCTAGCTACGGGCAGAGCATTGATAGATGTTGAAAAGGGGGAATTGTTGCTAAGAGTGCATGATGAGCACCTAGCATTCCACGTTTTTAAAACTTTGCATGAGCCCATTCAAGAAAAAGAGTCTATGAAGGATAAGGCCAGAGATCAAAGTTTGAAGGAGGTAGTCAATGAGTTAGCTCCAAGACTTCTAAATCCAAGCTTGAAAGTAGTAGAGATGGTGCAACAAACCAAAGAAATCAAGGAGGAACTAGATCCAAAACCTCCAGATGAGAAATTCAACATCTCAGATAAGGAACCACCAAAGCAGGGAGTATCTTTTGAGAAATAAAAGAAGAAGAGGCCAAGAGGGTGGAGAAATAAGAAGATCCCTACTGAAGGCTTTTCACCAGGGGATAAAGTAGTGTCAAACACGCAACCAATGAAGGTGTCCCCACAATCATCTGAATACTACACTGTGAACCGGGTCCTTTCACTTGAACACCTAGAGATCATCAAAGAGGAGACCGGAAGGAAGTTCACAGTAAGAGGAGAAAAGCTGAGGAACTATGATTTTCAACCCCCATGATCAAAGGATAAGATGTCAAGTTAGTGACAATAAAGAAGCGCTTGTTGGGAGGCAACCCAACCTGAGGTAGTTTTATTTTCATGGCTATTTTAATAAAAAGGTCAATTAGTTTTGTCTACATTGCAAGAAGCTCAGTTTGGTGTTGCACACCAAAACAATCTAAGGGAGAGTGAAGGATTCTAAGTTTGGTGTTCTACCAAAGTCTCATCATAAAATGCATTCTCACTTTCTGCATAATGCTAGCTTCAAGCATTTAGATAAACTAGTTAACGATTTACTGTTTCATAGTTTTTAGTTTTAGTACCTTTAGCATTGAAAAAGGATTTTACAGATAATTAATTTTCTGCATGAGAGACCTTGGCAAGGAACTAAGTTTGGTGTTCACCCACCAAAGTAAGTTCAAAAGCCCACAAATAAGCTTTGCATATTAAACGGATACCTTAAGGGCTTGAGAAGTAAGCCACTTTTGAGGATTATGCAGGAAAATAGCCAACAAATTAAAGAACACTTGCATTATGACGCAGAAGGAGCAAACAGAAGGAAGAATGAAAAGCTGCAACCCAACAGGTTGTATTTATACTTGATCCTTGTTGTTATGTAATGATTTAATTCAGAGATTCCTTTATGTCTGGCTGGAATGATCATTTAGTTGCAAGTGGAAGTACATGCTGAAGAAAGCTATCTGCATAATTTTTGCTTGAAAGAATACCTGCATAATAATTGTCATCCTTCATTAGCTTGAGTATTTTGTTTTGTTCCCTTGCTGTTTGAATAAAAGAAAGATGTTTGATTTAGAAAAGTAATTATTCAATTTTGCAAAAGTTAGAATGAAAATTAGTGGTGGTGTGTGTTTGATTTAATTGATAGCTCATAGAAATAAATGCTGCAAAATGACTTGTTACTCGAAGCTTAAGCTAGTTTGCTGCTATGATCCTTCAATAAATGAAAGTCCGTTGCAAATAAAACAAAACAAAAAGAAAAAGAAATGGAAAAATCCAAAGAAAGTGGCAAAGAAACAGACAATAAGGCTAGACACCAATAGCTTGGACCCTAGGACACATGCTTGTGGTGTTTTTGTACTGGGATAGGCTTGGACAAGTAAGTTCTAAGGAGTATTTCAAAACTTGGCCACTTAGATCAACTGATTTGGGATTGCCAAATGAAAGTCCACAATAAAGAGCAACCTAGCTACAAAACACTTAGTTATCCAAAGAGATGCTGGGCATCAATGATCCTAGGAGGAAAAAGGTGAGCCATGTGTCTGTGGTGAAGAAATGTTGAGTGAAAATTAAGCCAAAGGCCACTGCAACATTTGCCACTAAGCCTTCAATGAGTAATAAGCTCTATAAGCAAAAGAAAAAAATTTTACAAGGGAAATAAGCAAAAAGTAAGGCATTGTAGCAGCAACCTTAGTGAACACTTAAGGAAACATTGTTTGTTTTCACAGCAAGTAATAATTGAGCTACTTTTGATCTGCATAAAACCCCATAAACCAAATTCAACTATTTGCTTAATAAGGACATATGTACTTTTCTATTTCACTCTATCTTCGCTTTTGATTAGCGCTTGCTTGGGGACAAGCAAGTTTTAAGTTTGATGCTGTGATGACAAGTCATTTTAGCCTAGTTTATCTAGTCTTTTTCTTTGTTTTCATTTGGTTTTATGCACTTTCTTGCATTCTAAGTAAGTAATTTGGAATGGAAATGCATGGTTTCTTTGAATCGAACAACCACCATTTAATTGATGCTAAATCATGAGGTTTAAGCTAAATTTAATTGATTTTTAAAGATTTATAAACCTTGTGAATTTGGTGATACTTTGATTGGTTGTTTTGATTAATTGTAGGTGAAGAAAAGAAGAAAGCGTGGCTTAAGAAGTGTGGCCCAAGAAGGAAAATAATGTGGCAAAGGAAATGAGGAAGTGTGGCACATGGAAGGAGAGAAGCCACAATGCTCAGCTCACCAAGGGAGCATTATCGGGCATTCATCACAAGAAATTCAAGGAAATTGTTTGCCAAATGCTTGCTCCAAGGTTTGAACCCATGACCTTAGGGAAGGAGGGGGGCGCTACTCACAAGGAAAACAAGCCAAAAATTGGCAAAATGCCACCTCCAGGATTCGAACTCAACACCCTAAGGAAGCAAGGAGCAAGGCACCACTTCCTTCACCAAGAGAAAAATTCAACGCATGCACTCCTCAAGGTTCGAACCAAGGACCTCCCTTGGAAGCTCCAATGCTCAGCTCACTTGGAGAGCTGAGCGCTACTCATGGTGCATGACACAAATGCTTGACACGGTCCAGGGAAGGCAAGGCGCAACATGTGACACGGCCAGGAAGCAAGACATGCGCACAAGGCCCCAATGCTCAGCTCACCTTGTGAGCTGAGCATTCCCCTGGTGCCTTCCCCAACATTGCACGCTACAAAGGATCCCCACATAAAGCTTCAATGTTCAGCTCCCCACTTGAGCTGAGCATCCTCCTGGGAGCAACTTCTTCATGGGCTAAAAAATCAATCAAAAATCCAATTAAATTCAAATCTTCACCAAATTAAAAGCCCATCCAAATTCTAAAATCCAAGAATAGAAAGTGTATAAATATGAGCTAGTTTAATGTAATTAGAGCCAGACTTTACTTTGAATTTTCCTTTGAACTTTCATTTTCATTTTGAGCTTTTACTTTTGAATTTAGATCTTAGAGAATTGGTAAGGAGAATTGATCTCTCTTCTTCCTTGTTCTTGCTTGAGCACTCTTTACTTTTCTTGCTTTGGATCTTGGGTGAAGAATTGAAGAACTTCTGTTTCAATCTCACCTTGAGATCTCTTGTTTACTTTTTCTGCACAATTGATTTTGAATTTCTATTTGCTGCTTCATCCTCTCTTTATTTATGAAATTTACTTTTCATTACTTCTCTTGCAATTGTTCTTGTTGGATCAAGGAAGGATTTGAGATCTAGACTTGTTTTCTAGTCTCTTCCACTCCTGAGATCTTCAATCTTCTTTTACATTGCTGCAAATTAAGCACAAGTCATTTTCTGTTTACTCTTCAAGCATTTTCACTTTTCTGTTGAGATCTAGTTAAATTCAATTAATCCTCTACTTTTCTGTTTATTGTAATTTACCTTTGCTTGTTTAAATTCTGCAATCCCAATTCCCAATTCCTTTTATGATTCAAGCAATTTACATTTCTTGCACTTTAAGCTTCAGTTATTTACATTTCTTACAATCTAAGTTTCTGTAATTTACCTTACTTGTTCTTTAAGATTCTTCTTCTTTACTTTCCTGCTCTTTAATTTACTGCATTTTACCCCTCTCCCTTTACATTTCAAGCAATTTAGTTTCTGCCAATTGCAAACAACTCAACCAATACTTGATTCACTTGACTAAATCAACCACTAAACTAAAATTGCTCAATCCTTCAATCCATGTGGGATCGACCTCACTCATGTGAGTTATTATTACTTGATGCGACCCGGTACACTTGCCGGTGAGTTTTGTGTTGGATCGTTTTCCACACATCAAGTTTTTGGCAAAAACTTGATGGGTGTTTTTGTGGAAAAACGAATTTCCAAACACACAAAACTCACTGGCAAGTGTACTGGGTCGCATCAAGTAGTAAAACTCACTTAGAGTGAGGTCGATCCCACAGGGATTGATGGATCAAGCAACTTTAGTGGGTGATTAGTTTAGTCAAGCTAACATTAAAGTGAAATTGGATGAGAGGTAGCCAACAGAAAGTAAATTGCAGGAATTATAAAGTGTAGAAAGTAAATTGCATTAAAACTTAAAGAGCAAGAAATGTAAATTGCAGAAACTTAAATGACAAGAAAGTAAAATAGCTGAAACTTAAATTGCAAGAAATGTAAATTGCATTAAATGTAAAGGGGAGTGGGTGCTGAAAATTAAAGAAAAGTAGTAAACCAGTAACTTAAAGCAATTGCAGAAAATGTAAAGTTGCAGGAAATGTAAATCAAGCTCATAGCAAACTCATGTAAAATTTCAGAAACGAAATTAACAAGGAAGGAGGCAGAGAATTTAAATTTCATAGAAAGCAGACTCAGCTCAGGCAAAATGTAAAAATGCAGAAAAGTAATTGCAAAAGAAATAAAAAGGAAGACAGTAAATGAAACTTAAATCCAACTCTCCAATTCCCAAACAGAAAAGTAAATATTGCAGAAGAAGAAAATAGCAAATGAACCAAACTTAAATTGCAAATTCTCACTAAGAGAGTAAAGATCTCAGGGGTCAAGAGACTAGAAAACAAGTCTAGATCTCAATTCTTTCCTTGATCCAACTAAGAACAAGTGCAAAAGAAGTAAAAGAACAAATTGCAGAAGAAGTAAAGATGAAAACAGTAGAGACAACTTAATTCCAAACCACAATTCCTTGAATTATGCAGACAAAAAAATAGAAAGAGATCTCAAGGTGAGATTGAAACAGAATTTCTTCAATTCTCCACCCAAGATCCAAAACAAAGAGTAAAAAGTGTAGAAGCAAGAACAAGGAAGAAAAGAGATCAATTCCCCTTCCCAATTCCCCCTAGTGCTCTCTAGTAGAGCTGGCCTCCTCTCTAATGAAATGGAATTGATGCCTTTATATAGGCTTTACAAAGTGAAAATGAAAATAGAATTGAAATTCTAAACAAATTATAATTAAAATAAATTCCTAAGCTAACTAATTCTTGTGCCTTTGAGTGATGATAATGGGCTTAGCTTGCTTTGGATTTGAGGAAAAGTGGATCTGGATGGCCTTGGTTCAATTGGTGAAGAATTGAGTTAAAATGGAATTTTTATTGAATTTTTGTCCCATGGGTGTTGCTCCCAGGGCAATGCTCGGTTCATGGGCGGAGCACAGCATTAGTGCTTGTTTCCTTGGCCCTTTTGGTGCGTGACAAGGTGAGGAGTGTGGGGGGAAAAGTAGCGCTCAGTTGCCCACAAGAGCGCAGCATCCCCTTTGTCTTTAGTGTGCTTCCAAGTTCAAATCCTAGCATTCCCACTTTTCCCATGCTGTATTCCTCATTTTCTCTTGGCGAAGCATGACAATGCTCTCCAAGAGAGCGCTGTGCTCTCCAAGTGAGCGCTACTACCTTGGTTTCCTTGTGTCTCCCCCTTCGAATCTTGGTGGTTGCACTTTGGTTTATTTTTGCTTATTTTTTGTTCTTAAAGATGCCTTTCACTCGTGCCTCAATTTCATGCCAAATATGGATTGCCATATATCGTTGGAAAGCTCTGAATGTCAGCTTTCCAACGCAACTGGAAGCACATTAATCGAACATCTGTAGCTCAAGTTATAGCCCTTTGAAGAAGGCATGGTCATGTTGTGAGCGCCCAGATTTTAACTTAGCGAAAATTTTGCTTCCAAGTTGAAATTGCATCAGGATGATGCTCCGCTCTTGGCATGAGCGGAGCTTTGTGTGCTGATTGCAAATTTTCCTTTAATTTGGTCATAGGCCACGCTTTTAAAAGCGTGGCCTAAGGCTCCAAAGTGTGCTCCAACTTCAAAGTGTACCCCAAAGCTCTTTTTTTCTCCCTTTTAGTTTATTTTGTGCTTTTTGCTTCTTTTTCTTCTTATTTCCTACAAAATTTATAAAATCAAAAGATCAAGGAAATGTATCATTTAAGTACAAAAGCATTCATTATTCAAGCACAAATCATCAATTTCTTGTATGAAAAAGCATAGAAAAACATGACATGGTGACATGTCATCATGTGGCCCAAGGAAGAAAAGAGTGTGGGAAAGAAAAGTGGGAAATGTGGCACATGGAAGGAGGAAGCTTTCTCCAAGAGCCCAGTGCTCTCCAAGGGAGCGCAACATTCTCTCAAGGAAGCAACAATGGACCAAGGCAACAAGGCTCAATGCTCTGCTCCCCTTGAGAGCGGAGCACAATTTGAGAAACAAGAAATAAGGGAGCAAAAGCAATGCTCCGCTCTCCTTGGGAGCATTATCGGGCTTCCACCAAAAATAAATCAAAGGAAATGTTTGCCAAATGCTTTCTCCAAGATTCGAACCAAGAACCAAAGGGAAGTGGGGGAGCGCTACTCACTAAGAAAATAAGCTACACTTGGCCAAAATGCCAACTCCAAGGTTCGAACCAAGCACCTTGAGGAAGCAAGGAGCAAAGGCGCTACAAGGAACCAAGGAAATTTGCACCAGCGCACCTCCCTCAAGTTTCGAACCAAGGACCTCCCCTTGGAAGCATCAATGCTCAGCTCACAAGGAGAGCAGAGCGCTACTCCTTGGTGCATCACACAAGAGCTTGACACGGACCAAGGAAGGCAAGGAGCATCATGACAAGGCCAGGGAGCACAAGGCGCACAAGACCCACACCAAGCCAAAGCTCCACTCCCCACATGAGCGGAGCATCATCCTGATACCTCTTCCAGCCTTAGACGCAACAAAGGATCCCCAACCAAAGCTCCAATGCTCTGCTCCCCACAAGAGCAGAGCATCCTCCTGGGAGCAATTTTCAACTTGGGCTGAAATTCATTCAAAAATCCAATTAAATTCAAATCTTCACCAAATTAAAAAGCCCACCCAAATTCTAAAATCCAAGAATAGAAAGTGTATAAATAGGAGCTAGTTTGATATAATTAGACCTCTAGACTTTACTTTGAAATTTTCTTTGAACTTTCATTTTCATTTAGAGAATTGGGCGGAATAATTGATCTCTCTTCTTCCTTGTTCTTGCTTGAGCACTCTTTATTTTTCTTGCTTTTGATCTTGGGTGGAGAATTGAAGAACTTCTGTTCCAATCTCACCTTGAGATCTCTTGTTTACTTGTCTGCATAATCCAATTTCCATTTCTGTTTACTGCTTCATCTTCTACTCTTTCTGCAATTTACTTTTCTTTATTTCTTTTGCAATTGTTCTTGTTGGATCAAGGAAGGATTTGAGATCTAGACTTGTTTTCTAGTCTCTTCCACTCCTGAGATCTTCAACCCTCTTTTAAATTGCAGCAAATTAAGCATCAGTCACTTTCTGGTTTATTCCTCAAAGCATTTTACTTTTCTGTTTAGATCTACTTTACTTCAATTCACCTTCTACTCTTTTGTTTAATTGCAATTCACTTGTTCTTGTTTAAATTCTGTAATCCCAATTCCCAATTCCTTTTAAGATTCAGCCATTTACATTTCTTGCAATCTAAGTTTCTGCAATTTACATTACTTGTTCTTTAAGATTCAGTACTTTTATTTTCTGTTCTCTTTAATTTACTGCAATTCTTCTTTCTCCCTTTACAATTCATGCAATTTAGCTTCTGTCAATTATAAACCACTCAACCAACACTTGATTCGCTTGACTAAATCAACCACTAAACTAAAATTGCTCAATCCTTCAATCCCTGTGGGATCGACCTCACTCGTGTGAGTTATTATTACTTGATGCGACCCGGTACACTTGCCGGTGAGTTTCGTGTTGGATCGTTTTCCACACATCAGCTTCCTTGAGAGAATGCTCTGCTCCTGAAGAGAGCATTATGCTTCCTCCTTCCATGTGCCATCCTTCATTGTTTCCTTTGCCACACTCTTTCCTTCCTTGGGCCATGCTTCTTAAGCCACGCTTTCTTGTTTTCTTCTTTTCTTCACCTACAAATAATCAAAACAACCAATCAAAGTATCACCAAATTCACAAGGTTTATAAATCATTAAAAATCAATTAAATTTAGCTTGAACCTCATGATTTAGCATCAATTAAATGGTGGTTGATTGATTCAAAGAAACCATGTAATTCCATTCCAAATTACTTACTTAGAATGCAAAAAAGTGCATAAAACCTAATAAAAACAAAGAAAAAGACTAGTAGAACTAAGCTAAGATGACTTGTCATCAGGAGGATTGTTGTTGTTATTGGAATCTCCTCCTGGTGGATTTGTTGGGTTTGTTGAGTGTTCTTCCATGTCTTGGAATTCTTCTTCTGAATCTTCTTCTCCAACAATGCTTTTCCCTCTTTCAGCTCTTCTTAATCTCCTGAGGGTTCTTTCGTCTTGTTCACAAAAGGTGGGTATAGCTCCTCTTGTCCCTGACATACAAACCAAACATAAAAAAATCACACAAAATAGAAGGACAGTAAAACTTCAATCCATTGCTAGAATGAGATTTTAGTTAGCTTAAGCAAAAATTCAAACAGTTAGTGTGTTAGTTAAGAATTAAAGAGACAGAAAAGAAAAAGTGCTTGATCTAGATCTCCACTTCACTTAATCATTGTCAATCTAATCAATCCCCGACAACGGCGTCAAAAACTTGATGGATATTTTGGAAAATGAGTTCCAACACCCAAAACTAACCAGCAAGTGTACCGGGTCGCATCAAGTAATAATAACTCACATGAGTGAGGTCGATCCCACAGGGATTGAAGGATTGAGCAATTTTAACTTAGTGGTTGATTTAGTCAAGCGAATCAAGTATTGGTTTGAGTGGTTTGTAATTGACAGAAGCTAAATTGCTTGAAATATAAAGGGAGAGGGAAGAATTGCAGTAAATTAAAGAGAACAGAAAATAAAAATACTGAATCTTAAAGAACAAGTAAATTAAATTGCAGAAACTTAGATTGCAAGAAATGTAAATTGCTTGAATTATAAAAGGGATTGGGAGCTGGGATTGCAGAAATTAAAACAAGCAAAAGTAAATTGCAATAAATAGAAGAGTAAAAGGTGAATTGAAGTAAAATAGATCTTAAACAGCAAAGTGAAAATTGTTGAAGAATTAAAAGCAGAAAGTGAATGTAGCTCAAGTACAGGAATTAAAAGAGAAATTGAAGATCTCAGGAGTGGAAAAGACTAGAAAACAAGTCTAGATCTCAAATCCTTCCTTGATCCAACAAGAACAATTGCAACAGAAAATGGAGAAGTAGATTGCAGAAAAGTAGAAGAGAGAAAGTAGTAAACAGAATGTGAAATGTAAATCAAAATTTCTTAGAATTATGCAGAAAGATAAAACAAGAGATCTCAAGGTGAGATTGAAACAGAATTTCTTCAATTCTCCACCTAAGATCCAAAACAAGAAGTAAAGAGTGCTCAAGCAAGAACAAGGAAGAAGAGAGATTAATTCTCCTTCTAAATTCTCTAAAATCCAAATTCAAAGTAAAAAGCTCCAAATTACAAAAAATGAGAATTCTCAAAGAAGCAAAAGGTCCTTTCTAAATCAAACTAACACTTATTTATACACTTCCTAATTTAGATCTAAGAATTTGGGTGGGCTCTAAAATTTGGTGAAGAAATGAATTAATTTGGATTTTTGATTGATTTTTGGCCCAAGGTGCACCTCCCAGGGGATGGCTCAGTTCAAATACCAAACTGAGCGCCCAATGTTGCCTTGTGTTGCCCAATTTGGTGTGTCACAGCTCCTTTGTCCGTGTCAATTGCGCGCATGACATCTCCTTGGTGCGCTTCTTGTTGCGCCAAAGTGTGGGGGATGAGGGGAGAGTAGTGCTCAGTTGGGAAAACCAACTGAGCTCCCCATTGTAGCGCCTTGCTTTGGGCTTCAAGCTCCCAGGTTTGACTCTTAGTGGAAGCAAATGGATGCCAATTTCCTTGGAAGAGTGGAGCGCTCCTTCCTTGCCTTTCATGGAGCTCCTTGGTTCAAACCTTGGGAGAGCCATCTTGGCTCATTTTCTTTGCACCAAGAGTAGCGCTCCTCTCCTTGTCTTGCATGAGTTCCTAGGTTCGAATCTTAGCCAACTCACTTTGGCTTATTTTCCTTGCAATCTTGGTAGTGTGAGGTCCCTGATGACAAGTCATCTTAGCCTAGTTTCACTAGTTTTTTCTTTTGTTTTCAATTGATTTTATGCACTTTCTTGAGCCATAAGTAAGCCAATTGAGTAGAATTTCATGTTTCCTTTGATTCAATCAACCATGGAAGAATTAATGCAATTTCATGAGATTTTGTGCTATAATTGTCATATACTATGAAAGAATAACAATCTCATGATTTTGAGCATAGCTTTGATATGTTTGGTTGATTGATGATAGGGGAAAAGAGCTTTGAAGAAGGTTGAAGAAAGAAGGAATGGCTAGGAGCAAGAGAGAACAAAAAGCTTGAGCCAAAGTTTGCCTCAAACTTTAGCTCAAACTTTTGGAAAAGTTGAAATCTCCCTGGAAGAAGCAAAAGCTTGTGCCAACGTTTGCCTCAAGCTTTTTGGCAAATGTTGGCGCCACACACCAACACCCTGGAGGAGAAAAAGCTTGCGCCAACGTTTGCCTCAAGCTTTTTGGCAAACGTTGGCACCACACCAACATACCCAGGGGAGAAAAAGCTTGCGCCAACGTTTGCCTCAAGCTTTTTGGCAAACGTTGGCGCCACCATCAACACACGAGAGCAAAAGTTTGCGCCAACGTTTGCCTCAAGCTTTTTGGCAAACGTTAGCGCCACAAGGCATACAAGAAGGCTCAACGTTTGGCTCAAAGTTTGACCTCAAACTTTAGCCCAAACGTTGATAGCAGCAAAAGGGGGGCAGCTGATATGAAAAGCTTGAGCCAAAGTTTGCCTCAAACTTTGACTCAAGCTTTTATGATTCATGGCCCGGTTCACAATGGGTTTCTCTCCAACTCCAAGAGCAATCAACAGAGGCTTTTATCAACCCAATTCCATCAAGAGCAAAGGCCCAATTCAAGGCTTGAAGACCATTTGAAGAAAGTGTATAAATAGCTTAGGATTTAAGTTTTCAGAGAGCTTCCTTGGAGAATTTTTACATACTTACAGTAGAGAGCTCACCTTTACATTTTTGAATTGTTGCTTTAGAATTCAAGAGAATTAGGAAGGAGAATTGATCTCTCTTCTTCCTTGTTCTTGCTGAGCACTCTTTACTCTTCTTGCTTTGGATCTTGGGTGGAAAATTGAAGAACTTCTGTTTCAATCTCACCTTGAGATCTTGTTTAATTTTCTGCATAATTGAATTTCCATTTCTGTTAATTGCCTCTTCTTCTACTCATTCTGCAATTTACTTTTCTTTATTTCTTGCAATTGAATTCTACATTTGGATCTAGGAAGGCATTGAGATCTAGACTCGGTTATCTAGTCTCTTGTGTCCTGAGATCTAGAGTTTTCATTTTAAATTCTCTCTTTAATGTTTTTCAAGTTCAGAGCATACCTGGAAGAGTATTCATCACTTGATTATGCCTCAACACAAAGTTTCCTCTAAGTTCCATACAATTCATTCTACCAACTGATGTGTGGAAAACGATCCAACACAAAACTCACCGGCAAGTGTACCGGGTCGCATCAAGTAATAATAACTCACATGAGTGAGGTCGATCCCACAGGGATTGAAGGATTGAGCAATTTTAGTTTAGTGGTTGATTTAGTCAAGCGAATCAAGTATTGGTTGAGTGGTTCGTATTTGGCAGAAACTAAATTGCATGAATTGCAAAGGGAGAGTGAAGAATTGCAGTAAATTAAAGAGAACAAGAAGTAAAAGTGTTGAATCTTAAAGAACAAGTAAATTAAATTGCAGAAACTTAGATTGCAAGAAATGTAAATAACTGAATCTTAAAGTGCAAGAAATGTAAATTGCTTGAATTATAAAAGGGTTCAGGGAGCTGGGGTTGCAGAAATTAAACAAGCAGAAGTAAATTGCAACAAAACAGAAGAGTAGAAGGTGAATTGAAGTAAAGTAGATCTAAACAGAAAAGTAGAAATGCTTGAGAAATTAAAACAGAAAGTGATGCTTAATTTGCAGCAATTAAAATGATGTTAAAGATCTCAGGAGTGGAAGAGACTAGAAAACAAGTCTAGATCTCAAATCCTTCCTTGATCCAACAAGAATAATTACAAAAGAAATAAAGAAAAGTAAATTGCAGAAAGAGAAGAAGATGAAGCAATAAACATAAATTGAATTATGTAGTAAAAGTAAACAAGAGATCTCAAGGTGAGACTGAAACAGAATTTCTTCAATTCTCCACCCAAGATCCAAGACGAAAAGTAAAGGGTGCTCAAGCAAGAACAAGGAAGAAGAGAGATCAATTCTCCTTCCTAATTCTCCAAGATCCAAGTTCAAAGTAAAGAGCTCTCAAAATTACAAAAATGGAAATTCAAAGAAGCAAAAGAAAAGTTCAAAGTAAGTAAAAAGGTCCTTTCTAAATCAAACTAACACTTATTTATACACTTCCTAAATTGGATCTAAGAATTTAGGTGGGCTCTAAAATTTGGTGAAGAAATAAATTAATTTGAATTTTTGATGAATTTTTGGCCCATGGTGCACCTCCCAGGGGAAGGTTCGGCTCTTGGCAAGAGCTTTGGCCAAGAGCTTTGGTTCCCTTTCCTTACTAAAGTGTTGCGCGCCCTTCCCTTATGACAAGAGAACAAAGCCCTTTGTAAGAGCCTTTGAGCTCTTGGCAAGAGCTTTACTTGTCCTTGAGGTCCTGATGACAAGTCATCTTAGCCTAGTTTCACTAGCCTTTTTCGTTGTTTTTATTAGATTTTATGCACTTTCTTGCATTCTAAGTAAGTAATTTGGAATGAAAATGCATGACTTCTTTGAATCAATCAACCACCATGTAATTGATGATAAATCATGAGGTTTAAGCTGAATTTAATTGAATTTTAATGATTTATAAACCTTGTGAATTTGGTGATACTTTGATTGGTTGATTTGATTGCTTGTAGGTGAAGAAAGAAGAAAATAAGAAAAGCGTGGCCTAAGGGGCGTTCCAAAGGAAGCAAAAAGCGTGCCCCAAGGGAAGCAAAAGCGTGCCAACATTGAGGAAGAAGAAAGGCTAAGTTAGAAAAATGAACTGAGCTTCACAAGGAATGAAAGGAGAAGGCAAGGTACAAAGCTAAGTTCAAAGAGTTAACTGAGCACTAAAGAAAGCAAGGAAATGGTACAAAACTCAGTTAACTAAGTGAGCTTTATCGGGGACCTCTCCAAATTAATTCAAGATGAAATCCCATGAGTGAAGCCACCAAGTTTCGAACTCATGAGCTAAAGGAAGCAAGGAACACTCCTTGCAATGAAAATGAGAAGAAAATAGCCAAAATGCCTCATCCATGGTTCGAACTTGGAACCACACGCTACTCCTTGCAAGGGAAATCAAGAAGAAATAGCTAAAATGCTTGGGCCAAGTTTCGAACTTTGGAACTCTTTGAGAAGCAAGGGAGGAGCGTCCAACCCTTCCAAGAAAAATAGCCTCCACTTGCTCCCTCTAGGATTCGAACTTGGGAATTCTTGGAGACATAAGGAAGAAGCACCCACTCTTCCAAAGGAAATTGCTCCAAACTTCCTCCACCAAGTGTTGAACCTGGGACCTTGAGGCTGAAAACAAGGCGCCACCAAGGAAAGCTCAGTTGGTTTTTCCAACTGAGCACTACCTTCCCAAGCTCCCCACACTTTGGCGCACAACTTTGCAAACCAAGGGGGCTGTGACAAGCAATTTGGCGCAACAAGGAGCAAGCCTAGCGCACCATGACACGGCCTAGAGCTCAGTTCAAAATTCCAACTGAGCTCTAGTGTCACGCAATGACCAAGGAGCTGGGACGCGCGCACCAAATGACACGGGCAGCAACAATGGAGTGCTCAGTTGGTTTTTCCAACTGAGCTTACCCCTGGGAGTTGAAACCTTGGGCTGAAAATTGAATTTAAAATCCAACTTAATTCATTTCTTCACCAAATCAAAAGCCCATCCAAATTCCAAAATCCAAGAATAGAAAGTGAATAAATAGGAGTTAGTTTGATGTAATTAGGACCTTTTTGACACCTCTACACTTTACTTGGAATTTTCCTTTTAATTGTCATTTTCATTTTTGAGCTTTTTTACTTTTGAATTTAGATCTTAGAGAATTGGGAAGAGGAATTGATCTCTCTTCTTCCTTATTCTTGCTTGAGCACTCTTTTATTTTCTTGTTTTTGATCTTGGGTGAAGAATTGAAGAACTTCTGTTTCAATCTCACCTTGGGATCTCTTGTTTACTTCTTCTGCATAATTGAATTTCAATCTCTATTTACTGCATCTTCTTCTACTCATCTGCAATTTACTTTTCATTTTCTTTTGCAATTGTTCTTGTTGGATCAAGGAAGGATTTGAGATCTAGACTTGTTATCTAGTCTCTTCCACTCCTGAGATCTTCAACCTTTTTTACTTTGCTGCAAATTAAGCATTGCTTTCCTATTTTTTTAAATTCTTCAAGGCATTTTACTCTTCTGTTTAAGATCTACTTCACTGCAATTCAATTTTCTCTTTTATGTTTAATGCAATTTACTTGTTCTTGTTTAATTTCTGCAATCCTAACTCCCAATCCCTTTTACAATTCAAGCAATTTACGTTTCTTGCACTTTAAGCTTCAGCCATTTACATTACTTGCAATCTAAGTTTCTGCAATTTAATTTACTTGCACTTTAAGATTCAGCTCCTTTACTTTCCTGCTCTTTAATTTACTGCAATTTCTCCTTTCCCTTTTACATTTCATGCAATTTAGTTTCTGCAAAGCACAAACCACTCAACCAATACTTGATTCGCTTGACTAAATCAACCACTAAACTAAAATTGCTCAATCCTTCAATCCCTATGGGATCGACCTCACTCATTTGAGTTATTATTACTTGATGCAACCCGGTCCACTTGCCGGTGAGTTTTGTGTTGGATCATTTTCCACACATCAAGTTTTTGGCGCCGTTGCCGGGGATTGATTAGATTGACAATGATTAAGTGAAGTGGAGATCTAGATCAAGCACTTTTTATTTTTCTGTTTCTTTAATTTTTGACTAACACACTAACTGTTTGAATTTTTGCTTAATCCAACTAACATTTCACTTCAGCAATGGATTGAAGTGTTATTGCCTTTCTGGTGTTGTGTGATTCTTATGCTTTGGTTGTATGTCAAGTACAAGGAGAATTACACCCACTTTTTGTGAACAAGACGAAAGAACCCTCAGGAGATTAAGAAGAGCTGAAAGAGGGAAAAACATTGTTGGAGAAGAGGAGTCAGAAGAAGAATTCCAAGATATGGAGGAACACTTAACAAATCCACCAAATGGAGCAGAAGGGACAGCCAATAACAACAATAATCCACCACAGAGAAGAGTTTTGGCTTCCTACACATGTGCAGATCCTAGACATTGTGGGAGTAGCATTCTTACCCCAAATGTTAATGCAAATAACTTTGAACTAAAGCCACAACTCATCACCTTGGTTCAAAACAATTGTTCTTATGGAGGAGGACCACTTGAAGACCCTAACCAACACTTGTCCACCTTCTTGAGGATTTGTGACACTGTCAAAACCAATGGTGTGCACCCTGATAGTTACAAGCTACTGCTATTTCCATTTTCTCTCAGAGACAAAGCCACTCAATGGTTGGAATCCTTCCCAAGAGACAGCATCAACAATTAGGATGATCTAGTAACCAAGTTCCTTGCCAAGTTTTACCCACCTCAAAGAGTTATTAGATTGAAGACTGAAGTGCAAACATTCACACAAATGGGTGCTGAACCCTTGTATGAGGCATGGAAACGATACAAAGCTCTAATCAGGAAGTGTCCACCAGGAATGTTCAGTGAGTGGGACAGATTGCAGAATTTCTATGAAGGTTTGACACTGAAATCTCAAGAGGCTTTGGATTATTCAGCAGGAGGCTCTTTACAACTAATGAAAACGGCATAGGAAGCCCAAAATCTCATTGATATGGTGGCCAACAATCAATATTTCTTTGCTCACCAAAGGCAACGCCAACCATCACAAAGGAAAGGAGTGATGGAGTTGGAAGGAGTGGACTCAATCCTAGCTCAAAACAAAATGTTGCAGCAGCAAATTCAACAACAATTTGAGCAAATGGCCAAGAGGATTGATAGCCTCCAAGTTGCAGCAGTCAACACAAGCCAACCATCATCCACATAGGGGCAAAATGAAGAAACTCAAGAGGAGCAGCAGCAAGAACAAGTCCAGTACATGCACAACCAAAATTCTGGGCCAAATGAAGTCTATGGTGATACTTACAACCCTTCATGGAAGAACCATCCCAACCTTAGATGGGGAGACAACCACAATCAAACTCAACAGCCATGGCAGAGAAACTCAAACCAAAACAATTGGAAAAATACAAACCAAAACAACCAACAAAACAATAGCCAAGCCACATACAGAAAACCACAAAACACCTACCCCAATTCTAACCATCATCTATCCAATAATCAAACCTCAAATCAAAACACTTATCCTCCACCCTTAACACCCCACAATCAACCAATCTCACAAGACTCTCAGAGGATTAACAACTTGGAGCTCTTAATGGAAAATATGATGAAAAATCAAGAGATGACATTGAGAAACCAGGAAGCCTCCATGAAAAATATGGAAAAGGCAAATTGGACAACTCTCCAAGCAAATTACCATTGAAAGGCCATCAAGCTCACTACCAAGTGACACCATTCCTAATCCAAAAGAAGAGTGCAAGGCAATACAACTGAGGAGTGGAAAAATTCTGGTGAAAAATGAAGAAGCAACCAAGAAGCCAAAGGAAAGTGACAAGAAACAAGCTGAAGAAGAGAGAGCCAATGATGAAGATGTAACAACAAGAAAGCAGACCTCAGAAGAGCTCAAAGAAAGGGAAGATCAGCCACAAAAATTAAGGAAAGAGAAGGAAGCAATTAAAGAGCCAACCAAGGTACAAAGGCAGGGAGTGAACTTCACACCACCCTTGCCATATCCTCAAAGGTTCAACAAAGAGACTAAGGACCAACACTTTCCAAAATTTCTTGAAATCTTCAAGAAGTTGGAGATCAATATTCCCTTAGCTGAAGCACTTGAGCAAATGCCCCTGTATGCAAAGTTCTTAAAAGAACTCATCAACAAGAAGAGGAGTTGGCAAGAGAAGGAAACCATACTTCTCACTGAAGAATGTAGTGCTGTGATTTAAGGAGTCATCCCACCAAAGCTTAAAGATCCAGGGAGCTTTGTAGTTTCATGTACCATAGGCAAAATAACCATAGACAAAGCTCTCTGTGACCTTGGTGCTAGCATCAATCTGATGCCACTATCAATGATGAGAAAGCTTGCCATAGAGGAACTCAAACCTACCAGGATGTCTTTGGTGATGGCTGACAGATCAATCAAGACACCCAATTGCATTGTGGAAAACCTGTTAGTGAAGGTTGGGGAGTTTATCTTCCCAGCAGACTTCGTAATCCTGGATACAGAGGAAGAAGGAAACAACTCAATCATCTTGGAAAGGCCATTTTTAGCCACAGCCAGAGCCATTATTGATGTAGAGAAGGGAAAGATGATTTTTAGAGTACATAATGAGCAAATGGTCATCAACGTCTTCAAATCAATGCAACACCCTCCTGAACAAGAAAATTACATGAAGGTGGACATGATAGAAAGTCTAGTGGAGGAAATGTTAGAAGCCACTTGTCATGAGCAACAGGAAGAAGAGGTGGTAGAAATCTCTAGTGAAGACAAGGAGAAAGAGAAGCCAAAACAGGAATTGAAACCTCTTTTCCCTCACCTCAAATATGTGTTCCTGGGAGAGGAAGAGACCCTACCAGTGATCATTAACTCCTCCTTGAATATGGAAGAAGAAACAAAGCTGATTGAAGTGTTGAAAGCTCACAAAGCAGCCTTGGGGTGGACAATTGACGATATTAAAGGTATTAGCCCAACCATTTGTATGCATAAAATTTTGCTGGAAGAAGAATCAAAGCCTATGGTCCAACCCCAAAGAAGGCTCAACCCAGCCATGAAGGAGGTAGTTCAAAAGGAAGTCATGAAGTTGTGGAATGCTGGAATAATTTTCCCAATTTCTGACAGCTCATGGGTGAGCCCGGTTCAAGTTGTACCAAAAAAGGGAGGAATGACGGTCATCACCAATGAGAAGAATGAGTTGATCCCTACCAGGACAGTGACTGGGTGGAGGGTGTGCATAGACTATAGAAGATTGAATGATGCCACAAGGAAAGACCATTTCCCTCTCCCATTCATTGATCAGATGCTGGAAAGATTAGCTGGTCATGCCTATTATTGTTTTTTAGATGGGTATTCTGGTTACAATCAAATCGTGGTGGACCCTAAAGATCAAGAAAAATCTGCCTTCACATGTCCATTTGGAGTTTTTGCATACAGGAGGATGCCCTTTGGGCTGTGCAACGCCCCAGCCACATTTCAGAGGTGTATGCTTTCCATTTTCTCAAATATGGTTGAAAAATTTTTAGAAGTCTTCATGGATGATTTTTCTGTCTTTGGAAATTCATTTAACACCTGTTTGCATCATTTAACTCTTGTTTTGAAAAGATGCCAAGAAACTAACTTGATCTTAAACTGGGAAAAATGCCATTTCATGGTTCCTGAAAGGATAGTTCTTGGGCATAAGGTGTCATGCAGAGGTATAGAAGTTGATAAAGCTAAAATAGAAATTATTGAAAAACTTCCTATACCCGTTAATGTGAAAGCAGTAAGGAGTTTTCTTGGGCATGCTGGTTTCTACAGAAGGTTCATCAAAGATTTCTCAAAATAGCAAAGCCATTAAGCAATTTGCTAGTGATTGACAACCCTTTCATCTTTGATGACAACTGTAAGCATGCCTTTGAAACCTTAAAAAGAAAACTCATCACAGCACCAATCATCACACCCCCTGATTGGAACTTACCTTTTGAACTTATGTGTGATGCAAGTGACCTTGCTATTGGTGCTGTGCTGGGATAAAAGAAAGACAAGTTGCACCGTGTCATATATTATGCCAGCAAAGTGTTAAATAAAACACAGAAAAATTATACAACCACTGAGAAAGAACTTTTGGCGATTGTTTATGCATTTGATAAGTTTAGACAATACTTGATTGGCTCCAAAGTTATAGTGTACACTGACCATGCTGCTCTCAAGTATTTAATGTCTAAACAGGATTCAAAGCCAAGGCTTATTAGGTGGGTGCTGCTACTTCAAGAGTTTGATATTGAAGTAAGAGATAGGAAGGGAAGTGAAAATCAAGTGGCGGATCATTTATCAAGAGTACCACAAGAAACCTATCAAGATAAACCACAACAAGTAAATGAGAACTTCCCAGATGAGCACCTGTTCCAAGTTCAACAAACACCCTGGTTTGCTGACATAGCAAATTACAAAGTGGGAAGGAAGATACCTCAGGAATGTTCTAAGCAACAAGTGAAGAAGCTGCTCAATGAAGTAAGGAAGTTCTTGTGGGATGAACCCTTTTTATTCAAGAGGTGCTCTGATGGAATGATTAGGAGGTGTGTCCATGAAAATGAAATGAGGGACATATTGTGGCATTGTCATGGTTCAGCATATGGTGGACACTTTGGAACAGAGAGAATAGCTACAAAGGTATTACAAAGCGGTTTCTATTGGCCAACTATCTTCAAGGATGCCAGAGAGTTTGTTCACCAATGCAATGAATGCCAAAGAGCTGGAGGATTGACAAAAATGAATGAGATGCCTCAGAATTTCATCTTGGAAGTTGAGCTATTTGACCTATGGGGCATTGATTTCATGGGACCTTTTCCCCCCTCTTATTCTTTCAGATACATCTTGGTAGCAGTAGAGTATGTCTCAAAATGGGTGGAAGCCATAGCCACAACCACTTGTGATGCACAAATTGTCCTTCAATTCCTTAAGAAGCATATCTTCACTAGATATGGAGTACCCAAGGGCCTTGTCAGTGATGGTGGTGGTCACTTCTGCAACAAACAAATGGAGAAACTCCTCCACAAATATGGAGTAATCCATAAAGTAGCCACACCATACCATCCTCATACTAATGGTCAGGCTGAGTTAGCAAACAGAGAGTTGAAGAGAATTCTAGAAAAAACAGTGGGAAGCACAAGGAAAGATTGGGCCAGGAAGTTAGAAGATGCACTCTGGGCATACAGGACAGCTTTCAAAACTCCCATTAGAAACTCCCCATTTCAGCTATTATATGGAAAATCTTGTCACCTCCGTGTGGAGCTTGAACATAAACCTTTTTGGGCCACTAAACTCCTCAACCTTGATTCTCAAGCAACAGGAGAAAAGAGGCTGCTACAACTAAATGAGTTGGATGAGTTTAGACTAGAAGCTTATGAGAATGTTAAGATATACAAGGAGAGAGATAAGAGGTGGCATGACAAGAAGATCTCAAAGAAAGAGTTCAAGCCAGGACAGCAAGTGCTCCTGTATAACTCAAGGCTCAAGATCTTCCCTGGCAAGCTCAAGTCCAAATGGACAGGTTCGTATCTAGTAACAAAAGTCTTTCCTTATGGAAGTCTTGAGCTGCTAGATGAAGCCACACAGAGCCACTTCACAGCAAATGGACATAGAGCAAAGCCTTATTTAGGAGGACAATGGGACAAGGAAAAGGAAGTTCAGTACCTGAACTGAACAAACACAGAGAATGTCAAGCTAGTGACAATAAAAGAGCGCTTGTTGGCAGGCAACCCAACCTGAGGTAGTTTCTTTCCATAGTTATTTCAATAAAGAGGTTAATTAGCCTTATCTATATTGCAAAAAGCTAAGTTTGGTGTTGCACACCAAAACAATATAAGGGAGAATGAAGGATTCTAAGTTTGGTGTTCCACCAAAAATCTCATCATAAAACATATTCTCACCCCCTACATAATGCTAGCTTTGAGCATTTAGATAAACTAGTTAACTATTTTGTTGTTTCCAAATCATTAGTTTATTTCTTTTGAAAAAGAAAAAGAGTTTACATATAATTTGTTGCATGAGAAATATTGGCAAGGAACTAAGTTTGGTGTTCACACACCAAAATAAGTTCGAGAGCCCACACACAAGCTTTGCAGATTTACCAACACCTAAAAGGGTTGAACAGCAAACAACATTTGAGGAGCAGGCAGAAAAATAGCCAACAAATTAAAAGAACACCTGAATTACAACTCAAAAGGAGCAAATGGAAGTAAGAATGGAAAACTGTAACTCAACAGGTTGTATCTATTCTTGATCCTTGTTGTTATGTAATGAATTAATTCAAAGAGTCCTTTATGTCTGGCTGGAATGATTATTTAGTTGCAAGTGGAAGTACATGTTAAAGAAAGCTATCTGCATAATTTTTTCTTGAAAGTTATCTGTATAATAATTGTCATCACTCATCAGCTTGAACACTTTGTCTTGTCTCCCTTGCAGTTTGAATAAAAGAAAGATGTTTGATTTAGAAAAGTAATTGTTCAATTTGCAAAAGCTAGAATGAAAGTTAGTGGTGGTGTGTGTTTGATTCAACTATTAGCTCATGGAATAAATGTTGCAGAATGACTTGTTTCTTAAAGCTTAAGCTAGTTTGCTGCTATGATCCTTCAATTAATGAAAGCCCCTTGAAAATAAACCAAAACAGAAAGAAAAGGAAAGAAGAAAAGCCAAAAGTTGGCAAAGAAACAAACAATAAGGCTAGACACCGATAGCTTGGACCCTAGGACATATGCCTGTGGTGTTTATGTACTAGGATATGCTTGGACAAGTAGGTTCTAAGGAGTATTTTAAAACTTGGCAACTTAGATCAACTAATTTGGGATTGCCAACTGAAAGTCCACAATAAAGAGCAACCTAGCTACAAAACATTTAGTAATCCAAAGAGATGCTGGGCATCAATGATCCTAGGAAGAAAGAAGTGAGCCATGTGTCTGTGGTGAAAAAAAATGTTGAGTGAAAATAAGCCAAAGGCCACTACAACATTTGACACCAAGCCTTTAATAAATAATAAGCTCTGAAATGCAAAAGAAAGAAGAAAAAGCTAACAAGGGAATTAAGCAAAAAGGTAAGGAATCATAGCAGCAACCTTGGTGAACCCTTAAGGAAACATTGTTTGTTTTGACAGCAAGCAATAAATGAGCTATTTTTGATCTGCATAAAACCCCATAAATAAAATTCAACTATTTTCCTAATAAGGACATGCATACTTATCTATTTCATTCTATCTTCTCTTATGTTTAAGTGCTTGCTTGGGGACAAGCAAGTTTTAAGTTTGGTGTTGTGATGACAAGTCATCTTAGCGTAGTTTCACTAGCCTTTTTCTTTGTTTTTATTAGATTTTATGCACTTTCTTGCATTCTAAGTAAGTAATTTGGAATGAAAATGCATGACTTCTTTGAATCAATCAACCACCATGTAATTGATGATAAATCATGAGGTTTAAGCTGAATTTAATTGAATTTTAATGATTTATAAACCTTGTGAATTTGGTGATACTTTGATTGGTTGATTTGATTGCTTGTAGGTGAAGAAAGAAGAAAATAAGAAAAGCGTGGCCTAAGGGGCGTTCCAAAGGAAGCAAAAAGCGTGCCCCAAGGGAATTTCGAAAACTCCATAATTATTTTATATCCGCCTGACTGGGATTTACAAGGTGACCATAGCTTGCTTCATACCAACAATCCCCTGCAACGGCGCCAAAAACTTGGTGCACGAATTGTGAATCACACTTTTCACACTCGTACCACTAACCAGCAAGTGCACTGGGTCGTCCAAGTAATACCTTACGTGAGTAAGGGTCGAATCCCACGGAGATTGTTGGTTTGAAGCAATCTATGGTTATCTTGCAATTCTCAGTCAAGAAGTCAATTATATTTATTAGTTGAATTGCGAATAAACAAGAGAGCATGGATTAAAGGTTACTTGTTATGCAGTAATGGAGAATATGTTGGAGTTTTGGAGATGCTTTGTCTTCAAAATTTCTGCTTTCCCTTGTCTTCTGATTCACGCATGCACGTCCTCCTATGGCAAGCTGTGTGTAGGTGGATCACCGTTGTCAATGGCTACCATCCATCCTTCTAGTGAAAAGGGTCCAGGTGCGCTGTCACCGCACGGCTAATCATCTGCAGGTTCTCAATCGTACCGGAATAGGATTTACTATCCTTTTGCGTCTGTCACTACACCCAGCACTCGCGAGTTTGAAGTTCGTCACGGCCATCCAATCCCAGAATCCTACTCGGAATACCACAGACAAGGTTTAGACTTTCCGGATTCTCATGAATGCCGCCATCAATCTAGCTTATACCACGGAGATTCTGATTAAGGAATCTAAGAGATATTCATTCAATCTGATGTAGAACGGAGGTGATTGTCAAACACACGTTCGTGTATTGAGGAAGGTGATGAGTGTCACTGATCATCACCTTCTCCATAGTTAGGCGCGAATGGATATCTTAGATAGGAACACGCATGTTTGAATGGAAAACAGAAGTACTTGCATTAATTCATCGAGACACAGCAGAGCTTCTCACCCCCAACAATGGAGTTTAGAGACTCATGCCGTCAAAGAGTACAAAGTTCAGATCTAAAAATGTCATGAGATACAAAATAAATCTCTAAAAGTTGTTTAAATACTAAACTAGTAACCTAGGTTTACAGAAAATGAGTAAACTATAACAGATAGTGCAGAAATCCACTTCTGGGGCCCATTTGGTGTGTGTTGGGGCTGAGACTAAAGCTTCTCACGTGCCTGGGGCTGTTTTGGGCGTTCAACGCCAGCTTTGGATCCTTTTCTGGCGTTGAACTCCAACTTGCAACTTGTTTCTGGCGCTGGACGCCAGAATTGGGCAGAGAACTGGCGTTGAACGCCAGTTTACGTCATTTATCCTTGAGAAAAGTATGGACTATTATATATTTCTGGAAAGCCCTGGATGTCTACTTTCCAACACAATTGAAAGTACGCCATTTGGAGTTCTGTAGCTCCAGAAAATCTATTTTGAGTGCAGGGAGGTCAGAATCCAACAGCATCAGCAGTCCTTTTTCAGCCTGAATCAGATTTTTGCTCAGCTCCCTCAATTTCAGCCAGAAAATACCTGAAATTATTGAAAAACACACAAACTCATAGTAAAGTCCATAAATGTGGATTTTGCCTAGAAACTAATGAAAATAAACTGAAAACCAACTAAAACATACTAAAATCTATATGAAATTAACCCCAAAAAGCGTATAAAATATCCGCTCATCACAACACCAAACTTGAACTGTTGCTTGTCCTCAAGCAACTAGACAAATAAAATAGAAGACTAATAAGTCAAGAAGCAATAATATCTCAGAGTTTTTGAGTGAAGCTCAGATTCTAATTAGATGAGCGGGACTAGTAGCTTTTTGCTTCCGAACAGTTTTGGCATCTCACTTTATCCATTGAAGCTCAGAGTGATTGGCATCTATAGGAACTTAGAATTCAGATAGTGTTATTGATTCTCCTATTTCAGTATGATGATTCTTGAACACAGCTACTTTATGAGTCTTGGCCGTGGCCCTAAGCACTTTGTTTTCCAGTATTACCACCGGATACATAAATGCCACAGACACATAATTGGGTGAACCTTTTCAGATTGTGACTCAGCTTTGCTAAAGTCCTCAATTAGAGGTGTCCAGGGTTCTTAAGCACACTCTTCTTTTTGCTTTGGACCTTGACTTTAACCGCTCAGTCTCAAGTTTTCACTTGACACCTTCATGCCACAAGCACATGGCTAGGGACAGCTTGGTTTAGCCGCTTAGGCCAGGATTTTATTCCTTTAGGCCCTCCTATCCACTGATGCTCAAAGCCTTGGGATCCTTTTTATTACCCTTGCCTTTTGGTTTTAAGGGCTATTGGCTTTTTCTGCTTGCTTTCTCTTCTCTTTTTTTTTTCTGCAAGCTTTGCTCTTTGCTGCTTTTTCTTGCTTCAAGAATCATTTTTATGATTTTTCAGATTATCAATAACATGTCTCATGTTCATCATTCTTTCAAGAGCCAACATATTTAACAATCTTAAACAACAAATTCAAAAGACATATGCACTGTTCAAGCATTCATTCAGAAGACAGAAAGCATTGCCACCACATGTTACTAATTAGAATTTTTCTTATTAAAAAAAAACTCGAATTTTATTGCCTCTTATTCAAAAGATCTACTATTTTATTCATGTTTGATGATGATGAGAAAAATAGACTATAACTTAATTGGAGGTAAAATCAAAATAGACACTAATTACTACTATATGACTCCTAAGGTAAACTCTTATAACGACAACTATCACAGAGTTAAAGCAGAAATTGGAATTTAACAACCTTTGTTCTGGGAAGTGGATGTTCCTCGGATCTGTGGGGTGCTTGGTCCTTCAAGAGATAACTTCTGGCACTTCAATTCCCTCAAGTCACGCCCTTGCTCTTCCCGTTCTTTAATCAAATAGCAAAGAATTTGACTTTGTTCCTTTTGTTCCTTTATTATTTGTTCCATAGCTTCTTGCATCTTGGTAACTGATGTTTCAAGATACTCCCAATATTCAGATTGAGAGATTTCTGGGAGAAATTCCTGTGTTTTCTTCTTGATGGGGTCATCCTGTGCTTGTTGTTTTTCCATTGATGCTTTGGTGATTGGTTTCTCAATTGAGGTATACTCAGTTATTCCCATCCTTACTCCAGCGTCCTTGCAGAGCAAAGAAATCAAGCTTGGGTAAGCCAACCTGGCCTCTTTAGAATTTTTATTAGCAATTTTGTAGAATTCAGTTGAAATCAGTTGATGAACTTTCACTTCTTTTCCCATCATGATGCAATGGATCATCACTGCTCTTTTAACAGTGACTTCAGAACGGTTGCTGGTGGGCAGCAGAGAATGCCCAATGAAGTCCAGCCATCCTCTGGCAACTGGTTTGAGATATTCTCTTTTGAGTTGATTTGGGACACCCTTCGTACTGGTGGTCCACCTGGCTCCAGGGATACATATATCCTCTAGAATCTTATCCAGGCCCTTGTCTGTTCTCATCATTCTCCTGTTGAAAGAGTCTGGATCATCTTTCAGCTGAGGTAGCTTTAAGATCTCCCTGATCTTGTCAGGGTTGGTATGAACAATCTTTCCTCTGACCACGGTCCGATATTCATAGAAAGCAGTTCCAGATAGTTTTTGCTTGTCTGTCTGCCACATGTTAGCATAGAACTCCTGGACCATATTCCTTCCCACTTTCGTCTCAGGATTAGCTAGGACCTCCCAGTTCCTGATTCGAATTTGCTCCTGGATCTCCGGATATTCGTCTTCTTTCAGATCGAATCTAACTTCTGGGATCACTGATCTTAGACCCATTATTTTGTAATAATGGTCTGAATGTTCTTTAGATAAGAACTTCCCTTGATTCCAAAGTGGTTTTGGAACGCTCTCTTTCTTGCCTCTTGAAGTGGGTTGTTTTTCCTTAGGAGCCATGATCTTAGTGATCACGGATAAATACACCAAACTTAGAGGTTTGCTTGTCCTCAAGCAAAAGAAAAGAAAGGAGAGGGATAGAAGGAGAGCTAGGTGCAATTGTTGATGGAGGGGGGAGGCCGAACCCATATTTAAAGGGAGGGGGGTGGGTTCGAAAATTTAGAAAAGATATGATAAAAAAGATTGATTTGGAAAAGATAAGATAGAAGATATGATAAGAGAGGATATAGTTTAAAATTGAAAAGATATGAAAAATTTTTGAAAAAGATAAATCTAGATTTTGAAAAAGATAATGTGGAGATTTGAAAAAGATATTGATGAGTTGAAAAGATTTTTGGAAAAGAGTTGAATTAGATTGAAAAAGAGGGTTTGTGCTTATGGATTAAGATATATTTGATATTTTTAAAGTAGGATTTTTAGAAATCAGGGTTCTTAACATGTGTATGCAAGAAATCATGATTTGAAACATGGAAATTAAAATTAGAATGAAAAATATGAAGAAGAAACGAATTTACCTCCTCCCCATCATCCTGGCGTTCAACGCCCAAATGCTGCTCTCCTGGGCGTTCAACGCCCAGTTGTTGCCCTTTTTGGGCGTTGAACGCCAGATAGCTGTCCTTACTGGCGTTTTCTTGCCAGTGAGCTCTTTTTCTCTGTTTTGTGTGCAGATTCCTTCTGTAACCCTGTGAACTTATGCAATTGATTCTTTACCTTGTTATTAATGAACTTAATATAAACAAATAAAAATAAAAATAGGGCAAAATGCTTAGAGGATTGATGCCCCATGGCTGGGTTGCCTTCCAGCAAGCGCTTCTTTATTGTCTTTAGCTGGACCTTGCTGAGCTTTTAATCTAGCTTCAGCCTTGAGCACTCTTGCTCAACGTTGCCTTCAAGATAGTGCTTGATTCTCTGTCCATTGGCAATGAACTTCTTATCAGAATCAATATCTTGAAGCTCCATATAACCATATGGTGATACACTTGTAATCACATATGGTCTCCTCCACCAGGATTTCAGTTTTCCGGGGAATAGCCTGAGTCTAGAGTTAAACAGCAGAACCTTCTGTCCTGGTTCAAAGATTCTAGATGACAGCTTTCTATCATGCCACTTTTTTTATTTCTCTTTATAAAGCTTGGCATTTTCGAAAGCAGTGAATCTGAATTCCTCTAGCTCATTTAGCTGGAGCAATCTTTTTTCTCCTGCTAATTTGGCATCAAAGTTTAAGAATCTGGTTGCCCAGTAGGCTTTATGTTCCAGTTCCACGGGCAGGTGACATGCCTTACCATACACAAGTTGGTATGGAGAGGTCCCTATAGGTGTCTTGAATGCTGTTCTGTAAGCCCACAGAGCATCATCCAAGCTCCGTGCCCAATCCTTTCTATGGGTACTTACTGTCCGTTCTAGGATTCTCTTTAATTCTCTGTTAGAGACTTCAGCTTGCCCATTAGTTTGTGGATGATATGGAGTAGCTATCTTGTGGCGAATCCCATACTGAACCATGGCAGAGTAAAGCTGTTTGTTGCAGAAGTGAGTGCCCCCATCACTGATCAGTACTCTAGGGACACCAAACCTGCTAAAGATATGTTTTTGGAGGAACTTCAGCACTGTTTTAGTATCATTGGTGGGTGTGGCAATGGCCTCAACCAATTTTGATACATAGTCAACTGCCACCAGAATATAAGTGTTTGAGAATGATGGTGGGAAAGGTCCCATGAAGTCAATTCCCCATACGTCAAACAATTCAATCTCCAAGATTCCTTGTTGAGGCATGGCGTAACCATGGGGCAGATTACCAGCTCTTTGGCAACTGTCACAGTTGCGTACAAACTCTCGGGAATCTCTATAGAGTGTGGGCCAATAGAAGCCACATTGGAGGACCTTGGTGGCTGTTCGCTCACCCCCGAAATGGCCTTCATATTGAGATCCCTGGCAATGCCATAGGATCCTCTGCGCTTCTTCTCTAGGAACACACCTACGGATTATTCAGTCTGCACATCTCTTAAAGAGATAGGGTTCATCCCACAAGTAGTACTTTGTATCAGTGATTAATTTTTTCTTTTGTTGCCTGTTGTACTATTTGGGTATGAACCTTGCAGCTTTATAGTTTGCAATATCGGCAAACCATGGTGTTTCCTGAATGGTAAATAAATGCTCATCCAGAAAAGTCTCAGAGATCTCAAGAGAGGGGAGGGACGTTCCTTCTACTGGCTCTATCCGGGACAGATGATCAGCCACTTGGTTCTCTGTCCCTTTTCTGTCTCTTATTTCTATATCAAACTCTTGCAGAAGCAACACCTGATGACATGTCACCATGTCATGTTTTTCTATGCTTTTTCATACAAGAAATTGATGATTTGTGCTTAAATATTGAATGCTTTTGTACTTAATTGGTATATTTCCTTGATCTTTTAATTTTATAAATCTTGTAGGAAATAAGAAGAAAAAGAAGCAAAAAAGAGCACAAAATAAGCTAAAAAGAAGAAAAGAGGAATTTTGGGCACACTTTGAAGTTGGAGCACATTTTAGAGGCTTAGGCCACACTTTTAAAAGCGTGGCCCATGACCAAATCAAGGAAGAGAAGCATGGCCCAAAGGAAGAAAAGCGTGGCTCAAAACAAGGAGCAAGAGCACAAAGCTCTTGCCGAGAGCTTTAGAGCTCTTGTGGAGAGCTTTACTTCAAATAATCAAAAGCCAAGCTCTTGCCCAAGAGCTTTTTCGGGCTTGCTTCAAGGAAAATGAGCATTGGAAGCAAAATTTTCTCTAAGTTAAAATCTGGGCGCTCACAGCATGACCATGCCTCCTTCAAAGGGCTATAACTTGAGATACAAAAATCCGATTGATGTGCTTCCAGTTGCGTTGGAAAGCTGACATTCAGAGCTTTCTAACGATGTATGGCAATCCATATTTGGCATAGAATTGAGGCACGAGTGAAAGGCATCTTTAAGGGCTAAAAACAAGCAAAAATGAATCAAAGTGCTTCCACCAGGATTCGAAGAGGGATACCAAGGGAAGACACTAGGCGCTACTCTTGTGCCAAGGAAAATGGCCAGCAAATGCTTCACCCAAGACTTGAACCATGGACCTCAAGGACAAGTAAAGCTCTTGGGCAAGAGCTTTTAAGCTCTTGCAAAGAGCTTTGTTCTCTTGTCACAAGGAAGGAACGTGCGCACACTTTGGCAAGGAAGGGAACCAAAGCTCTTGGCCAAAGCTCTTGCCAAGAGCCGAGCTTTCCCCTGGGAGGTGGACCATGGGCCAAAATTCAACCAAAATTCCAATTAAATTCAATTCTTCACCAAATTGAATTGAGGCCAACCAAACCCATTTCTCTTCAAATCCAAAGCAAGCAAAGCCCACATCATCACTCAAAGGCACAAGAACAAGCTAGAATTAGGATTTTCATTTAATTTGTTTTTCATTTCAATGTCATTTTATTCTGTAAAAAGCCTATATAAAGGCATCACTCTCATTTTCAAAAGAGAGCTCGATTAGAAAGGAGGCTAGCTCCAATAGGGAGTTGTGCACTCTTTAGTTTTTATTTTGCTTTCTTTCTTAGTTTTCTTCTCTGTTTTGAATTTTTGGATTGAGATTGGAAGGAATTCTGTTTTCATTCTCCATCTGCAACTTCTCTTGTTCCTCTTCTGCAATTTACTCTTCCATTTTCATTTTGCAATTGTTCTTGTTGGATCAAGGAAGGATTTGAGATCTAGACTTGTTTTCTAGTCTCTTCCACTCCTGAGATCTTGAACCACTTTTAAATTGCTGCAAATTAAGCACTGCTTTTCTGTTTTGATCCTTCACTAAAATTTTCCCTTTCTGTTTAGATTTGCTGCAACTCTCAATTTACTTTCCTGCATATTTACCTTTACTATAATTGTTCTGAATTTGATCTGTTGCTCTCTTTAAATATTCTGCACCCAACCCCCTTTACTTTTCATGCAATTTACATTTCTTGTCATTTAAGATTCTTGCAATTTACATTTCTTGCTCTTTAAGTTTCTGTCCAGTTTACTTTCTGCACTTTAATTCCTCTTGTCATTTACTTTCTGTTGTTTCAACTGTACTCAAATCACTCAATGTTAGCTTGACTAAACTAATCACCCACTAAAGTTGCTTGATCCATCAATCCCTGTGGGATCGACCTCACTCTAAGTGAGTTTTACTACTTGATACGACCCGGTACACTTGCTGGTGAGTTTTTGGTGTTTTGGAAATTCATTTTTCCTCAAAAATACCATCAAGTTTTTGGCGCCGTTGCCGGGGATTGATTTAGATCAACAATGATTAAGTAGGTGAGAAGTCTAGATCAAGCATTTTCTTTATTTTTGTTTTCTATTTTAGATTGAAACCAAGGTGTTTGAGTTTTTGCCTCACTAAGAAATTCTCATCTCTGATATGAGTAATTTCAATTTTCCTTAGTGTTGTGTGTTCCAAAATTCAAATGGAGTTTAACTCATCTTATGATCAAACAAATTTTATGGGATATTACCCACCACCACCAATCTCTAATGGTGGCTGGGAATATCACCAAGAAAATACAAAGTCTGAGTACTCCAATCCATGGAGATTTGTTTCAGAAACACAAGATGAGCAAGAGAATCATATGGGATATCTTCCTCCACCACAAAATGATGCAAGCTGCTATTCTAATGGTGGCTGGGAGGAGCAAAACCAGAAAACATTTGAGAGCCCATATTCCACTTATCAAGAGTCATCTTCACTTGAACGTGCCTTCAATTCACTTATACAAAATTGTCCAACCTCACCTTCCAGTTTTTCATCTGAAAATTCTTCATCACTTGACTATGCCTCAACAAAAAAAACCATCCCAAGACTCACAACCAACACAAACTTCCACGAGCCAAAGATTCTCAATGTTTGAGTCCAGGTTCAACAGACTTGTGGAGAAACAACAAAAATTCTGGAGAGAACTAGAAATCATTTCTCAGGAGACGGATGAGCAATTGGAGGACACGGAGAAACACTTAGAACTACGAAGCAAGGAAAATGAAGACCAATTGATGGATGTGAAGGATAAAGTGGAAGAGCAAGATGAGGAGGCTACTGCATCAAGTGAACTTTCTATGAAGAATGAGGTGGTTGAAAATGAAACTGCACTTGAGGTGATAGAGGAACATGAAACTTCCCTCCCAAAGGAATTAATGGGAAATCATGAAGAAGAAATGGAGGAAGATACTCAAAAGAATTCACACTCAAGTGAAGTAGAGAAGTGCACAGAGGAAGAGCTCAGGGAACCACCAATACAAGAGGCTCTTGATGAAAAGAAGACTCCAACAATCACACAACCACCAAGACTTGGATTCAAGGAAGTGAAGGCAATTAACAAAAGCACCAAGAAGAGGATTGTGACCAAGCTACCAAGGACAACATTCAAGAGGAGGTCAACCACAAGCAATCCAACCCCTGGACCAATGGCAAGCAAGCTCAATCAAGCCATGTATAAAAGAAAGCTTGCTGAGAGGAAACCAAGACAGGGGGCAATAGCTGAATCTTCTCCTCTCTTGAGGTCATTCCTCTTAACAAACTGGAAGAAGAGGAAGAAAGTAAAGAACAACATGCCAACAGTAGGTAACGTTTCTCTTCTATGCTTTGTTCTCTTTCTTTACTTTGTTTAAATTCAATAAAATGGCATATGGTTACATTCTAAGTTTGGTGTTGCCTTGCAACAAATTGTTTTCAATCTTTTTGGATGATTGCATCAAATCAAAAAAATGAAAGTGACACACCAAGATTCTAAGTTTGGTGTGCCACTTATTTTTTCTATGCAAATCATTCAGCAACACCACTTGTTTGCATAATCATAATGTTCTTTGCACTATTATTTTTCTTTTAGTTAGACAATTTTAGTTTTCTCTTTGTTTTTAGTCATTTCTTTGTTTTAAATGCTTTCTTTTATTTACTGTGTTTGTTAATACACTACCAAGAGAGCTTTATTCATGATAGATTCTTAGCTTGGTGATTGTATTTAACATATAACAGTTTCTTTCATTTAGTTTTATTTCAAATAAATTGACATGTGGTTGCATTCTAAGTTTGGTGTTGCTATGCAACAAAATTTGGTTCTAATCCTTACAAGATACTTGCATCAATTCCAAGTGAAAGTGTCACACTAAGTTTGGTGTGCCACTTATTCTTTATGCAAAGTATTATGCTCACCTTCTTAAGTTTGCAATCACAATGTCTCTGTCTCTTGTGCCTTGATTATTATCTTTAATTTTGCTTGCTTAGAACACATGTACTACTAACTTTTCATTGTGTAAGACATTCATGATCCATCTTAGCCCCATAGCCATTGTTCTAATTGTTGCTTGAGGATGAGCAAGCATTCTGAGTTTGGCAAGGGAAGGAGGAAGAATAGAGGAAAAAGGACAACAATAATGAAGATGAACTACAAGGTTGTAGAGTTCTTTTTCTCCTCATTTGTTTCCAACACTTAAAATGCATGATTGTTTTTATATTCTCTGTATGCATGTGTGGTATGAATAAGTATAGCTTGAATATTGATTTGTAACATGTTGCCATGCCATTATGACTACCAACTTGAGTTTTATAAAGCTTAAAGCAGTAAAGTATCATGATCATAAACAAACAAGGAATTAAAGAAGAAATTAGCATGTGCATAAAAGTATTGGAAAGCTAGTATGACTACTTGTTGCTCAATTTCATTGGATTTTATTTAATTGAAGTTTTTATCTAGTACATTTTGTGAAATCTTTTGAAAATCATGAAAACCTTGAAGAAGCAAATAAAATTAAGGCAAAAAAAAAAGAAAAAGGGAAAGAAGCAACACTTGCAGAAGTGACATTTTTCTGAAGTGACATTTTTCCCAGTTTAAGACTAGGTTGGTCTCTTGGCATCTCTTCAGGACAAGTTTCAGGTGATCAAGACAGGAGCTGAATGAGTCTCCATATACTGAGAAGTCATCCATGAAGACTTCTAGAAATTTTTCCACCATATCAGAGAAAATAGAGAGCATGCATCTCTGGAAGGTTGCAGGCGCATTACACAGCCCAAATGGCATCCTTCTATAAGCAAACACTCCAGATGGACATGTGAATGCTGTTTTCTCTTGATCCTGGGGATCTACTGCAATCTGGTTATAGCCTGAGTAGCCATCCAAAAAGCAGTAATAATCATGACCTGCCAGTCTTTCTAGCATCTAGTCTATGAATGGTAAAGGAAAATGATCCTTTCTGGTGGCTGTATTGAGCCTTCTGTAGTCAATACACATGCGCCACCCTGTAACTGTTCTTGTAGGAACCAGTTCATTTTTTTCATTATGAATCACTGTCATGCCTCCCTTTTTTGGGACGACTTGGACAGGGCTCACCCAGGGGCTATCAGAAATAGGATAAATAATCCCAGCCTCTAGTAATTTGGTGACCTCTTTCTGCACCACTTCCTTCATGGCTGGATTTAGCCGCCTCTGTGGTTGAACCACTGGTTTAGCATTATCTTCCAATAAGATTTTGTGCATGCATCTAGCTGGGCTTATGCCCTTAAGGTCACCTATGGACCACCCAATAGCTGTTTTGTGTGTCCTTAGCACTTGAATAAGTGCTTCCTCTTCCTGTGGATTTAAAGCAGAGCTTATGATCACTGGAAAAGTGTCACCTTCTCCCAGAAATACATATTTTAGGGATGGTGGTAATGGTTTGAGCTCAGGTTTAGGAGGTTTTTCCTCTTCCAGAGGAAATTTCAGAGGCTCTTTCATCTCCTCTGAATCTTCCAAATCAGGCTGAACATCTTTAAAGATGTCTTCCAACTCTGATTCGAGACTCTCAGCCATGTTGATCTCTTCTACCAAAGAGTCAATAAGATCAACTTTCATGCAGTCTTTTGATGTGTCTGGATGCTGCATGGCTTTGACAGCATTCAACTTAAACTCATCATCATTGACTCTCAGGGTTATTTCCCCTTATTGGACATCAATGAGGGTTCGTCCAGTTGCTAGGAAGGGTCTTCCTAGAATGAGAGTAGCACTCTTGTTCTCCTCCATTTCCAGCACTACAAAGTCAGTGGGAAAGGCGAATGGTCCAACTCTGACAATCATGTCTTCAATCACACCTGATGGGTATTTAATGGAGCCATCAGCAAGTTGGAGACAAATCTGGGTTGGTTTAACTTCTTCAGTTAAGCCAAGCTTTCTGATAGTGAATGCAGGTATTAGGTTGATGCTTGCCCCAAGATCGCATAAAGCTGTCTTGGTGCAATTACCTTCTAATATGCATGGTATCAGAAAACTCCCAGGGTCTTTAAGCTTTTCAGGAAAGCTTTTTAGAATGACTACACTGCATTCTTCAGTGAGGAGAACTCTTTCTGTTTCTTTCTAATCCTTTTTATGACTCAGGATCTCTTTCATGAACTTGGCATAAGAAGGAATTTGCTCAAGTGCCTCTGCAAATGGAATCTTTATTTCAAGAGTCCTGAGATAATCTGCAAAAGCGAGCAAATTGCTTATCCTGCTCCTCTTTCCAGAGTTTTTAAGGATAAGGTATCTTGGCTTTATATTCCTCAACCTTAGTTGCTGTAGGTTTATTGCCTACAGAAGTGGTTGAAGAAGCCTTTTTAGCGGGGTTGTCATCAGCACTTGTGTGTGTCTGATCCCTCACTGGCAATTGAGTGCCAGAGTTAGAAGCTGGAGTGACGTTAGATGCCAACTCCTTGTCTGTTCCTGGCATCTGAACGCCAGAACTGTGCCCATTTTGGGCGTTCAACGCCAGATCCTGCCTATTTTGGGCGTTCAACGCCAGATCTTTGCTTGTTTCTGGCGTTGAACGCCAGTCCTTGCTTGTTACTGGCGTTGAACGCCAGTCTTGGGCATGGTCTGGGCGTTCAGCGCCAGCCTTCCACCAGATTGCTGGCGTTTTAACGCCAGAATTACTTTTCCCTGGGCTCTTACTGTCCTCAGGTGAATTTTGGGTGGTTTGCTCATTCCTTAGCTCTTTGCTGCCTTGAGGTGGGGTATTTAATGTTTTCCCACTTCTTAATTGAACTGCTTAGCATTCTTCTGTTATTTGTCTTGACAGCTGCTGCTTTGTTTGCTTCAATTATTCTTCCATTTTTATATTAGCCATCCTTGTCTCTTGTAGTTTATCCTTGAATTCGGCTAACTGCTTTGTTAGAAAGTCCAATTGCTGATTGAATCAGCAGCTTGTTTTACAGGGCTGAGTTCAGCAGTTACTGTTTTAACCTCTTCTTTCATGGAAGGGTCACTGCTTAGGTACAGATGCTGATTCCTGGAAACTGTATCAATGAGCTCTTGAGCCTCTTCAATTATCTTTCTCATGTGGATAGATCCACCAGCTGAGTAATCTAGAGACATCTGAGCTCCTTCTGCAAGCCCATAATAGAAGATGTCTAACTGAACCCACTCTGAAAACATTTCAGAGGGGCATTTTCGTAGCATCTCTCTGTATCTCTCCCAGGCATCATAAAGAGATTCCTTATCTCCTTGTTTAAAGCCTTGGATGTCCAGCCTTAGCTGTGTCATCCGTTTTGGGGGAAAGTATTGATTCAGGAATTTTTCTGTCAACTGTTTCCATGTCCTTATGCTGGCCTTAGGTTAGTTATTTAACCACCTCTTAGCTTGATCTTTTACAGCAAATGGAAACAGTAATAGTCTGTAGACATCCTGATCTATTTCCTTATCATGTACTGTGTCAGTAATTTGTAAAAATTGTGCCAGAAACTCTGTAGGTTCTTCCTGTGGAAGACCGAAATACTGGCAACTTTGCTGCACCATGATAATGAGCTGAGGATTCAACTCAAAGCTACTAACTCCAATGGAGGGTATACAGATACTACTCCCATATAAAGCATTAGAGGGGTTAGCATATGACCCCAGAGTCCTCCTGGACTGTTCATTTCCACTTAAATCCATAATGGAGAAAGGGAGATGATGTCAAATAAAAAATTTATTTTTATTTATTTATTTATTTATTTAATTCGAAAATGAAGTGAATTAAAATAAAATAAACAAAAATGGTTGAAAATTTTCAAAAAAATGAGGAGAGAGAAAGTGGTTAGGAAGTTTTAAAAAGGATATGATGATTTTTGAAAAAGGTTTTAAATTTTGAAAAAAAAATCTGAATTTTAAAGGTAAATTTCGAAAATTTGCTTTAAAATAGAGAGAAAAGATATTTTTGAATTTAAAGAGGAGAGAGAGAAACAATAAGATAGCACATGATTTAAAAGTTTTAGATCTAATGCTCCTTGTTTTTGAAAATTTTGGAGGGAAAACACCAAGGAACACCAAACTTAAAAATTTTAAGATCAAGACACAAGGAAAACTCAAGAACACTTTGAAGACTCACAAGAACACAAGAACATGAAGAAAGAACACCAAACTTAAAATTTTTAGAAAACCGAACTAAAATTTTCGAAAACCAAAGGGAAATCAACAAGAAAACACCAAACATAAAGTTTGGCACAAAATTTAATAGAGAAATTATTATTTTTGAAAAAGATTTTTAAAAAGAGTATACCAAACTGCCACGGACTTAGACCAACGCTCTAGCCAATTGGGCAGTAAATGTAACACTTGTTTTGAAGAAGTATAAAATTTTAATCAAGAACAATAATAAGAGACTCTAAACCAAAAAGAAAAATTTTTCCTAATCTAAGCAACAAAATAAACCGTCAGTTGTTCAAACACGAACAATCCCCGGCAACGGCGCCAAAAACTTGGTATGCGAAATTGTTACTCAGGTTGTGAATTATTGTTCGAAATTGATTCCTTGGCAATGGCACCAAAAACGGATGCACAGAACCATGGTCTAAACATATCTTCACAACTTCGCATAACTAACCAGCAAGTGCACTGGGTCATCCAAGTAATACCTTACGTGAGTAAGGGTCGAATCCCACGGAGATTGTTGGTATGAAGCAAGCTATGGTCACCTTGTAAATCTCAGTCAGGCGGATATAAAATAGTTATGTAGTTTTCGAAATTTAGTAATAAAAGAAGGATAGAAATACTTATGTAAATCATTGGTGAGAATTTCAGATAAGCGTATGGAGATGCTTTCATCCCTCTGAACCTCTGCTTTCCTGCTGTCTTCATCCAATCAGTCTTGCTCCTTTCCATGGCTGGCTTTATGCAAGGGCATCATCGTTGTCAGTGGCTACATCCCCTCCTCTTGTGAAAATGGTCCAAGATGCCCTGTCATGGCACGGCTAATCATCTGAGGTTCCCGATCATGCTGGAATAGGATTCACCCTCCTTTTGCGTCTGTCACTACGCCCAGCACTCGCGAGTTTGAAGCTCGTCACAGTCATTCAATCATTGAATCCTACTCAGAATACCACAGACAAGGTTTAGACTTTCCGGATTCTCTTGAATGCCGCCATCATTCTAGCTTACACCACAAAGATTCCGATTAAGAGATCTAAGAGATACTCATTCAATCTAAGATAGAACGGAAGTGGTTGTCAGGCACGCGTTCATAAGGAATGATGATGATTGTCACGTTCATCACATTCAGGTTGAAGTGCGAATGAATATCTTAGAAGCAAAATAAGATGAATTGAATAGAAAACAGTAGTACTTTGCATTAATCTTTGAGGAACAGCAGAGCTCCACACCTTAATCTATGGAGTGTAGAAACTCTACCGTTAAAAATACATAAGTGAAAGGTCCAGGCATGGCCGAATGGCCAACCCCCTAAAACGTGATCACAGGATCAGAATACAATCCAGGATGTCTAATACAATAGTAAAAGGTCCTATTTATAATAAACTAGCTACTAGGGTTTACAGAAGTAAGTAGTTGATGCATAAATCCACTTTCGGGGCCCACCTGGTGTGTGCTTGGGCTGAGCTTGAAGTCTACACATGGAGAGGTCATTCTTGGAGTTGAACGCTAGCTTTTGTGCCAGTTTGGGCGTTGAACTCCACTTTGCAACTTGTTTCTGGCGCTGGACGACAGAATTGGGCAGAGAGCTGGCGTTGAACGCCAGTTTGCGTCATCTAAACTTGTGCAAAGTATGGACTATTATATATTGCTGGAAATCCCTGGATGTCTACTTTCCAACGCAATTGGAAGCGCGCCATTTTGAGTTCTGTAGCTCCAGAAAATCCATTTTGAGTGCAGGGAGGTCAGAATCCAACAGCATCAGCAGTCCTTCTTCAACCTCTGAATCTGATTTTTGCTTAAGTCCCTCAATTTCAGCCAGAAATTACCTGAAATCACAGAAAAACACACAAACTCATAGTAAAGTCCAGAAATGTGAATTTAACATAAAAACTAATGAAAACATCCCTAAAAGTAACTAGATCCTACTAAAAACATGCTAAAAACAATGCCAAAAAGCGTATAAATTATCCGCTCATCACAACACCAAACTTAAATTGTTGCTTGTCCCCAAGCAACTGAAAATCAAATAGGATAAAAAGAAGAGAATATATTATAAATTCCAAACTATCAATGAAACATAGCTTCAATCAGATGAGCGGGACTTGTAGCTTTTTGCCTCTTGAATAGTTTTGGCATTTCACTTTATCAATTGAGGTTCAGAATGATTGGCATCTATAGGAACTCAGAGTTCAGATAGTGTTATTGATTCTCCTAGTTCAGTATGATGATTCTTGAACACAGCTTCTTTATGAGTCTTGGCCGTGGCCCTAAGCACTTTGTTTTCCAGTATTACCACCGGATACATAAATGCCACAGACACATAATTGGGTGAACCTTTTTAGATTGTGACTCAGCTTTGCTAAAGTCCCCAATTAGAGGTGTCCAGGGTTCTTAAGCACACTCTTTTTTTGCTTTGGACCTTGACTTTAATCGCTCAGTCTCAAGTTTTCACTTGACACCTTCACGCCACAAGCACATGGTTAGGGACAGCTTGGTTTAGCCGCTTAGGCCAGGATTTTATTCCTTTAGGCCCTCCTATCCACTGATGCTCAAGGCCTTGGGATCCTTTTTATTTTCCCTTGCCTTTTGGTTTTAAGGGCTATTGGCTTTTTTTTTTGCTCTTGCCTCTTGGTTTTAAGAGCTTTTGGCTTTTTCTGCTTGCTTTTTCTTTTTCTTTCTATTTTTTTTTGCCTATTTATTTTTATTTTTTTCTGCAAGCTTTGTTTTTTGTTGCTTTTTCTTGCTTCAAGAATCATTTTTATGATTTTTCAGATTATCAAATAACATGTCTCCTAGTCATCATTCTTTCAAGAGCCAACATATTTAACATTCTTAAACAACAACTTCAAAAGACATATGCACTGTTCAAGCATTCATTCAGAAATCAAGAAGCATTGTCACCACATCAATATAATTAAACTAAGTTCAAGGATAAATTCGAAACTCATGTACTTCTTGTTCTTTTGAATTAAAACATTTTTCATTTAAGAGAGATGATGGATTCATAGGACATTCATAACTTTTAAGACATGGTTACTAACTACTAATGATCATGTAATGAAGACATAAACATGGATAAGCACTTAACATAGAAAACGAAAAACAGAGAAAGTAAGAACAAGGAATGAGTCCACCTTAGTGATGATGGCGTTTCCTTCTTGAGGAACCAATGATGTTCTTGAGCTCTTCTATGTCTCTTCCTTGCCTTTGTGGCTTGATTCCTAGTGATTTTTGGTATTTCTATCCTCAGTTGCTTCCAATAACTATGTGGAGGGAAGTGCATCCCCTGAGGTATCTCAGGGATCTCTTGATTTGCAGCCACATGTTCTACCACTGAGCTATAGATCCTTTACATAATTGTTTTACCATACCAAACTTAGAATGTTGCTCGCCCTCGAGCAAGAGAAGAAAGAATAGATGAAGAAGAAGAAGATATGGAGGAGATAGAGGGATGTGTGTATGGATGTGAGTGGTGAATGGAAAACAGAAGGGATGACCATGAATGGAGAGAGAGAGGGTGAGGTGGGTGGGGATCCTGTGAGATTCACAGATCCTGAGATGATCCTGTGGGGTCCACAGATCCTGAGATGATCCTGTGAGGTCCACAGATCTTGAGGTGTCAAGGCATTTACATCCCTGCACCAATTTAGGCATGCAAAATGCCCTTGCACACAACTCTGGGCGTTCAGCGCCAGGTTGGTGCCCATTTTGGGCGTTCAACGCCCATTTGTCGCCCATTTCTGGCGTTGAACGCCAAAACCATGCTTGTTCTGGGCGTTCAGCGCCAGCTCTTCTCCAGGGTGCATTTCTGGCATTCAAACGCCCATATGCTGCCCCTTTCTGGCGTTCAGCGCCAGAACCATGCTCTGTTCTGGCGTTGAACGCCCAAAACATGCTTCTTACTGGCGTTTAAACGCCAGTAAGGCCTTCCTCCAGGGTGTGATTTTTCTTCTGCTGTTTTTGATTTTGTTTTCAATTTTTTTTATTTATTTTGTGACTCCACATGATCATGTACCTATAAAGACATATAACTAATAAAAAATAAAAATTGGGTTACCTCCCAACATGCGCTTCTTTAATGTCAATAGCTTGACAGTGGGCTCTCATGGAGCCTCACAGATGTGCAGAGCTTTGTTGAGACTCTCCAACACCAAACTTAGAATTTGGATATGGGAGTTCAACACCAAACTTAGAGTTTGGTTGTGGCCTCCTAACACCAAACTTAGAGTTTGACTGTGGGGGCTTTGGTTGACTCTGCTTTGAGAAAAGCTTTTTCTGCTTCCTCTCCATGGATGCAGAGAGATATGCTTGAGTTGTAAACACAAGGTTCTCCTTATTTATCTGAAGGATCAATTCTCCTCTGTCCACATCAATCACAGCTCTTGCTGTGGCTAGGAAAGGTCTTCCTAGGATGATGGCTTCATCCTCTTCCTTTCCAGTATCTAGGACTATGAAATCAGCAGGGATGTAAAGGCCTTCAACCTTTACTAACACGTCCTCTACTTGTCCATAAGCCTGTTTTCTTGAATTGTCTGCCATCTCTAATGAGATTTTAGTAGCTTGCACCCCATAGATTCCCAGTTTCTCTATTACAGAGAGGGGCATGAGGTTTATCCCTGAACCAAGGTCACACAGAGCCTTAAAGATCATGGTGCCTATGGTACAAGGTATTATGAACTTTCCAGGATCCTGTCTCTTCTGAGGCAATGTCAGTTGATCTAGATCACTTAGTTCATTGGTGAACAAGGGAGGTTCATCTTCCCAAGTTTCAATGCCAAATAATTTGGCATTCAGCTTCATGATTGCACCAAGAAACTTGGCAGCTTGCTCTTCAGTAACATCCTCATTCTCTTCAGAAGAGGAATACTCATCAGAGCTCATGAATGGCATAAGGAGGTTCAATGGAATCTCTATGGTCTCTAGATGAGCCTCAGAGTCCTTTGGTTCCTCAGAGGGAAGCTCCTTATTGATCACTGGACGTTACAGGAGGTCTTCTTCCTTGGGATTCACGTCCTTCTCCTCTCTTGTGGGTTCAGCCATGGTAATTAATTCAATGGCCTTGCACTCTCCTTTTGGATTCTCTTCTGTATTGCTTGGGAGAGTACTAGGAGGGATTTCAGTGATCCTTTTACTCAGCTGGCCCACTTGTGCTTCCAAATTTCTAATGGAAGACCTTGTTTCATTCATGAAACTCACAGTGGCCTTAGATAGATCAGAGACTAAATTTGCTAAGCTAGATGGATTCTGCTCAGAATTCTCTGTCTGTTGCTGAGTGGATGATGGAAAAGGCTTGCTATTGCTAAACCTGTTTCTTCCACCATTATTAAAGCCTTGTTGAAGCTTTTGATCCTTCCATGAGAGATTTGGGTGATTTCTCCATGATGGATTATATGTGTTTCCATAAGGTTCACCCATATAATTTACCTCTGCTATTGCAGGGTTCTCAAGATCACAAGCTTCTTCTTCATAAGATGCCTCTTGAGTACTGTTGGATGCAGCTTGCATTCCATTCAGACTCTGAGAAATCATATTGACTTGCTGAGTCAATATTTTGTTCTGAGCCAATATGGCATTCAGAGTATCAATTTCAAGAACTCCCTTCTTCATAGGCGTCCCATTACTCACAGGATTCCTCTCAGAAGTGTACATGAACTGGTTATTAGCAACCATGTCAATGAGTTCTTGAGCTTCTGCAGGTGTTCTCTTTAAGTGAATGGATCCACCTGCAGAGGTATCCAATGACATTTTAGCTAATTCAGACAGACCATCATAGAATATGTCCAGGATGGTCCATTCTGAAAGCATATCAGAAGGACACTTTTTGGTCAGTTGTTTGTATCTTTCCCAAGCTTCATAGAGGGATTCACCTTTTTGTCTGAAGGTTTGAACATCAGCTCTAAGCTTGCTCAGCTTTTGAGGAGGAAAGAACTTGGCTAAGAAACCCGTGACCAGCTTATCCCAAGAGTTCAGGCTGTCTTTGGGTTGAGAGTCCAACCATATTCTAGCTCTTTCTCTTACAGCAAAAGGGAAAAGCATGAGCCTGTAGACTTCAGGATCTACTCCATTAGTCTTAAGAGTATCACAGATCTGCAAGAATTCAATTAAGAACTGAAAAGGATCTTCAGATGGAAGTCCATGAAACTTGTAGTTCTGCTGCATCAGAGAAATTAGCTGAGGTTTCAGCTCAAAATTGTTTGCTCCAATGGTAGGAATGGAGATGCTTCTTCCATGTAAATTGGAATTAGGTGCAGTAAAGTCACCAAGCATTCTCCTTGCATTATTGTTGTTGGGTTCGGCTGCCATCTCCTTTACTTGTTCGAAATTTTCAATAAGGTTGTCTCTGGATTGTTGTAATTTAGCTTCTCTTAGTTTTCTCTTCAGAGTCCTTTCAGGTTCTGGATCAGCTTCAACAAGAATGCCTTTTTCTTTGTCTCTGCTCATAAGAAAGAGGAGAGAAAAAGAAAAGAAGAGGAATCCTCTATGTCACAGTAAAGAGGTTCCTTATTGTTAGTAGAGGAAGAAAAGAAGAGAAAAAATTCGAACACAGATAGAAGAGGGGGTTCGAATTTGGTGAGTGATGTGAGGAAGAGATGTTAGTAGATAAATACATAAATAGAATAAGATGAGAGAGGGAGAAGATTTTCGAAAATAATTTTTGAAAAAGAGTTAGTGATTTTCGAAAACAGTTTTTGAAAAAGGTTAGTAATTTTCGAAAATTAAGATTTAAAAATTGAAATAATTAGTTAATTAAAAAGAAATTTTGAAAAAGAGGGAGATATTTTCGAAAATTAGGGAGAGAGAGTTAGTTAGGTGGTTTTGAAAAAGATAAGAAACAAACAAAAAGTTAGTTAGTTAGTTGAAACAAATTTTGAAAAGATAAGAAGTTAGGAAGTTAGAGAAGATATTTTGAAATCAAATTTTTGAAAAAGGTAAGATAAGAAGATATTTTTGAAAAGATATGATTGAAATTAGTTTTTGAAAAAGATTTGATTTTTAAAATCACAATTAATGACTTGATTCACAAGAAATCACAAGATATCATTTTAGAACTTAAAGTTTGAATCTTTCTTAACAAGCAAGTAACAAACTTGAAATTTTTGAATCAAAACAGTAATTGATGATGTTATTTCCAAAAATATGATGTAAAATTAAGAAAAAGATTTTTGAAAAATATTTTTGAAATTTTCGAAAATAACTAAAAAAAATTGAAAAAAGATTTGATTTTTGAAAAGATTTTGAAAAAGATAAGATTTTTTTTAATTGAAAATTTGATTTGACTCATAAAAACAACTAGATTTTAAAAATTTTTGAAAAAGTCAAATCTAATTTTCGAAATTTTAAGAGAGAAAAAGGGAAATATATATATATATATATATATATATATATATATATATATATATATATATATTGAATTTTTATGATGAGAGAGAAAAACAAGAAAAATGATGCAATGCATGAAAGTTATAGATCAAAACAATGAATGCATGCAAGAATGCTATGAATGTCAAGATGAACACCAAGAACACTATGAAGATCATGATGAACATCAAGAACACATTTTTGAAAAATTTTTAATGCAAAGAAAACATGCAAGACACCAAACTTAGAATTCTTTAATGCTTAGGCACTAAGAATTCAAGAATGCATATGAAAAACAAGAAAAGACACAAAACATGCAAATGCAAAGATCAAACAAGAAGACTTACCAAGAACAACTTGAAGATCATGAATTTTCGAAAAAATGCAAGATGCACATGCAATTGACACCAAACTTATAACATGACTCAAGACTCAAACAAGAAACACAAAATTATTTTGATTTTTATGATTTTATAATTTTTTTTGTATTTTCTTTTAATTTTTTTTTTCGAAAATCATTTTGAAAAAGAAAAATAAGGATTCCAAAATTTTTAATATGAATTCCAGAAATCTTATGCTCTTTAGTCTAAAGCTCCAATCAAAGGGTCAGGCATGGCTTAATAGCCAGCCAAGCTTTAGTATATAACTTAGACATGACACGCCTAACATGCCCTACAGTCGTGGCTTTACAGCCAATCAGGCTTCAACATGCTTTATGAAACACTAGAATTCATTCTTAAAAATTCTGAAGAAAAATATATTTTTGAAAACATTTTTATTATTTTTTTTTCGAAAACTGATGAGAAATTTTTTTGAAAGATTTTTGAAAAATTTTTCGAAAATTAAAACAAAAAGAAAATTACCTAATCTGAGCAATAAGATGAACCGTTAGTTGTCCAAACTTGAACAATCCCCGGCAACGGCGCCAAAAACTTGGTGTTGTTGCCGGATCAAACTTGGCACTGATGTTACCGGACTAAAAGCTTGCCGAAAACTCGAACAATCCCCGGCAACGGTGCCAAAAACTTGGTATGCGAAATTGTTACTCAGGTTGTGAATTATTGTTCGAAATTGATTCCCTGGCAATGGCACCAAAAACGGATGCACAGAACAATGGTCTAAACATATCTTCACAACTTCGCATAACTAACCAACAAGTGCACTGGGTCGTCCAAGAAATACCTTACGTGAGTAAGGGTCGAATCCCACGGAGATTGTTGGTATGAAGCAAGCTATGGTCACCTTGTAAATCTCAGTCAGGCGGATATAAAATAGTTATGTAGTTTTCGAAATTTAGTAATAAAAGAAGGATAGAAATACTTATGTAAATCATTGGTGAGAATTTCAGATAAGCGTATGGAGATGCTTTCGTCCCTCTGAACCTCTGCTTTCCTACTGTCTTCATCCAATCAGTCTTGCTCCTTTCCATGGCTGGCTTTATGCAAGGGCATCACCGTTGTTAGTGGCTACATCCCCTCCTCTTGTGAAAATGGTCCAAGATGCCCTGTCACGGCACGGCTAATCATCTGAGGTTCCCTATCATGCTGGAATAGGATTCACCCTCCTTTTGCGTCTATCACTACACTCAGCACTCGCGAGTTTGAAGCTCGTCACAGTCATTCAATCATTGAATCCTACTCGGAATACCACAGACAAGGTTTAGACTTTCTAGATTCTCTTGAATGCCGCCATCATTCTAGCTTACACCACGAAGATTCCGATTAAGAGATCTAAGAGATACTCATTCAATCTAAGATAGAACGGAAGTGGTTGTCAGGCACGCGTTTGATGAGTATTTTGGTGAACAACGAATCTCTCCCAAAACACCACAAATCTAACCGGCAAGTGCACCGGGTCGCATCAAGTAATAAAACTCACGGGAGTGAGGTCGATCCCACAGGGATTGATGGATCAAGCAACTTTAGTGGGTGATTCGTTTAGTCAAGCTAACATTGAGTGATTTGAGTGACAATTGAAGCCAACAGAAAGTAAATGACAAGGAGAATTAAAGTGCAGAAAGTAAATTGGCAAGTAGCTTAAGGGGCAAGAAATGTAAATTGCAAGAATCTTAAATTGCAAGAAATGTAAATTGCATGAAATTAAAGGGGAGTCGGGTGCAGAGAAATTAAAGAGAGCAATAGATCAAGCAACTGGAAATGTAAATTGCAGGAAGAATAAAGGAAATTGGATGCTATGAATTAAAACAGAATTTAAACTGTGAAGTGCAGTGAAGTAAGGAACGCTCAGATTCTCAGCTTAATTGCAAAATAAAATTGAAGATCTCAGGGAATCAAAGAGACTAGAAAACGAGTCTAGATCTCAAGCCCTTCCTTGATTCAACAGCAGACAGATTGAAGAAGAAATGAAGATGGACGCAGTAAATGAAAACTTTGATTCAAATCCCAATTTCTGAAATTATGCAGACAAGCAAAACAAAGAGAAATCTCAAAGGGAGAATGAAACAGAATTTCTTCAATTCTCCACTCAAGATTCAAGACAAGAATGTAAACTAAGAGAGAGCTCTCTAATCCTAATGCTCCCTAGTGGAGCCAGCCTCCTCCCAAATATGAAAATGATGCCTTATATAGGCTTTACAAAATGGAAATGAAAATGAAATTAAAAATAAATTACAATTAAATGAAATTTCTATTTTATCTATTTCTTGTGCCTTTGAGTGATGATCATTTGGGCCCTTGCTCTTGATGGAATTGGGTTGATAAAGGCCTTGGTTGATTGCTCTTGGAGTTTGAAGAGGAACCGAATTGAACCAATTGAACCGGTTTTGAAATTAGCCATAGTTGGACCAAAAGTTTGAGCCAAAGTTAGGGGTCTATCTTTGGCTCCAACTTTTCATAGCAGCAAGCAACATTCTGCTGGTATGGACGTTGGTGCCAACGTTAGGGGTCTAACTTTGACCCTAACGTTGGCCTCCCTTATTCACATTTATGGGGCCAACTTTGTCCTCTTGTCATGTTGCCAATTTTATGCCCAATATAGACTATCATATATGGTTGGAAATCTCTGAATGTCAGCTTTCTAACCCACTTGGAATCACTTCAATTGGACATCTACAACTCAAGTTATGATCATTTGAAGAGGGCATGGTCGCTGGCTTTGGTGTGCAGCGTTTGAGGTAACGTTAGCCCTCAAACGTTGGCGAAAACGCCAGTTCTGGAGGCTCAAATGTATTGTCCACCCCATACTATTATACATTGTTGGAAAGCCCTGGATGTCTACTTTCCAATGCCGTTGGGAGCACATTATTTGGAGCTCTAGAGCTCGAGTTATACTCCTTTGAAGGTGCAGAGGTCAGTTGGCCTCACTGCAGGTTGCCACCATGTTCGTTTATGCACATTGCGAGGCCGTTTTCTCCCTCAATTTTAGTGTCCACCATGCAGTGCCATATATGCTTGGAAAGCTCTTGATTCCTACTTTCCAATGCTTCTTGAATCACCTCATTTGGAGCTCTGTAGCTCAAGTTATTCTTGTTGGAAGTATACCCCTTGTATGCCTTGTGGTGTGTGGCGCCAACGTTAGCCTCCAAGTTAGGGGGCTAACGTTGGCGCAAACGTTGGCCCCTCTCCCTTATGTCTTCATGTGCCAACGTTAGCCTCCAAGTTAGGGGGCTAACGTTGGCGCAAACGTTGGATGGCCAGGGAGGAATTCATGTGCCAACGTTAGCCTCCAAGTTAGGGGGCTAACGTTGGCTCAAACGTGGGGAGCCCATGGAGTAATTTTCATGCCCAACGTTAGCCTCCAAGTTAGGGGGCTAACGTTGGGGCTAACTTCATGCCTCCAGGTTCAATTTCACTTATTCCTCTCTTCACTCCTAGCCATTCCTCTTTGCTTCAACCTTTCTCCAAGCTTTCTTCACCTATCATTAATCAACCAAACACATCAAAGCTATGCTCAAAATCATGAGATATTCATTCTTTCATAATATGTGACAATTTTAGCATAAAACCTCATGAAATAGCATGAATTCATACATGGTTGATTAAATCAAAGGAAACATGAAAATCTACCCAATTGGCTTGCTTATGGCTCAAGAAAGTGCATAATTCAATTAAAAACAAAAGAAAAAGGCTAGTTAAAATAGGCTAAGATGACTTGTCATCAGCGTTCATAAGGAATGATGATGATTGTCACGTTCATCACATTCAGGTTGAAGTGCGAATGAATATCTTAGAAGCGAAATAAGATGAATTGAATAGAAAATAGTAGTACTTTGCATTAATCTTTGAGGAACAGCAGAGCTCCACACCTTAATCTATGGAGTGTAGAAACTCTACCGTTAAAAATACATAAGTGAAAGGTCCAGGCATGGCCGAATGGCCAGCCCCCTAAAACGTGATCACATGATCAGAATACAATCCAGGATGTCTAATACAATAGTAAAAGGTCCTATTTATAATAAACTAGCTACTAGGGTTTACAGAAGTAAGTAGTTGATGCATAAATCCACTTCCGGGGCCCACTTGGTATGTGCTTGGGCTGAGCTTGAAGTCTACACGTGGAGAGGTCATTCATGGAGTTGAACGCCAGCTTTTGTGCCAGTTTGGGCGTTGAACTCCACTTTGCAACTTGTTTCTGGCGCTGGACGCCAGAATTGGGCAGAGAGCTGGCGTTGAACGCCAGTTTGCGTCATCTAAACTTGTTCAAAGTATGGACTATTATATATTTCTGGAAAGCCCTGGATGTCTACTTTCCAACGCAATTGGAAGCGCGCCATTTTGAGTTTTGCAGCTCCAGAAAATTTATTTTGAGTGCAGGGAGGTCAGAATCCAACAGCATCAGCAGTCCTTCTTCAACCTCTGAATCTGATTTTTGCTCAAGTCCCTCAATTTCAGCCAGAAAATACCTGAAATCACAGAAAAACACACAAACTCATAGTAAAATCCAGAAATTTGAATTTAACATAAAAACTAATGAAAACATCCCTAAAAGTAACTAGATCCTACTAAAAACATACTAAAAACAATGCCAAAAAGCGTATAAATTATCCGCTCATCAGCTTTCAATCAATACTCCTAAACCAGTTGGTTTTAAGGTATTAGGTGTTAAAGCACCCCTAAGGATTTACTTGCTCAAGCCTCTCTCTTTGGCACATTCGACCACAAGCATTTACCAGGATAACAACTCTTTGAGTTCTTGTTTTTTTCTTCTTTTCTGCCTAGTAATTGATGCTCAGAGCCTTGGGCCATGTTCTTTTGTTTTTGTATTTTCTTTATTTTCTTTTGTTTTCTGCTTCTTGGATCAATAAATATTTGAGAATCTCCACAATACTTCTTTGAACTCTATGTCCTGCCTATGAGCTCCCATGCAAGTTTTCATAAGCATGCAACCTCAATGCATAATCGTACAACTAGAACCACCACTTCTCCTAATCTTTTGCTTGCCTCAAAATTGTTGAATTCCTCAATCCCTCTTTTCAAAGAACTTTCATGTGATGCATTTTTGAGACATTGAGTGCAAACAAGTTTGGAGATTATAGGGTTATGAATGATCAAGCATCTTAATTATTGAAGTGCAGAGAAATTATACTAGACAGAAAGATAGATAAGGGTATAATATCATTTTCAATCATAGCAGTGATGTAAAATAATCACTTAACAATACAACCTTTTGAAGTTTGCTTGCTTTACTCCTCATCATCATCATTGCTGGTCTTTATATTCCTTTTTCCTCTTTTTGGTTGACGATGCTTAATTCTTCCAAAAGCTTGTATGATACTCTGTAATGATATTAAAAGTTGCTTGTTCCCAAGTACTTGAAAAATGGTTAGCATGCATGAGTTATTTGTGGGCTTTTGCACTTACTTTGATGTGGGAACACCAAACTTAGTACCTTGCCAATGGTTCTCGAGCATCAGACTGACCATATGTAGAACTTCTTTTTCTTTACCAAAGATAATAAAACTAAAGATTAGGAAACAATAGAATAGTTAATTAGTTTATCTAAATGTTTGAAGCTAGCATTGTGCCGAAGGTGAGAATATGTTTTATGATGAAATTTTGGTGGAACACCAAACTTAGAATACTTCATTCTCCCTTATATTATTTTGGTGTGTAACACCAAACTTAGCTTCTTGCAGTATAGATAAAACTAATTGACCTTTTTATTAAAACAGCTATGAAAAGATAACTTCCTCAGGTTGGGTTGCCTCCCAACAAGCGCTTCTTTATTGTCACTAGCTTGACATCCTCCATCCTCTGATCATGGAAGTTGAGGCTTCTGTTTCCTTTGATTTTCTCCTCTTACTATGGGCTTTCTTTTCTCCATTTCTTCTTGAGGAACTTCTCTGTGGTACTTTTCTTTGATGATTGCTTCTTTTCCCGTAGCCCTCTTCTCACTTGCCTCTATGATTGCTTTCCCTTTCTCATACCTGGCAACTTTCTCATTGTCTTTTAGGTTGTCTTCAGTGGCTCTGGGGAAGTATTTGCCCTTTCCTCACCCATTTCTGCAAGGTGCTTAGCCAGTTGTGCCATTTGCCTCTCAATTCTTCTGATTGAGGTTTCCTGGTTCTGTGTTATCTCATCTTGGTGCTTCATCATTCTCTCTATTAAGATCTCTAAGTTGGTGATCCTTTGAGAGTCTTGTGAGATTGGTTGGTTGTGAGGTGTCTGAGGTTGGAAGGGTGAGTGTTGTGGTGGTGGTGTGTAGTGGTTGATTTTGGTATGGTGGTGTTTTTGCTGGTTTGGGAAATTGGGGTTGTTGTAGTTGAAGTCCCTTGGTCCTTGATTTTGGTGCTCACTCCTCCTCCAGTTGTAATGAGTCCTCCAGGGTGGGTTGTACACATCACCTTGGAACTTGTGTTGGAACATGCTTGAGGTACTACTTAGAGAGTGTGTTTGCTCATGATTTTGTTGCCCACAGTTAATTGCTCCAAAACCTTTTTCAGATTGATTCCAACCATGGGGATTTTGAGGTAGGTTATGTGCATTTGCCACAGCAGTTCGCAGCCCATCAATTTTTCTGTCCATCAGTTCTAGTTGTTGCTAAAGCTGTTGATGTATCTGCTTGCTTTGGGCCATGATTGCACTGACACCTTCAATTTCCACCACTCCCTTCTCTTGTGTGAATGATTGCACTTCTACTTTTAGCGTATCAATTCCCTGGGGTTATTTCAACTTAGCCAGGAATTCACTCATTAGATCCTCCCATCCGATTATGCTTCCCTGTGGGAAGGCTTCAAGCCATTGAGCAACATCGTTCATGGTGATGGGAGGATGCTTCAATTCATGGGTTACATTGTCATCTGGGGTGAGGACACTACTCCTGCAACAGCTAGGATTCGTTGACGTCTCTTTCATGATCTGCACAATCACAAACAGTCTAAATGAAGATTGAATATACTCATACCAAAATATGGTCAGAGGGTTAGTTGACACAATATGTCAAACAGTTAATAGACTTGAAAGATCAATAGGAGAAAATTGCTTCTCTCGTATATTCAATCAAGCAACAGCATAGGATTCACATAGAGCCAGAAAAAAACCAGAAGAACTCTACTCTATTGCTAAAGTGGTGTTTTAGTTAGCTTAAGCAAAAATTCAAACAGTTAGTGTGTTAGTCAAAAATTAAAGAAACAGAAAAGAAAAAAAATTGCTTGATCTAGATCTACACTTCACTTAATCATTGTCAATCTAATTCAATCCCCGGCAACAGCGCTAAAAACTTGATGTGTGGAAAACGATCCAACACAAAACTCACCGGCAAGTGTACCGAGTCGCATCAAGTAATAATAACTCACATGAGTGAGGTCGATCCCACAGGGATTGAAGGATTGAGCAATTTTAGTTTAGTGGTTGATTTAGTCAAGCGAATCAAGTATTGGTTGAGTGGTTTATAATTGACAGAAGATAAATTGCATGAATTGTAAAGGGAGAGAGAAGAATTGCAGTAAATTAAAGGGAACAAGAAGTAAAAGTGCTGAATCTTAAAGAACAAGTAAATTGAATGGTGGAAACTTAGATTGCAAGAAATGTAAATAACTGAATCTTAAAGTGCAAGAAATGTAAATTGCTTGAATTATAAAAGGGTTCAGGGAGCTGGGATTGCAGAAATTAAACAAGCAGAAGTAAATTGCAACAAAACAAAAGAGTAGAAGGTGAATTGAATTAAAGTAGATCTAAACAGAAAAGTAGAAATGCTTGAGAAATTAAAACAGAAAATGATGCTTAATTTGCAGCAATTAAAAAGATGTTGAAGATCTCAGGAGTGGAAGAGACTAGAAAACAATTCTAGATCTCAAATCCTTCCTTGATCCAACAAGAGCAATTGCAAAAGGGAATAAAGAAAAGTAAATTGCAGAAAGTGTAGAAGAAGATGCAGTAAACAGAAATGGAAATTGAATTATGCAGAAAAGTAAACAAGAGGTCTCAAGGTGAGATTAAAACAGAAGTTCTTCAATTCTCTACCCAAGATTAAAAGCAAGAAAATAAAAGAGTGCTCAAGCAAGAACAAGGAAGAAGAGAGATCAATTCCCCTTCCCAATTCTCTTAGATCTAAATTCAAAAATAAAAGCTCAAAATGAAAATGAAAGTTCAAAGAAAAATTTCAAAGTAAAGTCTAGAAATCCTAATTAAATCAAACTAGCTCCTATTTATACACTTTCTATTCTTGGATTTTAGAATTTAGATGGGCTTTTTAATTTGGTGAAGATTTGAATTTAATTGGATTTTTGAATGAATTTCAGCCCATGTGAAAGTTGCTCCTAGGAGGATGCTCTGATCATGTGGGGAGCAGAGCATTGGAGCCTTGTGTGGGGATCCTTTGTTGCGTCCAAGGCTGGGAGAAGCATTAGGGGAATGCTCCGCTCATGTGGGGAGCGGAGCATTGGGGCCTTGTGTGCATGTCTTGCGCGCACCCAACTCCCTGGCTGTGTCAAATGTTGCACACCTTGCTTCCCTGGACCATGTCAAGCATGCTTGTGTGTGCCAAGCTTTAGCGCTCTGCTCTCCTTGTGAGCTGAGCATTGGTGCTTCCAAGGGGAGGTCCTTGGTTCGAAACTTGAGGGAAGCATGCGCTGGTGCCATTTCCTTGGTTTCTTGTATTGCCTTTGCTCCTTGCTTCCTCATGGTGCTGTGTTCGAAACTTGGGGGATGCTTTTGGCCAATTTTTGGCTTGTTTTCCTTGTGAGTAGCGCTCCCCTCCTTCCCTTGGGTCATGGGTTCAAACCTTGGAGCAAGCATTGGCAACTTATTTCCTTTGATTTATTTTTGGTGGAAGCCCGATAATGCTCCCAAGGAGAGCAGAGCATTGTTTTTCCTTTCCTTGTTTCTTGGCTTCAAATTGTGCTCAGCTCTCAAGGGGAGCAGAGCATTGAAGCTTGCCTCCTTGGTTCATTGTTGCGCTCCCTTGGAGAGCACCGGGCTCTTGAGGAGAGCTTCGTGGCTTCCCTCCTTTCATGTGCCACACTACTCAATTCCCTTTGCCACATTATTTTCTTCCTTGGGCCACACTTCTTAAGCCACGCTTTCTTATTTTCTTCTTTTCTTCACCTACAAGAAATCAAAACAACCAATCAAAGTATCACCAAATTCACAAGGTTTATAAATCAATAGAAATCAATTAAATTTGGCTCAATCCTCATGATTTATTATCAATTAAATGGTGGTTGTTTGATTTAAAGAAACCATGCATTTCCACTCCAAATTACTTACTTATAATGCAAGAAAGTGCATAAAACCTAATAAAAACAAAGAAAAAGACTAGTAAAACTAGGCTAAGATGACTTGTCATCACACCAAACTTAGAATCCTTCATTCTCCCTTAATTTATTTTGGTGTGCAACACCAAACATAGCTCCTTGCAATATAGATAAGTCTAATTAACCCTTTTATTGAAATAGCTATGAAGAGTGAACTACCTCAGGTTGGGTTACCTCCCAACAAGCGCTTCTTTGTTGTCACTAGCTTGACATCTTATTCTTTGATCATGGAGGCTGAAAATCATAGTGCCTTAGCTTTTCTCCTCTTACTGTGAACTTCTTTTTGGTTTCCTCTTTGATGATCTTTAGGTGTTCAAGTGAAAGGATCCGGTTCACAGTGTAGTACTCAGGTAATTGTGGACACACCTTCATTTGTTGGGTGTTTAACATCACTTTATCCCCTGGTGAGAAGCCTTCAGTGGAGATTTTCTTGTTTCTCCACCCTTTTGGTCTCTTCTTCTTTTCTTTCTTAGAAGATACTTCATGCTTTGGTGGTTCTTTATATGGAGTGTTGAGGTTCTCATCTGGGGGTTTTAGATCTAGTTCCTCCTTGATTTCTTTGGTCTGTTGCACCATTTCTACTTCTTTCAAGCATGGATTTAGAAGTCTTGGAGTTAACTCATTGACTGCCTCCTTCAGGCTTTGATCTCTAGCCTTATCCTTCATAAAATATTCTTCCTAAATGGGCTCATGCAAGGTTTTAAAAACATGGAATGCTAGGTGCTCATCATGCACTCTCAGCAACAATTCCCCTTTTTCAACATCTATCAATGCTCTGCCCGTAGCTAGGAAAGGCCTCCCCAGGATGATGGGAGTGTTAGGGTCCTCTTCTATATCTGAAATAACAAAGTCAGCAGGGAGAAAGAATTTTCCCACTTTTACCAACACATTCTCCACAACTCCCAGTGCTTGCTTAATGGATTTGTCAGCCATTTGGAGAACTATTCGTGTGGACTTCAGCTCTGAAATTTGAAGTTTCCTCATTAAAGACAAAGGCATCAAGTTTATGCTTGCACCGAGGTCACAGAATGACTTCTCAATTGTTATGTTTCCTATGGTGCAAGGTATGTAAAAACTCCCAAGATCATCTTTCTTCTCTGGCAACTCTCTTTCGAGGATAGCACTACATTCCTTTGTCATCTCAACAATCTGTCCCTCCTTTAGGGATCTTTTCTTTGTGAGTACTTCTTTCATAAATTTGGCATTTAATGGCATCTGTTCAAGTGCTTCTAAGAAAGGAATATTGATGCTGAGACTCTTGAATATATCCAGGAATTTTGAGTATTGCTTATCCTCATTTTCTCTCCGAAACCTTTGAGGGTATGGAAGTTTGGGGACATATGACTTCACCCCTTCCTTCTTCTCTTCTAGCTGTGGCTCAAGGATGTTTTTGTCTCTCTTTGAGCTTTTTGCATTCTTGGTCTTTCTATCCTCTTCACTTTTCTCTTCTGTCTCTTCTTGTGGAACTTCTCTGTTGTGTTCTTCCTGATTGATGGCTTCCTTCTCCTCAGTCTTCTCAGTTTCCACTATGATTGATTTGCACTCCTCCCACTTTGTAGCTTTTTCTTTGTCCCTTGGGTGGGTTTGAGTGGTACTAGGGGATGCATTCGGTTGCTTCTCACCCATCTCTGTAATTTGTTTAGCTATTTATTCCATATGCATCTCAAGATTTCTGATTAAAGCTCCTTGGTTTTTACTTGTTATGGCTTGATCTTTCCTTGCTGCTTCCTGATCTTGTTTTGCCATCTCTTGATTTTTCATGAGTTTCTCCATCATTATCTCTTGGTGCTTCATCATCTTTTCCATCAATATCTCCAAGTTGGAGATTCTTTGAGTGTCTTGTGATGCTTGTAGCTGGTTGTAAGATGTTGAAGATTGATGGTAGGTGTTTTGGTTAGTGGTTTGGTTATTGGGTGGATAGTAGCTGGAATTTGGGTGGTTGTTTTGGGGTTTTCTATATGGATTAGGGTTAGTATTTTGTTGGTTGTGGTTTTGGTTGTTTCTTGAGTTGTTTTGGTTTGAATTTCTTTGCCATGGTTGCTGGTTTTGAGTGTGGTTATCTCCCCATCTGAGATTTGGATGGTTCTTCCAGGATGGATTGTAGGTGTCACCATAAACTTCATTTTGGCCTGAACCTTGGTTGTGCACATATTGAGGTTGTTCCTGCTGCTGATCCTCTTGAGTTTCTTCATTTGTCCCCTACGTGGGTGATGGTTGGCTTGTGTTTACTGCTGCAACTTGGAGGCTATCAATCCTCTTGGCTATCTGCTCAAATTGTTGTTGAATCTGCTGCTGCATTATCTTATTTTGAGCTAGGATGGTGTCCACTCCTTCCAACTCCATCACTCCTTTCTTTTGTGATGGTTAGCGTTGCCTTTGGTGAGAAAAGAAATACTGGTTGTTAGCCACCATATCAATGAGATTTTGAGCTTCCTCTGCAGTCTTCATCAACTGTAGAGAACCTCCTGCTGAGTGATCAAGAGCCTCTTGAGATTTCAACGTCAAACCTTCATAAAAATTTTGCAATCTGTCCCATTCATTGAACATTTCAGGGGGACACTTCCTAATCAGCGCCTTGTATCTCTCCCATGCCTCATAGATGGGTTCAGTGTCCATTTGTGTGAATGTTTGGACCTCAGTCTTCAATTTGATGATCCTTTGAGGTGGGTAAAATTTAGCAAGGAACTTGCTCACTAGATCGTCCCAATTTTTAATGCTATCTCTTGGGAAAGATTCCAACCATTGAGTAGCTTTGTCTCTGAGAGAAAATGGAAATAATAGTAGCTTGTAGCTGTCAGGATGCACTCCATTAGTTTTGACAGTGTCACAAATCCTCAAGAAGGTGGATAGGTGCTGGTTTGGATCTTCCACGGGGCCTCCTCCATAAGAACAGTTGTTCTGCACCAAGGTGATGAGTTGGGGCTTCAATTCAAAGTTATTTGCATCGACATTTGGGGTAAGGATGCTACTCCCACAATGCCTTGGATTAGCAAATGTATATAAAGCCAATACTCTCCTTTGGGGCTGACCATTGTCGTTGGCCACTCCCACTTGTGGATTTGTTGGATTTTCCTCCATTTTTTGGTTCTCTTCTCAACCTCCAAAGTGTTTCAGGATCAAAAGGTGTGGATTCATCGCTTCTTCCTCCTGACATAAACACAGAACCAGGAACCAGAATTAAACACTCTATTGCTAGAGTGAAGTTAGTGTTAGCTTAAGCAAAAATTCAAACAGTTAGTATGCTTAGTAAAAAGAAAAAGAAAAAGTGCTTAATCTAGACCACCACCTTACTTAATCATTGTCAATCTAATCAATCCCCGGCAACGGCGCCAAAAACTTGATGTGTGGAAAACGATCCAACACAAAACTCACCGGCAAGTGTACCGGGTCGCATCAAGTAATAATAACTCACATGAGTGAGGTCGATCCCACATGGATTGAAGGATTGAGCAATTTTAGTTTAGTGGTTAATTTAGTCAAGCGAATCAAGTGTTGGTTGAGTGGTTTGTATTTGGCAGAAACTAAATTGCATGAATTGCAAAGGGAGAGGGAAGAATTGCAGTAAATTAAAGAGAACAAGAAGTAAAAGTGTTGAATCTTAAAGAACAAGTAAATTAAATTGTAGAAACTTAGATTGTAAGAAATATAAATAACTGAATCTTAAAGTGCAAGAAATGTAAATTGCTCGAATTATAAAAGGGTTCAGGGAGCTGGGGTTGCAGAAATTAAATAAGCAGAAGTAAATTGCAACAAAACAGAAGAGTAGAAGATAAATTGAAGTAAAGTTGATCTAAACAGAAAAGTAGAAAAATAAAACAAGAGATCTCAAGGTGAGATTGAAACAGAATTTCTTCAATTCTCCACCTAAGATCCAAAACAAGAAGTAAAGAGTGCTCAAGCAAGAACAAGGAAGAAGAGAGATTAATTCTCCTTCCAAATTCTCTAAGATCCAAATTCAAAGTAAAAAGCTCCAAATTACAAAAAATGAGAATTCTCAAAGAAGCAAAAGGTCCTTTCTAAATCAAACTAACACTTATTTATACACTTCCTAATTTAGATCTAAGAATTTGGGTGGGCTCTAAAATTTGGTGAAGAAATGAATTAATTTGGATTTTTGATTGATTTTTGGCCCAAGGTGCACCTCCCAGGGGATGGCTCAATTCAAATACCAAACTGAGCGCCCAATGTTGCCTTGTGTTGCCCAATTTGGTGTGTCACAGCTCCTTTGTCCGTGTCAATTGCGTGCATGACATCTCCTTGGTGCGCTTCTTGTTGCGCCAAAGTGTGGGGGATGAGGGGAAAGTAGTGCTCAGTTGGGAAAACCAATTGAGCTCCCCATTGTAGCGCCTTGCTTTGGGCTTCAAGCTCCCATGTTCAACTCTTAGTGGAAGCAAATGGATGCCAATTTCCTTGGAAGAGTGGAGCGCTCCTTCCTTGCCTTTCATGGAGCTCCTTGGTTCGAACCTTGGGAGAGCCATCTTGGCTCATTTTCTTTGCACCAAGAGTAGCGCTCCTCTCCTTGTCTTGCATGAGTTCCCAGGTTCGAATCTTAGCCAACTCACTTTGGCTTATTTTCCTTGCAATCTTGGTAGTGTGAGGTCCCTTGTTCAAACCTTGGAGGAGGCTTTTTGGCCAATTCTTCTTGTTTTTCTTGCAAGGAGCGTTCCTTGCTTCCCTTGGGTCATGAGTTCGAGACCTTGAGGCTTCATTCCTTGGAATTGCATCTTGAATTAATTTTTGAGAACCCCCGATAAAGCTCACTTAGTGAACTGAGCTTTATGTCCTTGCATTGCTTTCTTTGATGCTCAGTTCACTAAGTTAACTGAGCTTTGTGCCTTGCTTTCTCCCTTTTTTTTCCTTGTGGAGCTCGGTTCACTATCCCAACTTAGCTTTCCTTCTTCCTCAATGTTGCTATGCTTTTACTTCTCTTGGGCACGCTTTTTGTTTCCTTTGGGCACATTCCTTAGGCCACGCTTTTCTTATTTTCTTCTTTCTTCACCAACAAGTAATCAAATCAACCAATCAAAGTATCACCAAATTCACAAAGTTTAAAATTCATTCATAGTTCAATTAATTTTGGCTTAAACCTCATGATTTTGTATCAATTAAAGGGTGGTTGGTTGATTTAAAAAAATATGCAATTCTACTCTAAATTACTTACTTACAATGCAAGAAAGTGCATAAAACCTAATAAAAACAAAGAAAAAGACTAGTAAAACTAGGCTAAGATGACTTGTCATCATTAGTATTTTTTATTTTTTTACAATTAGAAAAAAAATATTTTTTTAGTTTAAAAATAAAAAAATAAATTTACAGATCTGTTATTTACCAGAATATGCTAGACTTTATTTTATATTTCTAATAAAAGTAAAAAAATTAATCATATAATTTAAAAATTCAAAAATAAAAAATTTAGTTTTTTAAAATTTTTAATTTTTTAAATTTTTTTTATCTTTTTGTTCACCGGATAATGCTACAACCAGACAGTTGACTTTTTTTTGCTGCACTTATTCACAAATTAAGAATAAATTAATTTAAAAAATTTAAAATTTTAATTTTTTTATTTTTTAGATATCATTGGAATTTTTATTTTTTTAGTTTAAAATTAAAAAAAATTAAATTTACTAATCTGTTATTTACCAGATATTGCTGGACTTTATTTTATTTTTCTAATTTATATAAAAAAATTAATCATATAATTTAAAAATTCAGAAATAAAAAATTTATTTTCTTAAAAATTTTAATATTTTTAAAAATATTTTTTTATCTTTTTATTCACCGAATAATGCTACACCCGGATAGTTAACTTTTTTTTGCTCCACTTGTTCACAAATTAAGAATAAATTAATTTAAAAAATTTAAAATTTTAATTTACAGATCTGTTATTTACCAAATATTGATGGACTTTATTTTATTGTTCTAATTTAAATAAAAAAATTAATCATATAATTTTAAAATTCAAAAATAAAAAATTTATTTTTTTAAAATTTTTAATTTTTTTTAAAAATAATTTTTTATCTTTTTATTCACCGGATAAGACTACACCCTAACAGTTGACTTTTTTTTGCTGCACTTGTTCACAAATTAAGAATAGATTAATTTAAAAAATTTAAAATTTTAATTTTTTTATTTTTTGGATAACTTGGAATTTTTTATTTTTTTACAATTAGAAAAAAAATTATTTTTTTAAGTTTAAAAATTAAAAAAATAAATTTACAACGATGCACTTGCTATTGCTAATACTAGTACATCGGAGAATTCTGAATTGGTTAGTTTAAATAGCCCCGGACTGTGGAACAAGGGAGTATCCCGAACCTACACCGAGGTATTGACGGCGATTCTCAAATATCGCAGAACCGAACGGGATATGATGAGATAGAATGCAATAGAGACAAACAAAAGACAGGGGGAACGGGTTACCTACTTTTAACGGTCAAAGCGAACCCAACCCTTTCATTTCGAATTCAAGAATTCGGAATGAACCAAACCTCCCCAAGTAGGATTCGAACCTACGACCAGTCAGTTAACAGCCGACCGCTCTACCACTGAGCTATTGAGGAACAACGGGAAATTTGATCTCATAGAGTTCAATTCCCGTTCTCAACCCATGACCAATATGAGCTCGAAGTTTCCTTCGTAACTCCTGGAACTTCTTCGCAATGGCTCCGTTCCATGCCTCATTTCAAAGGGAACCTCAAAGTGGCTCTATTTCATTATATTCCACCCATATCAAAATTCCACTCATTTTAGATCCCCCTCTTTGGTGTCAGTGAGATAAGAGATGTCGTTTCTAGTCTATCTCTTTCTATTTCTATATAGAAATATGGAAGGTTGAAAAATCATTATATAAATATATGGATTGAAAATTAGATAATAATCCAGAGATTGCAATAGATAATAAAAAACAGAAGATAATAAAAAACAGAGGTTTGCGATGATTTTTCAATCTTTTATACTAGATAATCTAGTATACTTATGCATGAAGATAATGAATTCGGTCGTTGTGGTCGGACTCTATTATGGATTTCTGAGCACATTCTCCATAGGGCCCTCTTATCTCTTCCTTCTTCGAGCTCGGATTATGCAAGAAGGGACCGAGAAGAAACTATCAGCAACAGTTGGGTTTATTACGGGACAGCTCATCATGTTCATATCGATCTATTATGCGCCTTTGCATCTAGCATTGGGTAGACCTCATATAATAACTGTCATACCTCTACCCTATCTTTTATTTCATTTCTTCGGCAATAATAAAAAAACTTTTTGAATTATGGGGACAAGAAAAAGAATTCAATACGTAAATTTAGCATTCAAAGAATATTCTTTACTAATCTTATTTTTCAGTTATTTAACCCCCTTGTCTTACCAAGTTCCATATTAGTCAGATTAGTAAACATCTAAAAAAAGAGAGCAAATTACTAAAAGAATGAATAAAAAAGATAATAATATATATATATATATATATATGAAGAAATTCATCCACCCCCAATATATTTTATAGCCTCTCCCATAAAAAAACTTAAGATACCAATTCCATTTGGAATTGCATCAATTACTTGTCTATCAATATAATGATTTATTTTAGCTAATTTTCTTACATTTGTAATGAAAAAACTTCCATAAAAAGCATCCAGATAACCACGATTAGATGACCAATCATATATGGCATTGATTATTTTTTCTAGAATTTTTGTTTTAATAGATATTGTTGGACATTATTTTATTTTTCTAATTGAAATAAAAAAATTAATCATATAATTTAAAATTTCAAAAATAAAAAATTTAGTTTTCTAAAATGTTTAATTTTTTAAAAATATTTCTTATTTTTTTATTCTCCGGATAATCCTGCACTCAGAAAATTGTCTTTTTTTTGTTGCACTTGTTCACAAAATAAGAATAAATTAATTTAAAAAATTTAAAATTTTAATTTTTTTATTTTTTTTAAAATTAGAAAAAAATTTATTTTTTTAGTTTAAAATTAAAAAAAATTAAATTTACTAATCTGTTATTTACCAGATATTGCTGGACTTTATTTTATTTTTCTAATTTATATAAAAAAAATTAATCATATAATTTAAAAATTCAGAAATAAAAAATTTATTTTCTTAAAAATTTTAATATTTTTAAAAATATTTTTTTATCTTTTTATTCACCGAATAATGCTACACCCGAATAGTTAACTTTTTTTTGCTCCACTTGTTCACAAATTAAGAATAAATTAATTTAAAAAATTTAAAATTTTAATTTTTTTATTTTTTGGATATTGTTGGAATCTTTTATTTTTTACAATTAGAAAAAAAAATTATTTTTTTAGTTTAAAAATTAAAAAATTTAATTTACAGATCTGTTATTTACCAAATATTGATGGACTTTATTTTATTGTTCTAATTTAAATAAAAAAATTAATCATATAATTTTAAAATTCAAAAATAAAAAATTTATTTTTTTAAAATTTTTAATTTTTTTTAAAAATAATTTTTTATCTTTTTATTCACCGGATAAGACTACACCCTAACAGTTGACTTTTTTTGCTGCACTTGTTCACAAATTAAGAATAGATTAATTTAAAAAATTTAAAATTTTAATTTTTTTTATTTTTTGGATAACTTGGAATTTTTTATTTTTTTACAATTAGAAAAAAATTATTTTTTAAGTTTAAAAATTAAAAAAATAAATTTACAACTCTGTTATTTAATAGATATTGTTGGACATTATTTTATTTTTCTAATTGAAATAAAAAAATTAATCATATAATTTAAAATTTCAAAAATAAAAAATTTAGTTTTCTAAAATGTTTAATTTTTTTAAAAATATTTCTTATTTTTTTATTCTCCGGATAATCCTGCACTCAGAAAATTATCTTTTTTTTGCTGCACTTGTTCACAAAATAAGAATAAATTAATTTAAAAAATTTAAAATTTTTTATTTTTCAATTTTTTTAGTTTTATAATATTTTTGGAATTTTTTATTTTTATTCTATTAGAAAAAATTTATTTTTTAGATTAAAACTTTAAACAAAAATAAAAAATTTATAGATCTTTTGTTTACTGGATATTGCCAAACTTTATTTTATTTTTCTAATTTAAATAAAAAATATTTAATAATATAATTTAAAAATTAAAAATAAAAAATTTAATTTTTGAAAATTTTTTATTTTTTTAAAATATTTTTTTATCTTTTTATTCACCAGATAAGACTACAGCCGGACAGTTGACTTTTTTTGCTGCACTTGTTCACAAATTAAGAATAGATTAATTTAAAATATTTAAAATTTTAATTTTTTTTATTTTATGAATAATTTGGAATTTTTTATTTTTTATACAATTAGAAAAAAATTATTTTTTAAGTTTAAAAATTAAAAAAATAAATTTACAACTCTGTTATTTAAGTGATATTGTTGGACTTTATTTTATTTTTCTAATTGAAAAAAAAATTAATCATATAATTTAAATTTTCATAAATAAAGATTTAGTTTTTTAAAAATTTAAATTTTTTTAAAAATATTTTTTATTTTTTTATTTTCCGGATAATGCTGCATTCAGAAAATTGACTTTTTTTTGCTGCACTTGTTCACAAAATAAGAATAAATTAATTTAAAAAAATTTAAAATTTTTTATTTTTCAATTTTTTTAGTTTTTGAATATTTTTGGAATTTTTTATTTTTCTACTATTAGAAAAAAAATTTATGTTTTAGTTTAAAACTTTAAACAAAAATAAAAAATTTACAGATTTGTTATTTAATAGATATTGCTAAACTTTATTTTATTTTTCTTATTTAAATAAAAAATATTTAATATTATAATTTAAAAATTTAAAAATAAAAAATTTAGTTTTTTAAAATTTTTATTTTTTTAAGAATATTTTTTATTTTTTATTCACTGGATAATGCATCACACGGACAGTTGACTTTCTTTTGTTGCACTTGTTCACAAATTAAAAATAAATTAATTAAAAACATTTAAAATTTTAATTTTTTTATTTTTGGATATTGTTAAAATTTTTTATTTTTTTACAATTAGAAAAAAATTATTTTTTTAGTTTAAAAATAAACAAAATAAATTTACAGATCTGTTATTTACTAGAATATGCTTGACTTTATTTTATATTTCTAATAAAAATAAAAAATTAATCATATAATTTAAAAATTCAAAAATAAAAAATTTAGTTTTTTAAAATTTTTAATTTTTAAATTTTTTTTATCTTTTTATTCACCGGATAATGCTACAACTAGATAGTTGACTTTTTTTGCTGCACTTATTCACAAATTAGGAATAAATTAATTTAAAAAATTTAAAATTTTAATTTTTTTATTTTTTAGATATCGTTGGAATTTTTTATTTTTTAAAATTAGAAAAAAATTTATTTTTTTAGTTTAAAATTAAAAAAAATTAAATTTACTAATCTGTTATTTACCAGATATTGCTGGACTTTATTTTATTTTCCTAATTTATATAAAAAAATTAATCATATAATTTAAAAATTGAGAAATAAAATTTTTTTTTTAAATTTTAATATTTTTAAAAATATTTTTTTATCTTTTTATTCACCGAATAATGCTACACCCGGATAGTTAACTTTTTTTTTGCTCCACTTGTTCACAAATTAAGAATAAATTAATTTAAAAAATTTAAAATTTTAATTATTTATTTTTTGGATATTGTTGGAATCTTTTATTTTTTACAATCAGAAAAAAATTTATTTTTTTAGTTTAAAAATTAAAAAAAATAAATTTACAGATCTGTTATTTACCAAATATTGATGGACTTTATTTTATTGTTCTAATTTAAATAAAAAAATTAATCATATAATTTTAAAATTCAAAAATAAAAAATTTATTTTTTTAAAATTTTTAATTTTTTTAAAAATAATTTTTTATCTTTTTATTCACCGGATAAGACTACACCCTGACAGTTGACTTTTTTTTGCTGCACTTGTTCACAAATTAAGAATAGATTAATTTAAAATTTTAAAATTTTAATTTTTTTATTTTTTGGATAACTTGGAATTTTTTATTTTTTTACAATTAGAAAAAAAATATTTTTTAAGTTTAAAAATTAAAAAAATAAATTTACAACTCTGTTATTTAATAGATATTGTTGGATTTTATTTTATTTTTCTAATTGAAAAAAAATTAATCATATAATTTAAAATTTCAAAAATAAAAAATTTAGTTTTCTAAAGTTTTTAATTTCTTTAAAAATATTTTTATTTTTTTATTCTCCGGATAATGCTGCACTCAAAAAATTGTCTTTTTTTTGCTGCACATGTTCACAAAATAAGAATAAATGAATTTAAAAATTTAAAATTTTTTATTTTTCAATTTTTTTAGTTTTAGAATATTTTTGGAATTTTTTATTTTTCTTCTATTAGAAAAAAATTTATTTTTTAGTTTAAACCTTTAAACAAAAATAAAAAATTTACAGAGCTTTTGTTTACTGGATATTGCCAAACTTTATTTTATTTTTCTAATTTAAATAAAAAATATTTAATAATATAATTTAAAAATTAAAAAATAAAAAATTTAGTTTTTTAAAATTTTTATTTTTTTAAGAATATTTTTTATTTTTTATTCACCAGATAAGACTAATTTTTTATTTTTTATTCACCAGATAAGACTACACCTGGACAGTTGACTTTTTTTGCTGCACTTGTTCACAAATTAAGAATAGATTAATTTAAAAAATTTAAAATTTTAATTTTTTTATTTTTTGAATAATTTGGAATTTTTTATTTTTTATACAATTAGAAAAAAATTATTTTTTAAGTTTAAAAATTAAAAAAATAAATTTACAACTCTGTTATTTAACAGATATTGTTGGACTTTATTTTATTTTTCTAATTGAAATAAAAAAAATTAATCATATAGTTTAAATTTTCAAAAATAAAAATTTAGTTTTTTAAAATTTTTAAATTTTTTTAAAAATATTTTTTATTTTTTTATTCTTCGGATAATGCTGCTGATGACATGCCAACATGTCATATTTTTCTATGCTTTTTCATACAAGAAATTGATAATTTGTGCTTGAATATTGAATGCTTTTGTGCCTAATTGGTATATTTCTTTGATCTTTTAAATTTTATAAATCTTGTAGGAAATAAGAAGAAAAAGAAGCAAAGAAGCACAAAATAAGTTAAAAAGGAGAAAAAAAGAGCTTTGGGACACACTTTGAAGTTGGAGCACACTTTGGAGGCTTAGGCCACGCTTTTATGGCCAAATTAAAGGAGAATAGGCAATCAGCACACAAAGCTCCGCTCTTGCCCATCATCGTGATGCAATTTCAACTTGGAAGCAAGAATTTTCACTAAGTTAAGCTTGGGCGCTCACAGCATGACCATGCCTCCTTCAAAGGGCTATAACTTGAGCTACAGATGTCCGATTGATGTGCTTCTGATTGCGTTGGAAAGCTGACATTCAGAACTTTCCAACGATGTATGGCAATCCATATTTGGCATGAAATTGAGGTACGAGTGAAATGCATCTTTAAGGGCAAAAAACAAGTAAAAAAATCGTCCAATGCTTCCATCAAGGTTCGAAGCTGGAGCCTCACTCCAAAGCAAAGTAGCGCTCTACATCATTATTGTGCTCCGCTCTCTTGGAGAGCATTGTCGTGCTTCACTAAGAAAAAAATGAGGAACATAGCATGGAGAAGTGCTCCCACTAAGTTTCGAACTTGGGACCTCACCCAAGCAAAAGGAGTGCTCCGCTCTTGCCAAGAGCAGAGCGCTACTTTCCTTATTCCTTGCAAGTGTGACACGGTCAGGGAGCAATGTTGCACGCACAAGACTTGGCAAGGCTTGGATGTTGCGCTCTTGGGGAGAGCTGAGCATTGCCCTGGGAGCAACACCCATGGGCCAAAAATTCAATAAAATTTCATTTTAATTCAATTCTTCACCAATTGAACCAAGGCCATCCAGATCCACTCTTCCTCAAATCCAAAGCAAGCTAAGCCCATTATCATCACTCAAAGGCACAAGGATTAATTAGCTTAGGAATTTATTTTATTTTGTAATTTATTTTTAATTTCATTTTCATTTTGTAGAAAGCCTATATAAAGGCATCATTCTCATTTCATGAGAGAAGGCTAGCTCTATTAGGGAGCAATAGGAGTAGGATAGAATAGCTCTCTCTCTTTTAATTTTCCTTGTTGAATTTGAGAATTGAAGATCACATTGGAGTTTTCTTTTCCTTTCTGTTTCACTTTCCTTCCTTTGCAAATTTCCTTTCTGTTTTGATTGAGAGAGCAATTGAGATCTTAGCTTCCTTTCTGTTTTTACTATTTCATTGAAATTGTTAATTTCTCTTTGAGATTTGATCTAAGTCTTCTTTCTGGTTTACTTTTCTACATACTATTTCTCTGCAAATTTACATTCTGCCAATTTACATTGAGTTTGCTGTGAGCTTGATTTACTTTCTTGTATTTTCCTTTTCTGTCAATTGTTCTTAATTCTACTTCATTGCTCTCTTTAATTTCCAGCACCCATCCCTTTTACATTTGATGCAATTTACATTTCTTGTCATTTAAGATTCTTGCAATTTACATTTCTTGCTCTTTAAGCTTCTGTCCAATTTTACTTTCTGCAACTTTATAATTCTCGCAATTTACTTTCTATTGATCAACTTCACACAATTCACTCAATGTTAGCTTGACTAAACTAATCACCCACTAAAGTTGCTTGATCCATCAATCCCTGTGGGATCGACCTCACTCTAAGTGAGTTTTACTACTTGATACGACCCGGTATACTTGCCGGTTAGTATTTGTGTGTTTGGAAATTCATTTTTCCACAAAAACACCATCAAGTTTTTGGCGCCGTTGTCAGGGATTGATTTAGATCAACAATGATTAAGTGGGTGAGAAGTCTAGATCAAGCATTTTCTTTATTTATGTTTTTTATTTTAAATTGAAACCAAGGTGTTTGAGTTTTTTCCTCACTAAGAAATTCTCATCTCTGATATGAGTAATTTCAATTTTCCTTGGTGTTGTATTTTCCAAAATTCAAATGGAGTTCAACTCATCTTATGATCAAACTAATTTTATGGGATATTACCCACCATCACCAATCTCTAATGGTGGCTGGGAATATCACCAAGAAAATACAAATTATGAGCACTCCAATTCATGGAGATTTGCTTCAGAGACACAAGATGATCAAGAGAATCATATGGGATACTAACCACCACCACAAAATGATTCATATCATTATCCTCATGGTGGATGAGAGTATCACCAAGGAATGAAAGAGCATGAACATTTTCCAGAGCCACAAAGTGACTCATATTGTTATGGCACGTACACAAATGATGGCTGGGAAGGAAAATGCAATGATTCACGTTCTAATTATTCAAGGACATTATCACTTGATTGTGCTTCCAGAGCATACCTGGAAGAGTATTCATCACTTGATTAGGCCTCAACACAAAGTTTCCTCTAAGATCCATACAATTCATTCTACCAACTGATGTATGGAAAACAATCCAACACAAAACTCACCGGTAAGTGTACCGGGTCGCATCAAGTAATAATAACTCACATGAGTGAGGTCGATCCCACAGGGATTGAAGGATTGAGAAATTTTAGTTTAGTGGTTGATTTAGTCAAGCGAATCAAGTATTGGTTGAGTGGTTTGTATTTGGTAGAAACTAAATTGCATGAATTGCAAAGGGAGAGGGAAGAATTGCAGTAAATTAAAGAGAACAAGAAGTAAAAGTGTTGAATCTTAAAGAACAAGTAAATTAAATTGCAGAAACTTAGATTGCAAGAAATGTAAATAACTGAATCTTAAAGTGCAAGAAATGTAAATTGCTTGAATTATAAAAGGGTTCAGGGAGCTGGGGTTGTAGAAATTAAACAAGCAGAAGTAAATTGCAACAAAACAGAAGAGTAGAAGGTGAATTGAAGTAAAGTAGATCTAAACAGAAAAGTAGAAATGCTTGAGAAATTAAAACAGAAAGTGATGCTTAATTTGCAGCAATTAAAATGATGTTGAAGATCTCAGGAGTGGAAGAGACTAGAAAACAAGTCTAGATCTCAAATCCTTCCTTGATCCAACAAGAACAATTGCAAAAGAAATAAAGAAAAGTAAATTGCAGAAAGAGAAGAAGATGAAGCAGTAAACAGAAATTGAATTATGCAGTAAATGTAAACAAGAGATCTCAAGGTGAGACTGAAACAGAATTTCTTCAATTCTCCACCCAAGATCCAAGACGAAAAGTAAAGGGTGCTCAAGCAAGAACAAGGAAGAAGAGAGATCAATTCTCCTTCCTAATTCTCCAAGATCCAAGTTCAAAGTAAAGAGCTCTCAAAATTACAAAAATGGAAATTCAAAGAAGCAAAAGAAAATTTCAAAGTAAGTAAAAAGGTCCTTTCTAAATCAAACTAACACTTATTTATACACTTCCTAAATTGGATCTAAGAATTTAGGTGGGCTCTAAAATTTGGTGAAGAAATGAATTAATTTGAATTTTTGATGAATTTTTGGCCCATGGTGCACCTCCCAGGGGAAGGTTCGGCTCTTGGCAAGAGCTTTGGCCAAGAGCTTTGGTTCCCTTTCCTTCCTAAAGTGTTGCGCGCCCTTCCCTTATGACAAGAGAACAAAGCTCTTTGTAAGAGCCTTTGAGCTCTTGACAAGAGCTTTACTTGTCCTTGAGGTCCTGATGACAAGTCATCTTAGCCTAGTTTCACTAGCCTTTTTCTTTGTTTTTATTAGATTTTATGCACTTTCTTGCATTCTAAGTAAGTAATTTGGAATGAAAATGCATGACTTCTTTGAATCAATCAACCACCATGTAATTGATGATAAATCATGAGGTTTAAGCTGAATTTAATTGAATTTTAATGATTTATAAACCTTGTGAATTTGGTGATACTTTGATTGGTTGATTTGATTGCTTGTAGGTGAAGAAAGAAGAAAATAAGAAAAGCGTGGACTAAGGGGCGTTCCAAAGGAAGCAAAAAGCGTGCCCCAAGGGAAGCAAAAGCGTGCCAACATTGACGAAGAAGGAAGGCTAAGTTAGAAAAATGAACTGAGCTTCACAAGGAATGAAAGGAGAAGGCAAGGTACAAAGCTAAGTTCAAAGAGTTAACTGAGCACTAAAGAAAGCAAGAAAATGGTACAAAGCTCAGTTAACTAAGTGAGCTTTATCGGGGACCTCTCCAAATTAATTCAAGATAAAATCCCATGAGTGAAGCCACCAAGTTTCGAACTCATGAGCTAAAGGAAGCAAGGAACACTCCTTGCAATGAAAATGAGAAGAAAATAGCCAAAATGCCTCATCCATGGTTCGAACTTGGAACCACACGCTACTCCTTGCAAGGGAAATCAAGAAGAAATAGCTAAAATTCTTGGGCCAAGTTTCGAACTTGGGAACTCTTTGAGAAGCAAGGGAGGAGCGTCCAACCCTTCCAAGAAAAATAGCCTCCACTTGCTCCCTCTAGGATTCGAACTTAGGAATTCTTGGAGACATAAGGAAGAAGCACCCACTCTTCCAAAGGAAATTGCTCCAAACTTCCTCCACCAAGTGTTGAACCTGGGACCTTGAGGCTGAAAACAAGACGCCACCAAGGAAAGCTCAGTTGGTTTTTCCAACTGAGCACTACCTCCCCAAGCTCCCCACACTTTGGCGCACAACTTTGCAAACCAAGGGGGCTGTGACAAGCAATTTGGCGCAACAAGGAGCAAGCCTAGCGCACCATGACACGGCCTAGAGCTCAGTTCAAAATTCCAACTGAGCTCTAGTGTCACGCAATGACCAAGGAGCTGGGACACGCGCACCAAATGACACGGGCAGCAACAATGGAGTGCTCAGTTGGTTTTTCCAACTGAGCTTACCCCTGGGAGTTGAAACCTTGGGCTGAAAATTGAATTAAAAATCCAACTTAATTCATTTCTTCACCAAATCAAAAGCCCATCCAAATTCCAAAATCCAAGAATAGAAAGTGTATAAATAGGAGTTAGTTTGATGTAATTAGGACCTTTTTGACAGCTCTACACTTTACTTGGAATTTTCCTTTTAATTGTCATTTTCATTTTTGAGCTTTTTACTTTTGAATTTAGATCTTAGAGAATTGGGAAGAGGAATTGATCTCTCTTCTTCCTTGTTCTTGCTTGAGCACTCTTTTATTTTCTTGTTTTTGATCTTGGGTGAAGAGTTGAAGAACTTCTATTTCAATCTCACCTTGGGATCTCTTGTTTACTTCTTCTGCATAATTGAATTTCAATCTCTATTTACTGCATCTTCTTCTACTCTTCTACAATTTACTTTTCATTTTCTTTTGCAATTGTTCTTGTTGGATCAAGGAAGGATTTGAGATCTAGACTTGTTATCTAGTCTCTTCCACTCCTGAGATCTTCAATCTCTTTTACTTTGCTGCAAATTAAGTATTGCTTTCCTGTTTTTTTAAATTCTTCAAGGCATTTTACTCTTCTGTTTAAGATCTACTTCACTGCAATTCAATTTTCTCTTTTATGTTTAATGCAATTTACTTGTTCTTGTTTAATTTCTGCAATCCCAACTCCCAATCCCTTTTACAATTCAAGCAATTTATGTTTCTTGCACTTTAAGCTTCAACCATTTACATTACTTGCAATCTATGTTTCTGCAATTTAATTTACTTGCACTTTAAGATTCAGCTCCTTTACTTTCCTGCTCTTTAATTTACTGCAATTTCCCCTTTCCCTTTTACATTTCATGCAATTTAGTTTCTACAAAGCATAAACCACTCAACCAATACTTGATTCGCTTGACTAAATCAACCACTAAACTAAAATTGCTCAATCCTTCAATCCCTGTGGGATCGACCTCACGCATGTGAGTTATTATTACTTGATGCGACCCGGTCCACTTGCCGGTGAGTTTTGTGTTGGATCGTTTTCCACACATCTAGTTTTTAGCGCCGTTGCTGGGGATTGATTAGATTGACAATGATTAAGTGAAGTGGAGATTTAGATCAAGCACTTTTTATTTTTCTGTTTCTTTAATTTTTGACTAACACACTAACTGTTTGAATTTTTGCTTAATCCAACTAGCATTTCACTTCAGCAATGGATTGAAGTGTTATTGCCTTTCTGGTGTTGTGTGATTCTTATGCTTTGGTTGTATGTCAGGTACAAGGAGAATTACACCCACTTTTTGTGAACAAGACGAAAGAACCCTCAGGAGATTAAGAAGAGCTGAAAGAGGGAAAAACATTGTTGGAGAAGAGGAGTCAGAAGAAGAATTCCAGGATATGGAGGAACACTTAACAAATCCACCAAATGGAGCAGAAGGGACAGCCAATAACAACAATAATCCACCACAGAGAAGAGTTTTGGCTTCCTACACATGTGCAGATCCTAGACATTGTGGGAGTAGCATTCTTACCCTAAATGTTAATGCAAATAACTTTGAACTAAAGCCACAACTCATCACCTTGGTTCAAAACAATTGTTTTTATAGAGGAGGACCACTTGAAGACCCTAACCAACACTTGTCCACCTTCTTGAGGATTTGTGACACTGTCAAAACCAATGGTGTGCACCCTGATAGTTACAAGCTACTGCTATTTCCATTTTCTCTCAGAGACAAAGCCACTCAATGGTTGGAATCCTTCCCAAGAGACAGCATCAACAATTGGGATGATCTAGTAACCAAGTTCCTTGCCAAGTTTTACCCACCTCAAAGAGTTATTAGATTGAAGACTGAAGTGCAAACATTCACACAAATGGATGCTGAACCCTTGTATGAGGCATGGGAACGATACAAAGCTCTAATCAGGAAGTGTCCACCAGGAATGTTCAGTGAGTGAGACAGATTGCAGAATTTCTATGAAGGCTTGACACTGAAATATCAAGAGGCTTTGGATTATTCAGCAGGAGGCTCTTTCCAACTAATGAAAACGGCAGAGGAAGTCCAAAATCTCATTGATATGGTGGCCAACAATCAATATTTCTTTGCTCACCAAAGGCAACGCCAACCATCACAAAGGAAAGGAGTGATGGAGTTGGAAGGAGTGGACTCAATCCTAGCTCAAAACAAAATATTGCAGCAGCAAATTCAACATCAATTTGAGCAAATGGCCAAGAGGATTGATAGCATCCAAGTTGCAGCAGTCAACACAAGCCAACCATCATCCACATAGGGGCAAAATGAAGAAACTCAAGAGGAGCAGCAGTAAGAACAAGTCCAGTACATGCACAACCAAAATTCTGGGCCAAATGAAGTCTATGGTGATACTTACAACCCTTCATGGAAGAACCATCCCAACCTTAGATGGGGAGACAACCACAATCAAACTCAACAGCCATGGCAGAGAAACTCAAACCAAAACAATTGGAAAAACACAAACCAAAACAACCAACAAAACAATAGCCAAGCCACATACAGAAAACCACAAAACACCTACCCCAATTCTAACCATCATCCATCCAATAACTAAACCTCAAATCAAAACACTTATCCTCCACCCTTAACACCCCACAATCAACCAATCTCACAAGACTCTCAGAGGATTAACAACTTGGAGCTCTTAATGGAAAAGATGATGAAAAATCAAGAGATGACATTGAGGAACCAAGAAGCCTCCATGAAAAATATGGAAAGGCAAATTGGACAACTCTCCAAGCAAATTACCATTGAAAGGCCATCAAGCTCACTACCAAGTGACACCATTCCTAATCCAAAAGAAGAGTGCAAGGCAATACAACTGAGGAGTGGAAAAATTCTGGTGAAAAATGAAGAAGCAACCAAGAAGCCAAAGGAAAGTGACAAGAAACAAGCTGAAGAAGAGAGAGCCAATGATGAAGATGTAACAGCAAGAAAGCAGACCTCAGAAGAGCTCAAAGAAAGGGAAGATCAGCCACAAAAATCAAGGAAAGAGAAGGAAGCAATTAAAGAGCCAACCAAGGAACAAAGGCAGGGAGTGAACTTCACACCACCCTTGTCATATCCTCAAAGGTTCAACAAAGAGACTAAGGACCAACACTTTCCAAAATTTCTTGAAATCTTCAAGAAATTGGAGATCAATATTCCCTTAGCTGAAGCACTTGAGCAAATGCCCCTGTATGCAAAGTTCTTAAAAGAACTCATCAACAAAAAGAGGAGTTGGCAAGAGAAAGAAACCATACTTCTCACTGAAGAATGTAGTGCTGTGATTCAAGGAGTCATCCCACCAAAGCTTAAAGATCCAGGGAGCTTTGTAGTTTCATGTACCATAGGCAAAATAACCCTAGACAAAGCTCTCTGTGACCTTGGTGCTAGCATCAATCTGATGCCACTATCAATGATGAGAAAGCTTGCCATAGAGGAACTCAAACCTACCAGGATGTCTTTGGTGATGGCTGACAGATCAATCAAGACACCCAATGGCATTGTGGAAAACCTGTTAGTGAAGGTTGGGGAGTTTATCTTCCCAGCAGACTTCGTAATTCTGGATGCAGAGGAAGAAGAAAACAACTCAATCATCTTGGGAAGGCCATTTTTAGCCACAGCCAGAGCCATTATTGATGTAGAGAAGGGAGAGATGATTTTTAGAGTACATAATGAGCAAATGGTCATCAATGTCTTCAAATCAATGCAACACCCTCCTGAACAAGAAAATTACATAAAGGTGGACATGATAGAAAGTCTAGTGGAGGAAATGTTAGAAGCCACTTGTCATGAGCAACAGGAAGAAGAGGTGGTAGAAATCTCTAGTGAAGACAAGGAGAAAGAGAAGCCAAAGCAGGAATTGAAACCTCTTTCCCCTCACCTCAAATATGTGTTCCTGGGAGAGGAAGAGACCCTACCAGTGATCATTAACTCCTCCTTGAATATGGAAGAAGAAACAAAGCTGATTGAAGTGTTGAAAGCTCACAAAGCAGCCTTGGGGTGGACAATTGACGATATCAAAGGTATTAACCCAGCCATTTGTATGCATAAAATTTTGCTGGAAGAAGAATCAAAGCCTGTGGTCCAACCCCAAAGAAGGCTCAACCCAGCCATGAAGGAGGTAGTTCAAAAGGAAGTCATGAAGTTGTGGAATGCTGGAATAATTTTCCCAATTTCTGACAACTCATGGGTGAGCCCGGTTCAAGTTGTACCAAAAAAGGGAGGAATGACGGTCATCACCAATGAGAAGAATGAGTTGATCCCTACCAGGACAGTGACTGGGTGGAGGATGTGCATAGACTATAGAAGATTGAATGATACCACAAGGAAAGACCATTTCCCTCTCCCATTCATTGATCAGATGCTGGAAAGATTAGCTGGCCATGCCTATTATTGTTTCTTAGATGGGTATTCTGGTTACAATCAAATCGTGGTGGACCCTAAAGATCAAGAGAAATCTACCTTCACATATCCATTTGGAGTTTTTGCATACAGGAGGATGCCCTTTGGGCTGTGCAACGCCCCAGCCACATTTCAGAGGTGTATGCTCTCCATTTTCTCAGATATGGTTGAAAAATTTTTAGAAGTCTTCATGGATGATTTTTCTGTCTTTGGAAATTCATTTAACACCTGTTGCATCATTTAACTCTTGTTTTGAAAAGATGCCAAGAAACTAACTTGATCTTAAACTGGAAAAAATACCATTTCATGGTTCCTGAAGGGATAGTTCTTGGGCATAAGGTGTCATGCAGAGGTATAGAAGTTGATAAAGCTAAAATAGAAATTATTGAAAAATTTCCTATACCCGTTAATGTGAAAGCAGTAAGGAGTTTTCTTGGGCATGCTGGTTTCTACAGAAGGTTCATCAAAGATTTCTCAAAAATAGCAAAGCCATTAAGCAATTTGCTAGTGATTGACAACCCTTTGATCTTTAATGACAACTGTAAGCATGCCTTTGAAACCTTAAAAAGAAGACTCAGCACAGCACCAATCATCACACCCCCTGATTGGAACTTACCTTTTGAACTTATGTGTGATGCAAGTGACCTTGCTATTGGTGCTGTGCTGGGATAAAAGAAAGACAAGTTGCACCGTGTCATATATTATGCCAGCAAAGTGTTAAATGAAACATAGAAAAATTATACAACCACTGAGAAAGAACTTTTGGCGATTGTTTATGCATTTGATAAGTTTAGACAATACTTGATTGGCTCCAAAGTTATAGTGTACACTGACCATGCTGCTCTCAAGTATTTAATGTCTAAACAGGATTCAAAGCCAAGGCTTATTAGGTGGGTGCTGCTACTTCAAGAGTTTGATATTGAAGTAAGAGATAGGAAGGGAAGTGAAAATCAAGTGGCGGATCATTTATCAAGAGTACCACAAGAAACCTGTCAAGATAAACCACAACAAGTAAATGAGAACTTCCCAGATGAGCACCTGTTCCAAGTTCAACAAACACCCTGGTTTGCTGACATAGCAAATTACAAAGTGGGAAGAAAGATACCTCAAGAATGTTCTAAGCAACAAGTGAAGAAGCTGCTCAATGAAGCAAGGAAGTTCTTGTGGGATGAACCCTTTTTATTCAAGAGGTGCTCTGATGGAATGATTAGGAGGTGTGTCCATGAAAATGAAATGAGGGACATATTGTGGCATTGTCATGGTTCAGCATATGGTGGACACTTTGGACCAGAGAGAATAGCTGCAAAGGTATTACAAAGTGGTTTCTATGGGCCAACTATCTTCAAGGATGCCAGAGAGTTTGTTCACCAATGCAATGAATGCCAAAGAGCTGGAGGATTGACAAAAAGGAATGAGATGCCTCAGAATTTCATCTTGGAAGTTGAGCTATTTGACCTATGGGACATTGATTTCATGGGACCTTTTCCTCCCTCTTATTCTTTCAGATACATCTTGGTAGCAGTAGAGTATGTCTCAAAATGGGTGGAAGCCATAGCCACAACCACTTGTGATGCACAAATTGTCCTTCAATTCCTTAAGAAGCATATCTTCACTAGATATGGAGTACCCAAGGGCCTTGTCAGTGATGGTGGTGGTCACTTCTACAACAAACAAATGGAGAAACTCCTCCACAAATATGGAGTAATCCATAAAGTAGCCACACCATACCATCCTCAGACTAATGGTCAGGCTGAATTAGCAAATAGAGAGTTGAAGAGAATTCTAGAAAAAACTGTGGGAAGCACAAGGAAAGATTGGGCCAGGAAGTTAGAAGATGCACTCTGGGCATACAGGACAGCTTTCAAAACTCCCATTGGAAAGTCCCCATTTCAGCTATTATATGGAAAATCTTGTCACCTCCCTATGGAGCTTGAACATAAAGCTTTTTGGGCCACTAAACTCCTCAACCTTGATTGTCAAGCAGCAGGAGAAAAGAGGCTGCTACAACTAAATGAGTTGGATGAGTTTAGATAGAAGCTTATGAGAATGTTAAGATATACAAGGAGAGAGCTAAGAGGTGGCATGACAAGAAGATCCCAAAGAAAGAGTTCAAGCCAGGACAGCAAGTGCTCCTGTATAACTCAAGGCTCAAGATCTTCCCTGGCAAGCTCAAGTCCAAATGGACAGGTCCGTATCTAGTAACAAAAGTCTTTCCTTATGGAAGTCTTGAGCTGCTAGATGAAGCCACACAGAGCCACTTCACAGCAAATGGACATAGAGCAAAGCTTTATTTAGGAGGACAATGGGACAAGGAAAAGGAAGTTCAGTACCTGAACTGAACAAACATAGAGAATGTCAAGCTAGTGACAATAAAAGAGCGCTTGTTGGCAGGCAACCCAACCTGAGGTAGTTTCTTTCCATAGTTATTTCAATAAAGAGGTTAATTAGCCTTATCTATATTGCAAAAAGCTAAGTTTGGTGTTGCACACCAAAACAATATAAGGGAGAATGAAGGATTCTAAGTTTGGTGTTCCACCAAAAATCTCATCATAAAACATATTCTCACCCCCTACATAATGCTAGCTTTGAGCATTTAGGTAAACTAGTTAACTATTTTGCTGTTTCCAAATCATTAGTTTATTTCTTTTGAAAAAGAAAAAGAGTTTACATATAATTTGTTGCATGAGAAATATTGGCAAGGAACTAAGTTTGGTGTTCACACACCAAAATAAGTTCGAGAGCCCACACACAAGCTTTGCAGATTTACCAACACCTAAAAGGGTTGAACAGCAAACAACATTTGAGGAGCAGGCAGAAAAATAGCCAACAAATTAAAAGAACACCTGAATTATAACTCAAAAGGAGCAAATGGAAGTAAGAATGGAAAACTGCAACTCAACAGGTTGTATCTATTCTTGATCCTTGTTGTTATGTAATGAATTAATTCAGAGAGTCCTTTATGTCTGGCTGGAATGATTATTTAGTTGCAAGTGGAAGTACATGTTAAACAAAGCAATCTGCATAATTTTTGCTTGAAAGTTATCTGCATAATAATTGTCATCACTCATCAGCTTGAACACTTTGTCTTGTCTCCCTTGCTGTTTGAATAAAAGAAAGATGTTTGATTTAGAAAAGTAATTGTTCAATGTTGCAAAAGCTAGAATGAAAGTTAGTGGTGGTGTGTGTTTGATTCAACTATTAGCTCATGGAATAAATGTTGCAGAATGACTTGTTTCTTGAAGCTTAATCTAGTTTGCTGCTATGATCCTTCAATTAATGAAAGCCCCTTGAAAATAAACCAAAACAGAAAGAAAAGGAAAGAAGAAAAGCCAAAAGTTGGCAAAGAAACAAACAATAAGGCTAGACACCGATAGCTTGGACCCTAGGACATATGCCTGTGGTGTTTATGTACTAGGATATGCTTGGACAAGTAGGTTCTAAGGAGTATTTTAAAACTTGGCAACTTAGATCAACTGATTTGGGATTGCCAACTGAAAGTCCACAATGAAGAGCAACCTAGCTACAAAACATTTAGTAATCCAAAGAGATGCTGGGCATCAATGATCCTAGGAAGAAAGAAGTGAGCCATGTGTCTGTGGTGAAAAAAAATATTGAGTGAAAATAAGCCAAAGGCCACTGCAACATTTGACACCAAGCCTTTAATAAATAATAAGCTCTGAAATGCAAAAGAAAGAAGAAAAAGCTCACAAGGGAATTAAGCAAAAACGTAAGGAATCATAGCAGCAACCTTGGTGAACCCTTAAGGAAACATTGTTTGTTTTGACAGCAAGCAATAAATGAGCTATTTTTGATCTGCATAAAACCCCATAAACAAAATTCAACTATTTGCCTAATAAGGACATGCATACTTATCTATTTCATTCTATCTTCTCTTATGTTTAAGTGCTTGCTTGGGGACAAGCAAGTTTTAAGTTTGGTGTTGTGATGACAAGTCATCTTAGCCTAGTTTCACTAGCCTTTTTCTTTGTTTTTATTAGATTTTATGCACTTTCTTGCATTCTAAGTAAGTAATTTGGAATTAAAATGCATGACTTCTTTGAATCAATCAACCACCATGTAATTGATGATAAATCATGAGGTTTAAGCTGAATTTAATTGAATTTTAATGATTTATAAACCTTGTGAATTTGGTGATACTTTGATTGGTTGATTTGATTGCTTGTAGGTGAAGAAAGAAGAAAATAAGAAAAGCATGGACTAAGGGGCATTCCAAAGGAAGCAAAAAGCGTGCCCCAAGGGAAGCAAAAGCGTGCCAACATTGAGGAAGAAGGAAGGCTAAGTTAGAAAAATGAAATGAGCTTCACAAGGAATGAAAGGAGAAGGCAAGGTACAAAGCTAAGTTCAAAGAGTTAACTGAGCACTAAAGAAAGCAAGAAAATGGTACAAAGCTCAGTTAACTAAGTGAGCTTTATCGAGGACCTCTCCAAATTAATTCAAGATGAAATCCCATGAGTGAAGCCACCAAGTTTCGAACTCATGAGCTAAAGGAAGCAAGGAACACTCCTTGCAATGAAAATGAGAAGAAAATAGCCAAAATGCCTCATCCATGGTTCGAACTTGGAACCACACGCTACTCCTTGCAAGGGAAATCAAGAAGAAATAGCTAAAATTCTTGGGCCAAGTTTCGAACTTGGGAACTCTTTGAGAAGCAAGGGAGGAGCGTCCAACCCTTCCAAGAAAAATAGCCTCCACTTGCTCCCTCTAGGATTCGAACTTGGGAATTCTTGGAGACATAAGGAAGAAGCACCCACTCTTCCAAAGGAAATTGCTCCAAACTTCCTCCACCAAGTGTTGAACCTGGGACCTTGAGGCTGAAAACAAGGCGCCACCAAGGAAAGCTCAGTTGGTTTTTCCAACTGAGCACTACCTCCCCAAGCTCCCCACACTTTGGCGCACAACTTTGCAAACCAAGGGGGCTGTGACAAGCAATTTGGCGCAACAAGGAGCAAGCCTAGCGCACCATGACACGGCCTAGAGCTCAGTTCAAAATTCCAACTAAGCTCTAGTGTCACGCAATGACCAAGGAGCTGGGACACGCGCACCAAATGACACGGGCAGCAACAATGGAGTGCTCAGTTGGTTTTTCCAACTGAGCTTACCCCTGGGAGTTGAAACCTTGGGCTGAAAATTGAATTAAAAATCCAACTTAATTCATTTCTTCACCAAATCAAAAGCCCATCCAAATTCCAAAATCCAAGAATAGAAAGTGTATAAATAGGAGTTAGTTTGATGTAATTAGGACCTTTTTGACACCTCTAGACTTTACTTGGAATTTTCCTTTTAATTGTCATTTTCATTTTTGAGCTTTTTTACTTTTGAATTTAGATCTTAGAGAATTGGGAAGAGGAATTGATCTCTCTTCTTCCTTGTTCTTGCTTGAGCACTCTTTTATTTTCTTGTTTTTGATCTTGGGTGAAGAATTGAAGAACTTCTGTTTCAATCTCACCTTGGGATCTCTTGTTTACTTCTTCTGCATAATTGAATTTCAATCTCTGTTTACTGCATCTTCTTCTACTCTTCTGCAATTTACTTTTCATTTTCTTTTGCAATTGTTCTTGTTGAATCAAGGAAGGATTTGAGATCTAGACTTGTTATCTAGTCTCTTCCACTCCTGAGATCTTCAACCTCTTTTACTTTGCTGCAAATTAAGCATTGCTTTCTTGTTTTTTTAAATTCTTCAGGCATTTTACTCTTCTGTTTAAGATCTACTTCACTGCAATTCAATTTTCTCTTTTATGTTTAATGCAATTTACTTGTTCTTGTTTAATTTCTGCAATCCCAACTCCCAATCCCTTTTACAATTCAAGCAATTTACGTTTCTTGCACTTTAAGCTTCAGCCATTTACATTACATGCAATCTAAGTTTCTGCAATTTAATTTACTTGCACTTTAAGATTCAGCTCCTTTACTTTCCTGCTCTTTAATTTACTGCAATTTCCCCTTCCCCTTTTACATTTCATGCAATTTAGTTTCTGCAAAGCATAAACCACTCAACCAATACTTGATTCGCTTGACTAAATCAACCACTAAACTAAAATTGCTCAATCCTTCAATCCCTGTGGGATCGACCTCACTCATGTGAGTTATTATTAATTGATGCGACCCGGTCCACTTGCCGGTGAGTTTTGTGTTGGATCGTTTTCCACACATCAAGTCCCTGGTTCAAGTCTTGGGTGGAGCACTTGTGGAGTTAATTTCCTTGGCACAAGAGTAGCGCCTAAAGCTTTGCTTCCTTGAGGTGCCCGGTTCAATCCTTGGGAAGTGCAAAAGCTGCCCATTTTTCATGGCACAAGAGTAGCGCCTAAAGGTTTGCTTCCTTGAGGAACATGGTTCGAATCCCATGGAGTGAAAACAAGCCAATTTTGGCTTGTTTTTCTTGTAAAGTAGCGCTTCACTCTCTCCCTTTGGTCATGGGTTCAAGTCTTGGTGAGTGCATTAGTGAGCTTTTCTTTCTTGATTTTCTTCAAGGCATGCCCGAAAAAGCTCATGGCAAGAGCTTCAAAGCTCTTGGCAAGAGCTTGGCTCTTGCTTCCTTCTTTCATGTGCTCTTGATATAGCTCTTGGCAAGAGCTTGGCTTCTGATTCTTTGAAGGAAAGCTCTCCACAAGAGCTTTAAAGCTCTCCACAAGAGCTTTAAAGCTCTTGGCAAGAGCTTTATACCCTTGTTTCTTGAATGCATCCACGCTTCTCCTTCTTTGAGCCACGCTTTCTTTCTTTGCTTAGATCATGCTCCTTAGGCTACGCTTTTTTTATTTTTTTTCTTTTCTTCACCTACAAGTAATCAAAACAACCAATCAAAGTATCACAAAATTCACAAAGCTTAAAATTCATTTAAAACCAATTAATTTTAGCTTAAACTTCATGATTTTGTGTCAATTAAAGGGTGGTTGATTGATTCAAAGAAACCATGCAATTCCACTCCAAATTACTAACTTACAATGCAAGAAAGTGCATAAAAACTAATGAAACAAGTGAAAAATGCTTGCAAAATTAGCATATGATGACTTGTCATCACAACACCAAACTTAAGCAAGCCAATTTGGTGTTGTGATGACAAGTCATCTTAGCCTAGTTTCACTAGCCTTTTTCTTTTGTTTTCAATTGAATTATGCACTTTCTTGAGCCATAAGCAAGTCAATTGGGTAGATTTTCATGCTTTCTTTGATTTAATCAACCATAGATTAATTAATGCAATTTCATGAGGTTTTATGCTATAATTGTCATATATTATGAAAGAATGAATATCTCATGATTTTTAGCATAGCTTTGATGTGTTTGGTTGATTGATGATATGTGAAGAAAGCTTGGAGAAAGGTTGAAGCAAGAAGGAATGGCTAGGAGGAAAAGAGAACAAAAAGTTTGAGCAAAAGTTTGCCTCAAACTTTAGCTCAAACTTTTGAAAGAAGTGAAAACGAACCAGGGAGCAAAAAGCTTGACCAAAAGTTTGCCTCAAACTTTTGTGCAAACTTTTGGGCAAAAAGCTTGAGCAAAAGTTTGCCTCAAACTTTTTGGCAAACTTTTGGCGCCATGAACAACACACCCTGGAGAGCAAAAGCTTGCGCCAACGTTTGCCTCAAACTTTTTGGCAAACGTTGGCGCCATGAGTGTGCAAGGGGGAGCCAACGTTTGAGCAAAAGTTTGACCCCAAACTTTGGCTCAAACGTTGGTAGCAGCAAGGATTGGGTGGCTGATATGAAAAGTTTGAGTAAAAGTTTGCCTCAAACTTTTACTCAAACTTTTACTCAAGCTTACATGATTCCAAACCCGGTTTACTTCGGTTCTTCTCCAAACTCCAAGAGCAATCAACCAAGGCCTCTATCAACCCAATTCCATCAAGAGCAAAGGCCCAATTGAAGGCTTGAAGACCATTTGAAGAAAGTGTATAAATAGCATAGGATTTAAGTTTTCGGGGAGCTTTCCTTTTAGTTTTCATAGAGAGTTTTCAGAGAGCTTTTGGTGTTGAGTGAATTTTAATTTCTAAGTCTCGGGGAAGGAGAATTGAATTCCCTTCCTCTTAGTTTTCTTGCTTTCAATTTCAATTACAATTGTCTTGGATCTTGGGTTGGAGAATTGAAGGAATTCTGTTTCAATCTCATCCTGAGACCTCTCTGTTTCTTTACTGCACAATTGGATTTAAATTTCTGATAATTGCTTCTTCATCTACTTTCTCTGCAATTTACATTTCCTTTGCAATTGTTCTTGTTGGATCTAGGAAGGCATTGAGATCTAGACTTGGTTATCTAGTCTCTTGGGCCCTGAGATCTGAATTATCATTTTACATTCTCTGTTTACTGCTTTCAAGCTCATTTACATTTCTGTTTCAAGATCCGATTCAATCCAATTCATCTTCCACTCTTATGCTTGTTGCACTTCTACTTTTCCTTGTTTAATTTCTACAAATCCAATTCCCAATTCCCTTTACAATTCAAGCCATTTACATTTCTTGCACTTTAAGATTCTGCAATTTACATTTCTTGCGATCTAAGTTTCTGCAATTTATATTACTTGCACTTTAAGATTCAGCTTATTTACTTTCTTTGCTCTTTAATTTCATGCGAATTTCCCATTCCCTTTACTTTCCATGCAATTTAAATTCTGCAAATCACAAATCTCTCAACCAAATCTTGATTCGCTTGACTAAATCAACCACTAAACTAAAATTGCTCAATCCTTCAATCCCTGTGGGATCGACCTCACTCCCGTGAGTTATTATTACTTGATGCGACCCGGTGCACTTGCCGGTTAGTTTTGTGTCGGATCGTTTTCCGCACATCAGATGGGCTTTTAATTTGGTGAAGATTTGAATTTAATTGGATTTTTGAATAAATTTCCGCCCATGTGAAAGTTGCTCCCAGGAGGATGCTCTGCTCATGTGGGGAGCAGAGCATTGGAGCCTTGTGTGGGGATCCTTTGTTGCGTCCAAGGCTGGGAGAAGCATCAGGGGAATGCTCCGCTCATGTGGGGAGCGGAGCATTGGGGCCTTGTGTGCATGTCTTGCACACACCCAACTCCCTGGCCGTGTCAAATGTTGCACGCCTTGCTTCCTTGGACCGTGTCAAGCATGCTTGTGTGTGCCAAGCTTCAGCGCTCTGCTCTCCTTGTGAGCTGAGCATTGGTGCTTCCAAGGGGAGGTCCTTGGTTCGAAACTTGAGGGAAGCATGCGCTGGTGCCATTTCCTTGGTTTCTTGTATTGCCTTTGCTCCTTGCTTCCTCATGGTGCTGTGTTCAAAACTTGGGGGATGCTTTTGGCCAATTTTTGGCTTGTTTTCCTTGTGAGTAGCGCTCCCCTCCTTCCCTTGGGTCATGGGTTCAAACCTTGGAGCAAGCATTGGCAACTTATTTCCTTTGATTTATTTTTGGTGGAAGCCCGATAATGCTCCCAAGGAGAGCGGAGCATTGTTTCTCCTTTCGTTGTTTCTTGACTTCAAATTGTGCTCAGCTCTCAAGGGGAGCAGAGCATTGAAGCTTGCCTCCTTGGTTCATTGTTGCGCTCCCTTGGAGAGCACTGGGCTCTTGGGGAGAGCTTCGTGGCTTCCCTCCTTTCATGTGCCACACTTCTCAATTCCCTTTTCCACATTATTTTCTTCCTTGGGCCACACTTCTTAAGCCACACTTTCTTATTTTCTTCTTTTCTTCACCTACAAGAAATCAAAACAACCAATCAAAGTATCACCAAATTCACAAGGTTTATAAATCAATAGAAATTAATTAAATTTGGCTCAATCCTCATGATTTAGTATCAATTAAATGGTGGTTGTTTGATTTAAAGAAACCATGCATTTTCATTCCAAATTACTTACTTATAATGCAAGAAAGTGCATAAAACCTAATAAAAACAAAGAAAAAGACTAGTAAAACTAGGCTAAGATGACTTGTCATCACAACACCAAACTTAAAACTTGCTTGTCCCCAAGCAAGAAGATAATTGTGCTCAAAGGTTCTTTCAATTGGAATGGATTGAAGAATAACTTGTATTGTCCTGTGAGTGAAGTGATTAAGTGACAGTGGGGTGAACTCTAGATTATATGCTCATACAAGGGCTTTGGTGCTTACTAGTCCCTACATCTTGGAAGTCTTAGGTCTTAGGACTTTCATCCAAATGGTATCGTGGGGATCTCTTTATATGTAATCACCTCGAAGCAGCTTATGATTTCTCTGTTTTGGCCTTGACTCTAAGTGTCATGTCTCAAAGCGGCTCTTTAGATAAGCTTTCAATCAATACTCCTAAACCAGTTGGTTTTAAGGTATTAGGTGTTAAAGCACCCCTAAGGATTTACTTGCTCAAGCCTCTCTCTTTGGCACATTCGACCATAAGCATTTACCAGGATAACAACTCTTTGAGTTCTTGTTTCTTTCTTCTTTTCTGCCTAGTAATTGATGCTCAGAGCCTTGGGCCATGTTCTTTTGTTTTTGTATTTTCTTTATTTTTTTTTGTTTGCTGCTTCTTGGATCAATAAATGTTTGAGAATCTCCACAATACTTCTTTGAACTCTATGTCCTGCCTATGAGCTCCCATGCAAGTTTTCAGAAGCATGCAACCTCAATGCATAATCATACAGCTAGAACCACCACATCTCCTAATCTTTTGCTTGCCTCAAAATTGTTGAATTCCTCAATCCCTCTTTTCAAAGAACTTTCATGTGATGCATTTTTGAGACATTGAGTGCAAACAAGTTTGGAGATTATAGGGTTGTGAATGATCAAGCATCTTAATTATTGAAGTGCAGAGAAATTATACTAGACAGGAAGATAGATAAGGGTATAATATCATTTTCAATCATAGCAGTGATGTAAAATAATCACTTAACAATACAACCTTTTGAAGTTTGCTTGCTTTACTCCTCATCATCATCATTGCTGGTCTTTACATTCCTTTTTCCTCTTTTTGGTTGACGATGCTTAATTCTTCCAAAAGCTTGTATGATACTCTGCAATGATATTAAAAGTTGCTTGTTCCCAAGTACTTGAAAAATGGTTAGCATGCATGAGTTATTTGTGGGCTTTTGCACTTACTTTGGTGTGGGAACACCAAACTTAGTACCTTGCCAATGATTCTCGAGCATCAAACTGATGATGAGTATTTTGGTGAAAAATAAATTTCCTCCAAAACACACAAATCTAACCGGCAAGTGTACCGGGTCGTATCAAGTAATAAAAACTCACGGGAGTGAGGTCGATCCCACAGGGATTGAAGGATTGAGCAATTTTAGCTTAGTGGTTAATTTAGTCAAGCGAATCAAGATTTGGTTGAGTGTTTTGTGATTTGCAGAAATCAAATTGCATGGAAGTAAAGAGAACAGGGAATTAAAGTGCTGAATCTTAAAGAACACGAAATTAAATAGCAGAAACTTAGAATGTAAGAAATGTAAATTGCGGAATCTTAAAGTGCAAGAAATGTAAACGGCTGGAATTGTAAAGGGAATTTGGGGATTGGATTTGCAGAATTTAAACAAGGAAAAGTAAATTGCATCAAGCAGAGAAGTAGAAGAGGTATGGGATCAAATTGGATCTCAGAGCAGAAAAGTAAATGAACATGGAAAACAGTAACAGAGAATGTAAAATTGGGAAATTAGATCTCAGGACCCAGAGACTAGAAAACCAAGTCCAGATCTCAATGCCTTCCTAGATCCAACAAGAAATTGTAATTGAAATTCAAAGAAAGTGGATGAAGAGCAATTAACAGAAATTGAAATCCAATCAAGCAGTAAATAAAGCAGTGAGATCCAAGGTTGAGATTGAAACAGAATTTCTTCAATTCTCCAACCCAAAATCCAAGACAATTGTAATTGAAATTGAAAATAATAAAACTGAGAGGAAGAGAAGTGAATTCTCCTTCCCCAAGACAAAGAAATTAAAGATCACTCAATATCAAAAGCTCTCCGAAAACTATTATGAAAATTCCAAAAGAAAGCTCTCCGAAGAACTTGAATTCTATCCTATTTATACACTTTCTTCAAATGATCTTCAAGCCTTGAGTTGGGCCTTTGCTCTTGGTGGAATTGGGTTGAAAGAGGCCTTGGTTGATTGCTCTTGAAGTTTGGAGAAGAACCAAAGTGAACCAATTGAACCGGTTTGGAGTTTTGCAAAAGTTGGACCAAAAGTTTGAGCAAAAGTTAGGGGGCTAACTTTTGCCCAAACTTTTCATATCAGCAGCTATACCCATCTGATACCAACGTTGGTGCCAAAGTTAGGGGTCTAACTTTGGCCCTAACGTTGGCCTTACCTTGTGCACTTGTGGCGCCAACGTTAGCCACCAAGTTAGGGGGCTAACGTTGGCGCAAACTTTTGCTCCTCCCCTTATGATTTTCATGTGCCAACGTTAGCCACCAAGTTAGGGGCTAACGTTGGCGCAAACTTTTGGTGCCCAGGGAGGTTTTCTTCATGCCAACATTAGCCTCAAAGTTAGGGGGCTAACGTTGGCGCAAACTTTTGGTGCCCAAGGGTGTTTTCTTCATGCCAACGTTAGCCTCAAAGTTAGGGGGCTAACTTTTCACCCAAAAGTTTGTGCAAAAGTTTGAGGCTAACTTTAGGTCCAGCTCTTTGCTTCCTGGTTCAATTTCACTTATTCCATTGTCTTCTCTTTACTCCTAGCTATTCCTTCTTGCTTCAACCTTTCTCCAAGCTTTCTTCACCTATCATTAATCAACCAAACACATCAAAGCTATGCTTAAAATCATGAGATATTCTTTCTTTCATAATATGTGACAATTATAGTATAAAACCTCATGAAATAGCATGAATTCATACATGGTTGATTAAATCAAAGGAAACATGAAAATCTAGCTAATTGGCTTGCTTGTAGCTCAAGAAAGTGCATAATTCTAATGAAAACAAAAGAAAAAGACTAGTTAAAATAGGCTAAGATGACTTGTCATCAACTGACCATATGTAGAACTTCTTTTTCTTTACCAAAGATAATAAAACTAAAGATTAGGAAACAACAGAATAGTTAATTAGTTTATCTAAATGTTTGAAGCTAGCATTGTGCCGAAGGTGAGAATATGTTTTACGATAAAATTTTGGGGGAACACTGATGAGTATTTTTGTGGAAAAACAAATTTCTCCAAAACACCCAAAACTAACCGGCAAGTGCACTGAGTCGCATCAAGTAATAATAACTCACGGGAGTGAGGTCGATCCCACAGGGATTGAAGGATTGAGCAATTTTAGCTTAGTGGTTGATTTAGTCAAGCGAATCAAGATTTAGTTGAGAGATTTGTGATTTGCAGAATTTAAATTGCAGAGAAAGTAAAGGGAGTGGGTAAATTGCATGAAAGTAAAGAGAACTGAAATTTAAAGTGCTGAATCTTAAAGAACAAGAAATTAAATGGCAGAAACTTAGAACGCAAGAAATGTAAATTGCATAATCTTAAATTGCAAGAAATGTAAATGGCTTGAATTGTAAAGGGAATTGGGAATTGGATTTGCAGAATTTAAACAAGGAAAAGTAAATTGCAACGAACAGAGAAGTAGAAGATATCTTGGATTGAATCGGATCTAAAAATAGAAATGTAAATGAGATTGAAAAGCATTAAACAGAGGATGTAAAATTGGAATTCAGATCTCAGGACCCAAGAGACTAGATAACCAAGTCTAGATCTCAATGCCTTCCTAGATCCAACAAGAGTAATTGCAAAGGAAATGTAAATTGCAAAGAAAGTAGATGAAGAAGCAGTTAACAGAAATTTAAATTCAATTGTGCAGTAAAGAAACAAAGAGGTCTCAGGATGAGATTGAAACAGATTTCCTTCAATTCTCCAACCCAAGATCCAAGACAATTGTAATTGAAATTGAAAGCAAGAAAACTAAGAGGAAGGGAATTCAATTCTCCTTCCCCGAGACTTAGAAATTAAAATTCACTCCACACCCAAAAGCTCTCCGAAAACTCTCTATGAAAACTAAAAGGGAAAGCTCTCTAAAAAAACTTAAATCCTATGCTATTTATACACTTTCTTCAAATGGTCTTCAAGCCTTCAATTGGGCCTTTGCTCTTGATGGAATTGGGTTGATAGAGGCCTTGGTTGATTGCTCTTGGAGTTTGGAGAAGAACCGAATTGAACCGGGTTTGGAATCATGAAAGCTTGAGTAAAAGTTTGAGGCAAACTTTTACTCCAACTTTTCACATCAGCCACCCTCTTTTGCTGATACCAACGTTGGGGCAAAAGTTTGGGGTCAAACATTTGCTCCAACGTTGGCCTCCCCTTGCACACTCATGGCGCCAACGTTTGCCAAAAAGTTAGAGGCAAACATTGGCGCAAACTTTTGCTCTCCAGGGTGTGTTGTTCATGCGCCAACGTTTGCCAAAAAGTTTGAGGCTAACGTTGGCGCAAACTTTTGCTCTCCAGGGTGTTGATTTGTGATGCCAAAAGTTTGCCAAAAAGTTTGAGGCAAACTTTTGCTCCAGCTTTTTGCCCAAAAGTTTGCACAAAAGTTTGAGGCAAACTTTTGGTCCAGCTTTTTGCACAAAAGTTTGCACAAAAGTTTAAGGCAAACTTTTGGTCCAGCTTTTTACTCCTTGGTTCATTTTCACTTATTCCAAAAGTTTGAGCTAAAGTTTGAGGAAAACTTTTGCTCAAACTTTTTGTCCTCTCTTCCTCCTAGCCATTCCTTCTTGCTTCAACCTTTCTCCAAGCTTTCTTCACCTATCATTAATCAACCAAACACATCAAAGCTATGCTCAAAATCATGAGATATTCATTCTTTCATAATATGTGACAATTATAGCATAAAACCTCATGAAATAGCATGAATTCATACATGGTTGATTAAATCAAAGGAAGCATGAAAATCTACCCAATTGGCTTGCTTATTGCTCAAGAAAGTGCATAATGCAATTGAAAACAAAAGAAAAAGGCTAGTGAAACTAGGCTAAGATGACTTGTCATCACAACACCAAACTTAAAGCTTGCTTGTCCCCAAGCAAGAAATGAATTTTGCTCAAAGGTTCTTTCAATTAAGACGGATTGAAGAATAAATTGTAAGGTCCTGTGAGTGAAGTGATTAAGTAACAGTGGGGTGAACTCTAAATTATATGCTCATACAAGGGCTCCAGTGCTTACTAGTCCTCACATATTGGGAGTCTTAGGTCTTAGGATTTTCATCCAAATGGTATCATAGAGATCTCTTTATATGTAGTCACCTTGAAGCAGCTTATAATTTCTGTGCTTTGGCCTCGACTCTAAGTGTCATGTCTCAAAGCGGCTCTTTAGATAAGCTTTCAATCAATACTCCTAAACCAGTTGGTTTTAAGGTATTAGGTGTTAAAGCACCCCTAAGGATTTACTTGCTCAAGCCTCTTTCTTTGACACAACTCAACCACAAGCATTTACTAGGCTAATAACTCTTTGAGTTTTGTTTCTTCTTTCTTTTTCTGCCTAGTAATTGATGCTCAGAGCCTTGGGCCATGTTCTTTTTGCTTTTGTATTTTCTTTATTTTCTTTTGTTTTGTTTGCTGCTTCTTGGATCAATAGATTTTTGAGAATCTCCACAATACTTCTTTGAACTTCATGTCCTGCCTATGAGCTCCCATGCAAGTTTTCACAAGCATGCAACCTCAATACATAATCATACAACTAGAAGCACCACTTCTCCTAATCTTTTGCTTTCCTCAAAATTGTTTGATTCCTCAATCCTTCTTTTCAAAGAACTTTCATGTGATGCATTTTTGAAATATTGAGTGCAAACAAGTGTGAAAAGTGTAGTGTTGTGAATAGTCAAGCATCTTAGTTATTGAATTACAGAAAAACTATGCTATGCAGGCAGGCAGGGGTATTATGTAACTTTCAATTTAGCAGCATCTGATACAAAATAATCACTGAACAATACAACCTTTTGGAGTTCGCTTGCTTTCCTCTTCCTCATCATCATTGCCGATCTTTACATTCCTCTTTCTTCCTTTTGATAGATGATGCTTAATCCTTCCAAAAGTTTGTATGGTACCTTGCAGTGATATTGAAAGTTGCTTGTTCCCCAAGCACTTGAAAGAAGAAATGGTTAGCTTGCATGATTTATTTGTGGGCTTTTGAACTTACTTTGGTGTGGGAACACCAAACTTAGTACCTTGCCAATGGTTCTCATGCATCGAATTAACCATGTGTGAAACTCTTTTTCTTTTTTTTTTTTTTTTTTCAAAAGCAATAAAACTGAAAACTAGGAAACAGCAGAATAGTTAACTAGTTCATCCAACATGCTTGAAGCCAGCATTATGCAAAAAGTGAGAATGTGTTTTATGATGGGATTTTGGTGGAACACCAAACTTAGAATCCTTCATTCTCCTTTACATTGTTTTGGTGTGCAACACCAAACTTAGCTTCTTGCAATATAGATAAAACTAATTAACCTTTTTATTGAAATAGATATGAAAAGATAGTTACCTCCGGTTGGGTTGCCTCCCAACAAGCACTCTTTTATTGTCACTAGCTTGACATTCTTCATTCTTTGATCATGGGAGTTGAGACTTCTGTTGCCTCTGGTTTCCTCCTCTTGCTATGGGCTTCCTTCCCTCTGTTTCTCTTTCCATAGCCTTCTTACTTTCCTCCATGACTCCCTTCTCTTTCAACCCAGCATCTTTTTCATGGCTCTTTGGGTTCAGAGTCCCCTTCTTCTCACCCAATTCAGCAAGGTTTTGAACCAGTTGTTCCATCTACCTTTCAAGTCTTCTGAGTGAGGCCTCTTGGTTCTTGCTTATCATCTCTTGATGTTTCTTTATTTTTTCCTGCTCTATTGCCATCATTTCTTGAATTTTCATGAACCTCTCCATCAGCATTTCTAGAATATAGATTCTTTGAAAGGTTGGAAGTGGTAGTGGCTGTGTCAATTGTGGTGGTCGATGAAGGTCATTTTGGGCGAATGGTGAGGTAGGACAGGGTTGGAAGTGTGTGTGATTGTTGTTGTGGGGGTGTGTTTTATGTTGATTTTTGAAGCTGGGATTGTTGCAGTTGAAGTCCCTTGGTCTTTGGTTTTGGTTCTCAACCCCCCTCCCATTAGAATGAGTTCTCCAAGGTCGATTGTACACATCATTCTGAGGCCTGTGTTGGAGCACGCTAGAGTGATTGCTTGGAGATTGTAGTTGCTCATGACTTTGTTGCTCATGGTTAATGACCCCAAAACTGTGTTCAGCTTGATTACACCCATATGAGCTTTGAGTCAGGTTGTATGTATGTACTACAGCATGTCTCAACTCAGTGATTTTTCTGGCCATCATGTCTAGTTGTTGTAGAGTCTGTTGATGCATCTGCTTGTTTTGGCTTATGACTGCACGAGCACCTTCAATTTCTTTCTCTTGTGTGAATGGATGCACTTCTGCCTCTGGCTTAACAACTCTCTGTGATGGGTTCAACTTGACTAGGAGTTCACTCATCAGTTCTTCCCATCAGATAATGCTTCCTTGTGGAAAAGCTTCAAACCATTGGGCAATATCATTCATGGCTATGGATAGTTGCTTCGAACTATGGGTAACATTATCATCCAAGGTGGGGATATTACTCTCATGATTGCTAGAATTTGTTGAGTTCCCCTCCATGATCTGCACAGTCACAAACAATTCAAGTGATGATTGAATATTTTCAAGCTCAGAATGTGATTCAGAAGGTTAGCTGGCACAAAGTATCAAACAGTTGATGGACAGAAATTGCTTCTCTTGTGTAAGCAAGAGCATTGCATAGAGCCAGAAATTTCCCGGAAAACTTCACTTTATTGCTAAAGCGAAGTTTCAGTTATCTCAGGCAAAAATTCAAACAGTTAGTGGGTTAATTGAAAATTAAAGGACAGAAAAGAAAAAGTGCTTGATCTAGATCTCTACTTCACTTAATCATTGTCAATCTAATCAATCCCCGGCAACGGCGCCAAAAACTTGAGGAGTATTTTTGTGGAAAAACGAATTTCTCCAAAACACCCAAAACTAACCGGCAAGTGCACCGGGTCCATCAAGTAATAATAACTCACGGGAGTGAGGTCGATCCCACAGGGATTGAAGGATTGAGAAATTTTAGCTTAGTGGTTGATTTAGTTAAGCGAATCAAGATTTGGTTAAGAGATTTGTGATTTGCAGAATTTAAATTGCAGAGAAAGTAAAGGGAGTGGGTAAATTGCATGAAAGTAAAGAGAACTGAAATTTAAAGTGCTGAATCTTAAAGAACAAGAAATTAAATGGCAGAAACTTAGAACGCAAGAAATGTAAATTGCAGAATCTTAAATTGCAAGAAATGTAAATGGCTTGAATTGTAAAGGGAATTGGGAATTGGATTTGCAGAATTTAAACAAGGAAAAGTAAATTGCAACGAACAGAGAAGTAGAAGATATCTTGGATTGAATCGGATCTAAAAACAGAAATGTAAATGAGATTGAAAAGCATTAAACAGAGGATGTAAAATTGGAATTCAGATCTCAGGACCCAAGAGACTAGATAACCAAGTCTAGATCTCAATGCCTTCCTAGATCCAACAAGAGTAATTGCAAAGGAAATGTAAATTGCAAAGAAAGTAGATGAAGAAGCAGTTAACAGAAATTTAAATTCAATTGTGCAGTAAAGAAACAAAGAGGTCTCAGGATGAGATTGAAACAGATTTCCTTCAATTCTCCAACCCAAGATCCAAGACAATTGTAATTGAAATTGAAAGCAAGAAAACTAAGAGGAAGGGAATTCAATTCTCCTTCCCCGAGACTTAGAAATTAAAATTCACTCCACACCCAAAAGCTCTCCGAAAACTCTCTATGAAAAGTAAAAGGGAAAGCTCTCTAAAAAAACTTAAATCCTATGTTATTTATACACTTTCTTCAAATGGTCTTCAAGCCTTCAATTGGGCCTTTGCTCTTGATGGAATTGGGTTGATAGAGGCCTTGGTTGATTGCTCTTGGAGTTTGGAGAAGAACCGAATTGAACCGGGTTTGGAATCATGAAAGCTTGAGTAAAAGTTTGAGGCAAACTTTTACTCCAACTTTTCACATCAGCCACCCTCTTTTGCTGATACCAACGTTGGGGCAAAAGTTTGGGGTCAAACTTTTGCTCCAACGTTGGCCTCCCCTTGCACACTCATGGCGCCAACGTTTGCCAAAAAGTTAGAGGCAAACGTTGGCGCAAACTTTTGCTCTCCAGGGTGTGTTGTTCATGCGCCAACGTTTGCCAAAAAGTTTGAGGCTAACGTTGGCGCAAACTTTTGCTCTCCAGGGTGTTGATTTGTGATGCCAAAAGTTTGCCAAAAAGTTTGAGGCAAACTTTTGCTCCAGCTTTTTGCCCAAAAGTTTGCACAAAAGTTTGAGGCAAACTTTTGGTCCAGCTTTTTGCACAAAAGTTTGCACAAAAGTTTAAGGCAAACTTTTGGTCCAGCTTTTTACTCCTTGGTTCATTTTCACTTATTGCAAAAGTTTGAGCTAAAGTTTGAGGAAAACTTTTGCTCAAACTTTTTGTCCTCTCTTCCTCCTAGCCATTCCTTCTTGCTTCAACCTTTCTCCAAGCTTTCTTCACCTATCATTAATCAACCAAACACATCAAAGCTATGCTCAAAATCATGAGATATTCATTCTTTCATAATATGTGACAATTATAGCATAAAACCTCATGAAATAGCATGAATTCATACATGGTTGATTAAATCAAAGGAAGCATGAAAATCTACCCAATTGGCTTGCTTATGGCTCAAGAAAGTGCATAATGCAATTGAAAACAAAAGAAAAAAGCTAGTGAAACTAGGCTAAGATGACTTGTCATCAAACACCAAACTTAGAATACTTCATTCTCCCTTATATTGTTTTGGTGTGCAACACGAAACTTAGCTTCTTACAGTATAGATAAAACTAATTGACCTTTTTATTAAAACAGCTATGAAAATATAACTTCCTCAGGTTGGGTTGCCTCCCAACAAGGGCTTCTTTATTGTCACTAGCTTGACATCCTCCATCCTCTGATCATGGAAGTTGAGGCTTCTGTTTCCTTTGATTTTCTCCTCTTACTGTGGGCTTTCTTTTCTCCATTTCTTTATGAGGAACTTCTCCGTGGTGCTTTTCTTTGATGATTGCTTCTTTTCCCGTAGCCCTCTTCTCACTTGCCTCTATGATTGCTTTCCCTTTCTCATACCTGGCAACTTTCTCATTGTCTTTTAGGTTGTCTTCAGTGGCTCTAGGGGAAGTATTTGCCCTTTCCTCACCCATTTTTGCAAGGTGCTTAGCCAGTTGTGCCATTTGCCTCTCAATTCTTCTGATTGAGATTTCCTGGTTTTGTGTTATTTCATCTTGGTGCTTCATCATTCTCTCTATTAAGATCTCCAAGTTGGTGATCCTCTGAGAGTCTTGTGAGATTGGTTGGTTGTGAGGTGTCTGAGGTTGGAAGGGTGAGTATTGTGGTGGTGGTGTGTAGTGGTTGATGTTGGTATGGTGGTGTTTTTGCTGGTTTGGGAAATTGGGGTTGTTGTAGTTGAAGTCCCTTGGTCCTTGATTTTGGTGCTCACTCCTCCTCCAGTTGTAATGAGTCCTCCAGGGTGGGTTGTACACATCACCTTGGAACTTGTGTTGGAACATGCTTGAGGTACTACCTGGAGAGTGTGTTTGCTCATGATTTTGTTGCCCACAGTTAATTGCTCCAAAACCTTTTTCAGATTGATTCCAACCATGGGGATTTTGAGGTAGGTTATGTGCATTTGCCACAGCAGTTCGCAGCCCATCAATTTTTCTGTCCATCAGTTCTAGTTGTTGCTGAAGCTGTTGATGTATCTGCTTGCTTTGGGCCATGATTGCACGGACACCTTCAATTTCACCACTCCCTTCTCTTGTGTGAATGATTGCACTTCTACTTTTATAGTATCAATTCCCTGGGGTTTTTCAACTTGGCCAGGAATTCACTCATTAGATCCTCCCATCCGATTATGCTTCCCTGTGGGAAGGCTTCAAGCCATTGAGCAACATCGTTCATGGTGATGGGCGGATGCTTCAATTCATGGGTTACATTGTCATCTGGGGTGAGGACACTACTCCCGCAACAGCTAGGATTCGTTGACGTCTCTTTCATGATCTGCACAATTACAAACAGTCTAAATGAAGATTGAATATACTCATACCAAAATATGGTCAGAGGGTTAGTTGACACAATATGTCAAACAGTTAATAGACTTGAAAGATCAATAGGAGAAAATTGCTTCTCTCGTATATTCAATCAAGCAACAGCATAGGATTCACACAGAGCCAGAAAAAAACCAGAAGAACTCTATTCTATTGCTAAAGTGGTGTTTTAGTAAGCTTAAGCAAAAATTCAAACAGTTAGTGTGTTAGTCAAAAATTAAAGAAACAAAAAAGAAAAAAAATTGCTTGATCTAGATCTCCACTTCACTTAATCATTGTCAATCTAATTCAATCCCCGGCAACGGCGCCAAAAACTTGATGTGTGGAAAACAATCCAACACAAAACTCACCGGCAAGTGTACCGGGTGATGACAAGTCATCCTAGCCTATTTTAACTAGTCCTTTTCTCTTGTTTTCATTAGAATTATGCACTTTCTTGAGCTACAAGCAAGCTAATTGAGTATATTTTCATGTTTCCCTTAATTGAACCAACCATATATGAATTTATGCCATTTCATGAGGTTTTATGCTATATTTGTTGCATATTATGAAAGAATGAATATCTCATGATTTTGAGCATAGCTTTGATGAGTTTGGTTGATTAATGATAGGTGAAGAAAGCTTGGAGAAAGGTTGAAGCAAAGAGGAATGGCTAGGAGTGAAGAGAGGACAATGGAATAAGTGAAATTGAACCAGGAAGCAAGAAGTTAGCCCCAACGTTAGCCCCCTAACTTGGAGGCTAACGTTGGAACTTGAAATTTCCTCCCTGGCCATCCCACGTTTGCGCCAACGTTAGCCCCCTAACTTGGAGGCTAACGTTGGCACATGAATTCCTCCCTGGCCATCCAACGTTTGTGCCAATGTTAGCCCCCTAACTTGGAGGCTAACGTTGGCACATGAAGACATAAGGGAGAAGGGCCAACGTTTGCGCCAACGTTAGCCCCCTAACTTGGAGGCTAACGTTGGCACATGAAGACATAAGGGAGAAGGGCCAACGTTTGCGCTAACGTTAGCCCCCTAACTTGGAGGCTAACGTTGGCGCCACTAGCACCAAGGGAAGGCCAACGTTAGGGTCAAAGTTAGACCCCTAACGTTGGCACCAACGTCCAAACCAGAAAAATGTGCCAACTGATATGAAAAGTTGGAGCCAAAGTTAGACTCCTAACTTTGGCTCAAACTTTTGGTCCAACTTTTGCTAACCTCAAAACCGGTTCAATTGGTTCACTTTGTTTCTTCTTCAAACTTCAAGAGCAATCAACCAAGGCCTCTTTCAACCCAATTCCACCAAGAGCAAAGGCCCAACTCAAGGCTTGAAGATCATTTGAAGAAAGTGTATAAATAGGATAGAATTCAAGTTCTTCGGGGAGCTTTCCTTTTGGAATTTTCATAATAATTTTCGGAGAGCTTTTGTTACTGAGTGAACTTTAATTTCTTTGTTTTCATTACTTTCAATTTCATTTTACACTTGTCTTGGATCTTGGATTGGAGAATTGAAGAAATTCTGTTTCAATCTCAATCTTGGATCTCTCTGTTTCTTTACTGTTAATTGAATTCCATTTCCGGTTCATTGTTCTTCCTCTTTTCTTTGCAATTTACATTTTCCTTGCAATTGTTCTTGTTGGATCTAGGAAGGCATTGAGATCTAGACTTGGTTTTCTAGTCTCTGGGTCCTGAGATCCAAATCCCCAATTTACATTCTGTTTCTTTCCTTTCTATGTTCATTTACTTTTCTGCTTCATATCCGGTTCAATCCCAATTCCCTTTCCCTCTTCTGTTTGATGCAATTTAATTTTTCCTTGTTTAATTTCTGCAAATCCACATCCCAATCCCCTTTACATTTCAAGCAATTTACATTCCTTGCACTTTAAGATTCCGCAATTTACATTTCTTGCACTTTAAGTTTCTGCCATTTAATTTCTTGTTCTTTAAGTTTCAGCAATTTATTTCTTGTTCTCTTTACTTCAATGCAATTTAATTCTGTAAGTCACAAAACCATCAACCAAATCTTGATTCGCTTGACTAAATCAACCACTAAACTAAAATTGCTCAATCCTTCAATCCCTGTGGGATCGACCTCACTCCCGTGAGTTATTATTACTTGATGCGACCCGGTGCACTTGCCGGTTAGATTTGGGTGTTTTGGGAGAGATTTATTTTTCCTACAAAATATCTCATCACCGGGTCGCATCAAGTAATAATAACTCACATGAGTGAGGTCGATCCCACAGGGATTGAAGGATTGAGCAATTTTAGTTTAGTGGTTGATTTAGTCAAGCGAATCAAGTATTGGTTGAGTGGTTTATAATTGACAGAAGCTAAATTGCATGAATTGTAAAGGGAGAGAGAAGAATTGCAGTAAATTAAAGGGAACAAGAAGTAAAAGTGCTGAATCTTAAAGAACAAGTAAATTGAATGGCGGAAACTTAGATTGCAAGAAATGTAAATAACTGAATCTTAAAGTGCAAGAAATGTAAATTGCTTGAATTATAAAAGGGTTCAGGGAGCTGGGATTGCAGAAATTAAACAAGCAGAAGTAAATTGCAACAAAACAGAAGAGTAGAAGGTGAATTAAAGTAAAGTAGATCTAAACAGAAAAGTAGAAATGCTTGAGAAATTAAAACAGAAAGTGATGCTTAATTTGCAGCAATTAAAAAGATGTTGAAGATCTCAGGAGTGGAAAATACTAGAAAACAAGTCTAGATCTCAAATCCTTCCTTGATCCAACAAGAGCAATTGCAAAAGGGAATAAAGAAAAGTAAATTGCAGAAAGTGTAGAAGAAGATGCAGTAAACAGAAATGGAAATTGAATTATGCAGAAAAGTAAACAAGAGGTCTCAAGGTGAGATTGAAATAGAAGTTCTTCAATTCTCTACCCAAGATCAAAAGCAAGAAAATAAAAGAGTGCTCAAGCAAGAACAAAGAAGAAGAGAGATCAATTCCCCTTCCTAATTCTCTTAGATCTAAATTCAAAAATAAAAGCTCAAAATAAAAATGAAAGTTCAAAGAAAAATTTCAAAGTAAAGTCTAGAGATCCTAATTAAATCAAACTAGCTCCTATTTATACACTTTCTATTCTTGGATTTTAGAATTTGGATGGGCTTTTTAATTTGGTGAAGATTTGAATTTAATTGGATTTTTGAATGAATTTCAGCCCATGTGAAAGTTGCTCCCAGGAGGATGCTCTTCTCATGTGGGAAGCAGAGCATTGGAGCCTTGTGTGGGCATCCTTTGTTGCGTCCAAGGCTGGGAGAAGCATCAGGGGAAGGCTCCGCTCATGTGGGGAGTGGAGCATTGGGGCCTTGTGTGCATGTCTTGCGCGCACCCAACTCCCTGGCCGTGTCAAATGTTGCACGCCTTGCTTCCCTGGACCGTGTCAAGCATGCTTGTGTGTGCCAAGCTTCAGCGCTCTGCTCTCCTTGTGAGCTGAGCATTGGTACTTCCAAGGGGAGGTCCTTGGTTCGAAACTTGAGGGAAGCATGCGCTGGTGCCATTTCCTTGGTTTCTTGTATTGCCTTTGCTCCTTGCTTCCTCATGGTGCTGTGTTCGAAACTTAGGGGATGCTTTTGGCCAATTTTTGGCTTGTTTTCCTTGTGAGTAGCGCTCCCCTCCTTCCCTTGGGTCATGGGTTCAAACCTTGGAGCAAGCATTGGCAACTTATTTCCTTTGATTTATTTTTGGTGGAAGCCCGATAATGCTCCCAAGGAGAGCGGAGCATTGTTTTTCCTTTCCTTGTTTCTTGGCTTCAAATTATGCTCAGCTCTCAAGGGGAGCAGAGCATTGAAGCTTGCCTCCTTGGTTCATTGTTGCGCTCCCTTGGAGAGCACTGGGCTCTTGGGGAGAGCTTCGTGGCTTCCCTCCTTTCATGTGCCACACTTCTCAATTCCCTTTTCCACATTATTTTCTTCCTTGGGCCACACTTCTTAAGCCACGCTTTCTTATTTTCTTCTTTTCTTCACCTACAAGAAATCAAAACAACCAATCAAAGTATCACCAAATTCACAAGGTTTATAAATCAATAGAAATCAATTAAATTTGGCTCAATCCTCATGATTTAGTATCAATTAAAATGGTGGTTGTTTGATTTAAAGAAACCGTGCATTTCCATTCCAAATTACTTACTTATAATGCAAGAAAGTGCATAAAACCTAATAAAAACAAAGAAAAAGACTAGTAAAACTAGGCTAAGATGACTTGTCATCACACCAAACTTAGAATTCTTCATTCTCCCTTAATTTATTTTGGTGTGAAACACCAGACTTAGCTCCTTGCAATATAGATAAGTCTAATTAACCCTTTTATTGAAATAGCTATGAAGAGTGAACTACCTCAGGTTGGGTTACCTCCCAACAAGCGCTTCTTTATTGTCACTAGCTTGACATCTTATTCTTTGATCATGGAAGCTGAAAATCATAGTGCCTTAGTTTTTCTCCTCTTACTGTGAACTTCCTTCTGGTCTCCTCTTTGATGATCTCTAGGTGTTCAAGTGAAAGGATCCGGTTCACAGTGTAGTACTCAGATAATTGTGGACACACCCTCATTGGTTGGGTGTTTAACATCACTTTATCCCCTGGTAAGAAGCCTTCAGTGGGGATTTTCTTGTTTCTCCACCCTTTTGGTCTCTTCTTCTTTTCTTTCTCAGAAGATACTTCATGCTTTGGTGGTTCTTTATATGGAGTGTTGAGGTTCTCATCTGGGGGTTTTGGATCTAGTTCTTCCTTGATTTCTTTGGTCTGTTACACCATTTCTACTTCTTTCAAGCATGGATTTAGAAGTCTTGGAGTTAACTCATTGACTGCCTCCTTCAGGCTTTGATCTCTGGCCTTATCCTTCATAAAATATTCTTCCTGAATGGGCTTATGCAAGGTTTTAAAAACATGGAATGCTAGGTGCTCATCATGCACTCTCAGCAATAATTCCCCTTTTTCAACATCTATCAAAGCTCTGCCCGTAGCTAGGAAAGGCTTCCCCAGGATGATGGGAGTGTCCTCTTCTATATCTGAGATAACAAAGTCAGCAGGGAGAAAGAATTTTCCCACTTTTACTAACACATTCTCCACAACTCCAGTGCTTGCTTAATTGATTTGTCAGCCATTTGGAGAACTATTCGTGTGGACTTTAGCTCAGAAATTTGAAGTTTCCTCATTAGAGATAAAGGCATCAAGTTTATGCTTGCACCGAGGTCACAGAATGACTTCTCAACTGTTATGTTTCCTATGGTGCAAGGTATGTAAAAACTCCCAGGATCATCTTTCTTCTCTGGCAACTCTCTTTGGAGGATATGATACGCGAAAATTAAGAATATTAACACACAACCGGCAAGTATACCGGGTCGTATCAAGTAATAAAACTCACTAAGAGTGAGGTCGATCCCACGGAGATTGGTAGATTAATCAACTTTAGTTAAATGGTATATTTAGTCAAGCAGACATGATTTTGATTTCACGAGATTTGTGATTTTTGAACATAATTGCAAAAGCTTAAATGACAAGGAATTTAAAGAACTAAAATAGAGAAAGAGAATAAAAGTAAATAACTAAAACTTAAAGTGCAAGAAACTTAAATGACATGGAAAATAAATTGCAAGAAAGTAAAGGTTGCAGAATTTTAAAGAGCAGAAGAGTAAATTGCAAGAAATAGATAAACAGAATGTAAATGGCAAGAATGATAAATTGCAAAAAGATAAAAGGGAATTGAGTAATGGGTATTCAGAGAACTAAAAAAACAAAAGAGATGAGAATTAATGATGGAGAGATCATTAGGGATCAGAGATGTAAATTCTCATAAATTGATGTTGATCAATTTCTTCTCAATCATGGTTATAGATCCATGGCAATTTGTGGGTAATTGAGTCCCAATCTCTTGGTAACTCAATTTCTCTCAACACAACCAATTGCCACTTTCGTGATCTAATTGTTCATGAGAAGAGATGAAGTTCAATTTCTAATCCAAGCCACACAACTTCCAGAATCTCAACTAAGGGAGGTTACATCTCACATACCAACCAAAGTGTATTGATCAAGAAAATCATGAAAGGATGAACTCTAAACTGAATTATGTAGCTCCTTTCTCAAGTTCACCACATAATTCATATAGATTAATCCCTCTCTCGATGGTGATTGAATCTGTGAAGAGCAAGAGTTTCCTCTTGGATGAACCACTTTGAATTGAGAAGGAAAAGAAAAGTTATCAACCCAATCAAATAACAGAGCTCCTCCCCCTAATGAAAATGGGGTTTAGTGAATCATAGCTCTAAATTCAACAATAAATGCAAAATTAAACATTCAAATTCAGTAGAGAAGAGTAATGAAGAATGAAGAAGAAGTTCTTGAAAACTGAAATTTAAAATTGCCAAAAGAAAACAAAATAGAATATGGTTGAGAAGCAAAAACAGAAAAAGTCTAATTCTCTAAGTAAAAGTGTCTAAGGTAAAAAGTTCCCCCCCCCCCCCAAAAAAGTACAAAACTATTCTCTATTTATACTACTCCTAAAACTCCTTGAATTTCTCCTTTTGGACTAGCAAATTTGGGCCTTGCTCTTGTTGATTTTGCTTCATGAAAGAATTCTTGTCAAACAGAGGAAACAGGACTCATTTTCAATTTTTCTGGCCCAATGGCCTGGCGTGTTTGTCAATAACGCCAGCCTTAGTGCACGTTGGCAACGTGCAAGGCATTTTCCTGGGAGTGGGACTTGGTGCTTGGGCGTTGTTACCTAATTTGTTGCCCAAGTTGTTGCCAAACACTTGCTTGTTTTTTACCTTTTTTCTATGCTTGATGTTGCCTAAACTTTGGGTTTCAATCCTTTGCCTAAATATGAACTATGATATATCATTAGAAAGATCTTGATGTCTACTTTCCAATGCAACTAGAATCATCTCATTTGGACCTTCCTAGCTCAAGTTATGCTCCATTGAAGAGGGCAAGGTCAGGCTGCCTTGGTTGGGCGTTTTTGCCAAACACGCCCATGACAACGCCCACAATAACGCCCACAATAACTCCTCTAGGCCAGATTTCTTGGCCTGGGCGTTGTTGCCTAAGTTGCCAAGGAACACACCAGGCCATTCTAGCCTTGGCAACGTGTTCGACTCCCTTTCCTTGGCCTATTCATGCTTCCTTGAATTTCAACCTCATTTCCTTGTTTTTGGGGCCTAAAGATGACTCTGATTCGAGCTTTCATTTCATGCTTCACTATGGACTATTATACATGATTGGAAAGCTCTGAATGTCAGCTTTCCAATGCAACTAGAAGCACCTCGATTGGATTTCTGTAGCTCAAGATATGCTCCTTTGAAGAGGGCAAGGTCAGGCTGCCTGGCGTTGTTGCCCAAGTTGTTGGCAAACACGCCAGCAATAACGCCCTTAGTCTCTGAGGCCATAAATGAGGCTAGCTTTTGAAGCTTCAAATGAACTCTAATCCCATGCTATGATATATGGTTGAAAAGCTCTTGATGTCTACTTTCCAATGCCACTGAAATCACTCAAATTGGATCTCTGTAACTCAAGTTATTCATCCTTGAAGGAGGTGAGGTCAGGCTGTCTTGGTTGGAGTTGTTGTTGAAGTTATTGCCAAACACGCCCATGACAATGCCCAATCCTCCCCTGGCCTAAATTTCTTAGCCTTGGCGTTGTTGTTGGCGTTGTTGATGAACACGCCACTTCAACTTCAAGGCAACAACGCCTTCGAGCTCTCCTTGGTTCAATTTCTTGGCCTTGCATTGCCAAGGAACACGCACATTCAACTTCAAGTTGGCAACGCCCAAGGTCATTTTCCATAGCCACCTTGCAGGGACCAGCGTTGTTGCTGGTGTTGTTGATGAACACGCTAGTTCATTTCTCACTGGGCAACGCTCTCGAGCCTTCTCTAGGGGTGCTTGAAGTGGCCAGCGTTGTTGCTGGCGTTGCCAAGAAACACGTCCTCTCCAACGTGCTAGTGAGCTCTTCTAGCCAAAATTCTATGTTATGGGCATTGTTATGGGCGTTGCCAGGGAACACGCCAGTTCATTCCCTGCCTGGCAACGCTCTCAAGCTCCCCTTCTTGCTCTGTTTCAAGCTTCTTTTCTTGCTCTGTTTCAAGCTTCCTGGCGTTGTCCACAAACACTCCAGAGTTGGCAACGTGCTTCCTCTGTTTCCTTGCCAAGATTGATATATCTCCAAACCTTCTTGCTCTAATTCTTGATCCATCATCTTCTTTCTTCATCACCTAACATAAACCAAAGAATCTTCCTCAAAGTTTTGCCATCTTATGCAATGAATTTCAAGAGAATCATTCATATCAACTTGTTTATAAACTTCTTAAATCATTTGCATGAGTTATGCCAAATTTCACCTAGTTCTTGGTTTATGAATGCATGTAGAGAAAACTCACAAAATTGCTTGTTTATTCTAGTAATAATAAATGAAATTAAGCTAAAACCAACTAAACTAACTAGTTAAAATAGCAAATATGCAAATGCATCAGAATAGCACTACATTCCTTTGTCATCTCAACAATCTGTCCCTCCTTTAGGGATCTTTTCTTTGTGAGTACTTCTTTCATAAATTTGGCATATAATGGCATCTGTTCAAGTGCTTCTAAGAAAGGAATATTGATGCTGAGAGTCTTGAATATATCCAGGAATTTTGAGTATTGCTTATCCTCATTTTCTCTCCGAAACCTTTGAGGGTATGGAAGTTTGGGGACATATGACTTCACCCCTTCCTTCTTCTCTTGTAGCTGTGGCTCAAGGATGTTTTTGTCTCTCTTTGAGATTTTTGCATTCTTGGTCTTTCTATCCTCTTCACTTTTTTCTTCTGTCTCTTCTTGTGGAACTTCTCTGTTGTGTTCTTCCTGATTGATGGCTTCCTTCTCCCTAGTCTTCTCACTTCCCACTATGATTGCTTTGCACTCCTCCCACTTTGTAGCTTTTCCTTTGTCCCTTGGGTGGGTTTGAGTGGTACTAGGAGATGCATTCGGTTGCTTCTCACCCATCTCTGTAATTTGTTTAGCTATTTGTTCCATATGCATCTCAAGATTTCTGATTAAAGCTCCTTGGTTTTTACTTGTTATGGCTTGATCTTTCCTTGCTGCTTCCTTATCTTGTTTTGCCATCTCTTGATTTTTCATGAGTTTCTCCATCATTATCTCTTGGTGCTTCATCATCTTTTCCATCAATATCTCCAAGTTGGAGATTCTTTGAGTGTCTTGTGATGCTTGTAGCTGGTTGTGAGATGTTGAAGGTTGATGGTAGGTGTTTTGGTTAGTGGTTTGGTTATTGGGTGGATAGTAACTGGAATTTGGGTGGTTGTTTTGGGGTTTTCTATATGGATTGGGGTTAGTATTTTGCTGGTTGTGGTTTTGGTTATTTCTTGAGTTGTTTTGGTTTGAATTTCTTTGCCATGGTTGCTGGTTTTGAGTGTGGTTATCTCCCCATCTAAGATTTGGATAGTTCTTCCAGGATGGATTGTAGGTGTCACCATAAACTTCATTTTGGCCTGAGCCTTGGTTGTGCACATATTGAGGTTGTTCCTGCTGCTGATCCTCTTGAGTTTCTTTATTTGTCCCCCACGTGGGTGATGGTTGGCTTGTGTTTACTGCCGCAACTTGGAGGCTATCAATCCTCTTGGGCATCTGCTCAAATTATTGTTGAATCTGCTGCTGCATTATCTTGTTTTGAGCTAGGATGGTGTCCACTCCTTCCAACTCCATCACTCCTTTCCTTTGTGATGGTTGGTGTTGCCTTTGGTGAGCAAATAAATACTGGTTGTTAGCCACCATATCAATGAGATTTTGAGCTTCCTCTGCAGTCTTCATCAATTGTAGAGAACCTCCTGCTGAGTGATCAAGAGCCTCTTGAGATTTCAACGTCAAACCTTCATAAAAATTTTGCAATCTGTCCCATTCATTGAACATTTCAGGGGGACACTTCTTAATCAGCGCCTTGTATCTCTCCCATGCCTCATAGATGGGTTCAGTGTCCATTTGTGTGAATATTTGGACCTCAGTCTTCAATCTGATGATCCTTTGAGGTGGGTAAAATTTAGCAAGTAACTTGCTCACTAGATCGTCCCAATTGTTGATGCTATCTCTTGGGAAAGATTCCAACCATTGAGTAGCTTTGTCTCTGAGAGAAAATGGAAATAATAGTAGCTTGTAGCTGTCAGGATGCACTCCATTAGTTTTGACAGTGTCACAAATCCTCAAGAAGGTGGATAGGTGCTGGTTTGGATCTTCCAAGAGGCCTCAATTCAAAGGTTATTTGCACAGTTGTTCTGCACCAAGGTGATGAGTTGGGGCTTCAATTCAAAGTTATTTGCATCGACATTTGGGGTAAGGATGCTACTCCTACAATGCCTTGGATTAGCAAATGTATATGAAGCCAATACTCTCCTTTGGGGCTGACCATTGTCGTTGGCCACTCCCACTTGTGGATTTGTTGGATTTTCCTCCATTTCTTGGTTCTCTTCTCAACCTCCAAAGTATTTCAGGATTAAAAGGTGTGGATTCATCGCTTCTTCCTCCTGACATAAACATAGAACCAGGAACCAGAATTAAACACTCTATTGCTAGAGTGAAGTTAGTGTTAGCTTAAGCAAAAATTCAAACAGCTAGTATGCTTAGTAAAAAGTAAAAGAAAAAGTTCTTAATCTAGACCACCACCTTACTTAATCATTGTCAATCTAATCAATCCCCGGTAACGGCGCCAAAAACTTGATGTGTGAAAAATGATCCAACACAAAACTCACCGGCAAGTGTACCGGGTCGCATCAAGTAATAATAACTCACATGAGTGAGGTCGATCCCACACGGATTGAAGGATTGAGCAATTTTAGTTTAGTGATTGATTTAGTCAAGCGAATCAAGTATTGGTTGAGTGGTTTGTATTTGGCAGAAACTAAATTGCATGAATTGCAAAGGGAGAGGGAAGAATTGCAGTAAATTAAAGAGAACAAGAAGTAAAAGTGTTGAATCTTAAAGAACAAGTAAATTAAATTGCAGAAACTTAGATTGCAAGAAATGTAAATAACTGAATCTTAAAGTGCAAGAAATGTAAATTGCTTGAATTATAAAAGGGTTCAGGGAGCTGGGGTTGCAGAAATTAAACAAGCAGAAGTAAATTGCAACAAAACAGAAGAGTAGAAGGTGAATTGAAGTAAAGTAGATCTAAACAGAAAAGTAGAAATGCTTGAGAAATTAAAACAGAAAGTGATGCTTAATTTGCAGCAATTAAAAGGATGTTGAAGATCTTAGGAGTGGAAGAGACTAGAAAACAAGTCTAGATCTCAAATCCTTCCTTGATCCAACAAGAACAATTGCAAAAGAAATAAAGAAAAGTAAATTGCAGAAAGAGAAGAAGATGAAGCAGTAAACAGAAATTGAATTATGCAGTAAGAGTAAACAAGAGATCAAAAGGTGAGATTAAAACAGAATTTCTTCAATTCTCCACCCAAGATCCAAGACGAAAAGTAAAGGGTGCTCAAGCAAGAACAAGGAAAAAGAGAGATCAATTCTCCTTCCTAATTCTCCAAGATCCAAGTTCAAAGTAAAGAGCTCTCAAAATTACAAAAATGGAAATTCAAAGAAGCAAAAGAAAATTTCAAAGTAAGTAAAAAGGTCCTTTCTAAATCAAACTAACACTTATTTATACACTTCCTAAATTGGATCTAAGAATTTGGGTGGGCTCTAAAATTTGGTGAAGAAATGAATTAATTTGAATTTTTGATGAATTTTTGGCCCATGGTGCACCTCCCAGGGGAAGGTTCGGCTCTTGGCAAGAGCTTTGGCCAAGAGCTTTGGTTCCCTTTCCTTCCTAAAGTGTTGCGCGCCCTTCCCTTGTGACAAGAGAACAAAGCTCTTTGCAAGAACCTTTGAGCTCTTGGCAAGAGCTTTACTTGTCCTTGAGGTCCCTGGTTCAAGTCTTGGGTGGAGCACTTGTGGAGTTAATTTCCTTGGCACAAGAGTAGCGCCTAAAGCTTTGCTTCCTTGAGGTGCCCAGTTCAATCCTTGGGGAGTGCAAAAGCTGCCCATTTTTCATGGCACAAGAGTAGCACCTAAAGCTTTGCTTCCTTGAGGAACATGGTTCGAATCCTATGGAGTGAAAACAAGCCAATTTTGGCTTGTTTTTCTTGTAAAGTAGCGCTTTACTCTCTCCCTTTGGTCATGGGTTCAAGTCTTGGTGAGTGCATTAGTGAGCTTTTCTTTCTTGATTTTCTTCAAAGCATGCCCGAAAAAGCTCTTGGCAAGAGCTTCAAAGCTCTTGGCAAGAGCTTGGCTCTTGCTTCCTTCTTCCATGTGCTCTTGATAAAGCTCTTGGCAAGAGCTTGGCTTCTGATTCTTTGAAGGAAAGCTCTCCACAAGAGCTTTAAAGCTCTTGGCAAGAGATTTATACCCTTGTTTCTTGAATGCATCCACGCTTCTCCTTCTTTGAGCCACGCTTTCTTTCTTTGCTTAGATCATGCTCCTTAGGCTACGCTTTTCTTATTTTTTTTCTTTTCTTCACCTACAAGTAATCAAAACAACCAATCAAAGTATCACAAAATTCACAAAGCTTAAAATTCATTTAAAACCAATTAATTTTAGCTTAAACTTCATGATTTTGTGTCAATTAAAGGGTGGTTGATTGATTCAAAGAAACCATGCAATTTCACTCCAAATTACTAACTTACAATGCAAGAAAGTGCATAAAAACTAATGAAACAAGTGAAAAATGCTTGCAAAATTAGCATATGATGACTTGTCATCACTAACCACAAAACTTATTCCACAATCCACAAGATTCATTACATACCACTCAAAACAACTTCACCACAGCACCCACATATCCAGAAACTCATTCTCAGCCTTCATCCCTTGAGCTAGCATTTGAACAATACTTACAAACATCAATGGACTCTTGGAAAGAGCAGGAAATCCCCCTCAAGAAGATGGATGGGCATTTAGAGCAAATAAGGAGAAACTTGGAGCCATCAAACAGTGAGAATAAAGACCAATTTGTGGGTGAGGAAGTGAAAAAGCAAGATGAGGAAGCCTCTGTGTCAAGTGAAATTTCAATGGAAAAGGAGGTTGTGGAGGTGTTTGAACCTGTGGCTTCATATTCACAGAAGCTAATTGAGGTGATAGAGGAACCTAAAACTTCACTCCCAAAACACTTAATGGAAGATCATATAAAAGAAGAGGAGGAAGCCAATCAAGGAAATTCACACTCAATTAAAGCAAAAAATTACAGGAAGGAAGAGCCCACTGAACCATCAATTCAAAAAGCTTTTGATGAAGAGAACACTCCAACAATCACACAACCACCAAGACTTAGATTCAAGGAAGTGAAGGCAATTAACAAAAGCACCGAGAAGAGGATTGTGACCAAGCTACAAAGGACAATATTCATGAAGAAGAGAAGGTCAACTACAGGCAATCCTCCCCCTGATCCAGCAAGCAAGCTCAATCAAGCCATTAACAAAAGAAAGCTTGCTGAGGAGAGACCAAGACAGGGGGCAATAGCTGAATCTTCTCCTCCCTTGAGGTCATTCCTCTTAACAAACTGGAAGAAGAGGAAGAAAGTAAAGAACAACATGCCAACAGTAGGTAACGTTTCTCTTCTATGCTTTGTTTTCTTTCTTTACTTTGTTTAAATTCAATAAAATGGCATATGGTTACATTCTAAGTTTGGTGTTGCCCTGCAACAAATTGTTTTCAATCCTTTTGGATGATTGCATCAAATCAAAATTGAAAGTGTTACACTAAGATTCTAAGTTTGGTGTGCCACTTATTTTCTATGCAATTTATTCAAGCAACACTACTTGTTTGCATAATCATAATGCCTCTGCAATTTTTCTCTTTTGGTTTAACATTTTAGTTTCCTCTTTGTTTTATTCATTTACTTGTTTTTAATGTTGTCTTTTATTAACTGTGTTTGTTAATACATCACTAAGAGAGCTTTATTCATGACAAGATTCTTGGCTTGGTGATTGTATTTAACATACAACAGTTTCATTTAGTCTTATTTCAAATAAAATGGACATAGGATTGCATTCTAAGTTTGGTGTTGCTATGCAACAAAAATTTGCTTCCAATCCTTACCGATACTTGCATTAATTCCAAGTGAAAGAGTCACACTAAGTTTGGTGTGCCACTTATCTTTCATGCCATGTATCATGCACACCTTCTTATGTTTGCAATCCCAATGTCTCTGTCTCTTGTGCCTTGATTGTTATCCTCAATTTTGCTTGCTTAAAACACATGTACCACTAACATTTCATTGTATAAGACATTCATGATCCATCTTAGCCCCATAGCCATTGTTCTAATTGTTGCTTGAGGATGAGCAAGAATTCTGAGTTTGGCAAGGGAAAGGGAAGAATAAGAGGAAAATGACAACAATAGAGAAGATGGACTACGAGGTTGTAAAGTTCCTTTTCCTCTCCTTTGTTTCCAGCACTTTAAATTGCATGATTGTCTTTATATTCTCTGTATGCATGTGTGGTATGAATAAGCATAGCTTGAATTTTGATTTGTAACATCTTGCCATGCCATTATGACTACCAACTTGAGTTTTGTAAAGCTTAAAGCAGTAAAGTATCATGATCATAAACAAACAAAGAATTAAAGAAGATTTTAGCATGTGCATACAAGTATTGGAAAGCTAGTATGATTAATTGTTGCTCAATTGCATTAGATTTTATTTAATTGAAGTTTTCATCTAGGACATTTTGTGAAATCTTTTGAAAATCATGAAAACCTTGAAGAAGCAAATACAATTAAAGAAGAAAAGAAAAAGGGAAAGAATGAGAAAGCTGAAGGCTCTGAGTACTAATGGCAATTTATTTGTTAAGTACTTGTGGTATTTATGTATCAAGCCAAATGCTTGAAAACAAAACACTTAGAAGTCAAGGCTAGGCTCAAGTACAAATGCACTCCCTCAAAGCTCAAGGTTCTGAGCATCAATGATTAGAGAGTCAAGAAAAGAAAAGAAAAATGAGCTTAATGAAGTCCTCTAATTCAAATGCTTGTGGTGCTTATGTATCAAGTGGTAATACTTGAAAACAAAGCATTTAGAATCGTAGCTTTGTTATTAACTCATGGGGCAAAGCACCCAAAAGGAGAAGCTAATAAGAAAATCAAAAGCTTGTTTCAAGGGAAAATTATAAGGAAAAGATTTCATAAATTGAGCTAGATAGAAGCATCAATCATTTACATTTCTTTTGTGATTGTAGCATGCTTAGAAAACTAGCTTACCATGAACATTGAGTTGCTACTCTTCGTACCTTGGATTGTCAATCTTTATTGCATGATTCTTTTCTTGCTTGGGGACAAGCAAGGTTTAAGTTTGGTGTTGTGATGACATGCCAACATGTCATGTTTTTCTATACTTTTTCATACAAGAAATTGATAATTTGTGCTTGAATATTGAATGCTTTTGTGCTTAATTGGTATATTTCTTTGATCTTTTAAATTTTATAAATCTTGTAGGAAATAAGAAGAAAAAGAAGCAAAGAAGCACAAAATAAGTTAAAAAGGAGAAAAAAAAGAGCTTTGGGACACACTTTGAAGTTGGAGCACACTTTGGAGGCTTAGGCCACGCTTTTAAAAGCGTGGCTCATGACCAAATTAAAGGAGAATAGGCAATCAACACACAAAGTTAAGCACACTTTGGGACACGCTTTGAAGTTGGAGCATCATCGTGATGCAATTTCAACTTGGAAGCAAGAATTTTCACTAAGTTAAGCTTGGGCGCTCACAGCATGACCATGCCTTCTTCAAAGGGCTGTAACTTGAGCTACAGATGTCCGATTGATGTGCTTCTAGTTGCGTTGGAAATCTGACATTCAGAGCTTTCCAACGATGTATGGCAATCCATATTTGGCATGAAATTGAGGCACGAGTGAAATGCATCTTTAAGGGCCAAAAATAAGCAAAAAATCGGCCAATGCTTCCACCAAGGTTCGAAGCTGGAGCCTCACTCCAAAGCAAAGTAGCGCTCTACATCATTATTGTGCTCCGTTCTCTTGGAGAGCATTGTCGTGCTTCACTAAGAAAAAAATGAGGAACATAGCATGGAGAAGTGCTCCCACTAAGTTTCGAACTTGGGACCTCACCCAAGCAAAAGGAGTGCTCCGCTCTTGCCAAGAGCAGAGCGCTACTTTCCTTATTCCTTGCAAGTGTGACATGGTCAGGGAGCAATGTTGCACGCACAAGACTTGGCAAGGCTTGGATGCTGCGCTCTTGGGGAGAGCTGAGCATTGCCCTGGGAGCAACACCCATAGGCCAAAAATTCAATAAAATTTCATTTTAATTCAATTCTTCACCAATTGAACCAAGGCCATCCAGATCCACTCTTCCTCAAATCCAAAGCAAGCTAAGCCCATTATCATCACTCAAAGGCACAAGGATTAATTAGCTTAGGAATTTATTTTATTTTGTAATTTGTTTTTAATTTCATTTTCATTTTGTAGAAAGCCTATATAAAGGCATCATTCTCATTTCATGAGAGAAGGCTAGCTCCATTAGGGAGCAATAGGAGTAGGATAGAATAGCTCTTTCTCTTTTAATTCTCCTTGTTGAATTTGAGAATTGAAGATCACATTGGAGTTTTCTTTTCCTTTCTGTTTCACTTTCCTTCCTTTGCAAATTTCCTTTCTGTTTTGATTGAGAGAGAAATTGAGCTCTTAGCTTCCTTTCTGTTTTTACTATTTTATTGAAATTGTTAATTTCTCTTTGAGATTTGAGAATTGATCTAAGTCTTCTTGCTGGTTTACTTTTCTACATTTCTATTTCTCTGCAAATTTACATTCTGCCAATTTACATTGAGTTTTCTGTGAGCTTGATTTACTTTCCTGCATTTTTCTTTTCTGTCAATTGTTCTTAATTCTACTTCATTGCTCTCTTTAATTTCCAGCACCCATCCCTTTTACATTTGATGCAATTTACATTTCTTGTCATTTAAGATTCTTGCAATTTACATTTCTTGCTCTTTAAGCTTCTGTCCAATTTTACTTTCTGCAACTTTATAATTCTCGCAATTTACTTTCTGTTGATCAACTTCACACAATTCACTCAATGTTAGCTTGACTAAACTAATCACCCACTAAATTGCTTGATCCATCAATCCCTGTGGGATCGACCTCACTCTAAGTGAGTTTTACCACTTGATGCGACCCGCTATACTTGCCGGTTAGTATTTGTGTGTTTGGAAATTCATTTTTCCACAAAAACACCATCAGCTGCACTCAGAAAATTGACTTTTTTTGCTGCACTTGTTCACAAAATAAGAATAAATTAATTTAAAAAAATTTAAAATTTTTTATTTTTCAATTTTTTAGTTTTTGAATATTGTTGGAATTTTTTATTTTTCTACTATTAGAAAAAGATTTATGTTTTAGTTTAAAACTTTAAATAAAAATAAAAAATTTACAGATTTGTTGTTTAATAGATATTGCTAAACTTTATTTTATTTTTCTTATTTAAATAAAAAACATTTAATAATATAGTTTAAAAATTAAAAAATAAAAAAATTTAGTTTTTTAAAATTTTTATTTTTTTAAGAATATTTTTTATTTTTTATTCACTGGATAATGCATCACACGGACAGTTGACTTTCTTTTGCTGCACTTGTTCACAAATTAAGAATAAATTAATAAAAGAAGTTTAAAATTTTAATTTTTTTAGTTTTTGGATATTGTTATAATTTTTAATTTTTTTACAATTAGAAAAAAATTATTTTTTTAGTTTAAAAATAAAAAAAATAAATTTACAGATCTGTTATTTACCAGAATATGCTAGACTTTATTTTATATTTCTAATAAAAATAAAAAAATTAATCATATAATTTAAAAATTCAAAAATAAAAAATTTATTTTTTTAAAATTTTTAATTATTAAATTTTTTTTATCTTTTTATTCACCGGATAATGCTACAACCAGACAGTTGACTTTTTTTTGCTGCACTTATTCACAAATTAGGAATAAATTAACTTAAAAAATTTAAAATTTTAATTTTTTTTATTTTTTAGATATCATTGGAATTTTTTATTTTTTAAAATTAGAAAAAAATTTATTTTTTTATTTTAAAATTAAAAAAAATTAAATTTACTAATCTGTTATTTACCAAATATTGCTGGACTTTATTTTATTTTTCTAATTTATATAAAAAATTAATCATATAATTTAAAAATTTAGAAATAAAAAATTTATTTTTTTAAAAATTTTAATATTTTTAAAAATATTTTTTTATCTTTTTATTCATCGAATAATGCTACACCTGGATAATTAACTTTTTTTTGCTCCACTTGTTCACAAATTAAGAATAAATTAATTTAAAAAATTTAAAATTTTAATTATTTATTTTTCGGATATTGTTGGAATCTTTTATTTTTTACAATCAGAAAAAAATTTATTTTTTTAGTTTAAAATTAAAAAAAATAAATTTACAGATCTGTTATTTACCAAATGTTGATGGACTTTATTTTATTGTTCTAATTTAAATAAAAAATTAATCATATAATTTTAAAATTCAAAAATAAAAAATTTATCTTTTTAAAATTTTTATTTTTTTTAAATATTTTTTATCTTTTTATTCACCGGATAAGACTATACCCTGACAGTTGACTTTTTTTGCTGCACTTGTTAACAAATTATGAATATATTAATTTAAAAAATTTAAAATTTTAATTTTTTTATTTTTTGGAAAATTTGGAATATTTTATTTTTTTACAAATAGAAAAAAAATTATTTTTTAAGTCTAAAAATTAAAAAAATAAATTTACAACTCTGTTATTTAACAGATATTGTTGGACTTTATTTTATTTTTCTAATTGAAATAAAAAAATTAATCATGTAATTTAAAATTTCAAAAACAAAAAATTTAGTTTTCTAAAATTTTTTATTTTTTAAAAAATATTTTTTATTTTTTATTCTCCGGATAATGCTGCACTCAAAAAATGTCTTTTTTTTGCTGCACTTGTTCATAAAATAAGAATAAATTAATTTAAAAAATTTAAAATTTTTTATTTTTCAATTTTTTTAGTTTTAGAATATTGTTAGAATTTTTTATTTTTCTTCTATTAGAAAAAATTTATTTTTTAGTTTAAACTTTAAACAAAAATAAAAAATTTACAGATATTTTATTTACTGGATATTGCTAAACTTTATTTTATTTTTCTAATTTAAATAAAAAATAATTAATAATATAATTTAAAATAAAAAATAAAAAATTTAGCTTTCAAAAATTTTTAATTTTTTAAAATATTTTTTTTATCTTTTTATTCACCGGATAAGACTACACCCGGACAGTTGACTTTTTTTGCTGCACTTGTTCACAAATTAAGAATAGATTAATTTAAAAAATTTAAAATTTTAATTTTTTTTATTTTTGAATAGTTTGGAATTTTTTATTTTTTATACAATCAGAAAAAAAATTATTTTTTAAGTTTAAAAATTAAAAAAATAAATTTACAACTCTGTTATTTAATAGATATTGTTGGACTTTATTTTATTTTTGTAATTGAAATAAAAAAATTAATCATATAGTTTAAATTTTCAAAAATAAAAATTTAGTTTTTAAAATTTTTAATTTTTTTAAAATTATTTTTTATTTTTTATTCTCTTGATAATGCTGCACTCAGAAAATTGACTTTTTTTTGCTGCACTTGTTCACAAAATAAGAATAAATTAATTTAACAAAATTTAAAATTTTTATTTTTCAATTTTTTTAGTTTTTGAATATTGTTGGAATTTTTTATTTTTCTACTATTAGAAAAAAATTTATGTTTTAGTTTAAAACTTTAAACAAAAATAAAAAATTTACAGATTTTTTGTTTACTGGATATTGCTAAACTTTATTTTATTTTTCTAATTTAAATTAAAAATATTTAATAATATAATTTAAAAATTAAAAATAAAAAATTTAGATTTTTAAAATTTTTAATTTTTTTAAAATATTTTTTTTATCTTTTTATTCACCGGATAAGACTACACCCGGACAGTTGACTTTTTTTGCTGCACTTGCTCACAAATTAAGAATAGATTAATTTAAAAAATTTAAAATTATAATTTTTTTATTTTTTGAATAATTTGGAAATTTTTATTTTTTATACAATTAGAAAAAAATTTATTTTTTAAGTTTAAAAATTAAAAAAATAATTTTACAACTCTGTTATTTAACAGATATTGTTGGACTTTATTTTATTTTTTTAATTGAAATAAAAAAATTAATCATATAGTTTAAATTTTAAAAAATAAAAATTTAGTTTTTTAAAATTTTTAATTTTTTTAAAAATATTTTTTATTTTTTTAATCTCCGGATAATGCTGCACTCAGAAAATTGACTTTTTTTTGCTGCACTTGTTCACAAAATAAGAATAAATTAATTTAAAAAAATTTAAAATTTTTTATTTTTCAATTTTTTTAGTTTTTGAATATTGTTGGAATTTTTTATTTTTCTACTATTAGAAACAAATTTATGTTTTAGTTTAAAACTTTAAACAAAAATAAAAAATTTACAAATTTTTTGTTTACTGGATATTGCTAAACTTTATTTTATTTTTCTAATTTAAATTAAAAATATTTAATAATATAATTTAAAAATTAAAAATAAAAAATTTAGCTTTTTAAAATTTTTAATTTTTTTAAAATATTTTTTTATCTTTTTATTCATCGGATAAGACTACACCCGGACAGTTGACTTTCTTTTGCTGCACTTGTTCACAAATTAAGAATAGAATAATTTAAAAAATTTAAAATTATAATTTTTTTATTTTTTGAATAATTTGGAATTTTTTATTTTTTATACAATTAGAAAAAATTATTTTTTAAGTTTAAAAATTAAAAAAATAATTTTACAACTCTGTTATTTAATAGATATTGTTGGACTTTATTTTAGTTTTCTAATTGAAATAAAAAAATTAATCTTATAGTTTAAATTTTCAAAAATAAAAATTTTGTTTTTAAAATTTTTAATTTTTTTAAAAATATTTTTTATTTTTTTAATCTCCGGATAATGCTGCACTCAGAAAATTGACTTTTTTTTGCTGCACTTGTTCACAAAATAAGAATAAATTAATTTAAAAAAATTTAAAATTTTTTATTTTTAAATTTTTTTAGTTTTTGAATATTGTTGGAATTTTTTATTTTTCCACTATTAGAAAAAAATTTATGTTTTAGTTTAAAAGTTTAAACAAAAATAAAAAATTTACAGATTTTTTGTTTACTGGATATTGCTAAACTTTATTTTATTTTTCTAATTTAAATTAAAAATATTTAATAATATAATTTAAAAATTAAAAATAAAAAATTTAGCTTTTTAAAATTTTTTATTTTTTTAAAATATTTTTTTTATCTTTTTATTCACCGGATAAGATTACACCCGGACAGTTGACTTTCTTTTGCTGCACTTGTTTCACAAATTAAGAATAGATTAATTTAAAAAATTTAAAATTATAATTTTTTTTATTTTTTGAATAATTTGGAAATTTTTATTTTTTATACAATTAGAAAAAAAATTATTTTTTAAGTTTAAAAATTAAAAAAATAATTTTACAACTCTGTTATTTAACAGATATTGTTGGACTTTATTTTTTTTTCTAATTTAAATAAAAAAATTAATCATATAGTTTAAATTTTCAAAAATAAAAATTTAGTTTTTTAAAATTTTTAATTTTTTTAAAAATATTTTTTATTATTTTAATCTCCGAATAATGCTGCACTCAGAAAATTGACTTTTTTTGCTACACTTGATCACAAAATAAGAATAAATTAATTTAAAAAAATTTAAAATTTTTTATTTTTCAATTTTTTTAGTTTTTGAATATTGTTGGAATTTTTTATTTTTCTACTATTAGAAAAAAATTTATGTTTTAGTTTAAAACTTTAAACAAAAATAAAAAATTTACAGATTTTTTGTTTACTGGATATTGCTAAACTTTATTTTATTTTTCTAATTTAAATTAAAAATATTTAATAATATAATTTAAAAATTAAAAATAAAAAATTTTGCTTTTTAAAATTTTTTATTTTTTTAAAATATTTTTTTCTCTTTTTATTCACCGGATAAGACTACACCCGGACAGTTGACTTTTTTTGCTGCACTTGTTCACAAATTAAGAATAGATTAATTTAAAAAATTTAAAATTATAATTTTTTTATTTTTTGAATAATTTGGAAATTTTTATTTTTTATACAATTAGAAAAAAATTTATTTTTTAACATTAAAAATTAAAAAAATAATTTTACAACTCTGTTATTTAACAGATATTGTTGGACTTTATTTTATTTTTCTAGTTGAAATAAAAAAATTAATCATATAGTTTAAATTTTCAAAAATAAAAATTTAGTTTTTTAAAACTTTTAATTTTTTTAAAAATATTTTTTATTTTTTTAATCCACGGATAATGCTGCACTCAGAAAATTGACTTTTTTTTGCTGCACTTGTTCACAAAATAAGAATAAATTAATTTAAAAAAATTTAAAATTTTTTATTTTTCAATTTTTTTAGTTTTTGAATATTTTTAGAATTTTTTATTTTTCTACTATTAGAAAAAAATTTATGTTTTAGTTTAAAAGTTTAAACAAAAATAAAAAATTTACAGATTTTTTGTTTACTGGATATTGCTAAACTTTATTTTATTTTTCTAATTTAAATTAAAAATATTTAATAATATAATTTAAAAATTAAAAATAAAAAATTTAGCTTTTTAAAATTTTTTATTTTTTTAAAATATTTTTTTATCTTTTTATTCACCGGATAAGACTACACCCGGACAGTTGACTTTTGTTGCTGCACTTGTTCACAAATTAAGAATAGATTAATTTAAAAAATTTAAAATTATAATTTTTTTATTTTTTGAATAATTTGGAAATTTTTATTTTTTATACAATTAGAAAAAAATTTATTTTTTAAGTTTAAAAATTAAAAAAATAATTTTACAACTCTGTTATTTAACAGATATTGTTGGACTTTATTTTATTTTTCTAATTGAAATAAAAAAATTAATCATATAGTTTAAATTTTCAAAAATAAAAATTTAGTTTTTTAAAATTTTTAATTTTTTAAAAATATTTTTTATTTTTTTAATCTCCGGATAATGCTGCACTCAGAAAATTGACTTTTTTTTGCTGCACTTGTTCACAAAATAAGAATAAATTAATTTAAAAAAATTTAAAATTTTTTATTTTTCAATTTTTTTAGTTTTTTAATATTGTTGGAATTTTTTATTTTTCTACTATTAGAAAAAAATTTATGTTTTAGTTTAAAATTTTAAACAAAAATAAAAAATTTACAGATTTTTTGTTTACTGGATATTGCTAAACTTTATTTTATTTTTCTAATTTAAATTAAAAATATTTAATAATATAATTTAAAAATTAAAAATAAAAAATTTAGCTTTTTAAAATTTTTAATTTTTTTAAAATATTTTTTTATCTTTTTATTCACTGGATAAGACTACACCCGGATAGTTGACTTTCTTTTGCTGCACTTGTTCACAAATTAAGAATAGATTAATTTAAAAAATTTAAAATTATAATTTTTTTTTATTTTTTGAATAATTTGGAATTTTTTATTTTTTATACAATTAGAAAAAAAATTATTTTTTAAGTTTAAAAATTAAAAAAATAATTTTACAACTCTGTTATTTAACAGATATTGTTGGACTTTATTTTATTTTTCTAATTGAAATAAAAAAATTAATCATATAGTTTAAATTTTCAAAAATAGAAATTTAGTTTTTTAAAATTTTTAATTTTTTTAAAAATATTTTTTATTTTTTAAATCTCCGGATAATGCTGCACTCAGAAAATTGACTTTTTTTTGCTGCACTTGTTCACAAAATAAGAATAAATTAATTTAAAAAAATTTAAAATTTTTTATTTTTCAATTTTTTTAGTTTTTGAATATTGTTGGAATTTTTTATTTTTCTACTATTGGAAAAAAAATTATGTTTTAGTTTAAAACTTTAAACAAAAATAAAAAATTTACAGATTTGTTGTTTAATAGATATTGCTAAACTTTATTTTATTTTTCTTATTTAAATAAAAAACATTTAATAATATAGTTTAAAAATTAAAAAATAAAAAATTTAGTTTTTTAAAATTTTTATTTTTTTAAGAATATTTTTTATTTTTATTCACTGGATAATGCATCACACGGACAGTTGACTTTCTTTTGCTGCACTTGTTCACAAATTAAGAATAAATTAATAAAAAAATTTAAAATTTTAATTTTTTTTATTTTTTGGATATTGTTGATGACATGTCATCATGTCATGTTTTTCTATGCTTTTCATTTGTTTTCAATAGGTTTTATGCACTTTCTTAAGCCATAAGTAAGCCAATTGAGTAGATTTCCATGTTTTCTTTGATTCAATCAACCATGGATGAATTAATGCAATTTCATGAGATTTTATGCTATAATTGTCATATATTATGAAAGAATAACAAACTCATGATTTTGAGCAAAGCTTTGATGTGTTTGGTTGATTGATGATAGGTGAAAAGAGTTTTGAAAAAGGTTGAAGAAAGAAGGAATGGCTAGGAGCAAGAGAGAACAAAAAGCTTGAGCAAAAGTTTGCCTCAAACTTTTTGGCAAACGTTGGCATCACAAAATCAATACCCTGGAGGAAAAAGCTTGCGCCAACGTTTGAGGTCAAACTTTTGCTCAAACGTTGGTGCCACACTTGCACACCCTGGAGGAGAAAAGCTTGCGCCAACGTTTGAGGTCAAATTTTTGCTCAAACATTGGCGCCACACACCACAACAGCCTGAAGGGGTATACTTCCAACAAGAATAACTTGAGCTACAGAGCTCCAAATGAGGTGATTCAAAAAGCAATGGAAAGTAGGAATCGAGAGCTTTCCAAGCATATATGGCACTGCATGGTGGAAACTAAAATTGAGGGAGAAAACTGCCCCGAAATGTGCATAAACGAACATGGTGGCAACTTGCAGTGAGGCCAAATGACCTCTGCACCTTCGACGGAGTATAACTCGAGCTGTGGAACTCCAAATGATGCGCTTCCAAAGGCATTGGAAAGTAGACATTCAGGGCTTTCCAAAAATGTATAATAGTATGGGGTGGACAATGTGTTTGAATCTCCAAAATCTGGCGTTTTCGACCACGTTTGAGGCAAACATCGCCTCAAACGCTGCACACCAAAGCCAGCGACCTTGTCCTCTTCAAAGGAGCATAACTTGAGTTGTAGATGTCCAATTGAGGTGATTCCAAATGGTGTAGAAAGCTGACATTCCGAGCTTTCCAACCATATATAATAGTCTATATTGGGCATAAAATTTGCAACGTGACAAGAGGACAAAGTAGCCCCCAAGAAGCATACAAAAGGGATCCACGTTTGGCTCAAAGTTTGACCTCAAACTTTGGCTCAAATGTGGATGGCAGCAAGGAATGTTAGCTGATATGAAAAGTTTGAGTAAAAGTTTGACCTCAAACTTTTACTCAAGCTTTTCTGGTTCATGGCCCGATTCACAAATGGGTTTCTCTCCAACTCCAAGAGCGATCAACAGAGGCCATCTTCAACCCAAATCCAAAGCACGCAAAGCCCATTATCATCACTGATGAATATTTTGTTGAAAGATAAATTTCTCCCAAAACACACAAATCTAACCGGCAAGTGTACCGGGTCGTATCAAGTAATAAAAACTCACGGGAGTGAGGTCGATCCCACAGGGATTGATGGATCAAGCAACTTTAGTGGGTGATTAGTTTAGTCAAGCTAACATTGAGTGATTTGAGTGACAATTGAAGCCAACAGAATGTAAATGACAAGGAAAATTAAAGTGCAGAAAGTAAATTGCATTGAAACTTAAAAAGCAAGAAATGTAAATTGCAAGAATCTTAAATTGCAAGAAATGTAAATTGCATGAAATTAAAAGGGAGTGGGTGCTGGAAATTAAAAGAAAGCAGTAGATCAAGTAATTGGAAAGTTAAATTGCAAGAAGAATAAAAGAAATTAGGTACTGGGATTCATGAAATCAAACACGGAAGTGTAAATGACAATCAAACAGAGAAGTAAAAGATGCAGCAGGTTCAACAGATTTGGAAAATCACTTTAAAATCAAAACAGAGAGCAACTTGGCTCAATTGCAAAATCTAAATGAGAGGTTGAAGATCTCAGGGGTTGGATGAGACTAGAGACCAAGTCTAGATCTCAATTCCTTCCTTGATCCAACAGAGAATAATTGCAGAAGAAAATAGAGAAGAAAGCAGTAAAGAGAGTTTTGATTCAAATCACAATTCACTGAAATTATGCTGACAAGTAAACAGAGAGAATTCTCAAGGTGAGATTGAAACAGAATTTCTTCAATTCTCAACCCAAGATTCAAAAACAAAGAAAAGAAAATTTAAAGAGAGCTCTTGAATCCTCGTGCTCCCTTCTGGAGCCAGCCTCCTCACAAATATGAAAATGATGCCTTATATAGGCTTTACAAAATGGAAATGAAATTAAAAACAAATTACAATTAAATGAAATTCCTATTTTATCTATTTCTTGTGCCTTTGAGTGATGATCATGGGCCTTTGCTCTTGGTGGAATTGGGTTGAAAGAGGCCTTGGTTGATTGCTCTTGAAGTTTGGAGAAGAACCGAAGTGAACCAATTGAACCGGTTTTGAGGTTAGCAAAAGTTGGATCAAAAGTTTGAGCCAACGTTAGGGGTCTAACTTTGACCCTAACGTTGGCCTCCCTTATGCACATTTATGGGGCCAACTTTGTCCTCTTGTCATGTTGCCAATTTTATGCCCAATATAGACTATCATATATGGTTGGAAAGCTCTGAATGTCAGCTTTCTAACCCACTTGGAATCACTTCAATTGGACATCTACAACTCAAGTTATGATCATTTGAAGAGGGCATGGTCGCTGGCTTTGGTGTGCAGCGTTTGAGGTAACGTTAGCCCTCAAACGTTGGCGAAAACGCCAGTTCTGGAGGCTCAAATGTATTGTCCACCCCATACTATTATACATTGTTGGAAAGCCCTGGATGTCTACTTTCCAATGCCGTTGGGAGCACATTATTTGGAGCTCTACAGCTCGAGTTATACTCCTTTGAAGGTGCAGAGGTCAGTTGGCCTCACTGCAGGTTGCCACCATGTTCGTTTATGCATATTGCGGGGCAGTTTTCTCCCTCAATTTTAGTGTCCACCATGCAGTGCCATATATGCTTGGAAAGCTCTTGATTCCTACTTTCCAATGCTTCTTGAATCACCTCATTTGGATCTCTGTAGCTCAAGTTATTCTTGTTGGAAGTATACCCCTTGTATGCCTTGTGGTGTGTGGCGCCAACGTTAGCCTCCAAGTTAGGGGGCTAACGTTGGCGCAAACGTTGGCTCCTTCCCCCTTTGTAATTCATGTGCCAACGTTAGGGTCAAAGTTAGACCCCTAACGTTGGCACCAACGTTGGATGGCCAGGGAGGAAGTTTCTCTTGCCAACGTTAGCCTCCAAGTTATGGGGCTAACGTTGGCTCAAACGTGGGGATCCCAGGGAGAATTCTTCATGCCTAACGTTAGCCTTCAAGTTAGGGGTCTAACTTTGAGGCTAACTTTAGGTCCAACCTTTTGCTTCATGGTTCAATTTCACTTATTCCATTGTCCTCTCTTCACTCCTAGCCATTCCTCTTTGCTTCAACCTTTCTCCAAGCTTTCTTCACCTATCATTAATCAACCAAACTAATCAAAGCTATGCTCAAAATCATGAGATCTTCATTCTTTCATAATATGCAACAAATATAGCACAAAACCTCATGAAATGGCATGAATTCATATATGGTTGGTTCAATCAAGGGAAACATGAAAATCTACCCAATTGGCTTGCTTATGGCTCAAGAAAGTGCATAATTCAATTGAAAACAAAAGAAAAAGGCTAGTTAAAATAGGCTAAGATGACTTGTCATCAATCACTCAAAGGCACAAGAGATAAATAAAATAGGAATTTCATTTAATTGTAATTTGTCTTTAATTTCACTTTCATTTTGTAAAAATGCCTATAAATAGGCATCTGTTTCATTTTATTGGGAGGCTAGCTCCACTAGGGAGCATTAGGAATACAGAACTCTCTCTCTCTTTAGTTTTTCTTTTTGTTTTGAATCTTGGGTTGAGAATTGAAGAAATTCTGTTTCAATCTCACCTTGAGAATTCTCTCTGTTTTCTTCTTCTGCAAACTTTCAAGTGAATTGTGATTTGAATCAAAGTTCGTTTCATCGCTTTCATCTTTAATTTTCCTGCATCTTGTTTGCTAGCGGATCAAGGAAGGAATTGAGATCTAGACTTGTTTTCTAGTCTCATTGATTTCCTGAGATCTTCAACCTCTCATTTAGATTTTGCAATTGAGCTGAATTTCATTTTCTGTTTGGTTCCTCAATTCAATTTACATTAAGCTTGCTGCAAATCTCATTTACATTTCCTGCACAATTTTAAATTCCTCTGCAATTGCTCTAAGTTTTAATTCACTGCAATTTTGCTTCTCTGTTTACATTGCTCCCAATTTACTTTCCTGCAATTTAAGCTTGCTGCAAGAGTTTTGAATTCTGATATATTGCTCTATTTAATTTCCAGCACCCCAACCCCTTTACTTTTCATGCAATTTACTTTTCTTGCAATTTAAGTTTCAGCTATTTTACTTTCTTGTTCTTTAAGTTACTTGCCAATTTACATTCTGCAACTTTAAATTCATTGTCTTTTTCCTGTTGGTTACAATTTCACAAAATTCACATCAATGTTAGCTTGACTAAACTAATCACCACTAAAGTTGCTCAATCCTTCAATCCCTGTGGGATCGACCTCACTCCCGTGAGTTTTTATTACTTGATGCGACCCGGTGCACTTGCCGGTTAGATTTGTGTGTTTGGAATTCGTCTTCCGAAAATACACATCAATTGTTAGAATTTTTTATTTTTTTACAATTAGAAAAAAATTATTTTTTTTAGTTTAAAAATAAAAAAAATAAATTTACAGATCTGTTATTTGCCAGAATATGCTAGACTTTATTTTATATTTCTAATAAAAATAAAAAAATTAATCATATAATTTAAAAATTCAAAAATAAAGCATTTAGTTTTTTAAAATTTTTAATTTTTAAAATTTTTTTTATCTTTTTATTCACCGGATAATGCTACAACCAGACAGTTGACTTTTTTTGCTGCACTTATTCAAAAATTAGGAATAAAATAATTTAAAAAATTTAAAATTTTAATTTTTTTATTTTTTAGATATCATTGGAATTTTTTATTTTTTAAAATTAGAAAAAAATTTATTTTTTTAGTTTAAAATTAAAAAAATTAAATTTACTAATCTGTTATTTACCAGATATTGCTGGACTTTATTTTATTTTTCTAATTTATATAAAAAATTAATCATTGATGACAAGTCATCTTAGCCTAATTTCACTAGCCTTTTTCTTTTGTTTTCAATTGAATTATGCACTTTCTTGAGCCATAAGCAAGCCAATTGGGTAGATTTTCATGCTTCCTTTGATTTAATCAACCATGTATGAATTCATGCTATTTCATGAGGTTTTATGCTATAATTGTCACATATTATGAAAGAATGAATATCTCATGATTTTGAGCATAGCTTTGATGTGTTTGGTTGATTAATGATAGGTGAAGAAAGCTTGGAGAAAGGTTGAAGCAAGAAGGAATGACTAGGAGGAAGAGAGGACAAAAAGTTTGAGCAAAAGTTTGCCTCAAACTTTAGCTCAAACTTTTGGATTAATTGAAAATGAACCAGGGAGCAAAAAGCTAGAGCAAAAGTTAGCCTCAAACTTTTTGGCTAACTTTTGGGCAAAAAGCTGGAGCAAAAGTTAGCCTCAAACTTTTTGGCTAACTTTTGGCATCACAAATCAACACCCTAGAGAGCAAAAGTTTGCGCCAACGTTAGCCCCTAACTTTTTTGCTAACGTTGGCGCATGAAAAACACACCCTGGAGAGCAAAAGTTTGCGCCAACGTTAGCCTCTAACTTTTTGGCTAACGTTGGCGCCATGAGTATGCAAGGGGAGGCCAACGTTGGAGCAAAAGTTTGACCCCTAACTTTTGCCCCAACGTTGGTATCAGCAAAGAAGGGTGGCTGATGTGAAAAGTTGGAGTAAAAGTTAGCCTCTAACTTTTACTCAAACTTTTACTCAAGCTTTTATGATTCCAAACCCCGTTCAATTCGGTTCTTCTCCAAACTCCAAGAGCAATCAACCAAGGCCTCTATCAACCCAATTCCATCAAGAGCAAAGGCCCAATTGAAGGCTTGAAGACCATTTGAAGAAAGTGTATAAATAGCATAGGATTTAAGTTTTTAAGGGAGCTTCCCTTTTAGTTTTCATATAGAGCTTTCTTTTCGGTTTTGATTGGGAGCTCACTTTTACATTCTAGCATTGTTGTTTTAATTCAAGAGAATTGGGGAGGAGAATTGATCTCTCTTCTTCCTTGTTCTTGCCCAGCACTCTTTAATTTTCTTGCTTCGGATCTTGGGTGGAGAATTGAAGAACTTCTGTTTCAATCTCACCTTGGGATCTTGTTTAATTCTCTGCTTAATTGAATTTCAGTTTCGGTTACTTGCTCTCTCATCTACTTTCTCTGCAATTTACATTTCCTTTGCAATTACTCTTGTTGGATCTAGGAAGGCATTGAGATCTAGACTTGGTTATCTAGTCTCTTGAGTCCTGAGATCTGAATTCCAATTTTACATCCTCTGTTTAATGTTTTTTTCAATCTCATTTACATTTCTGTTTTAAGATCCGGTTTGATTCAAGTCATCCTTTACTTCTCTGTTTGTTGCAATTTACTTTTCCTTGTTTGAATTCTGCAAATCCAATTCCCAATTCCCTTTACAATTTAAGCCATTTACATTTCTTGCACTTTAAGATTCTGCAATTTACATTTCTTGCGTTCTAAGTTTCTGCCATTTAATTTCTTGTTCTTTAAGATTCTGCACTTTAAATTTCAGTTCTCTTTAATTTCATGCCAATTACCCATTCCCTTTACTTTCTATGCAATTTAAATTTTGCAAATCACAATTCACTCAACCAAAACTTGATTCGCTTGACTAAATCAACCACTAAACTAAAATTGCTCAATCCTTCAATCCCTGTGGGATCGACCTCACTCCCGTGAGTTATTATTACTTGATGCGACCCGGTGCACTTGCCGGTTAGATCTGGGTGTTTTGGAGAAATTCGTTTCTTCCACAAAAATATTCCCATCAAGTTTTTGGCGCCGTTGTCGAGGATTGATTAGATTGACAATGATTAAGTGAGGTGGTGATCTAGATCTAGCATTTTTATTTTCTGTTTCTCTAATTTTCGATTAACCCGCTAACTGTTTGAATTTTTGCTTAAGCTAACTAAAACTTCATTCTAGCAGTAGATTGAAGTGTCACTGGTTTGTGTGTTTCTTATGTTCTGTGTGTATGTCAGGTACAAGAAGAACCACACCCACCTTTCATGAACAAGACGAAAGAACTCTCAGGAGGTTAAGAAGAGCTGAAAGAGGGAAAAATATTGTTGGAGAAGAGGAATCAGAAGAAGAATTCCAGGATATGGAGGAACATTCAACCAATCCACCTGGTGGAGCTGACAATAACAACAACAACCCACCCCAGAGGAGAGTTTTGGCCTCCTACACCTTTGCAAATGCTAGACATTGTGGAAGCAGCATTCTCACCCCTAATGTCAATGCAAATAACTTTGAATTGAAGCCACAACTCATTACATTGGTCCAAAATAACTGCTCGTTTGGGGGAGGACCATTGGAGGACCCAAATCAACATCTATCTACCTTCTTAAGGATTTGTGACACTGTCAAGTCCAATGGCGTGAATCCTGAGACCTATAAACTTTTGCTGTTCCCGTTCTCATTAAGGGACAAGGCTGCACAATGGCTTGAAACTTTTCCTCAAGGAAGCATCACTAGCTGGGATGATTTGGTGACTAAATTTATAGCCAAATTCTATCCACCTCAAAGAGTTATCAGGCTGAAAACTGAGGTACAAACATTCACACAATTGGATGCTGAAAATCTGTATGAAGCATGGGAGAGATACAAGGCTCTGCTGAGGAAATGTCCACCAGAAATGTTCACTGAGTGGGACAAGCTACAGAACTTCTATGAAGGACTCACTCTAAAGGCTCAAGAATCACTTGACCACTCAGCTGGAGGATCATTGCAACTGATGAAAACAGCAAAAGAAGCTCAAAATCTTATTGACATGGTGGCCAACAATCAATATTTCTTTGCTCACCAAAGAAATCGCCAACCATCACAAAGGAGAGGAGTAATGGAGCTAGAAGGAGTGGACTCAATCTTGGCTCAAAACAAGATGATGCAGCAGCAAATTCAACAACAATTTGAGCAAATGGCCAAGAGGATTGATAGCCTCCAAGTTGCAGCAGTTAACACAAGCCAACCATCATCCACATGGGGGCAGAATGAAGAAACTCAAGAAGAACAACAACAAGAGCAAGTACAGTATATGCACAACCAAGGACCAAATGAAGTGTATGGTGATACATACAATCCATCCTGGAAGAACCACCCAAACCTCAGATGGGGAGATAATCACACCCAAAACCAACAACTATGGCAGAGGAACTCGAACCAAAACAACCCAAGAAGCAACCAAAACCACAACCAGCAGCAAACTAACCAGAACCCCTACAGAAAACCTCAAAACAACTACCCCAACCCCAACCAGTACCAATCCAATAACCAACCCACCAACCAAAATGCCTACCATCCACCACCCACATCTCATAACCCACCTCAAGTATCACCTGAATCTCAAAGACTCACTAACTTGGAGACCTTGATGGATAAATTGTTGAAACACCAGGAAATGACAACCAAGAATCATGAAGCCTCCATAAAGAGCCTAGAGAGGCAGATGGGGCAACTCTCCAAGCAGATCTCTATTGAGAGACCTTCAAGCTCTCTGCCGAGTGACACAATTCCAAATCCTAAGAAAGAATGCAAGGCAATACAATTAAGGAGTGGGAGAACATTGGTGAGCAACAATGACACTACAAAGAAGCAAGCAGAGAGCAGCAAAAGACCAATAGAAGATGAGGAGCAAACAAAGGAAGATGAAGCCAAGAATCAAGTTGTGATGCCAAACAAGAGCACTGAGAAACTCAAAGAGAAGGATAACCAGTCACACAGTTCAAAAGAAGTAACTCAGGGACAACAGCAAATAGGAAAGAGCATCACACCTCCACTGCCATATCCCCAGAGGTTCAACAAAGAAACTAAGGACCAACAATTTCATAAGTTCCTTGAGACTTTCAAAAAGCTGGAAATCAATATTCCCTTGGCTGAAGCACTTGAGCAAATGCCTCTGTATGCCAAGTTTTTGAAGGAGCTTATCAACAAGAAAAGAAGTTGGCTTGAAAAAGAAACCGTGTTACTCACCGAGGAATGCAGTGCTTTGATTCAAAGGGGCATTCCACCAAAACTCAAGGATCCAGGAAGCTTTGTAGTCTCATGCACCATTGGCAGAATAATTCTCAACAAAGCTCTCTGTGACCTTGGTGCCAGCATCAACTTAATGCCTCTCTCAATGATGAGAAAACTTGCTATAGAAGAGCTTAAACCCACCAGGATGTCATTGGTCATGGCCGATAGATCAATCAAAACACCCACTGGAATTGTGGAAAATCTGTTGGTGAAGGTTGGGGAGTTTATTTTCCCAGCAGATTTTGTGATTTTGGATACTGAAGAGGAAGGAAACAATTCAATCATTTTGGGAAGGCCATTTCTAGCCACAGCAAGAGCCACTATTGATGTAGAAAAAGGAGAAATGATCTTCAGGGTCCACAATGAACAAATGGTCATAAACGTCTTCAAGTCAATGCAACACATTCCTGAGCAAGAGGATTATGTGAGAGTGGACATGATAGAGAGTTTGGTGGAAGAAATGCTGGAAGAAAGTCCTCAAGAGCAAGAAGGAAATCAAGGGGCAACAGAGGAACAAGTAGCTGAGACTTCTATTGAGCAAGAAGAAAAACAAGACAAGAAGGAAGAAGTACGAAAACAAGAACTGAACCCATTACCCACTGATGACATGTCATCATGTCATGTTTTTCTATGCCTTTTTCCTTTGTTTTCAATAGGTTTTATGCACTTTCTTGAGCCATAAGCAAGCCAAGTGGGTAGATTTTCATGCTTCCTTTGATTTAATCAACCATGTATGAATTCATGCTATTTCATGAGGTTTTATGCTAAAATTGTCACATATTATGAAAGAATGAATATCTCATTATTTTGAGCATAGCTTTGATGTGTTTGGTTGATTAATGATAGGTGAAGAAGGCTTGAAGAAAGGGTGAAGCAAGAAGGAATGGCTAGGAGTAAAGAGAGGACAATGGAATAAGTTGAACCAGGAAGCAAAATCTTTTGGGTGAAAAGTTAGCCTCAAAGTTAGACCCCTAACTTGGAGGCTAACGTTGGCACATGAATTTCTCCCCTGGGCACCAAAAGTTTGCGCCAACGTTAGCCCCCTAACTTTGAGGCTAACGTTGGCACATGAACATCACAAGGAGGAGCAAAAGTTTGCGCCAACGTTAGCCCCCTAACTTTGAGGCTAACGTTGGCTCATGAACATCACAAGGAGGAGCAAAAGTTTGTGCCAACGTTAGCCCCCTAACTTGGAGGCTAACGTTGGCGCCACACACCACAAGGCATACAAGGGGTATACTTCCAACAAGAATAACTTGAGCTACAGAGCTCTAAATGAGGTGATTCAATAAGCATTGGAAAGTAGGAATCAAGAGCTTTCCAAGAATATATGGCACTGCATGGTGGACACTAAAACTGAGGGAGAAAACTGCCCCGCAATGTGCATAAACGAACATGGTGGCAACCTGCAGTGAGGCCAACTGACCTCTGCACCTTCAAAGGAGTATAACTCGAGCTGTAGAGCTCCAAATAATGTGCTCCCAACGGCATTGGAAAGTAAACATCCAGGGCTTTACAACAATGTATAATAGTATGGGGTGGACAATACATTTGAGCCTCCAGAACTGGCGTTTTCGCCAACGTTTGAGGGCTAACGTTACCTCAAACGCTGCACACCAAAGCCAGCGACCATGCCCTCTTCAAATGATCATAACTTGAGTTGTAGATGTCCAATTGAAGTGATTCCAAGTGGGTTAGAAAGCTGACATTCAGAGCTTTCCAACCATATATGATAGTCTATATTGGGCATAAAATTGGCAACATGACAAGAGGACAAAGTTGGCGCCATAAATGTGCATAAGGGAGGCCAACGTTGGAGCAAAAGTTAGACCCCTAACTTTTGCCCCAACGTGGATAGCAGCAAATTTTGTGGGCTGATATGAAAAGTTAGACCAAAAGTTAGACCCCTAACTTTTGCTCTAACTTTTGCACCAACTTTTGCAAACTCAACCCGGTTCAATTCGGTTCCTCTTCAAACTCCAAGAGCAATCAACCAAGGCCTTTATCAACCCAATTCCATCAAGAGCAAGGGCCCAAATGATCATCACTCAAAGGCACAAGAAATAGATAAAATAGGAATTTCATTTAATTGTAATTTGTTTTTAATTTCATTTTCATTTCCATTTTGTAAAGCCTATATAAGGCATCATTTTCATATTTGTGAGGAGGCTGGCTCCATAAGGGAGCACGAGGAATACAGAGCTCTCTTTTTGATTTTCTTTCTTTGAATTTGAATCTTGGATTGAGGGGAGAAGGAATTTGATTTTGATCTTTGGTTCTCATTGCTTTCTGTTCCCAGTAAATTCAATTTATTTTCAAGCAATTTAATTCTCCTGCAAGTGCTCTGCATTTTACATTTCTGTTCATGATCTGATTTACTTTTCTTGCAAGTTTAATTTTCTCTAAACTTTGATCTATTGCTCTCTTTAATTTCCAGCACCCACTCCCCTTTACATTTAATGCAATTTACATTTCTTGCAATTTAAGATTCTTGCAATTTGCATTTCTTGCTCTTTAAGCTTCAATGCAATTTACTTTCTGCACTTTATAATTCTTGCAAATTTACATTCTGTTGGCTTCAATTGTCACTCAAATCACTCAATGTTAGCTTGACTAAACTAATCACTCACTAAAGTTGCTTGATCCATCAATCCCTGTGGGATCGACCTCACTCCCGTGAGTTATTATTACTTGATGCGACCCGGTACACTTGCCGGTTAGATTTGTGTGTTTTGGGAGAAATTTATTTTTCCTCCAAAATATCTCATCAAGTTTTTGGCGCCGTTGCCGGGGATTGATTAGATCAACAATGATTATGTGGGTGAGAAGTCTAGATCAAGCATTTTCTTTATTTTTGTTTTCTGTTTCAAAGTGAAACCAAGGTGTTTGAGTTTTTGCCTCACTAAGAAATTCTCATCTCTGATATGAGTAATTTCAATTTTCCTTGGTTGTGTGTTTTACAAAACTCAAATGGAGTTCAACTCATCTTATGATCAAACAAATTCTATGGGATATCACCCACCATCACCAATCTCTAATGATGGCTGGGGATATCACCAAGAAACTTCAAATTCTGGGCACTCCAATTCATGGAGCTATGCTTCAGAACCACAAGATGAGAAAGAAAATCATATGGGATATTTCTCTCCACCACAAAATAATGCAAGTCATGATTCTAATGGTGGCTGGGAAGGGAATTCTAGTGCTCCATATGATATTCATCCAGAGATATCATCACTTGACCATACTTCAACCGAAAGCCCCTTTCAAAACTCACCACCCACACAAACTTCCATGAACCACTCATGGTTTTCAGAATTTGAGTCTAGGTTCAACAGAATGGCGGAGGAATATCAACAATCCCGGAGGGAACTAGAAATCCTTTCTCAGGAGACAGATAAGCAATTGGAGGACACAGATAAACGCTTAGAACTACTAAGCAAGGAAAATGAAGACCAATTGATGGATGTGAAGGATAAAGTGGAAGAGCAAGATAAGGAGGCCACTGCATCAAGTGAACTTTCAATGAAGAATGAGGTGGTTGAACCTGAAACTGCACTTGAGATGACAAGAGAACATGAAGACTCACAACTCTCACAAACCTCCCTGGACCAAAATGCCTCAACATTTGAATCCATGATTGAAAGGTATGACGAGGAGATGAAGAAATGTTGGGAAGATCGACAAACCTCCCCCATAATAGAGCGATTGAAACAAATGTTGGGTGTAAAAGAGGAAGTGGAGGAGCAAGAAAGTGAAGAAGTCATTCCAAACTCAAGTGAGGCAGAGAAGTACATAAAGGAGGAGTTCATGGAACCACCAATACAAAAGGCTCTGGATGAATACAAAACTCCAATAATCACACAGCAACCAAGACTTGGATTCAAAGAAGTGAAGGCAACTAACAAAAGCACCAATCCTGTCCCTAATCCAGTAAGCAAGAGCAATCAAGCCATTTGCAAAAGGAAGCTTGCTGAGGAAAAGCCAAGGCAAGGGACAGTAGCTGACACTTCTCCTCCTTTGAAGTCATTTCTCTTAACAAATTGGAAGAAGAGGAAGAAAGTAAAGAACAGGTAGACAGTAGGTACATTTCTTTTCCTTGCTTTGTTTAAATTTCAATAAATTGGCATATGGTTACATTCTAAGTTTGGTGTTGCCCTGCAACAAACTGTTTTCCATCTTCATGGATGATTGCATCAATTTTACATGAAAGTGACACCCCAAGATTCTAAGTTTGGTGTGCCACCTATTTTTCTATGCAAATCAATCCAGCAACATCACTTGTCTGCATAATCATATTGCCTTTTACAGTGTTATTTTTCTTCTTAGTTGGATAATTTTTGTTTTCTCTTTGTTTCATTTATTTACTTGTTTTTAATGCTTTCCTCCATTAACTGTTTTTGTTAATACATCACCAAGACATCCTTATTCATAACAGATTCTTCATTTGGTGATTGTACTTAACATATAACAGTTTCTTTTGCTTAGTTTTAGTTCAAATAAAATTGACATAGGATTGCATTCTAAGTTTGGTGTTGCTATGCAACACAATTTGCTTCAAATCTTTACTGGATACTTGCATTGATTCCAAGCGAAAGTGTCACATTAAGTTTGGTGTGCCACTTATTCTTTATGCAAAGTATTATGCTCACCTTCTTAAACTTGCAATCACAATGTCTCTGTCTCTTGTGCCTTCATTATTATCTTTAATTTTGCTTGCTTAAAACACATGTGCTACTAACATTTCATTATGTAAGACATTCATGATACATCTTAGCCCCATAGCCATTGTTCTAATTATTGCTTGAGGATGAGCAAGTATTTTGAGTTTGGCAAGGGAAGGAGGAAGAATAGAGGAAAAAGGACAACAATAGAGAAGATGAACTACAAGGTTGTAAAGTCCCTTTTCCTCTCATTTGTTTCAAGCACTATAACCTGCATGATTGTCTTTATCTTTTCTGTTTACATGTGTGTATGAATAAAGCATAGCTTGAATATTGATTTATAACATGTTGCCATGCCATTATGACTACCAACTTGAGTTTTGTGAATTCAAAAGCAGTAAAGTATCATGATCATAAACAAACAAGGCATTAAAGAAGATTTTAGCATGTGCATAAAAATATTGGAAAGCTAGTATTATTAATTGTTGCTCAATTGCATTGGATTTTATTTAATTGAAGTTTTCATCTAGTACGTTTTGTGAAATCTTTTGAAAATCATGAAAACCTTGAAGAAGAAAATGCAAAAATAAAGCAAGAAAAGAAAAAGGGAAAGAGTGAGAAAGCTGAAGGCTCTGAGTACCAATGGCAATTTATTTGTTAAGTGCTTGTGGTGTTTATGTATCAAGCCAAATGCTTGAAAACAAAACACTTAGAAGTCAAGGTTAGGCTCAAAGTGCAAAAGCACTCCCTCAAAGCTCAAGGCTCTGAGCATCAATGATTAGAGAGTCAAGAAAAGAAAAATAAGCTTAATGAAGTCCTCTAATCAAATGCTTGTGGTGCTTATGTATCAAGTGGTAATACTTGAAAACAAAGCATTTAGAAGTCGTAGCTTTGTTATCAACTCATGGGGCAAAGCACCCAAAAGGAGAAGCTAATAAGAAAATCAAAAGCTTGTTTCAAGGAAGAAATATAAAAGAAAGATTTCATAAATTGAGCTAGATGGAAGCATCAATCATTTACATTTCTTTTGTGATTGTAGCATGCTTAGAAAACTAGCTTACCATGAACATTGAGTTGATATTCTTCTTACCTTGGATTGTCAATCTTTATTGCATGATTCTTTTCTTGCTTGGGGACAAGCAAGGTTTAAGTTTGGTGTTGTGATGACATGTCATCATGTCATGTTTTTCTATGCCTTTTTCCTTTGTTTTCAATAGGTTTTATGCACTTTCTTGAGCCATAAGCAAGCCAAGTGGGTAGATTTTCATGCTTCCTTTGATTTAATCAACCATGTATGAATTCATGCTATTTCATGAGATTTTATGCTAAAATTGTCACATATTATGAAAGAATGAATATCTCATGATTTTGAGCATAGCTTTGATGTGTTTGGTTGATTAATGATAGGTGAAGAAGGCTTGGAGAAAGGGTGAAGCAAGAAGGAATGGCTAGGAGTAAAGAGAGGACAATGGAATAAGTTGAACCAGGAAGCAAAATCTTTTGGGTGAAAAGTTAGCCTCAAAGTTAGACCCCTAACTTGGAGGCTAACGTTGGCACATGAATTTCTCCCCTGGGCACCAAAAGTTTGCGCCAACGTTAGCCCCCTAACTTTGAGGCTAACGTTGGCACATGAACATCACAAGGAGGAGCAAAAGTTTGCGCCAACGTTAGCCCCCTAACTTTGAGGCTAACGTTGGCTCATGAACATCACAAGGAGGAGCAAAAGTTTGCGCCAACGTTAGCCCCCTAACTTGGAGGCTAACGTTGGCGCCGCACACCACAAGGCATACAAGGGGTATACTTCCAACAAGAATAACTTGAGCTACAGAGCTCCAAATGAGGTGATTCAAGAAGCATTGGAAAGTAGGAATCAAGAGATTTCCAAACATATATGGCACTGCATGGTGGACACTAAAATTGAGGGAGAAAACTGCCCCACAATGTACATAAACGAACATGGTGGCAACCTGCAGTGAGGCCAACTGACCTCTGCACCTTCAAAGGAGTATAACTCGAGCTGTAGAGCTCCAAATAATGTGCTCCCAACGGCATTGGAAAGTAGACATCCTGGGCTTTCCAACAATGTATAATAGTATGGGGTAGACAATACATTTGAGCATCCAGAACTGGCGTTTTCGCCAACGTTTGAGGGCTAACGTTACCTCAAACGCTGCACACCAAAGCCAGCGACCATGCCCTCTTCAAATGATCATAACTTGAGTTGTAGATGTCCAATTGAAGTGATTCTAAGTGGGTTAGAAAGATGACATTCAGAGCTTTCCAACCATATATGATAGTCTATATTGGGCATAAAATTGGCAACATGACAAGAGGACAAAGTTGGCGCCATAAATGTGCATAAGGGAGGCCAACGTTGGAGCAAAAGTTAGACCCCTAACTTTTGCCCCAACGTGGATAGCAGCAAATTTTGTGGGCTGATATGAAAAGTTAGACCAAAAGTTAGACCCCTAACTTTTGCTCTAACTTTTGCACCAACTTTTGCAAACTCAACCCGGTTCAATTCGGTTCCTTGATGAGATATTTTGGAGGAAACATAAATCTCTCCCAAAATACCCAAAACTAACCGGCAAGTGTACCGGGTCGTATCAAGTAATAAAAACTCACGGGAGTGAGGTCGATCCCACAAGGATTGAAGGATTGAGCAATTTTAGCTTAGTGGTTAATTTAGTCAAGCGAATCAAGATTTGGTTGATGATTTTGTGACTTGCAGAATTAAATTGCATTGAAGTAAAGAGAACAAGAATTAAATTGCTGAAACTTAAAGAACAAGAAATTAAATGGTAGAAACTTAAAGTGCAAGAAATGTAAATTGTGGAATCTTAAAGTGCAAGGAAGGTAAATTGCTTGAAGTGTAAAGGGGATTGGGATGTGGATTTGCAGAAATTAAACGAGGAAAAATTAAATTGCATCAAACAGAAGAGGGAAAGGGAATTGGGATTGAACCGGATATGAAGCAGAAAAGTAAATGAACATAGAAAGCAGTAAACAGAGAAGTGAAATGGGAAATTCAGATCTCAGGGCCCAGAGACTAGAAAACTAAGTCTAGATCTCAATGCCTTCCTAGATCCAACAAGAACAATAGCAAGGAAAATGTAAATTGCAAAGAAAAGAGATGAAGAGCAATTGACAGAAAATTAAATTCAATTATGCAGTAAGTAAAGCAGAGGGATTCAAGGATGAGATTGAAACAGAATTTCTTCAATTCTCCAACCCAAGATCCAAGACAAGTGTAATTGAAATTGAAAGCAATAAAACTAAGAGGAAGAGAAGTGAATTCTCCTTCCCCAAAACAAAGAAATTAAAGTTCACTCAAGTTCAGAAGCTCTCCGAAAACTATTATGAAAATTCTAAAAGGAAAGCTCCCTAAATAACTTGAATTCTATCCTATTTATACACTTTCCAAAATGATCTTCAAGCCTTGAGTTGGGCCTTTGTTCTTGGTGGAATTGGGTTGAAAGAGGCCTTGGTTGATTGCTCTTGAAGTTTGAAGAAGAACCGAAGTGAACCAATTGAACCGGTTTTGAAGTTAGCCAAAGTTGGTCCCAACGTTAGGGTCAAAGTTAGGGGTCTAACTTTGACCCTAACTTTTCATAGCAGCAAGCATGATTTCTCTGGTTTGGACGTTGGTGCCAACGTTAGGGGTCTAACTTTGACCCTAACGTTGGCCTTGCTTAGTGCTAGTGGCGCCAACGTTAGCCTCCAAGTTAGGGGGCTAACGTTGGCGCAAACGTTGGTGCCCCTCCCTTTGTGATTCATGTGCCAACGTTAGCCTCCAAGTTAGGGGGCTAACGTTGGCGCAAACGTTGGCCTTCTCCCCCTTTATAACTCATGTGCCAACGTTAGCCTCCAAGTTAGGGGGCTAACGTTGGCGCAAACGTTGGCTTGCCCAGGGATGAATTTCAAGTTCCAACGTTAGCCTCCAAGTTAGGGGGCTAACGTTGGAGCTAACGTTGGCCTCTTCCTTGCAATGTCATGTGCCAACGTTAGCCTCCAAGTTAGGGGGCTAACGTTGGCTCAAACGTGGGGAGCCCAGGGAGTGATTTTCATGCCCAACGTTAGCCTCCAAGTTAGGGGGCTAACGTTGGGGCTAACTTCATGCATCCCGGTTCAATTTCACTTATTCCATTGTCCTCTCTTCACTCCTAGCCATTCCTCTTTGCTTCAACCTTTCTCCAAGCTTTCTTCACCTATCATTAATCAACCAAACTTATCAAAGCTATGCTTAAAATCATGAGGTATTCAATCTTTCATAATATGCAACAAATATAGCATAAAACCTCATGAAATGGCATGAATTCATATATGGTTGGTTCAATCAAGGGAAACATGAAAATCTACTCAATTGGCTTGCTTGTGGCTCAAGAAAGTGTATAATCCTAATGAAAACTAAAGAAAAAGACTAGCTAAAATAGGCTAGGATGACTTGTCATCACAACACCAAACTTAAAGCTTGCTTGTCCCCAAGCAAGAAATGAATTATTAAGAAGAAAGAATGAAATGGAAGAGGAAGTTCATGCTTAGCAGAGTATTATTGATAGTTCATGGGGTTTTATGTGGATATGCAAATACTCACTTCTTATTGACTCCTAGGCCTAGAAAGTCTCCTTCAAGCTTCAAGTGACATACTGCTATGACCTCTCATTATTCCTTTATCCTTGGCTATTACTTTATTCAAAAGCTTTATTTGAGTGTCATGTGTAGCAAGTTCATTTTCTTTTCTTTATACTTGACACATTATTCACCATAGACACTTGGCTCACATTCCTTCTTAAAACATTGATGCCCAGCACCTCTTTGGGCTACTAAATGCCTTGTAGTTAGGTTGCTCTTGATAGTGGATTTTCAGCTGATGATCCCGGGTTAGTTAACCCAAGTCACCAAGTGTTGAGGCACTCCTAAGAGCTTACTAATCCAAGCAGATCCTAGTACAAAGACATCACAGGCATGTATTTTAAGGTTCAAGCTATTGGTGTCCAGCTTTGTTTCTTTTTGTTTTTTTTTTTTCTTTTGTTTTGCCACTTTTTGGCTCTCTTTGTTTTTTCCTTCTTTTTGTTTTTCTTTCTAACCAAGGAATTTAATTCAATTGAGATTCCTAGACAGTAAACCACTCTTTGCTTAGAAGGAGATATCCTAGCTCTTTATTCACTAAAAGTGAGCTATTATACAATCACACACATACCACCACTTACTTTTATTCCACTTCTAACTAACAGAGACTATCTTGCTTCACATTCAAACTGTTCTTTTATTGAATTTAAAGATGCAAGGGACAATACATACTTCTTGTCAAGTGAAGATAAACACACAAGCAAACACACAAACTAGCCTACTTATTTTGAAAGAAACAAACATAATGCAAAGACTTTTAAATGACTACTTAAAAATGCAAAGACAACTTAGAACAGATAGAATGCATGAATTTTTTTTCTTTGAACAAGGAGCAAGTCCACCTTTCATTTGTCATGCCTCTTCTTTCTCCTTTCATACACTTGGCTGCTAGTGTTCCCACCATCCTTGTTTGGTGCCTGTTGATCTTGCCAAAAGCCAGCATTATTCATAGCCTCCTCCACTCTATCTTCAAGTCTCATAGCCCTGTTTACTTCTACCTCACTTCTCATTTTGAAAAATTCATCAAAAGTTGGGAATGCCGGATCCATGTTATGCATATGTTCTCCAATATAGTTTAGTTTGATTTGGCTATTGACATTGTAATCGGCTTGCACTTCATACCTTGCTTCTTGGAGTGTTGTGAACTCCTTGAAAGCCTTCAAACTTTCAGCTTGCATTTGTTCCAACTTCCCAAAAGATTCATGAGATTGAAAGGCATGTTCTTCTTGCATCGCAAGAAATCTTGACTCGAATTCATTTTGTTTGTTTATTATTCTTAGCTCTCTTTCTTCTTGTGCTTGTTGGTTTTGCATGTACAGAGAATGATATTCCTCTTGCCTTGCTTGGATTCTTGTGTACTGTTGAGACAGCCTCCCTATTGCTTCTTGCATTTGAGTCATATCCATATTGCCATGTGGGAAAAAGTGTGGCTGCTCCTCCTCCTCTTGTGGCTCTTCTTCTCTGTGTGGCTCATCTTCTTCCATTGGCTCTTCTCTTTCCCTTCCTCCATGTGGTCTTCGGCCTTGATGTGCTTCAAGGGGCATCATCATTCGTTCAATGGTTATGGGCATGCCTTGGCTCAACCACATTGGATTCTCCTCTTCCAATGGAGCTTTAGCTTTTGCACACAACTTCCAAATGGTGCTCGGATAGTACAACCAAGATCCGGCCGAATTTTTTTCGGCTATCTTTTGAATGTCTCTTGCAAGGATCTCATGAACTCTTATTTCTCCACCCACCATGATACAATGCAGCATTAAGGCTCTCTCCCTGTTAACTTCTGAGGTGTTCACTGTCCCCAGAATTGATCTTTTCATCAATTCATACCATCCTTTTGCTTCCGGAATGAGGTTACATCTCTTCAAGAACTTGTATCTGTTCTTGTTGTCTCCTTCCCATTCTGAGTTTTCAAAACAAATGTCTCTTGCAATCTCCTCATAATCTTGCTCCTCAGTCAATCTTTGTTGGTATCCTGGTTCATCAAAGCGGACTGACTTTAGTTTCAAGACTTTCTTGATTGCCTCCGGGCTAAAGTCCACTTCCACCCCATGCACATAGCTCTTGTACGTTGGGGGTTCCCGCATGTCAATCCTTGGGACATTTGCATAAAACTCTCTTATGATATTGGTATTAACTCGGGTGGCTGGTGATGTGAGTTCCTCCCATCTCCTCTTCCGGATTTTGTTCTTTATCTCTTGACATCCATCATCCGGCAACATGAATGGAATTTCAGGATAGATTTTTTTCTCGTTCATCCATTGAATTTGCATTTGATGAGACCAAGACTTGAACCTCCATTGGTCATACTCATGTGTTTCTTCCTCTACCATTGGATCTTTTCCTTTTCGTCGTTTGGTTCTTGAAGAGGATGCCATGATTACTTGGTTGGTTGAGAGGGGATGTGAAGAATGTTGGAGAGTTTGATGTGTGTTTGGGGGAAAAGATGAGGTCCGGACTTGCTAAGAAATTATGAAGAGGAGTTTAAGTGGTTGGAGTATAAAGTAGAAGAAAGGTTGCACAAGGCTTGTTATGTTGGGGAGTGATTCGGTTATGTGCATGGCTTGAAGGTGGTATGCTTTTAAATGAGCAATGAAGGGCTAGGATGCAATTAGACACTATGGGAATCAAGGGTGTGCATGTGAGGATGAATGAAGACAAAATTTGCTCCTTCCTTTGCCTTTGCCGTGATCATTCTCAAGGAGTGGCAGATTTCTTCCTTGAAGCATGTGATGGGATTTTGTCCTTATGCTATGCTTTCCTTTGTCTTGTCTTTTTCTTTGAAGATTCTTTGACTTCCTAGTCACCACAACAAGACAACACACATTAGTCTCATCCAACCGTAGCACTATTGTTCTTTTTAGTAAAAATATGTGAACCATAAATTCTTATCTCATGTGAACCGTGATACTCTTTTTGGAGGACACCAAACTTAGTGTTTGGTAATGTATAAAGAAAATGAGTTTCTTCCTCCAATTGGTGAAATTCAAAAGTTACATATTCATAAGAATTGTTTTCATCATACTTTCTTTTTTCTTCCCCTTTTTTTTTTTTCATGAAGGATTAATTGCATCCTTGAATCGGTGCATCAAGGTTTGATGAACACCAAACTTGTTTCTTGTCAAAGGGTCAATCACAATTAATGCCTTCATTTTCGAAAGAAAGAAAAAAAAATTTTTCTCTTTATAAGGTTTTGGAAAATAACAAATGTATGATTATTGATGCATGAGTTTCAAATTTTCATGAAGCTATGTGGACACCAAACTTAGTGTTCGGCCATATGCTCTATCAAAACATTTTAAGCATGTGAAACAATATCCTTTGTATGGTTAAGTGTGCTTGAAGATACACCGAACTTAGTATATGTTTCAAAATAGTGCATGCAATAAATGGACATGTTCATGAAAAGAGAAAAGAATTCATGCATCAAGTGATAATAATTTATTGAATGCAAAATAACATGAATCTTAAAGCATGGGTTGCCTCCCATGGAGCGCTCTTTTATTGTCACTAGCTTGACATTGAGGCTTTCTTTTATGGTGGTTGGTGCTTGTAGGGCCTCAATTTGTCTCCCCTGACCGTGATCCTCTTCTTTGTTTTCTGGTGTTCAATTTCAGCATGCTCTAATGATAGTATGTTGCTGACAGTGTAGTAATCCTCGGTTTGTTGATTTGCCTCCATCTGTTGATATATCAGTTGCACTTTGTCACCTTTAGAAAGCCCCTCTGTTGGAATCTTTCTATTCTTCCAGCCTCTTTTTGCTTTGTTCCTGCGCTTCATCTTTCCTTTTGTTGATCTTTCTTTTCTGGCTGTAGGCTTTCCTTGGGGACCTCTCTTCTCAGTGGCCAGTATTCTAACATCTTTTTGGGTTTTTTTATCAGTCTGCACAGTCCTTAGCATTGGGATGTTGCTGTGGCTTTCCTGATCACTCTTCATATAGTCTTTCTCCTCCTTGCTGAATTGTGCCTCTGGTAATACTTTCAGAGTGATGCTCTGGTCATGCATCCTGAGAGTTAGTTCCCCTTCCTCTACGTCTATGATAGCTCTAGCAGTGGCCAAAAATGGCCTTCCCAGTATAACAGAGTCACCATTATCATCATTTGATTCTAGAACCACAAAATCAGCAGGGTAAATAAAACTGTCCACCTTGACTAAAAGATTTTCAATTACACCCCTGGGGTATACCATAGACTTGTCTACCAGCTCCAAAGATATTTGTACTGGTTTGACCTCCTCTATATTCAGCTTTTTCACCAAGGAGGATGGTATTAAGTTAATACTCGCCCCGAGATCGCACATTGCTTTAGTGATGGTTAATTCACCAATGGTGCAAGGCAACAAGAAGCTCCCTGGGTCCTCAAGCTTGGGAGGAAGCCCCTTTTGAATCAAGGCCCTGCATTCCTCAGTAATTCTTATGGTTTCTTTCTCATCCCAGCTTCTTTTCTTGTTGATGAGATCCTTCAGAAACTTGGAATATAGAGGCATTTGTTCAAGTGCTTCAGCCAAAGGAATATTGATTTCCAGCTTCTTAAAAGTCTCCAGGAATTTGTGAAAATGCTTGTCTTTAATCTTTTTGTCGAATCTCTGAGGGTAAGGCAGTGGAGGTGTGATGTTTTTTTTTATTTGCTGCTGCTCCTGAACCACTTCCTTTGAGCTATGTGGCTGGTTATTCTTCTCTTTGAGTTTCTCAGTGTCTTTGTTTGGCATCATATCTTGCTCCTTATCCTCATCTGCCTTTGTTTGATTCTCATCCTCTGTTGGTTCTTTGATGTTCTATGCTTGCTTCCTTGTAGTGTCATTGTTGCTTATCAATGTTCTCCCACTCCTCAATTGTATTGCCTTGCATTCCTCCTTGGGATTTAGAATTGTGTCACTGGGCAGTGCGTTTGAAGGTCTCTCAACAGATGCTTGCTTGGAGAGTTGCCCCATCTGTCTCTCTAGGCTCTTTATAGAGGCTTCCTGATTCTTGGCTACCATTTCTTGGTGTTTCAACATTTTGTCTATCATGGCTTCCAAGTGAGTGATTCTTTGGGCTTCAGGTGATACTTGAGGTGGGTAATGAGATGTGGGTGGTGGATGGTAGGCATTTTGGTTGGTGGATTGGTTATTAGATTGGTATTGGTTGATGTTGGGGTAGTTGTTTTGAGGTTTTCTGAAGGGGTTTTGGTTAGTCTGCTGCTGGTTGTGATTTTGGTTGTTTCTTGGATTGTGTTGGTTTGAGTTCCTCTGCCATGGTTGTTGGTTTTGGGTATGGTTATCTCCCCATCTGAGGTTTGGGTGGTTCTTCCAGGATGGATTATATGTATCACCATACACTTCATTTGGTCCTTGGTTGTGCATATACTGAACTTGCTCTTGTTGTTGTTCTTCTTGAGTTTCTTCACTCTGTCCCCATGTGGTTGATGGTTGGCTAGTGTTGACTGCTGCAACTTGGAGACTATCAATCCTCTTGGCCATTTGCTCAAATTGTTGCTGAATTTGCTGCTGCATCATCTTGTTTTGAGCCAAGATTGAATCTACTCCTTCTAGCTCCATTACTCCTCTCCTTTGTGATGATTGGCGGTTTCTTTGATGAGCAAAGAAATATTGATTGTTGGCCACCATATCCACAAGATTCTGAGCTTCCTCAGCAGTTTTCATTAGTTGTAGTGAACCTCCAGCAGAATGATCTAATGCCTCCTGAGATTTCAACGTCAGGCCTTCATAGAAATTTTGCAGCACGTCCCATTCATTGAACATCTCTGGAGGACACTTTCTGATTAAGGCTTTGTACCTCTCCCATGCTTCATACAAGGATTCAGCATCTAATTGTGTGAATGTCTGCACCTTGGTTTTCAGCCTGATGACTCTTTGGGGTGGATAGAATTTGGCTAGAAATTTAGTCACCAAGTCATCCCAACTAGTGATACTTCCTTGGGGAAAAGTTTCAAGCCATTGTGCAGCCTTATCCCTTAATGAGAATGGGAACAGTAGAAGCTTGTAGGTTTCAGGATTCACGCCATTGGATTTGACAGTGTCACAGATCCTTAAGAAGGTGGATAGATGTTGATTTGGATCCTCCAATGGTCCTCCCCCAAATGAGCAATTGTTCTGGACCAATGTGATGAGTTGTGGCTTCAGTTCAAAGTTATTAGCATTGACATTAGGGGTGAGAATGCTGCTTCCACAATGTCTAGCATTTGCAAAGGCATAGGAAGCCAATACTCTCCTTTGTTGTGGTTGATTATTAACTCCTCCTCCTGGATTAGATGTATCTCCTTCCATCTCGTGGTATTCTTCCTCAGATTCATCTTCTCCAACAATATTTTTCCCTCTTTCGGCTCTTCTTATCCTTCTAAGAGTTCTCTGATCAGCTTCAGATAAAACAGGAACGGATCTCCCTGTACCTGACATACAAACAAGACAAGAGAAACACCAGCAAGATCACTTCAATCTATTGCTAGAATGAAGTTTAGTTCAAGCAAAAATTCAAACAGTTAGTGGGTTAATCAAAAATTAAAGAAAAATAAAGAAAAAGTGCTTGATCTAGATCACCACCTCGCTTAATCATTGTCAATCTAATCAATCCCCGGCAACGGCGCCAAAAACTTGATGAGATATTTTGGAGGAAACATAAATCTCTCCCAAAATACCCAAAACTAACCGGCAAGTGTACCGGGTCGTATCAAGTAATAAAAACTCACGGGAGTGAGGTCGATCCCACAAGGATTGAAGGATTGAGCAATTTTAGCTTAGTGGTTAATTTAGTCAAGCGAATCAAGATTTGGTTGATGATTTTGTGACTTGCAGAATTAAATTGCATTGAAGTAAAGAGAACAAGAATTAAATTGCTGAAACTTAAAGAACAAGAAATTAAATGGTAGAAACTTAAAGTGCAAGAAATGTAAATTGTGGAATCTTAAAGTGCAAGGAAGGTAAATTGCTTGAAGTGTAAAGGGGATTGGGATGTGGATTTGCAGAAATTAAACGAGGAAAAATTAAATTGCATCAAACAGAAGAGGGAAAGGGAATTGGGATTGAACCGGATATGAAGCAGAAAAGTAAATGAACATAGAAAGCAGTAAACAGAGAAGTGAAATGGGAAATTCAGATCTCAGGGCCCAGAGACTAGAAAACTAAGTCTAGATCTCAATGCCTTCCTAGATCCAACAAGAACAATAGCAAGGAAAATGTAAATTGCAAAGAAAAGAGATGAAGAGCAATTGACAGAAAATTAAATTCAATTATGCAGTAAGTAAAGCAGAGGGATTCAAGGATGAGATTGAAACAGAATTTCTTCAATTCTCCAACCCAAGATCCAAGACAAGTGTAATTGAAATTGAAAGCAATAAAACTAAGAGGAAGAGAAGTGAATTCTCCTTCCCCAAAACAAAGAAATTAAAGTTCACTCAAGTTCAGAAGCTCTCCGAAAACTATTATGAAAATTCTAAAAGGAAAGCTCCCTAAATAACTTGAATTCTATCCTATTTATACACTTTCCAAAATGATCTTCAAGCCTTGAGTTGGGCCTTTGTTCTTGGTGGAATTGGGTTGAAAGAGGCCTTGGTTGATTGCTCTTGAAGTTTGAAGAAGAACCGAAGTGAACCAATTGAACCGGTTTTGAAGTTAGCCAAAGTTGGTCCCAACGTTAGGGTCAAAGTTAGGGGTCTAACTTTGACCCTAACTTTTCATAGCAGCAAGCATGATTTCTCTGGTTTGGACGTTGGTGCCAACGTTAGGGGTCTAACTTTGACCCTAACGTTGGCCTTGCTTAGTGCTAGTGGCGCCAACGTTAGCCTCCAAGTTAGGGGGCTAACGTTGGCGCAAACGTTGGTGCCCCTCCCTTTGTGATTCATGTGCCAACATTAGCCTCCAAGTTAGGGGGCTAACGTTGGCGCAAACGTTGGCCTTCTCCCCCTTTATAACTCATGTGCCAACGTTAGCCTCCAAGTTAGGGGGCTAACGTTGGCGCAAACGTTGGCTTGCCCAGGGATGAATTTCAAGTTCCAACGTTAGCCTCCAAGTTAGGGGGCTAACGTTGGAGCTAACGTTGGCCTCTTCCTTGCAATGTCATGTGCCAACGTTAGCCTCCAAGTTAGGGGGCTAACGTTGGCTCAAACGTGGGGAGCCCAGGGAGTGATTTTCATGCCCAACGTTAGCCTCCAAGTTAGGGGGCTAACGTTGGGGCTAACTTCATGCATCCCGGTTCAATTTCACTTATTCCATTGTCCTCTCTTCACTCCTAGCCATTCCTCTTTGCTTCAACCTTTCTCCAAGCTTTCTTCACCTATCATTAATCAACCAAACTTATCAAAGCTATGCTTAAAATCATGAGGTATTCAATCTTTCATAATATGCAACAAATATAGCATAAAACCTCATGAAATGGCATGAATTCATATATGGTTGGTTCAATCAAGGGAAACATGAAAATCTACTCAATTGGCTTGCTTGTGGCTCAAGAAAGTGTATAATCCTAATGAAAACTAAAGAAAAAGACTAGCTAAAATAGGCTAGGATGACTTGTCATCATTCCTCTTCAAACTCCAAGAGCAATCAACCAAGGCCTTTATCAACCCAATTCCATCAAGAGCGAGGGCCCAAATGATCATCACTCAAAGGCACAAGAAATAGATAAAATAGGAATTTCATTTAATTATAATTTGTTTTTAATTTCATTTTCATTTCCATTTTGTAAAGCCTATATAAGGCATCATTTTCATATTTGTGAGGAGGCTGGCTCCATAAGGGAGCACGAGGAATACAGAGCTCTCTTTTTGATTTTCTTTCTTTGAATTTGAATCTTGGATTGAGGGGAGAAGGAATTTGATTTTGATCTTTGGTTCTCATTGCTTTCTGTTCCCAGTAAATTCAATTTATTTTCAAGCAATTTAATTCTCCTGCAAGTGCTCTGCATTTTACATTTCTGTTCATGATCTGATTTACTTTTCTTGCAAGTTTAATTTTCTCTAAACTTTGATCTATTGCTCTCTTTAATTTCCAGCACCCACTCCCCTTTACATTTAATGCAATTTACATTTCTTGCAATTTAAGATTCTTGCAATTTGCATTTCTTGCTCTTTAAGCTTCAATGCAATTTACTTTTTGCACTTTATAATTCCTGCAAATTTACATTCTGTTGGCTTCAATTGTCACTCAAATCACTCAATGTTAGCTTGACTAAACTAATCACTCACTAAAGTTGCTTGATCCATCAATCCCTGTGGGATCGACCTCACTCCCGTGAGTTATTATTACTTGATGCGACCCGGTACACTTGCCCGTTAGATTTGTGTGTTTTGGGAGAAATTTATTTTTCCTCCAAAATATCTCATCACCCACCCATCTCAAATATGCATTCCTTGGCACATCGGAGAGCTTCCCAGTAATCATTAATTCATCCCTGACAAAGAAGGAAGAAGGAGAACTTCTTGATGTACTCAAAGCTCACAAAGATGCTTTAGGATGGACCATTGATGACCTGAAGGGAATCAGCCCTGCAGTGTGTATGCATAAGATCCTCTTGGAAGATAATTCCAAACCAGTGGTTCAACCACAAAGAAGGCTAAATCCCACAATGAAGGAAGTTATCCAGAAGGAAGTAATGAAGTTGTGGAATGCAGGGATAATCTTCCCAATATCTGACAGCCCATGGGTAAGCCCGATTCAAGTTGTACCAAAGAAAGGAGGAATGACGGTCATCACTAATGAGAAGAATGAGTTGATCCCTACTAGAACAGTGATTGGGTGGAGGATGTGCATAGACTATAGAAAACTGAATGATGCCACCAGGAAGGACCATTTCCCTCTCCCATTCATTGATCAGATGCTGGAAAGGTTGGCCGGCCATGCCTATTATTGCTTTTTGGACGGATATTCTGGGTATAATCAAATCGTGGTGGACCCCAAGGACCAAGAGAAGACTGCCTTTACATGTCCATTTGGAGTCTTTGCATACCGGAGGATGCCCTTTGGGCTTTGTAACGCCCCTGCCACATTTCAAAGGTGTATGCTCTCCATTTTCTCTGATATGGTCGAAAAGTTTTTAGAAGTCTTCATGGATGACTTCTCTGTTTTTGGTGATAATTTCAATGCTTGCCTAAACCATTTAACCCTTGTTTTGAAACGGTGCCAAGAAACTAATTTAGTTTTGAACTGGGAGAAATGCCATTTCATGGTACCCGAAGGGATTGTTCTTGGCCATAAAGTTTCAAGAAAAGGGATAGAGGTTGATAAGGCAAAGGTTGAAATCATAGAAAAACTCCCTCCACCAATTAATGTGAAATCTGTTAGAAGTTTCTTGGGGCATGCCGGATTCTACAGAAGGTTTATCAAGGATTTTTCAAAAATAGCTAAACCTTTGAGTAATCTATTAATGCTTGATAACCCTTTTATTTTTTATGAAAACTGCCAGCAAGCCTTTGAAACTTTAAAAAACAGACTCACAACAGCACCAATCATCACACCTCCAGATTGGGAGTTACCCTTTGAACTCATGTGTGATGCAAGTGACCTTGCAATTGGTGCTGTATTGGGCAAAAGAAGGGAAACTTACATCATGTCATATATTATGCAAGTAAAGTGTTGAATGAGGCCCAAAGAAATTACACCACAACGGAGAAGGAGTTGCTAGCTGTAGTTTATGCTTTTGATAAGTTTAGATCATACTTGATAGGATCCAAAGTTGTGGTTTATACTGACCATGCTGCACTTAAGTATTTGATGTCAAAACAGGATGCTAAACCAAGACTTATCAGGTGGATATTGCTCTTACAAGAGTTTGACATTGAGGTAAGAGACAGGAAGGGCACTGAAAACCGGGTTGCTGACCATTTGTCGAGGCTACCACATGAAACAATTCAACAAGCATCTCAGCCCATGAACGAAAGCTTCCTAGATGAGCACCTTTTGCAGATCCAGCAAGCACCTTGGTTTGCTGACATAGCAAACTACAAAGTGGGAAGAAAGATACCTCAAGACTTTTCTAAGCAACAAGTGAAGAAGTTAATCAATGAGGGAAAGAAATTCTTATGGAATGAACCCTTCCTGTTCAAGAGATGTTCTGATGGAGTAATTAGAAGGTGTGTCCCTGAGAGTGAAATGAGGGATATCCTGTGGCACTGCCATGGTTCAGCTTATGGTGGACACTTTGGCCCAGAGAAAACAGCTGCAAAGATATTGCAGAGCGGCTTCTATTGGCCAACTATCTTCAAGGATGCCAGAGAATATGTTCACCAATGTAATGAATTCCAGAAAGCAGGAGGATTAACAAGAAGGAATGAGATGCCTCAAAACTTCATCTTGGAACTGGAATTATTTGATCTATGGGGAATTGATTTCATGGGGCCCTTTCCCCCTTCCTATTCTTTCAGATATATCTTAGTCGCAGTGGAGTATGTCTCAAAGTGGGTGGAAGCCATAGCTACGACCACCTGTGATGCACAGATTGTCCTCCAATTCCTTAAAAAGCACATTTTCACAAGATATGGAGTGCCCAAGAGTCTTGTCAGTGATGGTGGTAGTCACTTTTGCAACAAACAGATGGAGAAGCTCCTCCACAAATATGGAGTAATCCATAAAGTGGCTACACCTTACCACCCTCAGACTAATGGCCAGGCTGAACTAGCAAATAGGGAATTAAAGAAGATCTTAGAGAAAACAGTGGGAAGCACAAGAAAAGATTGGGCTAGGAAGCTAGAAGATGCATTATGGGCATAAAGGACAGCTTTCAAAACTCCTATTGGCAAGTCACCCTTTCAGCTATTGTATGGCAAATCCTGCCACCTCCCTATAGAGTGATGAGTATTTTGGTGAAAAATGAATTTCTCCCAAAACACACAAATCTAACCGGCAAGTGCACCGGGTCGCATCAAGTAATAAAAACTCACGGGAGTGAGGTCGATCCCACAGGGATTGATGGATCAAGCAACTTTAGTGGGTGATTAGTTTAGTCAAGCTAACATTGATGTGAATTGTGTGAAATTGAGCAACAGAAGGTAAAAATTGCAGGGAAATTAAAGTTGCAGAATGTAAATGGCCAGAAGCTTAAAGAGCAAGAAATGTAAATTGCAGAAACTTAAATAGCAAGAAATGTAAATTGCATGAAATGTAAAGGGGAGAGGGTGCTGGAAATTAAAGAGAGCAATAGATCAAAGCTTAGATAAAATTTGACTTGCAGGAAAGAAAAGTGTAGCAGAGACTTGTAGAAACTGAGATTTCAGAAAACTGAATTCAAAATTAGAAAATGATAATTGCAGAAAAGTGTATCAAAGGGGACTTTCTATTCTACCCTACTCCTAATGCTCTAGTAGAGCCAGCCCCCCTACAAGTATGAAACAGATGCCTATTTATAGGCATTTTTACAAAATGAAAATGAAATTCAAAACAAATTACAATTAAAATGAAATTTCTATTCTAACTATCTCTTGTGCCTTTGAGTGATGATCATGGGCCCTTGCTCTTGATGGAATTGGGTTGATAAAGGCCTTGGTTGATTGCTCTTGGAGTTTGAAGAGGAACCGAATTGAACCGGGTTGAGTTTGCAAAAGTTGGTGCAAAAGTTAGAGCAAAAGTTAGGGTCTAACTTTTGGTCTAACTTTTCATATCAGCCCACAAAATTTGCTGCTATCCACGTTGGGGCAAAAGTTAGGGGTCTAACTTTTGCTCCAACGTTGGCCTCCCTTATGCACATTTATGGTGCCAACTTTGTCCTCTTGTCATGTTACCAATTTTATGCCCAATATAGACTATCATATATGGTTGGAAAGCTCTGAATGTCATCTTTCTAACCCACTTAGACTCACTTCAATTGGACATCTACAACTCAAGTTATGATCATTTGAAGAGGGCATGGTCGCTGGCTTTGGTGTGCAGCGTTTGAGGTAACGTTTGCCTCAAACGTTGGCGAAAACGCCAGTTCTGGAGGCTCAAACGTATTGTCCACCCCATACTATTATACATTGTTGGAAAGCCCTGGATGTCTACTTTCCAATGCCGTTGAGAGCACATCATTTGGAGCTCTACAGCTCGGGTTATACTCCGTTGAAGGTGCAGAGGTCAGTTGGCCTCACTGCAGGTTGCCACCATGTTTGTTTATGCACATTGCGGGGCAGTTTTCTCCCTCAGTTTTAGTGTCCACCATGCAGTGCCATATATGCTTGGAAAGCTCTTGATTCCTACTTTCCAATGCTTCTTGAATCACCTCATTTGGAGCTCTGTAGCTCAAGTTATTCTTGTTGGAAGTATACTCCTTGCACACTCATGGCGCCAACGTTAGCCCAAAAGTTAGGGGCTAACGTTGGCGCAAACTTTTGCTCTCCCTTTGTGATTTTCATGTGCCAACGTTAGCCACCAAGTTAGGGGGCTAACGTTGGCGCAAACTTTTGGTGCCCAGGGGTGATTCTCATGTGCCAACGTTAGCCCAAAAGTTAGGGGTCTAACGTTGGGGCTAACTTTTCACCCAAAAGTTTGTGCAAAAGTTTGAGGCTAACTTTTGGTCCAGCTTTTTGCTTCCTGGTTCATTTTCACTTATTCCATTGTCCTCTCTTTACTCCTAGCCATTCCTTCTTGCTTCAACCTTTCTTCAAGCTTTCTTCACCTATCATTAATCAACCAAACACATCAAAGCTATGCTCAAAATCATGAGATATTCATTCTTTCATAATATGTGACAATTATAGCATGAAACCTCATGAAATAGCATGAATTCATACATGGTTGATTAAATCAAAGGAAGCATGAAAATCTACCCAATTGGCTTGCTTATGGCTCAAGAAAGTGCATAAAACCTATTGAAACCAAAGGGAAAAAGCATAGAAAAACATGACATGGTAACATGTCATCACAACACCAAACTTAAACCTTGCTTGTCCCCAAGCAATAAAAGAATCATGCAATAGAAATTGACAATCCAAGGCAAGAAGAATAGCAACTCAATGTTCATGGTAAGCTAGTTTTCTAAGCATGCTACAGTCACAAAAGAAATGTAAATGATTGATGCTTCCATCTAGCTCAATTTATGAAATCTTTCTCTTATATTTCTTCCTTGAAACAAACTTTTGATTTTCTTATTTAGCTTCTCCTTTTTGGGTGCTTTGCCCCATGAGTTGATAACAAAGCTACGACTTCTAAATGCTTTGTTTTCAAGTATTACCACTTGATACATAAGCACCACAAGCATTTGATTAGAGGACTTCATTAAGCTCATTTTTCTTGACTCTCTAATCATTGATGCTCAAAGCCTTGAGCTTTGAGGGAGTGCTTTTGCACTTTGAGCCTAGCCTTGACTTCTAAGTGTTTTGTTTTCAAGCATTTGGCTTGATACATAAACACCACAAGTACTTAGCAAATAAATTGCCATTGGTACTCAGAACCTTCAACTTTCTCATTCTTTCCCTTTTTCTTTTCTTGCTTTAATTGTATTTGCTTCTTCAAGGTTTTCATGATTTTCAAAAGATTTCACAAAATGTCCTAGATGAAAACTTCAATTAAATAAAATCAAATGCAATTAAGCAACAATCAAACATACTAGCTTACCAATACTTTTATGCACATGCTAAAATCTTCTTTAATGCCTTGTTTGTTTATGATCATGATACTTTGTTGCTTTTGAATTCACAAAACTCAAGTTGGTAATCATAATGACATAGCACCATGTTGCAATTTAGAAATCAAACTATGCCTTTTCATACACACATGCATACAGAGAAGGTACAGACAATCATGTAGTTTATGGTGCTTGAAACAAATGAGAGGAAAAGGAACTTTACAACCTTGCAGTTCATCTTCATTATTGTTGTCCTTTTTCCTCTATTCTTCCTCCTTCCCTTGCCAAACTCAAAATACTTGCTCATCCTCAAGCAATAATTAGACCCGTGGCTATGGGGCTAAGATGGATCATGAATGTCTTACATAATGAAATGTTAGTAGCACATGTGTTTTAAGCAAGCAAAATTAAAGATAATAATCAAGGCACAAGAGACAGAGACATTGTGATTGCAAGCTTAAGAAGGTGAGCATAATACTTTGCATAAAGAATAAGTGGCACACCAAACTTAATGTGACACTTTCGCTTGGAATCAATGCAAGTATCCAGTAAAGATTTGAAGCAAATTGTGTTGCATAGCAACACCAAACTTAGAATGCAATCCTATGTCCATTTATTTGAATTAAAACCAAGCAAATGAAACTGTTCTTTATTAAATACAATCACTGAGCCAAGAATCTGTCATTAATAAAGCTCTCTTGGTGATGTATTAATAAACACAGCAAATAAGCAAACTAAAATGGAAGCATTAAAAACAAAGAATTAACTAAAGTAAACAGAATAACAAAATATCAAACCAAAAGAAAATTAACACTGCAAAGACATTATGGTTATGCAGACAAGTGGTGTTGCTGAACGATTTGCATAGAAAAATAGGTGGCACACCAAACTTAGAATCTTGGTGTGTCGCTTTTCATTTTTGATTTGATGCAATCATCCAAAAAGATTGAAAACAATTTGTTGCAAGGCAACACCAAACTTAGAATGTAACCATATGCCAATTTATTGAATTTTAAACAAACCAAGGAGAAAAAAATATACCTACTGTCTACCTGTTCCTTACTTTCTTCCTCTTCTTCCAATTTGTTAAGAGGAATGACTTCAAGAGAGGAGAAGATTCAGCTATTGCCCCCTGTCTTGGTTTCCTCTCAGCAAGCTTTCTGTTGTACATGGCTTGATTGAGCTTGCTTGCTATTGGTCCAGGGGTTGGATTGCTTGTGGTTGACCTCCTCTTGAATGTTGTCCTTGGTAGTTTGGTCACAATCCTCTTCTTAGTGCTTTTGTCAATTGCCTTCACCTCTTTGAATCCAAGTTTTGGTGGTTGTGTGATTGTTGGAGTTTTGTATTCATCCAGAGCCTTTTGTATTGGTGGTTCCATGAACTCCTCCTTTATGTACTTCTCTGCCTCACTTGAGTTTGGAATGACTTCTTCACTTTCTTGCTCCTCCACTTCCTCTTTTACACCCAACATTTGTTTCAATCGCTCTATCATGGGGGAGGTTTGTCGATCTTCCCAACATTTCTTCATCTCCTCGTCATACCTTTCAATCATGGATTCAAATGTTGAGGCGTTTTGGTCCAGGGAGGTTTGTGAGAGTTGTGAGTCTTCATGTTCTCTTGTCATCTCAAGTGAAGTTTCAGGTTCAACCACCTCATTCTTCATTGAAAGTTCACTTGATGCAGTGGCCTCCTTATCTTGCTCTTCCACTTTCTCCTTCATATCCATCAATTGGCCTTCATTTTTCTTGCTCAGTGGTTCTAAGCTCCTCCTTATTTTCTCTACTTCTCCATTCATATTTTTGAAGAAAGCTTCTTGCCTTTTCTCGGATATTTGTGCTTCTTTCGCATATTTTTTGAGCTTGGACTCAAGCTCTGAAAGCCTTGAGTGGTTCATGGAAGTTTGTGTGGGTGGTGAGTTTTGAAAGGGACTTTCGGTTGAAGTATGGTCAAGTGATGATATCTTTGGATGATTATCATATGGAGCACTGGAATTCCCTTCCCAGCCACCATTAGAATCATGACTTGCATCATTTTGTGGTGGAGGGAAATATCCCATATGATTTTCTTTCTCATCTTGTGGTTGTGAAGCAAATCTCCATGAATTGGAGTGCTCAGAATGTGTATTCTCTTGGTGATATTCCCAGCCACCATTAGAGATTGGTGATGGTGGGTGATATCCCATAGAATTTGTTTGATCATAAGATGAGTTGAACTCCATTTGAGTTTTGTAAAACACACAACCAAGGAAAATTGAAATTACTCATATCAGAGATGAGAATTTCTTAGTGAGGCAAAAACTCAAACACCTTGGTTTCACTTTGAAACAGAAAACAAAAATAAAGAAAATGCTTGATTTAGACTTCTCACCCACTTAATCATTGTTGATCTAATCAATCCCCGGCAACGGCGCCAAAAACTTGATGAGTATTTTGGTGAAAAATGAATTTCTCCCAAAACACACAAATCTAACCGGCAAGTGCACCGGATCGCATCAAGTAATAAAAACTCACGGGAGTGAGGTCGATCCCACAGGGATTGATGGATCAAGCAACTTTAGTGGGTGATTAGTTTAGTCAAGCTAACATTGATGTGAATTGTGTGAAATTGAGCAACAGAAGGTAAAAATTACAGGGAAATTAAAGTTGCAGAATGTAAATGGCCAGAAGCTTAAAGAGCAAGAAATGTAAATTGCAGAAACTTAAATAGCAAGAAATGTAAATTGCATGAAATGTAAAGGGGAGAGGGTGCTGGAAATTAAAGAGAGCAATAGATCAAAGCTTAGATGAAATTTGACTTGCAGGAAAGAAAAGTGTAGCAGAGACTTGTAGAAACTGAGATTTCAGAAAACTGAATTCAAAATTAGAAAATGATAATTGCAGAAAAGTGTATCAAAGGGAACTTTCTATTCTACCCTACTCCTAATGCTCTAGTAGAGCCAGCCCCCCTACAAGTATGAAACAGATGCCTATTTATAGGCATTTTTACAAAATGAAAATGAAATTCAAAACAAATTACAATTAAAATGAAATTTCTATTCTAACTATCTCTTGTGCCTTTGAGTGATGATCATGGGCCCTTGCTCTTGATGGAATTGGGTTGATAAAGGCCTTGGTTGATTGCTCTTGGAGTTTGAAGAGGAACCGAATTGAACCGGGTTGAGTTTGCAAAAGTTGGTGCAAAAGTTAGAGCAAAAGTTAGGGTCTAACTTTTGGTCTAACTTTTCATATCAGCCCACAAAATTTGCTGCTATCCACGTTGGGGCAAAAGTTAGGGGTCTAACTTTTGCTCCAACGTTGGCCTCCCTTATGCACATTTATGGCGCCAACTTTGTCCTCTTGTCATGTTGCCAATTTTATGCCCAATATAGACTATCATATATGGTTGGAAAGCTCTGAATGTCATCTTTCTAACCCACTTAGACTCACTTCAATTGGACATCTACAACTCAAGTTATGATCATTTGAAGAGGGCATGGTCGCTGGCTTTGGTGTGCAGCGTTTGAGGTAACGTTTGCCTCAAACGTTGGCGAAAACGCCAGTTCTGGAGGCTCAAACGTATTTTCCACCCCATACTATTATACATTTTTGGAAAGCCCTGGATGTCTACTTTCCAATTCCGTTGAGAGCACATCATTTGGAGCTCTACAGCTCGAGTTATACTCCGTTGAAGGTGCAGAGGTCAGTTGGCCTCACTGCAGGTTGCCACCATGTTCGTTTATGCACATTGCGGGGCAATTTTCTCCCTCAGTTTTAGTGTCCACCATGCAGTGCCATATATGCTTGGAAAGCTCTTGATTCCTACTTTCCAATGCTTTTTGAATCACCTCATTTGGAGCTCTGTAGTTCAAGTTATTCTTGTTGGAAGTATACTCCTTGCACACTCATGGCGCCAACGTTAGCCCAAAAGTTAGGGGCTAACGTTGGCGCAAACTTTTGCTCTCCCTTTGTGATTTTCATGTGCCAACGTTAGCCACCAAGTTAGGGGGCTAACGTTGGCGCAAACTTTTGGTGCCCAGGGGTGATTCTCATGTGCCAACGTTAGCCCAAAAGTTAGGGGTCTAACGTTGGGGCTAACTTTTCACCCAAAAGTTTGTGCAAAAGTTTGAGGCTAACTTTTGGTCCAGCTTTTTGCTTCCTGGTTCATTTCCACTTATTCCATTGTCCTCTCTTTACTCCTAGCCATTCCTTCTTGCTTCAACCTTTCTTCAAGCTTTCTTCACCTATCATTAATCAACCAAACACATCAAAGCTATGCTCAAAATCATGAGATATTCATTCTTTCATAATATATGACAATTATAGCATGAAACCTCATGAAATAGCATGAATTCATACATGGTTGATTAAATCAAAGGAAGCATGAAAATCTACCCAATTGGCTTGCTTATGGCTCAAGAAAGTGCATAAAACCTATTGAAACCAAAGGGAAAAAGCATAGAAAAACATGACATGGTAACATGTCATCATAGAGCTTGAACACAGAGCTTTTTGGGCCACTAAACTCCTCAACCTTGATTCCCAAGCTGCAGGAAAAAAAAGGTTGTTGCAACTGAATGAGTTAGATGAATTCAGGATAGAAGCTTATGAGAGTGCTAAGATATACAAGGAAAGAGCTAAGAGGTGGCATGACAAGAAGATCACAAAGAAGGAATTCAAGCCAGGGCAGCAAGTGCTCCTATATAACTCAAAGCTTAAGATCTTCCCTGGCAAACTTAAGTCTAAATGGACTGGCCCATACTTGGTGACAAAGGTTTTTCCTTATGGGAGCATTGAACTGCTAGATGAAGCAACAAAGAATCAATTCACAGTAAATGGTCACAGAGCAAAGCTGTACTTGGGAGGACAATGGGATAAGGAAAAAGAGGTCCAGAACCTACAGCCTTCCTGAAAGGAATTGAAGGATGTCAAGCTAGTGACAATAAAAGAGCGCTTGTTGGGAGGCAACCCAACCTGAGGTATTTTTCTTTTCATAGCTTTTTCAATAAAAATGTTGAATAATTGACATGTATTGCAAGGAGCTAAGTTTGGTGTTGCACACCAAAAACAACTTAAGGGAGAATGGAGGATTCTAAGTTTGGTGTTCCACCAAAACCTCATTCAAAAGCACATTCTAACTTCCTGCACATTGTTAGTTCCAAGCAATCGAACAGATTATTCAACCACTTAACTGCTTTTTAGTCTTAACTTCATAACCTTTAGCAAGGACACAAGATTTTGCCTAGAGTTAACCTGCTGTATCCAGAGAAGTGGCAAGAACTCAAGTTTGGTGTTTCCACACCAAATTAAATCCACAAGCCACACTCAATTCATGCATACTAACTAGTCATCTAAGGGCTTGAGAAGCAAGCAACTTTTGAGAATTATGCAGGGAATTCACCACCATTTGAAGACACTATGCATCATAACTCAAAAGGGCACAACAGAAGGAAGGACAAAGGAATTGCAAACCAATAGGTTGTATTTATACTTAACTCTTACTGTTGAAAAATGTTTTGACTTGTGTTTTGATAAAGTGTTCATCTAATACAAGTAGAATTTCTCTTAGAATAAGTAAGCTAGTCTATGTGTGTGCTTGTATGTTTACTTTCACTGAACAAAACGCATGCTTTGTCCCCTGCATTTTCAATTCAATAAAAGAAATGTTTGAATGTGAAGTGAGATAGTTCTCTGTTAGATAGAAGTACAAAAAAAAAATAAGTGGTGGTATGTATGTGTGATTGTATGATAGCTCACTTTTAGCGAATAAGAGAACTAAGATGTCTCCTTCTAAGTAGAAAGTGGCCTACTGTCTATGAATCTCAATCAAATAAAAATCCTTGGTTAGAAAGAAAAACAAAAAGAAAGAAAAAAAAAGGGGGAGAAAAAGAAATAGCCAAAGAGTGGCAGAACAAAAGAAAACAAAAAGAAACAAAGCTGGACACCAATAGCTTGAACCTTAGAATATATGCATGTGGTGTCTTTGTATTAGGATCTGCTTGGACTACTAAGTTCTTTGGAGTGCATCAACACTCGGTGACTTGGGTTAACTAACCCGGGATCATCAGCTGAAAGTCCACTATCAAGAGCAACCTAACTACAAGGCATTTAGTAGCCCAAAGAGGTGCTGGGCATCAATGTTCTAAGAAGGAATGTGAGCCAAGTGTCTATAGTGAATAATGTGTCAAGTATAAAGAAAAGGAAATGAACTTGCTACACATGACACTCAAATAAAGCTTATGAACAAAACAATAGCCAAGGATAGAGAAATAATGAGAGGTCATAGCAGTATGTTATTTGAAGCTTGAAGGAGACTTTCTAGGCTTAAGAATCAATAAGAGGTGAGTGTTTACATATCCACATAAAACCCCATGAACTACCAATAACACTCTACTAGCATGAACATCCTCTTCCATTTTATTCTTTCTTCTAAAAAAAAAATCATTTCTTGCTTGGGGACAAGCAAGCTTTAAGTTTGGTGTTGTGATGACAAGTCATCTTAGCCTAATTTCACTAGCCTTTTTCTTTTGTTTTCAATTGAATTATGCACTTTCTTGAGCCATAAGCAAGCCAATTGGGTAGATTTTCATGCTTTCTTTGATTTAATCAACCATGTATGAATTCATGCTATTTCATGAGGTTTTATGCTATAATTGTCACATATTATGAAAGAATGAATATCTCATGATTTTGAGCATAGCTTTGATGTGTTTGGTTGATTAATGATAGGTGAAGAAAGCTTGGAGAAAGGTTGAAGCAAGAAGGAATGACTAGGAGGAAGAGAGGACAAAAAGTTTGAGCAAAAGTTTGCCTCAAACTTTAGCTCAAACTTTTGGATTAATTGAAAATGAACCAGGGAGCAAAAAGCTGGAGCAAAAGTTAGCCTCAAACTTTTTGGCTAACTTTTGGGCAAAATGTTGGAGCAAAAGTTAGCCTCAAACTTTTTGGCTAACTTTTGGCATCACAAATCAACACCCTGGAGAGCAAAAGTTTGCGCCAACGTTAGCCCCTAACTTTTTTGCTAACGTTGGCGCATGAAAAACACACCCTGGAGAGCAAAAGTTTGCGCCAACGTTAGCCTCTAACTTTTTGGCTAACGTTGGCGCCATGAGTATGCAAGGGGAGGCCAACGTTGGAGCAAAAGTTTGACCCCTAACTTTTGCCCCAACGTTGGTATCAGCAAAGAAGGGTGGCTGATGTGAAAAGTTGGAGTAAAAGTTAGCCTCTAACTTTTACTCAAACTTTTACTCAAGCTTTCATGATTCCAAATCCGGTTCAATTCGGTTCTTCTCCAAACTCCAAGAGCAATCAACCAAGGCCTCTATCAACCCAATTCCATCAAGAGCAAAGGCCCAATTGAAGGCTTGAAGACCATTTGAAGAAAGTGTATAAATAGCATAGGATTTAAGTTTTTAAGGGAGCTTCCCTTTTAGTTTTCATATAGAGCTTTCTTTTCGGTTTTGATTGGGAGCTCACTTTTACATTCTAGCATTGTTGTTTTAATTCAAGAGAATTGGGGAGGAGAATTGATCTCTCTTCTTCCTTGTTCTTGCCCAACACTCTTTAATTTTCTTGCTTCGGATCTTGGGTGGAGAATTGAAGAACTTCTATTTCAATCTCACCTTGGGATCTTGTTTAATTCTCTGCTTAATTGAATTTTAGTTTCGGTTACTTGCTCTCTCATCTACTTTCTCTGCAATTTACATTTCCTTTGCAATTACTCTTGTTGGATCTAGGAAGGCATTGAGATCTAGACTTGGTTATCTAGTCTCTTGAGTCCTGAGATCTGAATTCCAATTTTACATCCTCTGTTTAATGTTTTTTTCAATCTCATTTACATTTCTGTTTTAAGATCCGGTTTGATTCAAGTCATCCTTTACTTCTCTGTTTGTTGCAATTTACTTTTCCTTGTTTAAATTCTGCAAATCCAATTCCCAATTCCCTTTACAATTTAAGCCATTTACATTTCTTGCACTTTAAGATTCTGCAATTTACATTTCTTGCATTCTAAGTTTCTGCCATTTAATTTCTTGTTCTTTAAGATTCTGCACTTTAAATTTCAGTTCTCTTTAATTTCATGCCAATTACCCATTCCCTTTACTTTCTATGCAATTTAAATTCTGCAAATCACAATTCACTCAACCAAAACTTGATTCGCTTGACTAAATCAACCACTAAACTAAAATTGCTCAATCCTTCAATCCCTGTGGGATCGACCTCACTCCCGTGAGTTATTATTACTTGATGCGACCCGGTGCACTTGCCGGTTAGATCTGGGTGTTTTGGAGAAATTCGTTTCTTCCACAAAAATATTCCCATCAAGTTTTTGGCGCCGTTGTCGGGGATTGATTAGATTGACAATGATTAAGTGAGGTGGTGATCTAGATCTAGCATTTTTATTTTCTGTTTCTCTAATTTTCGATTAACCCGCTAACTGTTTGAATTTTTGCTTAAGCTAACTAAAACTTCATTCTAGCAGTAGATTGAAGTGTCACTGGTTTGTGTGTTTCTTATGTTCTGTGTGTATGTCAGGTACAAGAAGAACCACACCCACCTTTCATGAACAAGACGAAAGATATTGCTTAAACTTTATTTTTTGTTTTACAGATTTTTTGTTTACTGAATATTGCTAAACTTTATTTTATTTCTCTAATTTAAATTAAAAATATTTAATAATATAATTTAAAAATTAAAAATAAAAAATTTAGCTTTTTAAAATATTTTTTTTATCTTTTTATTCACCGGATAAGACTACACCCGGACAGTTGACTTTCTTTTGCTGTACTTGTTCCCAAATTAAGAATAGATTAATTTTAAAAATTTAAAATTATAATTTTTTTTATTTTTTGAATAATTTGGAATTTTTTATTTTTTATACAATTAGAAAAAAAATTATTTTTTAAGTTTAAAATTTAAAAAAATAATTTTACAACTCTGTTATTTAACAGATATTGTTGGACTTTATTTTATTTTTCTAATTGAAATAAAAAAATTAATCATATAGTTTAAATTTTCAAAAATAGAAATTTAGTTTTTTAAAATTTTTAATTTTTTTAAAAATATTTTTTATTTTTTTAATCTCCGGATAATGCTGCACTCAGAAATTTGACTTTTTTTTTGCTGCACTTGTTCACAAAATAAGAATAAATTAATTTAAAAAAATTTAAAATTTTTTATTTTTCAATTTTTTTAGTTTTTGAATATTGTTGGAATTTTTTATTTTTCTACTATTAGAAAAAAATTTATGTTTTAGTTTAAAACTTTAAACAAAAATAAAAAATTTACAGATTTTTTGTTTACTAGATATTGCTAAACTTTATTTTATTTTTCTAATTTAAATTTAAAATATTTAATAATATAATTTAAAATTAAAAATAAAAAAAGTAGCTTTTTAAAATTTTTAATTTTTTTAAAATATTTTTTTTATCTTTTTATTCACCGGATAAGACTACACTCGGACAGTTGACTTTCTTCTGCTGCACTTGTTCACAAATTAAGAATAGATTAATTTAAAAAATTTTAAATTATAATTTTTTTATTTTTTGAATAATTTGGAATTTATTATTTTTTATACAGTTAGAAAAAAATTATTTTTTAAGTTTAAAAATTAAAAAAATAATTTTACAACTCTGTTATTTAACAGATATTGTTGGACTTTATTTTATTTTTCTAATTGAAATAAAAAAATTAATCATATAGTTTAAATTTTCAAAAATAAAAATTTTGTTTTTAAAATTTTTAATTTTTTTAAAAATATTTTTTATTTTTTTAATCTCCGGATAATGCTGCACTCAAAAAATTGACTTTTTTTTGCTGCACTTGTTCACAAAATAAGAATAAATTAATTTAAAAAATTTAAAATTTTTTATTTTTCAATTTTTTTAGTTTTTGAATATTGTTGGAATTTTTTTTTTCTACTATTAGAAAAAAATTTATGTTTTAGTTTAAAACTTTAAACAAAAATAAAAAATTTACAGATTTTTTGTTTACTGGATATTGCTAAACTTTATTTTATTTTTCTAATTTAAATTAAAAATATTTAAAAATATAATTTAAAAATTAAAAATAAAAAATTTAGCTTTTTAAAATTTTTAATTTTTTTAAAATATTTTTTTATCTTTTTATTCACCGGATAAGACTACACCCGGACAGTTGACTTTCTTTTGCTGCACTTGTTCACAAATTAAGAATAGATTAATTTAAAAAATTTAAAATTATAATTTTTTTTATTTTTTGAATAATTTGGAATTTTTTATTTTTTATACAATTAGAAAAAAATTATTTTTTAAGTTTAAAAATTAAAAAAATAATTTTACAACTCTTTTATTTAACAGATATTGCTGGACTTTATTTTATTTTTCTAATTGAAATAAAAAAATTAATCATATAGTTTAAATTTTCAAAAATAAAAATTTTGTTTTTAAAATTTTTAATTTTTTTAAAAATATTTTTTATTTTTTTAATCTCTGGATAATGCTGCACTCAGAAATTTGACTTTTTTTTTGCTGCACTTGTTCACAAAATAAGAATAAATTAATTTAAAAAATTTAAAATTTTTTATTTTTCAATTTTTTTAGTTTTTGAATATTGTTGGAATTTTTATTTTTCTACTATTAGAAAAAATTTATGTTTTAGTTTAAAACTTTAAACAAAAATAAAAATTTACAGATTTTTTGTTTACTGGATATTGCTAAACTTTATTTTATTTTTCTAATTTAAATTTAAAATATTTAATAATATAATTTAAAATTAAAAATAAAAAAATTAGCTTTTTAAAATTTTTAATTTTTTTAAAATATTTTTTTTATCTTTTTATTCACCGGATAAGACTACACTCGGACAGTTGACTTTCTTTTGCTGCACTTGTTCACAAATTAAGAATAGATTAATTTAAAAAATTTTAAATTATAATTTTTTTTATTTTTTGAATAATTTGGAATTTATTATTTTTTATACAGTTAGAAAAAAATTATTTTTTAAGTTTAAAAATTAAAAAAATAATTTTACAACTCTGTTATTTAACAGATATTGTTGGACTTTATTTTATTTTTCTAATTGAAATAAAAAAAAATAATCATATAGTTTAAATTTTCAAAAATAAAAATTTTGTTTTTAAAATTTTTAATTTTTTTTAAAAATATTTTTTATTTTTTTAATCTCCGGATAATGCTGCACTCAAAAAATTGACTTTTTTTTGCTGCACTTGTTCACAAAATAAGAATAAATTAATTTAAAAAATTTAAAATTTTTTATTTTTCAATTTTTTTAGTTTTTGAATATTGTTGGAATTTTTTTTTTCTACTATTAGAAAAAAATTTATGTTTTAGTTTAAAACTTTAAACAAAAATAAAAAATTTACAGATTTTTTGTTTACTGGATATTGCTAAACTTTATTTTATTTTTCTAATTTAAATTAAAAATATTGAAAAATATAATTTAAAAATTAAAAATAAAAAATTTAGCTTTTTAAAATTTTTAATTTTTTTAAAATATTTTTTTAACTTTTTATTCACCGGATAAGACTACACCCGGACAGTTGACTTTCTTTTGCTGCACTTGTTCACAAATTAAGAATAGATTAATTTAAAAAATTTAAAATTATAATTTTTTTTATTTTTTGAATAATTTGGAATTTTTTATTTTTTATACAATTAGAAAAAAAATTATTTTTTAAGTTTAAAAATTAAAAAAATAATTTTACAACTCTTTTATTTAACAGATATTGTTGGACTTTATTTTATTTTTCTAATTGAAATAAAAAAATTAATCATATAGTTTAAATTTTCAAAAATAAAAATTTTTTTTTTAAAATTTTTAATTTTTTTAAAAATATTTTTTATTTTTTTAATCTCCAGATAATGCTGCACTCAGAAATTTGACTTTTTTTTGCTGCACTTGTTCACAAAATAAGAATAAATTAATTTAAAAAAATTTAAAATTTTTTATTTTTCAATTTTTTTAGTTTTTGAATATTGTTGGAATTTTTATTTTTCTACTATTGGAAAAAAATTATGTTTTAGTTTAATACTTTAAACAAAAATAAAAAATTTACAGATTTGTTGTTTAATAGATATTGCTAAACTTTATTTTACTTTTCTTATTTAAATAAAAAATATTTAATAATATAGTTCAAAATTAAAAAATAAAAAATTTAGTTTTTTAAAATTTTTATTTTTTTAAGAATATTTTTTATTTTTATTCACTGGATAATGCATCACACGGACAGTTGACTTTCTTTTGCTGCACTTGTTCACAAATTAAGAATAAATTAATAAAAAAATTTAAAATTTTAATTTTTTTTATTTTTTGGATATTGTTAGAATTTTTTATTTTTTTAAAATTAGAAAAAATTTATTTTTTTAGTTTAAAAATAAAAAAAAAATAAATTTACAGATCTGTTATTTACCAGAATATGCTAGACTTTATTTTATATTTCTAATAAAAATAAAAAAAATTAATCATATAATTTAAAAATTTAAAAATAAAGCATTTAGTTTTTTAAAATTTTTAATTTTTAAAATTTTTTTTATCTTTTTATTCACCAGATAATGCTACAACCAGACAATTGACTTTTTTTTGCTGCACTTATTCAAAAATTAGGAATAAATTAATTTAAAAAATTTAAAATTTTAATTTTTTTATTTTTTAGATATCATTGGAATTTTTTATTTTTTTAAAATTAGAAAAAAAATTTATTTTTTTAGTTTAAAATTAAAAAAAATTAAATTTACTAATCTGTTATTTACCAGATATTGCTGGACTTTATTTTATTTTTCTAATTTATATAAAAAATTAATCATATAATTTAAAAATTGAGAAATAAAAAATTTATTTTTTTAAAAATTTTAATATTTTTAAAAATATTTTTTTATCTTTTTATTCTTGTTCACAAATTAAGAATAAATTAATTTAAAAAAATTAAAATTTTAATTATTTATTTTTTGGATATTGTTGGAATCTGTTATTTTTTACAATCAGAAAAAAATTTATTTTTTTAGTTTAAAAATTAAAAAAAAATAAATTTACAGATCTGTTATTTACCAAATATTGATAGACTTTATTTTATTGTTCTAATTTAAATAAAAAATTAATCATATAATTTTAAAATTCAAAAATAAAAAATTTATCTTTTTAAAATTTTTATTTTTTTAAAATATTTTTTATCTTTTTATTCACCGGATAAGACTACACCCTGACAGTTGACTTTTTTTGCTGCACTTGTTCACAAATTAAAAATAGATTAATTTAAAAGCTTTAAAATTTTAATTTTTTTATTTTTTGGAAAATTTAGAATTTTTTACTTTTTTACAAATAGAAAAAATTATTTTTTAAGTCTAAAAATTAAAAAAATAAATTTACAACTCTGTTATTTAACAGATATTGTTGGACTTTATTTTATTTTTCTAATTGAAATAAAAAAATTAATCATATAATTTAAAATTTCAAAAATAAAAAATTTAGTTTTCTAAAATTTTTTATTTTTTAAAAAATATTTTATATTTTTTATTCTCCGGATAATGCTGCACTAAAAAAATTGTCTTTTTTTTTATGCACTTGTTCATAAAATAAGAATAAATTAATTTAAAAAATTTAAAATTTTTTATTTTTCAATTTTTTTAGTTTTAGAATATCGTTGGAATTTTTTATTTTTCTTCAATTAGAAAAAAATTTATTTTTTAGTTTAAAACTTTAAACAAAAATAAAAAATTTACAGATATTTTGTTTACTGGATATTGCTAAACTTTATTTTATTGTTCTAATTTAAATAAAAAATTAATCATATAATTTTAAAATTCAAAAATAAAAAATTTATCTTTTTAAAATTTTTATTTTTTTTTAAAAAATATTTTTTATCTTCTTATTCACCGGATAAGACTATACCCTGACAGTTGACTTTTTTTTGCTGTAGTTGTTCACAAATTAAGAATATATTAATTTAAAAAATTTAAAATTTTAATTTTTTTATTTTTTGGAAAATTTGGAATTTTTTATTTTTTTACAAATAGAAAAAAATTATTTTTTAAGTCAAAAAATTAAAAAAATAAATTTACAACTCTGTTATTTAACAGATATTGTTAGACTTTATGTTATTTTTCTAATTGAAATAAAAAATTAATCATGTAATTTAAAATTTCAAAAATAAAAAATTTAGTTTTCTAAAATTTTTAATTTTTTAAAGAATATTTTTTATTTTTTATTCTCCGGATAATGCTGCACTCAAAAAATGTCTTTTTTTGCTGCACTTGTTCATAAAATAAGAATAAATTATTTAAAAATTTTAAAATTTTTTATTTTCAATTTTTTTAGTTTTAGAATATTGTTGGAATTTTTTATTTTTCTTCTATTAGAAAAAAAATTATTTTTTAGTTTAAAACTTTAAACAAAATTAAAAAATTTACAGATTTTTTGTTTACTGGATATTGCTGAACTTTATTTTATTTTTCTAATTAAAATTAAAAATATTTAATAATATAATTTAAAAATTAAAAATAAAAAATTTAGCTTTTTAAAATTTTAAATTTTTTTAAAATATTTTTTTTATCTTTTTACTCACCGGATAAGACTACACCTGGACAGTTGACTTTTTTTGCTGCACTTGTTCACAAATTAAGAATAGATTAATTTAAAAAATTTAAAATTATAATTTTTTTATTTTTTGAATAATTTGGAATTTTTTATTTTTTATACAAGTAGAAAAAAAATTATTTTTTAAGTTTAAAAATTAAAAAAATAATTTTACAACTCTGTTATTTAACAGATATTGTTGGACTTTATTTTATTTTTCTAATTGAAATAAAAAAATTAATCATATAGTTTAAATTTTCAAAAATAACAATTTAGTTTTTTAAAATTTTTAATTTTTTTAAAAATATTTTTTATTTTTTTAATCTCCGGATAATGCTGCACTCAGAAAATTGACTTTTTTTGCAGCACTTGTTCACAAAATAAGAATAAATTAATTTAAAAAAATTTAAAATTTTTTATTTTTCAATTTTTTTAGTTTTTGAATATTGTTGGAATTTTTTATTTTTCTACTATTAGAAAAAAATTATGTTTTAGTTTAAAACTTTAAACCAAAATTAAAAATTTACAGATTTGTTGTTTAATAGATATTGCTAAACTTTATTTTATTTTTCTTATTTAAATAAAAAACATTTAATAATATAGTTTAAAAATTAAAAAATAAAAAATTTAGTTTTTTAAAATTTTTATTTTTTTAAGAATATTTTTTATTTTTTATTCACTGGATAATGCATCACACGGACAGTTGACTTTCTTTTGCTGCACTTGTTCACAAATTAAGAATAAATTAATAAAAAAATTAAAATTTTAATTTTTTTTTATTTTTTGGATATTGTTAGAATTTTTTATTTTTTTACAATTAGAAAAAAATTATTTTTTTTAGTTTAAAAATAAAAAAAATAAATTTACAGATCTGTTATTTACTAGAATATGCTAGACTTTATTTTATATTTCTAATAAAAATAAAAAAATTAATCATAAAATTTAAAAATTCAAAAATAAAAAAATTAGTTTTTTAAAATTTTTAATTTTAAAAATTTTTTTATCTTTTTATCCACCGGATAATGCTACAACCAGACAATTGACATTTTTTTGCTGCACTTATTCACAAATTAGGAATAAATTAATTTAAAAAATTTAAAATTTTAATTTTTTTATTTTTTAGATATCATTGGAGTTTTTTATTTTTTAAAATTAGAAAAAAATTTATTTTTTTAGTTTAAAATTAAAAAAAAATTAAATTTACTAATCTGTTATTTACCAGATATTGCTGGACTTTATTTTATTTTTCTAATTTATATAAAAAATTAATCATATAATTTAAAAATTCAAAAATAAAAAATTTATCTTTTTAAAATTTTTATTTTTTTAAAATGTTTTTTATCCTTTTATTCACCGGATAAGACTACACCCTGACAGTTGACTTTTTTTGCTGCACTTGTTCACAAATTAAAAATAGATTAATTTAAAAGCTTTAAAATTTTAATTTTTTTATTTTTTGGAAAATTTAAAATTTTTTACTTTTTTACAAATAGAAAAAAAATTATTTTTTAAGTCTAAAAATTAAAAAAATAAATTTACAACTCTGTTATTTAACAGATATTGTTGGACTTTATTTTATTTTTCTAATTGAAATAAAAAAATTAATCATATAATTTAAAATTTCAAAAATAAAAAATTTAGTTTTCTAAAATTTTTTATTTTTTAAAAAATATTTTATATTTTTTATTCTCCGGATAATGCTGCACTAAAAAAATTGTCTTTTTTTTTTATGCAGTTGTTCATAAAATAAGAATAAATTAATTTAAAAAATTTAAAATTTTTTATTTTTCAATTTTTTTAGTTTTAGAATATCGTTGGAATTTTTTATTTTTCTTCAATTAGAAAAAATTTTATTTTTTAGTTTAAAACTTTAAACAAAAATAAAAAATTTACAGATATTTTGTTTACTGGATATTGCTAAACTTTATTTTATTGTTCTAATTTAAATAAAAAATTAATCATATAATTTTAAAATTCAAAAATAAAAAATTTATCTTTTTAAAATTTTTATTTTTTTAAAAAAATATTTTTTATCTTCTTATTCACCGGATAAGACTATACCTTGACAGTTGGATTTTTTTTGCTGTACTTGTTCACAAATTAAGAATATATTAATTTAAAAAATTTAAAATTTTAATTTTTTTATTTTTTGAAAAATTTGGAATTTTTTATTTTTTTACAAATAGAAAAAAAATTATTTTTTAAGTCTAAAAATTAAAAAAATAAATTTACAACTCTGTTATTTAACAGATATTGTTAGACTTTATGTTATTTTTCTAATTGAAATAAAAAATTAATCATGTAATTTAAAATTTCAAAAATAAAAAATTTAGTTTTCTAAAATTTTTTATTTTTTAAAAAATATTTTATATTTTTTATTCTCCGGATAATGCTGCACTAAAAAAATTGTCTTTTTTTGTTATGCAGTTGTTCATAAAATAAGAATAAATTAATTTAAAAAATTTAAAATTTTTTATTTTTCAATTTTTTTAGTTTTAGAATATCGTTGGAATTTTTTATTTTTCTTCAATTAGAAAAAATTTTATTTTTTAGTTTAAAACTTTAAACAAAAATAAAAAATTTACAGATATTTTGTTTACTGGATATTGCTAAACTTTATTTTATTGTTCTAATTTAAATTAAAAATATTTAATAATATAATTTAAAAATTAAAAATAAAAAATTTAGCTTTTTAAAATTTTTAATTTTTTTAAAATATTTTTTTTTTCTTTTTACTCACCGGATAAGACTACACCTGGACAGTTGACTTTTTTTGCTGCACTTGTTCACAAATTAAGAATAGATTAATTTAAAAAATTTAAAATTATAATTTTTTTTATTTTTTGAATAATTTGGAATTTTTTATTTTTTATACAAGTAGAAAAAAATTATTTTTTAAGTTTAAAAATTAAAAAAATAATTTTACAACTCTGTTATTTAACAGATATTGTTGGACTTTATTTTATTTTTCTAATTGAAATAAAAAAATTAATCATATAGTTTAAATTTTCAAAAATAAAAATTTTGTTTTTAAAATTTTTAATTTTTTTAAAAATATTTTTTATTTTTTTAATCTCCGGATAACGCTGCACTCAGAAAATTAACTTTTTTTGCTGCACTTGTTCACAAAATAAGAATAAATTAATTTAAAAAAATTTAAAATTTTTTATTTTTCAATTTTTTTAGTTTTTGAATATTGTTGGAATTTTTTATTTTTCTACTATTAGAAAAAAATTATGTTTTAGTTTAAAACTTTAAACAAAAATAAAAAATTTACAGATTTGTTGTTTAATAGATATTGCTAAACTTTATTTTATTTTTCTTATTTAAATAAAAACATTTAATAATATAGTTTAAAAATTAAAAAATAAAAATTTAGTTTTTTAAAATTTTTATTTTTTTAAGAATATTTTTTATTTTTTATTCACTGAATAATGCATCACATGGACAGTTGACTTTCTTTTGCTGCACTTGTTCACAAATTAAGAATAAATTAATAAAAAAATTAAAATTTTAATTTTTTTATTTTTTGGATATTGTTAGAATTTTTTATTTTTTACAATTAGAAAAAAATTATTTTTTTACTTTAAAAATAAAAAAAATAAATTTACAGATTTGTTATTTACCAGAATATGCTAGACTTTATTTTATATTTCTAATAAAAATAAAAAAATTAATCATAAAATGTAAAAATTCAAAAATAAAAAAATTAGTTTTTTAAAATTTTTAATTTTAAAAATTTTTTTATTTTTTTATCCACCGGATAATGCTACAACCAGACAATTGACTTTTTTTTGCTGCACTTATTCACAAATTAGGAATAAATTAATTTAAAAAATTTAAAATTTTAATTTTTTTTATTTTTTAGATATCATTGGAATTTTTTATTTTTTTAAAATTAGAAAAAAATTTATTTTTTTAGTTTAAAATTAAAAAAAAATTAAATTTACTAATCTGTTATTTACCAGATATTGCTGGACTTTATTTTATTTTTCTAATTTATATAAAAAATTAATCATATAATTTAAAAATTCAGAAATAAAGAATTTATTTTTTTAAAAATTTTAATATTTTTAAAAATATTTTTTTATCTTTTTATTCACCGAATAATGCTACACCTAGATAGTTAACTTTTTTTTTGCTCCACTTGTTCATAAATTAAGAATAAATTAATTTAAAAAAATTAAAATTTTAATTATTTATTTTTTGGATATTGTTGGAATCTGTTATTTTTTACAATCAGAGAAAAATTTATTTTTTTAGTTTAAAAATTAAAAAAAATAAATTTACAGATCTGTTATTTACCAAATGTTGATGTACTTTATTTTATTGTTCTAGTTTAAATAAAAAATTAATCATATAATTTTAAAATTCAAAAATAAAAAATTTATCTTTTTAAAATTTTTATTTTTTTAAAATATTTTTTATCTTTTTATTCACTGGATAAGACTACACCCTGACAGTTGACTTTTTTTGCTGCACTTGTTCACAAATTAAAAATAGATTAATTTAAAAGCTTTAAAATTTTAATTTTTTTTTGGAAAATTTAGAATTTTTTATTTTTTTACAAATAGAAAAAATATATTTTTTAAGTCTAAAAATAAAAAAAATAAATTTATAGCTCTGTTATTTAACAGATGTTGTTGGACTTTATTTTATTTTTCTAATTGAAATAAAAAAATTAATCATATAATTTAAAATTTCAAAAGCAAAAAATTTAGTTTTCTAAAATTTTTTATTTTTTATTCTCCGGATAATGCTGCACTCAAAAAATTGTCTTTTTTTTTATGCACTTGTTCACAAAATAAGAATAAATTAATTTAAAAAAATTTAAAATTTTTTATTTTTCAATTTTTTTAGTTTTAGAATATCGTTGGAATTTTTTATTTTTCTTTAATTAGAAAAAATTTTATTTTTTAGTTTAAAACTTTAAACAAAAATAAAAAATTTACAGATATTTTGTTTACTGGATATTGCTAAACTTTATTTTATTGTTCTAATTTAAATAAAAAATTAATCATATAATTTTAAAATTCAAAAATAAAAAATTTATCCTTTTAAAATTTTTATTTTTTTTAAAAAATATTTTTTATCTTTTTATTCACCGGATAAGACTATACCCTGACAGTTGACTTTTTTTTGCTGCACTTGTTCACAAATTAAGAATAGATTAATTTAAAAAATTTAAAATTTTAATTTTTTTAATTTTTGGAAAATTTGGAATTTTTATTTTTTTACAAATAGAAAAAAAATTATTTTTAAAGTCTAAAAATTAAAAAAATAAATTTACAACTCTGTTATTTAACAGATATTGTTAGACTTTATTTTATTTTTCTAATTGAAATAAAAAATTAATCATGTAATTTAAAATTTCAAAAATAAAAAATTTAGTTTTCTAAAATTTTTAATTTTTTAAAAAATATTTTTTATTTTTTATTCTCCGGATAATGCTGCACTCAAAAAATGTCTTTTCTTGCTGCACTTGTTCATAAAATAAGAATAAATTATTTAAAAAATTTAAAATTTTTATTTTCAATTTTTTTAGTTTTAGAATATTGTTGGAATTTTTTATTTTTCTTCTATTAGAAAAAAAATTATTTTTTAGTTTAAAACTTTAAACAAAAATAAAAAATTTACAGATTTTTTGTTTACTGGATATTGCTAAACTTTATTTTATTTTTCTAATTTAAATTAAAAATATTTAATAATATAATTTAAAAATTAAAAATAAAAAATTTAGCTTTTTAAAAGTTTTAATTTTTTTAAAATATGTTTTTTTATCTTTTTACTCACTGGATAAGACTACACCTGGACAGTTGACTTTTTTTGCTACACTTGTTCACAAATTAAGAATAGATTAATTTAAAAAATTTAAAATTATAATTTTTTTTATTTTTTGAATAATTTGGAATTTTTTATTTTTTATACAAGTAGAAAAAAAATTATTTTTTAAGTCAAAAAATTAAAAAAATAATTTTACAACTCTGTTATTTAACAGATATTGTTGGACTTTATTTTATTTTTCTAATTGAAATAAAAAAATTAATCATATAGTTTAAATTTTCAAAAATAACAATTTAGTTTTTTAAAATTTTTAATTTTTTTAAAAATATTTTTTATTTTTTAATCTCCGGATAATGCTGCACTCAGAAAATTGACTTTTTTTTGCTGCACTTGTTCACAAAATAAGAATAAATTAATTTAAAAAAATTTAAAATTTTTTATTTTTCAATTTTTTTAGTTTTTGAATATTGTTGGAATTTTTTATTTTTCTACTATTAGAAAAAAATTATGTTTTAGTTTAAAACTTTAAACAAAAATAAAAAAATTTACAGATTTGTTGTTTAATAGATATTGCTAAACTTTATTTTATTTTTATTATTTAAATAAAAAACATTTAATAATATAGTTTAAAAATTAAAAAATAAAAAATTTAGTTTTTTAAAATTTTTATTTTTTTAAGAATATTTTTTATTTTTTATTCACTGGATAATGCATCACACGGACAGTTGACTTTTTTTTTGCTACACTTGTTCACAAATTAAGAATAAATTAATAAAAAAAATTAAAATTAAAATTTTTTTACTTTTTGGATATTGTTAGAATTTTTTATTTTTTTACAATAAGAAAAAAATTATTTTTTTTAGTTTATAAATAAAAAAATAAATTTACAGATCTGTTATTTACCAGAATATGCTAGACTTTATTTTATATTTCTAATAAAAATAAAAAAATTAATCATATAATTTAAAAATTCAAAAATAAAGCATTTAGTTTTTTAAAATTTTTAATTTTTAAAATTTTTTTATCTTTTTATTCACCGGATAATGCTACAACCAGACATTTGACTTTTTTTTGCTGCATTTATTCAAAAATTAGGAATAAATTAATTTAAAAAATTTTAAATTTTAATTTTTTTTATTTTTTAGATATCATTGGAATTTTTTATTTTTTTTACAATTAGAAAAAAATTTATTTTTTTAGTTTAAAATTAAAAAACAAATTAAATTTTCTAATCTGTTATTTACCAGATATTGCTGGACTTTATTTTATTTTTCTAATTTATATAAAAAATTAATCATATAATTTAAAAATTGAGAAATAAAAATTTTATTTTTTTTAAAATTTTAATATTTTTAAAAATATTTTTTTATCTTTTTATTCACCGAATAATGCTACACCCGGATAGTTAACTTTTTTTTTGCTCCACTTGTTCATAAATTAAAAATAAATTAATTTAAAAAATTTAAAATTTTAATTATTTATTTTTTGGATACTGTTGGAATCTGTTATTTTTTACAATCAGAAAAAAATTTATTTTTTTAGTTTAAAAATTAAAAAAAATAAATTTACAGATCTGTTATTTGCCAAATATTTATGGATTTTATTTTATTGTTCTAATTTAAATAAAAAATTAATCATATAATTTTAAAATTCAAAAATAAAAAATTTATCTTTTTAAAATTTTTATTTTTTTAAAATATTTTTTATCTTTTTATTCACCGGATAAGACTACACCCTGACAGTTGACTTTTTTTGCTGCACTTGTTCACAAATTAAAAATAGATTAATTTAAAAGCTTTAAAATTTTAATTTTTTTATTTTTTGGAAAATTTAGAATTTTTTATTTTTTTTACAAACAGAAAAAAATTATTTTTTAAGTCTAAAAATTAAAAAAATAAATTTATAGCTCTGTTATTTAACAGATATTGTTGAACTTTATTTTATTTTTCTAATTGAAATAAAAAACTTAATCATATAATTTAAAATTTCAAAAATAAAAAATTTAGTTTTCTAAAATTTTTAATTTTTTAAAAAATATTTTTTATTTTTTATTCTCCGAATAATGTTGCACTCAAAAAATTGACTTTTTTTTGCTGCACTTGTTCATAAAATAAGAATAAATTAATTTAAAAAATTTAAATTTTTTTATTTTTCAATTTTTTTAGTTTTAGAATATCGTTGGAATTTTTTATTTTTCTTCAATTAGAAAAAAATTTATTTTTTAGTTTAAACTTTAAACAAAAATAAAAAATTTACAAATATTTTGTTAACTGGATATTGCTAAACTTTATTTTATTTTTCTAATTTAAATAAAAAATATTTAATAATATAATTTAAAAATTAAAAATAAAAAATTTAGCTTTTTAAAATTTTTAATTTTTTTAAAATATTTTTTTTATCTTTTTATTCACCGGATAAGACTACACCCGGACAGTTGATTTTTTTTGCTGCACTTGTTTATAAATTAAGAATAGATTAATTTAAAAAATTTAAAATTTTAATTTTTTTAATTTTTTATACAATTAGAAAAAAAAATTATTTTTTAAGTTTAAAAATTAAAAAAATAAATTTACAACTATGTTATTTAACAGATATTATTGGACTTTATTTTATTTTTCTAATTGAAATAAAAAATTAATCATATAGTTTAAATTTTCAAAAATAAAAATTTCGTTTTTTAAAATTTTTAATTTTTTTAAAATTATTTTTTATTTTTTTATTTTCCGGATATTGCTGCACTAAGAAAATTGACTTTTTTTGCTGCACTTGTTCACAAAATAAGAATAAATTAATTTAAAAAAATTTAAATTTTTTATTTTTCAATTTTTTTAGTTTTATAATATCGTTGGAATTTTTTATTTTTCTTCAATTAGAAAAAATTTTATTTTTTAGTTTAAAACTTTAAACAAAAATAAAAAATTTACAGATATTTTGTTTACTGGATATTGCTAAACTTTATTTTATTTTTCTAATTTAAATAAAAAATATTTAATAATATAATTTAAAAATTAAAAATAAAAAATTTATCTTTTTAAAATTTTTAATTTTTTTAAAATATTTTTTTTATCTTTTTATTCACCGGATAAGACTACACCCGGACAGTTGACTTTTTTTGCTGCACTTGTTTACAAATTAAGAATAGATTAATTTAAAAAATTTAAAATTTTAATTTTTTTTATTTTTTATACAATTAGAAAAAAAAATTATTTTTTAAGTTTAAAAACTAAAAAAATAAATTTACAACTATGTTATTTAATAGATATTATTAGACTTTATTTTATTTTTCTAATTGAAATAAAAAAATTAATAATATAGTTTAAATTTTCAAAAATAAAAATTTAGTTTTTTAAAATTTTTAATTTTTTTAAAATTATTTTTTATTTTTTTATTTTCTGGATAAAGCTGCACTCAGAAAATTGACTTCTTTTTGCTGCACTTGTTCACAAAATAAGAATAAATTAATTTAAAAAAATTAAAAAAAATTTTTTCAATTTTTTTAGTTTTTGAATATTTTTGGAATTTTTTATTTTTATACTATTAGAAAAAAAATTTTGTTTTAGTTTAAAACTTTAAACAAAAATAAAAAATTTACAGATTTGTTATTTAATAGATATTGCTAAACTTTATTTTATTTTTCTAATTTAAATAAAAAATATTTAATAATATAATTTAAAAATTAAAAAATAAAAAATTTAGTTTTTTAAAATTTTTTATTTTTTTTAAATATTTTTTTATCTTTTTATTCGCCGGATAAGACTACACCCGGACAGTTGACTTTTTTTGCTGCACTTGTTCACAAATTAAGAATAGATTAATTTAAAATTTAAAATTTTTTATTTTTTGAATAATTTGGAATTTTTTATTTTTTATACAATTAGAAAAAAATTATTTTTTAAGTTTAAAAATTAAAAAAATAAATTTACAACTCTGTCATTTAACAGATATTGTTGGACTTTATTTTATTTTTCTAATTGAAATAAAAAAATTAATCATAGAATTTAAAAATTCAAAAATAAAAAATTTAGTTTTTTAAAATTTTTAATTTTTTTAAAATATTTTTTATTTTTTTATTCTCCGAATAATGCTGCACTCAGAAAATTGACTTTTTTTTGCTGCACTTGTTCACAAAATAAGAATAAATTAATTTAAAAAAATTTAAAATTTTATATTTTTCAATTTTTTTAGTTTTTGAATATTGTTGGAATTTTTTATTTTTCTACTATTAGAAAAAAATTTATGTTTTAGTTTAAAACTTTAAACAAAAATAAAAAATTTACAGATATTTTGTTTACTGGATATTGCTAAACTTTATTTAATTTTCTTATTTAAATAAAAACATTTAATAATATAATTTAAAAATTAAAAAAAATTTAGTTTTTTAAAATTTTTTATTTTTTTAAGAATATTTTTTATTTTTTATTCACTGGATAATGCATCACACGGACAATTGACTTTCTTTTGCGGCACTTGTTCACAAATTAAGAATAAATAAATAAAAAAAATTTAAAATTTTAATTTTTTTAATTTTTGGATATTTTTAGAATTTTTTATTTTTTTACAATTAGAAAAAAATTATTTTTTTAGTTTAAAATAAAAAAAATAAATTTACAGATCTGTTATTTACCAGAATATGCTAGACTTTATTTTATATTTCTAATAAAAATAAAAAAATTAATCATATAATTTAAAAATTCAAAAATAAAAAATTAGTTTTTTAAAATTTTTAATTTTAAAAATTTTTTTATCTTTTTATCCACCGGATAATGCTACAACCAGACAATTGACTTTTTTTTGCTGCACTTATTCACAAATTAGGAATAAATTAATTTAAAAAATTTAAAATTTTAATTTTTTTATTTTTTAGATATCATTGGAATTTTTTATTTTTTTAAAATTAGAAAAAAATTTATTTTTTTAGTTTAAAATTAAAAAAAATTAAATTTACTAATCTATTATTTACCAGATATTGCTGGACTTTATTTTATTTTTCTAATTTATATAAAAATTAATTATATAATTTAAAAATTCAGAAATAAAAAATTTATTTTTTTAAAAATTTTAATATTTTTAAAAATATTTTTTTATCTTTTTATTCACCAAATAATGCTACACCCGGATAGTTAACTTTTTTTTTGCGCCACTTGTTCACAAATTAAGAATAAATTAATTTAAAAATTTTAAATTTTAATTTTTTATTTTTTGGATATTGTTGGAATCTTTTATTTTTTACAATCAGAAAAAAAGTTATTTTTTAGTTTAAAAATTAAAAAAAATAAATTTACAGATCAGCTATTTACCAAATGTTGATGGACTTTATTTTATTGTTCTAATTTAAATAAAAAATTAATCATATAATTTTAAAATTTAAAAATAAAAAATTTATCTTTTTAAAACTTTTATTTTTTTAAAAATATTATTTATCTTTTTATTCACTGGATAAGACTACACCCTGACAGTTGACTTTTTTTTGCTGCACTTGTTCACAATTTAAGAATAGATTAATTTGAAAAATTTAAAATTTTAATTTTTTTATTTTTGGATAATTGAATTTTTATTTTTTACAAATAGAAAAAATTTATTTTTTAAGTTTAAAAATTAAAAAAATAAATATACAACTCTGTTATTTAATAGATATTGTTGGACTTTATTTTATTTTTCTAATTGAAATAAAAAAATTAATCATATAATTTAAAATTTCAAAAATAAAAAATTTAGTTTTCTAAAATTTTTAATTTTTTTAAAATATTTTTATTTTTTTATTCTCCGGATAATGCTGCACTCAGAAAATTGACTTTTTTTTGCTGCACTTGTTCAGAAAATAAGAATAAATTAATTTAAAAAAATTTAAAATTTTCTATTTTTCAATTTTTTTAGCTTTTGAATATTGTTGGAATTTTTTATTTTTCTACTATTAGAAAAAAATTTATGTTTTAGTTTAAAACTTTAAACAAAAATAAAAAATTTACAGATTTGTTGTTTAATAGATATTGCTAAACTTTATTTAATTTTTTATTTAAATAAAAATATTTAATAATATAATTTAAAAATTAAAAAATAATAAATTTAGTTTTTAAAATTTTTTATTTTTTTACGAATATTTTTTATTTTTTATTCACTGGATAATGCATCACACGGATAGTTGACTTTCTTTTGCGGCATTGTTCACAAATTAAGAATAAATTAATAAAAAAAATTTAAAATTTTAATTTTTTTATTTTTTGGATATTTTTAGAATTATATAATTTTTTTACAATTAGAAAAAAATTGTTTTTTTAGTTTAAAAATAAAAAAATTAATTTACAGATCTGTTATTTACCAGAATATGCTAGACTTTATTTTATATTTCTAATAAAAATAAAAAAAATAATCATATAATTTAAAAATTAAAAAATAAAAAATTTAGTTTTTTAAAATTTTAATTTTTTAAATTTGTTTATCTTTTTATTCATCGGATAATGCTACGACCAGACAGTTGACTTTTTTTCCTGCACTTATTCACAAATTAAGAATAAATTAATTTAAAAAATTTAAAATTTTAATTTTTTTATTTTTTAGATATCATTGGAATTTTTATTTTTTAAAATTAGAAAAAAATTATTTTTTTAGTTTAAAATTAAAAAAATTAAATTTACTAATATGTTATTTACCAATATTGCTGGACTTTATTTTATTTTTCTAATTTATATAAAAAATTAATCATATAATTTAAAAATTGAGAAATAAAAAATTATTTTTTAAAAATTTTAAATTTTTAAAAATATTTTTTATCTTTTTATTCACCAAAAATGCTACACTGGATAGTTAACTTTTTTTTTGCTCCACTTGTTCACAAATTAAGAATAAATTAATTTAAAAAATTCTAAATTTTAATTTTTATTTTTTGGATATTGTTGGAATTTTTATTTTTTAAATCAAAAAAAAATTTAATTTTTTAGTTTAAAATTAAAAAAATAAATTTACAGATCTGTTATTTACCAAATATTGATGGACTTTATTTTCTTGTTCTAATTTAAATAAAAAAATTAATCATATAATTTTAAAATTCAAAAATAAAAAAATTATTTTTTTAATTTTATTTTTTTTAAATATTTTTTTATCTTTTTATTCACCGGATAAGACTACACCCTGACAGTTGACTTTTTTGCTGCACTTGTTCACAAATTAAGAATAGATTAATTTAAAAATTTAAAATTTTATTTTTTTATTTTTGAAATTTGGAATTTTTTTTTTTTACAATTAGAAAAAACTTTATTTTTAAGTTTAAAAATTAAAAAAATAAATTTACAACTCTGTTATTTAACAGATATTATTGGACTTTATTTTATTTTTCTAATTGAAATAAAAAAATAATCATATAATTTAAAAATTCAAAAATAAAAAATTTAGTTTTTTAAAATTTTTAATTTTTTTAAAATATTTTTTATTCTTTTATTCTCCAGATAATGCTGCACTCAGAAAATTGACTTTTTTTTGCTGCACTTGTTCAAAAATAAGAATAAATTAATTTAAAAAAATTTAAAATTTTCTATTTTTCAATTTTTTTAGTTTTTGAATATTGTTGGAATTTTTTATTTTTCTACTATTAGAAAAAATTTATGTTTTAGTTTAAAACTTTAAACAAAAATAAAAAATTTACAGATTTGTTGTTTAATAGATATTGCTAAACTTTATTTAATTTTCTTATTTAAATAAAAACATTTAATAATATAATTTAAAAATTAAAAAATAAAAAATTTAGTTTTTTAAAATTTTTTATTTTTTTAAGAATATTTTTTATTTTTTATTCACTGGATAATGCATCACACGGACAGTTGACTTTCTTTTGCGGCACTTGTTCACAAATTAAGAATAATATAATAAAAAAATTTAAAATTTTAATTTTTTTATTTTTGGATATTTTTAAATTTTTTATTTTTTACAATTAGAAAAAAATTGTTTTTTTAGTTTAAAAATAAAAAATAAATTTACAGATCTATTATTTACCAGAATATGCTAGACTTTATTTTATATTTCTAATAAAAATAAAAAAATTAATCATATAATTTAAAAATTAAAAAATAAAAAATTTAGTTTTTTAAAATTTTTAATTTTTTAAAATTTTTTTATCTTTTTATTCATCGGATAATGCTACGACCAGACAGTTGACTTTTTTTCCTGCACTTATTCACAAATTAAGAATAAATTAATTTAAAAAATTTAAAATTTTAATTTTTTTATTTTTTAGATATCATTGGAATTTTTATTTTCTTAAAATTAGAAAAAAATTATTTTTTTAGTTTAAAATTAAAAAAATTAAATTTACTAATATGTTATTTACCAGATATTGCTGGACTTTATTTTATTTTTCTAATTTATATAAAAAATTAATCATATAATTTAAAAATTGAGAAATAAAAAATTTATTTTTTAAAAATTTTAATATTTTTAAAAATATTTTTTATCTTTTTATTCACCAAAAATGCTACACCTGGATAGTTAACTTTTTTTTTGCTCCACTTGTTCACAAATTAAGAATAAATTAATTTAAAAAATTCTAAATTTTAATTTTTTATTTTTTGGATATTGTTGGAATGTTTTATTTTTTAATATCAAAAAAAAATTTAATTTTTTAGTTTAAAATTAAAAAAAATAAATTTACAGATCTGTTATTTACCAAATATTGATGGACTTTATTTCTTGTTCTAATTTAAATAAAAAAATTAATCATATAATTTTAAAATTCAAAAATAAAAAATTATTTTTTTAATTTTTATTTTTTTAAAATATTTTTTTATCTTTTTATTCACCGGATAAGACTACACCCTGACAGTTGACTTTTTTGCTGCACTTGTTCACAAATTAAGAATAGATTAATTTAAAAAATTTAAAATTTTATTTTTTTTTTTGGAAAATTTGGAATTTTTTTTTTTTTTACAATTAGAAAAAACTTTATTTATTAAGTTTAAAAATTAAAAAAATAAATTTACAACTCTGTTATTTAACAGATATTATTGGACTTTATTTTATTTTTCTAATTGAAATAAAAAAATAATCATATAATTTAAAAATTCAAAAAAAAAAATTTAGTTTTTTAAAATTTTTAATTTTTTTAAAATATTTTTATTCTTTTATTCTCCAGATAATGCTGCACTCAGAAAATTGACTTTTTTTTGCTGCACTTGTTCAGAAAATAAGAATAAATTAATTTAAAAAAATTTAAAATTTTCTATTTTTCAATTTTTTTAGTTTTTGAATATTGTTGGAATTTTTTATTTTTCTACTATTAGAAAAAATTTTATGTTTTAGTTTAAAACTTTAAACAAAAATAAAAAATTTACAGATTTGTTGTTTAATAGATATTGCTAAACTTTATTTAATTTTCTTATTTAAATAAAAACATTTAATAATATAATTTAAAAATTAAAAAATAAAAAATTTAGTTTTTTAAAATTTTTTTTTTTTAAGAATATTTTTTATTTTTTATTCACTGGATAATGCATCACACGGACAGTTGACTTTCTTTTGCGGCACTTGTTCACAAATTAAGAATAAATAATAAAAAAATTTAAAATTTTAATTTTTTATTTTTTGGATATTTTTAGAATTTTTTATTTTTTTACAATTAGAAAAAAATTGTTTTTTTAGTTTAAAAATAAAAAATAAATTTACAGATCTGTTATTTACCAGAATATGCTAGACTTTATTTTATATTTCTAATAAAAATAAAAAATTAATCATATAATTTAAAATAAAAATAAAAAATTTAGTTTTTTAAAATTTTAATTTTTTAAAATTTTTTTATCTTTTTATTCATCGGATAATGCTACGACCAGACAGTTGACTTTTTTTCCTGCACTTATTCACAAATTAAGAATAAATTAATTTAAAAAATTTAAAATTTTAATTTTTTTATTTTTTAGATATCATTGGAATTTTTATTTTTTAAATTAGAAAAAAATTATTTTTTTAGTTTAAAATTAAAAAAATTAAATTTACTAATATGTTATTTACCAGATATTGCTGGACTTTATTTTATTTTTCTAATTTATATAAAAAATTAATCATATAATTTAAAAATTGAGAAATAAAAAATTATTTTTTTAAAAATTTTAATATTTTTAAAAATATTTTTTATCTTTTTATTCACCAAAATGCTACACTTGGATAGTTAACTTTTTTTTTGCTCCACTTGTTCACAAATTAAGAATAAATTAATTTAAAAAATTCTAAATTTTAATTTTTATTTTTTGGATATTGTTGGAATGTTTTATTTTTTAATATCAAAAAAAATTTAATTTTTTAGTTTAAAATTAAAAAAAATAAATTTACAGATCTGTTATTTACCAAATATTGATGGACTTTATTTTCTTGTTCTAATTTAAATAAAAAAATTAATCATATAATTTTAAAATTCAAAAATAAAAAATTATTTTTTTTAATTTTTATTTTTTTTAAAATATTTTTTTATCTTTTTATTCACCGGATAAGACTACACCCTGACAGTTGACTTTTTTGCTGCACTTGTTCACAAATTAAGAATAGATTAATTTAAAAAATTTAAAATTTTATTTTTTTATTTTTTGGAAAATTTGGAATTTTTTATTTTTTTACAATTAGAAAAAACTTTATTTTTAAGTTTAAAAATTAAAAAAATAAATTTACAACTCTGTTATTTAACAGATATTATTGGACTTTATTTTATTTTTCTAATTGAAATAAAAAAATAATCATATAATTTAAAAATTCAAAAATAAAAAATTTAGTTTTTTAAAATTTTTAATTTTTTTAAAATATTTTTATTTTTTATTCTCCAGATAATGCTGCACTCAGAAAATTGACTTTTTTTTGCTGCACTTGTTCAGAAAATAAGAATAAATTAATTTAAAAAAATTTAAAATTTTCTATTTTTCAATTTTTTTAGTTTTTGAATATTGTTGGAATTTTTTATTTTTCTACTATTAGAAAAAAATTTATGTTTTAGTTTAAAACTTTAAACAAAATAAAAAATTTACAGATTTGTTGTTAATAGATATTGCTAAACTTTATTTAATTTTCTTATTTAAATAAAAACATTTAATAATATAATTTAAAAATTAAAAATAAAAAATTTAGTTTTTAAAATTTTTATTTTTTAAGAATATTTTTTATTTTTTATTCACTGGATAATGCATCACACGGACAGTTGACTTTCTTTTGCGGCACTTGTTCACAAATTAAGAATAATATAATAAAAAAATTTAAAATTTTAATTTTTTATTTTTTGGATATTTTTATAATTTTTTATTTTTTTACAATTAGAAAAAAAATTGTTTTTTTAGTTTAAAAATAAAAAAATAAATTTACAGATCTGTTATTTACCAGAATATGCTAGACTTTATTTTATATTTCTAATAAAAATAAAAAAATTAATCAATAATTTAAAAATTAAAAAATAAAAAATTTAGTTTTTTAAAATTTTAATTTTTTAAAATTTTTTTATCTTTTTATTCATCGGATAATGCTACGACCAGACAGTTGACTTTTTTTCTGCACTTATTCACAAATTAAGAATAAATTAATTTAAAAAATTTAAAATTTTAATTTTTTTATTTTTTAGATATCATTGGAATTTTTATTTTTTTAAAATTAGAAAAAAATTATTTTTTTAGTTTAAAATTAAAAAAATTAAATTTACTAATCTGTTATTTACCAGATATTGCTGGACTTTATTTTATTTTTCTAATTTATATAAAAAATTAATCATATAATTTAAAAATTGAGAAATAAAAAATTTATTTTTTAAAAATTTTAATATTTTTAAAAATATTTTTTATCTTTTTATTCACCGAATAATGCTACACCTGGATAGTTAACTTTTTTTTTGCTCCACTTGTTCACAAATTAAGAATAAATTAATTTAAAAATTTAAATTTTAATTTTTATTTTTTGGATATTGTTGGAATGTTTTATTTTTTAATATCAAAAAAAAATTTAATTTTTTAGTTTAAAAATTAAAAAAAATAAATTTACAGATCTGTTATTTACCAAATATTGATGGACTTTAATTTCTTGTTCTAATTTAAATAAAAAATTAATCATATAATTTTAAAATTCAAAAATAAAAAATTTATTTTTTTAATTTTTATTTTTTTAAAATATTTTTTTATCTTTTTATTCACCGGATAAGACTACACCCTGACAGTTGACTTTTTTGCTGCACTTGTTCACAAATTAAGAATAGATTAATTTAAAAAATTTAAAATTTTATTTTTTTATTTTTTGGAAATTTGGAATTTTTTTGTTTTTTTACAATTAGAAAAAACTTTATTTTTTAAGTTTAAAAATTAAAAAAATAAATTTACAACTCTGTTATTTAACAGATATTATTGGACTTTATTTTATTTTTCTAATTGAAATAAAAAAATTAATCATATAATTTAAAAATTCAAAAATAAAAAATTTAGTTTTTTAAAATTTTTTATTTTTTTAAAATAATTTTTATTTTTTATTCTCCAGATAATGCTGCACTCAGAAAATTGACTTTTTTTTGCTGCACTTGTTCATAAAATAAGAATAAATTAATTTAAAAAAATTTCAAATTTTCTATTTTTCAATTTTTTTAGTTTTTGAATATTTTTGGAATTTTTTATTTTTCTACTATTAGAAAAAAATTTATGTTTTAGTTTAAAACTTTAAACAAAATAAAAAATTTATAGATTTGTTGCTTAATAGATATTGCTAAACTTTATTTAATTTTCTTATTTAAATAAAAACATTTAATAATATAATTTAAAAATTAAAAATAAAAAATTTAGTTTTTAAAAAATTTTTTTAAGAATATTTTTTATTTTTTATGCACTGGATAATGCATCACACGGACAGTTGACTTTCTTTTGTGGCACTTGTTCACAAATTAAGAATAAATTAATAAAAAAAATTTAAAATTTTAATTTTTTAATTTTTGGATATTTTTAGAATTTTTTATTTTTTTACAATTAGAAAAAAAATTGTTTTTTTAGTTTAAAAATAAAAAAATAAATTTACAGATCTGTTATTTACCAGAATATGCTAGACTTTATTTTATATTTCTAATAAAAATAAAAAAATTAATCACATAATTTAAAAATTAAAAAATAAAAAATTTAGTTTTTTAAAATGTTTAATTTTTTAAAATTTTTTTATCTTTTTATTCATCGGATAATGCTACGACCAGACAGTTGACTTTTTTTGCTGCACTTATTCACAAATTAAGAATAAATTAATTTAAAAAATTTAAAATTTTAATTTTTTTATTTTTTAGATATCATTGGAATTTTTATTTTTTTAAAATTAGAAAAAAATTATTTTTTTAGTTTAAAATTAAAAAAAATTAAATTTACTAATCTGTTATTTACCAGATATTGCTGGACTTTATTTTATTTTTCTAATTTATATAAAAAATTAATCATATAATTTAAAAATTGAGAAATAAAAAATTTATTTTTTAAAAATTTTAATATTTTTAAAAATATTTTTTATCTTTTTATTCACCAAAATGCTACACCTGGATAGTTAACTTTTTTTTTGCTCCACTTGTTCACAAATTAAGAATAAATTAATTTAAGAAATTTAAATTTTAATTTTTTATTTTTTGGATATTGTTGGAATGTTTTATTTTTTACAATCAAAAAAAAAATTTAATTTTTTAGTTTAAAAATTAAAAAAAATAAATTTACAGATCTGTTATTTACCAAATATTGATGGACTTTAATTTCAAGTTCTAATTTAAATAAAAAATTAATCATATAATTTTAAAATTCAAAAATAAAAAATTTATTTTTTTTAATTTTTATTTTTTTAAAATATTTTTTTATCTTTTTATTCACCGGATAAGACTACACCCTGACAGTTGACTTTTTTGCTGCACTTGTTCACAAATTAAGAATAGATTAATTTAAAAAATTTAAAATTTTATTTTTTTATTTTTTGGAAATTTGGAATTTTTTTGTTTTTTTACACTTAGAAAAAACTTTATTTTTTAAGTTTAAAAATTAAAAAAATAAATTTACAACTCTGTTATTTAACAGATATTATTGGACTTTATTTTATTTTTCTAATTGAAATAAAAAAATAATCATATAATTTAAAAATTCAAAAATAAAAAATTTAGTTTTTTAAAATTTTTTATTTTTTTAAAATAATTTTTATTTTTTATTCTCCAGATAATGCTGCACTCAGAAAATTGACTTTTTTTTGCTGCACTTGTTCATAAAATAAGAATAAATTAATTTAAAAAAATTTAAATTTTCTATTTTTCAATTTTTTTAGTTTTTGAATATTTTGGAATTTTTTATTTTTCTACTATTAGAAAAAAATTTATGTTTTAGTTTAAAACTTTAAACATAAATAAAAAATTTATAGATTTGTTGCTTAATAGATATTGCTAAACTTTATTTAATTTTCTTATTTAAATAAAAACATTTAATAATATAATTTAAAAATTAAAAAATAAAAAATTTAGTTTTTAAAAAATTTTTTTAAGAATATTTTTTATTTTTTATGCACTGGATAATGCATCACACGGACAGTTGACTTTCTTTTGTGGCACTTGTTCACAAATTAAGAATAAATTAATAAAAAAAATTTAAAATTTTAATTTTTTAATTTTTTGGATATTTTTAGAATTTTTTATTTTTTTATAATTAGAAAAAAAATTGTTTTTTTAGTTTAAAAATAAAAAAATAAATTTACAGATCTGTTATTTACCAGAATATGCTAGACTTTATTTTATATTTCTAATAAAAATAAAAAAATTAATCACATAATTTAAAAATTAAAAAATAAAAAATTTAGTTTTTTAAAATGTTTAATTTTTTAAAATTTTTTTATCTTTTTATTCATCGGATAATGCTACGACCAGACAGTTGACTTTTTTTGCTGCACTTATTCACAAATTAAGAATAAATTAATTTAAAAAATTTAAAATTTTAATTTTTTTATTTTTTAGATATCATTGGAATTTTTATTTTTTAAAATTAGAAAAAAATTATTTTTTTAGTTTAAAATTAAAAAAAATTAAATTTACTAATCTGTTATTTACCAGATATTGCTGGACTTTATTTTATTTTTCTAATTTATATAAAAAATTAATCATATAATTTAAAAATTGAGAAATAAAAAATTTATATTTTTAAAAATTTTAATATTTTTAAAAATATTTTTTATCTTTTTATTCACCGAATAATGCTACACCTGGATAGTTAACTTTTTTTTTGCTCCACTTGTTCACAAATTAAGAATAAATTAATTTAAGAAATTTTAAATTTTAATTTTTTATTTTTTGGATATTGTTGGAATCTTTTATTTTTTACAATCAGAAAAAAAAATTTAATTTTTTAGTTTAAAAATTAAAAAAAATAAATTTACAGATCTGTTATTTACCAAATATTGATGGACTTTAATTTCAAGTTCTAATTTAAATAAAAAATTAATCATGTAATTTTAAAATTCAAAAATAAAAAATTTATTTTTTTTAATTTTTATTTTTTTAAAATATTTTTTTATCTTTTTATTCACCGGATAAGACTACACCCTGACAGTTGACTTTTTTGCTGCACTTGTTCACAAATTAAGAATAGATTAATTTAAAAAATTTAAAATTTTATTTTTTTATTTTTTGGAAAATTTGGAATTTTTTGTTTTTTTACACTTAGAAAAAACTTTATTTTTTAAGTTTAAAAATTAAAAAAATAAATTTACAACTCTGTTATTTAACAGATATTATTGGACTTTATTTTATTTTTCTAATTGAAATAAAAAAATTAATCATATAATTTAAAAATTCAAAAATAAAAAATTTAGTTTTTTAAAATTTTTAATTTTTTTAAAATAATTTTTATTTTTTTATTATCCAGATAATGCTGCACTCAGAAAATTGACTTTTTTTGCTGCACTTGTTCACAAAATAAGAATAAATTAATTTAAAAAAATTTCAAATTTTCTATTTTTTAATTTTTTTAGTTTTTGAATATTGTTGGAATTTTTTATTTTTCTACTATTAGAAAAAAATTTATGTTTTAGTTTAAAACTTTAAACAAAAATAAAAAATTTACAGATTTGTTGTTTAATAGATATTGCTAAACTTTATTTAATTTTCTTATTTAAATAAAAACATTTAATAATATAATTTAAAAATTAAAAAATAAAAAATTTAGTTTTTAAAAATTTTTTTTAAGAATATTTTTTATTTTTTATTCACTGGATAATGCATCACACGGACAGTTGACTTTCTTTTGCGGCACTTGTTCACAAATTAAGAATAAATTAATAAAAAAATTTAAAATTTTAATTTTTTAATTTTTTGGATATTTTTAGAATTTTTCATTTTTTTATAATTAGAAAAAAATTGTTTTTTTAGTTTAAAAATAAAAAAAAATAAATTTACAGATCTGTTATTTACCAAAATATGCTAGACTTTATTTTATATTTCTAATAAAAATAAAAAAATTAATCATATAATTTAAAAATTAAAAAATAAAAAATTTAGTTTTTTAAAATGTTTAATTTTTTAAAATTTTTTTATCTTTTTATTCATCGGATAATGCTACGACCAGACAGTTGACTTTTTTTGCTGCACTTATTCACAAATTAAGAATAAATTAATTTAAAAAATTTAAAATTTTAATTTTTTTATTTTTTAGATATCATTGGAATTTTTATTTTTTTAAATTAGAAAAAAATTATTTTTTTAGTTTAAAATTAAAAAAAATTAAATTTACTAATCTGTTATTTACTAGATATTGCTGGACTTTATTTTATTTTTCTAATTTATATAAAAAATTAATCATATAATTTAAAAATTGAGAAATAAAAAATTTATTTTTTTAAAAATTTTAATATTTTTAAAAATATTTTTTATCTTTTTATTCACCGATTAATGCTACACTTGGATATTTAACTTTTTTTTTGCTCCACTTGTTCACAAATTAAGAATAAATTAATTTAAAAAATTATAAATTTTAATTTTTTATTTTTTGGATATTGTTGGAATCTTTTATTTTTTACAATCAGAAAAAAAATTTAATTTTTTAGTTTAAAAATTAAAAAAAATAAATTTACAGATCTGTTATTTACCAAATATTGATGGACTTTATTTTCTTGTTCTAATTTAAATAAAAAAATTAATCATATAATTTTAAAATTCAAAAATAAAAAATTTATTTTTTTTAATTTTTATTTTTTTAAAAAATATTTTTTTATCTTTTTATTCACCGGATAAGACTACACCCTGACAGTTGACTTTTTTTGCTGCACTTGTTCACAAATTAAGAATAGATTAATTTAAAAAATTTAAAATTTTATTTTTTTATTTTTTGGAAAATTTGGAATTTTTTGTTTTTTTACAATTATAAAAAACTTTATTTTTTAAGTTTAAAAATTAAAAAAATAAATTTACAACTCTGTTATTTAACAGATATTATTGGACTTTATTTTATTTTTCTAATTGAAATAAAAAAATTAATCATATAATTTAAAAATTCAAAAATAAAAAATTTAGTTTTTTAAAATTTTTAATTTTTTTAAAATAATTTTTATTTTTTTATTCTCCAGATAATGCTGCACTCAGAAAATTAACCTTTTTTTGCTGCACTTGTTCATAAAATAAGAATAAATTAATTTAAAAAAATTTCAAATTTTCTATTTTTCAATTTTTTTAGTTTTTGAATATTTTTGGAATTTTTTATTTTTCTACTATTAGAAAAAAATTTATGTTTTAGTTTAAAACTTTAAACATAAATAAAAAATTTATAGATTTGTTGCTTAATAGATATTGCTAAACTTTATTTAATTTTCTTATTTAAATAAAAACATTTAATAATATAATTTAAAAATTAAACAATAAAAAATTTAGTTTTTAAAAAATTTTTTTAAGAATATTTTTTATTTTTTATTCACTGGATAATGCATCACACGGACAGTTGACTTTCTTTTGCGGCACTTGTTCACAAATTAAGAATAAATTAATAAAAAAAATTTAAAATTTTAATTTTTTAATTTTTTGGATATTTTTAGAATTTTTCATTTTTTTATAATTAGAAAAAAAATTGTTTTTTTAGTTTAAAAATAAAAAAAATAAATTTACAGATCTGTTATTTACCAGAATATGCTAGACTTTATTTTATATTTCTAATAAAAATAAAAAAATTAATCATATAATTTAAAAATTAAAAAATAAAAAATTTAGTTTTTTAAAATGTTTAATTTTTTAAAATTTTTTTATCTTTTTATTCATCGGATAATGCTACGACCAGACAGTTGACTTTTTTTGCTGCACTTATTCACAAATTAAGAATAAATTAATTTAAAAAATTTAAAATTTTAATTTTTTTATTTTTTAGATATCATTGGAATTTTTATTTTTTTAAATTAGAAAAAAATTATTTTTTTAGTTTAAAATTAAAAAAAATTAAATTTACTAATCTGTTATTTACCAGATATTGCTGGACTTTATTTTATTTTTCTAATTTATATAAAAAATTAATCATATAATTTAAAAATTGAGAAATAAAAAATTTATTTTTTTAAAAATTTTAATATTTTTAAAAATATTTTTTATCTTTTTATTCACCGATTAATGCTACACCTGGATATTTAACTTTTTTTTTGCTCCACTTGTTCACAAATTAAGAATAAATTAATTTAAAAATTTCTAAATTTTAATTTTTTATTTTTTGGATATTGTTGGAATCTTTTATTTTTTACAATCAGAAAAAAAATTTAATTTTTTAGTTTAAAAATTAAAAAAAATAAATTTACAGATCTGTTATTTACCAAATATTGATGGACTTTATTTTCTTGTTCTAATTTAAATAAAAAATTAATCATATAATTTTAAAATTCAAAAATAAAAAATTTATTTTTTTTAATTTTTATTTTTTTAAAAAATATTTTTTTATCTTTTTATTCACCGGATAAGACTACACCCTGACAGTTGACTTTTTTTGCTGCACTTGTTCACAAATTAAGAATAGATTAATTTAAAAAATTTAAAATTTTATTTTTTTATTTTTTGGAAAATTTGGAATTTTTTATTTTTTTACAATTAGAAAAAACTTTATTTTTTAAGTTTAAAAATTAAAAAAATAAATTTACAACTCTGTTATTTAACAGATATTATTGGACTTTATTTTATTTTCTAATTGAAATAAAAAAAATTAATCATATAATTTAAAAATTCAAAAATAAAAAATTTAGTTTTTTTAAATTTTTAATTTTTTTAAAATACTTTTTATTTTTTTATTCTCCAGATAATGCTGCACTCAGAAAATTGACTTTTTTTTGCTGCACTTGTTCACAAAATAAGAATAAATTAATTTAAAAAAATTTCAAAATTTCTATTTTTCAATTTTTTTAGTTTTTGAATATTGTTGGAATTTTTTATTTTTCTACTATTAGAAAAAAATTTATGTTTTAGTTTAAAACTTTAAACAAAAATAAAAAATTTACAGATTTGTTGCTTAATAGATATTGCTAAAATTTATTTAATTTTCTTATTTAAATAAAAACATTTAATAATATAATTTAAAAATTAAAAAATAAAAAATTTAGTTTTTTAAAATTTTTTTTTAAGAATATTTTTTATTTTTTATTCACTGGATAATGCATCACACGGACAGTTGACTTTCTTTTTTATGGGAAAATTTGTGGAAAAACGAATTTCCAAAACACCCAAAACTCACCGGCAAGTATACCGGGTCGTATCAAGTAGTAAAACTCACTTAGAGTGAGGTCGATCCCACAGGGATTGATGGATCAAGCAACTTTAGTGGGTGGTTAGTTTAGTCAAGCTAACATTGAAGTGAAATTTGATGGAATGTAGCCAACAGAAAGTAAATGGCAGTGAATTAAAAGTTGCAGAAAGTAAATGAGCATAAACGTAAAGGCAAGGAATGTAAATTGGCAAAATCTTAAATGACAAGAAATGTAAATTGCAAGAATCTTAAATGACAAGAAATGTAAATTGCATGAAATATAAAGGGGAGTGGGTGCTGGAAATGTAAAATTCAACAGGAAAGTGTAAATAGCAATCAAACAGAGAAGTAAAAGATGCAGCAGATTCAAACAAATTTAGAAAATCACTTGAAAAGTCAAAATAGAAAGCAGCTTGGCTCAATTGCAAAATCTAAATGAGAGGTTGAAGATCTCAGGAGTTCAATGAGACTAGAAAACAAGTCTAGATCTCAATCCCTTCCTTGATCCAAATTTAGAATTCAATTGCAAGAAAAGTAAAGATCAAGCAGTAGAAGAAGCAAAACCAAATTCAATTTCCAAAAGTTGCAGTAAAGTGAGACAGAGAGATCTCAAGGTGAGATTGAGACAGAATTTCCTCAATTCTTCAACCCAAGATTCAAAACAAAAAGGAAAAAAACTAAAAGAGAGAGAGCTCTCTAACTCCCTCGTGGAGCCAGCCTCTCTACTCTCTAATGGAGCTCGCCTTATATAGGCTTTTACAAAATGAAAATGAAAAATGAAAATAGTATTTACAAAATAAAATTCCTAATCTAGCTTCTCTGTGTGCCTTTGAGTCATGTGGGCTTTGCTTGCTTTGGAGTGGAATTGGGTTGAAGATGGATCCGGATGGCATTGGTCTTGAGAAGAAATCCGCTTGAAATTTGGACTTTGGAATATTCACGTTTGAGTCAACGTTTGAGGCAAACGTTGGCTCAAACGTCTTCGTGAAGGCATTATGCAGAATGGTCATTTTGCTGTCACTCACGTTTGGGTTCACGTTTGAGGTCAAACGTGAGCTCAAACGTGATCTCCTCCAAGGCATTCTTTGGCCAAAGTTTGACCTCACGTTTGAGGCAAACGTTGGCGCAAACGTGGGCTCCCCTCCAGGGCATCCATCTAGCAACATTTGGTCCTTAAAGATTCCTTTCACTCATGCCTCAATTTCGTGCCAAATATGGATTTCCATATATCGTTGGAAAGCTCTAAATTTCAGCTTTCTAACCCAACTGGAATCATCTTAATCGGACATCTACAACTCAAGTTATGCTCCTTTGAAGGGGACAAGGTCGCTAGTGTTGCTGTCACTCACGTTTGACCCCACGTTTGAGGTCAAACGTGAACGCAAACGTTGGAAACATTGCCAGTTTTGGAGGCTCGAACGTGCTGTTCACCCCATACTATTATACATCGTTGGAAAGCCCTGAATGTCTACTTTCCAATGCAATCGGAAGCGCATCATTTGGAGCTCCACAGCTCGAGTTATACTCCGTCGAAGGTGTAGAGGTCAGTTGGCCTCACTGCAGGTTACCACCATGTTCGTTTATGCACATTTCGGGGCAGTTTTCTCCCTCAATTTAAGTGTCCACCATGCAGTGCCATATATGCTTGGAAAGCTCTCGATTCCTACTTTCCATTGCTTTTTGAATCACCTCATTTGGAGCTCTGTAGCTCAAGTTATTCTTGTTGGAAGTATACCCCTTCAGGCTGTGGGGAGCAACATTTCCCAAGGTATTCCTTAGCCAACGTTTGACCTCATGTTTGAGGCAAACGTTGGCGCAAACGTTGAGCTCCTGGGTGGCTGTGCTGATGAAGCTTACTTGATTTGGTCATGGGCCACGCTTTTAAAAGCGTGGCCTAAGGCTCCAAAGTGTGCTCCAACTTCAAAGTGTGCCCCAAAATTCCTCTTTTCTTCTTTTAAGCTTATTTTGTGCTATTTTGCTTCTTTTTCAACTTATTTCCTACAAAATTTATAAAATTAAAAGATCAAGGAAATATACCATTTAAGCACAAAAGAATGCAATATTTAAGCACTAATTATCAATTACTTGTATGAAAAAGCATAGAAAAACATGACATGGTGACATGTCATCACAACACCAAACTTAAACCTTGCTTGTCCCCAAGCAAGAAAAGAATCATGCAATAAAGATTGACAAACCAAGGTGAGAAGAATAGCAAATTAATGTTCATGGTAAGCTAGTTTTCTAAGCAAGCTATAATCACAAAGGAAATGTAAATGATTGATGCTTCCATCTAGCTCAATTTATGAAATCTTTTTCTTATATTTCTTCCTTGAAGCAAACTTTTAATTTTCTTATTAGCTTCTCCTTATGGGTGCTTTGCCCCATGAGTTGATAACAAAGCTACGACTTCTAAATGCTTTGTTTTCAAGTATTACCACTTGATACATAAGCACCACAAGCATTTGATTAGAGGACTTCATTAAGCTCATTTTTCTTTTCTTTTCTTGACTCTCTAATCATTGATGCTCAGAGCCTTGAGCTTTGTGGGAGTGCTTTTGCACTTTGAGCCTAACCTTGACTTCTAAGTGTTTTGTTTTCAAGCATTTGGCTTGATACATAAACACCACAAGTACTTAACAAATAAATTGCCATTGGTACTCAGAGCCTTCAGCTTTCTCATTCTTTCCCTTTTTCTTTTCTTGCTTTAATTGTAATTGCCTCTTCAAGGTTTTCATGATTTTCAAAAGATTTCACAAAATGTCCTAGATGAAAACTTCAATTAAATAAAATCCAATGCAATTAAGCAACAATCAAACATACTAGCTTTCCAATACTTTTATGCATATGCTAAAATCTTCTTTAATTCCTTGTTTGTTTATGATCATGATACTTTATTGCTTTTGAATTCACAAAACTCAAGTTGGTAGTCATAATGCATGGCAACATGTTACAAATCAACATTCAAGCTATGCTTGTTCATACCACACATGCATACAGAGAATATAAAGACAATCATGCAAAATAAAGTGCTGGAAACAATGGAGAGGAAAAGGAACTTTACAACCTTGTAGTTCATCTTCTCTATTGTTGTCATTTTCCTCCCATTCTCCTCCTTCCCTTGCCAAACGTAGAATGTTTGCTCATCCTCAAGCAACAATTAGAACAATGGCTATGGGGCTAAGATGGATCATGAATGTCTTACACAATGAAATGTTAGTAGTACATGTGTTCCAAGCAAGCAAAATTAAAAATAATAATCAAGGCACAAGAGACAGAGACATTATGATTGCAAACTTAAGAAGGTGAGCATAATACTTTGCATAAAGAATAAGTGGCACACCAAACTTAGTGTGACACTTTCACTTGGAATTGATGCAAGTATCTTGTAAGGATTAGAACCAAATTTTGTTGCATAGCAACACCAAACTTAGAATGCAACCACATGTCAATTTATTTGAAATAAAACTAAACAAAAGAAACTGTTATATGTTAAGTACAATCACCAAGTTAAGAATCTATCATGAATAAAGCTCTCTTGGAAGTGTATTGATGACAAGTCATCCTAGCCTATTTTAACTAGTCTTTTTCTTTTGTTTTCATTAGAATTATGCACTTTCTTGAGCTACAAGTAAGCTAATTGAGTAGATTTTCATGTTTCCCTTGATTGAACCAACCATATATGAATTTATGCCATTTCATGAGGTTTTATGCTATATTTGTTGTATATTATGAAAGAATGAATATCTCATGATTTTGAGCATAGCTTTGATGAGTTTGGTTGATTAATGATAGGTGAAGAAAGCTTGGAGAAAGGTTGAAGCAAAGAGGAATGGCTAGGAGTGAAGAGAGGACAATGGAATAAGTGAAATTGAACCAGGAAGCAAGAAGTTAGCCCCAACGTTAGCCCCCTAACTTGGAGGCTAACGTTGGAACTTGAAATTTCCTCCCTGGCCATCCCACGTTTGCGCCAACGTTAGCCCCCTAACTTGGAGGCTAACGTTGGCACATGAATTCCTCCCTGGCCATCCAACGTTTGCGCCAACGTTAGCCCCCTAACTTGGAGGCTAACGTTGGCACATGAAGACATAAGGGAGAAGGGCCAACGTTTGCGCCAACGTTAGCCCCCTAACTTGGAGGCTAACGTTGGCACATGAAGACATAAGGGAGAAGGGCTAACGTTGGCACATGAAGACATAAGGGAGAAGGGCCAACGTTTGCGCCAACGTTAGCCCCCTAACTTGGAGGCTAACGTTGGCACCACTAGCACCAAGGGAAGGCCAACGTTAGGGTCAAAGTTAGACCCCTAACGTTGGCACCAACGTCCAAACCAGAAAAATGTGCCAACTGATATGAAAAGTTGGAGCCAAAGTTAGACCCCTAACTTTGGCTCAAACTTTTGGTCCAACTTTTGCTAACCTCAAAACCGGTTCAATTGGTTCACTTTGGTTCTTCTTCAAACTTCAAGAGCAATCAACCAAGGCCTCTTTCAACCCAATTCCACCAAGAGCAAAGGCCCAACTCAAGGCTTGAAGATCATTTGAAGAAAGTGTATAAATAGGATAGAATTCAAGTTCTTCGGGGAGCTTTCCTTTTGGAATTTTCATAATAGTTTTCGGAGAGCTTTTGTTACTGAGTGAACTTTAATTTCTTTGTTTTCATTACTTTCAATTTCATTTTACACTTGTCTTGGATCTTGGATTGGAGAATTGAAGAAATTCTGTTTCAATCTCAATCTTGGATCTCTCTGTTTCTTTACTGTTAATTGAATTCCATTTCCGGTTCATTGTTCTTCCTCTTTTCTTTGCAATTTACATTTTCCTTGCAATTGTTCTTGTTGGATCTAGGAAGGCATTGAGATCTAGACTTGGTTTTCTAGTCTCTGGGTCCTGAGATCCAAATCTCCAATTTACATTCTGTTTCTTTCCTTTCTATGTTCATTTACTTTTCTGCTTCATATCCGGTTCAATCCCAATTCCCTTTCCCTCTTCTGTTTGATGCAATTTAACTTTTCCTTGTTTAATTTCTGCAAATCCACATCCCAATCCCCTTTACATTTCAAGCAATTTACATTCCTTGCACTTTAAGATTCCGCAATTTACATTTCTTGCACTTTAAGTTTCTGCCATTTAATTTCTTGTTCTTTAAGTTTCAGCAATTTATTTCTTGTTCTCTTTACTTCAATGCAATTTAATTCTGTAAGTCACAAAACCATCAACCAAATCTTGATTCGCTTGACTAAATCAACCACTAAACTAAAATTGCTCAATCCTTCAATCCCTGTGGGATCGACCTCACTCCCGTGAGTTATTATTACTTGATGCGACCCGGTGCACTTGCCGGTTAGATTTGGGTGTTTTGGGAGAGATTTATTTTTCCTACAAAATATCTCATCAAGTTTTTGGCGCCGTTGCCGGGGATTGATTAGATTGACAATGATTAAGTGAAGTGGTGATCTAGATCAAGCACTTTTTCTCTATTTTTCTCTAATTTTGACTAACCCAATAACTGTTTGAAGTTTTGTCCCAACCGGCTATATCCAATTTTCAAGAGAATCACTGTGTTTTCTATTGATTGATTTATATGTCACAGGGAAGAAGGAGTTTCTGAGAAAGAAGAACATCACAACATGAAGCCACAACTCATTACACTAATAGAGAACAATTGTTCCTATGGTGGAAATCCCTTGGAGGACTCTAAACAGCACCTATCCATTTTTCTGAAAACTTGTGGGGCTGTCAATCTCAATGGTGTAGACCATGATACCATTAAGCTCTTGTTATTTCCCTTCTCACTGAAGGATGAAGCGGCACAATGGCTTGAAACCTTTCCCCAAGGAAGTATAACTAGTTGGGATGAATTGGTTGCCAAGTTTCTAGCCAAATTCTCCTCACCCCAGCAACACATCAAGATGAAAGAAGGAGTACATCCATTCATACAAAGAGAGGAAGAACCACTGTTCAAAGCATGGGAGAGATACAAGAAAGCAAATGATAAGGTGGATTTTCGAGCGTTCTATGAAGGATTAACCTCCGAAACAAGAAAAGCAGTAGATTACTTCTCAGATGGCCTACTCAAGGCAACAGCAACCATCCAAGGAACTGCAGAGTTCAGTGACAAAAGAGCCAATAACCAACACTCATTTGAGACACCACGGAATGCAACTTCAGAAAAAGAAGTAATGAATCTTGAAGGAGTGAGAGCAATCATGAATCAAAACAAGCAGCTACACCAGCAAACTCAGCAGCACTTGGAATCAATATCTAGACAAATTGATTCTCTACATTCTACCACAGTGAATGCACAATTTCCACCATGGAAACCACATTCTTATTTAAGAATGAGGGAATCTCAGCATCAGGAACAAAGGGACTTAAACTATAATAACCCCAACTTCCCAAACCTGCAAAAACACCACCATACCAACAAAAATCACTACACACCACCCCAATATATACACCTCCAACCCTATCCTACCTCACCACCTGCCCAAAATGACTTACATCAATCACCACAATTAACACAGTCACAACCAGTCCTAAATTTCCAAAAACTCTATGTTCTAGAAATGATGATGGAAAGGCTTATGAAAATTCAAGAAATGACATTAATAGAGCAGGAGGACATAAGGAAAAACCAGGAGGTATATCTCAAGAGAATTGAAAGGTACATGGAACAAATGGTTCAAAACCCTGCTAAACTGGATGAGAGAGAGGGAAATATATCCCTAAGAGCCAATGAAGATGACTCAAAGAACAATGAAAAAGCTGCTGGGTTGAAAGGGAAAGCAATTATGGAAAACAAGGAGAAGCCTACGGTGAGAGGAGGAAACCTAAGGCAACAGAAGCCTCAACTTCCATGAGCACAGAGTGAAGGATGTCAAGCTAGTGACACTAAAAGAGCGCTTGTTGGGAGGCAACCCAACCTGAGGTAGTTTTCTGTTCATAACCATTTTAATAAAAAGGTTAATTAGTTTTATCTATATTGCAAGAAGCTAAGTTTGGTGTTGCACACCAAAACAATCTAAAGGAGAATGCAGGATTCTAAGTTTGGTGTTTCACCAAAATCCCATTATAAAACACACTCTCACCTTCTGCATAATGCTGGCTTCAAGCATGTTGGATAAACTAGTCAACTATTCTGCTGTTTCGTAGTTTTTAGTCTTATTGCTTTTGAAAAAGAAGAAAAAGAGTTTCACACATGGTTAATCTAATGCATTGGCAAGGTACTGATGAGATATTTTGGAGGAAAAATAAATCTCTCCCAAAACATACAAATCCAACCGGCAAGTGTACCGGGTCGTATCAAGTAATAAAAACTCACGGGAGTGAGGTCGATCCCACAGGGATTGAAGGATTGAGCAATTTTAGTTTAGTGGTTGATTTAGTCAAGCGAATCAAGATTTGGTTGATGGTTTTGTGACTTGCAGAATTAAATTGCATTGAAGTAAAGAGAACAAGAATTAAATTGCTGAAACTTAAAGAACAAGAAATTAAATAGCAGAAACTTAAAGAACAAGAAATGTAAATTGCGGAATCTTAAAGTGCAAGGAATATAAATTGCTTGAAATGTAAAGGGAATTGGGGAATGGATTTGCAGAATTTAAACAAGGAGAAACTAAATTGCATCAAACAGAAGAGTAAAAGGGAATTGGGATTGAACCGGATATGAAGCAGAAAAGTAAATGAACATAAGAAGCAGTAAACAGAATGTAAATTGGGGATTTGGATCTCAGGACCCAGAGACTAGAAAACCAAGTCTAGATCTCAATGCCTTCCTAGATCCAACAAGAACAATTGCAAGGAAAATGTAAATTGCAAAGAAAAGAGATGAAGAACAATGAACCGGAAATGAAATTCAATTAACAGTAAAGAAAACAGAGAGATCCAAGATTGAGATTGAAACAGAATTTCTTCAATTCTCCAATCCAAGATCCAAGACAAGTGTAAAATGAAATTGAAAGCAATGAAAGCAAAGAAATTAAAGTTCACTCAGTAACAAAAGCTCTCCAAAAACTCTTATGAAAATTCCAAAAGGAAAGCTCCCCAAATAACTTGAATTCTATCCTATTTATACACTTTCCAAAATGATCTTCAAGCCTTGAGTTGGGCCTTTGTTCTTGGTGGAATTGGGTTGAAAGAGGCCTTGGTTGATTGCTCTTGAAGTTTGAAGAAGAACCGAAGTGAACCAATTGAACCGGTTTTTGAAGTTAGCCAAAGTTGGTCCCAACGTTAGGGCCAAAGTTAGGGGTCTAACTTTGACCCTAACTTTTCATAGCAGCAAGCATGATTCCCTGGTTTGGACGTTGGTGCCAACGTTAGGGGTCTAACTTTGACCCCAACGTTGGCCTTGCTTAGTGCTAGTGGCGCCAACGTTAGCTTCCAAGTTAGGGGGCTAACGTTGGCGCAAACGTTGGCCTTCTCCCCCTTTATAACTCATGTGCCAACGTTAGCCTCCAAGTTAGGGGGCTAACGTTGGCGCAAACGTTGGCTGGCCCAGGGATGAGGTTTCTCTTGCCAACGTTAGCCTCCAAGTTAGGGGGCTAACGTTAGCTCAAACGTGGGGAGTCCAGGGAGTGATCTTCATGCCCAACATTAGCCTCCAAGTTAGGGGGCTAACGTTGGGGCTAACTTCATGCCTCCACGTTCAATTTCACTTATCCCTTTCTTCACTTCTAGCCATTCCTCTTTGCTTCAACCTTTTTCCAAGCTTTCTTCACCTATCATGAATCAACCAAACTCATCAAAGCTGTGCTCAAAATCATGAGATATTCAATCTTTCATAATATGCAATAAATATAGCACAAAACCTCATGAAATGGCATGAATTCATATATGGTTGGTTCAATCAAGGGAAACATGAAAATCTACTCAATTAGCTTGCTTGTAGCTCAAGAAAGTGCATAATTCTAATGAAAACAAAAGAAAAAGACTAGCTAAAATAGGCTAAAATGACTTGTCATCACAACACCAAACTTAAAGCTTGCTTGTCCCCAAGCAAGAAATGAATTATGCTCAGAGATTCTTTCAATTAAGATGGATTGAGGAACACTTGTAAAGTACAGTGAGTGAAGTGATCAAGTATCCGTGGGGTGAACTCTAAATTACATGCTCATGCAAGGGCTTCAGTGCTCACTAGTCCTTACATATTGGGAGTCGTAGGTCTTAGGATTTTCATCCAAATGGTATCATGGAGATCTCTTTATATGTAATCACCTTGAAGCAGCTTATAGTTTCTGTGTTTTGGCCTCGACTCTAAGTATCATGTGTCAAAGCGGCTCTTTAGATAAGCTTTCAATCAATACTCCTAAACCAGTTGGTTTTAAGGTATTAGGTGTTGAAGCACCCCTAAGGATTTACTTGCTCAAGCCTCTTTCCTTGACACATCTCAACCACAAGCATTTACTAGGATAACAACTCTTTGAGTTTTTGTTTCTTTCTTTCTTTTTCTGCCTAGTAATTGATGCTCAGAGCCTTGGACCATGTTTTTTTTGTTTTTGTATTTTCTTTTCGTTCTTTTGTTTTGTTTGCTGCTTCTTGGATCAATAAGTTTTTGAGAATCTCCATAATACTTCTTTGAACTTCATGTCCCGCCTATGAGCTCCCATGCAAGTTTTCACAAGCATGCAACCTCAATACAAAATCATATAACCAGAACCACCACTTCTCCTAATCTTTTGCTTGCCTCAAAATTGTTTAATTCCTTAATCCTTCTTTTCAAAGAACTTTCATGTGATGCATTTCTTGGAAATTGAGTGCAAACAAGTTTTGAAGATGAGAATGTTGTTGATGATCAAACATCTTGCTTATTGAATCATAAAGAAAGACTATGCTATGCAGGCAGGGGTAAATAAAAAAAGAGAAACTATGCTATGCAGATAGGCAGGGCAGATCAGAATACAATTCAACTTTCAATTACAGCAATATTTGATGCAAAACAATGACTTAACAATACAACCTGTTGAAGTTTACTTGCTTTCCTTCTTCTCATCATCATCATTGCTGGCCTTTAGGTTCATCTTTTGTTTCTTTGGTTGATGATGCTAAATCCTTCAAACAGCTTGTATGGACCTCTACAATGATATTGAAAGTTACTTGTTCCCCAAGCACTTGAAAAATGGTTAGCTTGCAAGATTTATTTGTGGGCCTTTGTACTTACTTTGGTGTGGGAACACCAAACTTAGTACCTTGCCAATGCATCAGATTAACCATGTGTGAAACTCTTTTTCTTCTTTTTCAAACGCAATAGAACTAAAAACTAGGAAATAGCAGAATAGTTAACTAGTTTATCCAACATGCTTGAAGCCAGCATTATGCAGAAGGTGAGAGTGTGTTTTATGATGAGATTCTGGTGGGACACCAAACTTAGAATCCTTCATTCTCCTTTAGATTGTTTTGGTGTGCAACACCAAACTTAGCTTCTTGCATTATAGATAAAACTAATTAACCGTTTTATTAAAATTGCTATGAAAAGAAAACTACCTCAGGTTGGGTTGCCTCCCAACAAGCGCTCTTTTATTGTCACTAGCTTGACATCCTTCATTCTTTGATCATGGAGGCTGAAAATCATAGTGCCTCAGCTTTTCTCCTCTCACTATGGACTTCCTTACTGTCTCCTCCATTTCTTGGTGCCCTTCTTCAGAAATTCCAAAGGTGGAGAACTCTCTCCTGGTTCATGTCATACAACCAAATCAGCAAAGATGCACAGAGCATTCTGTAGCTTGAGTGCAGTGGGGGTTAGTAGAGACAAAGTCTCAAACAGTTAGTGTGCAAGTCAAAAATTAAAGAAACAGAAAAGAAAAAATGCTTGATCTAGATCACCACCTCACTTAATCATTGTCAATCTGATCAATCCCCGGCAACGGCGCCAAAAACTTGATGAGATATTTTGGAGGAAAAATAAATCTCTCCCAAAACATACAAATCCAACTGGCAAGTGTACCGGGTCGTATCAAGTAATAAAAACTCACGGGAGTGAGGTCGATCCCACAGGGATTGAAGGATTGAGCAATTTTAGTTTAGTGGTTGATTTAGTCAAGCGAATCAAGATTTGGTTGATGGTTTTGTGACTTGCAGAATTAAATTGCATTGAAGTAAAGAGAACAAGAATTAAATTGCTGAAACTTAAAGAACAAGAAATTAAATAGCAGAAATTTAAAGAACAAGAAATGTAAATTGCGGAATCTTAAAGTGCAAGGAATATAAATTGCTTGAAATGTAAAGGGAATTGGGGAATGGATTTGCAGAATTTAAACAAGGAGAAACTAAATTGCATCAAACAGAAAAGTAAAAGGGAATTGGGATTGAACCGGATATGAAGCAGAAAAGTAAATGAACATAAGAAGCAGTAAACATAATGTAAATTGGGGATTTGGATCTCAGGACCCAGAGACTAGAAAACCAAGTCTAGATCTCAATGGCTTCCTAGATCCAACAAGAACAATTGCAAGGAAAATGTAAATTGCAAAGAAAAGAGATGAAGAACAATGAACCGGAAATGAAATTCAATTAACAGTAAAGAAAACAGAGAGATCCAAGATTGAGATTGAAACAGAATTTCTTCAATTCTCCAATCCAAGATCCAAGACAAGTGTAAAATGAAATTGAAAGCAATGAAAGCAAAGAAATTAAAGTTCACTCAGTAACAAAAGCTCTCCAAAAACTCTTATGAAAATTCCAAAAGGAAAGCTCCCCAAATAACTTGAATTCTATCCTATTTATACACTTTCCAAAATGATCTTCAAGCCTTGAGTTGGGCCTTTGTTCTTGGTGGAATTGGGTTGAAAGAGGCCTTGGTTGATTGCTCTTGAAGTTTGAAGAAGAACCGAAGTGAACCAATTGAACCGGTTTTTGAAGTTAGCCAAAGTTGGTCCCAACGTTAGGGCCAAAGTTAGGGGTCTAACTTTGACCCTAACTTTTCATAGCAGCAAGCATGATTCCCTGGTTTGGACGTTGGTGCCAACGTTAGGGGTCTAACTTTGACCCTAACGTTGGCCTTGCTTAGTGCTAGTGGCGCCAACGTTAGCCTCCAAGTTAGGGGGCTAACGTTGGCGCAAACGTTGGTGCCCCTCCCTTTGTAACTCATGTGCCAACGTTAGCCTCCAAGTTAGGGGGCTAACGTTGGCGCAAACGTTGGCTGGCCCAGGAATGAGGTTTCTCTTGCCAACGTTAGCCTCCAAGTTAGGGGGCTAACGTTAGCTCAAACGTGGGGAGTCCAGGGAGTGATCTTCATGCCCAACGTTAGCCTCCAAGTTAGGGGGCTAACGTTGGGGCTAACTTCATGCCTCCACGTTCAATTTCACTTATCCCTTTCTTCACTTCTAGCCATTCCTCTTTGCTTCAACCTTTTTCCAAGCTTTCTTCACCTATCATGAATCAACCAAACTCATCAAAGCTGTGCTCAAAATCATGAGATATTCAATCTTTCATAATATGCAACAAATATAGCACAAAACCTCATGAAATGGCATGAATTTATATATGGTTGGTTCAATCAAGGGAAACATGAAAATCTACTCAATTAGCTTTCTTGTAGCTCAAGAAAGTGCATAATTCTAATGAAAACAAAAGAAAAAGACTAGCTAAAATAGGCTAAAATAACTTGTCATCAGGTACTAAGTTTGGTGTTCCCACACCAAAGTAAGTACAAAGGCCCACAAATAAATCATGTAAGCTAACCATTTTTCAAGTGCTTGGGAAACAAGCAACTTTCAATATCATTACAGAGGTCCATACAAGCTGTTAGAAGGATTAAGCATCATCAACCAAAGAAACAAAAGATGAACCTAAAGGCCAGCATTGATGATGATGAGAAGAAGGAAAGCAAGTAAACTTCAACAGGTTGTATTGTTAAATCATTGTTTTGCATCAAATATTGCTGTAATTGAAAGTTGGATTGTATTCTGATCTGCCCTGCCTATCTGCATAGCATAGTTTTTTTTAATTACCCCTGCCTACATAGCATAGTCTGTCTTTATAATTCAATAAGCAAGATGTTTGATCATTCACAACATTCTCATCTTCAAAACTTGTTTGCACTCAATTTCCAAGAAATGCATCACATGAAAGTTCTTTGAAAAGAAGGATTGAGGAATTAAACAATTTTGAGGCAAGCAAAAGATTAGGAGAAGTGGTGGTTCTAGTTGTATGATCATGTATTGAGGTTGCATGCTTGTGAAAACTTGCATGGGAGCTCATAGGCGGGACATGAAGTTCAAAGAAGTATTGTGGAGATTCTGAAAAATCTATTGATCCAAGAAGCAGCAAACAAAACAAAAAGAAAGAAAAGAAAATGCAAAAACAAAAAAAGACATGACCCAAGGCTCTGAGCATCAATTACTAGGCAGAAAAAGAAAGAAAGAAACAAAAACTCAAAGAGTTGTTATCCTAGTAAATGCTTGTGGTTGAAGTGTGTCAAGGAAAGAGGCTTGAGCAAGTAAATCCTTAGGGGTGCTTTAACACCTAATACCTTAAAACCAACTGGTTTAGGAGTATTGATTGAAAGCTTATCTAAAGAGCCGCTTTGAGACATGATACTTAGAGTCGAGGCCAGAGCACAGAAACTATAAGCTGCTTCAAGGTGATTACATATAAAGAGATCTCCATGATACCATTTGGATGAAAATCCTAAGACCTACGACTCCCAATATGTAATGACTAGTGAGCACTGAAGCCCTTGCATGAACATATGATTTAGAATTCACCCCACTGTTACTTGATCACTTCACTCACTGTACTTTACAAGTGTTCCTCAATCCATCTTAATTGAAAGAATCTCTGAGCATAATTCATTTATTGCTTGGGGACAAGCAAGCTTTAAGTTTGGTGTTGTGATGACAAGTCATCCTAGCCTATTTTAACTAGTCTTTTTCTTTTGTTTTCATTAGAATTATGCACTTTCTTGAGCTACAAGCAAGCTAATTGAGTAGATTTTCATGTTTCCCTTGATTGAACCAACCATATATGAATTTATGCCATTTCATGAGGTTTTATGCTATATTTGTTGCATATTATGAAAGAATGAATATCTCATGATTTTGAGCATAGCTTTGATGAGTTTGGTTGATTAATGATAGGTGAAGAAAGCTTGGAGAAAGGTTGAAGCAAAGAGGAATGGCTAGGAGTGAAGAGAGGACAATGGAATAAGTGAAATTGAACCAGGAAGCAAGAAGTTAGCCCCAACGTTAGCCCCCTAACTTGGAGGCTAACGTTGGAACTTGAAATTTCCTCCCTGGCCATCCCACGTTTGCGCCAACGTTAGCCCCCTAACTTGGAGGCTAACGTTGGCACATGAATTCCTCCCTGGCCATCCAACGTTTGCGCCAACGTTAGCCCCCTAACTTGGAGGCTAACGTTGGCACATGAAGACATAAGGGAGAAGGGCCAACGTTTGCGCCAACGTTAGCCCCCTAACTTGGAGGCTAACGTTGGCACATGAAGACATAAGGGAGAAGGGCTAACGTTGGCACATGAAGACATAAGGGAGAAGGGCCAACGTTTGCGCCAACGTTAGCCCCCTAACTTGGAGGCTAACGTTGGCGCCACTAGCACCAAGGGAAGGCCAACGTTAGGGTCAAAGTTAGACCCCTAACGTTGGCACCAACGTCCAAACCAGAAAAATGTGCCAACTGATATGAAAAGTTGGAGCCAAAGTTAGACCCCTAACTTTGGCTCAAACTTTTGGTCCAACTTTTGCTAACCTCAAAACCGGTTCAATTGGTTCACTTTGGTTCTTCTTCAAACTTCAAGAGCAATCAACCAAGGCCTCTTTCAACCCAATTCCACCAAGAGCAAAGGCCCAACTCAAGGCTTGAAGATCATTTGAAGAAAGTGTATAAATAGGATAGAATTCAAGTTCTTCGGGGAGCTTTCCTTTTGGAATTTTCATAATAGTTTTCGGAGAGCTTTTGTTACTAAGTGAACTTTAATTTCTTTGTTTTCATTACTTTCAATTTCATTTTACACTTGTCTTGGATCTTGGATTGGAGAATTGAAGAAATTCTGTTTCAATCTCAATCTTGGATCTCTCTGTTTCTTTACTGTTAATTGAATTCCATTTCCGGTTCATTGTTCTTCCTCTTTTCTTTGCAATTTACATTTTCCTTGCAATTGTTCTTGTTGGATCTAGGAAGGCATTGAGATCTAGACTTGGTTTTCTAGTCTCTGGGTCCTGAGATCCAAATCCCCAATTTACATTCTGTTTCTTTCCTTTCTATGTTCATTTACTTTTCTGCTTCATATCCGGTTCAATCCCAATTCCCTTTCCCTCTTCTGTTTGATGCAATTTAATTTTTCCTTGTTTAATTTCTGCAAATCCACATCCCAATCCCCTTTACATTTCAAGCAATTTACATTCCTTGCACTTTAAGATTCCGCAATTTACATTTCTTGCACTTTAAGTTTCTGCCATTTAATTTCTTGTTCTTTAAGTTTCAGCAATTTATGTCTTGTTCTCTTTACTTCAATGCAATTTAATTCTGTAAGTCACAAAACCATCAACCAAATCTTGATTCGCTTGACTAAATCAACCACTAAACTAAAATTGCTCAATCCTTCAATCCCTGTGGGATCGACCTCACTCCCGTGAGTTATTATTACTTGATGCGACCCGGTGCACTTGCCGGTTAGATTTGGGTGTTTTGGGAGAGATTTATTTTTCCTACAAAATATCTCATCATGTATTAACAAACACAGTAAATAAAAGAAAGCATTTAAAACAAGGAAATGACTAAAAACAAAGAGAAAACTAAAATTGTCTAACTAAAAGAAAGATAACAATGCAAAGAACATTATGATTATGCAAACAAGTGGTGTTGTTGAATGATTTGCATAGAAAAATAAGTGGCACACCAAACTTAGAATCTTGGTGTGTCACTTTCATTTTTTTGATTTGATGCAATCATCCAAAAAGATTGAAAACAATTTGTTGCAAGGCAACACCAAACTTAGAATGTGATCATATGCCATTTTATTGAAATTTAAACAAAGCAAGGAGAAGAAATGTACCTACTGTCTACCTGTTCTTTACTTTCTTCCTCCTCTTCCAATTTGTTAAGAGAAATGACTTCAAAGGAGGAGAAGTTTCAGCTACTGTCCCTTGCCTTGGTCTTTCCTCAGCAAGCTTCCTTTTGCAAATGGCTTGATTGATCTTGCTTGCTGGATCAGGGACAGGATTGGTGCTCTTGTTAGTTGCCTTCACTTCTTTGAATCCAAGTCTTGGTTGCTGTGTGATTATTGGAGTTTTGTATTCATCCAGAGCCTTTTGAATCGGTGGTTCCATGAACTCTTCCTCACTTGAGTGTAAATTTTCTGGAATGACTTCCTCACTTTCTTGCTTCTCCACTCCTTCCTTTGCACTCAACATTTGCTTTAATAGCTCTTTCATGGAGGAGGTTTGTTGATCTTCCCAAGCTTTCTTCATCTCCTCTTCATACCTTTCAATCATGGATTCAAGTGTTGAGGCGTTTTGGTCCAGGGGGTTTGAGGAGGTTGTGAGTGTTCAGGTTCTTTTGTCACCTCAAGTGCAGTTTCATTTTCAGCTATTTCCACCACCTCTTTCTTTTTCACTAAGAATTCACTTGACTCAGTAGCCTCTTCCTCTTGTTTTTCCTTCTTCTTCATTGCACTCAACAATTTGCCTAACTGTACTCCCATGCTTTTGATGGAGTTCTCTTGTTCTTTCTGGTATTTCTCTTTCTCCTCCGCAAGTCTTTTGAGCATGGACTCAAGATTTGAGAGTCTTTGGTTCATGGAAGTTTGTGTGGGTGGTGAGTTTTGGCAAGGATTTTTTGTGGAGACAAAGTCCAGTGATGATGAATTTTCAGATGAAAAACTAGAAGGTGAGGTTGGAAAATTTTGTATAAGTGAATTGATAGTACGTTCGAGTGAAGATGGCTCTTGATAAGTGGAATATGGGCTCTCGAATGTTTTCTGGTTTTGCTCCCCCCAACCATCATTAGAATAGCAACTTGCATCATTTTGTGGTGGAGGAAGATATCCCATAAGATTTTCTTGCTCATCTTGTGTCTCTGAAGCAAATCTCCATGAATTGGAGTGCTCAGAATGTGTATTCTGTTGGTGATATTCCCAGCCACCATTAGAGATTGGTGATGGTGGGTAATATCCCATAAAATTTGTTTGATCATAAGATGAGTTGAACTCCATTTGAATTTTGTAAAACACAACACCAAATAAAATTGAAATTCATGTTTCAGATGATATTTACTTAGTGAGGCAAAAACACAAACACCTTGGTTTCAAGAACAAAAACAAAGAAAATGCTTAATCTAGACTTCTCACCCACTTAATCATTGTTGATCTAAATCAATCCCCGGCAACGGCGCCAAAAATTTGATGGGAAAATTTGTGGAAAAACGAATTTCCAAAACACCCAAAACTCACCGGCAAGTATACCGGGTCGTATCAAGTAGTAAAACTCACTTAGAGTGAGGTCGATCCCACAGGGATTGATGGATCAAGCAACTTTAGTGGGTGATTAGTTTAGTCAAGCTAACATTGAAGTGAAATTTGATGGAATGTAGCCAACAGAAAGTAAATGGCAGTGAATTAAAAGTTGCAGAAAGTAAATGAGCATAAACGTAAAGGGCAAGGAATGTAAATTGGCAAAATCTTAAATGACAAGAAATGTAAATTGCAAGAATCTTAAATGACAAGAAATGTAAATTGCATGAAATATAAAGGGGAGTGGGTGCTGGAAATGTAAAATTCAACAGGAAAGTGTAAATAGCAATCAAACAGAGAAGTAAAAGATGCAGCAGATTCAAACAGATTTAGAAAATCACTTGAAAAGTCAAAATAGAAAGCAGCTTGGCTCAATTGCAAAATCTAAATGAGAGGTTGAAGATCTCAGGAGCTCAATGAGACTAGAAAACAAGTCTAGATATCAATCCCTTCCTTGATCCAAATTTAGAATTCAATTGCAAGAAAAGTAAAGATCAAGCAGTAGAAGAAGCAAAACCAAATTCAATTTCCAAAAGTTGCAGTAAAGTGAGACAGAGAGATCTCAAGGTGAGATTGAGACAGAATTTCCTCAATTCTTCAACCCAAGATTCAAAACAAAAAGGAAAAAAACTAAAAGAGAGAGAGCTCTCTAACTCCCTCGTGGAGCCAGCCTCTCTACTCTCTAATGGAGCTCGCCTTATATAGGCTTTTACAAAATGAAAATGAAAAATGAAAATAGTATTTACAAAATAAAATTCCTAATCTAGCTTCTCTGTGTGCCTTTGAGTCATGTGGGCTTTGCTTGCTTTGGAGTGGAATTGGGTTGAAGATGGATCCGGATGGCATTGGTCTTGAGAAGAAATCCGCTTGAAATTTGGACTTTGGAATATTCACGTTTGAGTCAACGTTTGAGGCAAACGTTGGCTCAAACGTCTTCGTGAAGGCATTATGCAGAATGGTCATTTTGCTGTCACTCACGTTTGGGTTCACGTTTGAGGTCAAACGTGAGCTCAAATGTGATCTCCTCCAAGGCATTCTTTGGCCAAAGTTTGACCTCACGTTTGAGGCAAACGTTGGCGCAAACGTGGGCTCCCCTCCAAGGCATCCATCTAGCAACATTTGGTCCTTAAAGATGCCTTTCACTCATGCCTCAATTTCGTGCCAAATATGGATTTCCATATATCGTTGGAAAGCTCTAAATGTCAGATTTCTAACCCAACTGGAATCATCTTAATCGGACATCTACAACTCAAGTTATGCTCCTTTGAAGGGGACAAGGTCACTAGTGTTGCTGTCACTCACGTTTGACCCCACGTTTGAGGTCAAACGTGAACGCAAACGTTGGAAACATTGCCAGTTTTGGAGGCTCGAACGTGCTGTTCACCCCATACTATTATACATCGTTGGAAAGCCCTGAATGTCTACTTTCCAATGCAATTGGAAGCGCATCATTTGGAGCTCCACAGCTCGAGTTATACTTCATCGAAGGTGTAGAGGTCAGTTGGCCTCACTGCAGGTTACCACCATGTTCGTTTATGCACATTTCGGGGCAGTTTTCTCCCTCAATTTAAGTGTCCACCATGCAGTGCCATATATGCTTGGAAAGCTCTCGATTCCTACTTTCCATTGCTTTTTGAATTACCTCATTTGGAGCTCTGTAGCTCAAGTTATTCTTGTTGGAAGTATACCCCTTCAGGCTGTGGGGAGCAACATTTCCCAAGGTATTCCTTAGCCAACGTTTGACCTCACGTTTGAGGCAAACGTTGGCGCAAACGTTGAGCTCCTGGGTGGCTGTGCTGATGAAGCTTACTTGATTTGGTCATGGGCCACGCTTTTAAAAGCGTGGCCTAAGGCTCCAAAGTGTGCTCCAACTTCAAAGTGTGCCCCAAAATTCCTCTTTTCTTCTTTTAAGCTTATTTTGTGCTATTTTGCTTCTTTTTCAACTTATTTCCTGCAAAATTTATAAAATCAAAAGATCAAGGAAATATACCATTTAAGCACAAAAGAATGCAATATTTAAGCACTAATTATCAATTACTTGTATGAAAAAGCATAGAAAAACATGACATGGTGACATGTCATCACTTTTGCGGCACTTGTTCACAAATTAAGAATAAATTAATAAAAAAAATTTAAAATTTTAATTTTTTAATTTTTTGGATATTTTTAGAATTTTTTATTTTTTTATAATTAGAAAAAAAATTTTATTTTTTTATTTTTTAAGAAATTTTAAATTTTAATTTTTTATTTTTTGGATATTGTTGGAATCTTTTATTTTTTACAATCAGAAAAAAATTTAATTTTTTAGTTTAAAAATTAAAAAAAATAAATTTACAGATCTGTTATTTACCAAATATTGATGGACTTTATTTTCATGTTCTAATTTAAATAAAAAAATTAATCATATAATTTTAAAATTAAAAAATAAAAAATTTATTTTTTTAATTTTTTTTTTTTAAAATATTTTTTTATCTTTTTATTCACCGGTTAAGACTACACCCTAACAGTTGACTTTTTTTGCTGCACTTGTTCACAAATTAAGAATAGATTAATTTAAAAAATTTAAAATTTTATTTTTTTATTTTTTGGAAAATTTGGAATATTTTTGTTTTTTTACAATTAGAAAAAACTTTATTTTTTAAGTTTAAAAATTAAAAAAATAAATTTACAACTCTGTTATTTAACAGATATTATTGGACTTTATTTTATTTTTCTAATTGAAATAAAAAAACTAATCATATAATTTAAAAATTCAAAAATAAAAAATTTAGTTTTTTAAAATTTTTAATTTTTTTAAAATATTTTTTATTTTTTTATTCTCCGGATAATGCTGCACTCAGAAAATTGACTTTTTTTTGCTGCACTTTTTCACAAAATAAGAATAGATTAATTTAAAAAAATTTAAAATTTTCTATTTTTCAATTTTTTTAGTTTTTGAATATTGTTGGAATTTTTTATTTTTCTACTATTAGAAAAAAATTTATGTTTTAGTTTAAAACTTTAAACAAAAATAAAAAATTTACAGATTTGTTGTTTAATAGATATTGCTAAACTTTATTTAATTTTCTTATTTAAATAAAAACATTTAATAATATAATTTAAAAATTAAAAAATAAAAAATTTAGTTTTTAAAATTTTTTTTAAGAATATTTTTTATTTTTTATTCACTGGATAATGCATCACACGGACAGTTGACTTTCTTTTGCGGCACTTGTTCACAAATTAAGAATAAATTAATAAAAAAAATTTAAAATTTTAATTTTTTAATTTTTTGGATATTTTTAGAATTTTTTATTTTTTTATAATTAGAAAAAAAATTATTTTTTAGTTTAAAAATAAAAAAAATAAATTTACAGATCTGTTATTTACCAGAATATGCTAGACTTTATTTTATATTTCTAATAAAAATAAAAAAAATTAATCATATAATTTAAAAATTAAAAAATAAAAAATTTAGTTTTTTAAAATGTTTAATTTTTTAAAATTTTTTTATCTTTTTATTCATCAGATAATGCTACGACCAGACAGTTGACTTTTTTTGCTGCACTTATTCACAAATTAAGAATAAATTAATTTAAAAAGTTTAAAATTTTAATTTTTTTTATTTTTTAGATATCATTGGAATTTTTATTTTTTTAAATTAGAAAAAATTATTTTTTTAGTTTAAAATTAAAAAAAAATTAAATTTACTAATCTGTTATTTACCAAATATTGTGGACTTTATTTTATTTTTCTAATTTATATAAAAAATTAATCATATAATTTAAAAATTTAGAAATAAAAAATTTATTTTTTTAAAAATTTTAATATTTTTAAAAATATTTTTTATCTTTTTATTCACCGAATAATGCTACACCCAGATAGTTAACTTTTTTTTTGCTCCACTTGTTCACAAACTAAGAATAAATTAATTTAAAAAATTTTAAATTTTTATTTTTTGGATAATATTGGAATCTTTTATTTTTTACAATCAGAAAAAAATTTAATTTTTTAGTTTAAAAATTAAAAAAATAAATTTACAGATCTGTTATTTACCAAATATTGATGGACTTTATTTTCTTGTTCTAATTTAAATAAAAAAATTAATCATATAATTTTAAAATTCAAAAATAAATTTTTTTTTTAATTTTTATTTTTTTAAAAATATTTTTTTATCTTTTTATTCACCGGATAAGACTACAGCTTGACAGTTGACTTTTTTTGCTGCACTTGTTCACAAATTAAGAATAGATTAATTTATAAAATTTTTAAAATTTTATTTTTTTATTTTTTGGAAAATTTGGAATTTTTTATTTTTTTACAATTAGAAAAATTTTATTTTTTAAGTTTAAAAATTAAAAAAATAAATTTACAACTCTGTTATTTAATAGATATTATTGGACTTTATTTTATTTTCTAATTGAAATAAAAAAATTAATCATATAATTTAAAAATTCAAAAATAAAAAATTTAGTTTTTTAAAATTTTTAATTTTTTTAAAATAATTTTTATTTTTTTATTCTCCAGATAATGCTGCACTCAGAAAATTTACTTTTTTTTGCTGCACTTGTTCACAAAATAAGAATAGATTAATTTAAAAAAATTTCAAATTTTCTATTTTTCAATTTTTTTAGTTTTTGAATATTGTTGGAATTTTTTATTTTTCTACTATTAGAAAAAAATTTATGTTTTAGTTTAAAACTTTAAACAAAAATAAAAAATTTACAGATTTGTTGTTTAATAGATATTGCTAAACTTTATTTAATTTTCTTATTTAAATAAAAACATTTAATAATATAATTTAAAAATTAAAAAATAAAAAATTTAGTTTTTTAAAATTTTTTATTTTTTTAAGAATATTTTTTATTTTTTTTCACTGGATAATGCATCACACGGACAATTGACTTTCTTTTGCGGCACTTGTTCACAAATTAAGAATAAATTAATAAAAAAAATTTAAAATTTTTATTTTTTTATTTTTTGGATATTTTTAGAATTTTTTATTTTTTACAATTAGAAAAAAATTGTTTTTTTAGTTTAAAAATAAAAAAATAAATTTACAGATCTGTTATTTACCAGAATATGCTAGACTTTATTTTATATTTCTAATAAAAATAAAAAAATTAATCATATAATTTAAAAATTAAAAAATAAAAAATTTAGTGTTTTAAAATGTTTAATTTTTTAAAATTTTTTTATCTTTTTATTCATCGGATAATGCTACGACCAGACAGTTGACTTTTTTTGCTGCACTTATTCACAAATTAAGAATAAATTAATTTAAAAAATTTAAAATTTTAATTTTTTTATTTTTTATATATCATTGGAATTTTTATTTTTTTAAAATTAGAAAAAAATTATTTTTTTAGTTTAAAATTAAAAAAATTAAATTTACTAATCTGTTATTTACCAGATATTGCTAGACTTTATTTTATTTTTCTAATTTATATAAAAAACTAATCATATAATTTAAAAATTGAGAAATAAAAAATTTATTTTTTTAAAAATTTTAATATTTTTTAAAATATTTTTTATCTTTTTATTCACCGAATAATGCTACACCTGGATAGTTAACTTTTTTTTGCTCCACTTGTTCACAAATTAAGAATAAATTAATTTAAGAAATTTTAAATTTTAATTTTTTATTTTTTGGATATTGTTGGAATCTTTTATTTTTTACAATCAGAAAAAAAATTTAATTTTTTAGTTTAAAAATTAAAAAAAATAAATTTACAAATCTGTTATTTACCAAATATTGATGGACTTTAGTTTCATGTTCTAATTTAAATAAAAAAATTAATCATATAATTTTAAAATTCAAAAATAAAAAATTTATTTTTTTTAATTTTTATTTTTTTAAAATATTTTTTTAACTTTTTATTCACCGGATAAGACTACACCCTGACAGTTGACTTTTTTTGCTGCACTTGTTCACAAATTAAGAATAGATTAATTTAAAAAATTTAAAATTTTATTTTTTTATTTTTTGGAAAATTTGGAATTTTTTTGTTTTTTACAATTAGAAAAAACTTTATTTTTTAAGTTTAAAAATTAAAAAAATAAATTTACAACTCTGTTATTTAACAGATATTATTGGACTTTATTTTATTTTTCTAATTGAAATAAAAAATTAATCATATAAATTAAATTTTCAAAAATAAAAATTTAGTTTTTTAAAATTTTTAATTTTTTAAAACATTTTTATTTTTTTATTCTCCGGATAATGCTGCACTTAGAAAATTGACTTTTTTTGCTGCACTTGTTCACAAAATAAGAATAGATTAATTTAAAAAAATTTAAAATTTTCTATTTTTCAATTTTTTTAGTTTTTGAATATTGTTGGAATTTTTTATTTTTCTACTATTAGAAAAAAATTTATGTTTTAGTTTAAAACTTTAAACAAAAATAAAAAATTTACAGATTTGTTGTTTAATAGATATTGCTAAACTTTATTTAATTTTCTTATTTAAATAAAAATATTTACTAAAATAATTTAAAAATTAAAAAAAATAAAAAATTTAGTTTTTAAAATTTTTTTTAAGAATATTTTTTATTTTTTATTCACTGGATAATGCATCACACGGACAGTTGACATTCTTTTGCGGCACTTGTTCACAAATTAAGAATAAATTAATAAAAAAAATTTTAAAATTTTAATTTTTTAATTTTTTGGATATTTTTAGAATTTTTTATTTTTTTATAATTAGAAAAAAATTGTTTTTTTAGTTTAAAAATAAAAAAATAAATTTACAGATCTGTTATTTACCAGAATATGCTAGACTTTATTTTATATTTCTAATAAAAATAAAAAAATTAATCATATAATTTAAAAATTAAAAAATAAAAAATTTAGTTTTTTAAAATGTTTTAATTTTTTAAAATTTTTTTTATCTTTTTATTCATCGGATAATGCTACGACCAGACAGTTGACTTTTTTTGCTGCACTTATTCACAAATTAAGAATAAATTAATTTAAAAAATTTAAAATTTTAATTTTTTTATTTTTTAGATATCATTGGAATTTTTATTTTTTTTAAATTAGAAAATATTATTTTTTTAGTTTAAAATTAAAAAAAATTAAATTTACTAATCTGTTATTTACCAGATATTGCTGGACTTTATTTTATTTTTCTAATTTATATAAAAAATTAATCATATAATTTAAAAATTGAGAAATAAAAAATTTATTTTTTTAAAAATTTTAATATTTTAAAAATATTTTTTATCTTTATATTGATGGACTTTATTTTCTTGTTCTAATTTAAATAAAAAAATTAATCATATAATTTTAAAATTCAAAAATAAAAAATTTATTTTTTTTAAATTTTTATTTTTTTTAAAATATTTTTTTATCTTTTTATTCACCGGATAAGACTACACCTTGACAGTTGACTTTTTTTGCTGCACTTGTTCACAAATTAAGAATAGATTAATTTAAAAAATTTAAAATTTTATTTTTTTATTTTTTGGAAAATTTGGAATTTTTTATTTTTTTACAATTAGAAAAAACTTTATTTTTTAAGTTTAACAATTAAAAAAATAAATTTACAACTCTGTTATTTAACAGATATTATTGGACTTTATTTTATTTTTCTAATTGAAATAAAAAAAATAATCATATAATTTAAAATTTCAAAAATAAAAAGTTTATTTTTCTATAATTTTTAATTTTTTTAAAAATATTTTTTATTTTTTTATTCTCTAGATAATGCTGCACTCAAAAAATTGTCTTTTTTTGCTGCAATTGTTCACAAAATAAGAATAAATTAATTTAAAAATATAAAATTTTTTATTTTTCAATTTTTTTAGTTTTAGAATATTTTTGGAATTTTTTATTTTTCTTCTATTAGAAAAAAAATTATTTTTTAGTTTAAAACTTTAAACAAAAATAAAAAATTTACATATCTTTTGTTTATTGGATATTGCCGAACTTTATTTTATTCTTCTAATTTAAATAAAAAATATTTAATAATATAATTTAAAAATGAAAAATAAAAAATTTACTTTTTTAAAATTTTTAATTTTTTTAAAATATTTTTTTATCTTTTTATTCACCGGATAAGACTACACCCAGACAGTTGACTTTTTTTGCTGCACTTGTTCACAAATTAAGAATAGATTAATTTAAAAAATTTAAAATTTTAATTTTTTTCATTTTTTGAATAATTTGGAATTTTTTATTTTTTATACAATTAGAAAAAAATTATTTTTTAAGTTTAAAAATTAAAAAAATAAATTTTCAACTCTGTCATTTAACAGATATTGATGGACTTTATTTTATTTTTCTAATTGAAATAAAAAAATTATTCATATAATTTAAATTTTCAAAAATAAAAATTTAGTTTTTTAAAATTTTTAATTTTTTAAAATATTTTTATTTTTTTATTCTCCGGATAATGCTGCACTCAGAAAATTTACTTTTTTTTGCTGCACTTGTTCACAAAATAAGAATAGATTAATTTAAAAAAAATTTAAAATTTTCTATTTTTCAATTTTTTTAGTTTTTGAATATTGTTGGAATTTTTTATTTTTCTACTATTAGAAAAAAAATTATGTTTTAGTTTAAAACTTTAAACAAAAATAAAAAATTTACAGATTTGTTGTTTAATAGATATTGCTAAACTTTATTTAATTTTTCTTATTTAAATAAAAAACATTTAATAATATAATTTAAAAATTAAAAAAACTAAAAAATTTAGTTTTTTAAAATTTTTTATTTTTTTAAGAATATTTTTTATTTTTTATTCACGGGATAATGCATCACATGGACAGTTGACTTTCTTTTGCTGCACTTGTTCACAAATTAAGAATAAATTAATAAAAAAAAATTTAAAATTTTAATTTTTCTATTTTTTGGATATTTTTAGAATTTTTTATTTTTTTACAATTAGAAAAAAAATTATTTTTTTAGTTAAAAATAAAAAAAATAAATTTACAGATCTGTTATTTACCAGAATATGCTAGACTTTATTTTATATTTCTAATAAAAATAAAAAAAATTAATCATATAATTTAAAAATTCAAAAATAAAAAATTTACTTTTTTAAAATTTTTAATTTTTTTATCTTTTTATTCACCGGATAATGCTACAACCAGACAGTTGACTTTTTTTTGCTACACTTATTCACAAATTAAGAATAAATTAATTTAAAAAATTTAAAATTTTAATTTTTTTATTTTTTAGATATCATTGGAATTTTTTCTTTTTTTAAAATTAGAACAAAAATTTATTTTTTTAGTTTAAAATTAAAAAAAATTAAATTTACTAATCTGTTATTTACGAGATATTGCTGGACTTTATTTTATTTTTCTAATTTATATAAAAAATTAATCCTATAATTTAAAAATTCAGAAATAAAAATTTATTTTTTAAAAAATTTTAATATTTTTAAAAATATTTTTTTATCTTTTTATTCACCGAATAATGCTACACCCGGATAGTTAACTTTTTTTTTGCTCCACTTGTTCACAAATTAAGAATAAATTAATTTAAACAATTTTAAATTTTAATTTTTTATTTTTTGGATATTGTTGGAATCTTTTATTTTTTACAATGAGAAAAAAAAACTATTTTTTTAGTTTAAAAATTAAAAAAAATAAATTTACAAATCTGTTATTTACCAATTATTGATGGACTTTATTTTCTTGTTCTAATTTAAATAAAAAAATTAATCATATAATTTTAAAATTCAAAAATAAAAAATTTATTTTTTTAAAATTTTTAATTTTTTTAAAAATATTTTTTTATCTTTTTATTCATCAGATAAGACTACACCCTGACAGTTGACTTCATTTGCTGCACTTGTTCACAAATTAAGAATAGATTAATTTAAAAATTTAAAATTTTATTTTTTTATTTTTTGGATAATTTGGAATTTTTTATTTTTTTACAATTAGAAAAAAATTTATTTTTTAAGTTTAAAAATTAAAAAAATAAATTTACAACTCTATTATTTAATAGATATTGTTGGACTTTATTTTATTTTTCTAATTGAAATAAAAAAATTAATCATATAATTTAAAATTTCAAAAATAAAGAGTTTATTTTTCTAAAATTTTTAATTTTTTTAAAAATATTTTTTATTTTTTTATTCTTCGGATAATGCTGTACTAAAAAAATTGTCTTTTTTTGCTGCACTTGTTTACAAAATAAGAATAAATTAATTTAAAAATATAAAATTTTTTATTTTTCAATTTTTTTAGTTTTTGAATATTGTTGGAATTTTTTATTTTTCTACTATTAGAAAAAAATTTATGTTTTAGTTTAAAACTTTAAACAAAAATAAAAAATTTACAGATTTGTTGTTTAATAGATATTGCTAAACTTTATTTAATTTTCTTATTTAAATAAAAACATTTAATAATATAATTTACAAATTAAAAAATAAAAAATTTAGTTTTTTAAAATTTTTTATTTTTTTAAGAATATTTTTTATTTTTTTTCACTGGATAATGCATCACACGGACAATTGACTTTCTTTTGCGGCACTTGTTCACAAATTAAGAATAAACTAATAAAAAAATTTAAAATTTTAATTTTTTTTATTTTTTGGATATTTTTAGAATTTTTTATTTTTTACAATTAGAAAAAAATTGTTTTTTTAGTTTAAAAATAAAAAAAATAAATTTACAGATCTGTTATTTACCAGAATATGCTAGACTTTATTTTATATTTCTAATAAAAATAAAAAAATTAATCATATAATTTAAAAATTAAAAAATAAAAAATTTAGTGTTTTAAAATGTTTAATTTTTTAAAATTTTTTTATCTTTTTATTCATCGGATAATGCTACGACCAGATAGTTGACTTTTTTTGCTGCACTTATTCACAAATTAAGAATAAATTAATTTAAAAAATTTAAAATTTTAATTTTTTTATTTTTTAGATATCATTGGAGTTTTTATTTTTTTTAAATTAGAAAAAAATTATTTTTTAGTTTAAAATTAAAATAAATTAAATTTACTAATCTGTTATTTACCAGATATTGCTGGACTTTATTTTATTTTTCTAATTTATATAAAAAATTAATCATATAATTTAAAAATTGAGAAATAAAAAATTTATTTTTTTAAAAATTTTAATATTTTTAAAAATATTTTTTATCTTTTTATGCACCGAATAATGCTACACCCGGATAGTTAACTTTTTTTTTGCTCCACTTGTTCACAAATTAAGAATAAATTAATTTAAGAAATTTTAAATTTAAATTTTTTATTTTTTGGATATTGTTGGAATCTTTTATTTTTTACAATCAGAAAAAAAATTTAATTTTTTAGTTTAAAAATTAAAAAAAATAAATTTACAGATCTGTTATTTACCAAATATTGATGGACTTTATTTTCATGTTCTAATTTAAATAAAAAAATTAATCATATAATTTTAAAATTCAAAAATAAAAAATTTATTTTTTTTAATTTTTATTTTTTTAAAATATTTTTTTATCTTTTTATTCACCGGATAAGACTACACCCTGACAGTTGACTTTTTTTGCTGCACTTGTTCACAAATTAAGAATAGATTAATTAAAAAAATTTAAAATTTAATTTTTTTATTTTTTGGAAAATTTGGAATTTTTTTGTTTTTTTACAATTAGAAAAAACTTTATTTTTTAAGTTTAAAAATTAAAAAAATAAATTTACAACTCTGTTATTTAACAGATATTATTGGACTTTATTTTATTTTTCTAATTGAAATAAAAAAATTAATCATATAATTTAAAAATTCAAAAATAAAAAATTTAGTTTTTTAAAATTTTTAATTTTTTTAAAATATTTTTTATTTTTTTATTCTCCGGATAATGCTGCACTCAGAAAATTGACTTTTTGTGCTACACTTGTTCACAAAATAAGAATAGATTAATTTAAAAAAATTTAAAATTTTCTATTTTTCAATTTTTTTAGTTTTTGAATATTGTTGGAATTTTTTATTTTTCTACTATTAGAAAAAAAATTTATGTTTTAGTTTAAAACTTTAAACAAAAATAAAAAATTTACAGATTTGTTGTTTAATAGATATTGCTAAACTTTATTTAATTTTCTTATTTAAATAAAAACATTTAATAATATAATTTAAAAATTAAAAAAATAAAAAATTTAGTTTTTAAAATTTTTTTAAGAATATTTTTTATTTTTTATTCACTGGATAATGCATCACACGGACAGTTGACTTTCTTTTGCGACACTTGTTCACAAATTAAGAATAAATTAATAAAAAAAATTTAAAATTTTAATTTTTTAATTTTTTGGATATTTTTAGAATTTTTTATTTTTTTATAATTAGAAAAAATTGTTTTTTTAGTTTAAAAATAAAAAAAATAAATTTACAGATCTGTTATTTACCAGAATATATTAGACTTTATTTTATATTTCTAATAAAAATAAAAAAATTAATCATATAATTTCAAAATTAAAAAATAAAAAATTTAGTTTTTTAAAATGTTTAATTTTTTAAAATTTTTTTATCTTTTTATTCATCGGATAATGCTACGACCAGACAGTTGACTTTTTTTGCTGCACTTATTCACAAATTAAGAATAAATTAATTTAAAAAATTTAAAATTTTAATTTTTTTATTTTTTAGATATCATTGGAGTTTTTATTTTTTTTAAATTAGAAAAAAATTATTTTTTAGTTTAAAATTAAAATAAATTAAATTTACTAATCTGTTATTTACCAGATATTGCTGGACTTTATTTTATTTTTCTAATTTATATAAAAAATTAATCATATAATTTAAAAATTGAGAAATAAAAAATTTATTTTTTTAAAAATTTTAATATTTTTAAAAATATTTTTTATCTTTTTATGCACCGAATAATGCTACACCCGGATAGTTAACTGTTTTTTTGCTCCACTTGTTCACAAATTAAGAATAAATTAATTTAAGAAATTTTAAATTTAAATTTTTTATTTTTTGGATATTGTTGGAATCTTTTATTTTTTACAATCAGAAAAAAAATTTAATTTTTTAGTTTAAAAATTAAAAAAAATAAATTTACAGATCTGTTATTTACCAAATATTGATGGACTTTATTTTCATGTTCTAATTTAAATAAAAAAATTAATCATATAATTTTAAAATTCAAAAATAAAAAATTTATTTTTTTTAAATTTTTATTTTTTTTAAAATATTTTTTTATCTTTTTATTCACCGGATAAGACTACACCTTGACAGTTGACTTTTTTTGCTGCACTTGTTCACAAATTAAGAATAGATTAATTTAAAAAATTTAAAATTTTATTTTTTTATTTTTTGGAAAATTTGGAATTTTTTATTTTTTTACAATTAGAAAAAACTTTATTTTTTAAGTTTAACAATTAAAAAAATAAATTTACAACTCTGTTATTTAACAGATATTATTGGACTTTATTTTATTTTTCTAATTGAAATAAAAAAATAATCATATAATTTAAAATTTCAAAAATAAAAAGTTTATTTTTCTAAAATTTTTAATTTTTTTAAAAATATTTTTTATTTTTTTATTCTCTAGATAATGCTGCACTCAAAAAATTGTCTTTTTTTGCTGCAATTGTTCACAAAATAAGAATAAATTAATTTAAAAATATAAAATTTTTTATTTTTCAATTTTTTTAGTTTTAGAATATTTTTGGAATTTTTTATTTTTCTTCTATTAGAAAAAATTTTTTTTTTAGTTTAAAACTTTAAACAAAAATAAAAAATTTACAGATCTTTTGTTTACTTGATATTGCCAAACTTTATTTTATTCTTCTAATTTAAGTAAAAAATATTTAATAATATAATTTTAAAATGAAAAATAAAAAATTTAGTTTTTTAAAATTTTTAATTTTTTTAAAATATTTTTTTATCTTTTTATTCACCGGATAAGAATACACCCAGACAGTTGACTTTTTTTGCTGCACTTGTTCACAAATTAAGAATAGATTAATTTAAAAAATTTAAAATTTTAATTTTTTTCATTTTTTGAATAATTTGGAATTTTTTATTTTTTATACAATTAGAAAAAAAATATTTTTTAAGTTTAAAAATTAAAAAAATAAATTTTCAACTCTATCATTTAACAGATATTGATGGACTTTATTTTATTTTTCTAATTGAAATAAAAAAATTATTCATATAATTTAAATTTTCAAAAATAAAAATTTAGTTTTTTAAAATTTTTAATTTTTTTAAAATATTTTTATTTTTTTATTCTCCGGATAATGCTGCACTCAGAAAATTTACTTTTTTTTGCTGCACTTGTTCACAAAATAAGAATAGATTAATTTAAAAAAAATTTAAAATTTTCTATTTTTCAATTTTTTTAGTTTTTGAATATTGTTGGAATTTTTTATTTTTCTACTATTAGAAAAAAAATTATGTTTTAGTTTAAAACTTTAAACAAAAATAAAAAATTTACAGATTTGTTGTTTAATAGATATTGCTAAACTTTATTTAATTTTTCTTATTTAAATAAAAAACATTTAATAATATAATTTAAAAATTAAAAAAACTAAAAAATTTAGTTTTTTAAAATTTTTTATTTTTTTAAGAATATTTTTTATTTTTTATTCACGGGATAATGCATCACACGGACAGTTGACTTTCTTTTGCTGCACTTGTTCACAAATTAAGAATAAATTAATAAAAAAAAATTTAAAATTTTAATTTTTCTATTTTTTGGATATTTTTAGAATTTTTTATTTTTTTACAATTAGAAAAAAAATTATTTTTTTAGTTAAAAATAAAAAAAATAAATTTACAGATCTGTTATTTACCAGAATATGCTAGACTTTATTTTATATTTCTAATAAAAATAAAAAAAATTAATCATATAATTTAAAAATTCAAAAATAAAAAATTTACTTTTTTAAAATTTTTAATTTTTTTATCTTTTTATTCACCGGATAATGCTACAACCAGACAGTTGACTTTTTTTTGCTACACTTATTCACAAATTAAGAATAAATTAATTTAAAAAATTTAAAATTTTAATTTTTTTATTTTTTAGATATCATTGGAATTTTTTCTTTTTTTAAAATTAGAACAAAAATTTATTTTTTTAGTTTAAAATTAAAAAAAATTAAATTTACTAATCTGTTATTTACGAGATATTGCTGGACTTTATTTTATTTTTCTAATTTATATAAAAAATTAATCCTATAATTTAAAAATTCAGAAATAAAAATTTATTTTTTAAAAAATTTTAATATTTTTAAAAATATTTTTTTATCTTTTTATTCACCGAATAATGCTACACCCGGATAGTTAACTTTTTTTTTGCTCCACTTGTTCACAAATTAAGAATAAATTAATTTAAACAATTTTAAATTTTAATTTTTTATTTTTTGGATATTGTTGGAATCTTTTATTTTTTACAATGAGAAAAAAAAACTATTTTTTTAGTTTAAAAATTAAAAAAAATAAATTTACAAATCTGTTATTTACCAATTATTGATGGACTTTATTTTCTTGTTCTAATTTAAATAAAAAAATTAATCATATAATTTTAAAATTCAAAAATAAAAAATTTATTTTTTTAAAATTTTTAATTTTTTTAAAAATATTTTTTTATCTTTTTATTCATCAGATAAGACTACACCCTGACAGTTGACTTCATTTGCTGCACTTGTTCACAAATTAAGAATAGATTAATTTAAAAATTTAAAATTTTATTTTTTTATTTTTTGGATAATTTGGAATTTTTTATTTTTTTACAATTAGAAAAAAATTTATTTTTTAAGTTTAAAAATTAAAAAAATAAATTTACAACTCTATTATTTAATAGATATTGTTGGACTTTATTTTATTTTTCTAATTGAAATAAAAAAATTAATCATATAATTTAAAATTTCAAAAATAAAGAGTTTATTTTTCTAAAATTTTTAATTTTTTTAAAAATATTTTTTATTTTTTTATTCTTCGGATAATGCTGTACTAAAAAAATTGTCTTTTTTTGCTGCACTTGTTTACAAAATAAGAATAAATTAATTTAAAAATATAAAATTTTTTATTTTTCAATTTTTTTAGTTTTAGAATATTGTTGGAATTTTTTATTTTTCTTCTATTAGAAAAAAATTTATTTTTTTGTTTAAAACTTTAAACAAAAATAAAAAATTTACAGATCTTTTGTTTACTGGATATTGCCTAACTTTATTTTATTTTTCTAATTTAAATAAAAAATATTTCATAATATAATTTAAAAATGAAAATAAAAAATTTAGTTTTTTAAAATTTTTAATTTTTTTAAAATATTTTTTTATCTTTTTATTCACCGGATAAGACTACACCCAAACATTTGACTTTTTTTGCTGCACTTGTTCACAAATTAAGAATAGATTAATTTAAAAATTTAAAATTTTAATTTTTTTATTTTTTGAATAATTTGGAGTTTTTTATTTTTTATACAATTAGAAAAAAATTATTTTTTAAGTTTAAAAATTAAAAAAATAAATTTTCAACTTTGTCATTTAACAGAAATTATTGGACTTTATTTTATTTTTCTAATTGAAATAAAAAAATTATTCATATAATTTAAATTTTCAAAAATAAAAATCAAGTTTTTTAAAATTTTTAATTTTTAAAAAATATTTTTTATTTTTTTATTCTCTGGATAATGCTGCACTCAGAAAATTGACTTTTTTTTGCTGCACTTGTTCACAAAATAAGAATAAATTAATTTAAAAAAATTTAAAATTTTGTATTTTTCAATTTTTTTAGTTTTTGAATATTGTTGGAATTTTTTATTTTTCTACTATTAGAAAAAAATTTATGTTTTAGTTTAAAACTTTAAACAAAAATAAAAAATTTACAGATTTGTTGTTTAATAGATATTGCTAAACTTTATTTAATTTTTCTTATTTAAATAAAAAACATTTAATAATATAATTTAAAAATTAAAAAATAAAAAATTTAGTTTTTTAAAATTTTTTATTTTTTTAAGAATATTTTTTATTTTTTATTCACGGGATAATGCATCACACAGACAGTTGACTTTCTTTTGCTGCACTTTGATGACAAGTCATCTTAGCCTAGTTTTACTAGTCTTTTTCTTTATTTTTATTAGGTTTTATGCACTTTCTTGCATTGTAAGTAAGTAATTTGGAGTGAAATTGCATGTTTTGTTAAATCAACCAACCACCCTTTAATTGATACAAAATCATGAGATTTTAAGCTAAAATTAATTGAATTATGAATGAATTTTAAACTTTGTGAATTTGGTGATACTTTGATTGGTTGATTTGATTACTTGTAGGTGAAGAAAGAAGAAAATAAGAATAGCGTGGCCTAAGGAGCGTGCCCAAAGGAAGCAAGAAGTGTGCCCAAGAGAAGAAAAGCGTAGTGATGTGTGGAAAACGATCCAACACAAAACTCACCGGCAAGTGTACCGGGTCGCATCAAGTAATAATAACTCACATGAGTGAGGTCGATCCCACAGGGATTGAAGGATTGAGCAATTTTAGTTTAGTAGTTGATTTAGTCAAGCGAATCAAGTATTGGTTGAGTGGTTTGTGCTTTGCAGAAACTAAATTGCATGAAATGTAAAAGGAGAGGGGAAATTTGCAGTAAACTAAAGAGCAGGAAAATAAAGGAGCTGAATCTTAAAGTGCAAGTAAATTAAATTACAGAAACTTAGATTGCAAGTAATGTAAATGGCAGAAGCTTAAAGTGCAAGAAACGTAAATTGCTTGAATTGTAGAAGGGATTGGGAGTTGGGATTGCAGAAATTAAACAAGAAAGAAGTAAATTGAAATTAAACAGAAGAGTAGAGAAAATTGAATTGCAGTGAAGTAGATCTTAAACAGAAGAGTAAAATGCTTTGAGAATTTAAAAACAGAGAAAGCAGTGCTTAATTTGCAGCAAAGTAAAAGTGGTTGAAGATCTCAGGGTGGAAGAGACTAGATAACAAGTCTAGATCTCAAATCCTTCCTTGATCCAACAAGAACAATTGCAAAAGGGAATGAAAAGTGAATTGCAGAAGTGTAGAAGAAGATGCAGTAAACAGCAAATGAAATTCAATTATGCAGAAGAAGTAAACAAGAGATCTCAAGGTGAGATTGAAACAGAAGTTCTTCAATTCTTCACCCAAGATCCAAAGCAAGAAAATAAAAGAGTGCTCAAGCAAGAACCAAGAAGAAGAGAGATCAATTCTCCTTCCCAGTTCTCAGAAATTACCAACTCAAAACCAAAAGTTCAGAATTAAAATGAAAGCTCAAAAAGGAAAATTCAAAGTAGAATCTAAAAGTGTCAAAAAAGTCCTAATTACATCAAACTAACTCCTATTTATACACTTTCTATTCTTGGATTTTGGAATTTGGGTGGACTTTTGATTTAGTGAAGAAATGAATTAAATTGGATTTTTAATCCAATTTTTAGCCCAAATGCACCTCCCAGGGGTAAGCTCAGTTGGAAAAACCAACTGAGCACTCAAGTGTGCTGCCCGTGTCAAGTGATGTGTGCGTCCCAGCCTTGGTGTGTTGCTTGACACTAGAGCTCAGTTGGAATTTTGAACTGAGCTCTATGTGTGTCAAAGTTGTGCGCTCCATGGCATCCTGGCCGTGTCAAGTGCGCGCTCAAAGCCCCCCCTTGGTGTCTTGGTCCGTGTTATGGTGTGGGGAGGATGGGATGTGGTGATGCTCAGTTGGAAAAACCAACTGAGCTTCCTTGGTGCAGCGCCTTGCCTTCAACCTCAAGGTCCCAGGTTCAAATCCTGGTGGGAGCAAGTGGAGGAAATCTTGAAGCTAATTTCCTTGGATGAGTGGGTGCTCCTCCTTATGTTTCAAGGAATTCCCAAGTTCGAATCCTAGAGGAAGCATTTTAGTTCATTTCTTTGCAAGCTGAATGGCGCTCATCCCTTGTGTTTCAAAGAATTTCCAAGTTCGAGTCCTAGAGGAAGCGTTTTGGCTTTTTTTTCATGATTTTCCTTATGCCTAGCAATATAATGTAGCGCTCAGTTAAGTAAAGCAACTGAGCGCCCTTGCCTCCTTGGAGTAGCGCCTTCCTTTCATCCTTCAGGTGCAAGGTTCAAGCCTTAGTGAATGCTTTTTTGGCCAATTTTTCTTGTTCCGATAAAGTTAACTTAGTTAACTGAGCTTTGTACCATTTCCTTCCCCTTTCATTCCTTGTGAAGCTCAGTTTACTTTTCCAACTTAGCTTCCATTCTTCCTTGATTTTTTTGCCACGCTTTTCTTCTCTTGGCATGCTTATTGCTTCCTTTGGGCACATTCTTTAGGCCACACTTTTCTTATTTTCTTCTTTCTTCACCTACAAGCAATCAAAACAACCAATCAAAGTATCACTAAATTCACAAGGTTTATAAATCATTAAAATTCAATTAAATTTAGCTTAAACCTCATGATTTAACATCAATTACATGGTGGTTGATTGATTCAAAGAAGTCATGCATTTTTAATCCAAATTACTTTCTTAGAATGCAAGAAAGTGCATAAAACCTAATAAAAACAAAGAAAAAGGCTAGTGAAACTAGGCTAAGATGACTTATCATCACAACACCAAACTTAAACCTTGCTTGTCCCCAAGCAAGCAGTAAAACATAAGGAAAATTACTAGAAGCAGAGAAGTGTATAAGCCTTTTATTAGAATACATTGAATACTGGTAAATGGGATTTTTATGCATGGTATCTTAGGGATTTTTATTCTGGGGCTGAGACATCAACATTCTTTTGGATCCTTACTTGAATTACACAAAAAAATGAGACTTGTTATTGCTTGGGATTTTTTTTTTCTTGGCTGAGGCTTAATGCTATGTGGTAAGGCAACTTTTTAGAGTAAGCTTTCAGCCAACATTCCCGCCCCAGTTGGTTCAAGATGCTAGGTGTTGAAACACCCCTATGGGCTTACTTGCTCAAGCCTCTCCTTAGCACACACACATCACAGGCATTTAGCTTATTTTGTTCATCTCTGTTTGTTCTTTGGAAATTGATGCCCAGCACCTCTTTGGGTTACTAAATGCTTTGTCTCAAAGTAGCTCTTGATGGTGGACTTTCGGTTGGCAATCCCGGGTTAGTTAACCCAAGTTACCGGGTGATGAAGCACCCCTTAGAACCTAGTTATCCAAGCTTATCTTTGTACAAGAACATCACAGGCATTTATCCAAATTTGCAGCCATTGGTGCCTAGCCTTGTGTATTTCTTTTTGCTTCTTTCTTTTGCATTTTTCTCTTTCATTTTGGACCTTTTTCATTTGTCAAGTCTCATGAAATGTAACTCAAGTTTATATCACAAAGTCATGCCAGCATTCAGCCTTATTTATAAATCACCTAATGAACCAGCACATACCACCACATAATCTTATTTTGTCTCATATCATACCAGACTTTTACTCTTTCTCTATTTCACAGTTATTTTTCTTTTATTCAAGCATGAGGAACAAAGCATATAATTCAAGTAAGATGAAAGTGAATCAAGCACTTAGACTAGTAAGCCATAACAGCATGAAAACAAACAAACTTGCAGACAGTAAATGAATCTAGAAAGATACTAATCAACAGGGGACATTTGCACTTTCAATTAACATATTTGAACTAGAATCAGTCAGAGAGCAATACAACCTCTTGGAGTCTATTTGTTTCATTTGTGTCATCATCATTGTTGGGTTCCATGTCCTTCCTCTGTCCATAATGATGTACCTTTTCCTCCAAGAGATTGAATGACTTCCTACAAAAGATATTGAAAGTTGCTTGTTCCCCAAGCACTTAAGAGGCAGTTAGCATGCATGTATGCTTGTGATTCTGTGAACCTAAGTTGGTGTGGGAACACCAAACTTAGTTCCTTGCCTACTTCTATATGTAGCAGAATAAATACATGCATGAAACATCAAGTACTTTTATTAAGGAAATAAACTATGGACTAGAAAACAAACTATGAACTAGAAAACAACTAAAAACTAGAAACATGACAATTGTTAAGCAGTTTCTCTGATGGTTTGGAGCCGATACTGATCATGCTGAGGGTGCAATGTGTTCTTAATGAAATTTTTGGTGGAACACCAAACTTAGCATCCAACATTCACCCCTTAATTATTTTGGTGTGCAACACCAAACTTAGCTCTTTGCAATACTGAGAAATCTACTCGACTCTTTTATTAAATTAGCTATGAAGAGAAAATTACCTCAGGTTGGGTTGCCTCCCAACAAGCGCTTCTTTATTGTCACTAGCTTGACATCTTGTTCTTTGATCATGGAGGCTGATAAGCATAGTGCCTTAGCTTTTCTCCTCTTACTGTGAACTTCCTTTCGGTCTCCTCTTTGATGATTTCTAGGTGTTCAAGTGAAAGGATCCGGTTCACAGTATAGTACTCAGATAATTGTGGACACACCTTCATTGGTTGGGTGTTCATCATTACTTTATCCCCTGGTGAGAAGCCTTCAGTGGGGATTTTCTTGTTTTTCCACCCTTTTGGCCTCTTCTTCTTCTCTTCTTTCTCAAAAGATACTCCCTGCCTTGGTGGTTCCTTATCTGAGATGTTGAATTTCTCATCTGGAGGTTTTGGATCTAGTTCTTCCTTGATTTCTTTGGTCTGTTGCACCATCTCTACTTCTTTCAAGCATGGATTTGGAAGTCTTGGAGTTAACTCATTGAATGCCTCTTTCAAGCTTTGATCCCTGGCTTTATCCTCCATACAATCTTCTTCTTGAGTGGGCTCATGCAGGGTTTTAAAAACATGGAATGCTAGGTGCTCATCATGCACTCTCAGCAATAATTCCCCTTTTTCAACATCTATCAATGCTCTGCCCGTAGCCAGGAAAGGCCTCCCCATGATGATGGGAGTGTTAGGGTCTTCCTCCATATCCAGGATGACAAAATCAGCAGGGAGAAGGTGATGACATGTCACCATGTCATGTTTTTCTATGCTTTTTCATGCAAGAAATTGATAATTAGTGCTTAAATATTGCATTCTTTGGTGCTTAAATGGTATATTTCTTTGATCTTTTGATTTGATAAACTTTGTAGGAAATAAGAAGAAAAAGAAGCAAAGAAGCACAAAATAAGCTAAAAAGAAGAAAAAAAGAGCTTTGGGGCACACTTTGAAGTTGGAGCACACTTTGGAGCCTTAGGCCACGCTTTTAAAAGCGTGGCCCATGACTAAATCAAGGAAGCTTCATCAGCACAGCCACCCAGGAGCTCAACGTTTGCGCCAACGTTTGCCTCAAACGTGAGGTCAAACGTTGGCTAAGGAATACCTTGGGAAATGTTGCTCCCCACAGCTTGAAGGGGTATACTTCCAACAAGAATAACTTGAGCTACAGAGCTCCAAATGAGGTGATTCAAAAAGCAATGGAAAGTAGGAATCGAGAGATTTCCAAGCATATATGGCACTGCATGGTGGACACTAAAATTGAGGGAGAAAACTGCCCCGAAATGTGCATAAACGAACATGGTGGCAACCTGCAGTGAGGCCAACTGACCTCTACACCTTCGACGGAGTATGACTCGAGCTGTGGAGCTCCAAATGATGCGCTTCCAATTGCATTGGAAAGTAGACATTCAGGACTTTCCAACAATGTATAATAGTATGGGGTGGATTGCACGTTTGAGCTTCCGAATCTGGCAATGTTCCCAACATTTGCGTTCACGTTTGACCTCAAACGTGGGGTCAAACGTGAGTGACAGCAACACCAGCGACCTTGTCCCCTTCAAAGGAGCATAACTTGAGTTGTAGATGTCCGATTAAGATGATTCCAGTTGGGTTAGAAAGCTGACATATAGAGCTTTCCAACGATATATGGCAATCCATATTTGGCACGAAATTGAGGGATGAGTGAAAGGCATCTTTAAGGACCAAATGTTGCTAGATGGATGCCCTGGAGGGGAGCCCACGTTTGCGCCAACGTTTGCCTCAAACGTGAGGTCAAACGTTGGCCAAAGAATGCCTTGGAGAAGATCACGTTTGACCTCAAACGTGAACCCAGACGTGAGTGACAGCAAAATGGCCATTCTGCATAATGCCTTCACGAAGACGTTTGAGTCAACGTTTGCCTCAAACGTTGACTCAAACGTGAATATTCCAAAGTCCAAATTTCAAGCGGATTTCTTCTCAAGACCAATGCCATCCGGATCCATCTTCAACCCAATTCCATTCCAAAGCAAGTAAAGCCCACATGACTCAAAGGCACACAGAGAAGCTAGATTAGGAATTTCATTTTCTTTGTAATTTGCTTTTCAATTTCATTTTCATTTGTCATGTTTGTAAAAGCCTATAAAAAGGCATCATTTTCATTTTAGAAAGGGAGCTCCATCAGAGAGGCTGGCTCCACGAGGGAGCATTAGGAATAGAGAACTCTCTCTCTTTAGTTTTTCTCTTTGTTTTGAATCTTGGGTTGAGAATTGAAGGAATTCTGTTTCATTCTCACTTTGAGATTTCTCTTGTTCTTCTTCTATAAAATTTCAGTGAATTAAGGATTTAAATCAACACTCTGTTTACTGCTTTCATCTTCATTTCTTTTGCAAATTGTTCTTTATTGGATCAAGGAAGGACTTGAGATCTAGACTTGTTTTCTAGTCTCGTTGAGCCCCTGAGATCTTCACTTATCTTTCTAGATTTCACAATTGATTTGAGTTTTCTTGCTGATTTACTTTTCTGCTACAATTTCCTTCTCTGCAATTTTTACTTTCTGCTCATATTGCTCCCAATTTACTTTCCTGCACGTGTGTTCCTCCGCATTTTACATTTGAGCCATTGTGATCTGAATTTACTTTTCATGCAATTTTAATTTCCTTGCAATTGTTCTAAGCTTTGATTTACTGCTTTCATTTAATTTCCCTGCACCCAGTCCCCTTTACTTTCATGCAATTTATATTTCTTGCAATTTAAGTTTCAGCTATTTTACTTTCTTGCTCTTTAAGTTACTTGCAATTTTACTTTCTGCACTTTATAATTCCTGCAAGTTTACATTCTATTGGCTTCAATTGTCACTCAAATCACTCAATGTTAGCTTGACTAAACTAATCACCCACTAAAGTTTTTTGATCCATCAATCCTCATGGGATCGACCTCACTCACGTGAGTTTTACTACTTGATGCGACCCGGTATACTTGCCGGTTAGTTTTGGGTGTTTTGGAAATTCGTTTTTCCACAAATTTTCCCATCAAGTTTTTGGCGCCGTTGCCGGGGATTGATTTAGATCAACAATGATTAAGTGGGTGAGAAGTCTAGATCAAGCATTTTTTTTGTTTTTGTTCTCTGTTTTAAACTGAAACCAAGGTGTTTGTGTTTTTGCCTCACTAAGAAATTCTGTCTCTGTGACATGAATTTCAATTTTCAATGGTGTTGTGTTTTGCAAAATACAAATGGAGTTCAACTCATCTTGCAGTCAAACAAAATTTTTCAGGATATCACCCACCATCACCAACCTCTAATGGTGGCTGGGGATATCACCAAGAATTAACAGATTCTGAGCACTCCAATCCATGGAGAATTGCTTCAGAGACACAAGATGAGCAAGAGAATCATATGGGACACTTCCCAGAGACACAATATGATCCAGATTTTGATGAGTCTAACAACTACTCATATTGTGACTGGGAAAGTCAAAATCAAAGAAATCTTAGCAATCCATACTGTGATGAGTTCAACAATTCTTCAAATTGTGATTCAGAGGATCTCCTTCAAAAGTCCATAGGATTTTTTGAAAGACAAGAACAATCCTGGAAAAGGGAAGAAGCTCTCTTCAAAAATATGAATGGAGATTTAGAGAAAATAAGGAGGAGCTTAGAACCACTGAGCAAGAAAAATGAAGGCCAATTGATGGATATGAATGAGAAAGTGGAAGAGCAAGATAAGGAGGCCACTGCATCAAGTGAACTCTCAATGAAGAATGAGGTGGTTGAAAATGAAACTGCACTTGTGGTAACAAAGGAACATTCACAACCCTTACAAACTTCCCTGGAATCTGTGATCGAAAAATATGAAGAAGAGATGAAGAAATCTTGGGAAGAACAACAAACCTCCTCCATAAAAGAACTATTAAGTCAAATGTTGGGTGCAAAGAAAGGAGTGGAGGAGCATGAAAGTGAGGAAGTCATTCCAGAAAATTTACACTCAAGTGAGGCAGAGAAGTACATGAAGGAAGAGTTCATGGAACCACCAATTCAAAAGACTCTTGATGAATACAAAACTCCAATAATCACACAGCAATCATGTCTTGAAATCAAAGAAGTGAAGGCAACTAGCAAGAGCACCAATCCTGTCCCTGATCCAGCAAGCAAGATCAATCAAGTCATTTGCAAAAGGAAGCTTGCTGAGGAAAGGCCAAGACAAGGGACAGTAGCTGAATCTTCTCCCCCTTAAGGTCATTCCTCTTAACAAACTGGAAGAAGAGGAAGAAAGTGAAGAGCAACATGTCAAGCTAATGACACTAAAAGAGCACTTGTTGGGAGGTAACCCAACCGTAGGTAACATTTTTCTCTGCTTTGTTTTCTTTCTTTGCTTTTTTTTAAATTTCAATAAATTGACATATGGTTGCATTCTAAGTTTGGTGTTGCTATGCAAAAAAAATTTTCTTCCAATCTTTACTAGATGCTTGCATCAATTCCAAGAGAAAGTGTCACACTAAGTTTGGTGTGCCACTTATACTTTTATGCAATGTATCATGCACACCAACTTATATTTGTAAAGATAATGTCTCTGTTTCTCTGTGCCCTCATATCTTTAATTTTGCTTGCTTGAAACGCATGTGTCACTAACATTTCATTGTGTAAGACATTCATAATCCATCTTAGCCCCATAGCCATTATTCTAATTGTTGCTTGAGGATGAGCAAGCATTCTGAGTTGGCAAGGGAAAGAGGAAGAATAGAGGAAAAAAGGACAACAATGACGAAAGATGAACTACAAGGTTGTAGAGTTCCTTTTCCTCTCATTTATTTCCAGCACTTAAATTGCATGATTGTCTTCATCCTTTCTGTTTACATGTGTGTATGAATAAAGCATAGCTTGAATCTAAATTGCAACATGTTGCTGTGGCATTATGATTACCAACTTGAGTTTTGTGAATTCAAAAGCAATAAAGTATCATGATCATAAACAAACAAGGCATTAAAGAAGAATTTAGCATGTGCATAAAAGTATTGGAAAGCTAGTATGTTTGATTGTTGCTTAATTGCATTAGATTTTATTTAATTGAAGATTTCATCTAGCACGTTTTGTGAAACTTTTAAAATCATGAAAACCTTGAAAGCAAATGCAAAATAAAGCAATAAAAGAAAAAGGGAAAGAATGAGAAAGTTGAAGGCTCTGAGTACCAATGACAATTATATTGTTAAGTACTTGTGGTGTTTATGTATTAAGCCAAATGCTTGAAAACAAAGCACTTAGAAGTCAAGGCTAGGCTCAAGTGCAAAAGCACTCCCTCAAAGCTCAAGGTTCTGAGCATCAATGATTAGAGAGTAAAGAAAAGAAACAAATGAGCTTAATGAAGATCTCTAATTCAAATGCTTGTGGTGCTTATGTATCAAGTGGTAATACTTGAAAATAAAGCATTTAGAATCGTAGCTTTGTTATTAACTCATGGGGCAAAGCACCCAAAAGGAGAAGCTAATAAGAAAATCAAAAGCTTGTTTCAAGGAAGAAATATAAGAAAAAGATTTCATAAATTGAGCTAGATGGAAGCATCAATCATTTACTTCTCTTTTGTGATTGTAGCATACTTAGAAAACTAGCTTACCATGAAAATTGAGTTGCTACTCTTCTTACCTTGGATTGTCAATCTTTAATGCATGATTCTTTTCTTGCTTGGGGACAAGCAAGGTTTAAGTTTGGTGTTGTGATGACATGTCACCCTGTCATGTTTTTCTATGCTTTTTCATGCAAGAAATTGATAATTAGTGCTTAAATATTGCATTCTTTGGTGCTTAAATGGTATATTTCTTTGATCTTTTGATTTGATAAACTTTGTAGGAAATAAGAAGAAAAAGAAGCAAAGAAGCACAAAATAAGCTAAAAAGAAGAAAAAAAGAGCTTTGGGGCACACTTTGAAGTTGGAGCACACTTTGGAGCCTTAGGCCACGCTTTTAAAAGCGTGGCCCATGACCAAATCAAGGAAGCTTCATCAGCACAGCCACCCAGGAGCTCAACGTTTGCGCCAACGTTTGCCTCAAACGTGAGGTCAAACGTTGGCTAAGGAATACCTTGGGAAATGTTGCTCCCCACAGCCTGAAGGGGTATACTTCCAACAAGAATAACTTGAGCTACAGAGCTCCAAATGAGGTGATTCAAAAAGCAATGGAAAGTAGGAATCGAGAGATTTCCAAGCATATATGGCACTGCATGGTGGACACTAAAATTGAGGGAGAAAACTGCCCCGAAATGTGCATAAACGAACATGGTGGCAACCTGCAGTGAGGCCAACTGACCTCTACACCTTCGACGGAGTATAACTCGAGCTGTGGAGCTCCAAATGATGCGCTTCCAATTGCATTGGAAAGTAGACATTCAGGGCTTTCCAACAATGTATAATAGTATGGGGTGGATAGCACGTTTGAGCTTCCGAATCTGGCAATGTTCCCAACGTTTGCGTTCACGTTTGACCTCAAACGTGGGGTCAAACGTGAGTGACAGCAACACCAGCGACCTTGTCCCCTTCAAAGGAGCATAACTTGAGTTGTAGATGTCCGATTAAGATGATTCTAGTTGGGTTAGAAAGCTGACATTTAGAGCTTTCCAACGGTATATGGCAATCCATATTTGGCACGAAATTGAGGGATGAGTGAAAGGCATCTTTAAGGACCAAATGTTGCTAGATGGATGCCCTGGAGGGGAGCCCACGTTTGCGCCAACGTTTGCCTCAAACGTGAGGTCAAACGTTGGCCAAAGAATGCCTTGGAGAAGATCACGTTTGACCTCAAACGTGAACCCAGACGTGAGTGACAGCAAAATGGCCATTCTGCATAATGCCTTCACGAAGACGTTTGAGTCAACGTTTGCCTCAAACGTTGACTCAAACGTGAATATTCCAAAGTCCAAATTTCAAGCGGATTTCTTCTCAAGACCAATGCCATCCGGATCCATCTTCAACCCAATTCCACTCCAAAGCAAGCAAAGCCCACATGACTCAAAGGCACACAGAGAAGCTAGATTAGGAATTTCATTTTCTTTGTAATTTGCTTTTCAATTTAATTTTCATTTGTCATGTTTGTAAAAGCCTATAAAAAGGCATCATTTTCATTTTAGAAAGGGAGCTCCATCAGAGAGGCTGGCTCCACGAGGGAGCATTAGGAATAGAGAACTCTCTCTCTTTAGTTTTTCTCTTTGTTTTGAATCTTGGGTTGAGAATTGAAGGAATTCTGTTTCATTCTCACTTTGAGATTTCTCTTGTTCTTCTTCTATAAAATTTCAGTGAATTAAGGATTTAAATCAACACTCTGTTTACTGCTTTCATCTTCATTTCTTTTGCAAATTGTTCTTTATTGGATCAAGGAAGGACTTGAGATCTAGACTTGTTTTCTAGTCTCATTGAGCCCCTGAGATCTTCACTTGTCTTTCTAGATTTCACAATTGATTTGAGTTTTCTTGCTGATTTACTTTTCTGCTACAATTTCCTTCTCTGCAATTTTTACTTTCTGCTCATATTGCTCCCAATTTACTTTCCTGCACGTGTGTTCCTCCGCATTTTACATTTGAGCCTTGTGATCTGAATTTACTTTTCATGCAATTTTAATTTCCTTGCAATTGTTCTAAGCTTTGATTTACTGCTTTCATTTAATTTCCCTGCACCCAGTCCCCTTTACTTTCATGCAATTTATATTTCTTGCAATTTAAGTTTCAGCTATTTTACTTTCTTGCTCTTTAAGTTACTTGCAATTTTACTTTCTGCACTTTATAATTCCTGCAAGTTTACATTCTGTTGGCTTCAATTGTCACTCAAATCACTCAATGTTAGCTTGACTAAACTAATCACCCACTAAAGTTGCTTCATCCATCAATCCTCATGGGATCGACCTCACTCACGTGAGTTTTACTACTTGATGCGACCTGGTATACTTGCCGGTTAGTTTTGGGTGTTTTGGAAATTCGTTTTTCCACAAATTTTCCCATCAGAAGGAATTTTCCCACTTTCACCAGCACATTCTCTACAACTCCAAGTGCTTGCTGAATGGACTTGTCAGCCATTTGAAGAGCTATTTGAGTGGGTTTCAGTTCAAAAATTTGAAGCTTCCTCATAAGAGATAGAGGCATCAAGTTTATGCTCGCACCAAGGTCACAGAATGATTTCTCAATAGTTATGTCTCCTATGGTACAAGGTATATAAAACCTTCCAGGATCATCCTTCTTCTCTAGTAGACCTCTTTGGAGAATAGCACTACACTCCATTGTCATTTCAACAATCTGTCCTTCCTTCAAGAGTCTTTTCTTTGTTAGCACTTCTTTCATAAATTTGGCATATAATGGCATCTGTTCAAGTGCTTCTAAGAAAGGAATATTGATGCTGAGTGTCTTGAATATGTCCAGGAACTTTGAGTAATGCTTATCCTCGTTTTCTTTTTTGAACCTCTGAGGGTACGGAAGTTTGGGGACATCTGGCTTCACCCCTTCCTTCTTCTCTTGTAGCTTTGTTTCAAGGATGTTCTTATCTCTCTTTGAGCTTTTTGCATTCTCGGTCTTTCTATCCTCTTCACTTCTCTCTTCTGTCTCTTCTTGTGGAACTTGTCTGTTGTGTTCTTCCTGATTGATTGCTTCCTTCTCACTTCCCACTATGATTGCTTTGCACTCTTCCCACTTTGTAGCTTTTCCTTTGTCCCTTGGGTGGTCTTGAGTGGCACTAGGGGATGCATTTGATTGCTTCTCACCCATCTCTGTAATTTGTTTAGCTACTTGTTCCATTTGCATCTCAAGATTTCTGATTGAAGCTTCTTGGTTTTTGCTTGTTATGGCTTGATATTTTCTTGCTGCTTCTTGATCTTTTCTTGCTGTTTCTTGATCTTGTCTAGCCATCTCTTGATTTTTTATGAGTTTTTCCATCATTATCTCTTGGTGCTTCATCATCTTTTCCATCAATATCTCCAAATTGGAGATTCTTTGAGTGTCTTGTGATGCTTGTGGCTGGTTGTGAGATGTTGAAGGTTGATGATAGGTATTTTGGTTAGTGGTTTGGTTATTGGGTGGATAGTAACTAGAATTTGGGTGGTTGTTTTGGGGTTTTCTATATGGATTGGGGTTAGTGTTTTGCTAATTGTGGTTTTGGTTGTTTCTTGAGTTATTTTGGTTTGAATTTCTTTGCCATGGTTGCTGGTTTTGAGTGTGGTTATCTCCCCATCTTATGTTTGGATGGTTCTTCCAGGATGGATTGTAGGTGTCACCATAGACTTCATTTTGGCCGGAGCTTTGGTTGTGCATATATTGAGGTTGTTCCTGCTGCTGATCTTCTTGGTTTTCTTCATTTTGTCCCCATTTGGTTGATGATTGGCTTGTGTTGACTGCTGCAACTTGGAGACTATCAATCCTCTTGGCCATTTGCTCAAATTGTTGTTGAATTTGCTGCTGCATCATTTTGTTTTGAGCCAGAATTAAGTCCACTCCTTCCAACTCCATCACTTCTTTCCTTTGTGATGGTTGGCGTTGCCTTTGGTGAGCAAAGAAATACTGGTTGTTAGACACTATATCAATGAGATTTTGGGCTTCCTCTGCAGTTTTCATGAGTTGTAAGGAGCCTCCTGCTGAATAATCCAAAGCCTCTTGAGATTTCAATGTCAAGTCTTCATAGAAATTCTGCAATCTGTCCCACTCACTGAACATTCCAGGTGGGCACTTCCTGATTAGAGCTTTGTATCGTTCCCATGCCTCATACAAGGGTTCAGCATCCATTTGTGTGAATGTTTGCACTTCAGTCTTCAATCTAATAACTCTTTGAGGTGGGTAAAACTTGGCAAGGAACTTGGTTACTAGATCATCCCAATTGTTGATGCTGTCTCTTGGAAAAGATTCTAACCATTGAGTGGCTTTGTCTCTGAGAGAAAATGGAAACAGCAGTAGCTTGTAACTGTCAGGATGCACTCCATTAGTTTTGACAGTGTCACAAATCCTCAAGAAGGTGGATAGGTGCTGGTTTGGATCTTCCAAGGGGCCTCCCCCATAGGAACAATTGTTCTGCACCAAGGTGATGAGTTGGGGCTTCAATTCAAAGTTATTTGCATCGACATTTGGGGTAAGGATGCTACTCCCACAATGCCTTGGATTAGCAAGTGTATATGAAGCCAATACTCTCCTTTGGGGCTGACCATTGTCGTTGGCCACTCCCACTTGTGGATTTGTTGGATTTTCCTCCATTTCTTGGTTCTCTTCTCAACCTCCAAAGTGTTTCAGGATCAAAAGGTGTGGATTCATCGCTTCTTCCTCCTGACATAAACACAGAACCAAGAACCAGAATTAAACACTCTATTGCTAGAGTGAAGTTAGTGTTAGCTTAAGCAAAAATTCAAACAGTTAGTATGCTTAGTAAAAAGAAAAAGAAAAAATGCTTAATCTAGACCACCACCTTACTTAAGCATTGTCAATCTAATCAATCCCCGGCAACGGCGCCAAAAACTTGATGTGTGGAAAACGATCCAACACAAAACTCACCGGCAAGTGTACCGGGTCGCATCAAGTAATAATAACTCACATGAGTGAGGTCGATCCCACAGGGATTGAAGGATTGAGCAATTTTAGTTTAGTGGTTGATTTAGTCAAGCGAATCAAGTATTGGTTGAGTGGTTTGTGCTTTGCAGAAACTAAATTGCATGAAATGTAAAAGGAGAGGGGAAATTTGCAGTAAACTAAAGAGCAGGAAAATAAAGGAGCTGAATCTTAAAGAGCAAGTAAATTAAATTGCAGAAACTTAGATTGCAAGTAATGTAAATGGCAGAAGCTTAAAGTGCAAGAAACGTAAATTGCTTGAATTATAGAAGGGATTGGGAGTTGGGATTGCAGAAATTAAACAAGAAAGAAGTAAATTGAAATTAAACAGAAGAGTAGAGAAAATTGAATTGCATTGAAGTAGATCTTAAACAGAAGAGTAAAATGCTTTGAGAATTTAAAAACAGAGAAAGCAGTGCTTAATTTGCAGCAAAGTAAAAGTGGTTGAAGATCTCAGGGTGGAAGAGACTAGATAACAAGTCTAGATCTCAAATCCTTCCTTGATCCAACAAGAACAATTGCAAAAGGGAATGAAAAGTGAATTGCAGAAGTGTAGAAGAAGATGCAGTAAACAACAAATGAAATTCAATTATGCAGAAGAAGTAAACAAGAGATCTCAAGGTGAGATTGAAACAGAAGTTCTTCAATTCTTCACCCAAGATCCAAAGCAAGAAAATAAAAGAGTGCTCAAGCAAGAACCAAGAAGAAGAGAGATCAATTCTCCTTCCAAGTTCTCAGAAATTACCAACTCAAAACCAAAAGTTCAGAATTAAAATGAAAGCTCAAAAAGGAAAATTCAAAGTAGAATCTAAAAGTGTCAAAAAGGTCCTAATTACATCAAACTAACTCCTATTTATACACTTTCTATTCTTGGATTTTGGAATTTGGGTGGGCTTTTGATTTGGTGAAGAAATGAATTAAATTGGATTTTTAATCCAATTTTTAGCCCAAATGCACCTCCCAGGGGTAAGCTCAGTTGGAAAAACCAACTGAGCACTCAAGTGTGCTGCCCGTGTCAAGTGATGTGTGCGTCCCAGCCTTGGTGTGTTGCTTGACACTAGAGCTCAGTTGGAATTTTAAACTGAGCTCTATGTGTGTCAAAGTTGTGCGCTCCATGGCATCCTGGCCGTGTCAAGTGCGCGCTCAAAGCCCCCCCTTGGTGTCTTGGTCCGTGTCATGGTGTGGGGAGGATGGGATGTGGTGATGCTCAGTTGGAAAAACCAACTGAGCTTCCTTGGTGCAGCGCCTTGCCTTCAACCTCAAGGTCCCAGGTTCAAATCCTGGTGGGAGCAAGTGGAGGAAATCTTGAAGCTAATTTCCTTGGATGAGTGGGTGCTCCTCCTTATGTTTCAAGGAATTCCCAAGTTCGAATCCTGGAGGAAGCATTTTAGTTCATTTCTTTGCAAGCTGAATGGCGCTCATCCCTTGTGTTTCAAAGAATTCCCAAGTTCGAATCCTAGAGGAAGCGTTTTGGCTTTTTTTTCATGATTTTTCTTATGCCTAGCAATATAATGTAGCGCTCAATTAAGTCAAGCAATTGAGCGCCCTTGACTCCTTGGAGTAGCGCCTTCCTTTCATCCTTCAGGTGTAAGGTTCAAGCCTTGGTGAATGCTTTTTGGCCAATTTTTCTTGTTTTCCTTGCAAGGAGCGTTCCTTGCTTCCCTTGGGTCATGAGTTCGAAACTTGGTGGCTTCATTCCTTGGAATTTTGCTTTGAATTAATTTGGAGAGGTCCCCGATAAAGTTAACTTAGTTAACTGAGCTTTGTACCATTTCCTTCCCCTTTCATTCCTTGTGAAGCTCAGTTTACTTTTCCAACTTAGCTTCCATTCTTCCTTGATTTTTTTGCCACGCTTTTCTTCTCTTGGCACGCTTGTTGCTTCCTTTGGGCACATTCCTTAGGCCACGCTTTTCTTATTTTCTTCTTTCTTCACCTACAAGCAATCAAAACAACCAATCAAAGTATCACTAAATTCACAAGGTTTATAAATCATTAAAATTCAATAAAATTTAACTTAAACCTCATGATTTAACATCAATTACATGGTGGTTGATTGATTCAAAGAAGTCATGCATTTTTAATCCAAATTACTTTCTTAGAATGCAAGAAAGTGCATAAAACCTAATAAAAACAAAGAAAAAGGCTAGTGAAACTAGGCTAAGATGACTTGTCATCACGTAGCAACATCAAAGAAGAATGGATGCTAAGTTGGGAGAATGAACCGAGCTTCACAAGGAATAAAAAGAGAAAGCAAAGCACCAAGCTTAGTTCACTTAGTTAACTAAGCACTAAAGAAAGCAAGAAAATGACATAAAGCTCAGTTCACTAAGTGAGCTTTGTCGGGCTCCTTCAAGAATTAATTCAAAGCAAAATTCCCATGAATGAAGCCACCAAGTTTCGAACTCATGAACTAAAGGACGCAAGGAACACTCCTTGCAAGGAAAATAAAAGAAAATGGCCAAAAAGCTTCATCCAAGGTTCGAACAGGGAACCACACGCTACTTAGCTTGCAAGAGAATAAGCCAAGATGCATTCCAAGGGGTTCGAACCAGGGATCTCCATGGGAAGCAAGGAAGGAGCGTCCAACCCCTCCAAGGAAATTAGCTTCAGATTGCTTCCACCAAGGTTCGAACTTGGAAGCATGAGGACGCTACAATGGGGAGCTCAGTTGGTTTTCCCAACTGAGCGCTACTCTTCCCCCATCCCCCACACTTTGGCGCAACAAGAAGCACCAAGGAGAAAGCTTGGCGCACACAATGACACGGCCAAGGAGCTTGTCAAGCGCACATTGACATGGCCAGGACATAGAGCTCAGTTAAAAATTCTAACTGAGCTCTATTGAAGTGTAATATGGCCAAGGTTGGGACGCGTGATGTGTGGAAAACGATCCAACACAAAACTCACCGGCAAGTATACCGGGTCGCAGCAAGTAATAATAGCTCACATGAGTGAGGTCGATCCCACAGGGATTGAGGGATTGAGCAATTTTAGTTTAGTGGTTGATTTAGTCAAGTGAATCAAGTATTGGTTGAGTTGTTTGTATTTGACAGAAACTAAATTGCTTGAAATGTAAAGGGAGAGGGGGTAAATTGCAGGAAATTAAAGAGCAAAGAAAGTAAATAAGCTGAATCTTAAAGAACAAGTAATGTAAATTGCAGAAACTTAGATTGCAAGAAATGTAAATGACTGAATCTTAAAGTGCAAGAAATGTAAATTGCTTGAATTGTAAAAGGGATTGGGAGTTGGTATTACAGAATTTAAACAAGAGGAAGTAAATTGCAACAAAACAGAAGAGTAGAATGTGGATTGAAGTAAAGTAGATCTAAACAGAAAAGTAAAAATGCTTGAGAAATTAAAACAGAAAATGAATTGTGCTTAAATTGTAGCAAATTAAAAGAAGTTGGAGATCTCAGGAGTGGAAGAGACTAGAAAACAAGTCTAGATCTCAAATCCTTCCTTGATCCAACAAGATTAATTGTAAAAGAAATAAAGAAAAGTAAGTTGCAGAAGTAAATTAAAGAATTAAAAAGAAGATGCAGTAAAGTAAACAGAAATGGAAATTCAATTATGCAGAGAAAGTAAACAAGAGATCCCAAGGTGAGATTGAAACAGAAGTTCTTCAATTCTTCACCCAAGATCAAAAGCAAGAAAAGTAAAGAGTGCTCAAGCAAGAACAAGGAAGAAGAGAGATCAATTCCTCTTCCCAATTCTCTAAGATTCCAATTCACAAGTAAAAAGCTCAAAAATGAAAATGACAATTAAAAGGAAAATTCAAAGTAAAATCTAGAGGTGTCAAAAGGTTCTAATTACATTAAACTAGCTCCTATTTATACACTTTCTATTCTTGGATTTTAGAATTTGGATGGGCTTTTGATTTGGTGAAGAAATGAATTAATTTGGATTTTTAGTTCAATTTTTAGCCCATGGTGCACCTCCCAGGGAAGAGTTCGGCTCTTGGCAAGAGCTTTAGCCAAGAGCTTTGGTTCCCTTTCCTTCCAATGTGTTGCGCACGGTCCAAGAGAACAAAGCTCTTTGCAAGAGCTTGAAAGCTCTTGGCAAGAGCTTTACTTGTCCTTGAGGTCCTTGGTTCAAGTCTTGGGTGGAGCACTTGTGGAGCTAATTTCCTTGGCACTAGAAAAGCCCCCAAAGTCTTGCTTCCTTGAGGTGCCCGGTTCAATCCTTGGTGAAGGAAGATAAGCCAATTTTTCTTGGCACATGAGTGGCGCACAATGCCTTGCTTCCTTGAGGTGCCTAGTTTGAACCTTGGTGAGTGAAAACAAGCTAATTTTGGCTTGTTTTTCCTTGTGAAGTAGCGCTGGCCCCCCTCCCCTTGGTCATGGGTTCAAGTCTTGGTGAGTGCATTAGTGAGCTTTTCCTTCTTGATTTTCTCCAAAGCATGCACGAAAAAGCTCTTTGGCAAGAGCTTCAAAGCTCTTTGCCAAGAGCTTGGCTCTTGGTTCCTTCTTCATGTGTTCTTGATAAAGCTCTTGGCAAGAGCTTCAAAGCTCTTGGCAAGAGCTTGGCTTCTGATTCTTTAAAGGAAAGCTTTCCACAAGAGCTTTAAAGCTCTTGGCAAGAGCTTTGTGCCCTTGTTTATTGACTTCACCCACGCTTTTCCTTCCTTAAGCCACGCTTCTCTTCTTTGCTTAGATCATGCTCCTTAGGCTACGCTTTTCTTATTTTTTTTCTTTTCTTCACCTACAAGTAATCAAAACAACCAATCAAAGTATCACCAAATTCACAAGGTTTATAAATCATTAAAAATCAATTAAATTTAGCTTAAACATCATGATTTAACATCAATTAAATGGTAGTTGTTTGATTCAATGAAACCATGCATTTCCATTCCAAATTACTTACTTAGAATGCAAGAAAGTGCATAAAACCAAATAAAAACAAAGAAAAAGGCTAGTAAAACTAGGCTAAGATGACTTGTCATCACAACACCAAACTTAAAACTTGTTTGTCCCCAAGCAAGCACTTAAACATAAGATAAGATAGAATGAAATAGATAAGTATGCATGTCCTTATTAGGCAAAGAGTTGAATTTGGTTTATGGGATTTTATGCAGATCAAGAATAGCTTATTTATTACTTTCTGTCAAAACAAACAATGCTCCCTCAAGGGTTCACCAAGGTTGCTGCTACAATGCCTTACTTTTTAATCATTTCCCTTGTTAGCTTTTCTTCTTTCTTTTGCATAAAGAGCTTATTACTTATTAAAGGCTTGGTGGCAAATGTTGCAGTGGCCTTTGGCTTATTTTCACTCAACATTTTTTTTCACCACAGACACATGGCTCACTTTTTTTCTTCCTAGGATCATTGATGCCCAGCATCTCTTTGGATCACTAAATATTTTGTAGCTAGGTTGCTCTTTATTATGGACTTTCAGTTGGCAATCCCAAATCAGTTGATCTAAGTTGCCAAGTTTTAAAATACTCCTTAGAACCTACTTGTCCAAGCATATCCTAGTACATAAACACCACAGGCATATGTCCTAGGGTCCAAGCTATTGGTGTCTAGCCTTATTGTTTGTTTCTTTGCCAACTTTTGGCTTTTTTTTCTTTCTTTTTCTTTCTGTTTTGGTTTATTTTCAAGGGGCTTTCATTAATTAAAGGGTCATAGCAGCAAACTGGCTTAAGCTTCAAGTAACAAGTCATTCTTCAGCATTTATTCTATGAGCTATCAATTGAATCAAACACACACCACCACTAACTTTCATTCTAACTTTTGCAACATTGGACAATTACTTTTCTAGATCAAGCATCTCTCTTTTATTCAGACAGCATGGGAAACAAAACAAAGCGTTCAAGCTGATGAATGATGACACTCATTATGCAGATATTTTATTCTTGACTAACTACTAATGTAAACAAAAGAAATAGTAAAACATAAAGCAATTGGAGGCATATCATGTTTCAGACATGCATCTTCCTTATTTAAGTAAAAGTAAGGAAAGGAGCTTCACCACCTCTATTTGTCAGGCATTTCCATTCTTTTGGATTTGCTGGATTCTCCCTTCTTCCTCTTCCTCGTCTGTGTATAATCTTGAGCTTCTTCACGAGGACATCTTCTTTCCCAAATAGGATCTGTGAGACCTGAAAGCCCGACTGCCTCTAATCTTTGGAATGCCACCTGGGTATTAAGCCGAGACTTTGCTGCCTGGCGGTCTCTAAGTTCTTGGCATTGATCAAATGATTTGATTTGTGGATTTAGTATTGGCATGAAGTGGGTTAAATACTCCAACCTTGCTTGCACATCCTCATTACAGTCTGATTGTTGCACATGTCTAACTTCTCCAATAGTGTGATGAATGTTCTTCCACTGATACAGGTTGTGAGTATACTCCCCATACTTGGCTTGGGTCAGGAACATCTTATCATATGACTCTTGAAGTCCTATTGTGAGTTCCCTTTGTCCTTCAAGAATCTTGGCTTGAAATTCTTGTTGTTGGGCCATTGATTGTTGTTGCCAGCTCTCCAATCTTTCCTCCATTCTGTGCTGCCAAGCTTCGTTTTGCTCCCTATCTCTCAAATATTGCTCTTGGTGCTCTAGATATTGCTCTTGTTGCCTTGAGTACTGTTCTTGTGCTCTTTCATTTTGTCATGATATTTCCTCAAGAGTCCTCTGCAATTGACTTAAATCTATGGCACCAAGAGTTTGCTCTCCTTCCCTTTGAGATCTTCTTCTCCTTTGGGGTTCTTCTTCTTGCTCATCTTCTTCATTAATGCCTTCCATGCTTCTCTTTGTAATTCCCTTCCCTTTCTTTACTTTCTCCATGTCCTCATCTTCAAAGATCACTCCAGCTTTATTGCAGAGCCTTAGGATGGTGCTTGGATGGCCAAGCCTACTTGAAGTGCTTGTGTTTTCAGCCATTTCTTGGATACTGTTGGCAATAAGTTGTGCCAAATTGATTTTTTCTCCATGTAGGATACAGTATACTAAGAGTGCACGCTTAATTATAACAGATGAGGTGTTCCCAGTGGAAAGTATGGATCTTTTTACTACCTCGTACCATCCCTTGGCTTCAGGGGTAAGATTCATTCTCTTCAAGTGGCTTGGAGCTCCTTTTGAATCTCTTTCCCAGTCTGTGCCTTCCAAGCATATCCCTTGTAGGATCTCATCGGGATCATTCTCCCTTCGCAATCTGGCTTCATAGCTGGGCTCTTCATAATTTATGGTTCTCAATTTCAGGGCCCTTGTAATGGATGCTGGACTGAAATCCACTTCAACTCCTCTAACATAGCTCTTGTGGGAGACACTATTTTCGCTTTCTTTCACCGCGTTTGCATAAAATTCTCTGATCAGCACTACACTAATATCAGTGAGAGGATCGCATAGAAGCTCCCATCTTCTTTCATTAGTGATTTACTTCATTATGGGGTACTCCCCTTCCCGTAGCTCGAAGCCCATCTCATAAATAATGCGCTTTGACTTCATGAGCCTATGGTATCTTCCTTCATGAAATTGAGATCTGAATTTTCTTGCATCGTAGGCTGGAGGTTCTGTTACCATCGGTTCTTTTCCTGGTCTTCTCCTTGAACTTGATGAGGCCATGGGTTTAGAGAAAACAGAGAAGTAGGGATGGACTTGGGGATTGGTTGAGACACGGCTTTGTAATGCACAGGGGATGTAGAGAGGAATATTGCTATTGAATGGAGAATGAGACGTGTTTTAGGTGTACACAAGATAGAGCCAAAGCTTATAAGTGTGAAGAAGGCTTGTAGGAATGTGTGATGCAAGAAGTGTCCTTCCTATTTATACGCAGGGTGTTAAAATCTTGGACAAAGATCATACTTGAAGAAGGATTTGGTCATGACTTATGAAGGGTGGAGATTGAGCTGAGCAGCATAGTGACTTCATGAGATGAACGGCTTGCATGTTCTCTTGAGGATTGACAAGGATTCTCTTCCCATTGGTTGCATGAATTTCGTCCTTCAAGGTGAGCAGCATGCAGATTTTCACTTTCCAAGATTGGCACACCTCTCTAGGCGCATGTGATCCTTCTCTTGACTTGTCATGGCCGTTTCTTCCTCTTGTGTTTTCCTCAACCCTTCTTTTCTAATTAAATCAAAATGAAATGCTTCAGAACTTATTTAAAACACGGTGGTAAAGTGGTGAATGCTTGCATTCTATATTATGGTCCTTAGTTATGAAAGATCAATTGTGCTCCTTACTTAGTGAACTAAAGCTTGGTGGACGCCAAACTTGTCTCTTGCCAAAGGATTAAAGCAAGCATTTGTCACAATTGATACTTTCATCATAAGTTCCAAATTATTTCCTAGCATAAATTCCTAAAACAAAACAATGCATGATCCATCTCTGCATGATTTTGATTTTTTGAATAGAAGTTGATTTTTTTTTCAAAACTCGTACACATGCAAACACCAATCTTAATATTTGGTCATATACTTTACCAAAATGACTAAGCATATGATCCAAGAATGTTTGAAATATTGACTTTTGTGTGCTGTCAAGCACACCAAACTTAGAAGTCTGGCATGTATTTCAAGACAGTGTATGCATCTGTTAAGGGTGTCTAGAAAAATTCAAAATCATGCTAAAGTGATCACACTTTATTGAATTTAAAAGCAAGCAGGAATCATAAATCATGGGTTGCCTCCCATGGAGCGCTCTTTTATTGTCATTAGCTTGACATTGAACCCTTCTTTTATGGTGGTTGGTGGCTGTAATGCCTCAACTTGTCTCCTCTGATTGTGAGCTTTTCTTTGTTCCTTGATGCTCTATTTCAGCATGCTCTAGTGAGAGTATTTTGCTCACAGTATAGTAGTCATCAGTCTGTTGACTTGCTCCCAGTTGTTGATAGACCAATTGCACTTTGTCACCTTTGGAAAGCCCTTCTGTTGGAATTTTTTTGTTCTTCCAACCCTTTTTGATTCTGTTTTTGTTTTTCTTCCCTCCTTTTGTTAACCCTTCTTCTTTGACAACAGGCTTCCTCTTGAGATTTCTTTTCTTGGTTGCCAATACTCCAATGTCCTCTTAAACTTCTTCATTATTTTGCACAGTCTCTTTCTCTTTTTGACCTGCTGTATCATCTATCTCTTGCTTGGGAAGGTAGTTGTTGTTTGTCTTGTTGATCCCTTCCTTCCTTTGCAGATTTTCTTTGTTAATTTCCATACAATCCTTTTTTTCATCAATGAACTGTGTTTCTTAAAGTACACTCAGAGTGACACTTTCATCATGCATCCTGAGGGTTAATTCTCCTTGCTCTATGTCTATGATGGCCCTAGCAGTGGCCAAGAACGGTCTTCCCAGTATAATGGAGTCGCCCTCATCCTGATCTGACTCTAAGATCACAAAATCTGCAGGAAAGACGAATCTGTCTACCTTGACTAGAAGGTTCTCAATTATACCCCTGGGGTATATTACTGATTTGTCCACTAATTCTAGAGACATTTGTACTGGTTTCACCTCTTTTATGCTTAGCTTTTTCACCAGAGAAGCATGCATTATATTGATACTAGCTCCTAAGTCACACATCGCCTTGTTGATGGTCATACTGCCAATGGTGCAGGGTAGAAAGAAGCTCCCAGGGTCTTCGAGTTTAGGAGGAAGTCCCTTCTGGATTAGTGCTCTGCATTCCTCCGTAAGCAGTACAGTTTCATTGGCTTGCCAACTCTTTTTCTTGTTGATAAGTTCTTTCAAGAACTTAGCATACAGGGGCATTTGCTCAAGTGCTTCAGCTAAGAGGATATTGATCTCCAACTTCTTGAAGATTTCAAGAAATTTTGGGAAGTGTTGGTCCTTAGTCTCCTTGTTGAACCTTTGAGGATATGGCAAAGGTGGTGTGAAGTTCATTCCCTGCCTTTGGTCCTTAGTTGGCTCTTCAATTACTTCCTTCCCTTTTCTTAATTTTTGTGGCTGGTCTCCCTTTTCTTGAGCTTGATTCTGAGCTTGCTTGCTTGCTGTTACATCCACATCATTGGTTTTTTCTTCTTCAGCTTGCTTCTTGTCATTTTCCTTTGGCTTCTTGGTTGTTTCTTCATTTTTCACCAGGATCTTTCCACTCCTTAGTTGTATTGCTTTGCACTCCTCTTTTGGATTAGGAATGGTGTCACTTGGTAGTGAACTTAAAGGTCTCTCAGTAGCGAGTTGCTTGGAAATCTGCCCAATCTGCCTCTCCATATTTTTCATTGAAGCTTCCTGGTTCTTTGTTGTCATCTCTTGGCATTTCATCATTTTATCCATCAAGAGCTCCAAATTGGTAATCCTCTGAGAGTCTTGTAAGATTGGTTGATTGTGGGGTGTTGAGGGCTGAGGATAAGTATTTTGGTTGGAGGCTTAGTTATTGGATGGATGATGGTTAGAATTGGGGTAAGTGTTTTGTGGTTTTCTGTATGTGTTTTGGTTGTTGTTTTGCTGGTTGTTGTGGTTTGTGTTTTTCCAACTGTTTTGGTTTGAGTTTCTTTGCCATGGTTGTTGAGGTTGATTGTGATTGTCTCCCCATCTGAGGTTGGGGTGGTTCTTCCATGAGGGGTTGTAGGTATCACCATAAACTTCATTTGGCCCAGAATTTTGATTGTGCATGTACTGAACTTGCTTTTGCTGTTGCTCCTCTTGAATCTCTTTATTTTGCCCCTATGTGGTTGATGGTTGGCTTGTATTGACTGCTGCAACTTGAAGGTTGTCAATCCTCTTGGCCATTTGCTCAAATTGTTGTTGAATTTGCTGCTGCATCATTTTGTTTTGAGCTAGGATTGAGTCCACTCCTTCCAGCTCCATCACTCTTTTCCTTTGTGATGGTTGGCGTTGCCTTTGGTGAGCAAAAAAATACTGGTTGTTGGCCACCATATAAATGAGATTTTGGGCTTCCTCTGCAGTTTTCATGAGTTGTAAAGAGCCTCCTGCTAAATAATCCAAAGCCTCTTGAGATTTTAATGTCAAGCCTTCATAGAAATTCTGCAATCTGTCCCATTCACTGAACATTCCTGGTGGACACTTCCTGATTAGAGCTTTGTATCGTTCCCATGCCTCATACAAGGGTTCAGCATCCATTTGTGTGAATGTTTGCACTTCAGTCTTCAATCTAATAACTCTTTGAGGTGGGTAAAACTTGGCAAGGAACTTGGTTACTAGATCATCCCAATTGTTGATGCTGCCTCTTGGGAAGGATTCCAACCATTGAGTGGCTTTGTCTCTGAGAGAAAATGGAAATAGCAGTAGCTTATTGATGAGTATTTTGGAGGAAAATTAAATCTCTCCCAAAACACACAAATCTAACCGGCAAGTGTACCGGGTCGTATCAAGTAATAAAAACTCACGGGAGTGAGGTCGATCCCACAGGGATTGAAGGATTGAGCAATTTTAGCTTAGTGGTTGATTTAGTCAAGCGAATCAAGATTTGGTTGATGGTTTTGTGACTTGCAGAATTAAATTGCATTGAAGTAAAAAGAACAAGAAATAAATTGCTGAAACATAAAGGACAAGAAATTAAATAGCAGAAACTTAAAGTGCAAGAAATGTAAATTACGGAATCTTAAAGTGCAAGAAATGTAAACAGCTGGAATTGTAAAGGGAATTGGGGAATGGATTTGCAGAATTTAAACAAGGAAAAGTTGAATTGTATTAAACAGAAGAGGGAAAGGGAATTGGGATTGAAACGGATCTTGAAGCAGTAAAGTAAATGAACATTAAAAGCAAGAAACAGAGAATATAAAATTGAGATCTCAGGGCCCAGAGACTAGAAAACCAAGTCTAGATCTCAATGCCTTCCTAGATCCAACAAGAACAATTGCAAGGAAAATGTAAATTGCAGAGAAAAGAGATGAAGAGCAATTAACCGGAACTGAAATTTAATTAGCAGTAAAGAAACAGAGATCCAAGATTGAGATTGAAACAGAATTTCTTCAATTCTCCAATCCAAGATCCAAGACAAGTGTAAAATGAAATTGAAAGCAATGAAAGCAAAGAAATTAAAGTTTACTAAAGCTCTCCGAAAACTATTATGAAAATTCCAAAAGGAAAGCTCTCCGAAAACTATTATGAAAATTTCAAAAGGAAAGCTCTCTGAAGAACTTGAATTCTATCCTATTTATACACTTTCTTCAAATGATCTTCAAGCCTTGAGTTGGGCCTTTGCTCTTGGTGGAATTGGGTTGAAAGAGGCCTTGGTTGATTGCTCTTGAAGTTTGGAGAAGAACCGAAGTGAACCAATTGAACCGGTTTTGAAGTTAGCAAAAGTTGGACCAAAAGTTTGAGCCAAAGTTAGGGGTCTAACTTTGGCTCCAACTTTTCATATAAGTTAGCACATTTTTCTGGTTTGGATGTTGGTGCCAACGTTAGGGGTCTAACTTTGACCCTAACGTTGGCAATGCCTTGTGTGCTAGTGGCGCCAATGTTAGCCACCAAGTTAGGGGGCTAACGTTGGCGCAAACGTTGGTGCCCAGGGGAGAAATTCTCAAGTTCCAACGTTAGCCTCCAAGTTAGGGGGCTAATGTTGGGGCTAACTTTTGCTCCTCTTCCTTGAATATTCATGTGCCAACGTTAGCCTCCAAGTTAGGGGATTAATGTTGGTGCAAACGTTGGATGGCCAGGGAGGAATTCATGTGCCAACGTTAGCCTCCAAGTTAGGGGGCTAACGTTGGCGCAAACTTTTGGAGCCCAGGGGAGAATTTTCAAGTTCCAACGTTAGCCTCCAAGTTAGGGGGCTAACGTTGGGTCCAACTTTTCAACCAAAAGTTTGTGCAAAAGTTTGATGCTAACTTTGGGTCCAGCTTCTTGCTTCCTGGTTCAATTTCACTTGTTCCATTGTCCTCTCTTCACTCCTAGCCATTCCTTCTTGCTTCAACCTTTCTCCAAGCTTTCTTCTCCTATCATTAATCAACCAAACTCATCAAAGCTATGCTCAAAATCATGAGATATTCATTCTTTCATAATATGCAACAAATATAGCATAAAACCTCATGAAATGGCATGAATTCATATATGGTTGGTTCAATCAAGGGAAACATGAAAATCTACTCAATTAGCTTGCTTGTAGCTCAAGAAAGTGCATAATTCTAATGAAAACAAAAGAAAAAGACTAGCTAAAATAGGCTAGGATGACTTGTCATCACTTATAACTGTCAGGGTGCACACCATTGGTTTTGACAGTGTCACAAATCCTCAAGAAGGTGGACAGGTGTTGGTTAGGGTCTTCAAGTGGTCCTCCTTCATAAGAACAATTGTTTTGAACCAAGGTGATGAGTTGTGGCTTTAGTTCAAAGTTATTTGCATTAACATTTGGGGTGAGAATGCTACTCCCACACTGTCTAGGATCTGCACATGTGTAGGAGGCCAAAACTCTTCTCTGTGGTGGGTTATTATTGTTATTGGCTGCTCCTTCTGCTCTATTTGGTGGATTTGTTAAGTGTTCCTCCATATCTTGGAACTCTTCTTCTGAATCCTCTTCTCCAACAATGTTTTTCCCTCTTTCAGCTCTTCTTAATCTTCTGAGGGTTCTTTCATCTTGTTCACAAAAAGTGGGTATAATTCTCCTTGTACCTGACATACAACCAAAGCATAAGAATCACATAACACCAGAAAGGCAATAACACTTCAATCCATTGCTGAAGTAAAATGTTAATTGGCTTAAGCAAAAATTCAAACAGTTAGTGTGTTAGTCAAAAATTAAAGAAACAGAAAATAAAAAGTGCTTGATCTAGATCTTCACTTCACTTAATCATTGTCAATCTAATTCAATCCCCGGCAACGGCGCCAAAAACTTGATGTGTGGAAAACGATCCAACACAAAACTCACCGGCAAGTATACCGGGTCGCATCAAGTAATAATAACTCACATGAGTGAGGTCGATCCCACAGGGATTGAGGGATTGAGCAATTTTAGTTTAGTGGTTGATTTAGTCAAGCGAATCAAGTATTGGTTGAGTTGTTTGTATTTGACAGAAACTAAATTGCTTGAAATGTAAAGGGAGAGGGGTAAATTGCAGGAAATTAAAGAGCAAAGAAAGTAAATAAGCTGAATCTTAAAGAACAAGTAATGTAAATTGCAGAAACTTAGATTGCAAGAAATGTAAATGACTGAATCTTAAAGTGCAAGAAATGTAAATTGCTTGAATTGTAAAAGGGATTGGGAGTTGGGATTGCAGAATTTAAACAAGAGGAAGTAAATTGCAACAAAACAGAAGAGTAGAATGTGGATTGAAGTAAAGTAGATCTAAACAGAAAAGTAGAAATGCTTGAGAAATTAAAACAGAAAATGACTTGTGCTTAAATTGCAGCAAATTAAAAGAAGTTGGAGATCTCAGGAGTGGAAGAAACTAGAAAATAAGTCTAGATCTCAAATCCTTCCTTGATCCAACAAGATTAATGGCAAAAGAAATAAAGAAAAGTAAGTTGCAGAAGTAAATTGCAGAATTAAAAAGAAGATGCAGTAAAGTAAATAGAAATGGAAATTCAATTATGCAGAGAAAGTAAACAAGAGATCCCAAGGTGAGATTGAAACAGAAGTTCTTCAATTCTTCACCCAAGATCAAAAGCAAGAAAAGTAAAGAGTGCTCAAGCAAGAACAAGGAAGAAGAGAGATCAATTCCTCTTCCCAATTCTCTAAGATCCCAATTCACAAGTAAAAAGCTCAAAAATGAAAATGACAATTAAAAGGAAAATTCAAAGTAAAATCTAGAGGTGTCAAAAGGTTCTAATTACATTAAACTAGCTCCTATTTATACACTTTCTATTCTTGGATTTTAGAATTTGGATGGGCTTTTGATTTGGTGAAGAAATGAATTAATTTGGATTTTTAGTTCAATTTTTAGCCCATGGTGCACCTCCCAGGGAAGAGTTCGGCTCTTGGCAAGAGCTTTGGCCAAGAGCTTTGGTTCCCTTTCCTTCCAATGTGTTGCGCACGGTCCAAGAGAACAAAGCTCTTTGCAAGAGCTTGAAAGCTCTTGGCAAGAGCTTTACTTGTCCTTGAGGTCCTTGGTTCAAGTCTTGGGTGGAGCACTTGTGGAGCTAATTTCCTTGGCACTAGAAAAGCCCCCAAAGTCTTGCTTCCTTGAGGTGCCCGGTTCAATCCTTGGTGAAGGAAGACAAGCCAATTTTTCTTGGCACATGAGTGGCGCACAATGCCTTGCTTCCTTGAGGTGCCTAGTTCGAACCTTGGTGAGTGAAAACAAGCTAATTTTGGCTTGTTTTTCCTTGTGAAGTAGTGATGACAAGTCATCTTAGCCTATTTTAACTAGTCTTTTTCTCTTGTTTTCATTAGAATTATGCACTTTCTTGAGCTACAAGCAAGCCAATTAGGTAGATTTTCATGTTTCCCTTGATTGAATCAACCATGTATGAATTCATGCTATTTCATGAGGTTTTATACTATAATTGTCACATATTATGAAAGAATGAATATCTCATGATTTTAAGCATAGCTTTGATGTGTTTGGTTGATTAATTATAGGTGAAGAAAGCTTGGAGAAAGGTTGAAGCAAGAAGGAATAGCTAGGAGTAAAGAGAAGACAATGGAATAAGTGAAATTGAACCAGGAAGCAAAAAGCTGGACCTAAAGTTAGCATCAAACTTTTGCACAAACTTTTGGTTGAAAAGTTAGCCCCAACGTTAGCCCCCTAACTTGGAGGCTAACGTTGGAACTTGAACATCACTCCCTGGGTACCAAAAGTTTGCGCCAACGTTAGCCCCCTAACTTTGAGGCTAACGTTGGCACATGAAATTCACCCCTGGGCACCAAAAGTTTGCGCCAACGTTAGCCCCCTAACTTTGAGGCTAACGTTGGCATGAAGAAAACCTCCCTGGGCACCAAAAGTTTGCGCCAACGTTAGCCCCCTAACTTGGTGGCTAACGTTGGCACATGAAAATCACAAGGAGGAGCAAAAGTTTGCGCCAACGTTAGCCCCCTAACTTGGTGGCTAACGTTGGCGCCACAAGTGCACAAGGTGAAGCTAACGTTGGGGCCAAAGTTAGACCCCTAACTTTGGCACCAACGTGTGTAGCAGCAAATTTTGTGGGCTGATATGAAAAGTTAGACCAAAAGTTAGCCCCCTAACTTTTGCTCAAACTTTTGGTCCAACTTTTGCAAAACTCCAACCCGGTTCAATTGGTTCACTTTGGTTCTTCTCCAAACTTCAAGAGCAATCAACCAAGGCCTCTTTCAACCGAATTCCACCAAGAGCAAAGGCCCAACTCAAGGCTTGAAGATCATTTGAAGAAAGTGTATAAATACGATAGAATTTAAGTTTTTCGGAGAGCTTTCCCTTTGGAATTTTCATAATAGTTTTCGGAGAGCTTTGGATATTGAGTGATCTTTAATTTCTTTGTCTTGGGGAAGAAGAATTCACTTCTCTTCCTCTTAGTTTTATTGCTTTCAATTTCAATTACACTTGTCTTGGATCTTGGGTTGGAGATTTGAAGAAATTCTGTTTCAATCTCATCCTTGGATCTCTCTGTTTATTTACTGAATTTGAATTTCTGTTTCCATTACTTGCTTCTCATCTAATTTCTTTGCAATTTACAATTTCCTTGCAATTGTTCTTGTTGGATCTAGGAAGGCATTGAGATCTAGACTTCGTTTTCTAGTCTCTGGGTCCTGAGATCTGATTTCCCATTTCAATTCTCTGTTTACTGCTTTCCATGTTCATCTACTTTGCTGTTTCGGATCCGATTCAATCCCAATTCCCTTTTTCTCTTCTGTTTAATGCAATTTAACTTTTCCTTGTTTAATTTCTGCAAATCCAAGTCCCAATCCCCTTTACAATTCAAGTCATTTACATTCCTTGCACTTTAAGATTCCATAATTTACATTTCTTGCACTCTAAGTTTCTGCCATTTAATTTCTTGTTCTTTAAGATTCAGCAATTTAATTTCCTGCTCTCTTTAATTCCATGCAATTTAAATTCTGCAAATCACCAATCAATCAACCAAATCTTGATTCGCTTGACTAAATCAACCACTAAACTAAAATTGCTCAATCCTTCAATCCCTGTGGGATCGACCTCACTCCCGTGAGTTTTTATTACTTGATGCGACCCGGTGCACTTGCCGGTTAGATTTGGGTGTTTTGGGAGAGATTCGTTCCTCCACCAAAATATCTCATCAAGTAGCGCTGGCCCCCTCCCCTTGGTCATGGGTTCAAGTCTTGGTGAGTGCATTAGTGAGCTTTTCCTTCTTGATTTTCTCCAAGGCATGCACGAAAAAGCTCTTTGGCAAGAGCTTCAAAGCTCTTTGCCAAGAGCTTGGCTCTTGGTTCCTTCTTCATGTGTTCTTGATAAAGCTCTTGGCAAGAGCTTGGCTTCTGATTCTTTAAAGGAAAGCTTTCCACAAGAGCTTTAAAGCTCTTGGCAAGAGCTTTGTGCCCTTGTTTCTTGACTTCACCCACGCTTTTCCTTCCTTAAGCCACGCTTCTCTTCTTTGCTTAGATCATGCTCCTTAGGCTACGCTTTTCTAATTTTTTTTCTTTTCTTCACCTACAAGTAATCAAAATAACCAATCAAAGTATCACCAAATTCACAAAGTTTATAAATCATTAAAAATCAATTAAATTTAGCTTCAACCTCATGATTTAGCATCAATTAAATGGTGGTTGTTTGATTCAATGAAACCATGCATTTCCATTCCAAATTACTTACTTAGAATGCAAGAAAGTGCATAAAACCAAATAAAAACAAAGAAAAAGGCTACTAAAACTAGGCTAAGATGACTTGTCATCAATGCGCACCAAATTGGATAAGCAAAGCAACATTGGGCGCTCAGTTTGGTTTTCCAACTGAGCCATCCTCTGGGAGGTCGATCTTGGACCAAAAATCCACCAAAAATCCAATTTAATTCATTTCTTCACCAAATTTTAGAGCCCACCCAAATTCTTAGATCTAAAGTAGGAAGTGTATAAATAGGTGATAGTTTGATTTAGAGAGGACGGAACTTTTAGCTTCTTTGAGAATTTTCATTTTTGTAATTTTTGAGCTTTTTACTTTGAATTTGGATCTTAGAGAATTGGGAAGGAGAATTGATCTCTCTTCTTCCTTGTTCTTGCTTGAGCACTCTTTACTTCTTGTTTTGGATCTTGGGTGGAGAATTGAAGAAATTCTGTTTTAATCTCACATTGAGATCTCTTGTTTAATCTTTCTGCAAAATTCTAAGAAACTTTGAGTTACATTTCAAATTCTGTTTACTGTTTTCTCTTGTCTACTTCTTCTGCAACTTAATTCTCCATTTCTTTTGCAATTGTTCTTGTTGGATCAAGGAAGGATTTGAGATCTAGACTTGTTTTCTAGTCTCTTCCACTCCTGAGATCTTTAATTTCTCTTTTAATTTCTGCAATTGAGCTACATTTACTTTCTGTTTTAATTCTTCAAGTATTTTTACTCTTCTGTTTGAGATCTATTTGAATTCAATTCATCTTTTGCTCTTCTGTTTATTGAAATTTACTTCTTCTTGTTTAAATTCTACAATCTCAGCTCCCAATTCCTTTATTAATTCAAGCAATTTACATTTCTTGCACTTTAAGATTCAGTCATTTACATTTCTTGCAATCTAAGCTTCTGCAATTTAAATTACTTGTTCTTTAAGATTCAGCACTTTTATTTTCTGTCCTCTTTAATTCACTACAATTCTTCCCTCTCCCTTTACATTTCAAGCAATTTAGCTTCTGTCAATTACAAACAACTCAAACCAATACTTGATTCTCTTGACTAAATCAATCACTAAACTAAAATTGCTCAATCCTTCAATCCCTGTGGGATCGACCTCACTCATGTGAGTTATTATTACTTGATGCGACCCGGTACACTTGCCGGTTAGTTAGGGTGTTGGAATTCGTTTTCCAAAATATCCCATCAAGTTTTTGGTGCCGTTGCCGGGGATTGATTAGATTGACAATGATTAAGTGAAGTGGAGATCTAGATCAAGCACTTTTTCTTTTTTGTTCTTTAATTCTTAACTAACACACTAACCGTTTGAATTTTTGCTAACTAAAATTTCATTCTAGCAATGGATTGAAGTGTTACTGTCCTTCTGCTTTGAGTGATCTTTATGTGTGGTTTGCATGTCAGGGACAAGAGGAGCTATACCCACCATTTGTGAACAAGACGAAAGAACCCCCAGGAGATTAAGAAGAGCTGAAAGAGGGAAAAACATTGTTGGAGAAGAGGATTCGGAAGAAGAGTTCCAAGATATGGAGGAACACTCAATAAACCCAACGAATCCACCAGGAGGAGCAGCCAATAACAACAACAATCCACCACAGAGAAGAGTTTTGGCTTCCTACACATTTGCAAATCCTAGACATTGTGGGAGTAGCATTCTTACCCCAAAGGTTAATTCAAATAACTTTGAACTAAAGCCACAACTTATCACCTTGGTTCAAAACAATTGTTCTTATGGAGGAGGACCACTTGAAGATCCAAACCAACACTTGTCTACTTTCTTGAGGATTTGTGACACTGTCAAAACCAATGGAGTGCATCCTGACATCTACAAGCTGTTATTATTTCCATTTTCTCTCAGAGACAAAGCTACTTAATGGTTGGAATCCTTCCTAAGAGACAGCATCAACAATTGGGATGATCTAGTGAGCAAGTTCCTTGCCAAGTTTTACCCACCTCAAAGGGTTATTAGATTGAAGACTGAAGTACAAACATTCACACAAATGGATGCTGAACCTTTATATGAGGCATGGGAATGATACAAGGATTTAATCAGGAAATGTCCTCCTAAAATGTTCAATGAGTGGGACAGATTGCAGAATTTTTATGAAGGCTTGACATTGAAATCTCAAGAGGCTTTAGATCATTCAGCAGGAGGCTCTGTGCAACTCATGAAAACTGCAGAGGAGGCCCAAAATCTCATTGACATGGTAGCTAACAACCAGTATTTCTTTGCTCACCAAAGGCAACGTCAACCATCACAGAGGAAAGGAGTGATGGCACTGGAAGGAGTGGATTCAATCTTAGCTCAAAACAAAATGATGCAGTAGCAAATCCAACAACAATTTGAGCAAATGGCCAAAAGGATTGATAGCCTCCAAGTTGTAGCAGTCAACACAAGCCAACCATCATCCACATGGGGAACAAATGAAGAAACTCAAGAGGATCAACAGCAAGAACAAGTTCAGTATATGCATAATCAAAATTCTGGGACAAATGAGGTTTATGCTGACACTTACAACCCTTCATGAAAGAACCACCCCAACCTCAGATGGGGAGACAATCACAATCAAACTCAACAACCATGGCAAAGAAACTCAAACCAAAACAGTTGGAAAAACACAAACCAAAACAACCATCAGAATAACAACCAAAACCCATACAGAAAACCACAAAATACTTACCCCAACCCCAACTATCATCCATCCAATAACCAAGCCACCAATCAAAACACTTATCCTCAACCCTCTGATGTGCGGAAAACGATCCGACACAAAACTCACCGGCAAGTGCACCGGGTCGCATCAAGTAATAATAACTCACGGGAGTGAGGTCGATCCCACAGGGATTGAAGGATTGAGAAATTTTAGTTTAGTGGTTGATTTAGTCAAGCGAATCAAGATTTGGTTGAGAGATTTGTGATTAACAGAATTTAAATTGCATAGAAAGTAAAGAGAATAGGTAAATTGCATGAAATTAAAGAGAACTGAAATTTAAAGTGCCGAATCTTAAAGAACAAGAAATTAAATGGCAGAAACTTAGAATGCAAGAAATGTAAATTGCAGAATCTTAAAGTGCAAGAAATGTAAATGGCTTGAATTGTAAAGGGAATTGGGAATTGGATTTGCAGAAATTAAACAAGGAAAAGTAAATTTCAACAAACATAAGAGTGGAAGATGAATTGGATTGAATCGGATCTTGAAACAGAAATGTAAATGAGCTTGAAAGCAGTAAACAGAGAATGTAAAATGATAATTCAGATCTCAGGACCCAAGAGACTAGATAACCAAGTCTAGATCTCAATGCCTTCCTAGATCCAACAAGAACAATTGTAAAGGAAATGTAAATTGCAGAGAAAGTAGATGAAGAAGCAATTAACAGAAATTTAAATTCAATTGTGCAGTAAAGTGAAACAGAGAGATCTCAGGATGAGATTGAAACAGATTTCTTTCAATTCTCCAACCCAAGATCCAAGACAAGGAAAGTAAAGAGTGCTGGGCAAGAACAAGGAAGAAGAGAGATCAATTCTCCTCCCCAAATTCTCTTGAATTAAAACAACAATGACAAGAAATGTAAAGTGAGCTCTCTACTAAGTGTACTAATCAAAACCGAAAAGAAAAGCCCCCGAAAAACTTAAATCCTATGCTATTTATACACTTTCTTCAAATGGTCTTCAAGCCTTCAATTGGGCCTTTGCTCTTGATGGAATTGGGTTGATAGAGGCCTTGGTTGATTGCTCTTGGAGTTTGGAGAAGAACCGAAGTGAACCGGGTTTGGAATCATGTAAGCTTGAGTAAAAGTTTGAGTAAAAGTTTGAGGCAAACTTTTACTCAAACTTTTCATATCAGCCACCCCATCTTTGCTGCTACCAACGTTTGAGCCAAAGTTTGGGGTCAAACTTTTGCTCAAACGTTGGCTCCCCCTTGCATACTCATGGCGCCAACGTTTGCCAAAAAGTTTGAGGCACACGTTGGCGCAAACTTTTGCTCTCCAGGGTGTGTTGTTCATGGCGCCAACGTTTGCCAAAAAGTTTGAGGCAAACGTTGTCGCAAACTTTTGCTCTCCAGGGTGTTGATTTGTGATGCCAAAAGTTTGCCAAAAAGTTTGAGGCAAACTTTTGCTCAAGCTTTTTGCCCAAAAGTTTGCACAAAAGTTTGAGGCAAACTTTTGGTCAAGCTTTTTGCTCCTTGGTTCGTTTTCACTTATTCCAAAAGTTTGAGCTAAAGTTTGAGGCAAAATTTTGCTCAAACTTTTTGTCCTCTCTTCCTCCTAGCCATTCCTTCTTGCTTCAACCTTTCTCCAAGCTTTCTTCACCTATCATTAATAAACCAAACACATCAAAGCTATGCTCAAAATCATGAGATATTCATTCTTTCATAATATGTGACAATTATAGCATAAAACCTCATGAAATTGCATTAATTCATCTATGGTTGATTAAATCAAAGGAAGCATGAAAATCTACCCAATTGGCTTGCTTATGGCTCAAGAAAGTGCATAATTCATTTGAAAACAAAAGAAAAAGACTAGTGAAACTAGGCTAAGATGACTTGTCATCACAACACCAAACTTAAAGCTTGCTTGTCCCCAGGCAAGAAAAGATTTATTGAGAAGAAAGAATGAAATGGAAGAGGATGTTCATGCTAGTAGAGTGTTATTGGTAGTTCATGGGGTTTTATGTGGATATGTAAACACTCACTTCTTATTGACTCTTAAGCCTAGAAAGTCTCCTTCAAGCTTCAAGTAACATACTGCTATGACCTCTCATTATTCCTTTATCCTTGGCTATTATTTTGTTCATAAGCTTTATTTGAGTGTCATGTGTAGCAAGTTCATTTTCTTTTCTTTATACTTGACACATTATTCACTATAGACACTTGGCTCACATTCCTTCTTAAAACATTGATGCCCAGCACCTCTCTGGGCTACTAAATGCCTTGTAGTTAGGTTGCTCTTGATAGTGGACTTTCAGCTGATGATCCCGGGTTAGTTAACCCAAGTCACCGAGTGTTGATGCACTCCAAAGAGCTTAGTAGTCCAAGCAGATCCTAATACAAAGACACCACAGGCATATATTCTAAGGTTCAAGCTATTGGTGTCCAGCTTTGTTTCTTTTTGTTTTCTTTTGTTCTGCTACTCTTTGGCTATTTCTTTTTCTCCCCTTTTTTTTTTCTTTCTTTTTGTTTTTCTTTCTAACCAAGGATTTTTATTTGATTGAGATTCATAGATAGTAGACCACTTTATACTTAGAAGGAAACATCCTAGTTCTTTTATTTACTAAAAGTGAGCTATTATACAATCACACACACATACCACCACTTACTTTTATTATACTTCTATCTAACAGAGAATTATCTCACTTCACATTCAAACATTTTTTTTATTGAATTAAAGATGCAGGGGACAAAGCATGCTTTTTGTTCAGTGAAAGTAAATACACAAGCACACACATAGGCTAGCTTACTTATTTTAAGAGTGATTCTACTTGTACTAGATGAACACTTTAGCAAGACACAAGTCAAAGCATTTTTCAACAGTAAGAGTTAAGTGTAGATACAACCTATTGGTTTGCAGTTCCTTTGTCCTTCCTTCTGTTGTGCCCTTTTGAGTTATGATGCATGGTATCTTCAAATGGTAGTGAGTTCCCTGCACAATTCTCGAAAGTTGCTTGCTTTTCAAGCCCTTAGGTGACTGGTTAGTATGCATGAATTGAGTGTGGCTTTTGGGTTTGATTTAGTGTGGGAACACCAAACTTAATTTCTTGCCACTTCCTCTGATGCAACAGGTTGACTATATGTAAAATCTTGTTTCCTTACTAAAGGTTATGGAATTAAAACTAGAAATCAGTTAAGTAAGTGAATAACCTATTTGATTGCTTAGAGCTAGTATTGTGCAGGAGGTGCGAATGTGTTTTTAAATGAGGTTTTGGTGGAACACCAAACTTAGAATCCTTCATTCTCCCTTAAATTGTTTTGGTGTACAACACCAAACTTAGCTCCTTGCAATGCATACCAATTATTCAACATTTTTATTGAAAAGGCTATGAAAAGAAAATTACCTCAGGTTGGGTTGCCTCCCAACAAGCGCTTCTTTATTGTCATTAGCTTGACATTCTTCAATTCTTTTCAAGAAGGTTGTAGGTTCTGAACCTCTTTTTCCTTATCCCATGGTCCTCCCAAGTACAGCTTTACTCTGTGACCGTTTGCTGTAAATTGACTCTTTGTTGCTTCATCTAGCAATTCAATACTCCCATAAGGAAAAACCTTTGTCACCAAGTACGGACCAGTCCACTTAGACTTAAGTTTGCCAGGGAAGATCTTAAGCCTTGAGTTATACAGGAGCACTTGTTGTCCTGGTTTGAATTCCTTCTTTGTGATCTTCTTATCATGCCACCTCTTAGCTCTTTCCTTGTATATCTTAGCACTCTCATAGGCTTCTAGCCTGAATTCATCTAACTCATTTAGTTGTAACAACCTTTTCTCTCCTGCAGCTTAGGAATCAAGGTTGAGGAGTTTAGTGGCCCAAAAAGCTCTGTGTTCCAGCTCTACAGGGAGGTGATAGGATTTGCCATATAATAACTGAAAGGGTGACTTGCCAATAGGGGTTTTGTAAGCTGTCCTATATGCCCATAAGGCATCTTCTAACTTCCTAGCCCAATCCTTTCTCGTGCTTCCCACTGTTTTCTCTAGGATCTTCTTCAGTTCCCTATTTGCGAGTTCAGCCTGGCCATTAGTCTGAGGGTGGTAAGGTGTGGCTACTTTATGGATTACTCCATATTTGTGGAGGAGTTTCTCCATCTGTTTGTTACAAAAGTGACCACCACCATCACTAACCAGCCCCTTGGGTACTCCATATCTTGTGAAAATGTGCTTTTTAAGGAATTGGAGGACAATCTGTGCATCACAGGTGGTTGTGGCTATTGCTTCCACCCACTTTGATACATACTCTACTGCCACCAGGATATATCTGAAAGAGTAGGAAGGAGGAAAAGGTCCCATGAAATCAATACCCCATAAGTCAAACACATCCACTTCCAGGATGAAATTTTGAGGCATCTCATTTCTCTTTGTCAATCCTCCAGTTCTTTGACATTCATTGCATTGGTGAACAAACTCTCTGGCATCCTTGAAGATGGTTGGCCAATAAAACCCACTCTGTAATACTTTTGCAGCTGTTCTCTCTGGTCCAAAGTGTCCACCATATGCTGAGCCATGGCAATGCCATAGTATGTCCTTCATTTCACTTTCAGGGACACACCTTCTAATCATTCCATCAGAGCATCTCTTGAATAGAAAAGGTTCATCCCACAAGAACGTCCTTGCTTCATTGAGTAATTTCTTCATTTGTTGCTTGGAAAATTCTTGAGGTATCTTCCTTCCTACCTTGTAGTTTGCTATGTCAGCAAACCAAGGTGTTTGTTGAATTTGGAAAAGATGTTCATCAGGGAAGTTCTCATTTACTTGATGTGGTTTGTCTTGCTTAGCTTCTTGTGGCACTCTTGATAGATGATCTGCTACTTGATTTTCACTTCCCTTCCTATCCCTCACTTCAATATCAAATTCTTATAGCAGCAACACCCACCTAATAAGCCTTGGCTTTGAATCCTGTTTAGACATTAAATACTTGAGAGCAGAATGGTCAGTGTATACTATAACTTTTGAACCGATCAAGTATTGTCTAAACTTATCAAATGCATATACAATTGCTAAAAGTTCTTTTTCAGTGGTGGTATAATTTTTCTGTGTTTCATTCAACACTTTGCTAGCATAATATATGACATGATGTAATTTGTCCTTTTTTTGCCCCAGTACAGCACCGATAGCAAGGTTGCTTGCATCACACATAAGTTCAAAAGGTAGATTCCAATCAGGGGGTGTGATGATTGGTGCTGTAATGAGCTTTCTCTTGAGAGTTTCAAAGGCATGTCTACAGTCAGCATCAAAAATGAAGGGAACATCATTCATTAGTAAATTGCTCAATGGTTTTGCTATTTTTGAAAAGTCCTTGATGAACCTTCTGTAGAAGCCAGCATGCCCAAGAAAACTTCTTACTGCTTTCACATTAACAGGTATAGGGAGTTTTTCAATAACTTCTATTTTAGCTTTATCAACTTCTATACCTCTGCATGACACTTTATGCCCAAGAACTATTCCTTCCGGAACCATGAAATGGCATTTTTCCCAATTCAACACCAAATTAGTTTCTTGGCATCTTTTCAAAACAAGAGTTAAGTTATGCAAGCAAGTGTTAAACGAATTGCCAAAAATAGAAAAATCATCCATGAAGACTTCTAAAAATTTTTCCACCATATCAGAAAAAATAGAAAGCATACACCTTTGAAAAGTGGCTGGGGCGTTGCACAGCCTGAAGGGCATCCTTCTATAGGCAAAAACTCCAAATGGGCATGTGAAGGAGGTCTTCTCTTGATCCTTGGGGTCCACCACTATTTGATTGTAACCAGAATACCCATCCAGGAAGCAATAATAAGCATGGCCTGCTAGTCTTTCCAACATTTGATCTATGAATGGCAAAGGAAAATGATCTTTTCTTGTTGCATCATTCAATCTCCTGTAGTCTATGCACATTCTCCACCCAGTCACTGTCCTAGTGGGGATCAACTCATTCTTTTCATTGGTGATGACTGTCATTCCTCCCTTTTTTGGCACAACTTGAACCGGACTCACCCAAGAGCTGTCTGAGATTGGGAAAATTATCCCTGCATTCCATAGCTTCATCACTTCTTTTTGAATCACCTCTTTCATGGTTGGGTTGAGTCTTCTTTGAGGTTGAACCACAGGTTTTAATTCTTCCTCCAATAAAATTTTGTGCATGCAAATAGCAGGGCTGATGCCTTTGATGTCCTCAATTGTCCACCCCAAGGCTGTTTTGTGAGTTTTTAATACTTCAATCAACCTTGCTTCCTCATCCATGTTCAAAAAGGAATTTATAATTACTGGAAATGCCTCTGCTTCCCCAAGAAACACGTATTTGAGGTGAGGAGGGAGAGGTTTCAACTCCTGTTTTGGTTTGTCCTCTTTCTTGTCTTCAATGAGCATTTCTATCACTTCCTCTCTTTGTTCTTTCTGATGCTCTAAATAGTTGTCTTCAAACATTTCTTCTACCAGCCCTTCAATCATGTCCACATTTCATGTAGTTTTCTTGCTCTGAGGGGTGTTGCATTGATTTGAAGACATTGATTACCATTTGTTCATTATGCACCCTGAAGGTCATTTTTCCCTTCTCCACATCAATAGTGGTTCTTGCTGTGGCTAGAAATGGTCTCCCCAAGATGATTGAGCTGCTTCCTTCCCCTTCTGTGTCTAAGATTACGAAGTCTGCGAGGAAGATAAACTTTCCAACCTTCACTAGTAAATTCTTCACAATACCATTGGGTGTCTTGATTGATCTATCAGCCATGACTAGTGACATCCTGATGGGTTTAATTTCTTCTATGGCAAGCTTTCTCATCAATGATAGAGGCATCAAGTTGATGCTGGCACCTAGATCACACAGGGCGTTTTCCAATGTTATCTTGCCTATGGTGCATGAGACTACAAAACTCCCTGGATCTTTGAGCTTTGGTGGGATACCCATCTGGATCACAGCGCTACATTCTTCAGTGAGCATGATGGTTTCCTTTTCTTGCCAACTTCTCTTCTTGTTGATTAGCTCCTTCATGAACTTGGCATATAGGGGCATCTGTTCCAGTGCCTCAGCCAAGGGGATATTTATCTCCAACTTCTTGAAAGTCTCAAGGAACTTGTGAAATTGTTGGTCCTTTGCCTCCTTGTTGAATCTCTGGGGATATGGCAGTGGAGGTACAAAGGCCTTCTCTGCTTGTTGCTTTTGATTCTTTGTTGGCTCTTCAATTGCTTCATTCCCCTTTTTTGGAATTTTTGATTGTTCCTCCTTTTCTTGAATTTGCTTTGAAGCTTGCTTGCTTGCCATTGCATCATCATCATTGGTTTCTTCTGTGTGTGTTGAATGTTCCTCTTCTAGTGGTCTCTTGCTACTCTTCAATGTTCTCCCACTCCTTAATTGTATTGCCTTGCATTCTTCCTTAGGATTTGGGATTGTGTCACTCGGTAGTGAGCTTGAAGGTCTCTCAACAGAAATCTATTTGGAGATTTTCCCAATTTGCCTCTCTAGGCTCTTTATGGAGGCTTCATGGTTCTTGGTTGTCATTTCCTGGTGTTTCAACATTTTGTCTATTAGGGTCTCCAAGTTAGTGAGTCTTTGAGATTCAGGTGATACTTGGGGTGGGTTGTGAGATGCGGGTGGTGGATGGTAGGCATTTTGGTTGGTGGGTTAGTTATTAGATTGGTACTGGATGAGGTTGTTGTAGTTGTTTTGAGGTCTTCTGTAAGTGTTTTGGTTAGTTTGCTGCTGGTTGTGGTTTTGGTTGCTTCTTGGGTTGTTTTGGTTTGAGTTCCTCTGCCATGGTTGTTGGTTTTGGGTGTGATTATCTCCCCACCTGAGGTTTGGGTGGTTCTTCCAGGATGGATTGTATGTATCACCATACACTTCATTTGGTCCTTGGTTGTGCATGTACTGTATTTGCTCTTGTTGTTGTTCTTCTTGAGTTTCTTCATTTTGCCCCCATGTGGATGATGGTTGGCTTGTGTTAACTGCTGCAACTTGGAGGCTATCAATCCTCTTGGCCATTTGCTCAAATTGTTGTTGAATTTGCTGCTGCATCATCTTGTTTTGAGCCAAGATTGAGTCCACTCCTTCTAGCTCCATTACTCCTCTCCTTTGTGATGGTTGGCGGTTTCTTTGATGAGCAAAGAAATATTGATTGTTGGCCACCATGTCAATAAGATTTTGAGCTTCTTCTACTGTTTTCATCAGTTGTAATGATCCTTCAGCTGAGTGGTCAAGTGATTCTTGAGCCTTTAGAGTGAGTCCTTCATAGAAGTTCTGTAGCTTGTCCCACTCAGTGAACATTTCTGGTGGACATTTCCTCAGCAGAGCCTTGTATCTCTCCCATGCTTCATACAGATTTTCAGCATCCAATTGTGTGAATGTTTGCACCTCAGTTTTTAGCCTGATGACTCTTTGAGGTGGATAGAATTTGGCTAGAAATTTAGTCACCAAATCATCCCAGCTAGTGATGCTTCCTTGAGGAAAAGTTTCAAGCCATTGTGCGGCCTTGTCCCTTAATGAGAACGGGAACAGCAGAAGCTTGTAAGTCTCAGGATTCACGCCATTGGACTTGACAGTGTCACAAATCCTTAAGAAGGTAGATAGATGTTGATTTGGATCCTCCAATGGTCCTCCCTCAAACGAGCAGTTGTTTTGGACCAATGTAATGAGTTGTGGCTTCAATTCAAAGTTATTTGCATTGACATTAGGGGTGAGAATGCTGCTTCCACAATGTCTAGCATTTGCAAAGGTATAGGAGGCCAAAACTCTCCTCTGGGGTGGGTTGTTATTGTTGTTGTCTGCTCCACCAGGTGGATTGGTTGAATGTTCCTCCATATCTTGGAATTCTTCTTCTGATTCCTCTTCTCCAACAATATTTTTCCCTCTTTCAGCTCTTCTTAACCTCCTGAGAGTTCTTTCGTCTTGTTCATGAAAGGTGGGTGTGGTTCTTCTTGTACCTAACATACAAGTAGAACATAAGAAACACACAAACCAGTGACACTTCAATCTATTGCTAGAATGAAGTTTTAGTTAGCTTAAGCAAAAATTCGAACAGTTAGTGGGTTAATTGAAAATTAAAGGACAGAAAAGAAAAAAAATGCTTGATCTAGATCTCCACTTTACTTAATCATTGTCAATCTAATCAATCCCCGGCAACGGCGCCAAAAACTTGATGTGCGGAAAACGATCCGACACAAAACTCACCGGCAAGTGCACCGGGTCACATCAAATAATAATAACTCACGGGAGTGAGGTCGATCCCACAAGGATTGAAGGATTGAGCAATTTTAGTTTAGTGGTTGATTTAGTCAAGCGAATCAAGATTTGGTTGAGAGATTTGTGATTAACAGAATTTAAATTACATAGAAAGTAAAGAGAATAGGTAAATTGCATGAAATTAAAGAGAACTGAAATTTAAAGTGCCAAATCTTAAAGAACAAGAAATTAAATGGCAGAAACTTAGAATGCAAGAAATGTAAATTGCAGAATCTTAAAGTGCAAGAAATGTAAATGGCTTGAATTGTAAAGGGAATTGGAAATTGGATTTGCAGAAATTAAACAAGGAAAAGTAAATTTCAACAAACATAAGAGTGGAAGATGAATTGGATTGAATCGGATCTTGAAACAGAAATGTAAATGAGCTTGAAAGCAGTAAACAGAGAATGTAAAATGATAATTCAGATCTCAGGACCCAAGAGACTAGATAACCAAGTCTAGATCTCAATGCCTTCCTAGATCCAACAAGAACAATTGTAAAGGAAATGTAAATTGCAGAGAAAGTAGATGAAGAAGCAATTAACAGAAATTTAAATTCAATTGTGCAGTAAAGTGAAACAGAGAGATCTCAGGATGAGATTGAAACAGATTTCCTTCAATTCTCCAACCCAAGATCCAAGACAAGGAAGGTAAAGAGTGCTGGGCAAGAACAAGGAAGAAGAGAGATCAATTCTCCTCCCCAAATTCTCTTGAATTAAAACAACAATGCCAAGAAATGTAAAGTGAGCTCTCTACTAAGTGTACTAATCAAAACCGAAAAGAAAAGCCCCCGAAAAACTTAAATCCTATGCTATTTATACACTTTCTTCAAATGGTCTTCAAGCCTTCAATTGGGCCTTTGCTCTTGATGGAATTGGGTTGATAGAGGCCTTGGTTGATTGCTCTTGGAGTTTGGAGAAGAACCGAAGTGAACCGGGTTTGGAATCATGTAAGCTTGAGTAAAAGTTTGAGTAAAAGTTTGAGGCAAACTTTTACTCAAACTTTTCATATCAGCCACCCCATCTTTGCTGCTACCAACGTTTGAGCCAAAGTTTGGGGTCAAACTTTTGCTCAAACATTGGCTCCCCCTTGCACACTCATGGCGCCAATGTTTGCCAAAAAGTTTGAGGCAAACGTTGGCGCAAACTTTTGCTCTTCAGGGTGTGTTGTTCATGGCGCCAACGTTTGCCAAAAAGTTTGAGGCAAACGTTGGCGCAAACTTTTGCTCTCCAGGGTGTTGATTTGTGATGCCAAAAGTTTGCCAAAAGGTTTGAGGCAAACTTTTGCTCAAGCTTTTTTCCCAAAAGTTTGCACAAAAGTTTGAGGCAAACTTTTGGTCAAGCTTTTTGCTCCCTAGTTCGTTTTCACTTATTCCAAAAGTTTGAGCTAAAGTTTGAGGCAAACTTTTGCTCAAACTTTTTTTCCTCTCTTCCTCCTAGCCATTCCTTCTTGCTTCAACCTTTCTCCAAGCTTTCTTCACCTATCATTAATAAACCAAACACATCAAAGCTATGCTCAAAATCATGAGATATTCATTCTTTCATAATATGTGACAATTATAGCATAAAACCTCATGAAATTGCATTAATTCATCTATGGTTGATTAAATCAAAGGAAGCATGAAAATCTACCCAATTGGCTTGCTTATGGCTCAAGAAAGTGCATAATTCATTTGAAAACAAAAGAAAAAGACTAGTGAAACTAGGCTAAGATGACTTGTCATCACCCTCAACACCCCGCAATCAACCAATCTCACAAGACTCTCAGAGGATTACCAACTTGGAGATCTTAATGGATAAAATGATGAAGCACCAAGAGATGACAACAAAAAACCAGGAAGCATCCATGAAGAATATGGAGAGGCAGATTGGACAGCTTTCCAAGCAAATTGCCATTGAGGGACCTTTGAGCTCACTCCCACGTGACACCATTCCTAATCCAAAAGAGGAATGTAAGGCTATACAACTAAGGAGTGGAAAGACCTTGGTGAGAAATGAAGAAGTGATAAAGAAGCCAAAGGAAAATAAAAAAGGACAGGGTGAAAGAGAGGGAGCCAATGATGAGGACGTAACAGCAAGCAAGCAAACTTCAAAGCAGGCTGAAGAAAAGGAGGAACAGCCAAAAATTTCAAGAAAAGGGAAGGAAGCAATTGAAAAGCCAACTAAGGACTACAGGCAGGGAGTGAACTTCACACCTCCATTACCATATCCCCAAAGGTTCAACAAGGAGACTAAGGACCAACACTTCCCAAAATTTCTTGAAATCTTCAAGAAATTGGAGATCAACATACCCCTGGCTGAGGCACTTGAGCAAATGCCCCTATATGCCAAGTTTTTGAAGGAACTTATAAACAAGAAGAGAAGCTGGCAAGAAAAGGAGACCATTATGCTCACAGAAGAATGTAGCGCTGTGATCCAAAGGGGTATCCCACCAAAGCTCAAAGATCCAGGGAGTTTTGTGGTCTCATACACCATAGGCAAGATGACATTGGAAAACGCCCTATGCGATTTAGGTGCCAGTATCAATTTGATGCCCCTCTCAATGATGAGAAAGCTTGCTATAGAAGAAATCAAACCTACTAGGATATCACTAGTGATGGCCGATAGATCAATCAAGACACCCAATGGAATTGTGAAAAATTTACTAGTAAAGGTTGGAGAGTTTATCTTCCCTACAGACTTTGTAATTTTGGACACAGAAGGGGAAGGAAATAACTCAATCATCTTGGGAAGACCATTTCTAGCTACAGCAAGAACCACTATTGATGTGGAGAAGGGAGAAATGACCTTCAGGGTACATAATGAGCAAATGGTAATCAATGTCTTCAATTCAATGCAACATCCCTCTGAACAAGAAAATTACATGAAGGTGGATGTGATAGAAAGCTTGGTAGAAGAAATGTTTGAGGACAACTATCAAGAACACCAGGAAGAACAAGGAGGGGAAGTGGTAAAAATATCCATTGAAGACCAGGAGGAGGATAAGCCAAAACAGGAGTTGAAGCCTCTCCCTCCTCACCTCAAATACGTGTTTCTTGGGAAAGCAGGAGCCTTGCCAGAAATCATAAACTCCTCCTTGAACATGGAAGAGGAAACAAAGTTGATTGAAGTATTAAAAGCTCACAAAACAGCCTTGGGTTGGACAATTGAGGACATCAAAGGCATCAGCCCTACCATCTGTATGCATAAAATTTTATTGGAGGAAGAGTCAAAGCCTGTGGTTCAGCCTCAAAGAAGACTCAACCCAACCATGAAAGAGGTAGTTCAAAAGGAAGTGATGAAGCTATGGAATGCTAGGATAATCTTCCCAATCTTGGACAGCTCGTGGGTGAGTCCGGTTCAAGTTGTACCAAAAAAGGGAGGAATAACAGTCATCACCAATGAGAAGAATGAGCTGATCCCCACTAGGACAGTGACTGGGTGGAGAATGTGCATAGATTATAGGAGGCTAAATGATGCTACAAGAAAAGATCACTTCCCTCTGCCCTTCATTGATCAAATGTTGGAAAGATTAGCAGGTCATGCTTATTACTGCTTCCTTGATGGGTACTCTGGGTACAATCAAATAGTGGTGGATCCCAAGGATCAAGAGAAGACTTCCTTCACATGCCCATTTGGAGTTTTTGCCTACAGAAGGATGCCCTTTGGGCTATGCAATGCCCCAGCCACTTTTCAAAGGTGTATGCTTTCCATATTTTCTGATATGGTAGAAAAATTTTTAGAAGTCTTCATGGATGATTTTTCTGTCTTTGGCAATTCATTTAACACTTGCTTGCACAATTTGACTCTTGTTTTGAAAAGATGCCAAGAAACTAACCTAGTATTGAACTGGGAGAAGTGCCATTTCATGGTTCCGGAAGGAATAGTTCTTGGGCATAAAGTGTCATGTAAAGGTATAGAAGTTGATAAAGCTAAAATAGAAATTATTGAAAAACTCCCTATACCTGTTAATGTGAAAGCAGTAAGGAGTTTCCTTGGGCATGCTGGCTTCTACAGGAGGTTCATCAAAGATTTTTCAAAAATAGCAAAACCATTGAGCAATTTACTAATGAATGATACCCCCTTTATCTTTGATGACAACTGTAAACATGCCTTTGAAACTCTAAAGAAAAAACTCATTACAGCACCAATTATCACACCCCCTGATTGGAACTTACCTTTTGAACTTATGTGTGATGCAAGTAACCTTGCTATTGGTGCTGTACTGGGGCAAAAGAAAGACAAGCTGCACCATGTCATATACTATGCCAGTAAGGTGTTAAATGAAACACAGAAGAATTATACCACCACTGAGAAAGAACTTTTAGCAATTGTATATGCATTTGATAAGTTTAGGCAATACTTGATTGGTTCAAAGGTTAGTGTGTATACTGACCATGCTGCTCTCAAGTATTTAATGTCTAAACAGGACTCAAAGCCAAGGCTTATTAGGTGGGTGCTGCTGCTACAAGAATTTGATATTAAAGTGAGAGATCGAAAGGGGAGTGAAAATCAAGTAGCAGATCATCTATCAAGAGTACCACAAGAAACCAAGCAAGATAGACCACAGCAAGTAAATGAGAATTTTCCTGATGAGCACCTTTTCCAAGTTCAACAAACACCTTGGTTTGCTGACATAGCAAATTTCAAAGTAGGAAGGAAAATACCTCAAGACTTTTCCAAGCAACAAGTGAAGAAGCTACTCAATGAAGTAAGGAAGTTCTTGTGGGATGAACCTTTTTTATTCAAGAGATGCTCTGATGGAATGATTAGGAGGTGTGTCCCTGAATATGAAATGAAGGACATATTGTGGCATTGTCATGGTTTAGCATACGGTGGACACTTTGGACCAGAGAGAACGGCTGCAAAGGTACTGCAGAGTGGCTTCTATTGGCCAACTATCTTTAAGGATGCTAGAGAGTTTGTTCACCAATGCAATGAATGCCAAAGAGCTGGAAGATTGACAAGAAGGAATGAGATGCCTCAAAATTTCATCCTGGAAGTGGAGCTATTTGACTTATGGGGCATTGATTTCATGGGACCCTTTCCTCCCTCCTACTCTTTCAGATACATCTTAGTGGCAGTGGAATATGTCTCAAAGTGGGTGGAAGCCATAGCCACAACCACCTGTGATGCACAGATTGTCCTTCAATTCCTTAAGAAGCACATTTTCACTAGATATGGAGTGCCCAAGGGTCTTATTAGCGATGGTGGTGGTCATTTCTGCAACAAACAGATGGAGAAACTCCTCCACAAATATGGAGTAATCCATAAAGTAGCCACACCTTACCACCCTCAAACTAATGGCCAGGCTGAATTAGCAAATAGGGAGTTGAAGAAGATCTTAGAGAAAACAGTGGGAAGCACAAGAAAAGATTGGGCTAGGAAGCTAGAAGATGCCCTCTGGGCATACAGGACAGCTTTCAAAACTCCCATTGGAAAGTCCCCCTTTCAGCTATTGTATGGAAAATCATGCCATCTCCCTGTAGAGCTTGAACACAGAGCTTTTTGGGCTACTAAACTCCTCAACCTTGATTCTCAGGCAGCAGGGGAGAAAAGGTTACTACAATTAAATGAGTTGGATGAATTTAGGTTAGAAGCCTATGACAATGCTAAGACATACAAGGAAAAATCCAAGAGGTTGCATGATAGAAAGATTTTAAAGAAAGAGTTCAAACCAGGACAGCAAGTACTCCTGTACAATTCACGGCTCAAGATTTTTCCTGGCAAGCTCAAGTCCAAATGGACTGGCCCATATTTAGTGACAAAGGTTTTTCCTTATGGAAGTCTTGAGTTGCTAGATGAAGCTACACAGAGTCATTTCACAGCAAACGGGCACAGAGCAAAGCCTTACTTAGGAAGGCCATGGGACAAGGAAAAAGAGGTTCAGAACCTGAGTTAAGCAAGAATGAAGGATGTCAAGCTAATGACAATAAAGAAGCGCTTGTTGGGAGGCAACCCAACCTGAGGTAGTTTTCTTTTTATTGTTATTTTAATAAAAAGGTCAATTAGTTTTATCTGTACTGTAAGAAGCTAAGTTTGGCATTGCACACCAAAACAATCTAAGGGAGAATAAGGGATTTTAAGTTTGGTGTCCCACCAAAACCTCATCATAAAACACATTCTCACTTTCTGCCTAATGCTAGCTTCAAACAATTAGATAAACTAGTTAACTATTTACTGTTTCATAGTTTTTTTAGTTTTATTACCTTTAGCAAGGAAAAAGGATTCCACATATGGTTAGTTTGCTGCATGAGAAACATTGGCAAGGAACTAAGTTTGGTGTTCACACACCAAAGTAAGTTCAAGAGCCACAAATAAGCTTTGCATATTAATCAGTTACCTAAAGGGCTTGAGAAACAAGCAACTTTTGAGAATCATGCAGGAAAACAGCAAACATTTGAAGACAATCTGCAGTATAACTCAAAAGAGACATAACAGAAGGAAGAATGAAAAGCTACAACCCAACAGGTTGTATTTATACTTAATCCTTGTAGTTATGAAATGTTTTAATTCAGGGATTCCTTTATGGCTTGCTAGAATGATCATTTAGTTGCAAGTAAAAGTACATGCTAAAGAAAGCTATCTAAAATTTCTCTTTAGCCTAAAAGTTATCTGCATAATAAATGTCATCCCTCATCAGCTTGAGTACTTTGCTTTGTTCCCTTGCTGTTCGAATAAAAAGAGAGATGTTTGAGTTAGAAAAGTGATTGTTCAATGTTGCAAAAGTTAGAATGAAAGTTAATGGTGGTATGTGTTTGATTCAATTGTTAGCTCACAAAATAATTGCTGCATAATGACATGTTACTTGAAGCCTGAACTAGTTTGCTGCTATGAAGCCTTGAATTAACAAAAATCCCTTGAAAATTAATCAAAACAGAAAGAAGAAAAAGAAAAAGAAAAGCCAAAAGTTGGCAAAGAAACAAATAATAAGGCTAGACACCAATAGCTTGGACCCTAGGACACATGCCTGTGGTGTTTTTGTACTAGGATATGCTTGGATAAGTAAGTTCTAAGGAGTATTTCAAAACTTGGCCACTTAGATCAACTGATTTGAGATTGCCAACTGAAAGTCCACAATAAAGAGCAACCTAGCTACAAAACACTTAGTTATCCAAAGAGATGCTGGGCATCAATGATCCTAGGAAGAAAAAGGTGAGCCATGTGTCTGTGGTGAAAGAATGTTGAGTGAAATTAAGCCAAAGGCCACTACAACATTTGCCACCAAGCCTTCAATAAGTAATAAGCTCTCTAATGCAAAAGAAAGAAGGAAAAAGCTACCAAGGGAAGTGAGCAAAAAGTAAGGCATTGTAGCAGCAACCTTAGTAAATCTTTGAAGAAACATTGTTTGTTTAACAGCAAGTAATAAATGAGCTACTATTGATCTGCATGAAATCCCATGAACCAAGTTAAACTATTTGCTTAATAAGGACATGTATACTTCTCTATTACATTCTATCTTCTCTTATGTTTAATGCTTGCTTGGGGACAAGCAAGTTTTAAGTTTGGTGTTGTGATGACAAGTCATCTTAGCCTAGTTTTACTAGTCTTTTTCTTTGTTTTTATTAGGTTTTATGCACTTTCTTGCCTTGTAAGTAAGTAATTTGGAGTGAAATTGCATGTTTTGTTAAATCAACTAACCACCCTTTAATTAATACAAAATCATGAGGTTTAAGCTAAAATTAATTGAATTATGAATGAATTTTAAACTTTGTGAATTTGGTGATACTTTGATTGGTTGATTTGATTACTTGTAGGTGAAGAAAGAAGAAAATAAGAAAAGTGTGGCCTAAGGAGTGTGCCCAAAGGAAGCAAGAAGCATGACCAAGAGAAGAAAAGCGTAGCAACATCAAAGAAGAATGGAAGCTAAGTTGGGAGAATGAACCGAGCTTCACAAGGAATAAAAAGAGAAAGCAAAGCACCAAGCTCAGTTTACTTAGTTAACTGAGCACTAAAGAAAGCAAGGAAATAACATAAAGCTCAGTTCACTAAGTGAGCTTTATCGGGCTCCTTCAAGAATTAATTCAAAGCAAAATTCCATGAATGAAGCCACCAAGTTTCGAACTCATGAACTAAAGGAAGCAACGAATACTCCTTGCAAGGAAAATAAAAGAAAATGGCCAAAAAGCTTCATCCAAGGTTCGAACAAGGAACCACACGCTACTTAGCTTGCAAGAGAATAAGCCAAGATGGATTCCAAGGGGTTCGAACCAGGGAGCTCCATGGGAAGCAAGGAAGGAGCGTCCAACCCCTCCAAGGAAATTAGCTTCAAATTGCTTCCACCAAGGTTCGAACTTGGAAGCATGAGGACGCTACAATGGGGAGCTCAGTTGGTTTTCCCAACTGAGCGCTACTCTTCCCCCATCCCCCACACTTTGGTGCAACAAGAAGCACCAAGGAGAAAGCCTGGCACACACAATGACACGGCCAAGAAGCTTGTCAAGCGCACATTGACACGGCCAGGACATAGAGCTCAGTTCAAAATTCCAACTAAGCTCTATTGAAGTGTAATATGGCCAAGGCTGGGACGCACACCAAATTGGACAAGCAAAGCAACATTGGGCGCTCAGTTTGGTTTTCCAACTGAGCCATCCCCTGGGAGGTGGATCTTGGACCAAAAATCCAATTTAATTAATTTCTTCACCAAATTTTAGAGCCCACCCAAATTCTTAGATCTAAAGTAGGAAGTGTATAAATAGGTGATAGTTTGATTTAGAGAGGACGGACCTTTTAGCTTCTTTGAGAATTTTTATTTTTGTAATTTTTGAGCTTTTTATTTTGAATTTGGATCTTAGAGAATTGGGAAGGAGAATTGATTTCTCTTCTTCCTTGTTCTTGCTTGAGCACTCTTTATTTCTTGTTTTGGATCTTGGGTGGAGAATTGAAGAAATTCTGTTTCAATCTCACCTTGAGATCTCTTGTTTAATCTTTCTGTAAAATTCTAAGAAACTTTAAGTTACATTTCAAATTCTGTTTACTGTTTTCTCTTGTCTACTTCTTCTGCAACTTAATTCTCCATTTCTTTTGCAATTGTTCTTGTTGGATCAAGGAAGGATTTGAGATCTAGACTTGTTTTCTAGTCTCTTCCACTCCTGAGATCTTTAATTTCTCTTTTAATTTCTGCAATTGAGCTACATTTACTTTCTGTTTTAATTCTTCAAGTATTTTTACTCTTCTGTTTGAGATCTATTTGAATTCAATTCATCTTTTGCTCTTCTGTTTATTGCAATTTACTTCTTCTTGTTTAAATTCTGCAATCCCAGCTCCCAATTCCTTTATTAATTCAAGTAATTTATATTTCTTGCACTTTAAGATTCAGTCATTTACATTTCTTGCAATCTAAGCTTCTGCAATTTAAATTACTTGTTCTTTAAGATTCAGCACTTTTATTTTCTGTCCTATTTAATTCACTACAATTCTTCCCTCTCCCTTTACATTTCAAACAATTTAGCTTCTGTCAATTACAAACAACTCAAACCAATACTTGATTCGCTTGACTAAATCAATCACTAAACTAAAATTTCTCAATCCTTCAATCCCTTTGGGATCGACCTCACTCATGTGAGTTATTATTACTTGATGCGACTCAGTACACTTGCCGGTTAGTTAGGGTGTTGGAATTCATTTTCCAAAATATCCCATCACACTTGTTCACAAATTAAGAATAAATTAATAAAAAAATTTAAAATTTTAATTTTTTTATTTTTTGGATATTGTTAGAATTTTTTATTTTTTTATAATTAGAAAAAATTTATTTTTTTAGTTTAGAAATAAAAAAATAAATTTACAGATCTGTTATTTACCAAAATATGCTAGACTTTATTTTATATTTCTAATAAAAATAAAAAAATTAATCATATAATTTAAAAATTCCAAAATAAAAAATTTAGTTTTTTAAAATTTTTAATTTTTTAAATTTTTTTTTTATCTTTTTATTCACTGGATAATGCTACAACCAGACAGTTGACTTTTTTTGCTGCATTTTGATGAGCGGATATTTTATACGCTTTTTGGGGTTAATTTCATATAGTTTTGAGTATGTGTTAGTTAGTTTTTAGTGTATTTCTATTAGTTTTTAGGAAAAATTCATATTTCTGGACTTTACTATGAGTTGTGTGTTTTTCTGTAATTTCAGGTATTTTTCTGGCTGAAATTGAAGGAGCTGAGCAAAAATCTGATTCAGGCTGAAAAAGGACTGCTGATGCTGTTGGATTCTGACCTTTCTGCACTCAAAGTGGATTTTCTGGAGCTACAGAACTCGAAATGGCATGCTTCCAATTGCGTTGGAAAGTAGACATCCAGGGCTTTCCAGCCATATATAATAGTCCATACTTTGCACAAGGATAGACGACGTAAACCGGCGTTCAACGCCAGTTCTCTGCCCAATTCTGGCGTCCAGCGCCAGAAAAGGATCAAAAGCTGGAGTTGAACGCCCAAACTGGCATAAAAACTGGCGTTCAACTCCACAAATGGCCTCTGCACGTGAATTGCTTAAGTCTCAGCCCAGCACACACCAAGTGGGCCCCAGAAGTGGATCTCTGCATCATCCATCATAGTCTACTCATATTTTGTAACCCTAGGCTACTGGTTTAGTATTTAAACAACTTTTAGAGACTTATTTTGTATCTCATGACATTTCAGATCTAAACTTTGTATTCTCTGACGGCATGAGTCTCTAAACCCCATTGTTGGGGGTGAGGAGCTCTGCTGTGTCTCGATGAATTAATGCAAGTATTTCTGTTTTCCATTCAAACACGCTTGTTCCTATCTAAGATGTTCATTCGCGCTTAACTGTGATGGAGGTGATGATCTGTGACATTCATCACCTTCCTCAAACCACGAACGTGTGCCTGACAACCACCTCCGTTCTATATCCGATTGAATGAGTATCTCTTAGATTCCTCAATCAGAATCTCCGTGGTATAAGCTAGAACTGATGGCGGCATTCATGAGAATCCGGAAAGTCTAAACCTTGTCTGTGGTATTCCGAGTAAGATTCAAGGATTGAATGACTGTGACGAGCTTCAAACTCCTGAAGGCTGGGCGTTAGTGACAGACGCAAAAGGATAGTAAATCCTATTCCAACCGGATCGAGAACCAACCGGTGATTAGCCGTGCTGTGACAGAGCGCGTGAGCGTAGTTTTCACTGGAAGGATGGAAGGTAGCCATTGACAACGGTGATCCACCAACACACAGCTTGCCATAGGAGGACATGCGTGCGTGAATCAGAAGACAGAGGAAAGCAAAGATTCAGAAGACAAAGCATCTCCAAAACTCCAACATATTCTCCATTACTGCACAACAAGTAATCTTTAATTTATGCTCTCTTGGTTATTCACAATTCAACTGACAAACATAATTGACTTCCTGACTGAGATTTACAAGATAACCATAGATTGCTTCAAACCAACAATCTCCGTGGGATTCGACCCTTACTCACGTGAGGTATTACTTGGACGACCCAGTGCACTTGCTGGTCAGTGGTACGAGTTGTGAAAAGTGTGATTCACAATTCGTGCACCAAGTTTTTGGCGCCGTTGCCGGGGATTGTTCGTGTTTGGACAACTAACGGTTTATTTTGTTGCTTAGATTAGGAAAAATTTTTCTTTTTTTTGGTTTAGAGTCTTTTATTATTTATCCCTTGTTAAAACACTTTAAATTTATAGCTCAATTAGTTAGAACGTGGTGTTTATGTTCATGGTAATTGGCTATCATATTTTTTAAAATCTTTTTCAAAAATAATTTTTTTTATTAAATCCTGTGCCAAACTTTAAGTTTGGTGTTTTCTTGTTGATTTTTCAAAAAAAAAAAAATATATTTTACTTCTTCAAAACAAGTGTTACATTCATAACTCATTTGGCTAGAGCGTTAATCTGTGTTCTTGGTAATTGGGTTAGAATCTTTTATATTCTTTTCAAAACCTTTTTCATAAATAATAATTTCTCTATTAAATTGTGTGCCAAACTTTAAGTTTGGTGTTTTCTTGTTGATTCCCTTTGGTTTTCGAAAATTTTGGTTTGGTTTTCTAAAAATTTTAAGTTTGGTGTTCTTTCTTCATGTTCTTGTGTTCTTGTGAATCTTCAAAGTGTTCTTGAGTTTTCCTTGTGTCTTGATCTTAAAATTTTTCAGTTTGGTGTTCCTTGGTGTTTTCCCTCCAAAATTTTCAAAAACAAGGAGCATTAGATCTAAAAATTTTAAATCTTGTGCTATCTTATTGTTTTTCTCTCTCCTCTTTAAATTCAAAAATATCTTTTCTCTCTGTTTTAAAAGAAAATTTTCGAAATCTATTTCAAAAATTCAGATTTTTTTTTTAAATTTTAAAACCTTTTTTCAAAAAAAAAAAATCATCATATCCTTTTCAAAATTTCCTAACCACTTTCTCTCTCTTCAGTTTTTCGAAAATCTTCACTCAATTTTTATTTATTTTATTTTGATTTATTTTCAAAAAAAATAAATAAATAAATAAATAAATAAATAAAATAAAATAAATAAAAAGGTAAATCAGTCCAAGTTATATCCATATATCCATCATGGACATAAGTGGAAATGAACAGTCCAGGAGGACTCTGGGGTCATATTCTAACCCCTCTACTGCTTCATATGGGAGTAGTATATGCATACCCTCCATTGGAGTTAGTAGCTTTGAGTTGAATCCTCAGCTCATTATCATGGTGTAGCAAAGTTGCCAGTATTCTGGTCTTCCACAGGAAGAACCTACAGAGTTTCTGGCACAGTTTTTACAGATTGCTGACACAGTACATGATAAAGAAATAAATCAGGATGTCTACAGACTATTACTGTTTCCATTTGCTGTAAAAGATCAAGCTAAGAGGTGGTTGAATAACCAACCTAAGGCCAGCATAAGGACATGGAAACAGCTAACAGAAAAATTCCTGAATTAATATTTTCCTCCAAAAAGGATGACACAGCTAAGGCTGGACATCCAAGGCTTCAAGCAAGGAGATAATGAATCTCTTTATGATGCCTGGGAGAGATACAGAGAGATGCTGCGAAAATGCCCCTCTGAAATGTTTTCAGAGTGGGTTCAGTTAGACATCTTCTACTATGGGCTTGCAGAAGGAGCTCAGATGTCTCTAGATTACTCAGCTGGTGGATCCATCCATATGAGAAAGACAATTGAAGAGGCTCAAGAGCTCATTGATACAGTTGCTAGGAATCAGCATCTGTACCTAAGCAGCAACCCTTCCATGAATGAAGAGGTTAAAACAGTAACTGCTGAATTCAGTACTGTAAAACAAGCTGCTGAATTCAAAAAGCAATTGGACTTTCTAACAAAGCAGTTAGCTGAATTCAAGGACAGGCTACAGGAGACAAGGATAGCTAATATACATATGGACGAACAGTTTAAGCAAACAAAGCAGCAGCTATCAAGGCAAATAGCAGAAGAATGTCAAGCAGTTCAATTGAGGAGTGGGAAAACACTAAATACCCCACCTCAAGGCATCAAAAATTCAAGAAATGAGCGACCCACCAAAGATTCACCTGAGGACAGTAAGAGCCCAGGGAAAAATAATTCTGGCACTAAAACGCCAGAAAATGGGTGGAAGGCTAGCGCTGAACGCCCAGACCATGCCCAAAACTGGCGTTCAGCGCCAGAAACAAGGCAAGATTGGCGTTCAACGCCAGAAATGGGCAAGAATCTGGCGTTGAACGCCCACATGGGGCAGAATCCAGCGTTGAACGCCCAAAATGGGCACATTTCTGGCGTTCAGGCGCCAGGAACAGACAGTGAGCTGGCATCTAACGTCACTCCAGCTTCTGACTCTGGCATTCAATTGCCAGTGAGGGATCAGACACACACAAGTGCTGATAACAACCCCTCTAAAAAGGCTTCTTTAACCACTAAGGTTGAGGAATATAATGCCAAGATACCTTATCCTCAAAAACTCCGGAAAGAGGAGTAGGATAAGCAATTTGCTCACTTTGCAGATTATCTAAGGACTCTTGAAATAAAGATTCCATTTGCAGAGGCACTTGAGCAAATACCTTCTTATGCCAAGTTCAAGAAAGAAATCTTGAGTCATAAAAAGGAGTGGAGAGAAATAGAAAGAGTTCTCCTCACTGAAGAATGCAGTGCAGTCATTCTGAAAAGCTTTCCTGAAAAGCTTAAAGACCCTGGGAGTTTTCTGATACCATGCACATTAGAAGGTGATTGCACCAAGACAGCTTTGTGCGATCTTGGGGCAAGCATCAACCTGATACCTGCATCCACTATCAGGAAGCTTGGCTTAACTGAAGAAGTTAAACCAACCCGGATATGTCTCCAACTTGCTGATGGTTCCACTAAATACCCATCAGGCGTGATTGAGGACATGATTGTCAGAGTTGGGCCATTCGCCTTTCCCACTGACTTTGTTGTGCAGGAGATGGAGGAGCACAAGAGTGCTACTCTCATTCTAGGAAGACCCTTCCTAGCAACTGGACGATCCCTCATTGACGTCCAACAGGGGGAAATAACCCTGAGAGTCAACGATGATGAGTTCAAGTTGAACGCTGTCAAACCCATGCAGCATCCAGACACATCAACAGACTGCATGAAAGTTGATCTTATTGACTCTTTGGTAGAAGAGATCAACATGGCTGAGAGTCTCGAATCAGAGTTGGAAGACATCTTTAAAGATGTTCAGCCTGATTTGGAGGATTCAGGGGACATGAAAGAGCCTCTGAACTTTCTTCTGAAAGAGGAAAAACCTCCGAAACCAGAGCTCAAGCCACTACCACCATCCTTGAAATACGCATTTCTGGGAGAAGGTGACACTTTTCCAGTGATCATAAGCTCTGCTTTAAATTCACAGGAAGAGGAAGCACTTATTCAAGTGCTAAGGACACACAAGACAGCTCTTGGGTGGTCCATAGGTGACCTTAAGGGCATAAGCCCAGCTAGATGCATGCACAAAATCCTATTGGAGGATAATGCCAAACCAGTGGTTCAACCACAGAGGCGGCTAAATCCAGCCTTGAAGGAAGTGGTGCAGAAAGAGGTCACCAAATTACTAGAGGCTGGGATTATTTATCCCATTTCTGATAGCCCCTGGGTGAGCCCTGTTCAAGTCGTCCCAAAAAAGGGAGGCATGACAGTGATTCATAATGAAAAAAATGAACTGGTTCCTACAAGAATAGTTACAGGGTGGCGCATGTGTATTGACTACAGAAGGCTCAATACAGCCACCAGAAAGGATCATTTTCCTTTACCATTCATAGACCAGATGCTAGAGAGACTAGCAGGTCATGATTATTACTGCTTTTTGGATGGCTATTCAGGCTATAACCAGATTGTAGTGGATCCCCAGGATCAAGAGAAAACAGCATTCACATGTCCATCTGGAGTGTTTGCTTATAGAAGGTGATGAGATATTTTGGTGAGAAACGAATCTCTCACTAAACATCACAATCCAACCGGCAAGTGTACCGGGTCGTATCAAGTAATAAAAACTCACGGGAGTGAGGTCGATCCCACAGGGATTGAAGGATTGAGCAATTTTAGTTTAGTGGTTGATTTAGTCAAGCGAATCAAGATTTGGTTGATGATTGTGTGACTTGCAGAATGTAAATTGCATTGAAGTAAAGAGAACAAGAAATAAATTGCTGAAACTTAAAGAACAAGAAATTAAATGGCAGAAACTTAAAGTGCAAGAAATATAAATTGCAGAATCTTAAAGTGCAAGGAATATAAATTGCTTGAAATGTAAAGGGAATTGGGGAATGGATTTGCAGAATTTAAACAAGGAAAAATTAAATTGCATCAAACAGAAGAGGGCAAGGGAATTGGGATTGAACCGGATCTTGAAGCAATAAAGTAAATGAACAATGAAAGCATTAAACAGAGAATTGAAATGAGAATTTAGATCTCAGGACCCAGAGACTAGAAAACCAAGTCTAGATCTCAATGCCTTCCTAGATCCAATAAGAACAATAGCAAGGAAATTGTAAATTGCAAAGAAGAGCGATGAAGAACAATGAACCGGAAATGAAATTCAATTAACAGTAAAGTAAAGAAACAGAGAGATCCAAGATTGAGATTGAAACAGAATTTCTTCAATTCTCCAATCCAAGATTCAAGACAAAAGTAAAATGAAATTTCAAGTAAAAGGAAACAAAGAAATTCAAGTTCACTCAGTAACAAAAGCTTTCCAAAAACTCCTCTCAAAAATCTAAAAGAAAAGCTCCAAAGGAAAACTCTCCAGGAAAGCTCCCTAAACAAATTGAATTCTATCCTATTTATACACTTTCCAAAATGATCTTCAAGCCTTGAGTTGGGCCTTTGTTCTTGGTGGAATTGGGTTGAAAGAGGCCTTGGTTGATTGCTCTTGAAGATTGAAGAAGAACCGAAGTGAACCAATTGAACCGGTTTTTGAAGTTGGCCAAAGATGATCTCAACGTTAGGGTCAAAGTTAGGGGTCTAACTTTGACCCTAACTTTTTATGGCAGCAAGCATGGTTTCCTGGTTTGAACGTTGGTGCCAACGTTAGGGGTCTAACTTTGACCCTAACGTTGGCAATGCTTGGTGTGATTGGCGCCAACGTTAGCCTCCACGTTAGGGGGCTAACGTTGGCGCAAACGTTGGCCTTCCCCCTTTGTGATTTAAGTGCCAACGTTAGCCTCCAAGTTAGGGTGCTAACGTTGGCGCAAACGTTGGTGCCCAGGGGAGAAATTCTCAAGTTCCAACGTTAGCCTCCAAGTTAGGGGGCTAACGTTGGAGCTAACGTTGGCCACTTCCAGGGAGTGATTTACATGCCCAACGTTAGCCTCCAAGTTAGGGGGCTAACGTTGGGGCTAACTTCATGCAACCCGGTTCAATTTTCATTTATTCCATTGTCCTCTCTTCACTCCTAGCCATTCCTCTTTGCTTCAACCTTTCTCCAAGCCTTCTTCACCTATCATTGATCAACCAAACTAATCAAAGCTTTGCTCAAAATCATGAGGTATTCAATCTTCCACAATATGCAACAATTATAGCTCAAAACCTCATGAAATGGCATGAATTCACATATGGTTGGTTCAATCAAGGGAAACATGAAAATCTACTCAATTAGCTTGCTTGTAGCTCAAGAAAGTGCATAATTCTAATGAAAACTAAAGAAAAAGACTAGCTAAAATGGGCTCAGATGACTTGTCATCACAACACCAAACTTAAAGCTTGCTTGTCCCCAAGCAAGAAATGAATTATTAAGAAGAAAGAATGAAATGGAAAAGGAAGTTCATGCTAGCAAAGTGTTATTGATAGTTCATGGGGTTTTATGTGGATATGCAAATGCTCACTTCTTATTGACTCTTAGGCCTAGAAAGTCTCCTTCAAGCTTCAAGTGACATACTGCTATGACCTCTCATTATTCCTTTATCCTTGGTCATTACTTTATTCAAAAGCTTTATTTGAGTGTCATGTGTAGCAAGTTCATTTTCTTTTCTTTATACTTGACACATTATTCACCATAGACACTTGGCTCACATTCCTTCTTAAAACATTGATGCCCAACACCTCTTTGGGCTACTAAATGCTTTGTAGTTAGGTTGCTCTTGATAGTGGATTTTCAGCTGATGATCCCGGGTTAGTTAAACCAAGTCACCAAGTGTTGAGGCACTCCTAAGAGCTTACTAATCCAAGCAGATCCTAGTACAAAAACATCACAGGCATATATTTCAGAGTTCAAGCTATTGGTGTCCAGCTTTGTTTCTTTTTGTTTTTCTTTTGTTTTGCCACTTTTTGGCTTTCTTTGTTCTTTCTTTCTTTTTGTTTTTCTTTCTAACCAAGGAGTTTTATTCAATTGAGATTCATAGACAGTATCCACTCTCTACTTAGAAGGAGATTTCCTAGCTCTTTATTCACTAAAAGTGAGTTATTATACAATCACACACATACCACCACTTACTTTTATTCCACTTCTATCTAACAGAGACCATTTCACTTCACATTCAAACTGTTCTTTTATTGAATTAAAAGATGCAGGGGACAACATATGCTTCTTGTTAAGTGAAAATGAACACACAAGCCAACATAAAAACCAGCCTACTTAAAAAAAACAAAAACATAATTGATGCATACTACACTAACAGTTTCTGTTAAAATGGGCATATTCATACTTCCAAATTAGAGCAATTCAATACTGATGGAGTTAAGTGACAATACAACCTCTTGGTGGCTTCTTCTTCTTTCATCTCAGCTAATGGTGAGTAGTCCTCCTAGAAGAGTGATTGATTTTCTGCAGTGTTAATGGAAGTTGCTTGTTTCTCAAGCCTTTATGTGATTTGTTAGTGTGCAAGACTTTCTTGTAGGTGTTTGAACTTACTTTGGTGTGTGAACACCAAACTTAGTCTCTTGCCATGTTTCTTATCCATAACCATATGTGAAAGCCTAAATCTTTGCTAAAGGTAATAAAACTGAAAACTAGAAACAGACAATGCTTAAATGATTTGTCAGATTGCTTGGAGTTGGTAACTCTTTATATAGAAAGTGAGAATGTGCTTTTAAGTAAGATTTTTGGTGGAACACCAAACTTAGAATCCTTCATTCTCCCTTAATATGTTTTGGTGTGAAACACCAAACTTAGCTCCTTGCAATACATACCACTCATTTAACCTTTTTATTGAAATAACTATGAAAAGAAAACTACCTCAGGTTGGGTTGCCTCCCAACAAGCGCTCTTTTATTGTCACTAGCTTGACACTGAGGCTTTCTTTTATGGCGGTTGATGACTGTAGTGCCTCAACTTGTCCCCTCTGATCGTGAGCTTCTTCTTTGTTCCTTGGTGCTCTATCTCAGCATGTTCTAGTGATAATATATTGCTCACAGTATAGTAATCGTTAGTCTGTTGGTCTGTTCCCAGTTGTTGATAGACTAACTGCACTTTGTCACCTTTGGAGAGCCCTTCTGTTGGAATTTTTTTGTTCTTCCACCCCTTTTTGATTCTGTTTTTGTTTTTCTTCCTTCCTTTTGTTAATTCTTCTTCTTTGAAAACAGGCTCCCTTTTGAAATTCCTTTTCTTAGTTGCCAATACTACAATGTTCCCTTGAGCTTCTTCATTACTTTGCACAGTCTCTTTCTCTTTTTGGCCTGCTGTATCATCTATCTCTTGCTTGGGAGGGAAGTTGTTGTTTGTCTTGTTGATTTCCTCCCTCCACTGCAGATTTTCCTTGTCTGTTTCTGTACCATCCTTCTTTTCATTACTGTTCTGTGTTTCTGGTAGTACACTCAGAGTGATACTTTCATTATGCATCCTGAGGGTTAATTCTCCTTGCTCTATGTCTATGATGGCCCTAGCAGTGGCTAAGAACGGTCTTCCCAGTATAATGGAGTCGCCCTCATCCTGATTCGAATCCAGGATCACAAAATCTGCAGGGAAGATGAATCTATCTACCTTGACTAGAAGGTTCTCAATTATACCACTGGGGCATATTACTGATTTGTCCACCAATTCTAGAGACATCTTTACTGGTCTTACCTCTTTTATGCCTAACTTTTTCACTAGAGAGGCAGGCATCAGATTGATACTAGCTCCCAAGTCACACATCGCCTTCTTGATAGTCATACTGCCAATGGCGCAGGGTAGAAAGAAACTCCCAGGGTCCTCAAGTTTGGGAGGAAGTCCCTTCTGGATTAGTGCTCTGCATTCCTCAGTGAGCAGTACAGTTTCATTAACTTGCCAACTCCTCTTCTTGTTGATAAGTTCCTTCAAGAACTTTGCGTACAGGGGCATTTGCTCAAGTGCTTCAGTTAAGGGAATATTGATCTCTAACTTCTTGAAGATTTCAAGAAATTTTGGGAAGTGTTGGTCCTTAGTTTCCTTGTTAAACCTTTGAGGATATGGCAAGGGAGGAGTAAAGTTATTTCCCTGCCTTTGGTCCTCAGTTGGCTCTTCAATTACTTCCTTTCCCTTTCTTGATTTTTGTGGCTGATCTTCTTTTTCTTGAGCTTGATTCTGAGTTGGCTTGCTTGCTGTCTCCTTCTTGTCATTGACTTTCTCTTCTTCGGCTTGTTTCTTGTCACTTTCCTTTTGCTTCTTGGTTGCTTCTTCATTTTTCACCAAGACTCTTCCACTCCTCAATTGTATTGCCTTGCATTCTTCCTTAGGATTTGGGATTGTGTCACTCGGCAGTGAGCTTGAAGGTTTCTCAACAGAAATGTGTTTGGAGATTTGCCCAATTTGCCTCTCTAGGCTCTTCATGGAGGCTTCATGGTTCTTGGTTGTCATTTCTTGGTGTTTCCACATTTTGTCTATCAAGGTTTCCAAGTTGGTGAGTCTTTGAGATTCAGGTGATGCTTGTGGTGGGTTGTGAGATGTGGATGGTGGATGGTAGGCATTTTGGTTGGTGGGTTGGTTATTAGATTGGTAATGGTTGATGTTGGGGTAATTGTTTTGAGGTTTTCTGAAGGAGTTTTGGTTAGTCTGCTGCTGGTTGTGATTTTGGTTGTTTCTTGGATTGTGTTGAGTTGAGTTTCTCTGCCATGGTTGCTGATTTTGGTTGTGATTGTCTCCCCACCTAAGGTTTGGGTGGTTCTTCCAAGAAGGGTTGTAAGTGTCACCATATACTTCATTTGGCCCAGAATTTTAGTTGTGCATGTACTGGACTTGTTCTTGCTGTTGCTCCTCTTGAGTCTCTTCACTCTGTCCCCATGTGGTTGATGGTTGGCTAGTGTTGACTGCTGCCACTTGGAGACTATCAATCCTCTTGGCCATTTGCTCAAATTGTTGTTGAATTTGCTGCTGCATCATCTTGTTTTGAGCTAGGATTGAGTCTACTCCTTCTAGTTCCATTACTCCTCTTCTTTGTGATGGTTGGCGGCTTCTTTGATGAGCAAAGAAATATTGGTTGTTGGCCACCATATCCACAAGATTCTGAGCTTCCTCAGCAGTTTTCATTAGTTGTAGTGAACCTCCAGCAGAATGATCTAATGCCTCCTGAGATTTCAATGTCAGGCCTTCATAGAAATTTTGCAGCACATCCCATTCATTGAACATCTCTGGAGGGCATTTTCTGATTAAGGCTTTGTACCTCTCCCATGCTTCATACAAGGATTCAGCATCTAATTGTGTGAATGTCTGCACCTCGGTTTTCAGCCTGATGACTCTCTGGGGTGGATAGAACTTGGCTAGAAATTTAGTTACCAAGTCATCCCAACTAGTGATACTTGCTTGGGGAAAAGTTTCAAGCCATTGTGCAGCCTTATCCCTTAATGAGAACGGGAACAGCAGAAGCTTGTAAGTTTCAGGATTCACACCATTGGATTTGACAGTGTCACAGATCCTCAAGAAGGTAGATAGATGTTGATTTGGATCCTCCACTGGTCCTCCTCCAAATGAGCAGTTGTTCTGGACCAATGTGATGAGTTGTGGCTTCAGTTCGAAGTTATTTGCATTGACATTAGGGGTGAGAATGCTGCTTCCACAATGTCTAGCATTTGCAAAAGTATAGGAAGCCAATACTCTCCTCTGTTGTGGTGGATTATTAACTCCTCCTTCTGGATTAGATGTATCTCCTTCCATCTCGTGGAATTCTTCGTCTGATTCTTCTTCTCCAACAATACTCTTCCCTCTTTCGGCTCTTCTTATCCTTCTAAGAGTTCTCTGATCAACTTCAGATAACACAGGAGCGGATCTCCTTGTACCTGACATACAAACAAGACAAAAGAAACACCAGCAAGATTACTTCACTCTACTGCTAGAATGAAGTTTAGTTCAAGCAAAATTTCAAACAGTTAGTGGGTTAATCAAAAGTTAAAGAAAAATAAAGAAAAAGTGCTTGATCTAGATTACCACCTCGCTTAATCATTGTCAATCTAATCAATCCCCGGCAACGGCGCCAAAAACTTGATGAGATATTTTGGTGAGAAACGAATCTCTCACTAAACATCACAATCCAACCGGCAAGTGTACCGGGTCGTATCAAGTAATAAAAACTCACGGGAGTGAGGTCGATCCCACAGGGATTGAAGGATTGAGCAATTTTAGTTTAGTGGTTGATTTAGTCAAGCGAATCAAGATTTGGTTGATGATTGTGTGACTTGCAGAATGTAAATTGCATTGAAGTAAAGAGAACAAGAAATAAATTGCTGAAACTTAAAGAACAAGAAATTAAATGGCAGAAACTTAAAGTGCAAGAAATATAAATTGCGGAATCTTAAAGTGTAAGGAATATAAATTGCTTGAAATGTAAAGGGAATTGGGGAATGGATTTGCAGAATTTAAACAAGGAAAAATTAAATCGCATCAAACAGAAGAGGGCAAGGGAATTGGGATTGAACCGGATCTTGAAGCAATAAAGTAAATGAACAATGAAAGCATTAAACAGAGAATTGAAATGAGAATTTAGATCTCAGGACCCAGAGACTAGAAAACCAAGTCTAGATCTCAATGCCTTCCTAGATCCAATAAGAACAATAGCAAGGAAATTGTAAATTGCAAAGAAGAGCGATGAAGAACAATGAACCGGAAATGAAATTCAATTAACAGTAAAGTAAAGAAACAGAGAGATCCAAGATTGAGATTGAAACAGAATTTCTTCAATTCTCCAATCCAAGATTCAAGACAAAAGTAAAATGAAATTTCAAGTAAAAGGAAACAAAGAAATTCAAGTTCACTCAGTAACAAAAGCTTTCCAAAAACTCCTCTCAAAAATCTAAAAGAAAAGCTCCAAAGGAAAACTCTCCAGGAAAGCTCCCTAAACAAATTGAATTCTATCCTATTTATACACTTTCCAAAATGATCTTCAAGCCTTGAGTTGGGCCTTTGTTCTTGGTGGAATTGGGTTGAAAGAGGCCTTGGTTGATTGCTCTTGAAGATTGAAGAAGAACCGAAGTGAACCAATTGAACCGGTTTTTGAAGTTGGCCAAAGATGATCTCAACGTTAGGGTCAAAGTTAGGGGTCTAACTTTGACCCTAACTTTTTATGGCAGCAAGCATGGTTTCCTGGTTTGAACGTTGGTGCCAACGTTAGGGGTCTAACTTTGACCCTAACGTTGGCAATGCTTGGTGTGATTGGCGCCAACGTTAGCCTCCACGTTAGGGGGCTAACGTTGGCGCAAACGTTGGCCTTCCCCCTTTGTGATTTAAGTGCCAACGTTAGCCTCCAAGTTAGGGGGCTAACGTTGGCGCAAACGTTGGTGCCCAGGGGAGAAATTCTCAAGTTCCAACGTTAGCCTCCAAGTTAGGGGGCTAACGTTGGAGCTAACGTTGGCCACTTCCAGGGAGTGATTTACATGCCCAACGTTAGCCTCCAAGTTAGGGGGCTAACGTTGGGGCTAACTTCATGCAACCCGGTTCAATTTTCATTTATTCCATTGTCCTCTCTTCACTCCTAGCCATTCCTCTTTGCTTCAACCTTTCTCCAAGCCTTCTTCACCTATCATTGATCAACCAAACTAATCAAAGCTTTGCTCAAAATCATGAGGTATTCAATCTTCCACAATATGCAACAATTATAGCTCAAAACCTCATGAAATGGCATGAATTCACATATGGTTGGTTCAATCAAGGGAAACATGAAAATCTACTCAATTAGCTTGCTTGTAGCTCAAGAAAGTGCATAATTCTAATGAAAACTAAAGAAAAAGACTAGCTAAAATGGGCTCAGATGACTTGTCATCAGAAGGATGCCCTTTGGGCTATGCAATGCGCCTGCAACCTTCCAGAGATGCATGCTCTCTATTTTCTCTGACATGGTGGAAAAATTTCTGGAAGTCTTCATGGATGACTTCTCAGTATATGGAGACTCATTCAGCTCCTGTCTTGATCACCTGAAACTTGTTCTGAAAAGATGCCAAGAAACCAACCTAGTTTTAAACTGGGAAAAGTGTCACTTCATGGTGACTGAAGGAATTGTTCTTGGGCATAAAATCTCAAACAAGGGAATAGAGGTGGATCAAGCAAAAATAGAGGTAATTGAAAAATTACCACCACCTGCCAATGTTAAGGCAATCAGAAGCTTTCTGGGGCATGCAGGATTCTATAGGAGGTTTATAAAGGATTTTTCAAAAATCACAAAACCTCTAAGCAATCTGCTAGCTGCTGACACGCCATTTGTGTTTGACACAAAGTGCCTGCAGGCGTTTGAAACGCTGAAAGCTAAGCTGGTCACAGCACCAGTCATTTCTGCACCAGACTGGACATTACCATTTGAGCTAATGTGTGATGCCAGTGATCATGCCATTGGTGCAGTATTGGGACAGAGGCATGACAAGCTTCTGCATGTCATTTATTATGCCAGTCGCGTTCTAAATGATGCCCAGAAAAATTACACAACCACAGAAAAAGAACTATTTGCAGTGGTTTACGCCATTGACAAGTTTAGATCATACTTAGTAGGATCAAAAGTGATTGTGTATACTGACCATGCTGCTCTTAAATATCTACTCACAAAGCAGGATTCAAAACCCAGGCTCATCAGATGGGTATTGCTTCTGCAAGAGTTTGATATAGAAATAAGAGACAGAAAAGGGACAGAGAACCAAGTGGCTGATCATCTGTCCCGGATAGAGCCAGTGGAAGGGACGCCCCTTCCTTCTCTTGAGATCTCTGAAACGTTTCCTGATGAGCATTTATTCGCCATTCAGGAAGCACCATGGTTTGCCGATATTGCAAACTATAAAGCTGCAAGGTTCATACCCAAGGAGTACAACAGGACACAAAAGAAGAAATTAATTACTGATGCAAAGTACTACTTGTGGGATGAACCTTATCTCTTTAAGAGATGTGCAGACGGAATTATCCGTAGGTGTGTGCCTAGAGAAGAAGCACAGAGGATCCTGTGGCATTGCCACGGATCTCAATATGGAGGCCATTTCGGAGGTGAGCGAATAGCCACCAAGGTCCTCCAATGTGGCTTCTATTGGCCCACACTCTATAAAGATTCCCGAGAGTTTGTACGTAATTGTGACAGTTGCCAAAGAGCTGGTAATCTGCCTCATGGTTACGCCATGCCTCAACAAGGAATCTTGGAAATTGAGTTGTTTGACGTATGGGGAATTGACTTCATGGGACCTTTCCCACCATCTTACTCAAACACTTATATTCTAGTGGCAGTTGACTATGTATCAAAATGGGTTGAGGCTATTGCCACACCCACCAATGATACTAAAACAGTGCTGAAGTTCCTTCAGAAACATATTTTTAGCAGGTTTGGTGTCCCTAGAGTACTAATCAGTGATGGGGGCACTCACTTCTGCAATAAACAGCTTTACTCTGCCATGGTTCGGTATGGAATTCGCCACAAGGTGGCCACTCCATATCATCCACAAACCAATGGGCAGGCTGAAGTCTCTAACAGAGAATTAAAGAGAATCCTCGAACGGACAGTAAATACCCGTAGAAAGGATTGGGCAAGGAGCTTGGATGGTGCTCTGTGGGCTTACAGAACAGCATTCAAGACCCCTATAGGGACCTCTCCATACCAACTGGTGTATGGTAAGGCATGTCACCTGCCCGTGGAACTGGAACATAAGGCCTACTGGGAAACCAGATTCCTAAACTTTGATGCCAAATTAGCAGGAGAAAAAAGATTGCTCCAGCTAAATGAGCTAGAGGAATTCAGATTCACAGCTTTCGAAAATGCCAAGCTATATAAAGAAAAATAAAAAAAGTGGCATGACAGAAAGCTGTCATCTAGAATCTTTGAACCAGGACAGAAGGTTCTGTTGTTTAACTCTAGACTCAGGCTATTCCCCGGGAAACTGAAATCCCGGTGGAGGGGACCATACGTGATTACAAGTGTGTCACCATATGGTTATGTGGAGCTCCAAGATATTGACTCTGATAAGAAGTTCATTGTCAATGGACAGAGAATCAAGCATTATCTTGAAGGCAACATCGAGCAAGAATGCTCAAGGCTGAAGCTAGATTAAAAGCTCAGCAAGGTCCAGCTAAAGACAATAAAGAAGCGCTTGCTGGGAGGCAACCCAGCCATGGGGCAACAATCCTCTAAGCATTTTGCCCTATTTCTATTTTTATTTTTATTTGTTTATATAAAGTTTACTGACACTAAGGTAAAGAATCATTTGCATAAGTTTACAGGGTTACAGAAGGAATTTGCACACAAAACAGAGATAGGGAGCTCAATGGCAAGAAAACGCCAGTAAAGGGGCATTTTGGGCGTTCAGCGCCCAAAATGGGCATCCACTGGGCGCTGAACGCCAGTAATGGCAGCAATTTGGGCGTTCAACGCCAGAAATGGCCACCCACTGGGCGCTGAACGCCCAGGAGATCAGCATTTGGGCGCTGAACGCCCAAAACAAGCAGTGTTTGGGCGTTCAAACGCCAGGAAGACAGGGAGGAGCCAAATCCATTTATCCCACACATATTTCCATTTTAATTTCAAATTTTATGCTTCAAGGCATGATTTTTACATGAACATGTCAAGAACCCTGATTTCTAAAATCCTTAATTTCTAAAAATCCATCTTTCCAAATTCAATCCAACTCTTTTCAAAATCTTTTCTGAAAACAAATCTATCTTTTTCACTCAAAAATCTTTTCAACTAATCCATATCTTTTTCAAATCTTCATATTATCTTTTTCAAAATCCAAATTTATCCTTTTTAAAAATCTATCCTATCTCTTCAAAATTACACTATATCTTCTATCTTATCTTTTTCAACTCAATCTTTTTATCTTATCTTTTCCAATCTTTCGAAAACCCACCCCCCCACCCCTTTAAAATTGGGTTCGGCCTCCCCCCTCCTCCATCACCAAGTGCACCTCGATCTCCTTCTATCCCTCTCCTTTCTTTTCTTTTGCTTGAGGACAAGCAAACCTCTAAGTTTGGTGTGTTTATCCGAAATCACTAAGATCATGGCTCCCAAAGGAAAACAATCCACTCCAAGAGGCAAGAAAGAGAGCGTTCCAAAACCACTTTGGAATCAAGGGAAGTTCTTATCTAAAGAACATTCAGACCATTATCTTAAAGTAATGGGTCTGAGATCAGTGATCCCGGAAGTTAGATTCGATCTGAAAGAAGATGAATATTTGGAGATCCAGGAGCAAATTCGAATCAGGAACTGGGAAGTCCTAGCTAATCCTGAAACGAAAGTAGGAAGGAACATGGTCCAGGAGTTCTATGCTAATATGTGGCAGACTGACAAGCAAAGACTATCTGGAACTGCCTGCTACGAATTTCGGACCATGGTCAGGGGAAAGATTGTTCATACCACCCCTGACAAGATCAGAGAGATATTAAAGCTACCTCAGCTAAAGGATGATCCAGACTCCTTCAACAGGAGGATGATGAGAGCAGACATTGGCCTGGATAAAATTCTAGAGGACATATGTATCCCTGGAGCCAGGTGGACCACCAACACAAAGGGCGTCCCAAATCAACTCAAGAGAGAGGATCTCAAACCAGTTGCCAAAGGATGGCTGGACTTCATTGGGCGTTCTTTGTTGCCCACTAGCAACCGTTCTGAAGTCACAGTTAAAAGAGCAGTGATGATTCATTGCATCATGACGGGGAAGGAAGTGGAGGTTCATCAGCTGATTTCCACTGAACTCTATAAGATTTCTAACAAAAATTCAAAAGAGGCCAGGTTGGCTTATCCAAGCGTGATTTCTCTGCTCTGCAAGGACGCTGGAGTCAAGATGGGAATAACTGAATATATCCTAATTGAAAAGTCAATCACCAAAGCATCAATGGAGAGACAACAAGCACAGGAGGATCTTATCAAGAAGAGAGTACAGGAATTCCTCCCAGAGATTCCTCAAGCGGAATATTGGGAATATCTTGAGACGGCTGTCACCAAGATACAGGAAGCTATGGAGTAAATAATAAAACAACAGAAGGAACACAGTCAAATGCTGACCCACATGTTTAAAGAACAAGAGGAGCAGGGACGTGACTTAAGGGAACTGAAACGCCAAAAGTCTTCTGTAATACCAAGCATCCCAAGGATCAGAGGAACCCCCATACCCCCAGAATAAAGGTTGTTAATTTCCAATTTCTGCCTTAACTCTGTGACAGTGCCCTTATAAAAGTTTACCTTAGAAGTCATATAATAGTAATTAGTATTTATTTGATTTTATCTCCAATTAAGCTATAGTTTATTTTTCTCATCATCATTAAACATGAATAAAATAGTAGATCTTTTGAATAAGAAGCAATAAAATTTCGAGTTTAATAAAAGAAATTCTAATTGGTTAAATGTGGTGGCAATGCTTTCTGTCTTCTGAATGAATGCTTGAACAGTGCATATGTCTTTTGAATTTGTTGTTTAAGACTGTTAAATATGTTGGCTCTTGAAAGAATGATGAACATGAGACATGTTATTGATAATCTGAAAATCATAAAAATGATTCTTGAAGCAAGAAAAAGCAGCAAAGAACAAAGCTTGCAAAAAAAAAAAAGCAAGCAGAAAAAGCCAAAAGCTCTTAAAACCAAAAGGCAAGGGCAAATAAAAAGGATCCCAAGGCTTTGAGCATCAGTGGATAGGAGGGCCTAAAGGACTAAAATCCTGGTCTAAGCGGCTAAACCAAGCTGTCCCTAACCATGTGCTTGTGGCGTGCAGGTGTCAAGTGAAAACTTGAGATTGAGCGGTTAAAGTCAAGGTCCAAAGCAAAAAGAAGAGTGTGCTTAAGAACTCTGGACACCTCTAATTGGGGACTTTAGCAAAGCTGAGTCACAATCTGAAAAGGTTCACCCAGTTATGTGTCTGTGGCATTTATGTATCCGGTAGTAATACTGGAAAACAAAGTGCTTAGGGCCACGGCCAAGACTCATAAAGAAGCTGTGTTCAAGAATCATCACACTGAACTAGGAGAATCAATAACACTATATGAGTTCTAAGTTCCTATAGATGCCAATCACTCTGAGCTTCAATGGATAAAGTGAGATGCCAAAACTGTTCAGAAGCAAAAAGCTACTAGTCCCGCTCATCTAATTAGAATCTGAGCTTCACTCAAAAACTCTGAGACATTATTGCTTCTCAACTTATTAGTCTTCTATTTTATTTGTCTAAGTTGCTTGAGGACAAGCAATAGTTTAAGTTTGGTGTTGTGATGAGCGGATATTTTATACGCTTTTTGGGGTTAATTTCATATAGTTTTGAGTATGTGTTAGTTAGTTTTTAGTGTATTTCTATTAGTTTTTAGGAAAAATTCATATTTCTGGACTTTATTATGAGTTGTGTGTTTTTCTGTAATTTCAGGTACTTTTCTGGCTGAAATTGAAGGAGCTGAGCAAAAATCTGATTCAGGCTGAAAAAGGACTGCTGATGTTGTTGGATTTTGACCTCCCTGCACTCAAAGTGGATTTTCTGGAGCTACAGAACTCGAAATGGCATGCTTCCAATTGCGTTGGAAAGTAGACATCCAGGGCTTTCCAGCAATATATAATAGTCCATACTTTGCACAAGGATAGATGACGTAAACTGGCGTTCAACGCCAGTTCTCTGCCCAATTCTGGCGTCCAGCGCCAGAAAAGGATCAAAAGCTGGAGTTGAACGCCCAAACTGGCATAAAAACTGGCGTTCAACTCCACAAATGGCCTCTGCACGTGAATTGCTTAAGTCTCAGCCCAGCACACACTAAGTGGGCCCCAGAAGTGGATCTCTGCATCATCCATCATAGTCTACTCATATTTTGTAACCCTAGGCTACTAGTTTAGTATTTAAACAACTTTTAGAGACTTATTTTGTATCTCATGACATTTCAGATCTAAACTTTGTATTCTCTGACGGCATGAGTCTCTAAACCCCATTGTTGGGGGTGAGGAGCTCTGCTGTGTCTCGATGAATTAATGCAAGTATTTCTGTTTTCCATTCAAACACGCTTGTTCCTATCTAAGATGTTCATTCGCGCTTAACTGTGATGGAGGTGATGATCTGTGACATTCATCACCTTCCTCAAACCACGAAGGTGTGCCTGACAACCACCTCCGTTCTATATCCGATTGAATGAGTATCTCTTAGATTCCTCAATCAGAATCTCCGTGGTATAAGCTAGAACTGATGGCGGCATTCATGAGAATCCGGAAAGTCTAAACCTTGTCTGTGGTATTCCGAGTAGGATTCAAGGATTGAATGACTGTGACAAGCTTCAAACTCCTGAAGGCTGGGCGTTAGTGACAGACGCAAAAGGATAGTAAATCCTATTCCAACCGGATCGAGAACCAACCGGTGATTAGCCGTGCTGTGACAGAGCGTGTGAGCGTAGTTTTCACTGGAAGGATGGAAGGTAGCCATTGACAACGGTGATCCACCAACACACAGCTTGCCATAGGAGGACATGCGTGCGTGAATCAAAAGACAGAGGAAAGCAGAGATTCAGAAGACAAAGCATCTCCAAAACTCCAACATATTCTCCATTACTGCACAACAAGTAATCTTTAATTTATGCTCTCTTGGTTATTCGCAATTCAACTGACAAACATAATTGACTTCCTGACTGAGATTTACAAGATAACCATAGATTGCTTCAAACCAACAATCTCCGTGGGATTCGACCCTTACTCACGTGAGGTATTACTTGGACGACCCAGTGCACTTGCTGGTCAGTGGTACGAGTTGTGAAAAGTGTGATTCACAATTCGTGCACCACACTTATTCACAAATTAAGAATAAACTAATTTAAAAAATTTAAAATTTTAATTTTTTTATTTTTTAGATATCATTGGAATTTTTTTAGTTTAAAATTAAAAAATTAATCATATAATTTAAATTAATCTGTTATTAACCAGATATTGCTGGACTTTATTTTATTTTTCTAATTTATATAAAAAAATTAATCATATAATTTAAAAATTCAGAAATAAAAAATTTATTTTTTTAAAAATTTTAATATTTTTAAAAATATTTTTTTATCTTTTTATTCACCGAATAATGCTACACCCGGATAGTTAACTTTTTTTTTGCTCCACTTGTTCACAAATTAAGAATAAATTAATTTAAAAAATTTAAAATTTTAATTTTTTATTTTTTAGATATTGCTGGAATCTTTTATTTTTTACAATCAGAAAAAAATTTATTTCTTTAGTTTAAAAATAAAAAAAATAAATTTACAGATCTGTTATTTACCAAATATTGATGGACTTTATTTTATTGTTCTAATTTAAATAAAAAATTAATCATATAATTTTAAAATTCAAAAATAAAAAATTTATTTTTTAAATTTTTTATTTTTTTAAAAATATTTTTTTATCTTTTTATTCACCGGATAAGACTACACCGTGACAGTTGACTTTTTTTTACTGCACTTGTTCACAAATTAAGAATAGATTAATTTAAAAAAATTAAAATTAAAATTTTTTATTTTTTCGATAATTTGAAATCTCTTATTTTTTTACAATTAGAAAAAAATTTATTTTTTAAGTTTAAAAATTAAAAAAATAAATTTACAACTCTGTTATTTAACAGATATTGTTGGACTTTATTTTATTTTTCTAATTGAAATAAAAAAATTAATCATATAATTTAAAATTTCAAAAATAAAAAATTTACTTTTCTAAAATTTTTAATTTTTTTAAAAATATTTTTTATTTTTTATTCTCCGGATAATGCTGCACTCAGAAAATTGTCTTTTTTTGCTGCACTTATTCACAAAATAAGAATAAATTAATTTAAAAAATTTAAAATTTTTGATTTTTCAATTTTTTTAGTTTTAGAATATTGTTGGAATTTTTTATTTTTCTTCTATTAGAAAAAAAATTATTTTTTAGTTTAAAACTTTAAACAAAAATAAAAAATTTATAGATCTTTTGTTTACTGGATATTGCTGAACTTTATTTTATTTTTTTAATTTAAATAAAAAATATTTAATAATATAATTTAGAAATTAAAAAAATAAAAAATTTAGTTTTTTAAAATTTTTAATTTTTTTAAAATATTTTTTTATCTTTTTATTCACCGGATAAGACTACACTTGGATAGTTGACTTTTTTTTACAGCACTTTGATGGTGTATTTTTGAAAACGAATTCCAATCACTTATAACTCACCGGCAAGTATACCGGGTCGCATCTAGTAGTAAAACTCACTTAGAGTGAGGTCGATCCCACATGGATTGATGGATCAAGCAACTTTAATGGGTGATTAGTTTAGTCAAGCTAACATTGAGTGAATTGTGTGAAGTAGATCAACAGAAAGTAAATAGCAAGTAAAATTAAAGTGTAGAAAGTAAAGTGACTGAAACTTAAAAAGCAAGAAATGTAAATTGTAGAAACTTAAATGACAAGAAATGTAAATTGTATCAAATGTAAAGGGGATTGGGTGCTGGAAATTAAAGAAAGCAATAGATCAAGCAACTGGAAATTTAAATTGCACGAAGAATAAAGGAAATTGGGTGCTGGGAATTAAAACAAAATTGAAACAAGAGAGTGCAAAGTGTAATCAATCAGAGAAGTGGAAAGATGAAATAAGATGCAGCGATTCAAATAGAAACGGAAAATTGTTTGAAGAAATAAAGCAGAAAGAAACTTAGCTCAATTGTAAAATTTAAAAGAGAATTTGAAGATCCAAGAAAAGCAATGAGCTCAGGAAGCAGATCTGGATCTCAATTCTCTCTTGATCAAATAGAAAGTAATTTGCAAAAGAGAATAAGATGAAAGCAGTAAAGGAAACTAAGATTAAATTTTCAATTCACTAAGATTATGCAGAAAAAGAACAAAGAGATTTCAAATCAAGATTTGAAACAGAATTCCTTCAAATCTCAATCCAAAATTCAGAAACAGAAAGTAGAATTGTAGAAGTCAGAGCAAAGAGAAGAGAGAGCTCTCTAATCCTAATGCTCCTTAGTGGAGCCATCCTCTCAATGCTCTCTATTAGAGCCCACCTCTATGCCCTCTAATGGAGCTGACCTCCCCATGAAAATGAGATTGATGCCTTTATATAGGCTTTTTACAAAATGAAAATAAAATGAGATTGAAATTAAAAATAAATTACAATTTAAATGAAATTCCTCATCTAATTGATCCTTGTGCCTTTGAGTGATGTTAATTGGGCTTTGCTTGCTTTGGATTTGAGGAAAAGTGGATCTGGTTGACCTTGGTTTAATTGGTTTGGAGCATGGGTCAAGCTTGGTTCAAGTTGGTTTGGTGTGGGACACCTCCCAGGGCAATGCTCGGCTCTCCACAAGAGCGCAGCATTGGTGCTGCCTTGGCCTTCGAATTTGGTGCGTGACAAGGTCCAAGCATCAAAGTAGCGCTCAGCTCTCACCAAGAGCGCAGCATCCTTGCTTCCTTGGTGAGGTATCCGTGTTCAAGCCTTGGGGGTTGCACTCTTGCCCAATTTCCTTGCATTTTCTTTGGGAGAGAGCACGACAATGCTCTCCATGAGAGCGCAGCACTCTCTAAGTGAGCGCTACTTTGCTTTGGAGTGAGGCTCCAGCTTCGAACCATGGTGGAAGCATTGGCTGATTTTTTTGCTTGTTTTTGGCCCTTAAAGATGTATTTCACTCGTGCCTCAATTTCATGCTAAATATGGATTGCCATATATCGTTGGAAAGCTCTGAATGTCAGATTTCCAACGCAACTGGAAGCACATCAATCGGACATTTGTAGCTCAAGTTATAGCCCTTTGAAGGAGGCATGGTCATGCTGTGAGCGCCCAGGTTTTAACTTAGCGAAAATTTTGCTTCCAAGCTCATTTTGCATCACGATAATGCTCTGCTCTTGGCAAGAGTGGAGCTTTGTGTGCTAATTTCCAATCTCCTTTAGTTTGGTCATGGGCCACGTTTTTAAAAGCGTGGCCTATGGCTCCGAAGTGTGCTCCAAGTGTGTCCCAAAGCTCTTTTTTCTCTTTTTTAGCTTATTTTGTGCTTCTTTGCTTCTTTTCCTTCTTATTTACTACAAGATTTATAAATTTAAAAGATCAAAGAATATACCATTTAAGTACAAAAACATTCATTATTCAAGCACAAATCATCAATTTCTTGTATGAAAAAGCCTAGAAAAATATGACATGATGACATGTCATCACAACACCAAACTTAAACCTTGCTTGTCCCCAAGCAATAAAAGAATCATGCAATTAAGTTTGACAATCCAAGGTAAGAAGAATAGCAAGTTAATGTTCATGGTAAGCTAGTTTCTTATGCATGCTACAATCACAAAAGAAATGTAAATGATTGATGCTTCTATCTAGCTCATTTTATGAAATCTTTTCCTTATAATTCTCCATTGAAACAAGCTTTTGATTTTCTTATTAGCTTCTCCTTTTGGGTGCTTTTCCCTATGAGTTGATAACAAAGCTACGACTTCTAAATGCTTTGTTTTCAAGTATTACCACTTGATACATAAGCACCACAAGCATTTAATTAGAGGATTTCTTTAAGCTCATTTGTTTCTTTTCTTGACTCTCTAATCATTGATGCTCAGAACCTTGAGCTTTGAGGGAGTGCTTTTGCACTTTGAGCCTAGCCTTGACTTCTAAGTGTTTTGTTTTCAAGCATTTTACTTGATATATAAACACCACAAGTACTTAACAATTGAATTGTCATTGGTACTCAGAGCCTTCAGCTTTCTCATTTTTCCCTTTTTCTTTCTTGCTTTATTTGCATTTACATCCTTCAAGGTTTTCATGATTTCAAAAGATTTCACAAAATGTCCTAGATGAAAACTTCAATTAAATAAAATCCAATACAATTGAGGAACAATTAATCATACTAGCTTTCCAATACTTGTATGCACATGCTAAACTCTTCTTTAATTCCTTGTTTGTTTATGATCATGATACTTTATTGCTTTTGAACTTACAAAACTCAAGTTGGTAGTCATAATGCCATAGCAACATGTTACAAATCAAGATTCAAGCTATGCTTTATTCATACACACATGTAAACAGAAAGGATGAAGACAATCATGCAATTTAAGTGCTGGAAATAAATGAGAAGAAAAGGAACTCTACAACCTTGTAGTTCATCTTCATTATTGTTGTCCTTTTTCCTCTATTATTCCTCTTTCCCTTGCCAAACTCAGAATGCTTGCTCATCCTCAAGCAACAATTAGAACAATGGCTATGGGGCTAAGATGGATCATGAATGTTGATGACATGTCACCATGTCATGTTTTTCTATGCTTTTTCATACAAGAAATTGATGATTTGTGCTTAAATATTGAATGCTTTTTTGCTTAAATGGTATATTTCCTTGATCTTTTAATTTTATAAATTTGGTAGGAAATAAGAAGAAAAAAAGCAAAGAAGCACAAAATAAGCTAAAAAGGAGAAAAAAGAGTTTTGGTGCACACTTTGAAGTTGGAGCACACTTTGGAGCCTTAGGCCATGCTTTTAAAGGTGTGGCCTATGACCAAATCAAAGAAGATTGGTAACCAGCACTCAAAGCTCGGTTAACTTAGTGAACTTAGCTTTGTCGTACAAGAAACTTAGCTTGGAAGCAAGAATTTTCGCGAGGTTAAAACTTGGGCGTTTACAGCATGACCATGCCTTCTTCAAAGGGCCATAACTTGAGCTACAGACGTCCAATTGATGTGCTTCCAGTTGCATTGGAAAGCTGACATTTAAAGCTTTCCAACGATATATAGTAGTTCATATATGGCATGAAATTGAGGCACAAATGAAAGGTATCTTTAAGGACCAAAAACAAGCAAAAATAGAACAAAGTGACTTCACCAAGATTCGAAGGGGGAGACACAAGGAAAGCAAGGAAGGAGCGCTACACTTCTTGCAAGGAAAATAAGTAAAATGGCTCAGCAAGGATTCAAACTTGAGGCCTTCCACTCAAGGCAAGGTGCTACCTTCCATTAATTCACAAAGAATTTACTCCACAATGCTTCCACCAAGGCTCGAAGGAGGAGACACAAGGAAAGCAAGCAAGGAGCGCTCAGTTCACTTTCCCAACTGAGCTTTATCGGGCTCCCACTCATGAAAATGCAAGAAAAAGGCTCACAAAAGTGCTTCCACCAAGGTTCGAACTTAGAAGCATGACACTCCAGGCAAGGCATAACCAAGGCACACAAAGGAAAGCTCAGTTCACTTTCCTAACCTAGCACTACTCCCCCATGCACTCCAACAATATGACACGGGCAAGGATCAAAGGGGGTAGCAACAAGGAAGGCTTGGTGCGCACAAATTGGCATGCCACAAGCAAATGGAGAGCTCAGTTCACTTAATCAACTGAGCCGTTCCCTAGGAGTAGCACCCATGGCCCAAAATTCAATTAAAAATCAAATTGGATTCAATTCTTCACCAATTAAACCAAGGCCAACTAGACCCATCTCTCTTCAAATCCAAAGCAAGCAAAGCCCACATCATCACTCAAAGGCACAAGAACAAGTTAGAATAGGAATTTCATTTAAATTGTAATTTGTTTTCAATTTCATTTTTATTTTGTAAAGCCTATATAAGGCATCTTTTTCATCTTTGTAAGGAGGCTGGCTCCAAGAGGGAGCAAGTAGAATAGAGAACTCACTTTTACATTCTAGCTTGAATTGGAGAATTAGGATGGAGAATTGATCTCTCTTCTTCCTTGTTCTTCCTTCTGCACTCTCTACTCTTTTGTTTTGCATCTTGGATTGAGAATTGAAGGAATTCTGTTTCAATCTTAATCTAAGATCTCTCTCTTATTTACTTGCTGCATAATTTGAAGGAATTGTGATTTGGATCTAAATTGTCTTTACTGTTTTCTTCTCTATTTTCTTCTGCAATTATTCTTCTGCTGGATCAAGGAAGAGGTTGAGATCTAGACTTGTTTTCTAGTCTCATTGATCCCCTGAGATCTTCACTTTTATTTTTTTGAAATTTGCAATTAAGTTGAGATGTCTTGCTGTTTTGAATTTTTCAAGCAATTTCCCTTTTCTGTTTAGATCTGTTGCATGTTATTGCATCTCTTACTTCTCTGTTTGATTGCTATTTACACTTTTCTGTTGAATTTTAATTCTCAGCACCCAACTCAATTTACTTTCAAGCCATTTAATTCTTCTGCTACTTTTACTTTACTGCAATTTCCTATCCTACATTCTACAATTTCACATTTCCGTTCACATTTAGCTTGGTTTAATTTCCTGCACATTTACACTTTCCTGCAATTTAAATTTCCAGTTGCTTAATCTATTGCTTTCTTTAATTTCCAGCACCCACTCCCCTTTACATTTAATGCAATTTACATTTCTTGCAATTTAAGTTTCAGCTATTTTACTTTCTTTATCTTTAAGTTACTTGCAATTTTACTTTCTGCATCTTTTAAATTCCTTGCAATTTACTTTCTGTTGGCTACATTTCACACAATTCACTCAATGTTAGCTTGACTAAACTAATCACCCACTAAAGTTGCTTGATCCATCAATCCCTATGGGATCGACCTCACTCTAAGTGAGTTTTACTACTTGATACGACCCGGTACACTTGCCGGTGAGTTTTGGGTGTTGGAATTTGTTTTCCAAAATACCCATCAAGTTTTTGGCGCCGTTGCCGGGGATTGATTAGATTGACAATGATTAAGTGGGTGAGAAGTCTAGATCAAGCATTTTCTTTATTTTTGTTCTCTGTTCTAAATTGAAATCAAGGTGTTTGAGTTATTGCCTCACTCAGAAGTTCTTCTTTGAGACATGAACTTCAATTTTCATTGGTGTTGTGTTTTACAAAATTCAAATGGAGTTCAACTCATCTTGTGATCAAACAAATTTTTTGGGATATCACCCACCATCACAAATCTCTAATGGTGGTTGGGAATATCACCAAGAATTGAAAGAATATGAACATTTTCCAGAGCCACAAAGTGACTCATACTGTGAAGGCACGTACACAAATGATGGCTGGGAAGGGAAATGCAATGATCCACATTCTAATTATTCAAGGACATATCACTTGATCGTGCTGCCAGAGCATACTTGGAAAATTCTTCATCACTTGACTATGCCTCAACACAAAATCCATCCCAAGACTCACAACCAACACAAACTTCCACGAGCCAAAGACTCTCAATGCTTGAGTCCAGGTTCAACAGACTTGTGGAGAAACAACAACAATCCTGGAGAGAACAAGAAATCCTTTCTCAGGAGACGGATGAGCAATTGGAGGACACAGAAAAATGCTTAGAACTACCAAGCAAGGAAAATGAAGACCAATTGATGGATGTGAAGGATAAAGTGGATGAGCAAGATGAGGAGGCTACTGCATCAAGTGAACTTTCAATGAAGAATGAGGTGGTTGAAAATGAAACTGCACTTGAGGTGACAAAGGAACATGAACATTCACAACCCTCACAAACTTCTCTTGAATCTGTGATCGAAAAATATAAAGAGGAGATGAAGAAATCTTGGGAAGAACAACAAACCTCCTCCATAAAAGAACTATTAAGTCAAATGTTGAGTGCAAAGAAAGGAGTGGAGGAACAAAAAAGTGAGGAAGTCATTCAAGAAAATTTACACTCAAGTGGGGCAGAGAAGTACATGAAGGAAGAGCTCATTGAGCCACCAATTCAAAAGGCTCAGGATGAAGACAAAACTCCAATAATCACACAGCAACCAAGTCTTGAATCCAAAGGAGTGAAGGCAACTAGCAAGAGCACCAACCCTGTCCCTGATCCAGCAAGCAAGATCAATCAAGCCATTTGCAAAAGGAAGCTTGCTGAGGAAAGGCCAAGACAAGGGACAGTAGCTGAATCTTCCCCCCCCCCCCCCGCCCTTAAGGTCATTCCTCTTAAAAAACTGGAAGAAGAGGAAGAAAGTGAAGAACAACATGTCAAGCTAATGACACTAAAAGAGCACTTGTTGGGAGGTAACCCAACCGTAGGTAACATTTCTTTTCTACTTTGTTTTCTTTCTGTGCTCTGTTTAAATTCAATAAATTGGCATATAGTTACATTCTAAGTTTGGTGTTGCCCTGCAACAAACTGTTTTTCATCTTCATGGATGATTGCATCAATTTTTACATGGAAGTGTCACACTAAGATTCTAAGTTTGGTGTGCCACTTAATTTTTTATGCAAGTCATCCAGCAGCACCACTTGTTTGTATAATCACAATGCCTCTGTAGTTTTATTTTTCTCTTTTGATTTAACACTTTTTCATTCTACTTGCTTTAGTCATTTTTCTTCTTTTTAAAATGTTTTCCTCTAGTTGCTTATTAACTATCTTTGTTAGTACATCACCAAGAGATCCTTATTCATGACAGATTCTTGGCTTGGTGATTGCACTTAACAAATAACAGTTTCATTTGCTTAGTTTTAATTCAAATAAATTGACATATGATTGCATTCTAAGTTTGGTGTTGCTATGCAACAAAAATTTGGTTCCCATATCTACTAGATACTTGCATCAATTTCAAGTGAAAGTGTCACACTAAGTTTGGTGTGCCACTTATCTTTTATGCAATGTATTGTGCACACCTTCTTATCTATGCAATCAAAATGTTTCTGTCTCTTGTGCCTAGATTGTTATCTTTAATTTTGCTTGCTTAAAAACACATGTGCTACTAATATTTCATTGTATAAGACATTCATGATCCATCTTAGCCCCATAGCCATTGTTCTAATTATTGCTTGAGGATGAATAAGCACTCTGAGTTTGGCAAGGGAAAGGGAAGAATGGGAGGAAAATGACAACAATTGAGAAGATGAATTATAATGTTGTAATGTTCCTTTTCCTCTCCTTTGTTTCCAGCACTTTAAATTGCATGATTGTCTTTATATTCTCTGTATGCATGTGTGGTATGAATGAGCATAGCTTGAATTATGATCTGTAACATGTTGCCATGCCATTATGACTACCAACTTGAGTTTTGTAAAGTTTAAAGCAGTAAAGTATCATGATCATAAACAAACAAGGCATTAAAGAAGAGATTAGCATGTGCATATAAGTTTTGGAAAGCTAGTATGGTTAATTGTTGCTCAATTGCATTGGATTTTATTTTATTGAAGTTTTCATCTAGGACATTTTATGAAATCTTTTGAAATCATGAAAACCTTGAAGGAAGTAAATGCAAATAAAGCAAGAAAGAAAAAGGGAAAGAATGAGAAAGCTGAAGGCTCTGAGTACCAATGGCAATTTATTTGTTAAGTACTTGTGGTGTTTATGTATCAAGCCAATGCTTGAAAACAAAACACTTAGAAGTCAAGGCTAGGCTCAAGTGCAAAAGCACTCCCTCAAAGCTCAAGGTTCTGAGCATCAATGATTAGAGAGTCAAGAAAAGAAAAGAAAAAAATGAGCTTAATGAAGTCCTCTAATTCAAATGCTTGTGGTGCTTATGTATCAAGTGGTAATACTTGAAAACAAAGCATTTAGAATCGTAGCTTTGTTATTAACACATGGGGCAAAGCACCCAAAAGAAGAAGGTAATAAGAAGATCAAAAGCTTGTTTCAAGGAAAAATTATAAGGAAAAGATTTCATAAATTGAGCTAGATAGAAGCATCAATCATTTACATTTCTTTTGTGATTGTAGAATGCATTGAAAACTAGCTTACCATGAACATTAACTTGCTATTCTTCCGACCTTGGATTGTCAATCTTTATTGCATGATTCTTTTCTTGCTTGGGGACAAGCAAGGTTTAAGTTTGGTGTTGTGATGACATGTCACCATGTCATGTTTTTCTATGCTTTTTCATACAAGAAATTGATTATTTGTGCTTAAATATTGAATGCTTTTATGCTTAAATGGTATATTTCCTTGATCTTTTAATTTTATAAATTTGGTAGGAAATAAGAAGAAAAAGAAGCAAAGAAGCACAAAATAAGCTAAAAAGGAGAAAAAAAGAGCTTTGGTGCACACTTTGAAGTTGGAGCACACTTTGGAGCCTTAGGCCATGCTTTTAAAGGCGTGGCCCATGACCAAATCAAAGAAGATTGGTAACCAGCACTCAAAGCTCGGTTAAATTAGTGAACTTAGCTTTGTCGTACAAGAAACTTAGCTTGGAAGCAAGAATTTTCGCTAAGTTAAAACTTGGGCGTTTACAACATGACCATGCCTCCTTCAAAGGGCCATAACTTGAGCTACAGACGTCTAATTGATGTGCTTCTAGTTGCGTTGGAAAGCTGTCATTTAGAGCTTTCCAACGATATATAGTAGTCCATATTTGGCATGAAATTGAGGCACAAATGAAAGGCATCTTTAAGGACCAAAAAATAAGCAAAAATAGAACAAAGTGGCTTCACCAAGATTCGAAGGGGGAGACACAAGGAAAGCAAGGAAGGAGCGCTACACTTCTTGCAAGGAAAATAAGTAAAATGGCTCAGCAAGGATTCAAACTTAAGGCCTTCCACTCAAGGCAAGGTGCCACCTTCCATTAATTCACAAAGAATTTACTCCACAATGCTTCCACCAAGGCTCGAAGGAGGAGACACAAGGAAAGCAAGCAAGGAGTGCTCAGTTCACTTTCCCAACTGAGCTTTATCGGGCTCCCACTCATGAAAATGCAAGAAAAAGGCTCACAAAAGTGCTTCCACCAAGGTTCAAACTTGGAAGCATGACACTCCAGGCAAGGCGCTACCAAGGCACACAAAGGAAAAGCTCAGTTCACTTTCCTAACCGAGCACTACTCCCCCATGCACTCCAACAATATGACACGGGCAAGGATCAAAGGGGGCAGCAACAAGGAACGCTTGGTGCGCACAAATTGGCATGCCACAAGCAAATGGAGAGCTCAGTTCACTTAATCAACTGAGCCGTTCCCTGGGAGTAGCACCCATGGCCCAAAATTCAATTAAAAATCAAATTGGATTCAATTCTTCACCAATTGAACCAAGGCCAACTAGACCCATCTCTCTTCAAATCCAAAGCAAGCAAAGCTCACATCATCACTCAAAGGCACAAGAACAAGTTAGAATACAAATTTCATTTAAATTGTAATTTGTTTTCAATTTCATTTTCATTTTGTAAAGCCTATATAAGGCATCATTTTCATCTTTGTAAGGAGGCTGGCTCCAAGAGGGAGCAAGTAGAATAGAGAACTCACTTTTACATTCTAGCTTGAATTGGATAATTGGGAAGGAGAATTCATCTCTCTTCTTCCTTGTTCTTCCTTCTGCACTCTCTACTCTTTTGTTTTGTATCTTGGATTGAGAATTGAAGGAATTCTGTTTCAATCTTAATCTAAGATCTCTCTCTTATTTACTTGCTGCATAATTTGAAGGAATTGTGATTTGGATTTAAATTGTCTTTACTGTTTTCTTCTCTATTTTCTTCTGCAATTATTCTTCTGCTGGATCAAGGAAGGGGTTGAGATCTAGACTTGTTTTCTAGTCTCATTGATCCCCTGAGATCTTCACTTGTCTTTTTGGAATTTGCAATTAAGTTGAGATATCTTGCTGTTTTGAATTTTTCAAGCAATTTCCCTTTTCTGTTTAGATCTGTTGCATGTTATTGCATCTCTTACTTCTCTGTTTGATTGCTATTTACACTTTCATGTTGAATTTTAATTCTCAGCACCCAACTCAATTTACTTTCAAGCCATTTAATTCTTCTGCTACTTTTACTTTACTGCAATTTCCTTTCCTGCATTCTACAATTTCACATTTCTGTTCACATTTAGCTTGGTTTAATTTCCTGCACATTTACACTTTCCTGCAATTTAAATTTCCAGTTGCTTGATCTATTTCTTTCTTTAATTTCCAGCACCCACTTCCCTTTACATTTAATGCAATTTACATTTCTTGCAATTTAAGTTTCAGCTATTTTACTTTCTTGTTCTTTAAGTTACTTGCAATTTTACTTTCTGCATCTTTTAAATTCCTTGCAATTTACTTTCTGTTGGCTACATTTCACTCAATTCACTCAATGTTAGCTTGACTAAACTAATCACCCACTAAAGTTGCTTGATCCATCAATCCTTGTGGGATCGACCTCACTCTAAGTGAGTTTTACTACTTGATATGACCTGGTACACTTGTCGATGAGTTTTGGGTGTTGGAATTCATTTTCCAAAATACCCATCAAATGTCTTACACAATGAAATGTTAGTAGCACATGTGTTTTAAGCAAGCAGAATTAAAGATAACAATCAAGGCACAAGAGACAAAGACATTTTGATTGCATAGATAAGAAGGTGTGCACAATACATTGCATAAAAGATAAGTGGCACACCAAACTTAGTGTGACACTCTCACTTGGAATTGATGCAAGTATCTAGTAGATATAGGAACCAAATTTTTGTTGCATAGCAACACCAAACTTAGAATGCAATCCTATGTCAATTTATTTGAATAAAAACTAAGCAAATGAAACTGTTATATGTTAAATACAATTACCAAGCCAAGAATCTGTCATGAATAAAGCTCTCTTGGTAATGTATTAACAAACACAGTAAATAAAAGAAAGCATTTAAAACAAGGAAATGACTAAAAACAAAAAGAAAACTAAAATTGTCTAACTAAAAGAAAGATAACAATGCAAAGAACATTATGATTATGCAACCAAGTGGTGTTGCTGAATGAATTGCATAGAAAAATAAGTGGCACACCAAACTTAGAATCTTAGTGTGACACTTCCATGTAGAATTGATGCAATCATTCAAATGGATTGAAAACAAATTGTTGCAGGGCAACACCAAACTTAGAATGTAACCATATGCCAATTTATTGAATTTAAACAAAGCAAAGAGAGAAAACCAAGCAGAGAAGAGAAATTATACCTACGGTTGACATGTTGTTCACTTTCTTCCTCTTCTTCCAGTTTGTTAAGAGGAATTACCTTAAAGGGGGAGAATATTCAGCTACTGTCCCTTGTCTTGGCCTTTCCTCAGCAAGCTTCCTTTTGCAAATGGCTTGATTGATCTTGCTTGCTGGATCAGGGACAGGATTATTGCTCTTGCTAGTTGCCTTCACTCCTTTGAATTCAAAACTTGGTTGCTGTGTGATTATTAGAGTTTTGTATTCATCCAGAGCCTTTTGAATTGGTGGTTCCATGAGCTCTTCCTTCATGTACTTCTCTGCCTCACTTGAGTGTGAATTTTCTGGAATGACTTCCTCACTTTCTTGCTCCTCCACTCTTTTCTTTGCACCTAACATTTGACTTAATAGCTTTTTCATTGAGGAGGTTTGTTGATCTTCCCAATATTTCTTCATCTCCTCTTCATATCTTTTAATCTCAGAGTCAATTGTTGAGACTTTTTGGTCCAGGGGAGTTTGAAGAGGTTGTGAGTTTTCATGTTCTCTTGTCATCTCAAGTGCAGTTTCAGGTTCCAATATTTTCACCACCTCTTCCTTTTTTGCAATTTCACTTGATATAGGAACTTCTTCTTCCTCTTTTTCACTCACAGATTGTTCTTCATCCTTAATACTTGGTGATCCTAAATGAATACTCCTTTGCTTTACATGCCCTTCTATCTTCTTGAGGAGGAATCCTTGTTCTGTCCAGTGTTGTTTTCATTCTTCCATGAATTTTTCTTGCCTTTTCAATAATTCTCTGGACTTTTGAAGGGGATCCTCAGCTACTAGCTCAAAGGATGAAGGTTGAGAGTAATTTTGTGGTTGGTAAGATGAGTTGTATGGATCTTGGAGGAAATTTTGGGTTGAGGCATAATCAAGTGATGAACACTCTTCCAAGTATGCTCTGGCAGCACAATCAAGTGATAATATCCTTGAATAATTAGAATGTGAATCATTGCATTTCCCTTCCCAGCCACAGTTTATGTCAGTATCATAGCAATATGAGTCACCTTGTGGCTCTGGAAAATAGTTTATTTCACTTGATTGTTCATACTCTTGGTGATACTCCCAACCACCATTAGAATAGCAACTTGCATCATTTTGTGGTGGAGGAAAATATCCCATATGATTCTCTTGCTCATCTTGTGTCTCTGAAGCAAATCTCCATGGATTGGAGTGCTCAGAATTTGTATTTTCTTGGTGATATTCCCAGCCACCATTAGAGATTGGTGATGGTGGGTGATATCCCATAAAATTTTGTTTGACCATAAGATGAGTTGAACTCCATTTGTATTTTGTAAAATGCAACATCAATGAAATTTGAAATTCATGTCACAGAGAAAGAATTTCTTAGTGAGGCAATAGCTCAAACACCTTGCTATCAACTTAAAACAGAGAACAAAAACAAAGAAAATGCTTGATCTAGACTTCTCACCCACTTAATCATTGTTGATCTAAATCAATCCCCGGCAACGGCACCAAAAACTTGATGGTGTATTTTTGAAAACGAATTCCAATCACCTATAACTCACCGGCAAGTATTCCGGGTCGCATCAAGTAATAAAACTCACTTAGAGTGAGGTCGATCCCACAGGGATTGATGGATTAAGCAACTTTAGTGGGTGATTAGTTTAGTCAAGCTAACATTGAGTGAATTGTGTGAAGTTGATCAACAGAAAGTAAATAGCAAGTAAAATTAAAGTGCAGAAAGTAAAGTGACTGAAACTTAAAGAGCAAAAAATGTAAATTGCAGAAACTTAAATGACAAAAAATGTAAATTGTATCAAATGTAAAGGGGATTGGGTGCTGGAAATTAAAGAAAGCAATAGATCAAGCAACTGGAAATTTAAATTGTAGGAAGAATAAAGGAAATTGGGTGCTGAGAATTAAAACAGAATTGAAACAAGAGAGTGCAAAGTGTAATCAATCAGAGAAGTGGAAAGATGAAATAAGATGCAACAATTCAAATAGAAACGAAAAATTTTTTGAAGAAATAAAGCAGAAAGAAACTTAGCTCAATTGTAAAATTTAAAAGAGAATTTGAAGATCCAAGAAAAGCAATGAGCTCAGGAAGCAGATCTGGATCTCAATTCTCTTTTGATCAAACAGAAAGTAATTTTCAAAAGAGAAGAAGATGAAAGCAGTAAAGGAAACTTAGATTAAATTTTTAATTCACTAAGATTATGCAGAAAAAGAACAAAGAGATTTCAAATCAAGATTTGAAACAGAATTCCTTCAAATCTCAATCCAAAATTCAGAAACAGAAAGTAGAATTGTAGAAGTCAGAGCAAAGAGAAGAGAGAGCTCTCTAATCCTAATGCTCCTTAGTGGAGCCATCCTCTCAATGCTCTCTATTAGAGCCCACCTCTATGCCCTCTAATGGAGCTGACCTCTCCATGAAAATGAGATTGATGCCTTTATATAGGCTTTTTACAAAATGAAAATAAAATGAGATTGAAATTAAAAATAAATTACAATTTAAATGAAATTCCTCATCTAATTGATCCTTGTGCCTTTGAGTGATGTTAATTGGGCTTTGCTTGCTTTGGATTTGAGGAAAAGTGGATCTGGTTGACCTTGGTTTAATTGGTTTGGAGCATGGGTCAAGCTTGGTTCAAGTTGGTTTGGTGTGGGACACCTCCCAGGGCAATGCTCGGCTCTTCACAAGAGCGCAGCATTGGTGCTACCTTGGCCTTCCAATTTGGTGCATGACAAGGTCCAAGCATCAAAGTAGCGCTCAGCTCTCACCAAAAGCGCAGCATCCTTGCTTCCTTGGTGAGGTATCCGTGTTCAAGCCTTGGGGGTTACACTCTTGCCCAATTTCCTTGCATTTTCTTTGGGAGAGAGCACGACAATGCTCTCCATGAGAGCGCAGCGCTCTCTAAGTGAGCGCTACTTTGCTTTAGAGTGAGGCTCCAGCTTCGAACCTTGGTGGAAGCATTGGCTGATTTTTTTTGCTTGTTTTTGGCCCATAAAGATTCATTTCACTCGTGCCTCAATTTCATGCCAAATATGGATTGCCATGTATCGTTGGAAATCTCTGAATGTCAGCTTTTCAATGCAACTAGAAGCACATCAATTGGACATCTGTAGCTCAAGTTATAGCCCTTTGAAGGAGGCATGGTCATACTGTGAGCGCCCAGGTTTTAACTTAGCGAAAATTTTGCTTCCAAGCACATTTTGCATCACGATAATGCTCTGCTCTTGGCAAGAGCGGAGCTTTGTGTGCTGATTGCCAATCTCCTTTAGTTTGGTCATAGGCCACGCTTTTAAAAGAGTGGCCTAAGGCTCCAAAGTGTGCTCCAACTTCAAAGTGTGTCCTAAAGCTCTTTTTTTCTCCTTTTTAGCTTATTTTGTGCTTCTTTGCTTCTTTGCTTCTTTTTCTTCTTATTTCCTACAAGATTTATAAAATTAAAAGATCAAGGAAATATACCATTTAAGTACAAAAGCATTCATTATTCAAGCACAAATCATCAATTTCTTGTATGAAAAAGCATAGAAAAATATGACATGATGACATGTCATCACACTTATTCACAAATTAAGAGTAGATTAATTTAAAAAATTTAAAATTTTAATTTTTTTATTTTTTGAATAATTTGGAATTTTTTATTTTTTTTACAATTAGAAAATTTTTTTTAAGTTTAAAAATTAAAAAAAATAAATTTACAACTCTATTATTTAACAGATATTGTTGGACTTTATTTTATTTTTCTAATTGAAATAAAAAAATTAATCATATAATTTAAAATTTTAAAAATAAAAAATTTAGTTTTTTAAAATTTTTAATGTTTTCAAAAATATTTTTTATTTTTTATTCTCCGGATAATGCTACACTCAGAAAATTGACTTTTTTTTGCTGCACTTGTTCACAAAATAGGAATAAATTAATTTAAAAAATTTAAATTTTTTATTTTTTAGTTTTTGAATATTTTTGGAATTTTTTATTTTTCTACTATTAGAAAAAAATTTATGTTTTAGTTTAAAATTTTAAACAAAAATAAAAAATTTACAGATTTGTTATTTAATAGATATTGCTAAACTTTATTTTATTTTTCTTATTTAAATAAAAACATTTAATAATATAATCTAAAAATTAAAAAATAAAAAATTTATTTTTTTAAAATTTTTTATTTTTTTAAGAATATTTTTTATTTTTTATTCACTGGATAATGCATCACACGGACAGTTGACTTTCTTTTGTTGCACTTGTTCACAAATTAAGAATAAATTAATAAAAAATATTTAAAATTTTAATTTTTTTTATTTTTTGGATATTGTTAGAACTTTTTATTTTTTTAGAATTAGAAAAAAATTATTTTTTTAGTTTAAAAATAAAAAAAATAAATTTACAGATCTGTTATTTACCAGAATATGCTAGACTTTATTTTATATTTCTAATAAAAATATAAAAAATAATCATATAATTTAAAAATTCAAAAATAAAAAAATTATTTTTTTAAAATTTTTTATTTTTTAAAATTTTTTTTATCTTTTTATTCACCGGATAATGCTACAACCAGACAGTTGACTTTTTTTTGCTGCACTTATTCACAAATTAAGAATAAATTAATTTAAAAAATTTAAAATTTTAGTTTTTTTATTTTTTAGATATCATTGGAATTTTTTTAGTTTAAAATTAAAAAATTAATCATATAATTTAAATTAATCTGTTATTTACCAGATATTGCTGGACTTTATTTTATTTTTCTAATTTATATAAAAAAATTAATCATATAATTTAAAAATTCACAAATAAAATATTTATTTTTTTAAAAATTTTAATATTTTTAAAAATATTTTTTTATATTTTTATTCACCGAATAATGCTACACCAGGATAGTTAACTTTTTTTTGCTCCACTTATTCACAAATTAAGAATAAATTAATTTAAAAAATTTAAAATTTTAATTTTTTATTTTTTGGATATTGTTGGAATCTTCTATTTTTTACAATCAGAAAAAAAAATTATTTTTTTAGTTTAAAATTTAAAAAAAATAAATTTACAGATCTGTTATTTACCAAATATTGATGGACTTTATTTTAGTGTTCTAATTTAAATAAAAAAAGTAATTATACAATTTTAAAATTCAAAAATAAAAAATTTATTTTTTAAAATTTTTATTTTTTTTAAAAATATTTTTTTATCTTTTTATTCACCAGATAAGACTACACCCTGACAGTTGACTTTTTTTGCTGCACTTGTTTACAAATTAAGAATATTAAAAAATATAAAATTTTAATTTTTTTTATTTTTTGGATAATTTGGAATTTTTTATTTTTTTATAAGTAGAAAAAAATTTATTTTTTAAGTTTAAAGTTTAAAAAAAATAAATTTACAACTCTGTTATTTAACAGATATTGTTGGACTTTTTTGCTGCACTTGTTCACAAAATAAGAATAAATTAATTTAAAAGATTTAAAATTTTTTATTTTTCAATTTTTTTAGTTTTAGAATAATGTTGGAATTTTTTATTTTTCTTCTGTTAGAAAAAGATTTATTTTTTAGTTTAAAACTTTAAACAGAAATAAAAAATTTCAGATATTTTGTTTACTTGATATTGCTGAACTTTATTTTATTTTTCTAATTTAAATAAAAAATATTTAATAATATAATGTAAAAATTAAAAAATAAAAAATTTAGTTTTTTAAAATTTTTAATTTTTTAAAGATTTTTTTATCTTTTTATTCACCGGCTAAGACTACACCTGGAAAGTTGACTTTTTTTATCTGCACTTGTTCACAAATTAAGAATAGATTAATTTAAAAAATTTAAAATTTTAATTTTCTTATTAATGAATGTGCATCATGTTATGTTTTTCTATACTTTTTCATATAAAAATCAATTCATAATGCTTAATTATGGGAGTGTTTTGGTGATTAAATTGAATATTGCTTTGATTGCTTGAGTTAATGAATTTTGTAGGAAATGATAGAAAAAGAAGCAATAAAGGCACTAATAGAGGAAGCACACTCTCAAGGTGGCAAAAGAGTTGGAAACAAACTCAAAGAGAAGCAAAGAGGATTTGCAATTCTGACCTCTTCACACTCCAACAAGAATAACTCGAGTTACAAAACTCCAAATGAGGTGATCTTAGTGCCATTGGAAAGTAGACTTCCAGAGCTTTCCAACCATATATAATACTCTATAGTGGACACTGATTTAGGGGGACAAATTGCTATTCGTTTAGCTTCACAATTTCAGCGTAAAATAAGTCCCTGCATTTCGCCAGACTGACCTCTTCACCTTCAAAAGAGCATAACTTGGGCTAGAGAAGTTCAAATGATATACTTCCAGCGGCGTTAGAAAGCTAAGATTCAGGGCTTTCCAATGATATATAATAGTCTATAGTGGGCATTCATTTTGGGGACCCAAACAGACCAATCATTCAGCGAGCAAGGTTTCCCAAACCTTCACAAGCCCAAAATGCCACTTCAATGACACTCCACATTGGGCCACTTCCAAATACTCTAATCTCTTCATTTATTCTTCAATGTTTTAAACTTCTATGAAGGGAATTAAAAGTTCACAAGCCCAAGTCAAGCCACAATTAACAATCAATCAAGGCCACAAGAATCATATAGAAGTAATTAGGAAATTTGCATTTGATTTTAATTTCATTTGAAATTGTAATTTAGAGAGCTTATAAATAGGACCTTAGCTTCATCATTTGACACACACCATGGAGTGGTGGAGGTGACTCCACTCCCCTTTCACTCTCATTCTCTTCTCTTCTTCCATTTTCTTTCATACACACTTTTGTAAATATTTTGCTATGAGTTTCTAATTTCCAACATTTGGGAAAGAGAGCTCTATTGCAATTTAATGGGTTGATTTATTTTCATTCTTCATCTTCAATTCTTCTTTCATTGCTTCTTTAGAGAGAGTATTTGTGCTTCAAAGATCTAATTACTATCGAGAGAGGGATTAGATCTATTTGAATTCTATGATGAACTTGAGAAAGGAGTCATAGAATTTAGTTTGAGGCTCTTCTCTCACAACTCTCTTGATTGATAATTCTTAGCTTGATATGTGAGATGTAATCACTTTGAATTGAAATCTTGAGGGTTGTGTGGCTCTAAATTAGAGACCATTCTTCATCTCTTCTCATGAGCAATTAGATCAAGAGATTGGCAATTGATCAAGTTAAGAGAAATCAAATCACCAAGAGATTGGGGTTTGATTACTTAAGATTTGCCAAGAGATCAATGATTACATGATTGAAGTGGAGATGAGAATTCTTGATCTTGAGAATGGAATATCACTTGATCCCAAAGTTAATTTCATTCTTAATTCTTGTTATTTACTTCTTGTCTTTAATTCTTGTCATTTAATTGTTCTCTTTAAATTCTTGTCATTTACTTATACACATTTATGACTTTATTTACTTTTGCACATTTATGCATTCCAAGTATTTGTAGAAATACTTCACTTGGTTTTACTTTCTAGTCATTTACTTTCTTGCACTTTACTTTCTTGTACTTTCCATTCCTTGCAATTTACATTTTTGTACTTTAATTTACAGCACTTTAATTTCTTGTCATTTACTTTCCTTGCACTTTATTGCTTTTATTTAATTTCAAGTCATTTACATTTCTTGTTGCTTATCACTCAAACTTGAATCGTCTAACTAGAATAATTAATCAACTATTGCTTGCTTAATCCATTAATCCTCGTAGGATCGACCTCACTCTAAGTGAGTTTTACTACTTGATACGACCCGGTATACTTGCTGTTAATTACGTGAATTATAATTTTTCGCGTATCACTTATTTTTTGAATAATTTCGTATTTTTTATTTTTTTACAATTAGAAAAAAAATTATTTTTTAAGTTTAAAAATTAAAAAAATAAATTTACAACTCTGTTATTTAACAGATATTGTTGGACTTTATTTTATTTTTCTAATTGAAATAAAAAAATTAATCATATAATTTAAAATTTCAAAAATAAAAGTTTAGTTTTTTAAAATTTTTAATTTTTTAAAAATATTTTTATTTTTTTATTCTCCGGATAATGCTGCACTCAGAAAATTGACTTTTTTTTGCTGCACTTGTTCACAAAATAAGAATAAATTAATTTAAAAAAATTTAAAATTTTTATTTTTCAATTTTTTTAGTTTTTGAATATTGTTGGAATTTTTTATTTTTCTACTATTAGAAAAAAAATTTATGTTTTAGTTTAAAACTTTAAACGAAAATAAAAAATTTACAGATTTGTTGTTTAGTAGATATTGCTAAACTTTATTTTATTTTTGTTATTTAAATAAAAAACATTTAATAATATAATTTAAAAATTAAAACATAAAAAAAATTAGTTTTTTAAAATTTTTTATTTTTTTAAGGATATTTTTTATTTTTTATTCACTGGATAATGCATCACACGGACAGTTGACTTTCTTTTGCTGCACTTGTTCACAAATTAAGAATAAATTAATAAAAAAATTTTAAAATTTTAATTTTTTTATTTTTTGGATATTGTTAGAACTTTTTATTTTTTTACAATTAGAAAAAAATTATTTTTTTAGTTTAAAAATAAGAAAAATAAATTTACAGATCTGTTATTTACCAGAATATGCTAGACTTTATTTTATATTTCTAATAAAAATAAAAAAATAATCATATAATTTAAAAATTCAAAAATAAAAATTTTATTTTTTTAAAATTTTTTATTTTTTAAAATTTTTTTATCTTTTTATTCACCGGATAATGCTACAACCAGACAGTTGACTTTTTTTTGCTGCACTTATTCACAAATTAAGAATAAATTAATTTAAAAAATTTAAAATTTTAGTTTTTTTATTTTTTAGATATCATTGGAATTTTTTTAGTTTAAAATTAAAAAATTAATCATATAATTTAAATTAATCTGTTATTTACCAGATATTGCTGGACTTTATTTTATTTTTCTAATTTATATAAAAAAATTAATCAAATAATTTAAAAATTCAGAAATAAAATATTTATTTTTTTTTTAAATTTTAATATTTTTAAAAATATTTTTTTATCTTTTTATTCACCGAATAATGCTACACCCGGATAGTTAACTTTTTTTTGCTCCACTTGTTCACAAATTAAGAATAAATTAAATTTAAAAAATTTAAATTTTTTATTTTTTATTTTTTGGATATTTTTGGAATCTTCTATTTTTTACAATCAGAAAAAAAATTATTTTTTTAGTTTAAAAATTAAAAAAAATAAATTTACAGATCTGTTATTTACCAAATATTGATGGACATTATTTTATTGTTCTAATTTAAATAAAAAAATAATTATACAATTTTAAAATTCAAAAATAAGAAATTTATTTTTAAAAATTTTTATTTTTTTAAAAATATTTTTTTATCTTTTTATTCACTGGATAAGACTACATCCTGACAGTTGACTTTTTTTGCTGCACTTGTTTACAAATTAAGAATATTAAAAAATTCAAAATTTTAATTTTTTCTTTTTTGGATAATTTGGAATTTTTTATTTTTTTATAAGTAGAAAAAAATTTATTTTTTAAGTTTAAAGTTAAAAAAAAAAATAAATTTACAACTCTGTTATTTAACAGATATTGTTGGACATTATTTTATTTTTCTAATTGAAATAAAAAATTAATCATATAATTTAAAATTTCAAAAATAAAAAATTTAGTTTTCAAAAATTTTAATTTTTTTAAAAATATTTTTTATTTTTTTATTCTCTGAATAATACTGCACTAAGAAAATTGACTTTTTTGCTGCACTTGTTCACAAAATAAGAATAAATTAATTTAAAAGATTTAAAATTTTTTATTTTTCAATTTTTTTAGTTTTAGAATAACGTTGGAATTTTTTATTTTTCTTCTGTTAGAAAAAATTTATTTTTTAGTTTAAAACTTTAAACAAAAATAAAAAATTTCAGATATTTTGTTTACTTGATATTGCTGAACTTTATTTTATTTTTCTAATTTAAATAAAAAATATTTAATAATATAATTTAAAAATTAAAAAATAAAAAATTTAATTTTTTAAAATTTTTAATTTTTTAAAATATTTTTTTATCTTTTTATTCACCGGCTAAGACTACACCCGGAAAGTTGACTTTTTTTATCTGCACTTGTTCACAAATTAAGAATAGATTAATTTAAAGAATTTAAAATATTAATTTTCTTATTGATGAATGTGCATCATGTTATGTTTTTCTATACTTTTTCATATAAAATCAATTCATAATGCTTAATTATGGGAGTGTTTTGGTGGTTAAATTGAATATTGTTTTGATTGCTTGAGTTAATGAATTTTGTAGGAAATGATAGAAAAAGAAGCAATAAAGGCACTAATAGTGGAAGCACACTCTCAAGGTGGCAAAAGAGTTGGAAACAAACTCAAAGAGAAGCAAAGAGGATTTGCAATCCTGACCTCTTCACACTCCAACAAGAATAACTCGAGTTACAAAACTCCGAATGAGGTGATCTCAGTGCCATTAAAAAGTAGACTTCCAGAGCTTTCCAACCATATATAATACTCTATAGTGGACACTGATTTGGGGGGACAAATTGCTATTCGTTTAGATTCACAATTTCAGCGTAAAATAAGTCCCTGCATTTCGCCAAACTGACCTCTTCACCTTCAAAAGAGCATAACTTGGGCTAGAGAAGTTCAAATGATATACTTCTAGCGGCGTTAGAAAGCTGAGATTCAGGGCTTTCCAATGATATATAATTGTCTATAGTGGGCATTCATTTTAGGGACCCAAACAGACCAATCATTCAGCGAGCAAGGTTTCCCAAACCTTCACAAGCCCAAAATGCCACTTCAATGACACTCCACATTGGGCCACTTCCAAACACTCTAATCTCTTCATTTATTCTTCAATATTTTAAGCTTCTATGAAGGAAATTAAAAGTTCACAAGCCTAAGTCAAGCCACAATTAACAATCAATCAAGGCCACAAGAATCATATAGAAGTAATTAGGAAATTTGCATTTGATTTTAATTTCATTTAAATTTGTAATTTAGAGAGCTTATAAATAGGACCTTAGCTTCATCATTTGACACACACCATGGAGGGGTGGAGGTGACTCCACTCCCCTTTCACTCTTATTCTCTTCTCTTCTTCCATTTTCTTTCATACACACTTTTGTAAATATTTTGCTATGAGTTTCTAATTTCCAACATTTGGGAAAGAGAGCTCTATTGCAATTTAATGGGTTGATTTATTTTCATTCTTCATCTTCAATTCTTCTTTCATTTCTTCTTTAGAGAGAGTCTTTGTGCTTCAAAGTTCTAATTACTATCGAGAGAGGGATTAGATCTATTTGAATTCTATGATGAACTTGAGAAAGGAGTCATAGAATTTAGTTTAAGGCTCTTCTCTCACAACTCTCTTGATTGATAATTCTTAGCTTGATATGTGAGATGTAATCACTTTGAATTGAAATCTTGAGGGTTGTGTGGCTCTAAATTAGAGACCATTCTTCATCTCTTCTTATGAGCAATTAGATCAAGAGATTGGCAATTGATCAAGTTAAGAGAAATCAAATCACCAAGAGATTGGGGTTTGATTACTTAAGATTTGCCAAGAGATCAATGATTACATGATTGAAGTGGAGATGAGAATTGTTGATCTTGAGAATGGAATATCTCTTGATCCCAAAGTTAATTTCATTCTTAATTCTTGTTATTTACTTCTTGTCTTTAATTCTTGTCATTTAATTGTTCTCTTTAAATTCTTGTCATTTACTTATGCACATTTATGGCTTTATTTACTTTTGCACATTTATGCATTCCAAGTGTTTGTAGAAATACTTCACTTGGTTTTACTTTCTAGTCATTTACTTTCTTGCACTTTACTTTCTTGTACTTTCCATTCCTTGCAATTTACATTTTTGTACTTTAATTTTCAGCACTTTAATTTCTTGTCATTTACTTTCCTTGCACTTTATTGCTTTTATTTAATTTCAAGTCATTTACATTTCTTGTTGCTTATCACTCAAACTTGAATCGTCTAACTAGAATAATTAATCAACTATTGCTTGCTTAATCCATTAATCCTCGTGGGATCGACCTCACTCTAAGTGAGTTTTACTACTTGATACGACCCGGTATACTTGCCGGTAATTACGTGAATTATAATTTTTCGCGTATCACTTATTTTTGAATAATTTCGTATTTTTTATTTTTTTACAATTAGAAAAAATTTATTTTTTAAGTTAAAAAATTAAAAAAATAAATTTACAACTCTGTTATTTAACAGATATTGTTGGACTTTATTTTATTTTTCTAATTGAAATAAAAAAATTAATCATATAATTTAAAATTTCAAAAATAAAAGTTTAGTTTTTTTTAAGTTTTTAATTTTTTTAAAAATATTTTTTATTTTTTTATTCTCCAGATAATGCTGCACTCAGAAAATTGACTTTTTTTTGCTGCACTTGTTCACAAAATAAGAATAAATTAATTTAAAAAAATTTAAAATTTTTATTTTTCAATTTTTTTGTTTTTGAATATTGTTGGAATTTTTTATTTTTCTACTATTAGAAAAAAATTTATGTTTTAGTTTAAAACTTTAAACAAAAATAAAAAATTTACAGATTTGTTGTTTAATAGATATTGCTAAACTTTATTTTATTTTTGTTATTTAAATAAAAAACATTTAATAATATAATTTAAAAATTAAAAAATAAAAAAATTAGTTTTTTAAAATTTTTTATTTTTTTAAGGATATTTTTTATTTTTTATTCACTGGATAATGCATCACACGGACAGTTGACTTTCTTTTGCTGCACTTGTTCACAAATTAAGAATAAATTAATAAAAGATTTTTAAAATTTTAATTTTTTTATTTTTTGGATATTGTTAGAACTTTTTATTTTTTTACAATTAGAAAAAAAATTATTTTTTTAGTTTAAAAATAAGAAAAATAAATTTATAGATCTGTTATTTACCAGAATATGCTAGACTTTATTTTATATTTCTAATAAAAATAAAAAAATAATCATATAATTTAAAAATTCAAAAATAAAAAATTTATTATTTTAAAATTTTTAATTTTTTAAAATTTTTTTTATCTTTTTATTCATCGGATAATGCTACAACCAGACAGTTGACTTTTTTCACTGCACTTATTCACAAATTAAGAATAAATTAATTTAAAAAATTTAAAATTTTAGTTTTTTTATTTTTTAGATATCATTGGAATTTTTTTAGTTTAAAATTAAAAAATTAATCATATAATTTAAATTAATCTGTTATTTACCAGATATTGCTGGACTTTATTTTATTTTTCTAATTTATATAAAAAAATTAATCATATAATTTAAAAATTCAGAAATAAAATATTTATTTTTTTTTAAATTTTAATATTTTTAAAAATATTTTTTTATCTTTTTATTCACCGAATAATGCTACACCCGGATAGTTAACTTTTTTTTGCTCCACTTGTTCACAAATTAAGAATAAATTAATTTAAAAAATTTAAAATTTTAATTTTTTATTTTTTGGATATTGTTGGAATCTTCTATTTTTTACAATCAGAAAAAAAAATTTTTATTTTTTAGTTAAAAAATTAAAAAAAATAAATTTACAGATCTGTTATTTACCAAATATTGATGGACTTTATTTTATTGTTCTAATTTAAAAAAAAATAATTATACAATTTTAAAATTCAAAAATAAAAAATTTATTTTTTACAATTTTTATTTTTTTTAAAATATTTTTTTATCTTTTTATTCACCGGATAAGACTACATCCTGACAGTTGACTTTTTAAAATTTTAATTTTTTACTTTTTTGGATAATTTGGAATTTTTTATTCTTTTATAAGTAGAAAAAATTTATTTTTTAAGTTTAAAGTTTAAAAAAAAGTAAATTTACAACTCTGTTATTTAACAGATATTGTTGGACTTTATTTTATTTTTCTAATTGAAATAAAAAATTAATCATATAATTTAAAATTTTAAAAATAAAAAATTTAGTTTTCTAAAATTTTAATTTTTTTAAAAATATTTTTTATTTTTTTATTCTCTGAATAATACTGCACTAAGAAAATTGACTTTTTTGCTGCACTTGTTCACAAAATAAGAATAAATTAATTTAAAAGATTTAAAATTTTTTATTTTTCAATTTTTTTAGTTTTAGAATAATGTTGGAATTTTTTATTTTTCTTCTGTTAGAAAAAAATTTATTTTTTAGTTTAAAACTTTAAACAAAAACAAAAAATTTACAGATATTTTGTTTACTTGATATTGCTGAACTTTATTTTATTTTTCTAATTTAAATAAAAAATATTTAATAATATAATTTAAAAATTAAAAAAAAAATTTAGTTTTTTAAAATTTTTAATTTTTTTAAATATTTTTTATCTTTTTATTCACCGGCTAAGACTACACCCAGAAAGTTGACTTTTTTTATCTGCACTTGTTCACAAATTAAGAATAGATTAATTTAAAAAATTTAACATATTAATTTTCTTATTGATGAATGTGCATCATGTTATGTTTTTCTATACTTTTTCATATAAAAATCAATTCATAATGCTTAATTATGGGAGTGTTTTGGTGATTAAATTGAATATTGCTTTGATTGCTTGAGTTAATGAATTTTGTAGGAAATGATAGAAAAAGAAGCAATAAAGGCACTAATAGAGGAAGCACACTCTCAAGATGGCAAAAGAGTTGGAAATAAACTCAAAGAGAAGCAAAGAGGATTTGCAATCCTGACCTCTTCACAGTCCAACAAGAATAACTCGAGTTACAAAACTCCAAATGAGGTGATCTCAGTGCCATTGGAAAGTAGGCTTCTAGAGCTTTCCAACCATATATAATACTCTATAGTGGATGATGTGTGAAAAACGATCCAACACAAAGCTCACCGGCAAGTGGACCGGGTCGCATCAAGTAATAATAACTCACATGAGTGAGGTCGATCCCACAGGGATTGAAGGATTGAGCAATTTTAGTTTAGTGGTTGTTATTTAGTCAAGCGAATCAAGTATTGATTGAGTGGTTTATAATTGACAGAAGTTAAATTGCATGAATTGAAGAGGGAGAGGGGTAAATTGCAGGAAATTAAAGAGCAAAGAAAGTAAATAAGTGGAATCTTAAAGAACAAGTAATGTAGATTGCAGAAACTTAGATTGCAAGAAATGTAAATGACTGAATCTTAAAGTGCAGGAAATGTAAATTGCTTGAATTGTAAAAGGGACTAGGAGTTGGGATTTCAGAATTTAAACAAAAGAAAGTAAATTGCAGCAAAACAGAAGAGTAGAATGTGGATTGAAGTAAAGTAGATCTAAACAGAAAAGTAGAAATACTTGAGAAATTAAAACAGAAAATGACTTGTGCTTAAATTGCAGCAAATTAAAAGGCTGTTGAAGATCTCAGGAGTGGAAGAGACTAGAGAACAAGTCTAGATCTCAAATCCTTCCTTGATCCAACAAGAACAATTGCAAAAGAAATAAAGAAAAGTAAATTGCAGAATTAAATTACAGAAGAGTAGAAGAAGATGCAGTAAAGTAAACAGAAATGGAAATTCAATTATGCAGAGAAAGTAAACAAGAGATCTCAAGGTGAGATTGAAACAGAAGTTCTTCAATTCTTTACCCAAGATCAAAAGCAAGAAAAGTAAAGAGCGCTTAAGCAAGAACAAGGAAGAAGTGAGATCAATTCTCCTTCCCAATTCTCTAAGATCTAAATTCAAAAGTAAAAGCTCAAAATGAAAATTTAAAGTAAAATCTCCAAGTGTGAAAAAAAAGAAAAAGTCCTCATTACATCAAACTAGCTCCTATTTATACACTTCCTAATTTGGATATAAGAATTTGGATGGGCTTTAAAATTTGGTGAAGAAATGAATTAATTTGGATTTTAGATGAATTTTTGGCCCATGGTGCACCTCCCAGGAAAGAGTTCGGCTCTTGGCAAGAGCTTTGGCCAAGAGCTTTGGTTCCCCTTCCTTCCAATGTGTTGCGCACGGTTCCTTGTGACAAGAGAACAAAGCTCTTTGCAAGAGCTTGAAAGCTCTTGGCAAGAGCTTTACTTGTCCTTGAGGTCCTTGGTTCAAATCTTGGGTGGAGCACTTGTGGAGCTAATTTCCTTGGCACTAGAGAAGCCCCCAAAGTCTTGCTTCCTTTAGGTGCCCAGTTCAATCCTTGGTGAAGGAAGATAAGCTAATTTTTCTTGGCACATGAATGGCGCACAAGGCTTTGCTTCCTTGAGGTGCCTAGTTCGAACCTTGGTGAGTGAAAACAAGCTATTTTTGGCTTGTTTTTCCTTGTGAAGTAGCGCTGACCCCCCCTCCTCTTGGTCATGGCTTCAAGTCTTGGTGAGTGCATTAGTGTGCTTTTCCTTCTTGATTTTCTCCAAAGCATGCACGAAAAAGCTCTTTGGCAAGAGCTTCAAAGCTCTTTGCCAAGAGCTTGGCTCTTGATTCCTTCTTCATGTGTTCTTGATAAAGCTCTTTGGCAAGAGCTTGGCTCTTGATTCTTTGAAGGAAAGCTCTCCTCAAGAGCTTTAAAGCTCTTGGCAAGAGCTTTATGCCCTTGTTTCTTGAATGCACTTATGCTTCTCCTTCTTTGAGCCACGCTTTCTTTCCTTGTGCCACGTTTTCTTTCTTTGCTTAGATCATGCTCCTTAGGTTACGCTTTTCTTTTTTTTTTTTTCTTTTCTTCACCTACAAGTAATCAAAACAACCAATCAAAGTATCACCAAATTCACAAGGTTCATAAATCATTAAAAATCAATTAAATTTAGCTCAAACCTCATGATTTAGCATCAATTAATTGGTGGTTGTTTGATTCAAAGAAACCATGCATTTCCATTCCAAATTACTTACTTAGAATGCAAGAAAGTGCATAAAACCAAATAAAATCAAAGAAAAAGGCTAGTGAAACTAGGCTAAGATGACTTGTCATCACAACACCAAACTTAAAACTTGCTTGTCCCCAAGCAAGCACTTAAACATAATATAAGATAGAATGAAATAGATAAGTATGCATGTCCTTATTAGGCAAAGAGTTGAATTTGGTTTATGGGGTTTTATGTGATGACAAGTCATCTTAGCCTAGTTTCACTAGCCTTTTTCTTTTGTTTTCAATTGATTTTATGCACTTTCTTGAGCCATAAGCAAGCCAATTGGGTAGATTTCCATGTTTCCTTTGATTCAATCAACCATGTATGAATTCATGCACTTTCATGAGATTTTATGCTATAATTGTCATATATTATGAAAGAAACACAATCTCATGATTTGGGGCATAGCTTTGATTGTTTTGATTGATTGATGATAGGTGGAAAGAGTTTTGAAGAAGGTTGAAGGAAGAAGGAATGGCTAGGAGCAAGAGAGAACAAAAAGTTTGAACCAAAGTTTGCCTCAAACTTTAGCTCAAACTTTTAGAAGAGTTGAAAACATACCAGAGAAAAAAAGCTTGAGCCAAAGTTTGCCTCAAACTTTAGCTCAAACTTTTGGAAGAATTGAAAACACTCCAGAGGAAAAAAAGCTTGAGCAAAAGTTTGCCTCAAACTTTAGCTCAAACTTTTGGGAGAAAAGCTTGAGCCAACGTTTGCCTCAAACTTTTTGGCAAACGTTGGCATCACAAAACCAACACCCTGGAGGAGAAAATCTTGCGCCAACGTTTGCCTCAAACTTTTTGGCAAACGTTGGCGCCACACTTGCACACCCTGGAGGAGAAAAGTTTGCGCCAACGTTTGCCTCAAGCTTTTTGGCAAACGTTGGCGCCACACATATACACAAGGGGGCCAACGTTTGAGCAAAAGTTTGACCTCAAACTTTGGCTCAAACGTTGGTAGCAGCAAGCTTAAGCTATCTGGTATAAAAAGTTTGAGTAAAAGTTTGCCTCAAACTTTTACTCAAACTTTTATGATTTCAACCCGGTTCACAATGGATCTTTCTCCAACTCCAAGAGCAATCAACCAAGGCCTTTATCAACCCAATTCCATCAAGAACAAAGGCCCAATTCAAGGCTTGAAGACCATTTGAAGAAAGTGTATAAATAGCTTAGGATTTAAGTTTTCGAGGAGTTTTTTTTCCTTTTAGAGCTTTCCGTTTTAGTTTTGCTGAGCAGTTTTTGGAGAGCTTTTGGTTTTGAATTGTTTTTGAGTTTCTGAGCTTGGGAGTAGGAGAATTGAATTCTCTTCCTCTTAGTTTTCTTGTTTTCAATTTCAATTACATTTGTCTTGGATCTTGGGTTGAAGAATTGAGGAAATTCTGTCTCAATCTCACCTTGAGATCTCTCTGTCTCACTTTACTGCAACTTTTGGAAATTGAATTTGGTTTTGCTTCTTCTACTGCTTGATCTTTAAATTCTCTTGCAATTGATTTCTAGATTGGATCTAGGAAGGCATTGAGATCTAGACTTGGTTATCTAGTCTCTTGGGTCCTGAGATCTGAAATTCCCTTTTTATTTCTCTGTTGAACGCTTCTTCAAGCGATTTACATTTTCTGTTTGAGATCTACTGCAATTAAATCCATCTTTTACTTCCCTGGTTGTTGCAATTTTACTTTTCCTTGTTTAAATTCTACAAATCCACTTCCCAATTTCCTTTACAATTCAAGCCATTTACATTTCTTGCACTTTAGGATTCTGCAATTTACATTTCTTGCGTTCTAAGTTTCTGCCATTTAATTTCTTGCTCTTTAAGATTCAGCACATTTACCTTCTCTGCTCTTTAATTTACTGCAATTGTCCCTCTCCCTTTTAAATTTTCATGCAATTTTAGCTTCTGTCGAATACAAACCACTCAAATCAACTTTTGATTCGCTTGACTAAATCAACCACTAAACTAAAATTGCTCAATCCTTCAATCCCTGTGGGATCGACCTCACTCCCGTGAGTTTTATTACTTGATGCGACCCGGTGCACTTGCCGGTTAGTTTTGTGTGTTTGGAATTCGTTTTTCGAAAATACACATCAAGTTTTTGGCGTCGTTGCCGGGGATTGAAATAGATTGACAATGATTACGTGAAGTGGAGATCTAGATCAAGCACTTTTTCTTTTCTGTTTCTCTAATTTTTGACTGACACACTAACTGTTTGAATTTTTGCTTGAATTAACTGAAACCTCACTTTAGCAATAAAGTGAAGTTTTCTTGGTTCCTCTGGCTTCCTATGATTCTAATATTTCAGCTTGTTGAATGTACGAGAGAAGCAATTCTCTCTTACTAATCTTTCAAAACTATCAACTGTTTGATACATTGTGTCAGCTAAACCTTTTAACCACATTTTGGACATGAATGTATTCAATCTTCATTTAGACTATTTGTGATTGTGCAGATCATGGAGAAGAACCCAACAAACTCCAGTAAGCATGGGAGTAATACCCCCACCTTAGATGACGAGCAACCACTCATCACCATGAACGACATTGCTCAGTGGTTTGAAGCTTTCCCATAAGGAAACATCATCGGATGGGAAGAACTAATGAGTGAACTCCTAGCCAAGCTGAAGCCACCTCAGAGAACTGTTAAACCAGAGGCAGGAGTGCAACCATTCGCACAAGAGAAGGAAATTAAAGGTATTCGTGCAGTCATGGCCCAAAGCGAGCAGATACATCAACAACTTAAGCAACAATTGGAGCTGATTAACAGAAAAATAGATGAACTACAACATGCTGTGGCAAATGCACAGAACTCACTTCAAAATCCCCATCGTTGGAATCAACCTGAAAAAGGTTCTGGAGTAATTAACTATGAGCAACCAAGTCATGAGCGATCATACTCTCCAGACAGCTCCTCAAGCATGTTCCAACGTAGGACTCAGAATGATGTGTACAACCCACCCTGGAGAACTCAATCTAACTGGAGAGGGGTTGAAAACCGAAATCAAAAACCAAGGGACTTCAACTGCAACAACCCCTACTTCAAAAACCAACATAAAAACCACCCCCACAACAATAATCATCACACACCATCCCAATACACACACTTCCAACCCCGTCCTATCTCACCACTCGCCCAAAATGACTCTCATCAACCATCACAGTTGACACAACCACAACTAATTCCAAACTCTCAAAGACTCTATGTTCTAGAAATGATGATGGAAAGATTCATGAAAGTTCAAGAAATGATAACAATAGAGCAGGAAGAAATAAGGAAAAATCAAGAGATGATAAGCAGGAACCAAGAGGCCTCACTCAGAAGAGTTGAAAGGCAAATAGAACAACTGGTTCAAAACCTTGCTGAATTGGGCGAGAGAGAGGCAAATATATCCCTAAGGGCCACTGAAGATGACCCAAAGAACAGTGAAAAAGCTGCTGGGTTGAAAGGGAAAGCAGTTATGGAAAAAAGTGAGAAGGCTACGGGAAAAGAAACAATCATCAAGGAAAGGCCCACGGTGAGAGGGGGAAACCAAAGGCAACAGAAGCCTCAACTTCCATGATCAGAGGATGAAGGATGTCAAGCTAATGACAATAAAAGAGCGCTTGTTGGGAGGCAACCCAACCTGAGGTAGTTTTCTTTCCATAGTTATTTTAATAAAAAGGTTAATTAACTTCATCTATATTGCAAGAAGCTAAGTTTGGTGTTACACACCAAAACAATATAAAGGAGAATGAAGGATTCTAAGTTTGGTATTCCACCAAAATTCCATCATAAAACACATTCTCACTTTCTGCATAATGCTAGCTTCAAGCATCTAGACGAACTAGTTAACTATTCTGCTGTTTCCTAGTCTTTAGTTCTATTGCTTTTGAAAAAAAAAAAAGAAAAAGAGTTCCACATATGGTTAATCTGATGCATAAGAAACATTGGCAAGGTACTAAGTTTGGTGTTCCCACACCAAAGTAAGTTCAAAGGCCCACAAATAAATTATGCATGCTAACCATTGTTTCTAAGTGCTTGGGGAACAAGCAACTTTCAATATCACTGCAGAACACCATACAAACTTTTGGAAGACTTAGCATCATCAATCAAAGAGGTGAAAGAGGAATGTGAAGACCAGCAATGATGATGAGAAAGAGGACAGCAAGTAAACTCCAAAAGGTTGTATTGTTTATTAGCAGATATTACTGTGATTGAAAGTGATAATATACCCCTATCTGTCCTTCTGTCTAGTATAGTTTTTCTGCAATTCAATAAGCAAGATTGCTTGATCATTTACAACACTATACTCCCCAAAACTTGTTTGCACTCAATTTTTCAAAAATGCATCACATGAAAGTTCTTTGGAAAGAAGGATCGAGGAATTAAACAATTTTGAGGCAAGCAAAAGATTAGGAGAAGTGGTGGTTCTAGTTGTATGATTATGTATTGATGTTGCATGCTTATGAAAACTTGCATGGGAGCTCATAAGCAGGACATGAAGTTCAAAGAAGTATTGTGGAGATTATCAAAAATTTATTGATCCGAGAAGCAGCGAACAAAACAAAAGAAAATAAAGAAAATACAAAAACAAAAAGAACATGGCCCAAGGCTCTGAGCATCAATTACTAGGCAGAAAAGAAGAAAGAAACAAGAACTCAAAGAGTTATTATCCTAGTAAATGCTTGTGGTCGAAGTGTGTCAAAGAGAGAGGCTTGAGCAAGTAAATCCTAAGGGGTGCTTTAACACCTAATACCTTAAAACCAATTGGTTTAGGAGTATTGATTGAAAGCTTATCTAAAGAGCCGCTTTGAGACATGACACTTAGAGTCAAGGCCAAAACATAGAAATCATAAGCTGCTTCAAGGTGATTACCTATAGAGAGATCTCCATGATATCATTTGGATGAAAGTCCTAGGACCTAAGACCCCCAATATGTAAGGACTAGTAAGCACTGAGGCCCTTGCATGAGCATATGATTTAGAGTTCACCCCACTGTCACTTATTCACTTCACTCACAGGACCTTACAAGTTATTCTTCAATCCGTCTTAATTGAAAGAACCCTTGAGCATAATTCTTTTCTTGCTTGGGGACAAGCAAGCTTTAAGTTTGGTGTTGTGATGACAAGTCATCTTAGCCTAGTTTCACTAGCCTTTTTCTTTTGTTTTCAATTGATTTTATGCACTTTCTTGAGCCATAAGCAAGCCAATTGGGTAGATTTCCATGTTTCCTTTGTTTCAATCAACCATGTATGAATTCATGCACTTTCATGAGATTTTATGCTATAATTGTCATATATTATGAAAGAAACACAATCTCATGATTTGGGGCATAGCTTTGATTGTTTTGATTGATTGATGATAGGTGGAAAGAGTTTTGAAGAAGGTTGAAGGAAGAAGGAATGGCTAGGAGCAAGAGAGAACAAAAAGTTTGAACCAAAGTTTGCCTCAAACTTTAGTTTAAACTTTTAGAAGAGTTGAAAACATACCAGAGAAAAAAAGCTTGAGCCAAAGTTTGCCTCAAACTTTAGCTCAAACTTTTGGAAGAATTGAAAACACTCCAGAGGAAAAAAAGCTTGAGCAAAAGTTTGCCTCAAACTTTAGCTCAAACTTTTGGGAGAAAAGCTTGAGCCAACGTTTGCCTCAAACTTTTTGGCAAACGTTGGCGCCACACTTGCACACCCTGGAGGAGAAAAGTTTGCGCCAACGTTTGCCTCAAGCTTTTTGGCAAACGTTGGCACCACACATATACACAAGGGGGCCAACGTTTGAGCAAAAGTTTGACCTCAAACTTTGGCTCAAACGTTGGTAGCAGCAAGCTTAAGCCATCTGGTATAAAAAGTTTGAGTAAAAGTTTGCCTCAAACTTTTACTCAAACTTTTACTCAAACTTTTATGATTTCAACCCGATTCACAATGGATCTTTCTCCAACTCCAAGAGCAATCAACCAAGGCCTTTATCAACCCAATTCCATCAAGAACAAAGGCCCAATTCAAGGCTTGAAGACCATTTGAAGAAAGTGTATAAATAGCTTAGGATTTAAGTTTTCGAGGAGTTTTTTTTTTCCTTCTAGAACTTTCCGTTTTAGTTTTGCTGAGTAGTTTTTGGAGAGCTTTTAGTTTTGAATTGTTTTTGAGTTTCTGAGCTTGGGAGTAGGAGAATTGAATTCTCTTCCTCTTAGTTTTCTTGTTTTCAATTTCAATTACATTTGTCTTGGATCTTGGGTTGAAGAATTGAGGAAATTCTGTCTCAATCTCACCTTGAGATCTCTCTGTCTCACTTTACTGCAACTTTTGGAAATTGAATTTGGTTTTGCTTCTTCTACTGCTTGATCTTTAAATTCTCTTGCAATTGATTTCTAGATTGGATCTAGGAAGGCATTGAGATCTAGACTTGGTTATCTAGTCTCTTGGGTCCTGAGATCTGAAATTCCCTTTTTATTTCTCTGTTGAACGCTTCTTCAAGCGATTTACATTTTCTGTTTGAGATCTACTGCAATTAAATCCATCTTTTACTTCCCTGCTTGTTGCAATTTTACTTTTCCTTGTTTAAATTCTGCAAATCCACTTCCCAATTCCCTTTACAATTCAAGCCATTTACATTTCTTGCACTTTAGGATTCTGCAATTTACATTTCTTGCGTTCTAAGTTTCTGCCATTTAATTTCTTGTTCTTTAAGATTCAGCACATTTACCTTCTCTGCTCTTTAATTTACTGCAATTGTCCCTCTCCCTTTTAAATTTTCATGCAATTTTAGCTTCTGTCGAATACAAACCACTCAAATCAACTTTTGATTCGCTTGACTAAATCAACCACTAAACTAAAATTGCTCAATCCTTCAATCCCTGTGGGATCGACCTCACTCCCGTGAGTTTTATTACTTGATGCGACCCGGTGCACTTTCCGGTTAGTTTTGTGTGTTTGGAATTCGTTTTTCGAAAATACACATCATTATGCAGATCAAGAATAGCTCATTTATTACTTGCTGTCAAAACAAACAATGCTCCCTCAAGGGTTCACCAAGGTTGCTGCTACAATGCCTTACTTTTTAATCATTTCCCTTGTTAGCTTTTCTTCTTTCTTTTGCATAAAGAGCTTATTACTTATTAAAGGCTTGGTGGCAAATGTTGCAGTGGCCTTTGGCTTATTTTCACTTAACATTTTTTTCACCACAGACACATGGCTCACTTTTTTTCTTCCTAGGATCATTGATGCCCAGCATCTCTTTGGATTACTAAATGTTTTGTAGCTAGGTTGCTCTTTATTGTGGACTTTCAGTTGGTAATCCCAAATCAGTTGATCTAAGTTGCCAAGTTTTAAAATACTCCTTAGAACCTACTTGTCCAAGCATATCCTAGTACATAAACACCACAGGCATATGTCCTAGGGTCCAAGCTATTGGTGTCTAGCCTTATTGTTTATTTCTTTGCCAACTTTTGGCTTTTCTTCTTTCTTTTTCTTTCTGTTTTGGTTTATTTTCAAGGGGCTTTCATTAATTAAAGGATCATAGCAGCAAACTGGCTTAAGCTTCAAGTAACAAGTCATTCTTCAGCATTTATTCTATGAGCTATCAATTGAATCAAACACACACCACCACTAATTTTCATTCTAACTTTTGCAACATTGAACAATTACTTTTCTAAATCAAACATCTTTCTTTTATTCAAACAGCAAGGGGAACAAGACAAAGTATTCAAGTCAATGAATGATGACAATTATTATGCAGATAACTTTCAAGCCAAAATTATGCAGATAGCTTTCTTCAACATGTACTTCCACTTGCAACTAAATAATCATTCCAGCCAGACATAAAGGACTCTCTGAATTAAATCATTACATAACAACAAGGATTAAGAATAGATACAACCTGTTGAGTTGCAGTTTTCCATTCTTCCTTCTATTTGCTCCTTTTGAGTTGTAATTCAGGTGTTCTTTTAATTTGTTGGCTATTTTTCTGCCTGCTCCTCAAATGTTGCTTGCTTTTCAACTCCTTTAGTTATTCTGCTAATCTGCAAGCCTTAGTTGTGGGCTCTCGAACTTACTTTGGTGTGTGAACACCAAACTTAGTTTCTTGCCAATGTTTCTCATGCAACAACTTATATGTGAATTCTTTTTCTTTTTTTTTTTCAAAAGCAATAAACTAATGACTTGGAAATAGCAAAATAGTTAACTAGTTTATCTAAATGCTCAAAGCTAGCATTATGCAGGAGGTGAGAATATGTTTTATGATGGGATTTTGGTGGAACACCAAACTTAGAATCCTTCATTCTCCCTTATATTATTTTGGTGTGCAACACCAAACTTAACTTTTTGCAATATAGATAAAGCTAATTAACCCTTTTTTTATTGAAATAGCTATGAAAAGAAAACTACCTCAGGTTGGGTTGCCTCCCAACAAGCACTCTTTTATTGTCATTAGCTTGACATTGACTCTCTCTTTTATGGTGGTTGATGACTGTAGTGCCTCAGCTTGTCCCCTCTGACTGTGAGCTTCTTCTTTGTTCCTTGGTGCTCAATTTCCACATGCTCGAGAGAGAGTATTTGATTAACAGTGTAGTGATCCTCAGTCCCCAACTGTTGATAAACTAGTTGCACCTTATCACCTTTGGAGAACCCTTCTGTTGGAATTTTTTTGTTCTTCCAACCCTTTTTGCTTCTGTTCTTATTTTTCTTCCCTCCTTTTGTTGACCTTTCTTCTTTGACAATAGGTTTCCCCTTGAGATTTCTCTTTTTGGTTGCCACCACTCCAATGTCTTCTTGAACTTCTTCATTATTTTGCACATTCTCTTTCTCTATTTGACCAGCTGCATCATCTATCTCTTGCTTGGAAGGGCAGTTGTTGTTTGTCTTGTTGATTCCCTCCTTCCACTGCAGATTCTCTTTGTCCGTTTCTGTACCATTCTTTTTTTTATTACTACTCTGTGTTTCTGACAGTACATTCAGAGTGATACTTTCATCATGCATCCTGAGGGTTAATTCTCCTTGCTCTATGTCTATGATGGCCCTAGCAGTGGCCAAGAATGGTCTTCCCAGTATAATGGAGTCGCCCTCATCCTGGTCTAAATTTAAGATCACAAAATCTGTAGGAAAGATGAATCTGAGATTCAGGGCTTTCCAATGATATATAATAGTCTATAGTGGGCATTCATTTTGGGGACCCAATAAACCAATCATTCAGGGAGCAAGGTTTCCCAAACCTTCACAAGCCCAAAATGCCACTTCAATGACACTCCACATTGGGCCACTTCCAAACACTCTAATCTCTTCATTTATTCTTCAATATTTTAAGCTTCTATAAAGGGAATTAAAAGTTCACAAGCCCAAGTCAAGCCACAATTAACAATCAATCAAGGCCACAAAAATCATATAGAAGTAATTAGGAAATTTGCATTTGATTTTAATTTCATTTGAATTTGTAATTTAGAAAGCTTATAAATAGGACCTTAGCTTCAATATTTGACACACACCATGGAGGGGTGGAGGTGACTCCACTCCCCTTTCACTCTCATTCTCTTCTCTTCTTCCATTTTCTTTCATACACACTTTTGTAAATATTTTGCTATGAGTTTCTAATTTCCAACATTTGGGAAAGAGAGCTCTATTGCAATTTAATGGGTTGATTTATTTTCATTCTTCATCTTCAATTCTTCTTTCATTGCTTCTTTAGAGAGAGTCTTTGTGCTTCAAAGATCCAATTACTACCGAGAGATGGATTAGATCTATTTGAATTCTATGATGAACTTGAGAAAGGAGTCATAGAATTTAGTTTGAGGCTCTTCTCTCACAACTCTCTTGATTGATAATTCTTAGCTTGATATGTGAGATGTAATCACTTTGAATTGAAATCTTGAGGGTTGTGTGGCTCTAAATTAGAGACCATTCTTCATCTCTTCTCATGAGCAATTAGATCAAGAGATTGGCAATTGATCAAGTTAAGAGAAATCAAATCACCAAGAGATTGGGGTTTGATTACTTAAGATTTGACAAGAGATCAATGATTACATGATTGAAGTGGAGATGAGAATTGTTGATCTTGAGAATGCAATATCTCTTGATCCCAAAGTTAATTTCATTCTTAATTCTTGTTATTTACTTCTTGACTTTAATTCTTGTCATTTAATTGTTCTCTTTAAATTCTTGTCATTTACTTATGCACATTTATGGCTTTATTTACTTTTGCACATTTATGCATTCTAAGTGTTTGTAGAAATACTTCACTTGGTTTTACTTTCTAGTCATTTACTTTCTTGCACTTTACTTTCTTGTACTTTCCATTCCTTGCAATTTACATTTTTGTACTTTAATTTTCAGCACTTTAATTTCTTGTCATTTACTTTCCTTGCACTTTATTGCTTTTATTTAATTTCAAGTCATTTACATTTCTTGTTGCTTATCACTCAAACTTGAATCGTCTAACTAGAATAATTAATCAACTATTGCTTGCTTAATCCATTAATCCTCGTGGGATCGACCTCACTCTAAGTGAGTTTTACTACTTGATACGACCCGGTATACTTGCCGGTAGTAAATACGTGAGAATTAATTTTTCGCATATCTAGTTTTTGGCGCCGTTGCCGGGGTTAATTGTGATTAACAAACTACCGGTTGATTAATTTTCTAGATTAGACATTTTTTCTTTTTTTTCGTTTTTACTTTATTTTTTATTTTTATTTCTCTTTTCTTATTGCAAGTTAAGTGTTTGTGTTATTTCCTCACTAAGAATTCTTTAGTTGACACAAGGAATTTCAATTTTTCTTGGTGATTGTGTTTGATACAACATTTTTCAATTAAAATAGAGTTTACTTTACATGTTAATCAATCATATTACATGGGATATTGCCCACTACCACAAAATGATTTATGTCATTATCCTCATCGTGGATGGGAATATCAACAAGAAATGATGGATCATGAGCAATCAACCCAAATGGGATATGCCACAAGGTCACATAATGATCAAGCAAGTTACATGGGGTATTTTTCACCACCACAAAATGATTCAAGTTACCATACTAATTGTGGTTGGGAAAATCAAGATCAAGGAATGATGGGGTTTGAGCAATCAAACCAAATGGGATACTTTCCAAGAACACAAAATGATTCATACTCCTATGAATGGGACAACTATCCAAATTGTGATTGGGAAGGACAAAACCAAAGAGAATTCAATGTTTCCTATCCCATCCATCAAGAGCCCTCACCTCTTAATTATCCAACCTCACTTCCAAATTTTTTATATCAAAATTCTTTACAACTTGAGTTTGCCTCAACACAAAATTCCTTCCAAAATCCATACAATTCAATTCATCAACCACAAAATACATCTGATTACCCACACAATTCATTCCATATCCCTCAACAACACTTCACCACAACATCCACAATTCCACAAAATCCACCCCAACCTTCTCCTCTCTTGCTACAAATAGAACAATGCCTCCAAAGTTCCCTAGAAACTCAAGAGAGAGCTAGAGAACTCTTGGAAAGACAAGAACAATATTGGAAGGAATGAGAGAGCCTTTTTGAGAAGATGGATGGACACTTAGAGCTTAACAAAGAGGATAAAGACCAATTTGTGAGTGTAAAGGAGGAATTGGAAGAGCAAGAAAAAGAGGCCCCTATACCAAGTAAAATTCTAATGAAGAAGGAGGTTGTAAGGGAGAAAAACAACCAAGGGAGTCTATACTCCAAGGAAGTGGAGAGTTATATCGAGGATGATTTAACTGAACCATCAATCCAAGAGGTTCTTGATGAAGAGGACACTCCAACCATCACACAACACCTAAGTCTTGAAATCAAGGAAGTGAAGGCAATTAATAAAAACACTCAAAGAAGGGTTGTGACCAAGAAACAAAAGACAACATTCATGAAAAAGAGAAGGTCAACAAAAAGCAATCTAACCCCCACCCCAACAAGCAAGATGAATCAAGCTAATAACAACAAAAGAAGGCTTGTTAGGAGGCAATCAAATCAAGGGGCATCAATTTTCTCTTCTTCTCCCTTGAAGTCCTTTCTCTTAACCAATTGGAAGAAGAGGAAGAAAATTCAAGAACCAACATGTCAAGCTAATGACATTAAAAGAGCGCTTGTTAGGAGGCAACCCAACCGTTGGTAACATTTTCTTTCTTGCTTAGTTTACTTTCAATAATTTGGCATATGATTGCATTCTAAGTTTGGTGTTGCATGCAACAATTTGATCTTCAATCTTTAGTGGGTACTTGCATCATTCTAAAATGAAAGTGTCACACTAAGTTTGGTGTTGCCACTTACCTTTCATGCATAGTACCATGCACAACTCACTTATTAATGCAATCATATTGTCTCTTTTCTTTGTGCCTTGATTGTCATCTTTAATTTTTGCTTGCTTAAACACATGCATTACTTACATCTCTTCTTGAAGACATTCATGATTAATCATAAATTCCATCACCACTATTTTATTTGTTGCTTGAGGATAAGCAATCATTCTAAGTTTGGTGTTGGGGAAGGAAGGAGTAGGAGGAAAATGACAACAACAAACATGAAGATCTACAAGGTGGTTAAGTTCCTTTTCCTCTTATTTATCTTCTATACTTTCAATTGCATGATTGTCTTTCATTTCTTTTATATGCATGTGAGTTCTTCTTTTTGGAAAAGCATAGCTTGATATTTGAATTGTAACATGTTGCTATGATATTATACCAATAATCTTGAATTTTGTGAGTCAAAGTAATTAAGTATCATGATCATAAACAAAAAAGGTAATTATAGAAGAATCTAGCATGAGCATATAAGTATTAGAAGGCTAGCATGACTATTGTTACTCAATTGCATTTGAATTTGTTTAATTGAAGTTTTCATCTAGGACATTTTATGAAATGTTTGAAATATTGAAAATCTTAAACAAGCAAATCAATTAAAAGATTAAGAAAGAAAAAGGGAAAAATGAGAAAGTTGAAGGCTCTGAGTACCAATGACAATTCATTAGTCAAGTACTTGTGGTGTTTATGTATCAAGCAAAAAGCTTGAAAACAAAATACTTAGAGTCAAGACTAGGCTCAAGTGCAAAGCACTCACTCAAAGTTCAAGGCTCTAAGCACCAATGATTAGAAGGAAAGTAAAGAAAAGAAATAAATGAGCTTAAAGAGTCCTCTAATTAAATGCTTGTGGTGCTTATGTGTCAAGTGGTAATACTTGAAAACAAAGCATATAGAGTCGAAGCTTTTAACTAATGGTGCAAAGCACCCAAGAAGCTAAGCTAAGAAAAAGATGAAAAGCTTGTTCAAGGAAGGAATATAAGGAAAAGATTTCATAAAGGGAGCTAGATAGAAACATCAATCATTTGAATTTCTTTTGTGATTGTTGCATGCATAGTAAAATAGCCAACCATGAACATAAAAAGTTGCTAATCTTCCCACCTTGGTTTGTCAAACTTTATTGCATGGTTCTTTGTTTGCTTGAGGACAAGCAAAGTTTAAGTTTGGTGTTGTGATGACTGTGCATCATGTTATGTTTTTCTATACTTTTTCATATAAAAATCAATTCATAATGCTTAATTATAGGAGTGTTTTGGTGATTAAATTGAATATTGCTTTGATTGCTTGAGTTAATGAATTTTGTAGGAAATGATAGAAAAAGAAGCAATAAAGGCACTAATAGAGGAAGCACACTCTCAAGGTGGCAAAAGAGTTGAAACAAACTCAAAGAGAAGCAAAGAGGATTTGCAATCCTGACCTCTTCACACTCCAACAAGAATAACTCGAGTTACAAAACTCTAAATGAGGGGATCTCAGTGCCATTGGAAAGTAGACTTCCAGATCTTTCCAACCATATATAATACTCTATAGTGGACACTGATTTGGGGGGACAAATTGCTATTCGTTTAGCTTCACAATTTCAGCGTAAAATAAGTCCCTGCATTTCGCCATATTGACCTCTTCACCTTCAAAAGAGCATAACTTGGGCTAGAGAAGTTCAAATGATATACTTCCAGCGGCGTTAGAAAGCTGAGATTCAGGGCTTTTCAATGATATATAATAGTATATAGTGGGCATTCATTTTAGGGACCCAAATAGACCAATCATTCGGCGAGCAAGGTTTCCCAAACCTTCACAAGCCCAAAATGCCACTTCAATGACACTCCACATTGGGCCACTTCCAAACACTCTAATCCCTTCATTTATTCTTCAATGTTTTAAGCTTCTATGAAGAGAATTAAAAGTTCACAAGCCCAAGTCAAGCCACAATTAACAATCAATCAAGGCCACAAGAATCATCTAGAAGTAACTAGGAAATTTGCATTTGATTTTAATTTCATTTGAATTTGTAATTTAGAGAGCTTATAAATAGGACCTTAGCTTCATCATTTGACACACACCATGGAGGGGTGGAGGTGACTCCACTCCCCTTTCACTCTCATTCTCTTCTCTTCTTCCATTTTCTTTCATACACACTTTTGTAAATATTTTGCTATGAGTTTCTAATTTCCAACATTTGGGAAAGAGAGCTCTATTGCAATTTAATGGGTTGATTTATTTTCATTCTTCATCTTCAATTCTTCTTTCATTGCTTCTTTAGAGAGAGTCTTTGTGCTTTAAAGATCTAATTACTATCGAGAGAGGGATTAGATCTATTTGAATTCTATGATGAACTTGAGAAAGGAGTCATAGAATTTAGTTTGAGGCTCTTCTCTCACAACTCTCTTGATTGATAATTCTTAGCTTGATATGTGATGAGATATTTTGGTGGAGAAACGAATCTCTCCCAAAACACCCAAATCTAACCGGCAAGTGCACCGGGTCGCATCAAGTAATAAAAACTCACGGGAGTGAGGTCGATCCCACAGGGATTGAAGGATTGAGCAATTTTAGTTTAGTGGTTGATTTAGTCAAGCGAATCAAGATTTGGTTGATTGATTGGTGATTTGCAGAATTTAAATTGCATGGAATTAAAGAGAGCAGGAAATTAAATTGCTGAATCTTAAAGAACAAGAAATTAAATGGCAGAAACTTAGAGTGCAAGAAATGTAAATTGCGGAATCTTAAAGTGCAAGGAATGTAAATGACTTGAATTGTAAAGGGGATTGGGACTTGGATTTGCAGAAATTAAACAAGGAAAAGTTAAATTGCATTAAACAGAAGAGAAAAAGGGAATTGGGATTGAATCGGATCCGAAACAGCAAAGTAGATGAACATGGAAAGCAGTAAACAGAGAATTGAAATGGGAAATCAGATCTCAGGACCCAGAGACTAGAAAACCAAGTCTAGATCTCAATGCCTTCCTAGATCCAACAAGAACAATTGCAAGGAAATTGTAAATTGCAAAGAAATTAGATGAGAAGCAAGTAATGGAAACAGAAATTCAAATTCAGTAAATAAACAGAGAGATCCAAGGATGAGATTGAAACAGAATTTCTTCAAATCTCCAACCCAAGATCCAAGACAAGTGTAATTGAACTTGAAAGCAATAAAACTAAGAGGAAGAGAAGTGAATTCTTCTTCCCCAAGACTAAGAAATTAAAGTTCACTCAATATCCAAAGCTCTCCGAAAACTATTATGAAAATTCAAAGGGAAAGCTCCCCGAAGAACTTGAATTCTATCCTATTTATGCACTTTCTTCCAATGATCTTCAAGCCTTGAGTTGGGCCTTTGCTCTTGGTGGAATTGGGTTGAAAGAGGCCTTGGTTGATTGCTCTTGAAGTTTGGAGAAGAACCAAAGTGAACCAATTGAACCGGGTTTGAGTTTTGCAAAAGTTGGACCAAAAGTTTGAGCAAAAGTTAGGGGTCTAACTTTTGCTCCAACTTTTCATATCAGCTAACACCACTTTGCTGATATGAACGTTGGTGCCAACATTAGGGGTCTAACTTTGGCCCTAACGTTGGCCTTACCTTGTGTACTTGTGGCGCCAACGTTAGCCACCAAGTTAGGGGGCTAACGTTGGCACAAACTTTTGCTCCTCCTTGTGATTTTCATGTGCCAACGTTAGCCACCAAGTTAGGGGGCTAACGTTGGCGCAAACTTTTGGTGCCCAGGGAGGTTTTCTTCATGCCAACGTTAGCCTCAAAGTTAGGGGGCTAACGTTGGCGCAAACTTTTGGTGCCCAGGGGTGAATTTCATGTGCCAACGTTAGCCTCAAAGTTAGGGGGCTAATGTTGGCGCAAACTTTTGGTACCCAGGGAGTGATGTTCAAGTTCCAACGTTAGCCTCCAAGTTAGGGGGCTAACGTTGGGGCTAACTTTTCAACCAAAAGTTTGTGCAAAAGTTTGATGCTAACTTTAGGTCCAGCTTTTTGCTTCCTAGTTCAATTTCACTTATTCCATTGTCCTCTCTTCACTCCTAGCCATTCCTTCTTGCTTCAACCTTTCTCCAAGCTTTCTTCACCTATCATTAATCAACCAAACACATCAAAGCTATGCTCATAATCATGAGATATTCATTCTATCATAATATGCAACAATTATAGCATAAAACCTCATGAAATGGCATGAATTCATACATGGTTGATTCAATCAAGGGAAACATGAAAATCTAGCTAATTGGCTTGCTTGTAGCTCAAGAAAGTGCATAATTCTAATGAAAACAAAAGAAAAAGACTAGTTAAAATAGGCTAAGATGACTTGTCATCACAACACCAAACTTAAAGCTTGCTTGTCCCCAAGCAAGAAAAGATTTATGCTCCAAGGTTCTTTCAATTAAGATGGATTGAAGAATAACTTGTAAAGTCCAGTGAGTGAAGTGATCAAGTGTCAGTGGGGTGATGACAAGTCATCTTAGCCTATTTTAACTAGTCTTTTTCTTTCGTTTTCATTAAGATTATGCACTTTCTTGAGCTACAAGCAAGCTAATTGAGTAGATTTTCTTGTTTCCCTTGATTGAACCAACCATATATGAATTCATGCCATTTCATGAGGTTTTATGCTATATTTGTTGCATATTATGAAAGAATGAATATCTCATGATTTTGAGCATAGCTTTGATGTGTTTGGTTGATTAATGATAGGTGAAGAAAGTTTGGAGAAAGGTTGAAGCAAGAAGGAATGGCTAGGAGTGAAGAGAGGACAATGGAATAAGTGAAATTGAACCAGGAAGCAAAAAGCTGGACCTAAAGTTAGCATCAAACTTTTGCACAAACTTTTGGTTGAAAAGTTAGCCCCAACGTTAGCCCCCTAACTTGGAGGCTAACGTTGGAACTTGAAAATTTTCCCCTGGGCTCCAAAAGCTTGCGCCAACGTTAGCCCCCTAACTTTGAGGCTAACGTTGGCACATGAATTCCTCCCCTGGGCACCAAAAGTTTGCGCCAATGTTAGCCCCCTAACTTTGAGGCTAACGTTGGCACATGAAAACCTCCCTGGGCACCAAAAGTTTGCGCCAACGTTAGCCCCTAACTTGGTGGCTAACGTTGGCACATGAAAATCACAAGAGGAGGAGCAAAAGTTTGCGCCAACGTTAGCCCCCTAACTTGGTGGCTAACGTTGGCGCCACACACCACAAGGCATACAAGGGGTATACTTCCAACAAGAATAACTTGAGCTACAGAGCTCCAAATGAGGTGATTCAAGAAGCATTGGAAAGTAGGAATCAAGAGATTTCCAAGCCTATATGGCACTGCATGGTGGACACTAAAATTGAGGGAGAAAACTGCCCCGCAATGTGCATAAACGAACATGGTGGCAACCTGCAGTGAGGCCAACTGACCTCTGCACCTTCAACGGAGTATAACTCGAGCTGTAGAGCTCCAAATAATGTGCTCCCAACGGCATTGGAAAGTAGACATCCAGGGCTTTCCAACAATGTATAATAGTATGGGGTAGACAATACGTTTGAGCCTCCAGAACTGGCGTTTTCGCCAACGTTTGAGGCAAACGTTACCTCAAACGCTGCACACCAAAGCCAGCGACCATGCCCTCTTCAAATGATCATAACTTGAGTTGTAGATGTCCAATTGAAGTGATTCCAAGTGGGTTAGAAAGCTGACATTTAGAGCTTTCCAACCATATATGATAGTCTATATTGGGCATAAAAGTGGCAACATGACAAGAGGACAAAGTTGGCGCCATAAATGTGCATAAGGGAGGCCAACGTTGGAGCAAAAGTTAGACCCCTAACTTTTGCCCCAACGTGGATAGCAGCAAATTTTGTGGGCTGATATGAAAAGTTAGACCAAAAGTTAGACCCCTAACTTTTGCTCTAACTTTTGCACCAACTTTTGCAAAACTCAAACCCGGTTCAATTGGTTCACTTTGGTTCTTCTCCAAACTTCAAGAGCAATCAACCAAGGCCTCTTTCAACCCAATTCCACCAAGAGCAAAGACCCAACTCAAGGCTTGAAGATCATTGAAAGAAAGCGTATAAATAGGATAGAATTCAAGTTCTTCGGGGAGCTTTCCTTTTGGAATTTTCATAATAGTTTTCGGAGAGCTTTTGTCATTGAGTGAACTTTAATTTCTTTGTTTTCATTGCTTTCAATTTCATTTACATTTGTCTTGGATCTTAGATTGGAGAATTGAAGAAATTCTGTTTCAATCTCAATCTTGGATCTCTCTGTTTCTTTACTGTTAATTGAATTTCATTTCCAGTTAATTGCTCTTCATCTTTTCTTTGCAATTTACATTTTCTTTGCACTTGTTCTTGTTGGATCTAGGAAGGCATTGAGATCTAGACTTGGTTTTCTAGTCTCTGGGTCCTGAGATCCAAATCCCCAATTTACATTCTGTTTTTTTCCTTTCTATGTTCATTTACTTTTCTGCTTCATATCCGGTTCAATCCCAATTCCCTTTCCCTCTTCTGTTTAATGCAATTCAACTTTTCCTTGTTTAAATTCTGCAAATCCATTCCCCAATTCCCTTTACAATTCCAGCTGTTTACATTTCTTGCACTTTAAGATTCCGTAATTTACATTTCTTGCACTTTAAGTTTCTGCTATTTAATTTCTTGTCCTTTATGTTTCAGCAATTTATTTCTTGTTCTTTTTACTTCAATGCAATTTAATTCTGCAAGTCACAAAACCATCAACCAAATCTTGATTCGCTTGACTAAATCAACCACTAAGCTAAAATTGCTCAATCCTTCAATCCCTGTGGGATCGACCTCACTCCCGTGAGTTTTTTTTATTACTTGATACGACCCGGTACACTTGCCGGTTAGATTTGTGTGTTTTGGGAGAGATTTATTTTTCCTCCAAAATACTCATCATGGGGTGAACTCTAAATCATATGCTCATGCAAGGGCTTCAGTGCTCACTAGTCTTCACTTATTGGGAGTCGTAGGTCTTTAGGATTTTCATCCAAATGGTATTATGGAGATCTCTTTATATGTAATCACCTTGAAGCAGCTTATAGTTTCTGTGCTTTGGCCTCGACTCTAAGTGTCATGTCTCAAAGCGGCTCTTTAATTTAAGCTTTCAATCAATACTCCTAAACCAGTTGGTTTTAAGGTATTGGGTGTTAAAGCACCCCTAAGGATTTACTTGCTCAAGCCTCTTTCTTTGACACACTTCAACCACAAGCATTTACTAGGATAACAACTCTTTGAGTTTTTGGTTTCTTTCTTTCTTTTTCTGCCTAGTAATTGATGCTCAGAGCCTTGGGCCATATTCTTTTTGTTTTTGTATTTTCTTTTCTTTCTTTTGTTTTGTTTGCTGCTTCTTGGATCAATAGATTTTTGAGAATCTCCATAATACTTCTTTGAACTTCATGTCCCGCCTATGAGCTCCCATGCAAGTTTTCACAAGCATGCAACCTCAATACATAATCATACAACTAGAACCACCACCTCTCCTAATCTTTTGCTTGCCTCAAAATTGTTTAATTCCTCAATCCTTCTTTTCAAAGAACTTTCATGTGATGCATTTCTTGAAAATTGAGTGCAAACAAGTTTTGAAGATAAGAATGTTGTGAATGATCAAACACCTTGCTTATTGAATTATAAAGAAAGACTATGCTATGCAGGCATGCAGGGGTAATAGAAATAAAAACTATGCTATGCAGATAGGCAGGGCAGATCAGGATACAATCCAACTTTCAATCACAGCAATATTTGATGTAAAACAATCACTTAACAATACAACCTTTTGGAGTTCGCTTGCTTTCCTTCTTCTCATCATCATCATTGCTGGCCTTTAGCTTCATCTTTTGTTTCTTTGATTGATGATTCTTAATCCTTCCAAAAGCTTGTATGGACCTCTGCAATGATATTCAAAAGTTGCTTGTTCCCCAAGCACTTGGAAACAATGGTTAGTCTGGCTGATTTATTTATGGGCTTTTGAACTTACTTTGGTGTGAGAACACCAAACTTAGTACCTTGCCAATGGGTTTCATGCATCAAATTAACCATGTGTAGTAACTTTTTTTTTTCTTTTCTTCTTCTTTTTCAAAAGCAATAAAACTGAAAACTAGGAAACAGCAGAATAGTTAACTAGTTCATCCAACATGCTTGAAGCCAGCATTATGCAGAGAGTGAGAATATGTTTTATAATGGGATTTTGGTGAAACACCAAACTTAGAATCCTGCATTCTCCTTTAGATTGTTTTGGTGTGCAACACCAAACTTAGCTTCTTACATTATAGATAGAACTAATTAACCTTTTATTAAAATAGATATGAAAAGATAGTTACCTCCGGTTGGGTTGCCTCCCAACAAGCGCTCTTTTATTGTCACTAGCTTGACATCCTTCACTCTTTGATTATGGAGGCTGGAAATCATAATGCCTCAGTTTTTCTCCTCTTGCTGTAGGATTCCTTTCCTCCATGACCTGCACAATCACAAACAATCCAAATGAAAATTGGATATTCTCATGCCAGAATGTAGTCAGAGGATTAGTTGACACCATGTGTCAAACAGTTGGTAAACTTGAGAGATTAATAAACGAAAATCACTTCTCTCGTTTATTTATCAAGCTATGAGAATCATATTCAGCAAGATAAACCAAGGAAACTTCACTCTATTGCTAAAGTGAGGTTTCAATTAGCTCAGGCAAAAATTCAAACAGTTAGTGTGTCAGTCAAAAATTAAAGAAAAAGTGCTTGATCTAAATTGCCACTTCACTTAATCATTGTCAATCTAATCAATCCCCGGCAACGGCGCCAAAAACTTGATGAGTATTTTTGGTGAAAAATAAATTTCCCCCAAAACACACAAATCTAACCGGCAAGTGCACCGGGTCGCATCAAGTAATAAAAACTCACGGGAGTGAGGTCGATCCCACAGGGATTGAAGGATTGAGCAATTTTAGTTTAGTGGTTGATTTAGTCAAGCGAATCAAGATTTGGTTGATTGATTGGTGATTTGCAGAATTTAAATTGCATGGAATTAAAGAGAGCAGGAAATTAAATTGCTGAATCTTAAAGAACAAGAAATTAAATGGCAGAAACTTAGAGTGCAAGAAATGTAAATTGCGGAATCTTAAAGTGCAAGGAATGTAAATGACTTGAATTGTAAAGGGGATTGGGACTTGGATTTGCAGAAATTAAACAAGGAAAAGTTAAATTGCATTAAACAGAAGAGAAAAAGGGAATTGAGATTGAATCGGATCCGAAACAGCAAAGTAGATGAACATGGAAAGCAGTAAACAGAGAATTGAAATGGGAAATCAGATCTCAGGACCCAGAGACTAGAAAACCAAGTCTAGATCTCAATGCCTTCCTAGATCCAACAAGAACAATTGCAAGGAAATTGTAAATTGCAAAGAAATTAGATGAGAAGCAAGTAATGGAAATAGAAATTCAAATTCAGTAAATAAACAGAGAGATCCAAGGATGAGATTGAAACAGAATTTCTTCAAATCTCCAACCCAAGATCCAAGACAAGTGTAATTGAACTTGAAAGCAATAAAACTAAGAGGAAGAGAAGTGAATTCTTCTTCCCCAAGACTAAGAAATTAAAGTTCACTCAATATCCAAAGCTCTCCGAAAACTATTATGAAAATTCAAAGGGAAAGCTCCCCGAAGAACTTGAATTCTATCCTATTTATGCACTTTCTTCCAATGATCTTCAAGCCTTGAGTTGGGCCTTTGCTCTTGGTGGAATTGGGTTGAAAGAGGCCTTGGTTGATTGCTCTTGAAGTTTGGAGAAGAACCAAAGTGAACCAATTGAACCGGGTTTGAGTTTTGCAAAAGTTGGACCAAAAGTTTGAGCAAAAGTTAGGGGTCTAACTTTTGCTCCAACTTTTCATATCAGCTAACACCACTTTGCTGATATGAACGTTGGTGCCAACGTTAGGGGTCTAACTTTGGCCCTAACGTTGGCCTTACCTTGTGTACTTGTGGCGCCAACGTTAGCCACCAAGTTAGGGGGCTAACGTTGGCGCAAACTTTTGCTCCTCCTTGTGATTTTCATGTGCCAACGTTAGCCATCAAGTTAGGGGGCTAACGTTGGCGCAAACTTTTGGTGCCCAGGGAGGTTTTCTTCATGCCAACGTTAGCCTCAAAGTTAGGGGGCTAACGTTGGCGCAAACTTTTGGTGCCCAGGGGTGAATTTCATGTGCCAACGTTAGCCTCAAAGTTAGGGGGCTAACGTTGGCGCAAACTTTTGGTACCCAGGGAGTGATGTTCAAGTTCCAACGTTAGCCTCCAAGTTAGGGGGCTAACGTTGGGGCTAACTTTTCAACCAAAAGTTTGTGCAAAAGTTTGATGCTAACTTTAGGTCCAGCTTTTTGCTTCCTGGTTCAATTTCACTTATTCCATTGTCCTCTCTTCACTCCTAGCCATTCCTTCTTGCTTCAACCTTTCTCCAAGCTTTCTTCACCTATCATTAATCAACCAAACACATCAAAGCTATGCTCATAATCATGAGATATTCATTCTATCATAATATGCAACAATTATAGCATAAAACCTCATGAAATGGCATGAATTCATACATGGTTGATTCAATCAAGGGAAACATGAAAATCTAGCTAATTGGCTTGCTTGTAGCTCAAGAAAGTGCATAATTCTAATGAAAACAAAAGAAAAAGACTAGTTAAAATAGGCTAAGATGACTTGTCATCACAACACCAAACTTAAAGCTTGCTTGTCCCCAAGCAAGAAAAGATTTATGCTCCAAGGTTCTTTCAATTAAGATGGATTGAAGAATAACTTGTAAAGTCCAGTGAGTGAAGTGATCAAGTGTCAGTGGGGTGAACTCTAAATCATATGCTCATGCAAGGGCTTCAGTGCTCACTAGTCTTCACATATTGGGAGTCGTAGGTCTTTAGGATTTTCATCCAAATAGTATTATGGAGATCTCGTTATATGTAATCACCTTGAAGCAGCTTATAGTTTCTGTGCTTTGGCCTCGACTCTAAGTGTCATGTCTCAAAGCGGCTCTTTAATTTAAGCTTTCAATCAATACTCCTATACCAGTTGGTTTTAAGGTATTGGGTGTTAAAGCACCCCTAAGGATTTACTTGCTCAAGCCTCTTTCTTTGACACACTTCAACCACAAGCATTTACTAGGATAACAACTCTTTGAGTTTTTGGTTTCTTTCTTTCTTTTTCTGCCTAGTAATTGATGCTTAGAGCCTTGGGCCATATTCTTTTTGTTTTTGTATTTTCTTTTCTTTCTTTTGTTTTGTTTGCTGCTTCTTGGATCAATAGATTTTTGAGAATCTCCATAATACTTCTTTGAACTTCATGTCCCGCCTATGAGCTCCCATGTAAGTTTTCACAAGCATGCAACCTCAATACATAATCATACAACTAGAACCACCACCTCTCCTAATCTTTTGCTTGCCTCAAAATTGTTTAATTCCTCAATCCTTCTTTTCAAAGAACTTTCATGTGATGCATTTCTTGAAAATTGAGTGCAAACAAGTTTTGAAGATAAGAATGTTGTGAATGATCAAACACCTTGCTTATTGAATTATAAAGAAAGACTATGCTATGCAGGCATGCAGGGGTAATAGAAATAAAAACTATGCTATGCAGATAGGCAGGGCAGATCAGGATACAATCCAACTTTCAATCACAGCAATATTTGATGTAAAACAATCACTTAACAATACAACCTTTTGGAGTTCGCTTGCTTTCCTTCTTCTCATCATCATCATTGCTGGCCTTTAGCTTCATCTTTTGTTTCTTTGATTGATGATTCTTAATCCTTCCAAAAGCTTGTATGGACCTCTGCAATGATATTGAAAGTTGCTTGTTCCCCAAGCACTTGGAAACAATGGTTAGTCTGGCTGATTTATTTATGGGCTTTTGAACTTACTTTGGTGTGAGAACACCAAACTTAGTACCTTGCCAATGGGTTTCATGCATCAAATTAACCATGTGTAGTAACTTTTTTTTTTCTTTTCTTCTTCTTTTTCAAAAGCAATAAAACTGAAAACTAGGAAACAGCAGAATAGTTAACTAGTTCATCCAACATGCTTGAAGCCAGCATTATGCAGAGAGTGAGAATGTGTTTTATAATGGGATTTTGGTGAAACACCAAACTTATAATCCTGCATTCTCCTTTAGATTGTTTTGGTGTGCAACACCAAACTTAGCTTCTTACATTATAGATAGAACTAATTAACCTTTTATTAAAATAGATATGAAAAGATAGTTACCTCCGGTTGGGTTGCCTCCCAACAAGCGCTCTTTTATTGTCACTAGCTTGACATCCTTCACTCTTTGATTATGGAGGCTGGAAATCATAATGCCTCAGTTTTTCTCCTCTTGCTGTAGGATTCCTTTCCTCCATGACCTGCACAATCACAAACAATCCAAATGAAAATTGGATATTCTCATGCCAGAATGTAGTCAGAGGATTAGTTGACACCATGTGTCAAACAGTTGGTAAACTTGAGAGATTAATGAACGAAAATCACTTCTCTCGTTTATTTATCAAGCTATGAGAATCATATTCAGCAAGATAAACCAAGGAAACTTCACTCTATTGCTAAAGTGAGGTTTCAATTAGCTCAGGCAAAAATTCAAACAGTTAGTGTGTCAGTCAAAAATTAAAGAAAAAGTGCTTGATCTAAATTGCCACTTCACTTAATCATTGTCAATCTAATCAATCCCCGGCAACGGCGCCAAAAACTTGATGAGTATTTTTGGTGAAAAATAAATTTCCCCCAAAACACACAAATCTAACCGGCAAGTGCACCGAGTCGCATCAAGTAATAAAAACTCACGGGAGTGAGGTCGATCCCACAGGGATTGAAGGATTGAGCAATTTCAGTTTAGTGGTTGATTTAGTCAAGCGAATCAAGATTTGGTTGATTGATTGGTGATTTGCAGAATTTAAATTGCATGGAATTAAAGAGAGTAGGAAATTAAATTACTGAATCTTAAAGAACAAGAAATTAAATGGCAGAAACTTAGAGTGCAAGAAATGTAAATTGCGGAATCTTAAAGTGCAAGGAATGTAAATGACTTGAATTGTAAAGGGGATTGGGACTTGGATTTGCAGAAATTAAACAAGGAAAAGTTAAAATTGCATTAAACAGAAGAGAAAAAGGGAATTGGGATTGAATCGGATCCGAAACAGCAAAGTAGATGAACATGGAAAGCAGTAAACAGAGAATTGAAATGGGAAATCAGATCTCAGGACCCAGAGACTAGAAAACCAAGTCTAGATCTCAATGCCTTCCTAGATCCAACAAGAACAATTGCAAGGAAATTGTAAATTGCAATGAAATTAGATGAGAAGCAAGTAATGGAAACAGAAATTCAAATTCAGTAAATAAACAGAGAGATCCAAGGATGAGATTGAAACAGAATTTCTTCAAATCTCCAACCCAAGATCCAAGACAAGTGTAATTGAACTTGAAAGCAATAAAACTAAGAGGAAGAGAAGTGAATTCTTCTTCCCCAAGACTAAGAAATTAAAGTTCACTCAATATCCAAAGCTCTCCGAAAACTATTATGAAAATTCAAAGGGAAAGCTCCCCGAAGAACTTGAATTCTATCCTATTTATGCACTTTCTTCCAATGATCTTCAAGCCTTGAGTTGGGCCTTTGCTCTTGGTGGAATTGGGTTGAAAGAGGCCTTGGTTGATTGCTCTTGAAGTTTGGAGAAGAACCAAAGTGAACCAATTGAACCGGGTTTGAGTTTTGCAAAAGTTGGACCAAAAGTTTGAGCAAAAGTTAGGGGTCTAACTTTTGCTCCAACTTTTCATATCAGCTAACACCACTTTGCTGATATGAACGTTGGTGCCAATGTTAGGGGTCTAACTTTGGCCCTAACGTTGGCCTTACCTTGTGTACTTGTGGCGCCAACGTTAGCCACCAAGTTAGGGGGCTAACGTTGGCGCAAACTTTTGCTCCTCCTTGTGATTTTCATGTGCCAACGTTAGCCACCAAGTTAGGGGGCTAACGTTGGCGCAAACTTTTGGTGCCCAGGGAGGTTTTCTTCATGCCAACGTTAGCCTCAAAGTTAGGGGGCTAACGTTGGCGCAAACTTTTGGTGCCCAGGGGTGAATTTCATGTGCCAACGTTAGCCTCAAAGTTAGGGGGCTAACGTTGGCGCAAACTTTTGGTACCCAGGGAGTGATGTTCAAGTTCCAACGTTAGCCTCCAAGTTAGGGGGCTAACGTTGGGGCTAACTTTTCAACCAAAAGTTTGTGCAAAAGTTTGATGCTAACTTTAGGTCCAGCTTTTTACTTCCTGGTTCAATTTCACTTATTCCATTGTCCTCTCTTCACTCCTAGCCATTCCTTCTTGCTTCAACCTTTCTCCAAGCTTTCTTCACCTATCATTAATCAACCAAACACATCAAAGCTATGCTCATAATCATGAGATATTCATTCTATCATAATATGCAACAATTATAGCATAAAACCTCATGAAATGGCATGAATTCATACATGGTTGATTCAATCAAGGGAAACATGAAAATCTAGCTAATTGGCTTGCTTGTAGCTCAAGAAAGTGCATAATTCTAATGAAAACAAAAGAAAAAGACTAGTTAAAATAGGCTAAGATGACTTGTCATCAATATGTGAGATGTAATCACTTTAAATTGAAATCAGAGGGTTGTGTGGCTCTAAATTAGAGACCATTCTTCATCTCTTCTCATGAGCAATTAGATCAAGAGATTGACAATTGATCAAGTTAAGAGAAATCAAATCACCAAGAGATTGGGGTTTGATTACTTAAGATTTGCCAAGAGATCAATGATTACATGATTGAAGTGGAGATGAGAATTGTTGATCTTGAGAATGGAATATCTCTTGATCCCAAAGTTAATTTCATTCTTAATTCTTGTTATTTACTTCTTGTCTTTAATTCTTGTCATTTAATTGTTCTCTTTAAATTCTTGTCATTTACTTATGCACATTTATGGCTTTATTTACTTTTGTACATTTATGCATTCCAAGTGTTTGTAGAAATACTTCACTTGGTTTTACTTTCTAGTCATTTACTTTCTTGCACTTTACTTTCTTGCACTTTACTTTCTTGTACTTTCCATTCCTTGCAATTTACATTTTTGTACTTTAATTTTCAGCACTTTAATTTCTTGTCATTTACTTTCCTTGCACTTTATTGCTTTTATTTAATTTTAAGTCATTTACATTTCTTGTTGCTTATCACTCAAACTTGAATCGTCTAACTAGAATAATTAATCAACTATTGCTTGCTTAATCCATTAATCCTCGTGGGATCGACCTCACTCTAAGTGAGTTTTACTACTTGATACGACCCGGTATACTTGCCGGTAATTACGTGAATTATAATTTTTCGTGTATCACTTATTTTTTGAATAATTTCGTATTTTTTATTTTTTTACAATTAGAAAAAAAATTATTTTTTAAGTTTAAAATTAAAAAAATAAATTTACAACTCTGTTATTTAACAGATATTGTTGGACTTTATTTTATTTTTCTAATTGAAATAAAAAAATTAATCATATAATTTAAAATTTCAAAAATAAAAGTTTAGTTTTTTAAAATTTTTAATTTTTTTAAAAATATTTTTTATTTTTTTATTCTCCGGATAATACTGCACTCAGAAAATTGACTTTTTTTGCTGCACTTGTTCACAAAATAAGAATAAATTAATTTAAAAAAATTTAAAATTTTTATTTTTCAATTTTTTTAGTTTTTGAATATTGTTGGAATTTTTTATTTTTCTACTATTAGAAAAAAATTTATGTTTTAGTTTAAAACTTTAAACGAAAATAAAAAATTTACAGATTTGTTGTTTAATAGATATTGCTAAACTTTATTTTATTTTTGTTATTTAAATAAAAAAATTTAATAATATAATTTAAAAATTAAAAAATAAAAAAATTAGTCTTTTAAAATTTTTTTATTTTTTTAAGGATATTTTTTATTTTTTATTCACTGGATAATGCATCACACGGACAGTTGACTTTCTTTTGCTGCACTTGTTCACAAATTAAGAATAAATTAATAAAAAAATTTTAAAATTTTAATTTTTTTATTTTTTGGATATTGTTAGAACTTTTTATTTTTTTACAATTGGAAAAAAAATTATTTTTTTAGTTTAAAAATAAGAAAAATAAATTTACAAATATGTTATTTACCAGAATATGCTAGACTTTATTTTATATTTCTAATAAAAATAAAAAAATCATATAATTTAAAAATTCAAAAATAAAAAATTTATTTTTTTTAAATTTTTGATTTTTTAAAAATTTTTTTATCTTTTTATTCACCGGATAATGCTACAACCAGACAGTTGACTTATTTTTGCTGCACTTATTCACAAATTAAGAATAAATTAATTTAAAAAATTTAAAATTTTAGTTTTTTTATTTTTTATATATCATTGGAATTTTTTTAGTTTAGAATTAAAAAATTAATCATATAATTTAAATTAATTTGTTATTTAACAGATATTGCTGGACTTTATTTTATTTTTCTAATTTATATAAAAAAATTAATCATATAATTTAAAAATTCAGAAATAAAATATTTATTTTTTTAAAAATTTTAATATTCTTAAAAATATTTTTTTATCTTTTTATTCACCGAATAATGCTACACCCAGATAGTTAACTTTTTTTTGCTCCACTAGTTCACAAATTAAGAATAAATAAAAAATTTAAAATTTTAATTTTTTATTTTTTGGATATTTTTGGAATCTTCTATTTTTTACAATCAGAAAAAAAATTATTTTTTTAGTTTAAAAATTAAAAAAAATAAATTTACAGATTTGTTATTTACCATTGATGGACTTTATTTTATTGTTCTAATTTAAATAAAAAAATAATTATACAATTTTAAAATCAAAAATAAAAAATTTATTTTTTAGAAGTTTTATTTTTTAAAAAATATTTTTTTATCTTTTTATTCACCGGATAAGACTACACCCTGACAGTTGACTTTTTTTGCTGCACTTGTTTACAAATTAAGAATATTAAAAAAATTAAAATTTTAATTTTTTTATTTTTTGGATAATTTGGAATTTTTTATTTTTTTTATAAGTAGAAAAAAATTTATTTTTTAATTTTAAAGTTAAAAAAAAATTTACAACTCTGTTATTTAACAGATATTGTTGGACTTTATTTTATTTTTATACTTGAAATAAAAAATTAATCATATAATTTAAAATTTCAACAATAAAAAATTTAATTTTCTAAAATTTTTAATTTTTTTAAAAATATTTTTTATTTTTTATTCTCCGAATAATAGTGCACTCAGAAAATTGACTTTTTTGCTGCATTTGTTCACAAAATAAGAATAAATTAATTTAAAAGATTTAAACTTTTTTATTTTTTAATTTTTTTAGTTTTAGAATAATGTTGGAATTTTTTATTTTTCTTCTGTTAGAAAAAAATTTATTTTTTAGTTTAAAACCTTAAACAAAAATAAAAAATTTACAGATATTTTGTTTACTTGATATTGCTGAACTTTATTTTATTTTTCTAATTTAAATAAAAAATAAAAATTTAGTTTTTTAAAATTTTTAATTTTTTAAAATATTTTTTTATCTTTTTATTCACCGGCTAAGACTACACCCGAAAAGTTGACTTTTTTTATCTGAACTTGTTCACAAATTAAGAATAGAGTAATTTAAAAATTTAAAATATTAATTTTCTTATTTTTTGGATAATTTGGAATTTTTTATTTTTTTTATAAGTAGAAAAAAAATTATTTTTTAATTTTAAAGTTAAAAAAAAAATTTACAACTCTGTTATTTAACAGATATTGTTGGACTTTATTTTATTTTTATACTTGAAATAAAAAATTAATCATATAATTTAAAATTTCAACAATAAAAAATTTAATTTTCTAAAATTTTTAATTCTTTTAAAAATATTTTTTATTTTTTATTCTCCGAATAATACTGCACTCAGAAAATTGACTTTTTTGCTGCATTTGTTCACAAAATAAGAATAAATTAATTTAAAAGATTTAAACTTTTTTATTTTTTAATTTTTTTAGTTTTAGAATAATGTTGGAATTTTTTATTTTTCTTCTGTTAGAAAAAAATTTATTTTTTAGTTTAAAACCTTAAACAAAAATAAAAAATTTACAGATATTTTGTTTACTTGATATTGCTGAACTTTATTTTATTTTTTTAATTTAAATAAAAAATAAAAAATTTAGTTTTTTAAAATTTTTAATTTTTTAAAATATTTTTTTATCTTTTTATTCACCGGCTAAGACTACACCCGGAAAGTTGACTTTTTTTATCTGAACTTGTTCACAAATTAAGAATAGAGTAATTTAAAAATTTAAAATATTAATTTTCTTATTTTTTGAATAATTTGGTATTTTTTATTTTTTTTACAATTAGAAAAAAATTATTTTTTAAGTTTAAAAATTAAAAAAATAAATTTACAACTCTGTTATTTAACAGATATTGTTGGACTTTATTTTATTTTTCTAATTGAAATAAAAAAATTAATCATATAATTTAAATTTTCAAAAATAAAAATTTAGTTTTTTAAAATTTTTAATTTTTTAAAAATATTTTTTATTTTTTATTCTCCGGATAATGCTGCACTCAGAAAATTGACTTTTTTTTGCTGCACTTGTTCACAAAATAAGAATAAATTAATTTAAAAAAATTTAAAATTTTTATTTTTCAATTTTTTTAGTTTTTGAATACTGTTGGAATTTTTTATTTTTCTACTATTAGAAAAAAATTTATGTTTTAGTTTAAAACTTTAAACAAAAATAAAAAATTTACAGATTTGTTGTTTAATAGATATTGCTAAACTTTATTTTATTTTTGTTATTTAAATAAAAAACATTTAATAATATAATTTAAAAATTAAAAAATAAAAAAAATTAGTTTTTTAAAATTTTTTATTTTTTTAAGGATATTTTTTATTTTTTATTCACTGGATAATGCATCACTCGCACAGTTGACTTTCTTTTGCTGCACTTATTCACAAATCAAGAATAAATTAATAAAAAAATTTAAAATTTTAATTTTTTTTATTTTTGGATATTGTTAGAACTTTTTATTTTTTTACAATTAGAAAAAAAATTATTTTTTAGTTTAAAAATAAAAAAATAAATTTACAGATCTGTTATTTACCAGAATATGCTAGACTTATTTTATATTTCTAATAAAAATAAAAAAAATAATCATATAATTTAAAAATTCAAAAATAAAAAATTTAGTTTTTTAAAATTTTTAATTTCTTAAAATTTTTTTTATCTTTTTATTCACGGAATAATGCTACAACCAAACAGTTGACTTTTTTTTGCTGCACTTATTCACAAATTAAAAATAAATTAATTTAAAATTTTAGTTTTTTTATTTTTTAGATATCATTGGAATTTTTTTAGTTTAAAATTAAAAAATTAATCATATAATTTAAATTAATCTTTTATTTAACAGATATTGCTAGACTTTATTTTATTTTTCTATTTTATATAAAAAAATTAATCATATAATTTAAAAATTCAGAAATAAAAAATTTATTTTTTAAAAATTTTAATATTTTTAAAAATATTTTTTTATCTTTTTATTCACCGAATAATGCTACACCCGGATAGTTAACTTTTTTTTGCTCCACTTGTTCACAAATTAAGAATAAATTAATTTAAAAAATTTAAAATTTTAATTTTTTATTTTTTGTATATAGTTGGAATCTTCTATTTTTTACAATCAGAAAAAAAATTATTTTTTTAGTTTAAAAATTAAAAAAAAATAAATTTACAGATTTGTTATTTACCAAATATTGATGGACTTTATTTTATTTTTCTAATTTAAATAAAAAAAATAATTATACAATTTTAAAATTCAAAAATAAAAAATTTATTTTTTAAAAAATTTATTTTTTAAAAATATTTTTTTATCTTTTTATTCACCGGATAAGACTACACCCTGACAGTTTACTTTTTTTGCTGCATTTGTTTACAAATTAAGAATATTAAAAATTTTAAAATTTTAATTTTTTTTATTTTTTGGATAATTTGGAATTTTTTATTTTTTTATAAGTAGAAAAAAATTTGATGCACGGAAAACTTGTCTCTCAACAAATCTCCTTTCGGCAAGTGTACCGAATTTGTCGTCAAGTAAAAATTCACAATAGAGTGAGGTCGAATCCCACAGGGATTGATTGATCAAGCAACTTTAATTAGAAGAATGTTCTAGTTGAGCGGATCCAGAATTTGGGTTGAGAGTTGCAGAAAATAAAATGGCGAGAATGTAAATAACAGAAAAGTAAATGCTAGAATTAAAGGACTAGAAGTAAATGACTGAAAATAAATTGCAGAATTGTAAATGGGAATGGGGGATTTGCTCATAAAAGTAAATGGCAGAAATTAAAGAGAATGGGTAAGATCAGAGATGGGGAGTTCATTGGGCTTAGGAGATGTTGCAATTCTCCGGATCAAGTTCATTTTCATCTCTTCCTCAATCAATGCACTCATTGATCTCCTTGGCAATCTTAAGTGATTGAATTACAATTTCTTGCAATTCAATCTCTCAAATCTTGATCAATAGCCAATTCCTTGGTCAATTGCTCATGAGAAGAGATGAAGTATGGTCACTGATTATACCACATGCATTTCCCAAATCAAGTATTGAGAAGGTTATAGTCACATACCCATCCAAACCCAATTTGGTCCAGCATGAGAAAGCATTTCTAGCTTGATCTCTTCATTCCACTTTCAAGGTTCAAAAGAGATCCAAGTTTGAATAGCTTCTCTTCCAAGATAACTACTCAATGGGATGAAGATCGAAATCTTTCAAGTAAAATCAAGAGAAAAGATAGAAGAAGAATAATAAAAATTAGTATTGATCCATCAAATTACAACAGAGCTCCCTAACCCAATGAAAGGGGTTTAGTTGTTCATAGCTCTTGAAAATGAAAATAAAGATGGAGAATACATCATAGAACTAGAAATTGCAGAAAAAGTAAAATACAGAGAGTAATTCTCTTTTTCCAACTTTCAGAACTCTCTTTAACAATTCAAAGCTACTCCTATATATACTACTCTTCTCAGCTTCTAGTTTGCTCTTCAAGTCTTGGGCCTTTGGATCTTGAGTTTGAAGCAGTTCTTTTCTTCATTTGGGCTTGGCTTTACTTGCAGAGAGAAAGTGCTAAGTGGGCAGAGACTTTAGCTCAGGGCGTTAGGGGTGTTAATATTTAGTGAAAGTATAAGTTTGAGAACGTTAGTGACACTTAACATTTTCACTAACGTTCCAATGTACCCCTTTGCCTCACGTTAGAGCCCACGTTAACTAGGTTAACGTGGCTTCTAACGTGGCCTTGCCAAACTTCGAGAACGTTAGTGACACTCAACATTGTCACTAACGTTCCAGTGTGCCCCTATTTGCTTCACGTTAAAGCCCACGTTAACTAGGTTAACGTGGCTTTTGACGTGGCCTTGCCAAACTTCGAGAACGTTAGTGACACTCAACATTGTCACTAACGTTCCCATGTGCCCCTAGATCTCACGTTAGAGTCCACGTTAACTAGGTTAACGTGGCTTCTAACGTGGCCATTCTTAGCCATCCCAACGTTAGTGACAATGTTGAGTGTCACTAACGTTGGCTCATCATTCATTCCTCATCGTTAGCTTCCACGTTAACTAAGTTAACGTGGAAGTTAACGTGGCTCCTTGGGGGGTTGTGTGGTTGCTTCCAACATTAGTGACAATGTTGAGTGTCACTAACGTTGTCGACAACTCTCACTTCTCACGTTAGCTCCCACGTTAACCAAGTTAACGTGGGAGTTAACGTGGTGTGTTGCATCCTTAGGCCAACGTTAGTGACAATGTTGAATGTCACTAACGTTGGCTTCTCTTCCCCCTTTAACGTTAGAGGCCACGTTAACTAGGTTAACGTGGGCTCTAACGTGGCCACTCATGAGTGTTTGCCAACGTTAGTGACAATGTTAAGTGTCACTAACGTTGGCTCAACTTCCCTTCTCCACGTTAGAGTTCACGTTAACTTAGTTAACGTGACTCTTAACGTGGGCAATGATGGCTTTGAGAGTATTATTGGCAATCACTTTTCTCATTAACCTTGCAAATTACCTCCCTTTCCTTGCTTTCTTTGGTCCTGAAATTAAGCAACAGAGTGCATCAAAGATCTAGTCCAAGTCATGGGTAATGCAGCATACAATTTGTCACTAAATTCATGCAAAATCCTCATGAAATAATGTAAAATGCACAATGTATGCTTGAATCAAGGTGTAGGTGAATATCTACCCAAAACTAGCTTATTTCCTAAAGAAATGCATGAAACTACCCTAAAAATAGTAAAGAAAAGGTCAGTGAAACTGGCCAAGATGCCCTGGCATCACAACACCAAACTTAAAGCTTGCTTGTCCCTAAGCAAGTACTGGAACAAGAGAATGATGAATGGAATATCCAGAGGAATGAGTCATTCTTGTGGAAGTCATGTTACTGATTTTATGGTGGTTTCATACATAGCAACTTAGGTTCATTCCATTACTGGCTTTCAGACTTTTATCATGTCCCTAAACACTTACTTTGTTTACATCCCATGAGACTTTTATTCATTGATCCTTTTATTGTTATTTCAAGGGTTATTTGTGTTATTTAGGCTAAGTGCTCTGTAAGGGGGCAACTCTTTAAGATAAGCTTTCAGCCAACACTCCCGAACCAGTTGGTTCAAGGTGCTAGGTGTTGAAGCACCCCTAAGGACTTACTCCCTCAAGTCTCTCCCCCATACATACACACCACAGGCATATAGTTCATTTATTTTCTTTCTTGAGACCTTGGTGTCCAGCACCTCTTTGGGTTACTAAATGCTCTGTAGTGAGGGTTACTCTTGATAGTGGATTTTTAGCTGATAATCCCGGGTTAGTTAACCCAAGTTACCAGGTGATAAAGCACCCCTGAGAGCTTATTCATCCAAGTAGATCCCTCACACAGGAGCACTGATGACAAGTCATCTTAGCCTAGTTTCACTAGCCTTTTTCTTTTGTTTTCGATTGATTTATGCACTTTCTTGAGCCATAAGCAAGCCAATTGGGTAGATTTCCATGTTTCCTTTGATTCAATCAACCATGTATGAATTAATGCAATTTCATGAGATTTTATGCTATAATTGTCATATATTATGAAAGAATAACAAACTCATGATTTGAAGCAAAGCTTTGATGTGTTCGGTTGATTGATGATAGGTGAAAAGACTTTTGAAGAAGGTTGAAGAAAGAAGGAATGGCTAGGAGCAAGAGAGAACAAAAAGCTTGAGCAAAAGTTTGCCTCAAACTTTAGCTCAAACTTTTAAAAGAGTTGAAAACACTCCAGAGGAAAAAAGCTTGAGCAAAAGTTTGACCTCAAACTTTAGCTCAAACTTTTGGGAGAAAAGCTTGAGCCAACGTTTGCCTCAAACTTTTTGGCAAATGTTGGCATCACAAAATCAATACCCTGGAGGAAAAAGCTTGCGCCAACGTTTGAGGTCAAACTTTTGCTCAAACGTTGGCGCCACTCTTGCACACCCTGGAGGAGAAAAGCTTGCGCCAACGTTTGCCTCAAGCTTTTTGGAAAACGTTGGCGCCACACACATTTACAAGGGGGCCAACGTTTGAGCAAAAGTTTGACCTCAAACTTTGGCTCAAACGTTGGTAGCAGCAAAGTGAAGCCATCTGGTGTAAAAAGTTTGAGTAAAAGTTTGAGTAAAAGTTTGCCTCAAACTTTTACTCAAACTTTTACTCAAGCTTTTATGTTTTTCAACCCGGTTCACAATGGATCTTTCTCCAACTCCAAGAGCAATCAACCAAGGCCTTTATCAACCCAATTCCATCAAGAACAAAGGCCCAATTCAAGGCTTGAAGACCATTTGAAGAAAGTGTATAAATAGCTTAGGATTTAAGTTTTCAGAGAGTTTTTTTCCTTTTAGAGCTTTCCGTTTTAGTTTTGCTGAGGGCTTTTGGTTTTGGAATCATTTTGAGTTTCTGAGTTTCGGAGAGGAGAATTGAATTCTCTTCTTCTTAGTTTTCTTGTTTTCAATTTCAATTACATTTGTCTTAGATCTTGGGTTGAAGAATTGAGGAAATTCTGTCTCAATCTCACCTTGAGATCTCTCTGTCTCACTTTACTGCACTTTTGGAAATTGAATTTGGTTTTGCTTCTTCTACTGCTTGATCTTTAAATTCTCTTGCAATTGATTTCTGGATTGGATCTAGGAAGGCATTGAGATCTAGACTTGGTTATCTAGTCTCTTGGGTCCTGAGATCTGAAATTTCCTTTTTATTTCTCTGTTGAACGCTTCTTCAAGCAATTTACATTTTCTGTTTGAGATCTACTACAATTAAATCCATCTTTTACTTCCCTGCTTGTTGCAATTTTACTTTTCCTTGTTTAAATTCTGCAAATCCACTTCCCAATTCCCTTTACAATTCAAGCCATTTACATTTCTTGCACTTTAAGATTCTGCAATTTGCATTTCTTGCGTTCTAAGTTTCTGCCATTTAATTTCTTGTTCTTTAAGATTCAACACTTTATTTTCTGTTCTCTTTAATTTCATGCAATTTACCCATTCCCTTTACTTTCCATGCAATTTAAATTCTGTTAATCACAAATCACTCAACCAAATCTTGATTCGCTTGACTAAATCAACCACTAAACTAAAATTGCTCAATCCTTCAATCCATGTGGGATCGACCTCACTCTCGTGAGTTTTTATTACTTGATGCGACCCGGTGCACTTGCCGGTTAGATTTGTGTGTTTGGAATTCATTTTCCGAAAATACACATCAAGCACCACAGACACTTGTCTCAAGGTCCAAACCATTGGTGCCTAGCCTTATTGCTTACTCTTTTTCTTTTGTTTTTCACTTCCATTGTTCTTCCCTTTTCTCTTATTAGGATCTTGTTATTAACTTAGTCTCATGGGTATATCCAAAGTCAAGTATTCAGGATAGATAGTTGTTCTCCTAGCCTTGTGGTTGAACTAACTTAGCTAACTTATGACTATCCCAAAGATTCATGAATGCACTTCCACATTATGAACTCTACTCTGGTCTTTTAAAAAAAACATAAACATTCTCTTCTTCATTTGATAAAAAAAAAGACAAGCATACAAGTAAGTTAAGGAGGATGCAGTGACATAAAGACTAGCACACATAGACTTTCTTCAATACCAAAAACTTAAAAGACATAATTGAAAAAGGTTTAAACATAACATGGAAGCAAGTTCTATTTCATACAAGATCTTTCTTATTTAAAACATAGAGAAAGATGGAACAAAGAAGGAACTCCACCACCTTTTACTGTTGTGGATGTCCATGCTCTTTTCCTTGCTTGTCCTCCTTGTTTCTTCTTGCATTTCCTCGCATCCTTGCCAATCTTGCTTGCTTCCAATCCTCAAGTGCCTTCCTCACTGACTCATGACTCTCTTCCACCCTTTGTCTTTCCTTTCGTGCTAATTCATCCTTCATTTCGTCATACTTGGCTATTCCTGGATGCAATATTGGCAGCTGTCCCACTAAGTAACCGAGCCTGGCTTGAGTGTTTATATGATGTCCTGTTTCGCTCATGTAAACTCCTTCTGCGAATGCCCTTTGCTCATCCAATAGTTCTGCCTGTTCTATTTGTCTTCGATGCATCTCATGTATGTGCGCCCCTTGATGTGCTTGGATGTTGATTAGCCTCTGGGTGGATTCTTGTTGCTCGTTTTGCCTTTGTTCCATCCTGTTGAATGTTTCTCCCCATTGTTGTCCTTGACTTGGTTGCTGTTCCATCATTTGCCTTTGCCACTCACCTTGCTGAGTCATCCATCTTGAAAGTGTTTCCTCTTGCTGCCTCATCATCTGTAGTTGAAGCTCTTTCTGTGCTCCTTGGCTTTCCAAATATTGTCTAGACAAGCCATCAATGGCCTCCTGCAATTGGTGCATGTCCAAGGCCTGTTGTGCTTGACCCTCTAAGACTTGTCCTTCCACTACTTGAGGGGCTGTTTTCTTCCTTTGCTTCCGCTGAGGCAGAGGGGATGCTGCAGCTTTCATCCTTCGTACAGTTATTGGGATGCCTTCCTTTATCCACATGGGGTTTTCATCTTCAAAAACTACCCCAGCTTTCTTGCATATTCGGTAAATAGTGCTGGGGTAACCTAACGTTCCTCTTGAGTCGTTTTTCTCTGCCATCTTTCTAATACCTTCAGCTATGAGTTCATGAACCTTGATTTCTCCTCCCTTCAGTATACAGTGCACCATTGTGGCTCTCTTGACATTCACCTCCGAGTTGTTTGCAGCTGGGAGAATAGACCTTCTCACTAGCTCAAACCACCCCTTGGCTTCAGGAGTGAGATCTGTTCTCTTGATGAACTTTGGGTTATTTCCCGTACCCCTTTCCCAGTCAGCTCCTGGTACACAAATATCTTGCAGAATCTGGTCATAATTGGGGTTGTCCAATCTTGAGTGATAGCTTTCTTCTTCAAATTGTATAGACCGTAGCTTCAATGCCCTCATGACACTCATGGGACCAAAGTCCACCATCTTTCCTCTCACAAAACTTGTGTAAGACTCATCCTTCTTATCATATCAAACCGCATTTGCATAAAATTCTCTTATGAGAAGATTTGCATTCACCTTAATGACCGGGTCAGTGAGGAGCTCCCATCTTCTCCTTTCTATCTTCTCTGTAATTTCGGGGCACTCAGTCTTTGTAACTTGAAATCCCAGCTCATAAATGATTTTCTTATCAACCATCCACCCATATTGCAATGCATGATGCAAGCTTCTAAATCTCCTTTCATCATATGGGTGTTCTTTCATGGGTTCCTTTCCCTTCCTTCTTTTAGAACCCGAAGACGCCATGAATGATAGTTAATATGTGAAGGTGGTAAGGTTGTGGAAACTTTTGGTTGTTTAGGGTTTTATGGCAATGAAGAGAGTGAGGGAAGGAATGTTTGTAATCGGATAGAGGGTGTCTTGTACCAAAAGGAAGAGTGGTGAAGGGTGTGTGATGACAATGAAGGGTGGTACGGACAAGGGTCATTTATATAGAGAAGTTGTGAGAGAATGGAGGGTGTAGATTGATGAAGTGGTCACTTGATGGATGGTTGGGGTTATGCATGGCTAGAAGATAAGGATCATCACTTTATGATGGGGATTGCTCGGTCTTCTAGGGGTGCCATTTTTTCAATGTTGCATGGCAACATTTTCCAATGTATTCCCTTTTTAGAACAAGTGTGTAGCCCCTCCTTTTGTGGTGTCCGAACCTTCTTTGTTTGGTTGTCCAATCTATCCCTTTTTATGCTCCTTTTCTTTTCCTATAAAGACAAACTAAGAAAAGTAAGAAAAGATATTAAAATGACCATATGAACTTTACGGCTAATATTAATAAAAGGGAAGAAAGGATTTGATTTTTTTATTTATGAATTCCAACTAACTAACTAACTATTGATGGGTCCTTATATGCATCTTGGTGACACCATGGGGTGACACCAAACTTAGTTTGAAGCAATGTGATGAAAAGTTTTGTTCAAAGCTCCCAAGACTAGCATGCATCTTGGTTTGCTTTGAACACCAAACTTGTTCTTCACTATATACTGCATGATAAAGATTTCACCAAGTGTTTCTCAAGTTTGGGTTGAAATTCATAAACATTGATTTATTCATTATTTTAAAAACATATAAAACATGGGTTGCCTCCCATGAAGCACTTTTTTAGCGTCACTAGCTTGACGTTTTTCCTTCATCAGGGTGGTTGGTAGTGCTTAAAGTCCTCCCCTCTTGCTGTGGACTTATATCCATTGGTTGGATCAATGATCTCCACATGTTCCAAGGAAGAACTCTGTTGATAGTGAAGACCTTGGGTAACTGAGATGGTACAGTGGGGAGATTAGGGGGAATATCTGGAAAGTAAGCTGAGACAACTCTATCCCCTGGAGAGAAATCTTTCGTAGGGATTTTCTTGTTCCTCCACCTCCTTGGTACCTTCTTCTTTGTTTCTTTTGATGTTGCCTTCCCCTTGGTGACCTCTTTTTCTAAAGGAGTTGTGGTGCTGTCTTCACCTGCCTCTAGAGGTTTAGGTTTCTCTAACTTTTCCTTGAGCTGTGGCAATTGCTGTTTTCCTTGTTTATCTATTAAGGGGATCTCAGAATGAACTGGCTGTGCTTCAGTGCTTGTTTCCTCCTTCAGTGTCTCATTATCATTTGTGCTTAGTTCCTTGTCCTCTTGATCTGTTTCTTGTGAGAGTTTGAAAACATTGAAGTTGAGTCGTTCATCATGGATTCTCAATATTAGCTCCCTTTTCTCTACATCGATAAGTGCTCTGGCCGTAGCTAGGAATGGTCTTCCCAATATGATTGGATGAGTGTGACTCTCTTCCATATCCAGGATGACAAAGTCTGTTGGGAGAAAGTATTTCCCAACTTTTAGCAACACATTTTCCACCACTCCTATTGCTTGCTTTTGAGTTTTATCAGCCAGTTTGATAATTACATCTATGGATATTATCTCATTAATCTGCAGTCTCTTTGCCAGGGATAAGGGTAGTAAGTTGATGCTGGCCCCTAAATCACATAGTGCTCTATCGAACATAGTTTCACCTATGGCACAAGGGATGTGAAAACTCCCTGGATCTCTTCTTTTTGTAGGCAACTCAGGTTGAATAAGGGCACTACATTCCTTGTTCATCACTTAGTCTGGCCTCTTTTGAGTGAGCTTTTCCTGGGAAGAAGTTCCTTCATATACTTGATGAATGCAGGCATTTGTTGAATTGCCTTGATGAATGGTATGTTCACATGCAGAGATACAAACAAGTCTAGGAACCTTGAGTATATTCTTTTTCCCACAGCACCATTGAGCAGTTGAGGGAAGGGTGCATAGAGCTTCAGCAGCTCTTGTTGTGAGATTTCTGGTTCTTGGCGATCTCTATCCTCCTCCTTTGTTGAGTTGTATTCAGGTTGTTTGCAAAGCTTGCCTTTCTTGTCTTCAGTCTCTTGATCACTTGCAGTGACCATTTTGCAATCTTCCTATCTTACTTTCTTTGCTTCTCCTTTGGGGTTTTTCTCCGTGTCACTTGGGAAGCTATCAGTAGGTTTGGGAATCTTCTCAGCTAAATATCCCACCTGAAATTCTAGCTTCCTGATGGTCTCTCCCTGGTTCTTAATATTGGCTTGCACCTCCTCTTTGAACACCTTATTTTCTTGAATCTCTTGGCATATTCCTTCAAGTAGGGCTTCAATCTTAGAGAGCTTGTCATCAATTGATGAGTGATTCAGAGCAGATGTGCTATTTTAGTTTTGATAGGCGTGTGGAGAAGTGTTGTTGTGGGGGTGTTGAGATGTCCTCTGTGTGAATTGCTGGTGAGCTGCATTGTTGTTGGAGTTGTAACGTCTCTGGTCTTGGTTTTGATCTTGCTCACTTCCCCACCCAAAGTTTGGGTGGTTTCTCCATCCAGGGTTATAGGTCTTGGAGTATGGATCATAGTTTTTCCTTGGTGAATTCTCAATGTAGTTGGCTTGCTCCTGACTCCCCTCTGCTTCTTCATTCACTCCTTCTTGGGTTGTTGATGAAGTGGAGATTGCTGCTACTTGGTTCTTCTCCATCTTCTTGGTGAGGTCAGCCAGCTGCTGGGTAATGAGCTTGTTTTGGGCCAACAGAGCATCTACATTGTTTAGCTCCATTACTCCTCTTGTGTTCCCTCTTTCGGAAGCATAGAAGTAGTCGTTCTCTACTACTGTTTCAATAACATCTATGGCTTCCTCAATAGTCTTCTTCTTGTTCAAAGATCCTCCGGATGAATGGTCTACGGCCTTCTTTGACTCATAAGAGAGTCCTTCATAGAAAATGTGCAGCTGCACCCATTCGTTGAACATGTCAGGTGGACACCTCCTTGTTAAGTCCTTGAACCTCTCCCATGCTTCATATAGAGTCTCACCATCCTGTTGTCTGAAAGTTTGGACCTCAGCTCTCAGCCTATTGATTCGTTGAGGAGGGTAAAATCTTGCTAAAAATTTGTTCACCACGTCTTCCCAAGTTGTCAAGCTTTCCCTTGGGAAGGATTCCAACCACTTGGATGCTTTGTCCCTAAGTGAGAATGGAAATAGGAGCAGTCTATAGGCGTCAGGGTGAACACCATTAGACTTCACTGTGTCACATATTCTCAGGAAGGTGGTCAAATGTTGATTGGGGTCTTCTTGAACACCTCCTCCAAACGAGCAATTGTTCTGAACAAGGGTGATGAGCTGTGGTTTAAGTTCAAAGTTGTTGGCATGGATTGTTGGCTTTTGGATGCTACTTCCACAATTGCCTGGGTTTGGATTGATGTAAGAGCCCAAAACTCTTCTATCCTCCACAACATGATTTGCTCTACCTCCTCCCCCATGGTTGTGATCCTCTTCTTCATGATGGTTTTCCATGTTGTCTTCCATGTTTGTTTCAAAGAATTCCTCTTCTTCCTCAGCACCAACCACTTTCTTTCCTCCCTCCTTAATCTAAGGAAGGTCCTCTCAGGTTCAGAATCGAAGGAAGTTGAAGCCCCGCTTCTTCTCCCTGTCATACAACCATCAAGTGCAAGCAAGAAAAGATAGGTGCAGAAAGTATTTGTGTCAGAATTACTGTTAGTTGTGGGTGATGCAATATATCAAACAGTTAGTGGGTTAGCAAACAAAATTGAAAATAACAAAGTAAAACAAAAGAGTAGAGGGGGAAGGGAAGAAGTTTAACGAAAACAAAAAGTAAATCACTCAAACAGAAAATGAAATTCACAAAAATAAAAATGCTCAATCTAGTGATCTTCCAATTTAATCATTGTTGATGCACAATCAATCCCCGGCAACGGCGCCATAAACTTGATGCACGGAAAACTTGTCTCTCAACAAATCTCCTTTTGGCAAGTGTACCGAATTTGTCGTCAAGTAAAAACTCACAATAGAGTGAGGTCGAATCCCACAGGGATTGATTGATCAAGCAACTTTAATTAGAAGAATGTTCTAGTTGAGCGAATCCAGAATTTGGGTTGAGAGTTGCAGAAAATAAAATGGCGGGAATGTAAATAACAGAAAAGTAAATGCTAGAATTTAAGGACTGGAAGTAAATGACTGAAAATAAATTGCAGAATTGTAAATGAGAATGGGGGATTTGCTCATAAAAGTAAATGGCAGAAATTAAAGAGAATGGGTAAGATCAGAGATGGGGAGTTCATTGGACTTAGGAGATGTTGCAATTCTCCGGATCAAGTTCATTTTCATCTCTTCCTCAATCAATGCACTCATTGATCTCCTTGGCAATCTTAAGTGATTGAATTACAATTTCTTGCAATTCAATCTCTCAAATCTTGATCAATAGCCAATTCCTTGGTCAATTGCTCATGAGAAGAGATGAAGTATGGTCACTGATTATACCACATGCATTTCCCAAATCAAGTATTGAGAGGGTTATAGTCACATACCCATCCAAACCCAATTTGGTCCAGCATGAGAAAGCATTTCTAGCTTGATCTCTTCATTCCTCTTTCAAGGTTCAAAAGAGATCCAAGTTTGAATAGCTTCTCTTCCAAAATAACTACTCAATGGGATGAAGATCGAAAGCTTTCAAGTAAAATCAAGAGAAAAGATAGAAGAAGAATAATGAAAATTAGTATTGATCCATCAAATTACAACAGAGCTCCCTAACCCAATGAAAGGGGTTTAGTTGTTCATAGCTCTTGAAAATAAAAATAAAGATGGAGAATACATCATAGAACTAGAAATTGTAGAAAAAGTAAAATACAGAGAGTAATTCTCTTTTTCCAACTTTCAGAACTCTCTTTAACAATTCAAAGCTACTCCTATATATACTACTCTTCTCAGCTTCTAGTTTGCTCTTCAAGTCTTGGGCCTTTGGATCTTGAGTTTGAAGCAGTTCTTTTCTTCATTTGGGCTTGGCTTTACTTGCAGAGAGAAAGTGCTAAATGGGCAGAGACTTTAGCTCAGGGCGTTAGGGGTGTTAATATTTAGTGAAAGTATAAGTTCGAGAATGTTAGTGACACTTAACATTTTCACTAACGTTCCAATGTACCCCTTTGCCTCACGTTAGAGCCCACGTTAACTAGGTTAACGTGGCTTCTAACGTGGCCTTGCCAAACTTCGAGAACGTTAGTGACACTCAACATTGTCACTAACGTTCCAATGTGTCCCTAGATCTCACGTTAGAGTCCACGTTAACTAGGTTAACGTGGCTTCTAACGTGGCCATTCTTAGCCATCCCAACGTTAGTAACAATGTTGAGTGTCACTAACGTTGGCTCATCATTCATTCCTCATCGTTAGCTTCCACGTTAACTAACTTAACGTGAAAGTTAACGTGACTCCTTGGGGGGTTGTGTGGTTGCTTCCAACGTTAGTGACAATGTTGAGTGTCACTAACGTTGTCGACAACTCTCACTTCTCACATTAGCTCCCACGTTAACTTGACGTGGGAGTTAACGTGGTGTGTTGCATCCTTAGGCCAACATTAGTGACAATGTTGAATGTCACTAACGTTGGCTTCTCTTTCCCCTTTAACGTTAGAGGCCATGTTAACTAGGTTAACGTGGGCTCTAACGTGGCCACTCATGAGTGTTTGCCAACGTTAGTGACAATGTTAAGTGTCACTAACGTTGGCTCAACTTCCCTTATCCACGTTAGAGTGCACGTTAACTTAGTTAACGTGACTCTTAACGTGGGCAATGATGGCTTTGAGAGTGTTATTGGCAATCACTTTTCTCATTAACCTTGCAAGTTACTGATGACATGTCACCATGTCATGTTTTTCTATGCTTTTTCATACAAGAAATTTATGATTAGTGCTTAAATATTGCATTCTTTGGTGCTTAAATGGTATATTTCTTTGATCTTTTGATTTGATAAACTTTGTAGGAAATAAGAAGAAAAAGAAGCAAAAAGAGCACAAAATAAGCTAAAAAGAAGAAAAGAGGAATTTTGGGCACACTTTGAAGTTGGAGCACACTTTGGAGGCTTAGGCCACGCTTCTAAAAGCATGGCCTATGACCAAATCAAGGAAGAGAAGCGTGGCCCAAAGGAAGAAAAGCGTGGCTCAAAACAAAGAGCAAGAGAGGACAAAAAGTTTGAGCCAAAGTTTGCATCAAACTTTAGCTCAAACTTTTGGGAGAAAAGCTTGAGCCAACGTTTGCCTCAAACTTTTTGGCAAACGTTGGCATCACAAAACAAACACCCTGGAGGAAAAAGCTTGCGCCAACGTTTGCCTCAAGCTTTTTGGCAAACGTTGGCGCCACACCACAACAGCCTGAAGGGGTATACTTCCAACAAGAATAACTTGAGCTACAGAGCTCCAAATGAGGTGATTCAAAAAGCAATGGAAAGTAGGAATCGAGAGCTTTCCAAGAATATATGGCACTGCATGGTGGACACTAAAATTGAGGGAGAAAACTTCCCCGCAATGAGCATAAATGAACATGGTGGCAACCTGCAGTGAGGCCAACTGACCTCTGCACCTTCGACGGAGTATAACTCAAGCTGTAGAGCTCCAAATGATGCTCTTTCAACGGCATTGGAAAGTAGACATTCAGGGCTTTCCAAAAATGTATAATAGTATGGGGTGGACAATATGTTTGAGCCTCCAGAACTGGCGTTTTCGACCACGTTTGAGGCAAACTTTACCTCAAACGCTGCACACCAAGGCCAGCGACCTTGTCCTCTTCAAATGAGCATAACTTGGGTTGTAGATGTCCAATTGAGGTGATTCCAATTGGGTTAGAAAGCTGACATTCAGAGCTTTCTAACCATATATAATAGTCTATAGTGGGCATGAAATTTGCAACGTTGACAAGCAGACAAAGTAGTACCCCAACATGCATGCAAGAAGGCCCAACGTTTGGCTAAAAGTTTGACCCCAAACTTTAGCCCAAACGTTGGTAGCAGCAAATAAGGGCAGCTGGTATAAAACGTTTGAGTAAAAGTTTGCCTCAAACTTTTACTCAAACTTTTACTCAAACTTTTATGATTCATGGCCCGGTTCACAATGGGTTTCTCTCCAACTCCAAGAGCAACCAACAGAGGCTTTTGTCAACCCAATTCCATCAAGAGCAAGGGCCCAATTGACACCACTCAAAGGCACAAGAGATAGTTAGAATAGAAATTTCATTTTAATTGTAATTTGTTTTAAATTTCATTTTGATTTTGTAAAAATGCCTATAAATAGGCATCTGTTTCATTTTATTGGGAGGCGAGCTCCACTAGGGAGCATTAGGAATACAGAACTCTCTTTCTTTAGTTTTTCTTTTTGTTTTGAATCTTGGGTTGAGAATTGAAGAAATTCTGTTTCAATCTCACCTTGAGAATTCTCTCTGTTTTCTTCTTCTGCAAACTTTCAAGTGAATTGTGATTTGAATCAAAGTTCGTTTCATCGCTTTCATCTTTAATTTTCCCGCATCTTGTTTGCTAGCGGATCAAGGAAGGAATTGAGATCTAGACTTGTTTTCTAGTCTCATTGATTCCCTGAGATCTTTACTTGTCTTTTTTAAATTTCACAATTGAGCTAAGCTACTTTCTGTTTTGATCCTTCAAGTGACTCTCTACTTCTGTTTGAATTTCCTGCACTTTTGTTCCTCTGTATTTTACATTTGAGCTACTGTGATCTGAATTTAATTTTCTTGCACTTTAAATTTCCTGTCACTTATTCTCAAGATCTCTTTGATTGCTTGCTTTATTGCTTTCTTTAATTTTCAGCACCCACTCCCCTTTAATTTCTTGTAATTTACATTTCTTGCTCTTTAAGTTACTTGCAATTTTACTTTCTGCACTTTATAATTCCTGCAAATTTACATTCTGTTGGCTTCAATTGTCACTCAAATCACTCAATGTTAGCTTGACTAAACTAATCACCCACTAAAGTTGCTTGATCCATCAATCCCTGTGGGATCGACCTCACTCCCGTGAGTTTTATTACTTGATGCGACCCGGTGCACTTGCCGGTTAGTTTTGGGTGTTTTGGAGAAATTCGTTTTTCCGCAAAAATACCATCAAGTTTTTGGCGCCGTTGCCGGGGATTGATTTAGATCAACAATGATTAAGTGGGTGAGAAGTTTAGATCAAGCATTTTCTTTATTTTTATTTTTTTGTTTTAGATTGAAACCAAGGTGTTTGAGTTATTGCCTCACTAAGAAATTCATCTCCGAGATATGAATTTCAATTTTCCTTGGTGTTGTGTTTTACAAAATTCAAATGGAGTTCAACTCATCTTATGATCAAACAAATTTTATGGGATATTACCCACCATCACCAATCTCTAATGGTGGCTGGGAATATCACCAAGAGAATACACATTCTGAGCACTCCAATTCATGGAGATTTGCTTCAGAGACACAAGATGAGCAAGAAAATCATATGGGATACCAACCACCACCACAAAATGATTCATATTATTATCCTCATGGTGGATGGAAGTATCACCAAAGAATGGAAGAGCATCCACCCTCACGTCCCAGTTTCTCATTTGAAAGTTCTTCATCACTTGATTATGATTACTCTCAACCTTCATCTCTTGAACCAACAGATGAGGATTACCTTCAAGCCATTGAAATACATAGAAAACTCGTGGAAAGATACACACAACCCCACTCCTGGAAAGAATTCGTATTCAAGAAGATGAATGAGTCCTCAAAGCAATCAAGGGGGAACTTAGAACCATCAAACAGTGAATATGAAGACCAATTTGTGAGTGAGGAAGTGGAAAAACAAGATGAGGAGGCTACTGCATCAAGTGAACTTTCAATGAAGAATGAGGTGGTTAAAAATGAAACTACACTTGAGATGACAAAGGAACATGAAGAATCACAACTCTCACAAATTTCCCTGACCCAAAAACTCTCGACAATTGAATCTGTGATTGAAAAATATGAAGAGGAGATGAAGAAATGTTGGGAAGATCAACAAACCTCCTCAATGAAAAAGCTATTAAGTCAAATGTTGGGTGCAAGGGAGGAAGTGGAAGAGCAAGAAAGTGAGAAAGACAACCAAAGAATTCCAAACTCAAGTGAAGCAGAAAAGTACATGAAGGAAGAATCCACAGAACCACCATTGCAAGAGACTCTTGATGAAGACAAAACTCCAATAATCACACAGCAACCAAGTCGTAAATTCAAGGAAGTGAAGGCAATTAACAAAAGCACCAAGAAGAGGATTGTGACCAAGCTACAAAAGACAATATTCATGAAGAAAAGAAGGTCAACTCCAAGCAATCCTCCCCTTGATCCAGCAAGCAAGATCAATCAAGCCAATTTCACAAGGAAGCTTGTTGAAAGAAGACCAAGACAGGGGACAATAACTGAAACTTCTCCTCTCTTGGAGTCATTTCTCTTAACAAATTGGAAGAAGAGGAAGAAAGTAAAGAACAGGTAGACAGTAGGTACATTTCTTCTCCTTGCTTTGTTTAAATTTCAATAAATTGGCATATGATCACATTCTAAGTTTGGTGTTGCCTTGCAACAAATTGTTTTCAATCCCGTTTGGATGATTGCATCAATTCTACATGAAGTGTCACGCTAAGATTCTAAGTTTGGTGTGCCACTTAATTTTCTATGCAATGAATCCAGCAACATCACTTGTCTGCATAATCATATTGCCTTTTACAGTGTTATTTTTCTTCTTAGTTGGATAATTTTTGTTTTCTCTTTGTTTCATTTATTTACTTGTTTTTAATGCTTTCCTTCATTAACTGTTTTTGTTAATACATCACCAAGACATCCTTATTCATAACAGACTCTTCATTTGGTGATTATATTTAACATATAACAGTTTCTTTTGTTTAGTTTTAGTTCAAATAAATTGACATATGGTTGCATTCTAAGTTTGGTGTTGCTATGCAACAAAATTTGGTTCCAATTCTTACAAGATACTTGCATTAATTCCAAGTGAAAGTGTCACACTAAGTTTGGTGTGCCACTTATCTTTTATGCAATGTATTGTGCACACCTTCTTATCTATGCAATCATAATGTCTCTGTCTCTTATGCCTTGATTGTTATCTTTAATTTTGTTTGCTTGAAACACATGCACCACTAACATTCTATTGTGTAAGACATTCATGATCCATCTTAGCCCTATAGCCACGGTTCTAATAGTTGCTTGAGGATGAGCAAGCATTCCGAGTTTGGTATGGGAAGGAGGAGAATGGGAGGAAAATGACAACAATAGAGAAGATGAACTACAAGGTTGTAAAGTTCCGTTTCCTCTCATTTATTTCAAGCACCATAAACTGCATGATTGTCTTTGTCTTCTCTGGATGCATGTGTGGTATGAAAAGGGCATAGTTTGATTTCTAAATTACAACATGGTAATGTGCCACTATGATTACCAACTTGAGTTTTGTGAATTCAAAAGCAATAAAGTATCATGATCATAAACAAACAAGGAATTAAAGAAGAGTTTAGCATGTGCATACAAGTATTGGAAAGCTAGTATGATTAATTGTTGCTCAATTGCATTGGATTTTATTTAATTGAAGTTTTCATCTAGCACATTTTGTGAAATCTTTTGAAATCATGAAAACCTTGAAGAAGCAAATACAATTAAAGCAAGAAAAGAAAAAGGGAAAGAATGAGAAAGCTGAAGGCTCTGAGTACCAATGGCAATTCATTTGTTAAGTACTTGTGGTGTTTATGTATCAAGCCAAATGCTTGAAAACAAAACACTTAGAAGTCAAGATTAGGCTCAAAGTGCAAAAGCACTCCCTCAAAGCTCAAGGCTCTGAGCATCAATGATTAGAGAGTCAAGAAAAGAAAAGAAAAATGAGCTTAATGAAGTCCTCTAATCAAATGCTTGTGGTGCTTATGTATCAAGTGGTAATACTTGAAAACAAAGCATTTAGAAGTCGTAGCTTTGTTATCAACTCATGGGGCAAAGCACCCAAAAGGAGAAGCTAATAAGAAAATCAAAAGCAAGCTTGTTTCAAGGAAGAAATATAAAGAAAAGATTTCATAAAATGAGCTAAATAGAAGCATCAATCATTTACAATTCTTTTGTGATTTTAGCACGCATAGGGAACTAGCTTGCCATGAACATTGAGTTGCTATTCTTCTTACCTTGGATTGTCAATCTTTAAATGCATGATTCTTTTCTTGCTTGGGGACAAGCAAGGTTTAAGTTTGGTGTTGTGATGACATGTCACCATGTCATGTTTTTCTATGCTTTTTCATACAAGAAATTTATGATTAGTGCTTAAATATTGCATTCTTTGGTGCTTAAATGGTATATTTCTTTGATCTTTTGATTTGATAAACTTTGTAGGAAATAAGAAGAAAAAGAAGCAAAAAGAGCACAAAATAAGCTAAAAAGAAGAAAAGAGGAATTTTGGGCACACTTTGAAGTTGGAGCACACTTTGGAGGCTTAGGCCACGCTTCTAAAAGCGTGGCCCATGACCTAATCAAGGAAGAGAAGCGTGGCCCAAAGGAAGAGAAGCGTGGCCCAAAGGAAGAAAAGCGTAGCTCAAAACAAAGAGCAAGAGAGGACAAAAAGTTTGAGCCAAAGTTTGCCTCAAACTTTAGCTCAAACTTTTGGGAGAAAAGCTTGAGCCAACGTTTGCCTCAAACTTTTTGGCAAACGTTGGCATCATAAAACAAACACCCTGGAGGAAAAAGCTTGCGCCAACGTTTGCCTCAAGCTTTTTGGCAAACGTTGGCGCCACACCACAACAGCCTGAAGGGGTATACTTCCAACAAGAATAACTTAAGCTACAGAGCTCCAAATGAGATAATTCAAAAAGCAATGGAAATTAGGAATCGAGAGCTTTCCAAGCATATATGGCGCTGCATGGTGGACACTAAAATTGAGGGAGAAAACTGTCCCGCAATGAGCATAAATGAACATGGTGGCAACCTGCAGTGAGGCCAACTGACCTCTGAACCTTTGACGGAGTATAACTCGAGCTGTAGAGCTCCAAATGATGCGCTTCAAATGGCATTGGAATGTAGACATTCAGGGCTTTCCAACAATGTATAATAGTATGGGGTGGAAAATATGTTTGAGCCTCCAGAACTGGCGTTTTCGACCACGTTTGAGGCAAACTTTACCTCAAACGCTGCACACCAAGGCCAGCGACCTTGTCCTCTTCAAATGAGCATAACTTGAGTTGTAGATGTCCAATTGAGGTGATTCCAATTGGGTTAGAAAGCTGACATTTAGAGCTTTCTAACCATATATAATAGTCTATAGTGGGCATGAAATTTGCAACGTTGACAAGCAGACAAAGTAGTACCCCAACATGCATGCAAGAAGGCCCAACGTTTGGCTAAAAGTTTGACCCCAAACTTTAGCCCAAACGTTGGTAGCAGCAAATAAGGGCAGCTGGTATAAAAAGTTTGAGTAAAAGTTTACCTCAAACTTTTACTCAAACTTTTATGATTCATGGCCCGGTTCACAATGGGTTTCTCTCCAACTCCAAGAGCAACCAACAGAGGCTTTTGTCAACCCAATTCCATCAAGAGCAAGGGCCCAATTGACACCACTCAAAGGCACAAGAGATAGTTAGAATAGAAATTTCATTTTAATTGTAATTTGTTTTGAATTTCATTTTCATTTTGTAAAAATGCCTATAAATAGGCATCTGTTTCATTTTATTGGGAGGCGAGCTCCACTAGGGAGCATTAGGAATACAGAACTCTCTTTCTTTAGTTTTTCTTTTTGTTTTGAATCTTGGGTTGAGAATTGAAGAAATTCTGTTTCAATCTCACCTTGAGAATTCTCTCTGTTTTCTTCTTCTGCAAACTTTCAAGTGAATTGTGATTTGAATCAAAGTTCGTTTCATCGCTTTCATCTTTAATTTTCCTGCATCTTGTTTGCTAGCGGATCAAGGAAGGAATTGAGATCTAGACTTGTTTTCTAGTCTCATTGATTCCCTGAGATCTTTACTTGTCTTTTTTGAATTTCACAATTGAGCTAAGCTACTTTCTGTTTTGATCCTTCAAGTGACTCTCTACTTCTGTTTGAATTTCCTGCACTTTTGTTCCTCTGTATTTTACATTTGAGCTACTGTGATCTGAATTTAATTTTCTTGCACTTTAAATTTCCTGTCACTTATTCTCAAGATCTCTTTGATTGCTTGCTTTATTGCTTTCTTTAATTTTCAGCACCCACTCCCCTTTAATTTCTTGTAATTTACATTTCTTGCTCTTTAAGTTACTTGCAATTTTACTTTCTGCACTTTATAATTCCTGCAAATTTACATTCTGTTGGCTTCAATTGTCACTCAAATCACTCAATGTTAGCTTGACTAAACTAATCACCCACTAAAGTTGCTTGATCCATCAATCCCTGTGGGATCGACCTCACTCCCGTGAGTTTTATTACTTGATGCGACCCGGTGCACTTGCCGGTTAGTTTTGGGTGTTTTGGAGAAATTTGTTTTTCCACAAAAATACATGAAACTACCCTAAAAATAGTAAAGAAAAGATCAGTGAAACTGGCCAAGATGCCCTGGCATCAAAATTTATTTTTTAAGTTTAAAGTTTAAAAAAAATAAATTTACAACTCTATTATTTAACAGATATTGTTGGACTTTATTTTATTTTTCTAATTGAAATAAAAAATTAATCATATAATTTAAAATTTCAAAAATAAAAAATTTAGTTTCCTAAAATTTTTAAGTTTTTTAAAAATATTTTTTATTTTTTATTCTCCGAATAATACTGCACTCAGAAAATTGACTTTTTTGCTGCACTTGTTCACAAAATAAGAATAAATTAATTTAAAAGATTTAAAATTTTTTATTTTTCAATTTTTTTAGTTTTAGAATAATGTTGGAATTTTTTATTTTTCTTCTGTTAGAAAAAAATTTATTTTTTAGTTTAAAACTTTAAACAAAAATAAAAAATTTACAGATATTTTGTTTACTTGATATTGCTGAATTTTATTTTATTTTTCTAATTTAAATAAAAAATAAAAAATTTAGTTTTTCAAAATTTTTAATTTTTTAAAATATTTTTTTATCTTTTTATTCACCGGCTAAGACTACACCCGAAAAGTTGACTTTTTTTATCTGCACTTGTTCACAAATTAAGAATAGATTTTAAAAAATTTAAAATATTAATTTTCTTATTTTTTGAATAATTTGGTATTTTTTATTTTTTTTACAATTAGAAAAAATTATTTTTTATGTTTAAAATTAAAAAAATAAATTTATAACTCTGTTATTTAACAGATATTGTTGGACTTTATTTGATTTTTCTAATTGAAATTAAAAAATTAATCATATAATTTAAATTTTCAAAAATAAAAATTTAGTTTTTTAAAATTTTTTATTTTTTAAAAATATTTTTTATTTTTTTATTCTCCGGATAATGCTGCACTCAGAAAATTGATTTTTTTTTTGCTGCACTTGTTCGAAAAATAAGAATAAATTAATTTAAAAAATTTAAATTTTTTTTTTAATGTTTTTAGTTTTTGAATATTGTTGGAATTTTTTATTTTTCTACTATTAGAAAAAAAATTATGTTTTAGTTTAAAACTTTAAACAAAAATAAAAAATTTACAGATTTGTTGTTTAATTGATATTGCTAAACTTTATTTTATTTTTGTTATTTAAATAAAAAACATTTAATAATATAATTTAAAAATTAAAAAATAAAAATATTAGTTTTTTAAAATTTTTTATTTTTTTAAGGATATTTTTTATTTCTTATTCACTGGATAATGCATCACACGGACAGTTGACTTTCTTTTGCTGCACTTGTTCACAAATTGAGAATAAATTAATAAAAAAATTTAAAATTTTAATTTTTTTATTTTTTGGATATTGTTAGAACTTTTTATTTTTTTACAATTAGAAAAAAAACTTATTTTTTTAGTTTAAAAATAAAAAAATAAATTTACAGATCTGTTATTTACCAGAATATGCTTGACTTATTTTATATTTCTAATAAAAATAAAAAAAATAATAATATAATTTAAAAATTCAAAAATAAAAAATTTAGTTTTTTAAAATTTTTAATTTTTTAAAATTTTTTTATCTTTTTATTCACCGAATAATACTACAACCAGACAGTTGACTTTTTTTTGCTGCACTTATTCACAAATTAAGAATAAATTAATTTAAAAAATTTAAAATTTTAGTTTTTTTATTTTTTAGATATCATTGGAATTTTTTTAGTTTAAAATTAAAAAATTAATCATATAACTTAAATTAATCTGTTATTTAACAGATATTGCTGGACTTTATTTTATTTTTCTAATTTATATAAAAAAATTAATCATATAATTTAAAAATTCAGAAATAAAAAATTTATTTTTTTTAAAATTTTAATATTTTTAAAAATATTTTTTTATCTTTTTATTCACTGAATAATGCTACACCCGGATAGTTAACTTTTTTTTGCTCCACTTGTTCACAAATTAAGAATAAATTAATTTAAAAAATTTAAAATTTTAATTTTTTATTTTTTGGATATTGTTGGAATCTTCTATTTTTTACAATCAGAAAAAAAATTATTTTTTTAGTTTAAAAATTAAAAAAATAAATTTACAGATCTGTTATTTACCAAATATTGATGGACTTTATTTTATTATTCTAATTTAAATAAAAAAAATAATTATACAATTTTAAAATTAAAAAATAAAAAAATTTATTTTTTAAAATTTTTATTTTTTAAAAATATTTTTATATCTTTTTATTCACCGGATAAGACTACACCCTAACAGTTGACTTTTTTTGCTGCATTTGTTTACAAATTAAGAATATTAAAAAATTTAAAATTTTAATTTTTTTATTTTTTGGATAATTTGGAATTTTTTATTTTTTTATAAGTAGAAAAAAATTTATTTTTTAAGTTTAAAGTTTAAAAAAAATAAATTTACAACTCTGTTATTTAACAGATATTGTTGGACTTTATTTTATTTTTTCTAATTGAAATAAAAAATTAATCATATAATTTAAAATTTCAAAAATAAAAAATTTAGTTTCCTAAAATTTTTAATTTTTTAAAAATATTTTTTATTCTCCGAATAATACTGCACTCAGAAAATTGACTTTTTTGCTGCACTTATTCACAAAATAAGAATAAATTAATTTAAAAGATTTAAAATTTTTTATTTTTCAATTTTTTTAGTTTTAGAATAATGATGGAATTTTTTATTTTTCTTCTGTTAGAAAAAAATTTATTTTTTAGTTTAAAACTTTAAACAAAAATAAAAATTTACAGATATTTTGTTTACTTGATATTGCTGAACTTTATTTTATTTTTCTAATTTAAATAAAAAATAAAAAATTTAGTTTTTCAAAATTTTTAATTTTTTAAAATATTTTTTTATCTTTTTATTCACCGGCTAAACTACACCTGAAAAGTTGACTTTTTTTATCTGCACTTGTTTACAAATTAAGAATAGATTTTAAAAAATTTAAAATATTAATTTTCTTATTTTTTGAATAATTTGGTATTTTTTATTTTTTTTACAATTAGAAAAAATAATTTTTTATGTTTAAAAATTAAAAAAATAAATTTAAAAAATTTAAAATATTAATTTTCTTATTTTTTGAATAATTTGGTATTTTTTATTTTTTTACAATTCGAAAAAATTATTTTTTATGTTTAAAAATTAAAAAAATAAATTTACAACTCTGTTATTTAACAGATATTGTTGGACTTTATTTTATTTTTCTAATTGAAATAAAAGAATTAATCATATAATTTAAATTTTCAAAAATAAAAATTTAGTTTTTTAAAATTTTTTATTTTTTTATTCTACGGATAATGCTGCACTCAAAAAATTGACTTTTTTTGCTGCACTTGTTCACAAAATAAGAATAAATTAATTTAAAAAAATTTAAAATTTTTATTTTTCAATTTTTTAGTTTTTGAATATTGTTGAAATTTTTATTTTTCTACTATTAGAAAAAAATTTATGTTTTAGTTTAAAACTTTAAACAAAAATAAAAAATTTACAGATTTGTTGTTTAATAGATATTGCTAAACTTTATTTTATTTTTATTATTTAAATAAAAAACATTTAATAATATAATTTAAAAATAAAAAAATAAAAAAATTAGTTTTTTAAAATTTTTTATTTTTAAGGATATTTTTTATTTTTTATTCAATAGATAATGCATCACACGGACAGTTGACTTTCTTTTGCTGCACTTGTTCCCAAATTAAGAATAAATTAATAAAAAAATTTAAAATTTTAATTTTTTTACTTTTTGGATATTTTTAGAACTTTTTATTTTTTTACAATTAGAAAAAAATTATTTTTTTAGTTTAAAATAAAAAAATAAATTTACAGATCTGTTATTTACCAGAATATGCTTGACTTATTTTATATTTCTAATAAAAATAAAAAAAATAATAATATAATTTAAAAATTCAAAAATAAAAAATTTATTTTTTTAAAATTTTTAATTTTTTAAAATTTTTTTTATCTTTTTATTCACCGAATAATGCTACAACCAGACAGTTGACTCTTTTTTTGCTGCACTTATTCACAAATTAAGAATAAATTAATTTAAAAAATTTAAAATTTTAGTTTTTTTATTTTTTAGATATCATAGGAATTTTTTTTAGTTTAAAATTAAAGAATTAATCATATAACTTAAATTAATCTGTTATTTAACAGATATTTCTGGACTTTATTTTATTTTTCTAATTTATATAAAAAAATAATCATATAATTTAAAAATTCAGAAATAAAAAATTTATTTTTTTAAAAATTTTAATATTTTTAAAAATATTTTTTTATCTTTTTATTCACCGAATAATGCTACACCCGGATAGTTAACTTTTTTTTGCTCCACTTGTTCACAAATTAAGAATAAATTAATTTAAAAATTTAAAAATTTTAATTTTTTAGTTTTTGGATATTGTTGGAATCTTCTATTTTTTACAATCAGAAAAAAAATTTATTTTTTAGTTTAAAAATTAAAAAAAAAAATTTACAGATCTGTTATTTACCAAATATTGATGGAGTTTATTTTATTGTTCTAATTTAAATAAAAAAAATAATTATACAATTTTAAAATTCAAAAATAAAAAATTTATTTTTTTAAAAATTTTTTTTATCTTTTTATTCACCGGATAAGACTACACCGTGACAATTGACTTTTTTTTGCTGCACTTATTTACAAATTAAGAATATTAAAAACTTTAAAATTTTAATTTTTTTATTTTTTGGATAATTTGGAATTTTTTATTTTTTTATAAGTAGAAAAAAATTTATTTTTTAACTTTAAAGTTTAAAAAAAATAAATTCACAACTCTGTTATTTAATAGATATTGTGGGATTTTATTTTATTTTTCTAATTGAAATAAAAAATTAATCATATAACTTAAAATTTCAAAAATAAAAAATTTAGGTTTCTCCGAATAATACTGCACTCAGAAAATTGACTTTTTTAAAAAATATTTAGGTTTTTAAAAATATTTTTTTATTCTCCGAATAATACTGCACTCAGAAAATTGACTTTTTTGCTGCACTTGTTCACAAAATAAGAATAAATTAATTTAAAAGATTTAAAATTTTTTATTTTTCAATTTTTTTAGTTTTAGAATAATGTTGGAATTTTTAATTTTTCTTCTGTTAGAAAAAACTTTATTTTTTAGTTTAAAACTTTAAACAAAAATAAAAAATTTACAGATATTTTGTTTACTTGATATTGCTAAACTTTACTTTTTTTCTAATTTAAATAAAAAATAAAAAATTTAGTTTTTAAAAATTTTTAATTTTTTAAAATATTTTTTTATCTTTTTATTCACCGGCTAAGACTACACCCGGAAAGTTGACTTTTTTATCTGCACTTATTCACAAATTAAGAATAGATTAATTTAAAAAATTTAAAATATTAATTTTCTTATTTTTTGAATAATTTGGTATTTTTTATTTTTTTTACAATTAGAAAAAAATTATTTTTTAAGTTTAAAAATTAAAAAAATAAATTTACAACTCTGTTATTTAACAGATATTGTTGGACTTTATTTTATTTTTCTAATTGAAATAAAAAAATTAATCATATAATTTAAATTTTCAAAAATAAAAATTTAGTTTTTTAAAATTTTTAATTTTTTTAAAAATATTTTTTATTTTTTAGTCTCCGGATAATGCTACACTCAGAAAATTGACTTTTTTTGTTGCACTTGTTCACAAAATAAGAATAAATTAATTTAAAAAAATTTAAAATTTTTATTTTTCAATTTTTTTAGTTTTTAAATATTGTTGAAATTTTTTATTTTTCTACTATTAGAAAAAAATTTATGTTTTAGTTTAAAACTTTAAACAAAAATAAAAAATTTACAGATTTGTTGTTTAATATATATTGCTAAACTTTATTTAATTTTTCTTATTTAAATAAAAAACATTTAATAATATAATTTAAAAATTAAAAATAAAAAAATTAGTTTTTTAAAATTTTTTATTTTTTTAAGGATATTTTTTAATTTTTATTCACTGGATAATGCATCACACGGACAATTGACTTTCTTTTGCTGCACTTGTTCACAAATTAAGAATAAATTAATAAAAAAATTTAAAATTTTAATTTTTTTATTTTTTGGATATTTTTAGAACTTTTTATTTTTTTACAATTAGAAAAAAAACTATTTTTTTAGTTTAAAATTAAAAAAAATAAATTTACAGATCTGTTATTTACCAGAATATGCTAGACTTATTTTATATTTCTAATAAAAATAAAAAATAATCATATAATTTAAAAATTCAAAAAAAATTTTGTTTTTTAAAATTTTTAATTTTTAAAAATTTTTTTTATCTTTTTATTCACCGAATAATGCTACAACCAGACAGTTGACTTTTTTTGCTGCACTTATTCACAAATTAAGAATAAATTAATTTAAAAAATTTAAAATTTTAGTTTTTTTATTTTTTAGATATCATTGGAATTTTTTTAGTTTAAAATTAAAAAATTAATCATATAATTTAAATTAATCTATTATTTAACAAATATTGCTGGACTTTATTTTATTTTCCTAATTTATATAAAAAAATTAATCATATAATTTAAAAATTAAAAAATAATTTTTTTTAAATTTTAATATTTTTAAAAATATTTTTTTATTTTTTTATTCACCGAATGATGCTAAACCCGGATAGTTGACTTTTTTTTTGCTCCACTTGTTCACAAATTAAGAATAAATTAATTTAAAAAGTTTAAAATTTTAATTTTTTATTTTTTGGAAATTGTTGGAATCTTTTATTTTTTACAATTAGAAAAAAATTTATTTTTTAGTTTAAAAATTAAAAAAAATAAATTTACAGATCTGTTATTTACCAAATATTAATGGACTTTATTTTATTGTTCGAATTTAAATAAAAAAATAATGATACAATTTTAAAATTCAAAAATAAAAACTTATTTTTTAAAATTTTTAATTTTTTTAAAAAATATTTTTTATCTTTTTATTCACCGGATAAGACTACACACTGACAGTTGACTTTTTTTTGCTGCACTTGTTCACAAATTAAGAATAGATTAATTTAAAAAATTTAAAATTTTAATTTTTTATTTTTCAGATAATTTGGAATTTTTTATTTTTTTTTACAATTAGAAAAAAATTTATTTTTTAAGTGTAAAAATTAAAAAAATAAATTTACAACTCTATTATTTAACAGATATTATTGGACTTTATTTTATTTTTCTAATTGAAATAAAAAAATTAATCATATTCATGACATGTCACCATGTCATGTTTTTCTATGCTTATTCATACAAGAAATTGATGATTTGTGCTTGAATAATGAATGCTTTTGTACTTAAATGGTATATTTCCTTGATCTTTTGATTTTATAAATTTTGTAGGAAATAAGAAGAAAAAGAAGCAAAAAGCACAAAATAAGCTAAAAAGGAGAAAAAAAGAGCTTTGGGGCACACTTTGAAGTTGGAGCACACTTTGGAGGCTTAGGCCACGCTTTTAAAAGCGTGGCCCATGACCAAATTAAAGGAGATTGGCAATCAGCACACAAAGCTCCGCTCTTGCCAAGAGCTAAGCGCTATAAGAGTTCAAAATGAGCTTGGAAGCAAAATTTTCGCTAAGTTAAAATCTGGGCGCTCACAACATGACCATGCCTCCTTCAAAGGGCTATAACTTGAGCTACGGATGTCCGATTGATGTGCTTTCAGTTGCATTGGAAAGCTGACATTCAGAGCTTTCCAACGATATATGGCAATCCATATTTGGCAGAAAATTAAGGCACGAGTGAAATGCATCTTTAAGGACCAAAAATAAGCAAAAATGGGCACAAATGCATTCACCAGGATTCGAAGAGGGAGACCCGGGAAGCATGTCACGCACAAGACACACCACAAGCAGCAATGCTCCGCTCCCCACAAGAGCGGAGCGCTATCCTGAATGCTACCCAACCTTGGCACGCAACAAAGAGCTCCAAGACAAGCATTGATGCTCCGCTCCCCACAAGAGCAGAGCACACCCCTGGGAGCAACACCCATGGGCCAAAAATTGAATAAAAATTCCATTTTAATTCAATTCTTCACCAATTGAACCAAGGCCATCCAGATCCACTCTTCCTCAAATCCAAAGCAAGCTAAGCCCATTATCATCACTCAAAGGCACAAGGATTAGTTAGCTTAGGAATTTTATTTTAATTGTAATTTGTTTAGAATTTCAATTTCATTTTCATTTTCACTTTGTAAAGCCTATATAAAGGCATCAATTCCATCTCATTAGGAGAGGTCAGCTCCATTAGAGAGCTCTCTCTTAGTTATCATTCTTGTTTTGGATCTTGGGTGGAGAATTGAAGAAATTCTGTTTCAGTCTCACCTTGGGATCTCTTTGTTTATTTTTCTATATAATTCTAGAAACTGTGATTTGGATCCAAGTTTTCTTTACTGCTCTCTTCTACTTCTTCTGCAATTTAATTTTCCATTTCTTTTGCAATTGTTCTTGTTGGATCAAGGAAGGATTTGAGATCTAGACTTGTTTTCTAGTCTCTTCCACTCCTGAGATCTTCAACCTTCTCTTGAGCCATTGCAATTGAGCTGTATTTTACTTTCTATTTCATTCCTCTTCAATTTCCTTTCTGTTTTAATCTTGAGAGCAAGTGAGCTCTTGGCTTCCTTTCTGTTTTTAATATTTCATTGAAATTGTTAGTTTCTCTTTGAGAATTCAAAAGTGATCTAAGGCTTCTTGCTGATTTCCTCTTCTGCTACTTTTACTTTTCTGCAATTTCCTTTCCTGCATTCTGAAATTTCACATTTCTATTCATATTGAGCTTGGTTTAATTTCCTGCACATTTACATTTTCCTGCAATTTAAATTTCCAGTTGCTTGATCTATTGCTTTCTTTAATTTCCAGCACCCACTCCCTGATGTGTGGAAAACGATCCAACACAAAACTCACTGGCAAGTGTACCGGGTCACATCAAGTAATAATAACTCACATGAGTGAGGTCGATCCCACAGGGATTGAAGGATTGAGCAATTTTAGTTTAGTGGTTGATTTAGTCAAGCGAATCAAGTATTGGTTGAGTGGTTTGTGCTTTGCAGAAACTAAATTGCATGAAATGTAAGAGGGGAAGGGGAAATTGCAGTAAATTAAAGAGCAGGGAAGTAAAGGAGCTGAATCTTAAAGTGCAAGTAAATTAAATTACAGAAACTTAGATTGCAAGTAATATAAATGGATGAAGCTTAAAGTGCAAGAAACGTAAATTGCTTGAATTGTAAAAGGGATTGGTGATGGTGGAAAACGATCCAACACGAAACTAACCGGCAAGTGCACCGGGTCGCATCAAGTAGTAAAACTCACTTAGAGTGAGGTCGATCCCACAGGGATTGATGGATCAAGCAACTTTAGTGGGTGATTAGTTTAGTCAAGCTAACATTGATGATTTGAGTGAAAAGTGACCAACAGAATTTTAAATGACATGAAATTTAAAGTTGCAGAAAGTAAAATTGCATGAAACTTAAATTGCAAGAAAAGTAAATTGGCAAAATCTTAAATGACAAGAAAAGTGAATTGCAGCAAAATGTAAAGGGGAATTGGGTGCAGGGAATTAAAGAAAGCAATAGATCAAGGCTTAGAGCAACTGCAGAAAGCTTAAATTGCTGGAAAGTAAACTGAGAGCAATGTAAATAGAGAAACAAAATTTCAGTGAATCAGAATTTAGAGCAATTGCAGAGGAATTTAAAATTGTGCAGGAAATGTAAATGAGATTTGCATCAAGCTTAATGTAAATTGAATTGAGGAACCAAACGGAAAATGAAATGCAGCTCAATTGCAATAACTAAAGGAAAGTTGAAGATCTCAGAGGTTGGATGAAACTAGAGACCAAGTCTAGATCTCAATTCCTTCCTTGATCCAACAGAGAATAATTGCAAAAGAAATGAAGATGAAAGTAGTAAACAGAGTGTTGATTCAAATCCTTAATTTACTGAAATTTTGTAGAAGAAGAACAAGAGAAATCTCAAAGTGAGAATGAAACAGAATTCCTTCAATTCTCAACCCAAGATTCAAAACAAAGAGAAAAACTAAAGAGAGTGAGTTCTCTATTCCTGATGCTCCCTTGTGGAGCCAGCCTTCAATGCTCTCTATCCGAGCCAACCTCCTTTCTAAAATGAGAATGATGCCTTATATAGGCTTTTTACAAAATGAAAATGAAAATGAAAGTGAAATTAAAGACAAATTACAATTAAATGAAATTCCTATTTTATCTATCTCTTGTGCCTTTGGTGATGATAATGGGCTTTGCGTGCTTTGGATTTGGGTTGAAGATGGCCTCTGTTGATTGCTCTTGGAGTTGGAAAGAAACCCACTTGTGAACCGGGCCATAAACCATTAAAGCTTGAGTAAAATTTTGAGGCAAACTTTTACTCAAGCTTTTTATATCAGCTAGCCTTCCTTGCTGTCATCCACGTTTGAGCCAAATTTTGAGGTCAAACTTTGAGCCAAACGTGGATCCCTCTTGTTGCATATCAAGCCTTGGGGTGCTACTTTGTCCTCTTGTCAATGTTGCCAATTTTTTGCCCACTATAGACTATTATATATGGCTGGAAAGATTTGAATGTCAGCTTTCTAACCCAATTAGAATCACCTCAATTGGACATCTACAACTCAAGTTATGCTTCTTTGAAGAGGACAGGGTCACTGGCTTTGGTGTGCAACGTTTGAGGTAAAGTTTGCCTCAAACGTGGTCAAAAACGCCAATTTTGGAGGCTCAAACGCATTGTCCACCCTATACTATTATATATTGTTGGAAAGCCCTGAATGTCTACTTTCCAATGCTGTTGGAAGCGCATCATTTGGAGCTCTACAGCTCGAGTTATACTCCATCGAAGGTGCAGAGCTCAGTTGGCCTCACTGCAGGTTGCCACCATGTTCGTTTATGCACATTGTGGGGGCAGTTTTCTCCCTCAATTTTAGTGTCCACCATGCAGTGCCATATATGCTTGGAAAGCTCTCGATTCCTACTTTCCATTGCTTTTTGAATCACCTCATTTGGAGCTCTGTAGCTCAAGTTATTTATGTTGGAAGTATACCCCTTCAGGCTGTTGTGGCGCCAATGTTTGCCTAAAAGCTTGAGGTCAAACGTTGGCGCAAGCTTTTGCTCTTCTCCAGGTGTGTTTGTTGTGGCGCCAACGTTTGCCTAATGATGTGTATTTTCGGAAAATGAATTCCAAACACACAAATCTAACCGGCAAGTGCACCGGGTCGCATCAAGTAATAAAAACTCACGAGAGTGAGGTCGATCCCACAGGGATTGAAGGATTGAGCAATTTTAGATTAGTGGTTGATTTAGTCAAGCGAATCAAGATTTGGTTGAGTGATTTGTGATTAACAGAATTTAAATTGCATGGAAAGTAAAGGGAATGGGTAAATTGCATGAAATTAAAGAGAACAGAAAATAAAGTGCTGAATCTTAAAGAACAAGAAATTAAATGGCAGAAACTTAGAACGCAAGAAATGTAAATTGCAGAATCTTAAAGTGCAAGAAATGTAAATGGCTTGAATTGTAAAGGGAATTGGGAAGTGGATTTGCAGAATTTAAACAAAGAAAAGTAAAATTACAACAAGCAGGGAAGTAAAAGATGGATTTAATTGCAGTAGATCTCAAACAGAAAATGTAAATTGCTTGAAGAAGCGTTCAACAGAGAAATAAAAAGGAAATTTCAGATCTCAGGACCCAAGAGACTAGATAACCAAGTCTAGATCTCAATGCCTTCCTAGATCCAATCCAGAAATCAATTGCAAGAGAATTTAAAGATCAAGCAGTAGAAGAAGCAAAACCAAATTCAATTTCCAAAAGTGCAGTAAAGTGAGACAGAGAGATCTCAAGGTGAGATTGAGACAGAATTTCCTCAATTCTTCAACCCAAGATCCAAGACAAATGTAATTGAAATTGAAAACAAGAAAACTAAGAAGAAGAGAATTCAATTCTCCTCTCCGAAACTCAGAAACTCAAAATGATTCCAAAACCAAAAGCCCTCAGCAAAACTAAAACGGAAAGCTCTAAAAGGAAAAAAACTCTCTGAAAACTTAAATCCTAAGCTATTTATACACTTTCTTCAAATGGTCTTCAAGCCTTGAATTGGGCCTTTGTTCTTGATGGAATTGGGTTGATAAAGGCCTTGGTTGATTGCTCTTGGAGTTGGAGAAAGATCCATTGTGAACCGGGTTGAAAAACATAAAAGCTTGAGTAAAAGTCTGAGTAAAAGTTTGAGGCAAACTTTTACTCAAACTTTTTACACCAGATGGCTTCACTTTGCTGCTACCAACGTTTGAGGCAAAGTTTGAGGTCAAACTTTTGCTCAAACGTTGGCCCCCTTGTAAATGTGTGTGGCGCCAACGTTTGCCAAAAAACTTGAGGCAAACGTTGGCGCAAGCTTTTCTCCTCCAGAGTGTGCAAGAGTGGCGCCAACGTTTGAGCAAAAGTTTGACCTCAAACGTTGGCGCAAGCTTTTTCCTCCAGGGTATTGATTTTGTGATGCCAATGTTTGCCAAAAAGTTTGAGGCAAACGTTGGCTCAAGCTTTTCTCCCAAAAGTTTGAGCTAAAGTTTGAGGTCAAACTTTTGCTCAAGCTTTTTTCCTCTAGAGTGTTTTCAACTCTTTTAAAAGTTTGAGCTAAAGTTTGAGGCAAACTTTTGCTCAAGCTTTTTGTTCTCTCTTGCTCCTAGCCATTCTTTCTTTCTTCAACCTTCTTCAAAACTCTTTTCACCTATCATCAATCAACCAAACACATCAAAGCTTTGCTTCAAATCATGAGTTTGTTATTCTTTCATAATATATGACAATTATAGCATAAAATCTCATGAAATTGCATTAATTCATACATGGTTGATTGAATCAAAGGAAACATGGAAATCTACCCAATTGGCTTGCTTATGGCTCAAGAAAGTGCATAAATCAATCGAAAACAAAAGAAAAAGGCTAGTGAAACTAGGCTAAGATGACTTGTCATCACAACACCAAACTTAAAGCTTGCTTGTCCCCAAGCAAGAAAAGAATTATTGAGAAGAAAGAATGAAATGGAAGATGATGTTCATGCTAGCAGAGTATTATTGGTAGTTCATGGGGTTTTCTGTGGATATGTAAACACTCACTTCTTATTGACTTTTAGGCCTAGAAAGCCCCCTTCAAGCATCAAGCAACACACTGCTATGACCTCTCATTATTCCTTTGTCCTTGACTATTATTTTTTTTTCTAAAAGCTTTAGTTCAGTGTCATGTGTAACAAGTTCTTTTCTTTCTTTATACTTGACACATTATTCACTATAGACACTTGGCTCACACTCCTTCTTAAAACATTGATGCCCAGCACCTCTTTGGGTTACTAAATGCCTTGTAGTTAGGTTGCTCTTGATAGTGGACTTTCAGCTGATGATCCCGGGTTAGTTAACCCAAGTCACCAAGTGTTGATGCACTCCAAAGAACTTAATAATCCAAGCAGATCCCAGTACAAAGACACCACAGGCATATATTCTAAGGTTCAAGCTATTGGTGTCCAGCTTTGTTTCTCTTTTTTTTTCTTTTATTCTATTGCCCATTTTTGGCTTTTTCTTTTCTCTGTTTGTTTTTCTTTTTAACCAAGGACTTTTATTTGATTGAGATTCATAGATAGTAGGCCACTTTCTACTTAGAAGGAGACATCATAGTTCTCTTATTCACTAAAAGTGAGCTATTATACAATCACACACACATACCACCACTTACTTTTATTGTACTTCTATCTAACAGAGAACTATCTTACTTCACATTCAAACATTTCTTTTATTGAATTGAAATTGCAGGGGACAAAGCATGCTTTTTGTTAAGTGAAAGTAAACACACAAGCACACAATTAGACTAGCTTACTTATTTTAAGGGAAACAAACATAAAGCAAAGACTATTTTAAACAAATAAGATGCATGCTTCTTTTTTTTTTGTAGTGATGAACAAGGAGCAAGTCCACCTTTCATTTGTCATGCTTTTTCTTTCTTCTTTCATATACTTGGTTGCTGGTGTTCCCTGTGTCCATGTCTGTTGTCTGTTGATCCCGCCAGAACCCAGCTCTATTCATCGCCTCCTCTACTCTATCTTCAAGCTTCATAGCATTGCTTACTTCTATCTCACTTCTCCCTTTGAAAAATTCATCGAAAGTTAGAAATGCTGGATCCATGTTGTGCAGATGCTCTCCAATATAGTTCAGTTTGATTTGACTATTTATGTTGTAGTCGGCTTGGACTTCATATCTTGCATCTTGGAGGGTTGTGAACTCTTTGAGAGCCCTCAGATTTTCATCTTGCATTTGTACCAACTTTCCAAACGATTCGTGAGATTGAAAGGCATGCTCCTCTTGCATCGCGAAGAATTTTGACTCAAACTCACTTTGTTTGTTCATCATTCTTAGCTCCCGTTCTTCTTGCTCTTGTTGGTTTTTCATGTATAGTGAATGGTATTCCTCTTGCCTTTCTTGAATTCTCATGTACTTTTGTGATAATCTTCCAATTGCTTCCTGCATCTGAGTCATGTCCAGAGTGTTGTGTGATGGACTGTGTTGCTGTTCCTCTTCCTCTTGTGGTTCTTCTTCCTCTTGTAACTCTTCTTCCTCCATTGGTTCTTCTCTTTGCCTTCTTCCATGTGGTCTTTGGCCCTGATGCGTGATGACAAGTCATCTTAGCCTATTTTAACTAGTCTTTTTCTTTTGTTTTCATTAGAATTATGCACTTTCTTGAGCTACAAGCAAGCCAATTAGCTAGATTTTCATGTTTCCTTTGATTTAATCAACCATGTATGAATTCATGCTATTTCATGAGGTTTTATACTATAATTGTCACATATTATGAAAGAATGAATATCTCATGATTTTAAGCATAACTTTGATGTGTTTGGTTGATTAATGATAGGTGAGGAAAGCTTGGAGAGAGGTTGAAGCAAAGAAGGAATAGCTAGGAGTAAAGAGAAGACAATGGAATAAGTGAAATTGAACCAGGAAGCAAAGAGATGGACCTAAAGTTAGCCTCAAACTTTTGCACAAACTTTTGGGTGAAAAGTTAGCCCCAACGTTAGCCCCTAACTTGGAGGCTAACGTTGGCATGATGAAAATCACTCCCTGGGTACCAAAAGTTTGTGCCAACGTTAGCCCCCTAACTTGGTGGCTAACGTTGACACATGAAAATCACCCCTGGGCACCAAAATTTTGCGCCAACGTTAGCCCCCTAACTTTGAGGCTAACGTTGGCATGAAGAAAACCTCCCTGGGCACCAAAAGTTTGCGCCAACGTTAGCCCCCTAACTTGGTGGCTAACGTTGGCACATGAAAATCACAAGGGGAGGAGCAAAAGTTTGCTCCAACGTTAGCCCCTAACTTGGTGGCTAACGTTGGCGCCACAAGTGCACAAGGTAAGGCCAACGTTAGGGCCAAAGTTAGACCCCTAACTTTGGCACCAACGTTGGTATCAGATGGATATAGTTGCTGATATGAAAAGTTTGGGCAAAAGTTAGCCCCCTAACTTTTGCTCAAACTTTTGGTCCAACTTTTGCAAAACTCCAACCCGGTTCAATTGGTTCACTTTGGTTCTTCTCCAAACTTCAAGAGCAATCAACCAAGGCCTCTTTCAACCCAATTCCACCAAGAGCAAAGGCCCAACTCAAGGCTTGAAGATCATTTGAAGAAAGTGTATACATAGGATAGAATTTAAGTTCTTCGGGGAGCTTTCTTTTGGAATTTTCATAATCGTTTTCGGAGAGCTTTTGATATTGAGTGATCTTTAATTTCTTTGTCTTGGGGAAGGAGAATTCACTTCTCTTCCTCTCAGTTTTATTGCTTTCAATTTCAATTACAATTGTCTTGGATTTTTGGGTTGGAGAATTGAAGAAATTCTGTTTCAATCTCAACCTTGGATCTGACTGCTTTATTTACTGCTTGATTGAATTTTAATTTCTATTAATTGCTCTTCATCTAGTTTCCTTGCAATTTACAATTCCCTTGCAATTGTTCTTGTTGGATCTAGGAAGGCATTGAGATCTAGACTTGGTTTTCTAGTCTCTGGGTCCTGAGATCTAATTTCCCAATTTTACATTTTCTGTTTACTGTTTTCATGTTCATTTACTTTTCTGCTTCAAGATCCAATCTAACCCAAACCTTCTTCTACTTCTCTGCTTGATGCAATTTACTTTTCCTTGTTTAAATTCTGCAAATCCAATCCCCAATTCCCTTTACAATTCCAGCCGTTTACATTTCTTGCACTTTAAGATTCCGCAATTTACATTTCTTGCATTCTAAGTTTCTGCTATTTAATTTCTTGTTCTTTACGATTCAGCACTTTAATTCCCTGTTCTCTTTACTTCCATGCAATTTAATTTCTGCAAATCACAAAACACTCAACCAAATCTTGATTCGCTTGACTAAATTAACCACTAAGCTAAAATTGCTCAATCCTTCAATCCCTGTGGGATCGACCTCACTCCCGTGAGTTTTTATTACTTGATACGACCCGGTACACTTGCCGGTTAGATTTGTGTGTTTTGGGAGAAATTTATTTTTCACCAAAATACTCATCAAGTTTTTGGCGCCGTTGCCGGGGATTGATTAGATTGACAATGATTAAGTGAGGTGGTGATCTAGATCAAGCATTTTCTCTTTATTTTTCTCTAATTTCGACTAACCCAATAACTCTTTGAATTTTTGCCTGAGATGACTGAAACTTCGCTTTAGCAACAAAGTGAAGTTTTCCGGGAAATTTCTGGCTCTATGCAATGCTCTTGCTTACACAAGAGAAGCAATTTCTGCCACTAATCTCCCAAGTCCATCAACTGTTTGATACTTTGTGCCAGCTAACCTTCTGAATCACATTCTGAGCTTGAAAATATTCAATCATCACTTGAATTTTTGTGACTGTGCAGATCATGGAGGGGAACTCAACAAATTCTAGCAATCATGAGAGTAATATCCCCACCTTGGATGATAATGTAACCCATAGTTCGAAGCAACTATCCATAGCCATGAATGATGTTGCCCAATGGTTTGAAGCTTTTTCACAAGGAAGCATTATCGAATGGGAAGAACTGGTGAATGGGCTCCTAGTCAAATTGAACCCATCACAAAGAATTGTTAAGTCAGAGGCAGAAGTGCATCCATTCACACAAGAGAAAGAAATTGAAGGTGCTAGTGCAGTAATAAGCCAAAACAAGCAGATACATCAGCAGACTCTACAACAACTGGACATGATGGCTAGGAAAATCACTGAGTTGAGACATGCTGTAATACATACATACAACCTGACTCAAAGCTCATATGGGAGTAATCAAGCTGAACACAGTTTTGGGGTCATTAACCATGAGCAACAGAGTTATGAGCAACTACAATCTCCAAGCAATCACTCTAGCATGCTCCAACACAGGCCTCAGAATGATGTGTACAATCCACCTTGGAGAACTCATTCTAATGGGAGGGGGGTTGAGAACCAAAACCAAAAACCAAGGGACTTCAACTGCAACAATCCCAGCTTCAAAAACCAACTTAAAACACACCCCCACAACAACAATCACACACACTTCCAACCCCGTCCTACCTCACCATTCGTTCAAAATGACCTTCGTCAACCACCACAATTGACACAGCCACAACCACTTCCAACCTTTCAAAGAATCTATATTCTAGAAATGCTGATGGAGAGGTCCATAAAAATTCAAGAAATGATGGTAATAGAGCGGGAAGAAATAAAGAAACATCAAGAGATGATAAGCAAGAACCAGGAGGCTTCACTCAGAAGACTTGAAAGGCAGATGGAACAACTTGTTCAAAACCTTGCTGAATTGAGTGAGAAGGAGGGGAATCTGAACCCAAAGAGCCATGAAAAGGATGCTGTGTTGAAAGAGAAGGGAGTCATGGAGGAAAGTAAGAGGGCTATGGAAAGAGAAACAGAGGGAAGGAAGCCCATAGCAAGAGGAGGAAACCTAAGGCAACTGAAGCCTCAACTTCCATGAGCACAGAGTGAAGGATGTCAAGCTAGTGACAATAAAAGAGCGCTTATTGGGAGGCAACCCAACCGGAGGTAACTATCTTTTCATATCTATTTTAATAAAAAGGTTAATTAGTTCTATCTATAATGCAAGAAGCTAAGTTTGGTGTTGCACACCAAAACAATCTAAAGGAGAATGCAGGATTCTAAGTTTGGTGTTTCACCAAAATCCCATTATAAAACACATTCTCACTCTCTGCACAATGCGGGCTTCAAGCATGTTGGATGAACTAGTTAACTATTCTACTGTTTCCTAGTTTTCAGTTTTATTGCTTTTGAAAAAGAAGAAGAAAAGAAAAAAAAGTTATTATACATGGTTAATTTGATGCATGAAACCCATTGGTAAGGTACTAAGTTTGGTGTTCTCACACCAAAGTAAGTTCAAAAGCCCATAAATAAATCAGCCAGACTAACCATTGTTTCCAAGTGCTTGGGGAACAAGCAACTTTCAATATCATTGCAGAAGTTCATACAAGCTTTTGGAAGGATTAAGAATCATCAATCAAAGAAACAAATGATGAACCTAAAGGCCAGCAATGATGATGATGAGAAGAAGGAAAGCAAGCGAACTCCAAAAGGTTGTATTGTTAAGTGATTGTTTTACATCAAATATTGCTGTGATTGAAAGTTGGATTGTATCCTGATCTGCCCTGCCTATCTGCATAGCATAGTCTTTCTTTATAATTCAATAAGCAAGGTTTGATCATTCACAACATTCTTATCTTCAAAACTTGTTTGCACTCAATTTTCAAGAAATGCATCACATGAAAGTTCTTTGAAAAGAAGGATTGAGGAATCAAACAATTTTGAGGGAAGCAAAAGATTAGGAGAAGTGGTGGTTCTAGTTGTATGATTTTGTATTGAGGTTGCATGCTTGTGAAAACTTGCATGGGAGCTCATAGGCGGGACATGAAGTTCAAAGAAGTATTGTGGAGATTCTCAAAAATCTATTGATCCAAGAAGCAGCAAACAAAACAAAAGAAAATAAAGAAAATACAAAAGCAAAAAGAACATGGCCCAAGGCTCTGAGCATCAATTACTAGGCAGAAAAAGAAAGAAAGAAACAAAAACTCAAAGAGTTGTTATCCTAGTAAATGCTTGTGGTTGAAGTGTGTCAAGGAAAGAGGCTTGAGCAAGTAAATCCTTAGGGGTGCTTTAACACCTAATACCTTAAAACCAACTGGTTTAGGAGTATTGATTGAAAGCTTATCTAAAGAGCCGCTTTGAGACATGATACTTAGAGTCGAGGCCAAAGCACAGAAACTATAAGCTGCTTCAAGGTGACTACATATAAAGAGATCTCCATGGTACCATTTGGATGAAAATCCTAAAGACCTACGACTCCCAATATGTAAGGACTAGTGAGCACTGAAGCCCTTGCATAAGTATATGATTTAGAGTTCACCCTACTGATACTTGATCACTCCACTCACTGCACTTTACAAATGTTCCTCAATCCATCTCAATTGAAAGAACCTTGGAGCAGAAATCTATTTCTTGCTTGAGGACAAGCAAGCTTTAAGTTTGGTGTTGTGATGACAAGTCATCTTAGCCTATTTTAACTAGTCTTTTTCTTTTGTTTTCATTAGAATTATGCACTTTCTTGAGCTACAAGCAAGCCAATTAGCTAGATTTTCATGATTCCTTTGATTTAATCAACCATGTATGAATTCATGCTATTTCATGAGGTTTTATACTATAATTGTCACATATTATGAAAGAATGAATATCTCATGATTTTAAGCATACCTTTGATGTGTTTGGTTGATTAATGATAGGTGAGGAAAGCTTGGAGAGAGGTTGAAGCAAAGAAGGAATAGCTAGGAGTAAAGAGAAGACAATGGAATAAGTGAAATTGAACCAGGAAGCAAAGAGCTGGACCTAAAGTTAGCCTCAAACTTTTGCACAAACTTTTGGGTGAAAAGTTAGCCCCAACGTTAGCCCCTAACTTGGAGGCTAACGTTGGCATGATGAAAATCACTCCCTGGGTACCAAAAGTTTGCGCCAACGTTAGCCCCCTAACTTGGTGGCTAATGTTGACACATGAAAATCACCCCTGGGCACCAAAAGTTTGCGCCAACGTTAGCCCCCTAACTTTGAGGCTAACGTTGGCATGAAGAAAACCTCCCTGGGCACCAAAAGTTTGCGCCAACGTTAGCCCCCTAACTTGGTGGCTAACGTTGGCACATGAAAATCACAAGGGGAGGAGCAAAAGTTTGCGCCAACGTTAGCCCCTAACTTGGTGGCTAACGTTGGCGCCACAAGTGCACAAGGTAAGGCCAACGTTAGGGCCAAAGTTAGACCCCTAAATTTGGCACCAACGTTGGTATCAGATGGATATAGTTGCTGATATGAAAAGTTTGGGCAAAAGTTAACCACTAAGCTAAAATAGCTCAATCCTTCAATCCCTGTGGGATCGACCTCACTCCAGTGAGTTTTTATTACTTGATACGACCCGGTACACTTGCCGGTTAGATTTGTGTGTTTTGGGAGAAATTTATTTTTCACCAAAATACTCATCAATGCGCTTCAGTAGCCATCATCATTCTTTCAATGGTTATAGGCATACCCGGGTTCAACCATGTTGGATTCTCATCCTCCATTGGTACTTTAGCTTTTGTGCACAACCTCATAATGGTGCTTGGGTAGTACAACCAAGACCCGGCCGAATTCTTCTCTGCAAGTTTTTGAATGTCTTTTGCACGGATATTTTCGCGGAAAAACAAATTTCTCCAAAACACCCAAACTTAACCGGCAAATGCACCGGGTCGCATCAAGTAATAATAACTCACGGGAGTGAGGTCGATCCCACAGGGATTGAAGGATTGAGCAATTTTAGTTTAGTGGTTGATTTAGTCAAGCGAATCAAGATTTGGTTGAAAGATTTGTGATTTGCAGAATTTAAATTGCATAGAAAGTAAAGGGAATGGGTAATTGGCATGAAATTAAAGAGAACAGGAATTAAAGTGCTGAATCTTAAAGAACAAGAAATTAAATGGCAGAAACATAGAACGTAAGAAATGTAAATTGCGAAATCTTAAAGTGAAAGAAATGTAAATGGCTTGAATTGTAAAGGGAATGGGGAGTTGGATTTGCAGAAATTAAACAAGGAAATGTAAAATTGCAACAAGCAGAGAAATAGAAGAAGACTTGGATTGAATCCGATTTAAACCAGAAAAGTAAAATGAGCATGAAAGCAGTAAACAGAGGATGTAAAATTGGAATTCAGATCTCAGGACCCAAGAGACTAGAAAACCAAGTCTAGATCTCAATACCTTCCTAGATCCAACAAGAACAATTGCAAAAGAGATTGTAAATTGCAAAGAAAGTAGATGAAGAAGCAAGTAACCAAAACTGAAATTCAATTAAGCAGAAAATTAAACAAGATCCCAAGGTGAGATTGAAACAGAATTTCTTCAATTCTCCACCCAAAATCCAAGACAAGAAAAGTAAAGAGTGCTGGGCAAGAACAAGGAAGAAGAGAGATCAATTCTCCTCCCAAATTCTCTTCAATTAAACAACAATGCTCAGAAAAATAAAAGTGAGCTCTCAGCAAAACTCAAAAGAAAGCTATTCTGAAAAACTAAAAGGGAAGCTCTCTTAAAAACTTAAATCCTATGCTATTTATACACTTTCTTCAAATGGTCTTCAAGCCTTCAATTGGGCCTTTGCTCTTGATGGAATTGGGTTGATAGAGGCCTTGGTTGATTGCTCTTGGAGTTTGGAGAAGAACCGAATTGAACCGAGTTGGAATCATGAAAGCTTGAGTAAAAGTTGGAGTAAAAGTTAGGGTCTAACTTTTGCTCCAACTTTTCACATCAGCACCCTTCCTTGCTGATACCAACGTTGGGGCAAAAGTTAGGGATCTAACTTTTGCTCCAACGTTGGCCTCCCCTTGCTTATTCATGGCGCCAACGTTAGCCAAAAAGTTAGGGGCTAACGTTGGCGCAAACTTTTGCTAGCCCAGGGAGTGTTTTTCATGTGCCAAAAGTTAGCCAAAAAGTTAGCCAAAAAGTTAGGGGCTAACTTTTGCTCCAGCTTTTGCCCAAAAGTTAGCCAAAAAGTTTGAGGCTAACTTTTGGTCCAGCTTTTTGCTTCCTGGTTCATTTTCAATTAATCCAAAAGTTTGAGCTAAAGTTTGAGGCAAACTTTTGCTCAAACTTTTTGTTCTCTCTTCCTCCTAGCCATTCCTTCTTGCATCAACCTTTTTCCAAGCTTTCTTCACCTATCATTAATCAACCAAACACATCAAAGCTATGCTCAAAATCATGAGATATTCATTCTTTCATAATATGTGACAATTATAGCATAAAACCTCATGAAATAGCATGAATTCATACATGGTTGATTAAATCAAAGGAAACATGAAAATATACCCAATTGGCTTGCTTTTGGCTCAAGAAAGTGCATAATTCAATTGAAAACAAAAGAAAAAGGCTAGTGAAACTAGGCTAAGATGACTTGTCATCACAACACCAAACTTAAAGCTTGCTTGTCCCCAAGCAAGAAGCGAATTATGCTCATAGGTTCTTTCACTTAAGACGGATTGAAGAATAAATTGTAAGGTCCTGTGAGTGAAGTGATTAAGTGTCAGTGGGGTGAACTCTAAATCATATGCTCATGCAAGGGTTTCAGTGCTCACTAGTCCTCACATATTGGGAGTCTTAGGTCTTAGGATTTTCATCCAAATGGTATCATGGAGATCTCTTTATATGTAGTCACCTTGAAGCAGCTTATAGTTTCTGTGCTTTGGCCTTGACTCTAAGTGTCATGTCTCAAAGCGGCTCTTTAGATAAGCTTTCAATCAATACTCCTAAACCAGTTGGTTTTAAGGTATTAGGTGTTAAAGCACCCCTAAGGATTTACTTGCTCAAGCCTCTTTCCTTGACACAGCTCAACCACAAGCATTTACTAGGCTAACAACTCTTTGAGTTTTGTTTCTTCTTTCTTTTTCTGCCTAGTAATTGATGCTCAGATCCTTGGGCCATGTTCTTTTTGCTTTTGTATTTTCTTTATTTTCTTTTGTTTTATTTGCTGCTTCTTGGATCAATAGATTTTTGAGAATGTCCACAATACTTCTTTGAACTTCATGTCCTGCCTATGAGCTCCCATGCAAGTTTTCACAAGCATGCAACCTCAATACATAATCATACAACTAGAACCGCCACTTCTCCTAATCTTTTGCTTGCCTCAAAATTGTTTAATTCCTCAATCCTTCTTTTCAAAGAACTTTCATGTGATGCATTTTTGAACATTGAGTGCAAACAAGTTTTGAAGAAAAAAATGTTGTGAATGATCAAGCATCTTGCTTATTGAATTACAGAAAAACTATGCTATGCAGATAGATAATCAGGGAAACTAAACCACTCTCAATCATAGCAGTGTTTGATGTAAGATATTCACTTAACAATACAACCTTTTGGAGTTCGCTTGCTTCACTCCTCATCATCATCATCACTGATCCACACATTCCTCTTTCGTTTTTTTGTTGATGATGCTTAATCCTCCCAAAGGCTTGTATGATGCTCTGCAATGATATTGAAAGTTGCTTGTTCCCCAAGCACTTGAAAGAAGAAATGGTTAGCTTGCATGATTTATTTATGGGCTTTTGAACTTACTTTGGTGTGGGAACACCAAACTTAGTACCTTGCCAATGGTTCTCATGCATTGAATTAACCATGTGTGAAACTCTTTTTCTTTTTTTTTCTTTTTCAAAAGCAATAAAACTAAAAACTAGGAAACAGCAGAATAGTTAACTAGTTCATCCAACATGCTTGAAGCCAGCATTATGCAGAAAGTGAGAATGTGTTTTATGATGGAATTTTGGTGGAACACCAAACTTAGAATCCTTCATTCTCCTTTAGATGGTTTTGGTGTGCAACACTAAACTTAGCTTCTTGCATTATAGATAAAACTAATCAACCTTTTTATTAAAATAGTTATGAACAGAAGACTACCTCCGGTTGGGTTGCCTCCCAACAAGCGCTCTTTTATTGTCACTAGCTTGACATCCTTCATCCTCTGATCATGGAAGTTGAGGTTTCTGTTGCCTTTGGTTTCCTCCTCTCACCGTAAGCTTCTCCTTGATAGTTGTTTCTTTTCCCGTAGCCTTCTCACTGTTTTCCATAACTGCTTTCCCTTTCAACCCAGCAGCTTTTTCACTGTTCTTTGAGTCATCTTCAGTGGCTCTTAGGGACATATTTCCCTCTCTCTCGCCTAGTTTAGCAAGGTTTTGAACCAGTTGTTCCATGTGCCTTTCAATTCTCTTGAGATATGCCTCTTGGTTTTTCCTTATATCCTCCTGCTCTATTATTGTCATTTCTTAAATTTTCATAAACCTTTCCATCATCATTTCTAGAACATAGAGTCTTTGGAAGTTTAGGATTGGTTGTGGCTGTGTTAATTGTGGTGATTGATGTAAGTCATTTTGGGCAGGTGGTGAGGTAGGACAGGGCTGGAGGTGTGTATATTGGGGTGGTGTGTAGTGATTTTTGTTGGTATGGTGGTGTTTTTGCAGGTTTGGGAAGTTGGGGTTGTTATAGTTGAAGTCCCTTTGTTCTTGATGCTGAGATTCCCTCATTCTTAGATAAGAATGTGGTTTCCATGGTGGAAATTGTGCATTTACTGTGGCAGAATGTAGAGAATCAATTTGTCTAGCTATTGATTCCAATTGCTACTGAGTTTGCTGGTATAGCTGTTTATTTTGATTCATGATTGCTCTCACTCCTTCAAGATTTATTACTTCCTTTTCTGAGATTGCATTCCGTGATGTCTCAAATGATGGTTGGTTATTGGCTCTTTTCTCACTGAACTCTGCAGCTCCTTGGATGGTTGCTGTTGCCTTGAGTAGGCCATCTGAGAAGTAATCTACTGCTCTTCTTGTTTCTGAGGTTAATCCTTCATAGAACACTTGAAAGTCCACCTTGTCACTTGCCTTCTTGTATCTTTCCCATGCTTTGAACAATGGTTCTTCCTCTCTTTGTATGAATGGATGTATTCCTTCTTTCATCTTAATGTTTTATCGGGATGATGAGAATTTGGCTAGGAACTTAGCAACCAAATCATCCCAACTAGTGATACTTCCTTGGGGAAATGTTTCAAGCCATTGTGCCGCTTCATCCTTTAGTGAGAAAGGAAATAACAAGAGCTTACAGGTATCATGGTTTACACCATTGAGATTGACAGCACCACAAGTTTTCAGAAAAATGGATAGGTGCTGTTTAGGGTCCTCCAATGGATTTCCACCATAGGAACAATTGTTCTCTATTAGTGTAATGAGTTGTGGCTTCATGTTGTGGTGTTCTTCTTTCTCAGAAACTCCTTCTTCAATGATATCCTTCCCTTTGGCTGCTCTTCTTCCCTATGACATATAAATCAACAACGGAACACACAGTGATACTTTTGCAAATTGAGTGTAGTCAGTTGAGACAAAACTTCAAACAGTTAGTGGGTTAGTCAAAAATTAAAGAAAAAGTGCTTGATCTAGATTACCACCTCACTTAATCATTGTCAATCTAATCAATCCCCGGCAATGGCGCCAAAAACTTGATGGGATATTTTCGCGGAAAAACGAATTTCTCCAAAACACCCAAACTTAACCGGCAAGTGCACCGGGTCGCATCAAGTAATAATAACTCACGGGAGTGAGGTCGATCCCACAGGGATTGAAGGATTGAGCAATTTTAGTTTAGTGGTTGATTTAGTCAAGCGAATCAAGATTTGGTTGAGAGATTTGTGATTTGCAGAATTTAAATTGCATAGAAAGTAAAGGGAATGGGTAATTGGCATGAAATTAAAGAGAACAGGAATTAAAGTGCTGAATCTTAAAGAACAAGAAATTAAATGGCAGAAACTTAGAACGCAAGAAATGTAAATTGCGAAATCTTAAAGTGCAAGAAATGTAAATGGCTTGAATTGTAAAGGGAATGGGGAGTTGGATTTGCAGAAATTAAACAAGGAAATGTAAAATTGCAACAAGCAGAGAAATAGAAGAAGACTTGGATTGAATCGGATCTAAACAAGAAAAGTAAAATGAGCATGAAAGCAGTAAACAGAGGATGTAAAATTGGAATTTAGATCTCAGGACCCAAGAGACTAGAAAACCAAGTCTAGATCTCAATGCCTTCCTAGATCCAACAAGAACAATTGCAAAGGAGATTGTAAATTGCAAAGAAAGTAGATGAAGAAGCAAGTAACCGAAACTGAAATTCAATTAAGCAGAAAATTAAACAAGATCCCAAGGTGAGATTGAAACAGAATTTCTTCAATTCTCCACCCAAAATCCAAGACAAGAAAAATAAAGAGTGCTGGGCAAGAACAAGGAAGAAGAGAGATCAATTCTCCTCCCAAATTCTCTTCAATTAAACAACAATGCTCAGAAAAATAAAAGTGAGCTCTCAGCAAAACTCAAAAGAAAGCTATTCTAAAAAACTAAAAGGGAAGCTCTCTTAAAAACTTAAATCCTATGCTATTTATACACTTTCTTCAAATGGTCTTCAAGCCTTCAATTGGGCCTTTGCTCTTGATGGAATTAGGTTGATAGAGGCCTTGGTTGATTGCTCTTGGAGTTTGGAGAAGAACCGAATTGAACCGGGTTGGAATCATGAAAGCTTGAGTAAAAGTTGGAGTAAAAGTTAGGGTCTAACTTTTGCTCCAACTTTTCACATCAGCACCCTTCCTTGCTGATACCAACGTTGGGGCAAAAGTTAGGGGTCTAACTTTTGCTCCAACGTTGGCCTCCCCTTGCTTATTCATGGCGCCAACGTTAGCCAAAAAGTTAGGGGTTAACGTTGGCGCAAACTTTTGCTATCCCAGGGAGTGTTTTTCATGTGCCAAAAGTTAGCCAAAAAGTTAGGGGCTAACTTTTGCTCCAGCTTTTGCCCAAAAGTTAGCCAAAAAGTTTGAGGCTAACTTTTGGTCCAGCTTTTTACTTCCTGGTTCATTTTCAATTAATCCAAAAGTTTGAGCTAAAGTTTGAGGCAAACGTTTGCTCAAACTTTTTGTTCTCTCTTCCTCCTAGCCATTCCTTCTTGCATCAACCTTTCTCCAAGCTTTCTTCACCTATCATTAATCAACCAAACACATCAAAGCTATGCTCAAAATCATGAGATATTCATTCTTTCATAATATGTGACAATTATAGCATAAAACCTCATGAAATAGCATGAATTCATACATGGTTGATTAAATCAAAGGAAACATGAAAATCTACCCAATTGGCTTGCTTTTGGCTCAAGAAAGTGCATAATTCAATTGAAAACAAAAGAAAAAGGCTAGTGAAACTAGGCTAAGATGACTTGTCATCAGGTAGTACAACCAAGACCCGGCCGAATTCTTCTCTGCAAGTTTTTGAATGTCTTTTGCAAGGATTTCATGAACCTTCACCTCTCCTCCCATAATAATGCAATGCAACATAACAGATCTCTTCCTGTTGACTTCTGAGGTGTTTACTGTGCCCAGAATTGATCTTTTCAATAGCTCATACCATCCCTTTGCTTCCGGGGTAAGGTTTCCTCTCCTTAGATACTTGTATTTGTTCTTGGCATCTCCTTCCCATTCTGAGTTCTCTATACAAATATCTCTAGAAATTCTATCATAATCTGGATCTCCATTTACCCTTTGGTGGTATCCAGGTTCACTAAAGCGAACTGATTTTAATCCCAAGACTTTCTTGATGGCGTCTGAGCTAAAGTCTACTTCCATCCCCCGTACATAACTCTTGTACGTTGGGGCTTCACCCGTGTTAAGTCTTGGGATATTGGCATAGAACTCTCTTATGATATTTGCATTGACTCGAGTGATTGATGTGCGGAAAATGATCCGACACAAAAATCACCGGCAAGTACACCGGGTCGCATCAAGTAATAATAACTCACGGGAGTGAGGTCGATCCCGCAGGGATTGAAGGATTGAGCAATTTTAGTTTAGTGGTTGATTTAGTCAAGCGAATCAAGATTTGGTTGAGAGATTTGTGATTTGCAGAATTTAAATTGCATAGAAAGTAAAGGGAATGGGTAAATTGCATGAAATTAAAGAGAACTGAAATTTAAAGTGCTGAATCTTAAAGAACAAGAAATTAAATGGCAGAAACTTAGAACGCAAGAAATGTAAATTGCAGAATCTTAAAGTGCAAGAAATGTAAATGGCTTGAATTGTAAAGGGAATTGGGAATTGGATTTGCAGAAATTAAACAAGGCAAAGTAAAATTCAACAAACATAAGAGTGGAAAATGAATTGGATTGAATCGGATCTTGAAACAGAAATGTAAATGAGCTTGAAAGCGGTAAACGGAGAATGTAAAATGATAATTCAGATCTCAGGACCCAAGAGACTAGATAACCAAGTCTAGATCTCAATGCCTTCCTAGATCCAACAAGAACAATTGCAAAGGAAATGTAAATTGCAGAGAAAGTAGATGAAGAAGCAATTAACAGAAATTTAAATTCAATTGTGCAGTAAAGAAACAGAGAGGTCTCAGGATGAGATTGAAACAGAATTCCTTCAATTCTCCAACCCAAGATCCAAGACAATTGTAATTGAAATTGAAAGCAAGAAAACTAAGAGGAAGGGAATTCAATTCTCCTTCCCCGAGACTTAGAAATTAAATTCACTCCACACCAAAAGCTCTCCGAAAACTCTCTCTCAAAACTAAAGGAAAAGCTCTTCTAAAAACTTAAATCCTAAGTTATTTATACACTTTCTTCAAATGGTCTTCAAGCTTTGAATTGGGCCTTTGCTCTTGATGGAATTGGGTTGATAGAGGCCTTGGTTGATTGCTCTTGTAGTTGGAGAGAGAATCGAAGTGAACCGGGTTTGGAATCATGAAAGCTTGAGTAAAAGTTTGAGGCAAACTTTTACTCAAACTTTTCATATCAGCCACCCCATCCTTGCTGCTACCAACGTTTGAGCCAAAGTTTGGGGTCAAACTTTTGCTCAAATGTTGGCTCCCCCTTGCACACTCATGGCGCCAATGTTTGCCAAAAAGTTTGAGGCAAACGTTGGCGCAAGCTTTTGCTCTCCAGGGTGTGTTGTTCATGGCGCCAACATTTGCCAAAAAGTTTGAGGCAAACATTGGCGTAAACTTTTGCTCTCCAGGGTGTTGATTTGTGATGCCAAAAGTTTGCCAAAAAGTTTGAGGCAAACTTTTGGTCAAGCTTTTTGCTCCCTGGTTCGTTTTCACTTATTCCAAAAGTTTGAGCTAAAGTTTGAGGCAAACTTTTGCTCAAACTTTTTGTCCTCTCTTCCTCCTAGCCATTCCTTCTTGCTTCAACCTTTCTCCAAGCTTTCTTCACCTATCATTAATAAACCAAACACATCAAAGCTATGCTCAAAATCATGAGATATTCATTCTTTCATAATATGTGACAATTATAGCATAAAACCTCATGAAATTGCATTAATTCATCTATGGTTGATTAAATCAAAGGAAGCATGAAAATCTACCCAATTGGCTTGCTTATGGCTCAAGAAAGTGCATAAATCAATTGAAAATAAAAGAAAAAGGCTAGTGAAACTAGGCTAAGATGACTTGTCATCACAACACCAAACTTAAAGCTTGCTTGTCCCCAAGCAAGAAATGAATTATGCTCCAGGGTTCTTTCAATTAAGACGGATTGAAAAATAACTTGTCAGGTCCTGTGAGTGAAGTGATTAAGTGACAGTGGGGTGAACTCTAAATCATATGCTCATGCAAGGGCTTCAGTGCTTACTAGTCCCTACATCTTGGGAGTCTTAGGTCTTAGGATTTTCATCCAAATGGTATCATGGAGATCTCTTTATATGTAATCACCTTGAAGCAGCTTATAATTTCTTTGCTTTGGCCTTGACTCTAATTGTCATGTCTCAAAGCGGCTCTTTAGATAAGCTTTCAATCAATACTCCTAAACCAGTTGGTTTTAAGGTATTAGGTGTTAAAGCACCCCTAAGGATTTACTTGCTCAAGCCTCTTTCTTTGACACAACTCAACCACAAGCATTTACTAGGCTAACAACTCTTTGAGTTTTGTTTCTTCTTTCTTTTTCTGCCTAGTAATTGATGCTCAGAGCCTTGGGCCATGTTCTTTTTGCTTTTGTATTTTCTTTATTTTCTTTTGTTTTGTTTGCTGCTTCTTGGATCAATAGATTTTTGAGAATCTCCACAATACTTCTTTGAACTTCATGTCCTGCCTATGAGCTCCCATGCAAGTTTTCACAAGCATGCAACCTCAATACATAATCATACAACTAGAACCGCCACTTCTCCTAATCTTTCGCTTGCCTCAAAATTGTTTAATTCCTCAATCCTTCTTTTCAAAGAACTTTCATGTGATGCATTTTTGAAGTATTGAGTGCAAACAAGTGTGAAAAGTGTAGTGTTGTGAATAATCAAGCATCTTAATTATTGAATTACAGAAAAACTATACTATGTAGACAAGCAGGGGTATTATATCACTTTCAATCGTAGCAGTATCTGATATAAAACAATTACTGAACAATACAACCTTTTGGAATCTACTTGCTGTCCTCCTCCTCATCATCCTCATTGCTGGTTTTAGCATTCCTCTTTCATTTCTTTGGGTGATGATGCTTAATCCTTCCAAAAGCTTGTATGACACTCTGCAATGATATTGAAAGTTGCTTGTTCCCAAAGCACTTGAAAAATGGTTAGCATGCATGATTTATTTGTTGGCTTTTGAACTTACTTTGGTGTGGGAACACCAAACTTAGTACCTTACCAATGGTCCTTGTGCATCAGATTAACCATGTGTAAAACTCTTTTTCTTTTTCAAAATTGACAAAACTGGAAACTTAGGAAACGACAGCATAGTTGACCAGTTTATCTAAATGCTTGAAGCTAGCATTATGCAGAAAGTGAGAATGTGTTTTATGATGGGATTTTGGTGGAACACCAAACTTAGAATCCTTCATTCTTCCTTATGTTGTTTTGGTGTGCAACACCAAACTTAGCTTCTTGCAATATAGATAAAACTAATTAACCTTTTTATTAAAATAGCTATGAAAAGAAAACTACCTCAGGTTGGGTTGCCTCCCAACAAGCGCTCTTTTATTGTCACTAGCTTGACATCCTTCATTCTGTGCTCATGGAAGTTGAGGCTTCTGTTGCCTTAGGCTTCCTCCTCTCACTATGGGCTTCCTTCCCTCTGTTTCTCTTTCCATAGCCTTCTCACTTTCCTTCATGACTTCATTCCCTTTCAACCCAGCATCCTTTTCATGGCTCTTTAGGTTCAGAGTTCCCTTCTTCTCACCCAATTCAGCAAGGTTTTGAACCAGTTGTTCCATCTGCCTTTCGAGCCTTCTGAGTGAGGCCTCTTGGTTCTTGCTTATCATCTCTTTATGTTTCTTTATTTCTTCCTGCTCTATTGTTATCATTTCTTGAATTTTCATAGACCTCTCCATCATCATTTCTAGAATATAGAGTCTTTAAAAGGTTGGAAGTGGTTGTGGCTGTGTCAATTGTGGTGGTAGATGAAAGTCATTTTGGGTGAGTGTTGAGGTAGGACGGGATTGGAAGTGTGTTTTGTGCTGGTTTCTGAAGTTGGGATTGTTGCAGTTGAAGTCCCTTGGTTTTTGGTTTTGGTTCTCAAGCCCCCTCCAGTTGGATTGAGTTTTCCATGGCGGATTGTATACATCCTTCTGACCCTTCTGTTGGAACGTGCTTGAGTGACTGCTTGGAGATTGTAAGTGTCCATAGCTTTGTTGCTCATGGTTAATGACCCAAAACTTTGTTCAGCTTGATTACCCCCATATGAGTTTTGAGTCAGGCTATATGTATGCAGTACAGCATGTCTCAGCTCAGTGATTTTTCTGGCCATCATGTCTAGTTGTTGTAGAGTCTGATGATGCATCTGCTTGTTTTGGCTTATGACTCCACGAGCATCTTCAATTTCTTTCTCTTGTGTGAATGGGTGGACTTCTGCCTCTGGTTTAACAATTCTCTGTGATGGGTTCAGCTTGACTAGAAGTTCACTCATCAGTTCTTCCCATCCGATAATGCTTCCTTGTCGAAAAGCTTCAAACCATTGAGCAACATCATTCATGGCGATGGATAGTTGCTTCGAGCTATGGGTCACATTATCATCTAAAGTGGAGATATTACTCTCATGATTGCTAGAATTTGTTGAATTCCCCTCCATGATCTGCACAGTCACAAACAATTCAAGTGATGATAGAATATATTCAGGCTCAGAATGTGATTCAGAAGGTTAGTGATGAGTATTTTGGTGAAAAATTAATTTCTCCCAAAACACACAAATCTAACCGGCAAGTGTACCGGGTCGCATCAAGTAATAAAAACTCACGGGAGTGAGGTCGATCCCACAGGGATTGAAGGATTGAGCAATTTTAGTTTAGTGGTTGATTTAGTCAAGCGAATCGAGTTTTGGTTGGATGATTTGTGATTTGCAGAATGTAAATTGCATGAAAGTAAAGAGAGCAGGAAATTAAATTGCTGAATCTTAAGGAACAAGAAATTAAATGGCAGAAACTTAGAGTGCAAGAAATGTAAATTGCGGAATCTTAAAGTGCAAGGAATGTAAATTGCTTGAAATGTAAAGGGGATTGGGACGTGGATTTGCAGAAATTAAACAAGGAAAAGTTAAATTGCATCAAACAGAAGAGTAAAAGGGAATTGGGATTGGATCGGATCTTATAGCAGAAAAGTAAATAAACATGGAAAGCAAGAAACAGAATGTAAATTGGAGATTTGGATCTCAGGACCCAGAGACTAGAAAACTCAGTCTAGATCTCAATACCTTCCTAGATCCAATAAAAACAATTGCAAGGGAATTGTAAATTGCAAAGAGAATAGATGAAGAGCAATTAACCGAAAATGAAATTCAATTAACAGTCAAGAAACAGAGAGATTCAAGATTGAGATTGAAACAGAATTTCTTCAATTCTCTAATCCAAGATCCAAGACAAGTGTAATTGAAATTAAAATCAATGAAAACAAAGAAATTAAAGATCACTCTATGCCAAAAGCTATGAAAATTCAAAAGAAAAACTCTTCCGGAAAAAGCTCCCCGAAGAACTTGAATTCTATCCTATTTATACACTTTCTTCAAATGATCTTCAAGCCTTGAGTTGGGCCTTTGCTCTTGGTGGAATTGGGTTGAAAGAGGCCTTGGTTGATTGCTCTTGAAGTTTGGAGAAGAACCAAAGTGAACCAATTGAACCGGTTTGGAGTTTTGCAAAAGTTGGACCAAAAGTTTGAGCCAAAGTTAGGGGTCTAACTTTGGCTCCAACTTTTCATATCAGCTAGCACAATTTGCTGATACCAACGTTGGTGCCAAAGTTAGGGGTCTAACTTTGGCTCCAACGTTGGCCCTTTCTAGTGCACTCATGCGCCAACGTTAGCCTCCAAGTTAGGGGTCTAACGTTGGCGCAAACGTTAGGTGGCCAGGGAGGAGTTTCTCATGCCAACATTAGCCTCAAAGTTAGGGGGCTAACGTTGGCGCAAACTTTTGGTGCCCAGGGGAGAAATTCATGTGCCAACGTTAGCCTCAAAGTTAGGGGGCTAACGTTGGCACAAACTTTTGGAGCCCAGGGGAGAATTTTCAAGTTCCAACGTTAGCCTCCAAGTTAGGGGGCTAACGTTGGGGCTAACTTTTCAACCAAAAGTTTGTGCAAAAGTTTGGTGCTAACTTTAGGTCCAGCTTCTTGCTTCCTGGTTCAATTTCACTTATTCCATTGTCTTCTCTTTACTCCTAGCTATTCCTTCTTGCTTCAACCTTTCTACAAGCTTTCTTCACCTATCATTAATCAACCAAACACATCAAAGCTATGCTCATAATCATGAGATATTCATTCTATCATAATATGCAACAATTACAGCATAAAACCTCATGAAATGGCATGAATTCATACATGGTTGATTCAATCAAGGGAAACATGAAAATCTACTCAATTAGCTTGTTTGTAGCTCAAGAAAGTGCATAATTCTAATGAAACCAAAAGAAAAAGACTAGTTAAACTAGGCTATGATGACTTGTCATCACAACACCAAACTTAAAGCTTGCTTGTCCCCAAGCAAGAAATAGATTTATGCTCCAAGATTCTTTCAATTAAGATGGATTGAGGAACACTTGTAAAGTGCAGTGAGTGAAGTGATCAAGTATCAGTGGGGTGAACTCTAAATCATATGCTCATGCAAGGGCTTCAGTGCTCACTAGTCCTTACATATTGGGAGTCGTAGGTCTTTAGGATTTTCATCCAAATGGTATCATGGAGATCTCTTTATATGTAATCACCTTGAAGCAGCTTATAGTTTCTGTGCTTTGGCCTCGACTCTAAGTATTATGTCTCAAAGCGGCTCTTTAGATAAGCTTTCAATCAATACTCCTAAACCAATTGGTTTTAAGGTATTAGGTGTTAAAGCACCCCTAAGAATTTACTTGCTCAAGCCTCTTTCCTTGACACACTTCAACCACAAGCATTTACTAGGATAACAACTCTTTGAGTTTTTGTTTCTTTCTTTCTTTTTCTGCCTAGTAATTGATGCTCAGAGCCTTGGGCCATGTTCTTTTTGTTTTTGTATTTTCTTTTCTTTCTTTTGTTTTGTTTGCTGCTTCTTGGATCAATAAATTTTTGAGAATCTCCACAATACTTCTTTGAACTTCATGTCCCGCCTATGAGCTCCCATGGAAGTTTTCACAAGCATGCAACCTCAATACATTATCATACAACTAGAACCACCACTTCTCCTAATCTTTTGCTTACCTCAAAATTGTTTAATTCCTCAATCCTTCTTTTCAAAGAACTTTCATGTGATGCATTTCTTGGAAATTGAGTGCAAACAAGTTTTGAAGATGAGAATGTTGTGAATGATCAAGCCTCTTGCTTATTGAATTATAAAGAAAGACTATGCTATGCAGACAAGCAGGGCAGATAAGGATACAATCCAACTTTCAATTACAGCAATATTTGATGCAAAACAATGACTTAACAATACACCCTGTTGAAGTTTACTTGCTTTCCTTCTTCTCACCATCATTGTTGCTGACCTTCATGTTCATCTTTCTCCTTTTTGATGATGTTCAAACCTCCAAAAGCTTGTATGTCATTCTGCAATGATATTGAAAGTTGCTTGTTCCCCAAGCACTTGGAAACAATGATTAATTTTCATGATTTATTTGCGGGCTTTTTGAACTTACTTTGGTGTGGGAACACCAAACTTAGTACCTTGCCAATGCATTAGATTAACCATGTGTGAAACTCTTTTTCTCCTTTTTCAAAAGCAATAAGACTGAAAACTAGGAAACAGCAGAATAGTTAACTAGTTTATCCAACATGCTTGAAGCCAGCATTATGCAGAAGGTAAGAATGTGTTTTATGATGAGATTTTGGTGGAACACCAAACTTAGAATCTTTCATTCTCCCTTAGATTGTTTTGGTGTGCAACACCAAACTTAGCTTCTTGCATTATAGATAAAACTAATTAACCTTTTTTTTTAAAATAGTTATGAACAGAAAACTACCTCGGGTTGGGTTGCCTCCCAACAAGCGCTCTTTTATTGTCACTAGCTTGACATCCTTCATCCTCTGATCACGGAAGTTGAGGTTTTTGTTGCCTTTGGTTTCCTCCTCTCACCGTAGGCTTCTCCTTGTTTTCCATAACTGTTTTCCCTTTCAACCCAGCAGCTTTTTCATTGTTCTTCGAGTCATCTTCAGTGGCTCTTAGGGGTATATTTCCCTCTCTCTCACCCAGTTTGGCAGGGTTTTGAACCATTTGTTCCATGTACCTTTCAATTCTCTTAAGATATGCCTCTTGGTTTTTCCTTATGTCCTCCTGCTCTATTAATGTTATTTCTTGAATTTTCATAAACCTTTCCATCATCATTTCTAGAACATAGAGTTTGTGGAAGTTTAGGATTGGTTGTGACTGTGTTAATTGTGGTGATTGCTGTAAGTCATTTTGGGCAGGTGATGGGGTAGGATAGGGTTGGAGGTGTGTATATTGAGGTGGTGTGTAGTGATTTTTGTTGGTATGGTGGTGTTTTTGCAGGTTTGGGAAGTTGGGGTTATTATAGTTGAGGTCCCTTTGTTCCTGATGCTGAGATTCCCTCATTCTTAAATAAGAATGTGGTTTACATGGTGGAAATTGTGCATTCACTGTGGCAGAATGTAGAGAATCAATTTGTCTGGCTATTGATTCCAATTGCTGCTGAGTTTGCTGGTGTAGCTGCTTGTTTTGATTCATGATTGCTCTCACTCCTTCAAGATTCATTACTTCCTTTTCTGAAATTGTATTCCGTGGCGTCTCAAATGAGTGTTGGTTATTGGCTCTTTTGTCACTGAACTCTGCAGTTCCTTGGATGGTTGCTGTTGCCTTGAGTAGGCCATCTGAGAAGTAATCTACTGCTTTTCTTGTTTCGGAGGTTAATCCTTCATAGAACGCTCGAAAATCCACCTTGTCATTTGCTTTCTTGTATCTCTCCCATGCTTTGAACAGTGGTTCTTCCTCTCCTTGTATGAATGGATGTACTCCTTCTTTCATCTTGATGTGTTGTTGGGGTGAGGAGAATTTGGCTAGAAACTTGGCAACCAATTCATCCCAACTAGTTATACTTCCTTGGAGAAAAGTTTCAAGCCATTGTGCCGCTTCATCCTTCAGTGAGAAGGGGAATAACAAGAGCTTAATGGTATCATGGTCTACACCATTGAGATTGACAGCCCCACAAGTTTTCAGAAAAATGGATAGGTGCTGTTTAGAGTTTTCCAAGGGATTTCCACCATAGGAACAATTGTTCTCTATTAGTGTAATGAGTTGTGGCTTCATGTTGTGATGTTCTTCCCTGTGATATATAAATCAACAACGGAACACACAGTGATTCTCTTGAAAATTGGATGTAGCCGGTTGAGACAAAACTTCAAACAATTAGTGGGTTAGTCAAAAATTAAAGAAAAATAAAGAAAAAGTGCTTGATCTAGATCACCACCTCGCTTAATCATTGTCAATCTGATCAATCCCCGGCAACGGCGCCAAAAACTTGATGAGTATTTTGGTGAAAAATTAATTTCTCCCAAAATACACAAATCTAACCGGCAAGTGTACCGGGTCGCATCAAGTAATAAAAACTCACGGGAGTGAGGTCGATCCCACAGGAATTGAAGGATTGAGCAATTTTAGTTTAATGGTTGATTTAGTCAAGCAAATCGAGTTTTGGTTGGATGATTTGTGATTTGCAGAATGTAAATTGCATGAAAGTAAAGAGAGCAGGAAATTAAATTACTGAATCTTAAGGAACAAGAAATTAAATGGCAGAAACTTAGAGTGCAAGAAATGTAAATTGCGGAATCTTAAAGTGCAAGGAATGTAAATTGCTTGAAATGTAAAGGGGATTGGGACGTGGATTTGCAGAAATTAAACAAGGAAAAGTTAAATTGCATCAAACAGAAGAGTAAAAGGGAATTGGGATTGGATCGGATCTTATAGCAGAAAAGTAAATAAACATGGAAAGCAAGAAACAGAATGTAAATTGGAGATTTGGATCTCAGGACCCAGAGACTAGAAAACTCAGTCTAGATCTCAATACCTTCCTAGATCCAATAAAAACAATTGCAAGGGAATTGTAAATTGCAAAGAGAATAGATGAAGAGCAATTAACCAGAAATGAAATTCAATTAACAGTCAAGAAACAGAGAGATTCAAGATTGAGATTGAAACAGAATTTCTTCAATTCTCCAATCCAAGATCCAAGACAAGTGTAATTGAAATTAAAATCAATGAAAACAAAGAAATTAAAGATCACTCTATGCCAAAAGCTATGAAAATTCAAAAGAAAAACTCTTCCGGAAAAAGCTCCCCGAAGAACTTGAATTCTATCCTATTTATACACTTTCTTCAAATGATCTTCAAGCCTTGAGTTGGGCCTTTGCTCTTGGTGGAATTGGGTTGAAAGAGGCCTTGGTTGATTGCTCTTGAAGTTTGGAGAAGAACCAAAGTGAACCAATTGAACCGGTTTGGAGTTTTGCAAAAGTTGGACCAAAAGTTTGAGCCAAAGTTAGGGGTCTAACTTTGGCTCCAACTTTTCATATCAGCTAGCACAATTTGCTGATACCAACGTTGGTGCCAAAGTTAGGGGTCTAACTTTGGCTCCAACGTTGGCCCTTTCTAGTGCACTCATGCGCCAACGTTAGCCTCCAAGTTAGGGGTCTAACGTTGGCGCAAACTTTTGCTCCTCTCCCTTGTATTTTCATGTGCCAACGTTAGCCTCCAAGTTAGGGGTCTAACGTTGGCGCAAACGTTGGGTGGCCAGGGAGGAGTTTCTCATGCCAACGTTAGCCTCAAAGTTAGGGGGCTAACGTTGGCGCAAACTTTTGGTGCCCAGGGGAGAAATTCATGTGCCAACGTTAGCCTCAAAGTTAGGGGGCTAACGTTGGCGCAAACTTTTGGAGCCCAGGGGAGAATTTTCAAGTTCCAACGTTAGCCTCCAAGTTAGGGGGCTAACGTTGGGGCTAACTTTTCAACCAAAAGTTTGTGCAAAAGTTTGGTGCTAACTTTAGGTCCAGCTTCTTGCTTCCTGGTTCAATTTCACTTATTCCATTGTCTTCTCTTTACTTCTAGCTATTCCTTCTTGCTTCAACCTTTCTCCAAGCTTTCTTCACCTATCATTAATCAACCAAACACATCAAAGCTATGCTCATAATCATGAGATATTCATTCTATCATAATATGCAACAATTACAGCATAAAACCTCATGAAATGGCATGAATTCATACATGGTTGATTCAATCAAGGGAAACATGAAAATCTACTCAATTAGCTTGTTTGTAGCTCAAGAAAGTTCATAATTCTAATGAAACCAAAAGAAAAAGACTAGTTAAACTAGGCTATGATGACTTGTCATCAGTTAGCTGGCACAAAGTATCAAACAGTTGATGGACTTGGAAAATTAGTGGCAGAAATTGCCTCTCTTGTGTAAGCAAGAGCATTGCATAAAGCCAGAAATTTCCAGGGAAACTTCACTTTGTTGCTAAAGTGAAGTTTCAGTTATCTCAGGCAAAAATTCAAACAGTTAGTGGGTTAATTGAAAGTTAAAGAACAGAAAAGGAAAAGTGCTTGATCTAGATCTCCACTTCACTTAGTCATTGTCAATCTAATCAATCCCCGGCAACGGCGCCAAAAACTTGATGTGCGGAAAACGATCCGACACAAAACTCACCGGCAGGTGCACCGGGTCGCATCAAGTAATAATAACTCACGGGAGTGAGGTCGATCCCACAGGGATTGAAGGATTGAGCAATTTTAGTTTAGTGGTTGATTTAGCCAAGCGAATCAAGATTTGGTTGAGAGATTTGTGATTTGCAGAATTTAAATTGCATAGAAAGTAAAGGGAATGGGTAAATTGCATGAAATTAAAGAGAACTTAAATTTAAAGTGCTGAATCTTAAAGAACAAGAAATTAAATGGCAGAAACTTAGAACGCAAGAAATGTAAATTGCAGAATCTTAAAGTGCAAGAAATGTAAATAGCTTGAATTGTAAAGGGAATTGGGAATTGGATTTGCAGAAATTAAACAAGGCAAAGTAAAATTCAAAAAACATAAGAGTGGAAAATGAATTGGATTGAATCGGATCTTGAAACAGAAATGTAAATGAGCTTTAAAGCGGTAAACGGAGAATGTAAAATGATAATTCAGATCTCAGGACCCAAGAGACTAGATAACCAAGTCTAGATCTCAATTCCTTCCTAGATCCAACAAGAACAATTGCAAAGGAAATGTAAATTGCAGAGAAAGTAGATGAAGAAGCAATTAACAGAAATTTAAATTCAATTGTGCAGTAAAGAAACAGAGAGGTCTCAAGATGAGATTGAAACGGAATTCCTTCAATTCTCCAACCCAAGATCCAAGACAATTGTAATTGAAATTGAAAGCAAGAAAACTAAGAGGAAGGGAATTCAATTCTCCTTCCCCGAGACTTAGAAATTAAATTCACTCCACACCGAAAGCTCTCCGAAAACTCTCTCTCAAAACTAAAGGAAAAGCTCTTCTAAAAACTTAAATCCTAAGTTATTTATACACTTTCTTCAAATGGTCTTCAAGCTTTGAATTGGGCCTTTGCTCTTGATGGAATTGAGTTGATAGAGGCCTTGGTTGATTGCTCTTGGAGTTGGAGAGAGAACCGAAGTGAACCGGGTTTGGAATCATGAAAGCTTGAGTAAAAGTTTGAGTAAAAGTTTGAGGCAAACTTTTACTCAAACTTTTCATATCAGCCACCCCATCCTTGCTGCTACCAACGTTTGAGCCAAAGTTTGGGGTCAAACTTTTGCTCAAACGTTGGCTCCCCCTTGCACACTCATGGCGCCAACGTTTGCCAAAAAGTTTGAGGCAAACGTTGGCGCAAGCTTTTGCTCTCCAGGGTGTGTTGTTCATGGCGCCAACGTTTGCCAAAAAGTTTGAGGCAAACATTGGCGCAAGCTTTTGCTCTCCAGGGTGTGTTGTTCATGGCGCCAACGTTTGCCAAAAAGTTTGAGGCAAACGTTGGCACAAACTTTTGCTCTCCAGGGTGTTGATTTGTGATGCCAAAAGTTTGCCAAAAAGTTTGAGGCAAACTTTTGCTCAAGCTTTTTGCCCAAAAGTTTGCACAAAAGTTTGAGGCAAACTTTTGGTCAAGCTTTTTGCTCCCTGGTTCGTTTTCACTTATTCCAAAAGTTTGAGCTAAAGTTTGAGGCAAACTTTTGCTCAAACTTTTTGTCCTCTCTTCCTCCTAGCCATTCCTTCTTGCTTCAACCTTTTTCCAAGCTTTCTTTACCTATCATTAATAAATCAAACACATCAAAGCTATGCTCAAAATCATGAGATATTCATTCTTTCATAATATGTGACAATTATAGCATAAAACCTCATGAAATTGCATTAATTCATCTATGGTTGATTAAATCAAAGGAAGCATGAAAATCTACCCAATTGGCTTGCTTATGGCTCAAGAAAGTGCATAAATCAATTGAAAATAAAAGAAAAAGGCTAGTGAAACTAGGCTAAGATGACTTGTCATCAGTGATAGGTGAGACAAGTTCTTCCCATTTCCTCTTTCTAATCTTGTCCTTCATTTCTTGGCACCCTTCATCTGGTAGCATGAAAGGAACCTCTGGATATATCTTCTTCTCATTGATCCATTGAAGTTGTAATTGATGGAACCAAGATCTAAATCTCCATCGGTCATATTCGGGTGTACTCTCCTCCATCATGGGATCTTTCCCTTTTCTTCGTTTGGTTCTTGAGGAAGAGGCCATGATCACTTGGTTGTTTGATCTCTTTGGGGTTAAAGGGAGTGTGAAGAAAGTTGGAGATTTTGACAAGAAAAGTGATTGAGGTTGAGCTTATATGATGAAGAATGATGATGGGGATGGAGTTTGAATGGTTGGAGTGTAGAGGTGTGCAACTATTCGGTTATGTGCATGGCTTGAAGGTGGTGTGTTACTTAAATGAATAATGGAAGGCTGGGATGCAATTGGATACTATGTGAATCAAAGGTGTGCATGTGAGGGTGAATGAAGACAAAACTTGCTTCTTCAATGGTCTATACCGTGATCATTCCAAGGAGTGGCAGATTCACTTTTTGAGACATGTGATGGGATTTTGTCCTCATGCTATGCTCTCCCTTTGTCTTGTCTCTTTCATTGAGTGTTCTTTGACCATCTAGTCATCACAACAAGATATCAAGGATCAACATTATCAAACCGTGGCAAGAATGCTTCCTTTATTCACAACTATATGAACTCTCATTCCTTATATCCATTGTAACCGTGACTTTTCTTGGAGGACACCAAACTTAATGTTTGGTCATATAGTTTAAAAATGTTTCTTCCTCCAACTAGTGTTCTTAAAATCCCAATGTCACTCTTGGTTAAATGTTTATAAGGATTGCTTTCATCATACTTCTCTTTTTTTTTCTTTTTTTTTGTATGATCATTGATGCATGATTTTAAATTTTCATGAGAAGAAAAACACCAAACTTAGTGTTTGGTCATATGCTTCATCAGGATAACTAAGCATATGGTCTGAAAATGTTTGTAACACTGGTTTGGTGTGCTTGAAGGCACACCAAACTTAGAAGTCTTAGCATATGTTTCAAAACAGTGCATGCATTCATTAAGTACGTTCATGAAAAAAAATATTCATGCTCAGTTGATCATAGCTTATTGAATTTAAACTGACAGAAAACTTAAATCATGGGTTGCCTCCCATGGAGCGCTCTTTTTGGTAATTTTGAGGCAAAATAAGCATGTTTTTCATCATGGGGCAATATTAGGAAGTGAACACAAAACCATGCATTTCTTGTGAATAAGTGTGAGAAATATTGACAAAACCCCCAAATTCTACACAATATAAATCACAAAATTGGGGTTTATCAAATCTCCCCACACTTAAATCAAACATGTCCTCATGCTTAAAATAAAAAGATCAAAGATCATGATGAGAAAGGGTTTATGAAATGTAAACTACCTAAGTGGATGCATGCAATTAATGTAAAATCATCTACCTACTCGGTCATGAGTAAATCTATCCTCCAAGAATACATGTGAGCATATAGGGTGAAAATAGTATGTAATTCATGAATCCTACCAAATTGAACATTACTAAGGGGTGCATATGACTTGCTAAATGAACGCTTGTGAAAGCTGGGAACAAAGAATTGAGCATCGAACCCTCACCGGAAGTGTATCCGCTCTATTCACTCAAGTGTGTAGGGTTCGTCGCTCAATCTTCTCCTAATCATACTTTCTAAGATTTGTCTTTCCTCTAATCAATCAACAATTACTTAATGCATGCTTACAGGTATCATGAGGTCTTATTCATGGGTTGTAACGGGGCTAGGGTGAAAGTAAGGATGTATATGGCCAAGTGAGCTTAAAAATTGAGTCCTTGATTAACCTAGGATCCCACTAGACACATAGAACAACCTATACAACTATAATACATTACCTAGCTACCCTTGAGTTTCACTTTCTTGCACACTCATGCATTCTTTTTAATTCACACCCATATGCATTGTTTTCTTCATTACTTTGTCTTAGGGTTTCTTTGTCCCCTTTGTTGCTTATATTATTATTATTTATTTTTTATTTATTTTTTTTACTATTATCCCCTTTTCTTGGGGCCTCGCACAATTGTTTCAATGCATATAGTCCAATCACTCAATGCATGAATATGTTCCCAAATCCTATAATTTTCAATTACACTACAATTACACACCTATATATCTACCCAAATTTCCCAAGTATACCCTAATTGAATGATACACATCCTGACTTACCTAAACCAATCAAGGATCCAAATTTAGGGACATTCATGGTTTTTCTCTTAGGGTTGTTGATGTGCTCTATTTAAGAACAAAGAGGGGTTTATTATGGGCTCAAAATTGGTTAGCAATGGTAGATAAGAGGGTTAAGGCCATTTAGGGAAAGTGACTATTAAAATGACGGCCTCAATCATGTAAATGCATTCATACACAAAGTAATGGACATATAGACTCAGACAAAGCAAGGATCACAATCATAGAGAGAGAGATATGCACACAAGAATGGAATTAATGGTTAGAAGATGTAACCATGCAATAGGCTCAAAACTTTCATGCTTATGTTCTTAGCTCAATCACTATGTTCCAAAATACATTCTTAAAGCAAGTTTACTGCAAAAATTTTTCAAAAATTTGGTAGGGTACCCCAGAACACAGTTTCTTAGAAAAGAAGTTATTGTTTTGACCAAGTAACTCTATAGAAACTAACTGTCATGCAAGGAGTATTTACAAGCAAAACTAACTATACATGCAATGTACTAACTACTAAGCAAAAGATAAATCCATGGGTATTGAAGGGAAGAGATTGTTACCCATGGAGATTGGTCGAACGACCTCCCCACACTTAAAAATTAGCATGGTCCTCCGTGCTACGAACAATGCACAAAGGGGCGTCGGGACCGGAACCGTCACTATCCTCTCCTTCAGAGCTCCCATCACTCGGGTTTGAGGTGGATGTGAATATTTCGGGTTCCTCCATGCTAGGGGTAACGCAATGCAGAAGCTTCTTGATGTAACTGTATTGGCGTTGATTGCGCCGCTCATATCTATCAAGCTTCCGGTGAAGATCTTCTATCCTTTGATGTGTGGATCTTTTCCGTGGTGGTGATGATGAAGTGGAAAGAATAGTAGATGGAAGGGCTATGTCAAGGCTCGGATTGTTCATGGGAAGATGTAAGTACTTTCCGGTTGGGACCACATCGCCCTTAGCCGGAACTATAATCTTTCTGTCCTTTGCTTCCCAAGGAACACCCGCAGCAGCAACCAAATCAGATACCAATGCTGGAAATGGTAAATTACCCTGGTCGTGAACTTGACTCATCGCTTGCTTGACAAGAAGTAGAATGTTCACCGGCTTCTCCGTGAGAACACACCAAACAAGCAAGGCGAGGTCTTCCGTGAAGGACGACTTCTGGGTGCTAGGTAGCACATAGTGAGATAAGATTTGGGCCCAAGCTCTAGCTTCCACAGTGAGGAAGCGAGCGTCAATGCTCTTGGGCCTCATCCGGAGTCAACCTTGGATCCAAAATGCCTCTGGCTCAGCAATGACTCGAAGGATCGAGTCCCAATCAAATCCAAACTTCTCTCGCTGACGTAAGACTTATTGGAAGCCATCCATGTCACTTGGTACCGGTAGAACATTAAGCACTTGCTGAATAGCCTCTTCCAAAACTGAAACTTGCTTGCGGCGCATATATACCGATTGAAAGGAGGAAAGATGGTAGTTAGTGTAGAATTCTTCAACCCAAGAGAGGTTGATTTCCTTTGGTTTCCCCAAAAGAAACTCCATCCTCGTCGTTCAATGCGGGGTAAAATACAAGGAGCAACCTTGTCCGGCAAAGCAAGTAGAAGCTCGGGATGATAGTTTCGTACAGCTGTGGAAGGGAACATAAGTTTACAGAAGCGGTTGGGAAACTTTGAAGAATCTTTCGCCGGCTTGCTATTTTCCTTCTCATCAATAGGAGCAGGTGTCTTCGCTTTCTTAGTTAAGGATCCGGCTCCCAATGAAGAGTGCGCCTTAGAAGTGGATCTTTGGGGTACCCTCTTTGCGGATGGTTTCCTTGGAGCTTTTGCCTTGCCTTTCGTGGTGGCCATCCTGAGAAAGGAAGGGAAATAGGAAAACATTAAACCCAAAGTATCATTTTAATAAAAACATGCAAGTGAAGGATAGGAATCGTAAAGACATAGGTCACAACACTTGGCATGGGATGCAAGAGGAAGTAAAGCATGCAGTGGCATGAGAGGAGTAATCTCAAGCATCCATAACAAAGAGCAAGTCACATTCAATGAGTATCTAATTAGCAAGCAAAGTGGACTCAATGCTTGTAGAGGATAACAAGTGAATGAGGAGAAGCATCCAAATGAAAGTACATTGTCAAAAGAAACTAAAATGGTATTCATGCATTTCTTCGAACACTTGGTGTGCAATTATTAAGCAAAGAGTAATTATGAGATACTTAATCAATTCAAAGCCCAAAATAGAACATCAATCATCACATAGACATCATACATTGGCAAAGATAAGAAAAAGAATAACAAAAGATCTATTAAAGCAAATTAAACTCAATTCAACATCCATGGAAAAATGAGGAAAAAAGGAAAAATAAGCAAACACAAAAAAAGCAAGAAACATCATCATGTAAGTAAAAGAGAGACTAAGTAAAGCAACAAGGAGCATCTAACTAGAAGAAGTAATGCAAAGAAAATGAAAGAAAAGAAAAGAAAAGAAGTGAAACCTTGAGAAGTATAAGAGAACAAGGTTGAATCTTCTTTTGTGAAGATGAGAAAGAAAATAGGAGAAGTGTAGTGCCACCGGAAGAGCTGGTTGTCGCCGGTGAGTGGCCAGAGACAATGGTGTGGATTGTGGAAGAAGAGGAAGAGGAAAGGGTGTGATGGAGGAAGAAGAAAAAGAGAAATTAAGAAAGAAAAGGGGTTGGGAAAGGGGAAACAGAACAGAGCACGAAGTTATAAAACTGATTCGCGCGACCGGCCCACGTGGGCACAGTGCGCTGGCGCGTCAGTGAGGGTGTTAGCAAGGGACGCGTGCATGGCAGTGGCACGCACGCGCGAGGGGAGCTGTGCCCCTGAAACAGAAGTGGCACAAAGTTGGCATAAGTTTCTGGATTTTGTACCAGAGTTGGTGAATGACGCAAGCACGCGGACGCGCACAACGCGCGAACGCGTCAGTTTTGGCATAAGGTTGGCCCTAATGTGGCACAACTCTATGGTTTTTGTACCAGAGAATCCAGATATCGCCATCGGTGCGCGCACGCGCAGTGCGCTTGCACGTCGATGGTAAAATTGCAATGGTGCGCGCAGGCGGCAAGTACGCGGACGCGTGAGTGCCTGACGCGAGTTGGGCACGAAATGGGCGTAACTTTCGGGTATTTGGCCAAAGAGGTAGAATTGCACCACCGGCGCGCGCGCACAGTGCGCTGGCGCGTCGGTGCCCAAGAAGAATAAAACTAACATTCATATGCAATCAATCAATCATCAAGAAATCACAAAATTCACAAGAAATTGAAGGTTACAAACGAGATGGTATAAACAAGGAAGATCTTACCACGGTGGGGTGCCTCCCACCAAGCACTTTTCTTTAACGTCCTTAAGTTGGACGGTCCTTTTCTTAAGCTTCTTCTCTCCTTGGTGCATCCTCCAATAGGTACACTTCTAGCTCTTTTAGGGGCCTGTAACCATGATACTTCTTCACTCTATGTCCATTCACTTTGAAAGTTGCTTCACTCTTGGGATCAAACAACTCAACCACTCCATATGGCTTTATCTCCTTCACCTTGAAAGGTCCTTCCCATCTAGAGCGAAGCTTGCCAGGCATAAATCGAAGCCTTGAGTTGTAGAGGAGGACTTCATCACCTTCTTGAAAGTCCTTCTTCCGGATGTGATGGTCATGAAATGCTTTGGTCTTCTCTTTATAAATCCGGGCATTCTCATTTGACTCGTTCCTCAAACACTCAAGCTCCTCTAGTTGTAGCTTCCTAGCTTCACCCACCTTGGCCAAATCCATGTTGCACTGCTTTACCGCCCAATAGGCTCGATGCTCAATCTCCACCGGAAGATGGCATGCCTTACCATAGATGATCTGGAAGGAACTCATCCCTATCGGAGTCTTGTAGGCCGTTCTATACGCCCATAGTGCATCTCCTAACCGGAGGCTCCAATCCTTTCTTTGTGGATTGACCACTTTCTCTAAGATCCTCTTAATTTCCCGGTTGGACACTTCTGCTTGTCCATTTGTTTGCGGATGATAAGCAGTAGCAACCTTATGTGACACTCCATAGTGCTTAAGTAATGCTTCTACCTTCCTATTACAAAAGTGGGATCCTTGGTCGCTCACGATTGCTCGTGGCGACCCATAATGGCACACAATATGATTCCTAATAAAAGAGACAACGGCATTGGCGTCGTCAAGGCGGGTAAGTATGGCCTCTACCCACTTTGACACGTAGTCAACCGCTAACAGAATATACAGATACCCACTAGAGTTGGAAAACAGTCCCATAAAGTCAATGCCCCATACATCAAATATCTCACAGAACAACATAGGTTGCTGAGGTATTTCATCCCTTTGGGATATGTTTCCCGACCTCTGACACTGATGGCAAGATGCACATAACCGGTTAGCATCCTTGAATAAGGTTGGCCACCAGAATCCACAATCCAACACTTTTTTAGCGGTCCTTTGTGGGCCAAAGTGGCCACTACATTTGGATGAATGACAAGCTTCAAGAATTGGTTGGGTTTCAGATTCTGAGATACATCTTCGAATTACTTGGTCCACGCCTCTCTTCCACAAGTGAGTATCATCCCAAATATAGTATTTGGAATCACTCCTCAACTTATCCCTTTGATTTTTTGAAATGTTGGGAGGGAAGATTTTCGCAACCAAGTAGTTCGCCATTGGGGCAAACCAAGGAAAGCTATCCGACACAGCATGCAAACTATCCAATGGGAATGAGTCATTAATTGGAAATGGATCAAATTTTAAATTCTCAATGCGGCTTAAATGATTTGCAACTTGGTTTTGAGATCTACTCCGGTCCCTAATCTCAATGTCGAATTCTTGCAAAAGCAAGATCCAACGTATGAGTCTAGGCTTTGACTCATTTTTTGTCAATAAGTACTTTAAAGCTGCATGATCCGTGTATACCACTATCTTTGACCCTAGCAAATAAGATATGAATTTATCTAAAGCATGAACAATAGCTAAGAGTTCCTTTTCAGTAGTGGTATAATTGGATTGTGCTGCATCTAGTGTCTTAGAAGAGTAAGCAATGACATAAGGGAGTTTACCATCGCGCTGTGCAAGCGCGGCACCTACAGCATGGTTTGATGCATCGCACATTATCTCAAATGACAACGCCCAGTTGGGGCCTCGCCCAATTGGTGCCGTGGTAAGAACTCTCCTTAGCTCTTCAAAAGCTTTCACGCATTCACTATCAAACTCAAAATCTACATCTTTTTGGAGTAGGCGCGACAATGGCAAAGCAATCTTGCTGAAATCCTTGATAAAGCGCCTATAGAATCCTGCATGTCCCAAAAACGAGTGGACCTCCCTCACAGATGAAGGGTGAGGAAAAGTGGTGATAACATCGACCTTGGCCGGGTCTACAAAAATGCCTTCATGAGATACTACATGTCCTAACACTATGCCTTGTCGTACCATAAAGTGACATTTTTCAAAATTTAAGACAAGGTTAGTGTCAACACATCTAGCCAAGACCTTGGCCAAGCTCTCCAGACAACAATCAAATGAAGTACCGTAAACACTGAAGTCATCCATAAAGACTTCCAGACAAGTCTCCATTAGATCGGAGAAGACACTCGTCATGCACCGCTGAAAAGTAGCGGGTGCGTTACATAGTCTAAATGGCATCCTTTTATAGGAAAAGGTGCCAAACGAACAAGTAAATGTGGTCTTCTCCTGATCTTCAGGAGCAATATGTATCTGAAAGTAACCAGTAAATCCATCAAGGAAGTAGTAGTGAGATTTACCTACCAAGCGGTCTAGCATCTGATCGATGAAGGGTAAGGGATAATGGTCCTTCCGTGTAGCGGCGTTCAGTCTTCTGTAATCAATACATACTCGCCACGCATTTTGTACTCTTTTAGTGACCATTTCACCGTCGTCCTTCTTGACCGTTGTGATGCCCGACTTCTTGGGGACAACCTGAACTGGGCTCACCCACTCATTGTTGGCTATTGGGTATATGATACCCACATCCAGTAATCTGGTGACCTCTTTCTTCACTACATCGAGGATGGTCGGGTTGAGCCTCCTTTGCGGGTGCCTAACCGGCCTAGCTCCGTCTTGGAGATATATCCTATGCATGCACTTGCGGGGGTCAATTCCCACAATATCCGCTAGGCTCCATCCTATTGCTTTCTTGTACTTTCTTAGAATATCTAGGAGTCTTTCTTCTTCTTCACTTGACAGCTTACTAGCAATAATGACTGAAAACCCTTGGTTGCCCTCTAAGAAAGCATATTTCAAATGAGATGAAAGGGGCTTCAGTTCACTTTTTACCTCAAGCTGGGGTTCCTTTTCATCAAGCTCATGGAGTTCATTCTTGACAACTTTCTCATGTTTATCCTCTTGGTCATCTGTCTCCTCGACAATAGAGTAGCACGACTTGTTGTGGTCTTCTTCTTGCACTTCTACTACCACTTCATCAATCACATCACATCGGAGCACAGAATGTTCTTCGGGAGGATGTTTCATGGCTTCCTCTAGATTGAACTTGATAGTCTTGTCTCCAACCTCAAAGGAATATGTGCTGGTGAAGGCATCTAACTTGAATTTAGAGGTCTTGAGGAAGGGTCTACCAAGTAGAACGGAAGATGAGCTTCTATTTTTTGTTGGGGGCATTTCAAGGATGTAAAAGTCAACCGGAAAAACCAAATCCTTGATCGCCACAAGTACATCTTCCGCTATTCCCATCTCTGTGATCACACTTTTATCGGCTAAGGCAAACCTCGCCACCGACTTCTTTAATGGAGCTAAATTCAACCGCACATAGATAGAAAGTGGCATGATGCTTACACAAGCTCCCAAGTCACACATACAATCATGAAAAGTGCATCCACCAATACAATAAGACACTAAGCAAGGTCCAGGGTCACCACATTTCTTTGGAATAGGTTCCATCAAGGAGGAAATTGAACTACCCAAGGATAATGTCTCCAATTCTCCTATCCTATCTTTGTGTGTACACAAGTCTTTCAAAAATTTTGCATACTTCGGAATTTGTTGAATAGCATCAAGAAGGGGTATGGTTACCTCAACCTTCTTGAACACTTGAAGCATGTTCAAATCAAATTCCAGTGTTTTCTTCGCCTTCTTCACCATGGAAGGGAATGGAATAGGAATGGACTCATCCACTATAGCTTTCCTCTTGGGTTCCTTGAGGTTTACTCCTTCTTCCTCATGCCTTTTGTCTACCACCTCCTCTTCATGTGTAGCTTCAACAACCATTTCTTCCTCATAAATATCTCCCATGACTCTTGGAGGTATCTCCTCTAATGTAGTTTCTGACCGTAGTGTGATAGCGTTGAGACCGCCCTTTGGGTTTGGTTTGGGTTGGGATGGAAGGTTGGAAGAACTTGAGGGTTGGTTGGTGTTGTTGTTGGGAGTGTGTGTTTGGTTGGACATGGTCATCTTTGAGAGCATATTGAAGAGGTTAGCCAATTGAGCTCCCAAGGCATCGAATTGAGCCTTGTTGCTCTCATCTCGCTTCTCCATAGCGGCTCTAAGCTCATCAACTTGGTTTTGGTTTTGTTGTCTATGGTGTGGTGCTTGGTACTTAGTGTAGTTGTTTTGGTTTTAGTTGGAGTGGCCTTGGTTGGCTTGGTAGTTGGTGTTGTTTTGGTGGTATTGGGATGAAGATTGGTTGTTGTTGTGGGGAGAAGAAGAAGTGTTCCATTTTTGGTTTTGATTGCTTCCTTGTGCATTATCCCTCCACCCTTGATGTTGATTACCACCTTGATGGTAATTGTTTTGGCCTTGAGAAGGGTAAGGTGGACGGTTGTTGTAATTCACATTGGCTACTACAAGAGCACGTTCCTCTTGAATTTGATGGCATTGATCGGTGTAATGTATGGTTCTAGAGCACAAACCACAAATCATAGGAGGACCTTCAAGTTGAGCAACCGGAGGTGGGGCTCGGACGGCTTGGATGGAGTAGTATTCCTTTTGATCCTTTTGTATTTGGGTAAGGATAGTAGTCATAACCCCAACTGCTTTGGTTAGACTTGAATCGGAAGGAGATGGTTCTACCACACCCTTGAGAGGATTACATCTCACCCTTGTGTGTTGTGTAGCCTCGGCAACATCCTTTATCAAATTCCAAGCTTCTCCCTCCGTCTTGTTTTTCGAAAGAGAACCACCGCTAGAAGCGGTAAGCAATCTTCTATCTTCCACACAAAGATCTCCGGTGAAGTAGCTAATGAGCAAGTGAGTGTTCATTCCATGATGTGGACAAGATTCCAATAGCCTCTTGAACCAAGACCAATACTCATACAAACTCTCTTGGTCTCTTTGCATTATGCCCGAAATCTCTTTCCAAATGTAGTCGGTCTTCTCCTGTGGAAAGAATTTGTCTAGAAACTCTCTTCTCAAGAAATCCCAATTAGTAGCAATCTCATCCGGTAGCGAATAAAACCATGTCTGTGCTTGCCCTTTAAGAGAGAAAGGGAAGGCAAAAACCATGATAGCCACCTCATCGGCTCCATGACTTTGAGCCGTAGAACAAGAAACTTGAAAATCTCTTAGATGTCGGATGGGGTCTTGGCCCGGCAACCCATGATATTTAAGAAGTAGATGTATCAAGCTACCCTTCAATTCAAAGTTTGGATCAAGGTTAGGATACCTTGCTTGCAACGGTTGAAGTATGATATCTAGAGCTCCTTGCTCATGCAAAGTGATCCGTCGTGGTTCCGCCATGTGTGGCTCACCTGTAGGATGTAAAGATGTGTTATTAGTGCCAACAGAAGAATAGGAAGTAGCAGACTCCAAGTCACTATCGGTACTACCTAGTGATTCGGTATGTTCCTCAAGAGAGGCCGAAGTACTAGCCGTATAGTCCAACCGCCATCTAGCTTGCCGAGTATGTAACAAAGTTCTTTCAATCTCGGGATCAAAATTGGCTAAGCTAGAATTCGGTTGAGACCGAGTCATGAAACTCGAGAGTCATAGCACAAATATAAAAGAAATCTAAACTATAGCTAAGTATTGAAAACAATTAAAATATCTACAATATTCACATATTCACATAACCAATATCAAGGCATATGTTGCAACCATTCCCCGAAAACGGTGCCAAAAATTTGATGGGTCCTCCAAGGGTGTATTGGTAAAGATTTTCCTTTAATGAAACTGCGTTGCAAGTATAGCTCTACCAACAACAATCCTCGGGCGTCAAATTTAGAAGAGGGATTTGGTTGTCACAAATTCAACCCCAATAGAAATAACTGAAGTATTCAACCTCGGGTCGTCTCACAAGGAATGGGCAAACATGTGCTTCAACATTGGTTAGAAATCCGGGGTTGTGAGTTATGAGCATAAAAATAAATGAAAATCTTAACAAGCAAGTAATCTTAGATTGCAAGAAACTAATTCAATCAACTACGCAAGATATGAGTGATTTCAAACTAACAAAGTAACATTCAATATGATTCTAATCTAAGCTAAACAAGTAACTATAACTAAGGCAAGTGATTGGGAATTTTGGTTTTCAAGTATGAATAATAAAAGAAACTCTTGGCTAGGCATGAAAATTGGGGTCACCATCCTTGTCTAATAACCATATCATGACAATTATGAGGAACCAAACTCATTAAGTCTACTTCTATACTTGAAGTACGTCAAATGGTTTGGTCAACATCAATCCATAAGTTCTAACCTCACTACTAATTGATTTAGTAGAAGGTTAGCGTCAATGGTTGTCAAATTGACCACTAAGGGCTCCCAAATCATCAAATCCATTAGACCCAATGACTCAAGTTTACCCAATTCCCTTGGTCTAGGCCAAGAGTAAAGAGAACTACTCCAAAATCAAAGTAAACATTTCATCAAACACATGGTAAGCATTAACAAAAGACATGTTCAAAATAGCAATTAAATTGAAATCAACAAGTACCCACTAACAATCATCAACATACAATCATCCAAACAACACAATTAAACATAGAAATCATCAATATAACATCAACAAGTCAAGATTCACAACATTCATGAAATGGGTATAAAATGACAATTGACAATAATTCATAAAACTATCACAAGATATAAGCAAAATTAGACTAGAAAATTCAAATTGAACAATTAAAACTAGTAATTAACAAGATCCAATACACAATTCAACAAGGGAAGATCAAATTAAAACTAGATCTAGAGAGGAATAAGGGTTTCTCTCTCTAGAAAAACAAAAAGAACCAAAAACTAGCTCAAATTTTGTCTTAGTGTAAAATGGTTGATCCCCCCTTTCCCCCTAGCATCCTTGGGTCTTTTCCATGTAGAAACAGCTTGAAATTAGGCCTGATGAGCCTCAAAAATCGCCAGGTACGATTTCCTTTAATGAGGTCACGTGCAGCTTCCCACGCGTGCGCGACATGCGTGCGTGCGCGCCGATTGCTTTTGCGATCCACGCGTGCGCGCCAAGTGCGCGTGCATGTCGATAGGAATCTTCTGATCCGCATGGATGCGTCCAGCCTTGCGCGCCGCTTCCAGCCAACCTCATCCACGCGTGCGCGTGGAGTGCGCGGGCGCGCCAATGCTGCTTTTTCCAAAATTTCAGGTCTTCATGTTCCTCCCTTTTGTACATGCTTTCTTTCTCTCTTCTAGGCAATTCCTACCCTATAATTCCTGAAATCACTCAACAAATACATCACGACATCGAGTGGCAATAGAAGAGGATTAAAATATGGCAATTTTGAGGCAAAATAAGCATGTTTTTCATCATGGGGCAATATTAGGAAGTGAACACAAAACCATGCATTTCTTGTGAATAAGTGTGAGAAATATTGACAAAACCCTCCAAATTCTACACAATATAAACCACAAAATTGGGGTTTATCAGTGGCTGACAAGCCCTCCACTTTGGCAAGGTTAGCCTTTCCTCACCTCATCTGTCACCTATGCAATTCAGCCGGAATTGTCGAGGAAGACATCCTCATTGAAGAGGACAAGCCCATCACTAAAAAGAGGATGGAGCAAACAAGAGAACCCGCCCATAGACCTCAACAAGAGCATGAGGAAATTCCTCATCAAGAAATCCCTGAGATGTCTCAAGGGATACACTTTCCTCCACAAAGCTATTGGGAGCAACTCAACACCAATTTAGGATATTTGAGTTCCAACGTAGAGCAACTAAGGATGGAGCACCAAGAGCACTCCATTATCCTCCATGAAATCAGAGAGGACCAAAGAGCCATGAGGGAAGAGCAAGAAAGGCAAGGAAGAGGTATTGAGGAGCTCAAGCACTCCATAGGATCTTCAAGAGGAAGAACTAGCCGCCGTCACTAAAGTGGACCCATTATTTAATTTCCTTGTTCTTATTTTTCTATTTTTCTTTTCTATGCTTTATGTTTTGTCTATGTTTGTGTCTTTATTACATGATCATTAGTGTTTAGTGTCTATGTCTTAAAAATGATTCCATGAATCGCTCACCTCTCTTAAATGAAAAAAATGCTTTTATTTGCAAAAGAACAAAAAGTATATGAATTTCGAATTTTATCTTGAAATTAGTTTAATTATTTTGATGTGGTGGCAATACTTTCTGTTTTCTGAATGTATGCATAAATAGTGCATGTTTGAAGTTGGAATTAAGAAAAGTTGGCTCTTGAAAGAATAATGAAAAAAGAGACATGTTATCGGTAATCTGAAAAATCGTAAAATTGATTATTGAAGCAAGAAAAAGCAGTGAAAAACAAAAGCTTGCAAAAAAAAATAAGCAAGCAGAAAAAGCCAATAGCTCTTTAAACCAAAAGGCAAGAGCAAAAATCCAATAACCCTTAAACTAAAAGGAAGGGGTAAAAAGGATCCAAGGCTTTGAGCATCAATGGATAGGGGGGCCCAAAGGAATAAAATCCTGGCCTAAGCGGCTAAATCAAGTTGTCCCTAATCATGTGCTTGTGTCATGAAGGTCCAAGTGAAAAGCTTGGGACTAAGTGGTAAAAGTCATGATCCAAAGCAAAAGAGTGTGCTTAAGAACTCTAGGCACCTCTAACTAGGAACTTTAGCAAAGCTGAGTCACAATCTGAAAAGGTTCACCCAGTTATGTGTCCGTGGCATTTATGTATCTGGTGGTAATACTGGAAAACAAAATGCTAAGGGTCACGGCCAAGACTCATAAAGTAGCTGTGTTCAAGAATCAAAAAGAACTTAACTAGGAAAATCAATAACATTATCTGTATTTCTGAGTTCCCAAAGAGGCCAACAATTCTGAACTCCAATGGATAGAGAGATGCCAAAACTATTCAGAGGCAAAAAGCTACTAGTCTTGCTCATCTAATTAAAACTAATCTTAATTGATATTTTTGAAATTTATTGTATTTTCTCTTCTTTTTATATTATTTTGTTTTTGGTTGCTTGGGGACAAGCAAAAATTTAAGTTTGGTGTTGTGATGAGCGGATAATTTATACGCTTTTTGGCCTTGTTTTTAGGTAGTTTTTAGTATGTTTTAGTTACTTTTTATTATATTTTTATTAGTTTTTACGCAAAAATCACATTTCTGGACTTTACTATGAGTTTGTATATTTTTTTGTAATTTCAGGTATTTTCTGGTTGAAATTGAGGGACCTGAGCAAAAATCTGATTCAGAGGCTAAGAAAGTACTGCGGATGCTGTTGGATTCTGACCTCCCTGCACTCAAACACGTTTTTCTGGAGCTACAGAAGTTCAATGGGAACGTTCTCAATTGGGCTGGAAAGCTAACATCTTGGGCTTTCCAAGAATGTATAATAGTTCATACTTTGCCCGAGATTTGATGGACCAAACTGGCGTTCAACACCAGCCAGAGATCCTTTTTTGGCGTAAAACGCCGGAACTGGCACCAAAACTGGAGTTAAACGCCCAAACTGGCATCCAGGCTGGCATTTAACTCTAGAAAAGGCCTATGCACGTGTAAAACTCAATGTTCAGCCCAAGCACACACTAAGTGAGCCCCCAAAGTGGATTACTGCACTATCTGCACTTAGTTACTTATTTTCTGTAATCCTTAGTAACTAGTTTAGTATAAATAGTACTTTTTACTATTGTAATCGGATCTTATGCCATTTTTCACATTGGGAGGCTGGCCACACGGCCATGCCAAGACATTTTTCTCTGAAGTATTTTCTACGGTAGAGTTTCTACACCTCATAGATTAAGGTGCGGAGCTCTGCTGTTCTTCATGAATTAATGAAAGTACTATTATTTCTCTATCAATTCACACATGTCTCTTCTCCAAGATATACTCTCGTTCTTAATTCAGTTAAGTCAGAATGAAGGGGTGACCCGTGACAATAACCCACTAGCTTCATTACTCACTTAGCCAAGATCCGCGTGCCTGACAACCACAAGCGGTCTACATGATATTCAACGTAGTCATTGAACAACAGCTGGAGTATAATCTCTTAGGCCTCTGATTTGTAATGCTTAAATTGGAAGTATGATTGTATCCAGTTTTCATAAACCTTTACACTTTGTTTGTCTTTGCTTATTGCTAATTTTGGGCTGCTAGTCTAAGTACCTGCCTCATTTTCACTCTGCTTGAATTGTATGCTGTGTCCTTGTGCTTAATAAATAAAGTTTATGAGAACTTGCTGTGAAAGTCAAGAGTGAAATCCGATGTGCAGAATAAAGTTCTAGTGTTGTAGTGGTATTTGCTAGCTAAGTTAGTTCATCAATAAGGTAAAGGGCTAAGATATCTCTTGAATTATGAGCTTGAAGTGTATTCTATGAGACTTAATGAATTAATGAAGATCCTAAAAAGAGAAAAAGAGAATGAAAAAGAAAGAAAAGAGCAAATAAAGCTAGACACCAATAGTTTAAACCTTGAGGCATATGTCTGTGGTGTTTTTGTGCAAGGATCTGCTTGGATGAGTAGGTTCTTAGGAGTGCTTCATCACTTGACAACTTGGGTTAACTAACTCGGGATTGTCAACTGAAAGTCTACTATGAAGGGCAACCTTGTCACAAAACATTTAGCAACCCAAAGAGGTGTTGGACACCATGGTCTAAGGAATGAAAATAACAAACCATGTGCCTGTGGTGTGTATGTGCTGCGGAGAGACTTGGGTGATTAAGTCCTTAGGGGTGTTTCAACACCTAGCACCTTTAACCAATTGGTTCGGGATTGTTGGCTGAAAACCTATCATAAAGTGTTGTCTCAGCACAGAACACCTAGCTACCAAAAGCAATAAGCTCTAAAGAAGGAAAGAAAACAAAAACAAAGAAGTTAAGGATCAAGAATAAGAGTCTCATAGAAAGGCAATAAAGTGAGAATTCAAGAGCATATGAGAGCCTAGAAACCAGCATGAACATGAACCTAAATTGCCATGCATGAAACTCCATGAACCAAGGATTTGAATTCTCTGAATAAGGACTTGTATCTCTTGTATTTTCATGTTCTATCACTTGCATGAGGACAAGCAAGATTTAAGTTTGGTGTTGTGATACCAGAGCATCTTGGCTAGTTTCACAAGCCATTTTTTGTTTGTTTTAGAGTAGTTTCATGCATTTCTTAGGCAAAAGTAGGTATTTGGATGAGAAACTCATGCTTGTCTTGATTCAATCAAACATTGTTAATTTTGTGCATTTTCATGAGATTTATGCAAAAAATTGTTTGATGCTATGAATGATGCATTATCTTGTGATTAAGGCAATAGTTTGATGCATTTTATTTGGTTGATGATAGGTAAGAAGAAGCTAAGAAAAGGGAAGGCAAAGAAGTAACAAGAAATCCATGAAAGGAAGCAAAGGGAAGCAACGTTGGAGCCAAAGTTGGTGCTCCAATGTTGCTGGAAACGTTGCTCCCCACAACCTGAAAGGGTCTAATTCAAACAAGAATAACTTGAGCTACAGAGCTCCAAATGAGATGATTTAAAAATCATTAGAAAGTAGGAATTCAGAGCTTTCCAAGCATATATGGCACTACATGGTGGACACAAAAATTGAGGGGGAAAACTGCCCCGAAATGTGCATAAACGAACATGGTACCAACCTGTAGTAAGGCCAGCTGACCTCTGCACCTTCGATGGAGTATAACTCAAGCTGTAAAGCTCGAAATGAAGCGCTTCCTACGGAATTAAAAAATAGACATTCAGGGCTTTCCAAAAATATATAATAGTTTGGGGTGGACAGAATGATTGAGCTTCCGAATCAGGAAATGTTCCCAGCATTTTCCACCACGTTGGTGTGCCAACGTTGCACACCGACGCCAGCGACGATGTCCCCTTCAAAGGAGCATAACTTGAGTTGCTGATGTCTAATTGAGGTGATTTCAGTTGTGTTAGAAAGCTGACATTCAGAGCTTTCCAACCATATATACTAGTCTATAGTGGGCCTAAAATTTGCAACATTGGCAAGAGGACAAAGTGATGTCCCAAGGCTTGATGTGCAACATTTAGTTTTGGAATTTAAAAATTTGGCATCCACGCGCACGTGTAGGTGAATCGCACGCATGGATGTGCGAAACGTTGGAGGCCAACGTTGTCTCAAACACTAGCCTCCAACATCCGCGATAAGATTTCAGAAATTGGAGTTGGGAATTTTGCATCAATGCGTACGCGTCAATGACGCGTATGCGTCAATGACGCATACGCGTTGACATACTTTTTCAGCCCAACCACACGTACGCGTGAATAGCAGAATGTTGGCCCTCCAACGTTGGATCAAACGTCAATCACAACAAACCAGAAACCATTTTTCAAAGGACGTTTGGTTCAATGTTTGCCCTCAAACGTGATCAACAACGTTAAGGCCAAATCAATTCCAAATTGCACCTATACAAAATATGAAATTTAGTTGCCAATTCCCATCACTAAGAATCATTCCTCATTGCTTCAATCAAGGCCAAGTCTCACATCTAAATACTTGATCCAATTGAAGATGAGAAGAGGGTTATAAATAGAAGAATTGTTGAAGATTGAATGTAGCTTTTCGGGAGGCCCTGAGGGGGCTCTGGGAGCTCAGCACTCTGTTTATTTTTCTTCTACACCTTTCCCTTTTGTTTATGTACTTTCTTTTTCTTTTACTTTCTAGCTAGACTTTTATTTTTCTGCACTCTTTTTCTCTGTAAATTGAATTGAGCTATGAACAACTAACCCCTTTCATTGGGTTAGGGAGCTCTATGTAATTCAATGGATCAGCATTAGTTTTCATTCATCTTCTTCTTTCTTTTCACTTGATTCTACTAGAAAGCTTTTGTTCTTCATCCAATTGAATAGTTATCTTGGGAAAGAAGCTATTCATAATTGGATCTCCTCGGAACCTTGGAAGAGGAATGAGGAGATCATGCTAGAAATGCTTTCTTACATTGGATTAGATTGGGGTTTGGATGGATATAGTGACATGTAATCCTACCAACACTTTGATCTATGAATTTGTATGGTATAATCAGTGACTGATGAGCGGATATTTTATATGCTTTTTGGGGTTAATTTCATATAGTTTTTAGTATGTTTTAGTTAGTTTTTAGTTTATTTTCATTAGTTTCTAGGCAAAATTCATATTTCTGGACTTTACTATGAGTTTGTGTGTTTTTCTATAGTTTCAGGTATTTTCTGTCTGAAATTGAGGGAGCTGAGCAAAAATCTGATTCAGGCTGAAAAAGGACTGCTGATGTTGTTGGATCCTGACCTCTCTGCACTCGGAATGGAATTTCTAGAGCTACAGGAGTCTAATTGATGTGCTTCCAATTGCGTTGAAAAGTAGACATCCAGGGCTTTTCAGAAATATATAATAGTCTATACTTTGTTCAAGGATAGATGATGTAAACTGGTGTTCAACGCCAGTTCCATGTTGCAGTCTGGCATCCAGCGCCAGAAACACGTTACAAGTTGTAGTTCAACGCCAGAAACAGGTTACAGCCTGGCGTTGAACGCCCAAAACAGCCCAGGCACGTGAGAAGCTTTAGTCTCAGCGCCAGCACACACCAAGTGGGTCCCAGAAGTGGATTTCTGCACTATCTATCATAGTTTACTCATTTTTTGTAAACCTAGGTTACTAGTTTAGTATTTAAACAACTTTTAGAGATTTAATTTTCATCTCATGACATTTTTAGATCTGAACTTTGTACCTTTTGACGGCATGAGTCTCTAAACTCCATTGTTGGGGGTGAGGAGCTCTGTTGTGTCTCGATGAATTAATGCAAGTATTTCTGTTTTCCATTCAAACATGCGCGTTCCTATCTAAGATATGCATTCACGCTTAATTATGGAGAAGGTGATGATTCGTGACACTCATCACCTTCCTCAATCCATGAACGTGTGTCTGACAATCACCTCCGTTCTACATCAGATTGAATGAGTATCTCTTAGATTTCTTAATCAGAATCTCCGTGGTATAAGCTAGATTGATGGCGGCATTCATGAGAATCCGGAAAGTCTAAACCTTGTCTGTGGTATTCCGAGTAGGATTCTGGGATTGGATGGCTGTGACGAACTTCAAACTCGCGAGTGCTGGGCGTAGTGATAGACGCAAAAGGATAGTAAATCTTATTCCTGTACGATTGAGAACCTGCAGATGATTAGCCGTGCGGTGACAGCTCACCTGGACCCTTTTCACTGAAAGGAAGGATGGTAGCCATTGACAACGGTGATCCACCAACACACAGCTTGCCATAGGAGGACGTGCGTGCGTGAACAAGAAGACAGAGGAAAGCAAAATTTCAGAAAACAAAGCATCTCCAAAACTCCAACATATTCTCCATTACTGCATACAAGTATAATTTGTGTTCTGCCCTTTTTACTTTTTACAATTCAAACTAAAAATTATTATTGATATTATATCCTGACTAAGAGTTACGAGATAACCATAGCTTGCTTCAAGCCAACAATCTCCGTGGGATTGACCCTTACTCATGTAAGGTATTACTTGGACGACCCAGTGCACTTGCTGTTTAGTTGTGCGAAGTTGTAAGAGAGTAATGTGAACATTGACATCACAATTTCGTGCACCAAGTTTTTGGCGCCGTTGCCGGGGATTGTTTGAGTTTGAACAACTGACGGTGAATCTTGTTGCTTAGATTAGGAAATTTTTGTCTTTTGGGTCAGATTCTTTTATTTTCTTTTCAAAATCTTCTTTTTCAAAAATAATTTTTCTATTAAATCTTGTGCCAAACTTTAAGTTTGGTGTTTTCTTGTTGATTTTCCTTTGTTTTTCGAAAATTTTAGTTGGGTTTTCTAAAAATTTTAAGTTTGGTGTTCCTTCTTCATGTTCTTGTTGTTCTTGTGAGTCTTCAAGGCGTTCTTGAGTTTTCCCTGTGTCTTGATCTTAAAATTTTTAAGTTTGGTGTTCCTTGGTGTTTTCCCTCCAAAATTTTCGAAAACAAGGAGCATTAAATCTAAAAATTTTAGATCTTGTGTTATTTTATTGTTTTTCTCTTTCCTCATTAAATTCAAAAAAAATATCTTTTCCCTCTATTTTAAAGCAATTTTTCGAAAATCAATTTTAAAATTCAGATTTTTTTTATTTATTTTTATTTATTTATTTCAAAATTTAAAACTTTTTAAAAAGAAAAAAATCATATCTTTTTCAAAACTTCCTAACCACTTTCTCTCTCCTTATTTTTTCGAAAATCTTCACCCATTTTTATTTATTTTATTTTAATTTATTTTATTTTCGAAATAAATAAAAATATTTCTTCTCTATTTTACATCATCTCCCTTTTTCCATGATGGATCTAAGTGGAACTGAACAGTCCAGAAGGACTCTGGGGTCTTATGCTAACCCCACTGCTGCTTCATATGGGAGTAGTATCAGTATACGCTCCATTGGAGTCAGTAGCTTTGAGCTGAATCCTCAGCTCATTATCATGGTGCAGCAAAGCTGCCAGTATTCCGGTCTTCCACAGGAAGAACCTACAGAGATTCTGGCACAGTTTTTACAAATTGCTGACACAGTACATGATAAGAAAGTAGATCAGGATGTCTACAGATTATTACTGTTTCCATTTGCTGTAAAAGACCAAGCCAAGAGGTGGTTAAATAACCAACCTAAGGCTAGCATAAAGACATGAAAACAGCTGACAGAGAAATTCCTGAATCAATACTTTCCTCCAAAACGAATGACACAGCTAAGGCTGGACATCCAAGGCTTTAAACAAGGAGATAATGAATCTCTTTATGATGCCTGGGAGAGATACAGAGAGATGCTAAGAAAATGCCCCTCTGAAATGTTTTTAGAGTGGGTTCAGTTAGACATCTTCTATTATGGGCTTGCAGAAAGAGCTCAGATGTCTCTAGATTACTCAGCTGGTGGATCTATCCACATGAGAAAGACAATAAAAGAAGCTTAAGAGCTCATTGATACAGTTGCCAGAAATCAGCATCTGTACCTAAGCAGCGAATCTTCCATGAAAGAAGAGGCTAAAATAGTGACTATTGAACCCAGTCCTGTTGAACAAGCTACTGAATTCAATCAGCAATTGGACTTTCTAACACAGCAGTTAGCCAAATTCAAAGATAGACTACAAGTGACAAGGATGGCTAATATAAATATGGAAGAACAATTGAAGCAAACAAAGCAGCAGCTGTCAAAACAAATAACAGAAGAATGCCAAGCAGTTTAATTAAGAACTGAGAAAACATTAAATACCCCACCTCAGAGCAGCAGGAAGCCAAGAAATGAGCAAACCACCCAAAATCCATCTGAGGACAGTAAGAGCCCAGAGAAAGATAATTCTGGCATTAAAATGCCAGAAATTGGGTGGAAGGCTGGCGCTGAACGCCCAGACTATGCTCAGGACTGGCATTCAACGCCAGAAACAAGCAAGGAACTAGCATTGAACGCCCAAAAGAAGCACAGTTCTGGCGTTCAGACGCCAGGAACAGATGAGGAGTTAGCGTCTAACGTCACTCCAGCTTCTAACTCTGGTACTCAAATGCCAGTGAGGGATCAGACACACAAAAGTGCTGATGACAACCCCTCTAAAAAGGCTTCTTCAACCATTTCTGTAGGAAATAAACCTGCAGCAACCAAGGTTGAGGAATATAAAACCAAGATACCTTATCCTCAAAAACTCCGCCAAGAGGAGCAGGATAAGCAATTTGCTCGCTTTGCAGATTATCTCAGGACTCTTGAAATTAAGATTCCGTTTGCAGAGGCACTTGAGCAAATACCTTCTTATGCCAAGTTCATGAAAGAAATCTTAAGTCATAAGAAGGATTGGAGAGAAACTGAAAGAGTTCTCCTCACTGAAGAATGTAGTGCAGTCATTCTGAAAAGCTTTCCTGAAAAGCTTAAATATCCCGGAAGCTTTCTGATACCATGCATATTAGAGGGTAATTGCACCAAGACAGCCCTATGTGATCTTGGGGCAAGCATCAACCTAATACCTGCATCCACCATCAGGAAGCTTGGTTTAACTGAAGACGTTAAACCAACCCGGATATGTCTCCAACTTGCTGATGGCTCCATTAAATACCCATCAGGCGTGATTGAGGACATGATTGTTAGGGTTGGGCCATTCGCCTTTCCCACTGACTTTGTTGTGCTGGAAATAGAGGAGCACAAGAGTGCTACTCTTATTCTAGGAAGACCTTTCCTAGCAACTGGACGAACTCTCATTGACGTCCAACAAGGAGAAATAACCCTGAGAGTCAATGAGGATGAGTTTAAGTTGAATGCTGTCAATGCCATGCAGCATCCAGACACACCAAAAGACTGCATGAAAGTTGATCTCATTAACTCTCTGGTGGAGGAGATCAACATGGCTGAGAGTCTCGAATCAGAGATGGAAAACATTTTTAAAGATGTTCCACCTGACCTAGAGGATTCAGAGGAATTGAAAGAGCCTCTGAAATTTCCTCAGGGAGAGGAAAAACCTCCTAAACCCGAGCTCAAACCATTACCACCATCCCTGAAATATGCATTTCTGGGAGAAGGTGATACTTTTCCAGTGATCATAAGCTCTGCTTTAAATCCACAGGAAGAGGAAGCACTAATTCAAGTGCTAAGGACACACAAGACAGCTCTTGGGTGGTCCATAAGTGACCTTAAGGGCATAAGCCCAGCGAGATGCATGCACAAAATCCTATTGGAGGATGATGCTAAGAGAGTGGTTCAACCACAGAGGCGGCTAAATCCAGCTATGAAGGAAGTGGTGTAGAACGAGGTCACTAAATTACTGGAGGCTGGGATTATTTATCCTATTTCTGATAGCCCCTAGGTGAGTCCTGTTCAAGTTGTCCCTAAAAAGGGAGGCATGATAGTGGTTCATAATGAAAAAAATGAACTGGTTCCTACAAGAACAGTTACAGGGTGGCGCATGTGTATTGATCACAGAAGGCTCAATACAGCCACCAGAAAGGATCATTTTCCTTTACCATTCATAGACCAGATGCTAGAAAGACTAGCAGGTCATAATTATTACTGCTTTTTGGATGGCTATTTAGGCTACAACCAAATTGCAATAGATCCCCAGGATCAAGAGAAAACCGCATTCACATGTCCATCAGGAGTATTTGCTTACAGAAGGATGCCTTTTGGGCTGTGTAATGCGCCTGCAACCTTTCAGAGATGCATGCTCTCTATTTTCTCTGATATGGTGGAAAAATTTTTGGAAGTCTTCATGGATGACTTCTCAGTACACTACAAGAAAAACACCCATTCAGGTACACTTGAAAAGTGTAGCCAAAAGTGAAAAAAAATGATGCCTTAGGCTACGGCTACGCTTTTTGGGGTGATTCCTATTCGGCCGTTGCCTATTCTCAAAGGCTACGCTTTTCTGCACCAAGGGCTACGCTTTTGGCGTTTAGGAATAGGCTACGCTTTTCAAGCGATGCTGTCTAGGACCAAAGGCTACGCTTTTCAGCTTTCATTCTTCCAGAATAGGCTACGCTTTTCAACGCTACTGCATCACTTGTAAAGCGTAGCCACATTGTATACCATGGCTACTTTTTATAAGCGTAGCCTTAGCTCCTTCTTTTTTTTATATACTATAGCTACTGTATATAAGTGTAGCCTTAGGTCTCAATTTTTTTTTATATACTATAGCTACTGTATATAAGTGTAGCCTTAGGTCTTATTTTTTTTTTCTGTATATATATATATATATATATATGTATTATCAATACAACATAATAGTTAATATGATTACATGTATAATAATTCTGCATTTTTATTTAAATGAGTTGAATATTATAAAATAAAAATAAATACATAATTATACTAAATAATTTCTTTAAATAATACCAAAATAACCATAATATCACTTAAAATTTACTACTAATAATATCAAAGCTGACACTTCTGTTTCTGACTGTGAAAGTAGAGAACTTAAAATGAATATACAAATATACAAGCGAAACAAATTTGCAGCACATGACAAGTATTCACACTATGTGGGCTTGCCACAAGGAAGAAACGGTGTTACTGCCTGCTATCAAATACAGTTTATGGACATGCTGTTTAAATTGCATTACAATGTGACCCATTATTTCTTTTATATTTTGAGTTGAAGATAAAGAGAAAATACAGAGTTAGGAGGAAGAGGTCATTCAATCACCGACAGTGGCACATACTCCACATTGACAGTGATTAACTAGACTTGCTAACTGTAACTGATCTTAGGTTGCAAACTGCAACCAACACTCACCAAAGATACCAAATAAATTAACAGTCCTATAAATAATGAATTCCTCATATACACATCAATGGACCATAATTTTTTAATGTGTTGGGTAGACAACAGTTTAATACTAGACAATAAGAGCATGTTAGGACACAATAATTCAACAAGAACACTGAAGGATAACTGAATAAGGCATCAGTCAAACTAAATGGGTGAAAAGAAAACCTGCTCATTTATTTCATCATATTTCTTCTCAGCGTCATTTCTTGCTTTCTCAAGCAATTTCTTCTACTCTTCCCACTTAGCCTTCAGTTGACTCTGCAAAACACAAATATGCAAACAGGGTGAATTATCGGTACATCTATCCAGAAAATCAAACAAACCAAAATTCCAGTAAATGGGAAAGAATATATAAAGTAAGTAGACAAAGTGTAAAACAAACTGACAAATGCAATAGTAAACCACGTGGCTTATAGGGAAATCCCAGTGCAAGAAGAAATGAAAAATCCAACTGAACTAGCACTATCAAATAATCACTAGACACACTGCAAGTTTCATACTGCTAGTATAGCATGAACAAAAACAGCATCCACTTCACCCTGTCATCATAGTTACACATTTACACAATCAAGCCCATAATATCCAAATAGCCAATCACATGAAAAAGAAGTTAGCTCTTTTCATTGCCTTGGGACATTGCATTATTTAGATGGCATTTGAAATACTAACATCAGAAACATCAGAAAATACTTCTCCAAAAGGACTTTGTACAACAGCAATAAAGGCATACCTTGGGATAACTGGAGCAAGAATAAGTGCAGGATTTTGGGAGAATGCAACAGTTTCCGAAGCTGCAGCTACCTTGGCAGCATTTTGATTCAAGACAAGAGCTACTGAAATAGCTCCTCCTCCTCCATTCAGGACAGTAAAAAATGTTGTGATAACAAAGCAGCATCTTTTGATAAGTTATTGCAGGTTAAAGATAATAGGAATAATAACTGCAGCACTACCGAGCTTCATAGTATTTTGTTTCCTTTTAATGAACTAAATAGTGCTAATAAGGGAAAAAATTGCTAACATTCCTATCATTTTATATTAACTTTGCCTATTAAAGTAGTTTTCTGTGCAGAAACATTAGACTTGCTTACCGGTCTTTTGTATAATTAATGAGTTGTACAGTAACTTCAGTTTGGTTGTCAATCGCTTGTCTGATTTTTTTTTCACAGTTGCTGAATCTGTTTCAAGTCCTTGAAGAAAACTGAATGACCAAGGAGTATCCAAGTTAAAGATAAACTTGACATAGATAATTTCCAGTTAAATCAACCTCTCGAATAAAATTTTATAATATTCTAAGATAAAATGTAGAATTTTGTGGAAGTGTAGAATATATATGAGGTGTGAACCAACAAAGTGTCAATATAATCAGAAAAGGAAGTTCACCTATGTTTCCATTTCTGTTGTTATTGAACATAGATCAAATTTGATATCTGTCTTTTGCATGTACAAAGCAAATGCTTGCAAGTTATGGATATCTGTCATTATGATATGCTGAACTCCAAGATATTGAACCTATTATATACAAAAGAAATCATAATTGAAAAGTTCACTCCCTCTCAATTACAAACACAACATTTTGCAATCTTGATGTTAATATTCTCATCCCAACTATCAGCAGCGTATTGTAACACTGTCATACCAGAATTATTTACCAATTCAAGATCATTTTTTGAAATCAATTCTACTAAATACTCCACAAAACCAGTAGATACAAGGAATATAGGATAACTCGATGTAACATTTGTACCTTAGAAGATGAAGAATCGAAGACCCAACCTCCTTCATCAGTATCTAGAGATGTCAGATTACCTTCTTTATTCAGAACATGCAAACCATGTCCTATTATACAATAAAGGGGTTAACTTATGATAAGAACAAATAACAAAAGTTCTTTTAATTTTTGGACAACAATTGCAATAAATTGAAATAGCAAAAAATTGTTGTAACGCATAAGAACATCAGTAGAAATGGAAATTAAGAAGAGAAGAAAAAAATGAATGAAAAATTAAAGGAAAAAATTAATCAAGAAAAAAATTATGGCCTGCTAATCTCTGTTAGGATGCAAAAGATTCCTAATGAACTGAGCCAGCAACTGAAGATAAGAACAAACCTGAATTTTCTGACGTGCTTCCTTGTGCACTTGAAACTGGATTTGCTCCCTCCATATATAATATTTGACATACCTTTAAACAAAAGATGAAGTAAGAGGTTAAGACATAAAACAAGAAGAAGCAAGAGTGTAATACTCCAGAATCCCCAATTTTTAGCCGAACTAGCACATAGCAAAGCTGACTTTACAATCTGACTGGGCAGAACAAGTCCTTTTCCATCAACACATCATTTCTCATTATAGTAATCCATTGACTCCTCAGCAGTTGTTGAGAAATGCAACACATTTAATTTGCCAAATCTAAGTAAAACTGAGCAACATAAAGAGAAAGATGGAGTAAATGTAAAGCAGGTTCATTAAATTTAGAAGAAAATGTTTAGATACTACTCACCTTTAAGAATATGAAATCCATTTTCAAAATACTGTACAGAATCTTCACATGTAAAAAAAACCCCTTTCAATCGCAGGAATTCTAAGCTGTAATCTCATTCTTGTAAACTCATCCCTTCGCCTTTCCTAAACACGGCAGCTGAATAGGCAATCAATTAAAACTAGAACCTTAATCATCAGCAATAAATTCTAATCATAAGAGTTGAATCCAAAATCAAATTCAAATAGAAACCCCAATCACAGATTTTTGAAGTCAAACAGGACGCAAGAACATAAATAGCAAGAGAGATAGAGAGAGACCTGGTGACCGGAGAGTTGGTGAACTGCGGTCCGGCAAACATCTCCGGCTTTCTTGAAAGGTCAAAATTGGCCATAAGAATTAAGAACGTAAAGCAAACAGAACCTTTTTTTTCAAACTCTGCAACCAAGATTACGGGCACTGATGTTACAATTTTATAGCCCTTTACAACAATTACAGCAGCATCAACTGTAAATTTTACTGCAGCTAGAATTGCAACCACAAATCCAAACCATGATGGGACAAATAAAATTTTTCTTCAACAAACCATTTAATTTTGTAACAAATTAATTAAATTCATAAATTTAGAAGCAATCCTCCAGCACCGTTGATTACCCTAAACACAGAATTGGGTATTGGATGGAATCAAAACTATTCAAGTGTTTAGAAAATTTTCGTGATCAAATGGTAAAAAAGAATGTCTTGGCCTCAGATGCCGTGAACAAAACACCAAACAAATTACTCGAATCTAATTAACTAAATACAGTTCAATACAAATGTCACCTGAAAAATAAATAAACATCTTAAAATGTCACCCAAACCAAATACGATTTCAGCTCAAAAATGGCGTATCTGGCTCATGCGTTACTCTCAAATTTCAACATTCTAATTGAAATACAAGAAATAAACAAGACCATAGTTGTTGTGTTTGTGATTACAGAGCAGAAATCAGTTACTAAAATTGGAACCCTAAACCCCTCAAATTTCAGAATCAAATGAAAATTAATACATACCTAATCGATGACGTGAGCACAGAGAGGTAGACGAGAAGTGCAGAGATCGACGACAGTATAGGCGGCGCGCGACGATCAGTGCAGGAGGGCGAAGAGGAGCGACGGTCAGTGGTTAGTGGTGAGTGGTGTGTGGCGGTGAGTGGTGAGTGGGGGTGAGTGGTGACTGGGGTGCGATCTTCGCGATGGTGAGAGTTTTCGATTCGCGTGATGCAGGAGGATTTTCTGAAAGGGTTTTCTTTGCGCGGTGAATGGTGACTCTTGGAGGGTTTTCTTCTCTGAAAGGTGAAAGGGTGATGACGAGCTGAGTGTGAGCTAAGGGTTTTCTTCTCTGAGTGTGAGCTGAGTTTGAGCTGAGGGTTTTCTTCTCTGAACCCTTCACTGAGAAAAGCAAGCGTAAGGAAGAAGAAAATAACCCTTCATTCGAGACCACTGCAAACAGAAGAAGCAGCGAAAACACCGATCACTCTTGGTTTTCTTCTCTGAAAGGTGAAAGGTGAAAGGTGAAAGGGTTTTCTTCTCTTGGAGGGAAAATTTTCACTAAGTGTGAGCTGAGTATGCGTCCTTACGCCAGGAAAAAATTAAGAGGGAAAAAATTCACTCAGTGTCAAATTTTTTGCTCTAGATACATTAGGCATCACTTTTAAAATGCACCCAAAACTTAACAAATAGGCTACCCTTTAAAAGCGTCCTCTTTGATACGAAAAGTGAACCTATAGATATCAACCTACGGCTACGCTTTATAAGTAATTTCTAAAATACCTAAGGCTACACTTTTTAAATGATGCTACAATTGTGTATCCTTTTCTCTTATAAAAAGGCAACATGGAGAAAAGCGTAGCCTATTCATAGAATAGGCTACGCTTTTCAAATGTAGCTTAAAAAAAGTGTGGCTGAATGGGTATTTTTCTTGTAGTGGTATATGGAGACTCATTCAGCTCCTGCCTTGATCAACTGACAATGGTTTTGAAAAGATGCCAAGAGACCAACCTGGTTTTAAACTGGGAAAAATGTCACTTTATGGTGACTGAAGGGATTGTCCTTGGGCATAAAATTTCAAACAAGGGAATAGAGGTGGATCAAGCTAAAATAGAGGTAATTGAAAAATTACCACCACCTGCCAATGTTAAGGCAATTAGAAGCTTTCTGGGGCATGCAGGATTCTATAGGAGGTTTATAAAGGATTTTTCAAAAATTGCAAAACCTCTAAGCAACCTGCTAGCTGCTGACACGCCATTTGTGTTTGACACAGAGTGCCTGCAAGCATTTGAAACTCTGAAAGCTAAACTGATCACAGCACCAGTTATCTCTGCACCAGACTGGACATTACCATTCGAATTAATGTGTGATGCTAGTGATCACGCCATTGGTGCAGTGCTGGGGCAGAGGCATGACAAGCTTCTTCATGTCATTTATTATGCTAGCCGTGTTTTGAATGATGCCCAGAAAAATTACACAACCACAGAAAAAGAATTGCTTGCAGTGGTTTATGCCATTGACAAGTTTAGATCATACTTAGTAGGATCAAAAGTGATTGTGTACACAGATCATGCTGCTCTTAAATATCTACTCACAAAGCAGGATTCAAAACCCAGACTCATAAGATGGGTGTTGCTTCTGCAAGAGTTTGATATAGAAATAAGAAACAGAAAAGGGACAGAGAACCAAGTGGCTGACCATTTGTCCCGGATAGAACCAGTGGAAGGGGCGTCCTCCCCCTCTATTGAGATCTCTGAAACCTTCCCGGATGAGCATTTGTTCGCCATTCAGGAATTACCATGGTTTGCAGACATTGCAAACTACAAAGCTGCAAGGTTCATTCCCAAGGAGTACAGCAGGCAACAAAAGAAAAAATTAATTACTGATGCAAAGTACTACTTGTGGGATGAACCCTATCTCTTTAAGAGATGTGCAGATGGCATAATCCGTAGGTGTGTGCCTAAGGAAGAAGCACAAAGGATCTTATGGCATTGCCATGGGTCATAATATGGAGGTCATTTCGGAAGTGAGCGAACAGCCACCAAGGTCCTCCAATGTGGTTTCTACTGGCCTACACTTTACAGAGATTCCCGAGAGTTTGTACGTAACTGTGACAGTTGCCAGAGAGCTGGTAATTTGCCTCTCAGTTATGCCATGCCTCAATAAGGAATCTTGGAGATTGAGCTATTTGACGTATGGGGTATTGATTTCATGGGGCCTTTCCCACTATCACACTCAAACACTTATATTCTGGTGGCAGTTGACTATGTATCAAAATGGGTTGAGGCCATTTCCACACCCACCAATGATACTAAAACAGTACTGAAATTCCTCCAGAAATATATATTCAGCAGATTTGGTGTCCCTAGGGTACTAATCAGTGATGGGGGCACTCACTTCTGCAACAAACAGCTTTACTCCGCCATGGTTCGGTATCGGATTCACCACAAGGTGGCAACTCCATATCATCCATAGACAAATGGGCAAGCTGAAGTCTCTAACAGAGAACTGAAAAGAATCCTGGAACGGACTGTAAGTACCCGTAGAAAGGATTGGGCACGAAGCATGGATGATGCTCTGTGGGCTTACAGAACAGCATTCAAGACTCCTATAGGAACCTCTCCATACCAACTTGTGTATGGTAAGGCTTGTCACTTGGCCGTGGAACTGGAACATAAGGCCTACTGGGCAACCAGATTCCTAAACTTTGATGCCAAATTAGCTGGAGAAAAAAGATTGCTCCAGCTGAATGAGCTTGAGGAATTCAGATTCACTGCTTTCAAAAATGCCAAGCTGTATAAAGAAAAATAAAAAAGGTGGCATGACAGAAGGCTGTCATCTAGAGTCTTTGAACCAGGACAAAAGGTTCTGCTATTTAACTCTAGGCTCAGGCTATTCCCCGGAAAATTGAAATCCCGGTGGAGGGGACCATATGTGATTACAAGTGTATCACCATATGGTTATGTGGAGCTTCAAGACATTGATTCTGATAAGAAGTTCATTGTTAATGGACAGATAATCAAGCATTATCTTGAAGGCAATGTTGAGCAAGAGTGCTCAAGGCTGAGGCTAGATTAAAAACTCAGCAAGGTCCAGCTAAAGACAATAAAGAAGCGGTTGCTGGGACGCAACCCAGCCATGGGGCATCACTTCCTCTAAGCATTTTGCCCTATTCTTGATTTTATTTGTTTATATAAAGTTCATTGATACTAAGGTAAAAAGTCAATTGTATAAGTTTACAGGGTTACAAAAGGATTCTGCACACAAAACAGAGAAAAAGAGCTCACTGGCAAGAAAACGCCAGTAAGAGTCTGTTTTGGGCGTTCAACGCCCAAAAGAAGCATCCACTGGGCGTTGAACGCCAGTAAGGATAGCCATCTGGGCGTTAAACGCCAGAAAGAAGCATCTTCTGGGCGTTTAACGCCAGATTTACAGCGTCCTGGGCATTCAGAAAAACGCCCAGTGACAAAGGAGTTCCTGGCGTTCAACGCCAGAAAGAAGCAACAGCTGGGCGTTGAACGCCTAGGAGAAGCAGCAGTTGGGCGTTGAACGCCCAAAACATGCAGCATTTGGGCGTTCAAACGCCAGGATGGTGGGGAGGAGGTAATTTTGTTTTTACTTCATATTTTTCATTTTAATTTTAATTTTCATCTTTCAATTCATGATTTCTTGCATAAACATGTTACAAACCCTGATTTTTAAAATCCCTAATTTCTAAAAACCCTACTTTAAAAATATCAAATGTATCTTAATCCATAAGCACAAATCCTTTTTTCAATCCAATTCAACTCTTTTTCAAAATTTTCAAAACAAATCTATCTCTTTTCATTCAAAAATCTTTTCAACTAATCAATATCTTTTTCAAATCTCCATATTATCTTTTTCAAAAATCCAAATTTATCTTTTTCAAATATCCTTCATATCTTCTCAATTTTAAATTATATCTTTTCTTATCATACTTATTTCTTTTTAAATCATATCTTCTATCTTATCTTTCTCCTTATTTTCGAGAACCCACCCCCCTTCCCTTTTCAAAAGACATTCGGCCTCCCTCCTCTCATCCACCATTCAACACTAGCTCTCCTTCTATTCCCTCTCCTTTCGTTTCTTTTGCTTGAGGACAAGTAAAGCTCTAAGTTTGATGTGTTTATCCATGATCACTAAACCATACCCACTAAGATCATGGCTCCCAAAGGAAAACAACCCACTCCAAGAGGCAAGAAAGAGAGTATTCCAAAACCACTTTGGAATCAAGGGAGGTTCTTAACCAAAGAACATTCAGACCATTACTACAAAATAATGGGTCTAAGATCAGTGATCCCGGAAGTCAAGTTCGATCTGAAAGAAGATGAATATCCGGAGATCCAAGAGCAGATTCGAAACAGGAACTGGGAAGTCCTAGCTAATCCTGAAACGAAAGTGGGAAGGAATATGGTTCAGGAATTCTATGCTAATCTGTGGCAAACAGACAGGCAGAGAATATCTGGAACTGCCCTCTATGACTATCGAACTTTGGTCAGAGGAAAGATTGTTCACATCCACCCTGACAAAATCAAGGAGATCTTTAAGCTACCTCAGCTGAAAGATGACCCAGACTCCTTCAATAGGAGAATGATGAGAATAAACAAGGGCCTGGATAAGATTCTAGAGGATATATGCATCCCTGGAGCCAGGTGGACCACCAGCAGCAAGGGTGTCCCAAATCAACTCAAGAGAGAAGATCTCAAACCAGTCGCCAGAGGATGGCTGGACTTCATTGGGCATTCTATATTGTCCACAAGCTACCGTTCTGAAGTCACTGTTAAAAGAGCAGAAATGATCCATTGCATTATGTTAGGAAAAGAAGTAGAAGTTCATCAACTGATTCTATCTGAATTTTACATACTTGCTAACAAGAACTCCAAGGATGCCAGGTTGGCTTATCCAAGCTTAATCTCTATGCTCTGCAAAGATGCTGGAGTAAAGATGGGTATAACAGAGTATATCTCAGTGGAGCAACCAATCATTAAAATCACAATGGAAAAACAACAAATGCAGGATGACCACACCAAGAGGAAGGCGCAAGAATTCCTCCCAGAAGTCCCTCAATTTGAATATTGGGAATAACTTGAAGCATCTGTTACCAAGTTGCAAGAATCTATGGACCAAATAAAGGAAGAACAGCAAAATCAAAACAGTATGCTCTGCAAACTGCTCAGGGAACAAGAAGAGCAAGGGTGTGACTTAAAGGAACTGAAGCGTCAGAAGTTATCTCTTGAAGGACCAAGCACCCCACAGAGTAGAGGAACATCCACTTCCCAACCTCAAGGTTGTTGAGTTCTAATCTTAGCCTTAACCCTGTGATAATTGCTCTTATTTGTGCTTTACCTTAGAAGTTACGTATAAGTAGTAGTAATTAGTATCTATATTTTGATTTTATCTCCAATTAGGCTATAATTTATTTTTCTCATCATCATTAAACATGAATAAAATAGAAGATTTTCTTTAGGATAAGGAGGCAATATTTCTCGAGTTTTTAATACAAGAAATTCTGATTAATTACATGTGGTGGCAATGCTTTCTGCCTTCTGAATGAATGCTTGAACAGTGCATATGTCTTTGGAATTTGATGTTCTTGAATGTTAAATATGTTGGTTCTTGAAAGAATGATAAACATGAGACATGTTATTGGTAATCTGAAAAATCATAAAAATGATTCTTGAAGCAAGAAAAAGCAGTGAATACAAAGCTTGCAAAAAAAAAAAAAAAGCAAGCAGAAAAAGCCAATAACCCTTAAAACCAAAAGGCAAGGGTAATAAAAAGGATCCAAGGCTTTGAGCATCAGTGGATAGGAGGGCCTAAGGGAATCAAAACCTGGTCTAAGCGGCTAAACCAAGCTGTCCCTAACCATGTGCTTGTGGCGTGAAGGTGTCAAGTGAAAACTTGAGACTGAGCAGTTAAAGTCAAGGTCCAAAGCAAAAAGAAGAGTGTGCTTAAGAACCCTGGACACCTCTAATTGGGGACTTTAACAAAGCTGAGTCACAATCTGAAAAGGTTCACCCAATTATGTGTCTGTGGCATTTATGTATCCGGTGGTAATACTGGAAAACAAAGTGTTTAGGGCCACGGCCAAGACTCATACAAGTAGCTGTGTTCAAGAATCAACATACTGAACTAGGAGAATTAAATAACATTATCTAAATTCTAAGTTCCTATAGATGCCAATCATTCTGAGCTTCAATGGATAAAGTGAGATGCCAAAACTATTCGGAAGCAAAAAGCTACTAGCCCCGCTCATTTAATTAGAATCTGAGCTTCACTCAAAAACTCTGAGATATTATTGTTTCTTGACTCATTTGTATTCTATTTTATTTTTCTAGTTGCTTGGGGACAAGCAACAGTTCAAGTTTGGTGTTGTGATGAGCGGATATTTTATACGCTTTTTGGGGTTAATTTCATATAGTTTTTAGTATGTTTTAGTTAGTTTTTAGTTTATTTTCATTAGTTTCTAGGCAAAATTCATATTTCTGGACTTTACTATGAGTTTGTGTGTCTTTCTGTAATTTCAAGTATTTTCTGGCTGAAATTGAGGGAGCTGAGCAAAAATCTGATTCAGGCTGAAAAAGTACTGCTGATGCTGTTGGATCCTGACCTCTCTGCACTCGGAATGAAACTTCTGGAGCTACAAGAGTCCAATTGACGCGCTTCCAATTGCGTTGGCAATTAAACATCCAGGGCTTTCCAGCAATATATAATAGTCCATACTTTGCTCAAGGATAGATGATGTAAGATGGCATTCAACGCCAGTTCCATGTTGCAGTCTGGCGTCCAGCGCCAGAAACACGTTATAAGTTGGAGTTCAATGCCAGAAACAGGTTACAGCCTGGCGTTGAACGCCCAAAACAGCCCAGGCACGTGAGAAGCTTTAGTCTCAGCCCCAGCACACACCAAGTGGGCCCCAGAAGTGGATTTCTGCACTATCTATCATAGTTTACTCATTTTCTGCAAACCTAGGTTACTAGTTTAGTATTTAAACAACTTTTAGAGTTTAATCTCATGACATTTTTAGATCTGAACTTTGTACCTTTTGATGGCATGAGTCTCTAAACTCCATTGTTGGGGGTGAGGAGCACTGCTGTGTCTCGATGAATTAATGCAAGTATTTCTGTTTTCCATTTAAACATGCGCGTTCCTATCTAAGATATCCATTCACGCTTAATTATGGAGAAGGTGATGATTCATGACACTCATCACCTTCCTCAATCCATGAACGTGTGTCTGACAATCACCTCCGTTCTACATCAGATTGAATGAGTATCTCTTAGATTCCTTAATCAGAATCTCATGGTATAAGCAAGATTGATGGCGGCATTCATGAGAATCCGGAAAGTCTAAACCTTGTCTGTGGTATTCCGAGTAGGATTCTGGGATTGGATGGCTGTGACGAACTTCAAACTCGCGAGTGTTGGGCGTAGTGACAGACGCAAAAGGATAGTAAATCCTATTCCGGTACAATTGAGAACCTGCAGATGATTAGCCGTGCAGTGACAGCGCACCTGGACCCTTTTCACTGAAAGGAAGAATGGTAGCCATTGACAACGGTGATCCACTAACACACAGCTTGCCATAGGAGGACGTGCGTGTGTGAACAATAAGACAGAGGAAAGCAGAATTTCAGAAGACAAAGCATCTCCAAAACTCCAACATATTCTCCATTACTGCATACAAGTATAATTTGTGTTCTGCCCTTTTTACTTTTTACAATTCAAACTAAAAATTATTATTGATATTATATCCTGACTAAGAGTTACGAGATAACCATAGCTTGCTTCAAGCCAACAATCTCCGTGGGATCGACCCTTACTCACGTAAGGTATTACTTGGATGACCCAGTGCACTTGCTGGTTAGTTGTGCGAAGTTGTAAGAGAGTAATGTGAACATTGACATCACAATTTTGTGCACCAGTGACCAAACTTTATCTCTTCCCATGAGCACTTAAATCAAGGAATTAGGCAATTGTTCATGCTTAGAGAGATTGGTGAGCCAAGGAATTGGGATCCAATCACTTAAGATTGTCAAGGAGATCAATGAATGCATTGATTGCGGAAGAGATGAAAATGAATTTGATCCGGAGAATTATACATCTCCTGACCCCAATGATTCCCCCCTATGATCTTACCCATTCTATTTACTTAGTGCTCTTTAATTTCGTGCTTAATCACCATTCCCATTTACTTTCCAGCAATTTTAGATTCTGTCGTTTAGTTTCCTGCAATTTAATTTCTGCCATTTAATCTCTTGCAATTTAAGTTTCTCGCCAATTTTATTCTCTGCAATTCCCAATTCAATTCCGATTTCGCTCAACTAACATAATTCTCCAATTAACATTGCTCGATCTACCAATCCCTGTGGGATTCGACCTCACTCTACAGTGAGTTTTTACTTGACGATAATTTGGTGCACTTGCCGGTAGGAAATTTGTGAGAGACAAATTCCCGTGAATCAAGTTTATGGCGCCGTTGCCGGGGATTGGTTTTGTATTGACAATAATTAAATTGGAGGATAACTAGATTGAGCAATTTTTCTTTTCTTTTGTTAATAATTTTTGTTTTAGTTTGTTACTGCTATTTTCTACACTTTGAGTTATTTTTCTTTGTTCATTTACTTTTTAGCACACTAACCACTAGCTGTTTGTGATATTGCCTCACTATGAAAATTTCAATGTCTTTTGGTGATTATTGTTTGAAACAGAGCCGTTTGCAAGAAAGAAAGGAGCATCCAATGTCTTTTGGTGACTATTGTTTGAGACAGGGCATCTTGCAAGAAAGAAGGAAGCATCCTTCATATTCTGGTCAATCAAAATTCAAGAGAAACTTCTCACCACCATAGAATGATTCATGTTATTATGCTCATGGTGGGTGGGAGCATCAAGAAGCTGAAATAGGGTACTTTCCAGAGCCACAAAATGGTCCATATTTTGGTGAAATTGATTACTACTCAAGTTGTGGCTGGGAAGATAAAAATAAAAGCAATTTCACTCATTCATACCCCATTCATCAACAGCCATCACCTCCTAATTATCCAACCTCACCTCCTAGTTTTACATGTCCAAATTCTTCATTATTTGAGTATGCCTCAGCATAACATTCCTTCCCAGACCCATACAATTCATTCCACCACTCACAAAATTCATTCCACTACACACAAAATTCCTTTCACGGTTCACAAAACTCATTTCATTACCCACAAGAGCCATACCACTTTCAGAACACACAACCACAAAACAACCAACTCCATTCACAAGCCAATCAGCCTCAACACCCCACTTCTAACCAACTATCACCACATGATGATGACAGAATGTACAAAATGGAAGCTATGCTTGCAAACCTTTGCAAAGAGTTTGATGACATGAAAAAATTCTGGGAACAAGTAAGATCCAATTTGCAAAATCAAGATGCTGCTACTCAGAAACTTAAAGCACAAATTGAATACTTATCCAAGCAAGCTCCCGGCCACAGTTCCGGTAATGCCACCAAGACAAGTACAAGGGAAGAATCAGAAGAACAAGAAAAAAAGGCATTCATACCAAGTGGGATTCCTATGAAGAAGGAGGAGGTTATGAGAATATACAAGCCCAAAGCTCCATACCCACAGAGGTTACTAGGAGTGACATAGCAACATGCAAACTCACTCCTAAAAGACTCAATGCAACATCATATAGAATAAAGGGAGGAAGTCAATCAAGGGAGTTCACACTCCAATGAAATAGAGAGTTGTAGAGTGGGTGAATCCATTAAGCAACCAATTCAAGAAGGTCTTGATGAAGAGGATGCTCCAACTATCCAACAATATCCAAGCTCTGAGATCAAAGATGTGAAGGCAGTAGAAACAAGCACCATAAAGAGGATTATGACCGAGCTACCATTGACCATATCAAGAAAGAAGAGAAGGTCAAAGAACAATCCAACTGTTGACCCAACAAGCAAGTTCACTCAAGCCAATTACAAAAGAAAGCTTGCTGGGAAGAAGTACTCAAAGCAATGGGCATTAACTGGTCCCTCCCTCTACTTGAGGTCATTCCTCTTAACAAACTGGAAGAAGAGGAAGAAATTCATGACCAAAATGTCAAGCTAATGACATTAAAAGAGCGCTTGTTGGGAGGCAACCCAACCAAAGGTAGTTTTCTTTTCCTAGTTAATTCAATAAAAGAGTTAAGTAGATTCTCCGTATTGCAAGGAGCTAAGTTTGGTGTTTCACACCAAAACAATTCAAAGGGTGAATTTAAGATTCTAAGTTTGGTGTTCCACCAAAAATTTCATTAAAAGCACATTTCAAACCTTGGTATTAATAGTAACTAGCTCCAACCAATCAGGGAAACTACTTAACAATAGTTTAATTTCTAGTTCATAGTTTGTTTTTCTAGTTCATAGTTGTTTTATTAATAAAAGCACATGAGGTTCTCTACATGTATTCAATCTGCTACATTAGGTGATTGATGAGCGGATAATTTATACGCTTTTTGGCATTGTTTTTAGTATGTTTTTAGTATATTTTAGTTAGTTTTTATTATGTTTTTATTAGTTTTTAAATAAAAATAACTTTTCTGAACTTTACTATGATTTTGTGTGTTTTTCTGTGATTTTATGTATTTTCTGGCTGAAATTGAGGGACCTGAGCAAAAATCTGATTCAGAGGCTGAAAAAGGACTGCAGATGCTGTTGGATTCTGACCTCCCTGCACTCGAAGTGGATTTTCTGGAGCTACAAAATCCCAATTGGCGCGCTCTCAATTGAGTTGGAAAGTAGACATCCTGGGCTTTCCAGCGATATATAATAGTTTATACTTTGCCCGAGATTTGATAGCCGAAACTGGTGTTCCAAATCAGCATAGAAATTCTGGCGTCAAAACGCCAGAACTGGCATGAAAGCTGGAGTTAAACGCCCAAACTGGCACAAAAGTTGGCGTTTAACTCCAAGAAAGGTCTCTACATGTGAAAGCTTCAATGCTCAGCCTAAGCACACACCAAGTGGGCCCCAGAAGTGGAATTTTACACTAACTACTCTAGCTTACTCATTTTCTGTAACCCTAGGTCACTAGTTTTATTATAAAAACTACTTTTAGTGATTCATCTGGTACCTCATGACACTTTACACGTTTCATATTGTATTTCTGATGGCATGAGTCTCTAAACCCCATGGTTGGGGGTGAGGAGCTCTGCTGTGTTTTGATGAATTAATACAATTACTGCTGTTTTCCATTCTATCATGCTTGTCTCTTCTCTAAGATATACACATGTTCTTCAACTTGATGAATGTGATGATCCATGACACTCATCATCATTCTCACCTATGAATGCGTGCCTGACAACCACCTCCGTTCTACCTTAGACTGAGTGCATATCTCTTAGCCTCCTAATTCAGATCAGAGTCTTCGTGGTATAAGCTAGAATTATTGGCAGCCATTCTTGAGATCCGAAAAGTCTAAACCTTGTCTGTGGTATTCCGAGTAGGATCTGGGAAGGGATGACTGTGACGAGCTTCAAACTCACAAGTGCTGGGCGTAGTGACAGACACAAAAGGATCAATGGATCCTATTCCAGCATGAGTGAGAACTGACAGATGATTAGCCGTGCGGTGACAGCACATTTGGACCATTTTCACTGAGAGGACGGATAGTAACCATTGACAACGGTGATCCACCAACATACAGCTTGCCATGGAGGGAGCCTTACATGCATGAAGAAGAAGACAGTAGGAAAGCAGAGATTCAAAAGATAGAGCATCTCCAAAACCTCAACCTGTTCTCCATTACTACAAAACAAGTATTTATTTCATGTTCTTTTACTTTTTACAATTAAATCTAAAAATTATTGATATCCTGACTAAGAGTTACAAGATAACCATAGCTTGCTTCAAGCCGACAATCTCCGTGGGATCGACCCTTACTCACGTAAGGTATTACTTGGATGACCAAGTGCACTTGCTGGTTAGTTGTGCGGAGTTGCAAAAGTGTGATTGTAATTTCGTGCACCAAGTTTTTGGCGCCGTTACCGGGAATTGTTCGAGTTTAGACAACTGACGGTCTATCTTGTTGCTTAGATTATGAATAATTTATTTTGGTTTAGAGTCTTTTATTTGAGTTTAGTTTCATATTTTAAGTTTGGTGTCAATTGCATGCTTTTATTTATCTTGATGTTCAAAGTGTTCTTGGTGTTCATCTTGACATTCAAAGTTTTCTTGTTTGTTCTCTTTGTTTTGATCTAAAATTTCTAAGTTTAGTGTCATTTTGTTGTTTTTCTCTTTCCTCATTAAAATTCAAAAATTTTAAAAATATCTTTTTCTTATTTTACTCATAAATTTCGAAATTTTGCATTAAATTAGTCAAAGATTTTCAAAATCATATCTTTTTTTTTAGTCAAGTCAAAATTCTAATTTCAAAAATTGATCTTTTCAAAGCTTTTTCAAAAATCAAATCTTTTTAATTTCTTCAATCATATCTTTTCAATCATATCTTTTTTTTATTAAATTGCAATCATATCTTCTCAATCATATCTTTTTCAAAATAATTTTCAATCATATCTTCTTGATTGCTAATTTCAAAATCTTTTTCAAAAAAATCACCTAACTACTTTTCTCTTTCATATTTTGAAATTAACTAAGCATTCTTTTTCCAAAATCTTTTTAATTAATTAATTAATTTAGTTTTCAATTTGCTTTTATTCCATTTTCTTCTAATTTTCAAAAATCATATCCAGAATTTTTCAAATCTTTTTAATTAATTAGCCATTTTAGCATTCGAATTATTTATTTATCTTTTTACTTTTTTCTTAATTTTTAAAACTTTTATTTTATTTTTCATTTATTTTATTTTATTTTATTCGGTTACTTTTAATTAAATAAAATAAAAATTTTTAAAAATATAATTTATTTGCAATTCATATCAATTCCCTTTTCTCCATCATGGACATAAGTGGAAAATGAACAGTCCAGAAGGACTCTGGGGTCATATGCTAACCCCATTACAGCTGCATATGGGAGTAGCATCTGTATACCTCCCATCAAAGCAAGCAGTTTTCAGCTAAATTCTCAGCTCGTTATCATGGTGCAGCGAAATTGCCAGTATTCTGGTCTTCCACAGCAAGAACCTACTGAGTTTCTGGCACAGTTCTTACAAATTGTTGACACAGTACGTGATAAAGAAGTGGATCAGGATGTCTACAGATTATTACTGTTTACATTTGCTATAAAAGATCAAGCTAAAAGGTGGTTAAAGCAAGCATTAAAACATGGAGACAGTTATCAGACAAATTCCTGAATCAATTTTACCCTCAAAAGAGGATGACACAGCTGAGGCTGGACATCCAAGGCTTTAAACAAGAGGATCATGAATCCCTTTATAATGCTTGGGAGAGGTACAAAGGGATGCTAAGGAAATGCCCCTCTAAAATGTTTTCAAAGTGGGTACAGTTAGACATCTTCTACTATGGGCTTACAGAAAGAGCTCAAATGTCTCTAGACTACTCAGCTGGTGGATCTATACACATGAGAAAGACAATTGAAGAGGCTCAAGAACTCATAGATACGGTTACTAGAAATCAACATCTGTACTCAAGCAGTGAGTCTTCCATAAAAGAAGAGGCTAGGGTAGCAACTACTGATCCTAATCCTCAAGAACAGATTATTGAGCTTAATCAGCAATTACTCCTTATGACAAAATAATTAGCAGAATTTAAAGAGATGCTCCAAGACACTAAAAATGCTAACAAGAATATATAAGCACAATTGAATCAGACAAGACAGCAGCTATCCAAACAGATAACAGAAGAATGCCAAGCTGTCCAATTAAGAAGCGGGAAAACATTGAATAAATCAGCTCAAGGTAGCAGAAAGCCAAGAAAAGAACAACTGACAGAGGATGACCAAACCACTGCCCAAAATCCCTCTGAGGACAGCAAGAGCCCAGAGAGGAATAATTCTGGCGTTCAAACGCCAGAAAAGAGTGAAAGATTGGCGTCAAACGCCCAGTGGATGCCCACTTCTAGTGTTCAAATGCCAGAAAAGGGAGAAAAGTTGGTGTTGAACGCCCATTCCTTGCCCAGTTCTGGCGTTCAAATGCCAAAAGAGGGTGGGAAGCTGGCGTTAAATGCCCATCCAGCACCCAATCCTGGTGTTCAAATGCCAATGAGGGATCAGACACCTGCAAGTGCTGATAGTAACCCCTCTAAGAAGGCTTCTCCAACCACCTTTGTAGGGAATAAACCTGCACCAACTAAGGTTGAAGAATATAAAGCCAAGATGCCTTATCCTTAGAAACTCTGCCAAGCAGAGTAGGATAAACAATTTGCCCGCTTTGCAGACTATCTCAGGACTCTTGAGATAAAGATCCCATTTGCAGAGGCACTTGAGCAAATACCCTCTTATGCTAAGTTCATGAAAGAGATCTTAAGTGATAAGAAGGATTGGAGAGAAACTAAAAAGGTTTTTCTCACTGAAGAATGCAGTGCAGTCATTCTGAAAAGCTTACCAGAGAAGCTTAAAGATCCAGGAAGCTTTATGATACCATGCACATTAGAGGGTGCCTGTACCAAGACAGCTCTATGTGACCTTGGAACAAGTATCAACCTAATACCTGCATCCACCATCAGAAAGCTTGGCTTGAGTGAAGAGGTCAAACCAACCCGGACATGTCTTCAATTTGCTGATGGCTCCATTAAATACCCATCAGGCATAATTGAGGACATGATTGTCATGGTTGGGCCATTTGCCTTTCCCACTGACTTTGTAGTGTTGGATATAGAGGAGCACAAGAGTGCAACTCTCATTCTAGGAAGACCCTTCCTAGCAACTGGCCGAACCCTCATTGATGTACAAAAAGGGAAAGTGACCCTGAGAGTCAATGAGGATGAGTTCAAGTTAAATGCTATCAAAGCTATGCAGCATCCAGACACATCAAATGACTGCATGAGCATTGATATTATTGACTCTTTGGTGGAAGAGATTAATATGACTGAAAATCTCGAATTAGAGCTAGAGGACATCATTAAAGATGTTCAGCCTGATCTGGAGGAATCAGAGGAAATAAAAGAACCTCTGAAAATTCCTCAGGAAGAGGATAAGCCTCCTAAACCCGAGCTCAAACCACTACCACCATCCCTGAAATATGCATTTCTGGGAGAAGGTGACACTTTTCCAGTGATCATAAGCTCTGCTTTAAATCCACAGGAAGAGAAAGCACTAATTCAAGTGCTAAGGACACACAAGACAGCTCTTGGGTGGTTCATAAGTGATCTTAAAGGTATTAGCCCCGCAAGATGCATGCACAAGATCCTATAGGAGGATGATGCTAAGCCAGTGGTTCAACCACAGAGGCGGCTAAATCCAGCCATGAAGGAGGTGGTGCAGAAAGAGGTCACTAAGTTACTAGAGGCTGGGATTATCTATCCTATTTCTGATAGCCCCTGGGTAAGCCCTGTCCAAGTTGTACCCAAAAAGGGAGGCATGACAGTGGTTCACAATGAAAAGAATGAACTGGTTCCCACAAGAACAGTTACAGGGTGGCGTATGTGTATTGACTACAGAAGGCTCAATACCGCCACTAGAAAGGATCATTTTCATTTACCATTCATAGACCAGATGCTAGAGAGATTAGCAGGTCATGACTATTACTACTTTTTGGATGGCTATTCAGGCTACAACCAAATTGCAGTAGATCCTCAGGATCAAGAGAAAACAGCATTCACATGTCCATCTGGAGTATTCGCATACAGAAGGATGCCTTTTGGTCTGTGCAATGCACCTGCAACCTTTCAGAGATGCATGCTCTCTATTTTCTCTAATATGGTGAAAAAATTTCTGAAAGTCTTCATGGATGATTTCTCAGTATTTGGAGACTCATTCAGCTCCTGTCATGACCATTTAGCACTTGTTCTGAAAGGATGCCAAGAGACCAACCTAGTTTTAAACTGGGAAAAATGTCACTTTATGGTGACTGAAGGAATTGTCCTTGGGCATAAAATTTCAAACAAGAGAATAGAGGTGGATCAAGCCAAGGTAGAGGTAATTGAAAAATTACCACCACCTGCCAATGTAAAGGCAATCAGAAGCTTTCTGGGACATGCAGGATTCTACAGGAGGTTTATAAAGGATTTTTCAAAAATTGCAAAACTTCTGAGCAATCTGCTAGCTGCTAACACACCATTTATGTTTGACACAGAGTGTCTACAGGCGTTTGAAACCCTGAAAGCTAAGCTGGTCACAGCACCAATCATCTCTGCACCAGACTGGACATTACCATTCGAACTAATGTGTGATGCCAATGACCATGCCATTGGTTCAGTGTTGGGACAGAGGCATAACAAGCTTCTGTACATCATTTACTATGCTAGCCGTGTTTTAAATGATGCACAGAAGAATTACACAACCACAGAAAAAGAGTTACTTGCAGTGGTTTATGCCATTGACAAGTTTAGATCCTATTTAGTAGGTTCAAAAGTGATTGTGTATACTGACCATGCTGCTCTTAAATACCTACTCACAAAGCAGGATTCAAAACCCAGGCTCATAAGATGGGTGTTGGTTCTGCAAGAGTTTGATATAGAAATAAGAGACAGAAAAGGGACAGAGAACCAGGTAGCTGATCACCTATTCCAGATAGAACCAGTAGTAGGGGCGTCCCTCCCTCCTACTGAGATCTCTGAAACCTTTCCGGATGAGCAACTCTTCGCCATTCAGGAAGCACCATGGTTTGCAGACATTGCGAATTATAAAACTGTGAGGTTCATACCCAAAGAGTACAGCAGGGTGCAGATGAAAAAACAAATTTCAGATGCAAAGTACTACTTATGGGATGAACCATCTCTTTAAAGATGTGCAGACGGAATGATCCGCAGATGTGTACCCAGAGAAGAGGCACAGAAGATCCTATGGCACTGCCATGGATCACAGTATGGAGGACATTTCGAAGGTGAGTGAACAGCCACTAAGGTCCTCCAATGTGGCTTCTAATGGCCTACTCTCTATAGAGATGTCCGAGAGTTTGTGCGTAACTGTGACAGTTGCCAAAGAGCTGGCAACTTGCCTCATGGTTATGCCATGCCTCAACAAGAGATCTTAGAGATTGAGTTGTTTGATGTATGGGTTATTGACTTCATGGGTCCCTTCCCACCATCATACTCAAACACTTACATTCTGGTGGCAGTAGACTATGTATCTAAATGGGTAGAAGCAATTGCCACACCCAGTAATGATACTAAGACCGTACTGAAATTCCTCCAGAAACATATTTTTAGCAGATTTGGCATCCCCAGAGTACTAATTAGTGATGGGGCACTCATTTCTGCAATAAACAGCTTTACTCTGCTATGGTCCGATATGGAATTAGCCACAAACTAGCAACTCCATATCATCCACAGAAAAATGGGCTGGCTGAAGTCTCTAATAGAGAACTAAAAAGAATCCTGGAATAGACTGTAATTGCCCGTAGAAAGGATTGGGCAAAAAGCTTGGATGATGCTCTGTGGGCATACAGAACAGCATTCAAGACTCCTATAGGAACCTCTCCATACCAGCTTGTGTATGGCAAGGCCTGTCATCTGCCCGTGGAACTGGAACATAAGGCCTATTGGGCAACCAGATTCCTAAACCTGGATGCCAAGTTAGCTGGAGAGAAAAGATTACTCTAGCTGAATGAGCTAGAGGAACTCAGACTCAATGCTTTTGAAAATGCTAAAATTTATAAGGAGAAAGCAAAAAAGTGGCATGACAAGAAACTGTCATCTAGAGTCTTTGAACCAGGACAGAAGGTTCTGCTATTTAACTCTAGGCTCAATCGTTATTCCTTCCTTCAACAAAAGCAGAATGGATACAAACCACCAAAGAACGAAAGTAAGTACCACCACTCCTACTCCAATTAGTAAAGCTAGCGCCTCGAACTAATCACATGCTAACTCCGGCCCATCTTTAATGTTAAAGGACCAAGACCTTACGACAACAGATGCGGATGAACTAGCTTAGCTGCAATCCTTCCCGCTCTAGTTCGACTAGCTTTGACCTTGAACGTGGAAATCTCAGTTGACTGGATATAGTGATTCAGATGGGTCTGCTGATAGGGATGAAAGAAAACCCACCCCCTAACTCCTGGGAAATTGAAATCCCGGTGGAGGGGACCATATGTGATTACAAGTGTATCACCATATGGATATGTTGAGCTTCAGGATATTGACTCTGATAAAAAGTTCATTGTTAACGGAAAGAGAATCAAACATTATCTTGAAAGCAATTTTGAGCAAGAATGCTCAAAACTGAGGCTTGAATAAAGCTCAGTCAAGGTCCAGCTAAAGACAATAAAGAAGCGCTTGTTAGGAGGCAACCCAGCCATTAGCAGGTTATTTGTTTTACTTAATACTTAGAGAAGTTTAATATAAATTCTCTTCAAGATTAATCATCAAAATTGAAGGAATTCACAGAGTTATAGAAGGATTCAGCGCAAAAAGCAGAGAAAAGGAGCTCACTGGCAAGAAAACGCCAGTAAGGAGCATTTTGGGCGTTAAATGCCAGAATGGGCACCATTCTGGGTGTTTAACGCCAGTAAAGGTACCATTTTAGGCGTTAAACGCCAGAATGGGTACCATTCTGGGCGTTTAATGCCAGAATTGCAGCATCCTGGGCGTTCAGAAAAATGCCCAGTAACAAAGGATTTCTGGCGTTTAACGCCAGCCAGGGTACCTGGCTGGGCGTTAAACGCCCACAATGACCAGCTTATGGGCGTTAAACGCCATAATGGATACCATTCTGGGCGTTTAACGCCAGAAAGACAGGGAGAGAGGATTTTGTTTTCCACTTCAAAATTTTTCAAATTTTCATGTTTTAACTCATAATTTTCTGCATAAACATGTTTCAAACTTTCATCATTCACCCTCAATTTTCAAAAATTCAAAAATTTTCTAAATCTCTTTTCAAATTACCTTCAAATCCTTCCTAAATCTTCTTCAAAAAAACTCAAGTATCTTTTCAATTTCTTTCCAAATATTTTCAAACTCATCATATCATCTCTTATTTCTTAGATGCATAAATAAAAATTTTCAGATTTAACCTCTTTATATCTTTTTCAATTAAAAATCTCATCTTTTTCATATCATGGTTCTATTTTCTTCCACCAATCATATCTTTATGTCATATCTCTTTCAAAATTTTTGAAATCCCTCCCCTTCACTTATAAATACACATCCGGCCATCCCCTCCTCTCCACATCCGAATTTGCATCTCCTCCTCTCTCTCCCCTTTCCTTTCTTTTGCTTGAGGGCAAGCAAACCTCTAAGTTTGGTGTGTTTTTCGTGATCACTGAGCTAAGACTCATCAAGATCATGGCTCCTAAGGGAAAATAAACCAATTCAAGAGGCAAGAAAGAGAATACTCCAAAGAGTCTTTGGAATCAAGAGAGGTTCTTCACCAAAGAACATGCAGACCATTACCATAAAATAATGGGTCTAAGATCAGTGATCCCGGAAGTTAAATTCGATCTGAAAGAAAATGAATATCCGGAGATCCAAGAGCGAATTCGAAACAGAGGATGGAAAATTCTAGCTAATCCCGAAACAAGGGTTGGAAGAAACATGGTTCAGGAATTCTATTCAAACCTGTGGCTGACAGATAAGCAAAGAATAACTGGAACCGCCTTCCATACCTAACGAACCATGGTCAGAGAGAGGATTATTTACTTCCATCTGGACAAAATAAGAGAGGTCTTCAAACTGTCTCAACTACAAGATAATCCAGAATCCTTTAATAGGAGAATGGTGAGAGAAGATAAGGGGTTGGACTAAGTTCTAGAGGGCATATGCTTCCCTGGAACTAAGTGGATAACCAATTCAAAAGGTGTCCCAAACCAACTCAAGAGAGGAGATCTCAAACCAGTTGTAAGAGGCTGGTTGGACTTCATTGGGCGTTCCATACTGCCCACTAGCAACCGCTCTGAGGTCACTGTCAAAAGAGCAATGATGATTCATTGTATTATGCTGGGAAACGAAGTGGAGATTCATCATCTGATTTCTTGTGAGATTTACACAATTGTAAACAAGAGCTCCACTGAAGCCAAACTGGCATACCCAAGCTTAATTTCTCTGCTATGTAAAGATGCTGGGGTGAGGATGGGAGTAGATGAATTCATTCCAATCGAACACCCAATCACCAAGAAGTCAATAGAAGGACAACAAGTGCAAGACAACTCCATCAAAAGGAGGGCGCAGGAGTTCCTCCCAGAAATCCCTGAAATTGACTACTGGACCCGCCTAGAAGCATCTGTCACTAAGCTGCAAGAAGCTGTGGATCAACTTAAGGAAGAACAGCAGAATCAAAACTGCATGCTCTGCAAGCTGCTTAAGGAACAGGAGAAGCAGGGGCGTGAGCTACAGGAGCTGAAGCGCTAGAAGCTCTTCCTTGGAGGATCAAACACCCGACAGATTGAAGGAGCATCCACTTCTCAAAATCAAGGTTGTTGAGTCCTAACTCTGTGATAACCTTTATTATTAGGAATCTATTTTAAGAGTCATTTATTTTTCTGTCTTCTATTATTATTGGTCTGCTCTTATATTTATTTTTGAGTCTTATTTTCATTCCATGATTAATAAAATTTAAAGTTTATGTCTTAAAGCTATGAATGTCCTATGAATCCATCACCTTTCTTAAATAAAAAAGTGTTTTTAATTGCAAAAGAAAAAGAAGTACATGAATTTCAAATTTTAAAACAAATTAATTATTTTGATGTGGTGGCAATACTTTTTGTTTTTCTGAATGAATGCTTGAACAGTGCATATTTTTGAATTTGTTGTCCATGAATGTTAAAATTGTTGGCTCTTGAAAGAATAATGGAAAAGGAGAAATGTTATTGATAATCTGAAAAATCATATAATTGATTCTTGAAGCAAGAAAAAGCAGTGAAAAGGTTGCAGAAAGAAATTATATATGCGAAAAAAAAGGGAAAAAAGAAAAAAAAAGAGAAAGAAAAGAAAAAGCAAGCAGAAAAAGCCAATAGCCCTTTAAACCAAAAGGCAAGGGTAAAATAAAAAGGATCCAAGGCTTTGAGCATCAGTGGATAGGAGGGCCTAAAGGAATGAAATCCTGGCCTAAGCGGCTAAACCAAGCTGTCCCTAACCATGTGCTTGTGGCGTGAAGGTGTCAAGTAAAAACTTGAGACTGAGCGGTTAAAGTCGTGGTCCAAAGAAAAAAGAGTGTGCTTAAGAGCTCTGGACACCGCTAATTGGGGACTTTAGCAAATCTGAGTCACAATCTGAAAAGGTTCACCCAGTTATGTGTCTGTGGGATTTTTGTATCCGGTGGTAATACTGGAAACCAAAATGCTTAGGGTCACGGCCAAGACACATAAAGTAACTGTGTTCAAGAATCAACATACTGTACTAGGAGAATCAATAACACTATCTGAATTCTGAGTTCCTATAGATGCCAATCATTCTGAACTTCAAAGGAAAAAGTGAGATGCCAAAACTGTTCAGAAGCAAAAAGCTAATAGCCCCACTCATCTAATTAAAACTGATCTTCATAGATATTTTTGGAATTCATATATTCTCATCTTTTTATCCTATTTGATTTTTAGTTGCTTGGGGACAAGCAACAATTTAAGTTTGGTGTTGTGATGAGCGGATAATTTATACACTTTTTGGCATTGTTTTTAGTATGTTTTTAGTATATTTTAGTTAGTTTTATTATGTTTTTATTAGTTTTTAAATAAAAATCACTTTTCTGGACTTTACTATGAGTTTGTGTATTTTTCTATGATTTCAAGTATTTTCTGGCTGAAATTGAGGGACCTGAGCAAAAATCTGATTCAGAGGCTAAAAAAGGACTGCAGATGCTGTTGGATTCTGACCTCTCTGCACTCAAAGTAGATTTTCTGGAGCTACAAAATCCCAATTGGCGCGCTCTCAATTGCGTTGGAAAGTAGACATCCTGGGCTTTTCAGCAATATATAATAGTTCATATTTTTCCCGAGATTTGATGGCCCAAACCGGCGTTCTAAATCAGTATAGAAATTCTGGCGTCAAAACGCCAGAACTGGCATGAAAGCTGGAGTTAAACGCCTAAACTGGCACAAAAGCTGGCGTTTAACTCCAAGAAAGGTCTCTACACGTGAAAGCTTCAATACTCAACCCAAGCACACACCAAGTGGGCCCCGGAAGTGGAATTTTACACTAACTACTCTAGCTTACTCATTTTTTGTAACCCTAGGTCACTAGTTTTATTATAAAAACTACTTTTAGTGATTCATCTGGTACCTCATGACACTTTACACGTTTCATATTGTATTTCTGATGGCATGAGTCTCTAAACCCATGGTTGGGGGTGAGGAGCACTGCTGTGTTTTGATGAATTAATGCAATTACTGCTATTTTCCATTCTATCATGCTTGTCTCTTCTCTAAGATATACACTTGTTCTTCAACTTGATGAATGTGATGATCTGTGACACTCATCATCATTCTCACCTATGAACGCGTGCCTGACAACCACCTCCGTTCTACCTTAGACTGAGTGCATATCTCTTAGCCTCCTGATTCAGATCAGAGTCTTCGTGGTATAAGCTAGAATTATTGGCAGCCATTCTTGAGATCCGGAAAGTCTAAACCTTGTCTGTGGTATTCCGAGTAGGATCTGGGAAGGGATGACTGTGACGAGCTTCAAATTCGCAAGTTCTGGGCGTAGTGACAGACGCAAAAGGATCAATAGATCCTATTCCAGCATGAGTGAGAACCGACAGATGATTAGCCGTGCAGTGACAGCACATTTGGACCATTTTCACTGAGAGGACGGATGGTAGCCATTGACAATGGTGATCCACCAACATACAGCTTGCCATGGAGGGAGCCTTGCGTGCATGAAGAAGAGGACAATAGGAAAGCAGAGATTTAGAAGATAGAGCATCTCCAAAACCTCAATTTGTTCTCCATTACTGCAAAACAAGTATTTATTTCATGTTCTTTTACTTTTTACAATTAAATCTGAGAATTATTGATATCCTGACTAAGAGTTACAAGATAACTATAGCTTGCTTCAAGCCGACAATCTCCGTGGGATCGACCCTTACTCACGTAAGGTATTACTTGGACGAACCAGTGCACTTGCTGGTTAGTTGTTCGGAGTTGCAAAAGTGTGATTGTAATTTCGTGCACCAGTGATAACCACTATTTTATGGATAATCTTGTGTTTAATTGAGTGGTTTTTATTAAGTCTTTACCCACTTATTCATATGATTTGCGTGATTTTATAATCCCTTCCTAGTATTGTTTTATGATTGAAAACTTGCTTCCTAGAGATCTTTAATTAGTATATTTTAATTCTCCTTTATACCATTTAATGTCGTGATCCGTGTGTTAAGTGCTTCAGGCTTTATAGGGCAGGAATGGCTTAGAGAATGGAGAGGAAGCTTGCAAAAATGGAAGGAACACAAGAAACTAAGGAGATGACCAGCGAACACCGACGCGCGCGCATGGCTCACGCGAGCGCGCGGAAATGAAGAAATTGCAGCGACGCGTGCGCGTGCCTGACGCGTACGCGTGGATTGGTGTCTGCACAAAATACGCGCACGCGTGGATGACGCGTACGCGTGACAAGGGAAAATGCCAAATGACACACACGTGTGACTGACGCGTACGCGTGACCTGCGCGATCTGCAAAATTAACAGAAAATGCTGGGGGCGATTTTGGGCCGCGTTTTGACCCAGTTTTTGGCCCAAAAACACAGAATAAAGCCAGGGAACAAGCAGAGACTCAACACACACAGAGACACATTCACATATTCTCATTAGGATAGTTTTTAGGTTTTTAGATCTGAATCTAGAGAGAGAATTACCCTTCCTCTAGTTTCTCTTTACATTCCTAGTTTATTGCTTTTGCTTTTGGATATTGAAGAGTCATCACCTCCGTTGAATATACTATTCTAGTTTGTTTCCTTACTTACTCTTTTATTTATTCCATATTCTTAATTCTTGTTTAAAGTGGTAGTTGGATTATTTTCATGGATTGTTAGTCAAAAGGATTAATTTTATCTTTAATTAATTTTCAAAGCTTTATTTTATTCAATTTATCATGTCTTCTTTTTATATTTCTACAAGCGTTATATTCATGTCAATGGAGTAGATTCCCTACTTGACATGGGGGTTGATTAAAAGAAGACACTTGATTTGGAAGGCTTAAGTGATGGTTAAATTGGAAGTTGTTGGCTAGTTCTGTATTTACTAACGCTAGACCTTTCTAAGGGAGAGGACTAAGATTTGCGAATAAGAGTTAGCTCAATCACTTGACTTTCCTTTATTTAGTAAGGATTAACTAAGTGAAAACAACAACCTATTTGATACTACACTTAAGAGATCCCAACAAGGATAGAACTTCCGATTAATCATTCCCCCAGTCTAGGCTTTTTATTTAGAATATTACAAATCTCCTTTAATTTTTACAACTTTAATTTACAATTATTTAATTGCTCATTATTCAACTCTCAAATTCTCTTGGAAACTCCTAATTAATAAATTAGCACCCTTTCTAGCAACTCGTTGGGAGACGACCTGGGACTCATACTCCCTTATTTTTATTCTAAACTTTTTGTGACAACCTTTCTAAATTGATGAGGCATATTTTTGCTGGTTAAGAGCTATACTCGCAATGTTGTTCTACTATATTATAATCTCTTAATTGGTCTAACTTCTGCCGCTCGTCATTAGGCAATGAACTAAGTTTGGCGTTCACACACCAACTTGAGTCCAGAAAATCACAAGCATACATGCATGCTAACCATCTTTCAAGTGCTTGGGGAACAAGCAACTTCCAATAACTTGGCAGGAATTCAATCAATCTCTTGGGAAAAATTATGCACCATCATCCAAGGAGACAAAGAAGGATACAAAAGCTATGGATGATGATGACAAGAAAGAAACAACAAGACACCAAGAGGTTGTATTGTACTTAACTGTCTCTGATTTGTAGTGCTTAAATTGGAAGTATGATTGTATCCTGTTTTCATAAACCTTTATACTTTGTTTGTCTTTGCTTATTGTTAATTTTGGGCTGTTAGTCTAAGTACCTGCCTCATTTTCACTCTGCTTGAATTGTATGCTGTGTCCTTAAGCTTAATAAATAAAGTTTATGAGAATTTGCTGTGAAAGACAAGAGTGAAATCCAATGTGCAGAATAAAGTTCTAGTGTTGTGGTGGTATTTGCTAGCTAAGTTAGTTCATCAATAAGGTAAAGGGCTAAGATATCTCTTGAATTATGAGCTTGAAGTGCATTATATGAGACTTATATGAATTAATAAATATCCTAAAAACAGAAAAAGAGAATGAAAAAGAAAGAAAAGAGCAAATAAAGTTGGGCACCAATAGCTTGAACCTTGAGGCGTGTGTCTGTGGTGTTTTTGTGCAAGGATCTGCTTGGATGAGTAGGTTCTTAGGAGTGCTTCATCACTTGACAACTTTGGTTAACTAACCCAGGATTGTCAACTGAAAGTCCACTATCAAGAGAAACCTTGTCACAAAATATTTAGCAACCCAAAGAGGTGCTGGACACCAAGGTCTAAGGAATGAAAATAACAAACCATGTGCCTGTGGTATGTATGTGCTGAGGAGAGACTTGGGTGATTAAGTCCTTATGGGTGTTTCAACACCTAGCACCTTGAACCAACTGGTTCGGGAGTGTTGGCTGAAAAACTATCATAAAGAATTGTCTCAGCACAGAACACTTAGCTACCAAAAGCAATAAGCTCTAAAGAAGGAAAGAAAACAAAAACAAAGAAGTTAAGGATCAAGAATAAGAGTCTCATAGAAAGGCAATAAAGTGAGAATTCAAGAGCATATGAGAGCCTAGAAACCAGCATGAACATGATCCTAAATTGCCATGCATGAAACTCCATGAACCAAGGATTTGAATTCTCTGAATAAGGACTTGTATCTTGATGAGCGGATAATTTATACGCTTTTTGGCATTGTTTTTACATAGTTTTCAGTATAATTTAATTAGTTTTTAGTATATTTTTATTAGTTTTTAATTAAAAATCACATTTTTGGACTTTACTATGAGTTTGTGTGTTTTTCTATGATTTCAGGTATTTTCTGGCTGAAATTGAGGGACCTGAGCAAAAATCAGATTCAGAGGTTGAAGAAGGACTGCAGATGCTGTTGGATTCTGACCTCCATGCACCCAAAGTGAATTTTCTGGAGCTACAGAACTCCAAATGGAGCGCTTCCAATTGCGTTGGAAAGTAGACATCCAGGGCTTTCCAGCAATATATAATAATTCATACTTTGAATAAGGATTGACGACGTAAACTGGCGTTCAACGCCAGTTCCATGTTGCATTTTGGAGTCAAACGCCAGAAACAGGTTGCAAAGTGGAGTTCAACGCCAGAAACAGGCTACAAACTAGCGTTCAACTCCAAGAGAAGCCTCTACACGTGTAAAGCTCAATGCTCAGCCCAAGCACACACCAAGTGGGCCCCGGAAGTGGATTTCTACATCATTTACTCAATTCTGTAAACCCTAGTAACTAGTTTAGTATAAATAGGACTTTTTACTATTGTATTAGACATCTTGGGACGTTTAGTTCTTAGATCATGGGGGCTGGCCATTTGGCCATGCCTGAACCTTTCACTTATATATTTTTCAACGGTAGAGTTTCTACACACCATAGATTAAGGTGTGGAGCTCTGCTGTTCCTCAAATATTAATGCAAAGCACTACTGTTTTTCTATTCAATTCAACTTATTCCATTTCTAAGATATTCATTCGCACTTCAATATGATGGATGTGATGATCGTGACAGTCATCATCATTCTCAATTTATGAACACGCGCCTGACAACCACTTCTGTTCTACCTTAGATTGAATGGATATCTCTTGGATATCTAATACATGGGACCGAGTCCGAGTTATTAGTGTCTTCGTGGTATAAGTTAGAACCCATGGATGGCCATTCCTGAGATCCGGAAAGTCTAAACCTTGTCTGTGGTATTCCGAGTAGGATCTGGGAAGGGATGGCTGTGACGAGCTTCAAACTCGCGAGTGCTGGGCGTAGTGACAGACGCAAAAGGATAGTAAATCCTATTCCAGTATGATCGAGAACCGACAGATGATTATCCATGCAGTGACAGTGCATTAGGCCATTTTCACAGGAGGATGGGATGTAGCCATTGACAACGGTGATGCCCTACATAAAGCTTACCATGGAAAGGAGTAGGATTGATTGGATGAAGACAGCAGGAAAGCAGATATCAGAGGAACGAAAGCATCTCTATACGCTTATATGAAATTCTCACCAATGAATTACACAAGTACCACTATCCAATTTTATATTTTATTTATTTTCATCCACTATAATTTCTTAATAAAATTTAATCCGCCTGACTGAGATTTATAAGGTGACCATAGCTTGCTTTAAGCCGACAATCTCCGTGGGATCGACCCTTACTCACGTAAGGTTTATTACTTGGACAATCCAGTGCACTGGCTGGTTAGTTGTACGAAGTTGTGAAACAGATATAAGATCATGAATGTGTGCATTGAGTTTTTAGCACCGTTACCAAGAATGGAATGATCACAATTTCGCACACCAAGTTTTTGGCGCCGTTGCCGGGGATTGTTCGAGTTTGGACAACTGACGGTTCATCTTGTTGCTCAGATTAGGTAACTTTATTTTAATTTTAACCTTTTTGTTTTTATTTCTTAATTCTCGAAAAATACAAAAAAAATTCTTCTTTTTCGTTTTTCCCAATTAATTTTCGAAAAATACAAAAAAATTTACAAATTCATAAAATCAAAAATATTTTTGTGATTCTTGTTTGAGTCTAGAGTCAATTTTTAAGTTTGGTGTCTTGCATGTGTTTATTTTTCTCAAGAATTTTCGAAAATTCACCATATGTTCTTCTTGATCTTCAAGTTGTTCCTGGCCAGTCTTCTTGTTTGATCTTCATATTTTCTTGTTTTGTGTCTTTTCTTGTTTTTCATATGCATTTTTAATTTGTTAGTTTCTAAAGTTTGAAAATTTCTAAGTTTGGTGTCTTGCATGTTTTTCTTTCATTAAAAATTTTCAAAAATAAGTCTTGATGTTCATCTTGATCTTCAAAGTGTTCTTGGTGTTCATCTTGACATTCATAGTGTTCTTGCATGCATTGTGTGTTTTGATTCATAATTTCTATGTTATGAGTCTTTTTCATGTTTTTCTCTTTCTTCATTAAAAATTCAAAAATCAAAAAATATCTTTTCCTTATTTTACTCAATTTTTGAAAATATGATTTGATTTAGTCAAAAAGTTTTTAAATTTAATTGTTTCTTATGAATCAATTCAAATTTTCAATTTATAAATCTTATCTTTTCAAAATCTTTTTCAAAAATCAAATTTTTTTCATTTTACCTTTATATTTTTGAAAACTTTTTAAATTTGATTTTCAAAATCTTTTTCTTATTTTATTTCTTAATTTTTAAAATCTTTACTAACATTTAATATGATTGATTGAAAAATTTCAAGTTGTCATTTGCTTATTAAGAAAGATTCAATCCTTAAACTCTAGAATCATATCTTTTTAGTTTCTTGTTGGTCAAGTAATCAATTTTAGTTTTCAAAATCAAACCTTTTTAATTTTCTTTTCAAATCTTTTTCAAATTAAAATTTCAATCATATCTTTTTCAAATTCAATTTCAAAATCTTTTCTAACTTCTTATCTTTTTAAAATTGATTTTCAAATCTTATCTTTTTGTTTCAATCATATCTTTTTAAATTTCAATCATATCTTTTTCAAAAACAAATTTCAAAACTTTTTCAATCAATCTTATCTTTTTGTTTCAATCATATCTTTTTCAAAACTACCTAACTAATCCTCTCTCTTATTTTCGAAAATTCCCTCTCTCCTTTTTCAAAATTCCTTTTTAATTAACTAATTGTTTTAAATTTTAATTTTTAATTTAATTTCAAACTTTAATTTTCGAAATTTAACTTTAAATTTTAATTTTTATTTTAATTAAATTTCGAAATTCTCTCTCTCATCTCCTTCTATTTATTTATTCATCTACTAACACTTCTCTCCCATCCAAAAATTCGAACACCACCTCCCTCTCTGTGTTCGAGTTTTTCCTCTTCTCTTCTTTACATTACATTCTTTTCTTCTTCTACTCACACATAGGAATCTCTATACTGTGACATAAAGGATTCCATATTTTCTTTGTTATTCCCTTCTTTGTCATATGAGCAGGAGCAAGGACAAGAACATTCTTGTTGAAGCAGATCCTGAACCTGAAAGGACTCTGAAAAGAAAACTAAGAGAAGTTAAAATACAATAATCTAGAGACAACCTTACAGGAATTTTCGAACAGGAAGAGGAGATGGCAGCCGAAAATAATAATAATGCAAGGAGGATACTTAGTGACTTTACTGCACCTAATTCCAATTTACATGGAAGAAGCATCTCCATTCCTGCCATTAGAGCAAATAGTTTTGAGCTAAAACCTTAATTAGTTTCTCTGATGCAGCAGAACTGCAAGTTTCATGGACTTCCATCTGAAGATCCTTTTCAGTTCTTAACTGAATTCTTGCAGATCTGTGATACTGTTAAGACCAATGGGGTTGATCCCGAGGTCAACAGGCTTATGCTTTTCCTGTTTGCTGTAAGAGACAGAGCTAGAGTATGGTTGGACTCTCAACCCAAAGACAGCCTGAACTCTTGGGATAAGCTGGTCACGGCTTTCTTAGCCAAGTTCTTTCCTCCTCAAAAGCTTAGTAAGCTTAGAGTTGATGTTCAAACCTTCAGACAGAAAGAAGGAGAATCCCTCTATGAAGCTTGGGAGAGATACAAGCAACTGACCAAAAAGTGTCCTTCTGATATGCTTTCAGAATGGACCATTCTGGATATATTCTATGATGGTCTATCTGAGTTATCAAAGATGTCACTGGACCATTCTGCAGGTGGATCCATTCACCTAAAGAAAATGCCTGCAGAAGCTCAAGAACTCATTGACATGGTTACTAACAACCAGTTCATGTACACTTCTGAGAGGAATCCTGTGAGTAATAGGATGCCTCAGAAGAAGGGAGTTCTTGAAATTGATACTCTGAATGTCATATTGGCTCAGAATAAAATATTGACTCAGCAAGTCAATATGATTTCTCAGAGTCTGAACGGAATGCAAGCTGCATCCAACAGTACTCAAGAGGCATCTTCTGAGGAAGAAGCTTATGATCCTGAGAACCCTGCAATAATAGAGGTGAATTACATTGGTGAACCCTATGGAAACACCTATAATCCCTCATGGAGAAATCACCCAAATCTATCATGGAAGGATCAACAAAAGCCTCAACAAGGCTTTAATAATGGTAGAGGAAACAAGTTTAGCAATAGCAAGCCTTTTCCATCATCCTCTCAGCAAAAGATAGAGAGTTCTGAGCAGACCCCATCTCGCTTGGCAAACATAGTCTCTGATCTATATAAGGCCACTCTAAGTTTCATGAATGAAATAAGGTCCTCCATTAGAAATTTAGAAGCACAAGTGGGCCAGCTGAGTAAAAGAATCATTGAAACACCTTCTAGTACTCTCCCAAGTAATACAGAAGAAAACCCAAAAGGAGAGTGCAAGACCATTGAATTGATCATTATGGCCGAACCTGCAAGGGAGGGAGAGGACGTGAATCCCAGTGAGGAAGACCTCCTGGGACGTCCAGAGATCAATAAGGAGTTTCCCTCTGAGGAACCAAAGGAATCTGAGGCTCATCTGGAGACCATAGAGATTCTATTGAACCTCCTTATGCCATTCATGAGCTCTGATGAGTATTCTTCTTCTGAAAAGAATGAAGATATTACTAAAGAGCAAGTTGCCAAGTACCTTGGTGCTATCATGAAACTGAATGCCAAATTATTTGGTAATAAGACTTGGGAAGATGAACCTCCCTTGCTCACCAATGAACTGAGTGATCTGGATCAACTGAGATTGCCTCAGAAGAAACAGGATCCTGGAAAGTTCTTAATACCTTGTACCATAGGCACCATGAACTTTGAGAAGGCTCTATGTGACCTTGGGTCAGGGATAAACCTCATGCCCCTCTCTGTAATGGAGAAACTGGGAATCTTTGAGGTGCAAGCTGCCAGAATCTCATTAGAGATGGCAGACAACTCAAGAAAACAAGCTTATGGACTAGTAGAGGACGTGTTAGTAAAGGTTGAAGGCCTTTACATCCCTGCTGATTTCATAATCCTAGATACTGGGATGGATGATGATGAATCCATCATCCTTGGAAGACCCTTCCTAGCCACAGCAAGAGCTGTGATTGATGTGGACAGAGGAGAATTGATCCTTCAACTAAATGAGGATAACCTTGTGTTTAAAACTCAAGGATCTCCTTCTGTAACCATGGAGAGGAAGCATGAAAAGCTTCTCTCACTACAGAGTCAACCAAAGCCCCGACTGTCAAACTCTAAGTTTGGTGTTGGGAGGCCATGATGAGCGGATAATTTATACGCTTTTTGGCACTGTTTTTAGTATGTTTTTAGTAGAATCTGGTTACTTTTAGGGATGTTTTCATTAGTTTTTATGTTAAATTCACATTTCTGGACTTTACTATGAGTTTGTGTGTTTTTCTGTGATTTCAGGTATTTTCTGGCTGAAATTGAGGGACTTGAGCAAAAATCAGATTCAGAGGTTGAAGAAGGACTGCTGATGCTGTTGGATTCTGACCTCCCTGCACTCAAAGTGGATTTTCTGGAGCTACAGACCTCAAAATGGCACGCTTTTAATTGCGTTGGAAAGTAGACATCCAGGGCTTTCCAGCAATATATAATAGTCCATACTTTGGCCGAGTTTAGATGACGTAAAAGGGCGTTGCATGCCAGTTCTACGCTGCTGTCTGCAGTTAAACGCCAGAAACACGTCACAAGCCAGAGTTGAACGCCAGAAATATCTTACAAACTGGCGTTCAACTCCAAGATTGACCTCTACATGTGTAACATTCAAGCTCAGCCCAAGCACACACCAAGTGGGCACCGGAAGTGGATTTATGCATCAATTACTTACTTCTGTAAACCCTAGTAACTAGTTTATTATAAATAGGACTTTTTACTATTGTATCAGACATCTTTGGTCTCAGTTTTAATCTATTGTTCATCTTAGGAGATTATTGATCACGTTTAGAAGGCTGGCCTCTCGGCCATGCCTGGACCTTTCACTTATGTATTTTCAACGGTAGAGTTTCTACACTCCATAGATCAAGGTGTGGAGCTCTGCTGTTCCTCAAAGATTAATGCAAAGTACTACTGTTTTTCTATTCAATTCAACTTATTCCGCTTCTAAGATATTCATTCGCACTTCAACCTGAATGTGATGAACGTGACAATCATCATCATTCCCCCACGAACGCGTGCCTAACAACCACTTCCGTTCCACCTTAGATTGAATGAGTATCTCTTGGATCTCTTAATCAGAATCTTCGTGGTATAAGCTAGATTGATGGCGGCATTCATGAGAGTCCGGAAAGTCTAAACCTTGTCTGTGGTATTCCGAGTAGGACTCTGGGATTGAATGACTGTGACGAACTTCAAACTCGCGAGTGCTGGGCGTAGTGACAGACGTAAAAGGAGGGTGAATCTTATTCCAGTATGATCGAGAACCTCAGATGATTAGCCGTGCTGTGACAGAGCATTTGGACCATTTTCACAAGAGGATGGGATGCAGCCATTGATAAGGGTGATGCCTCCAGACGATTAGCCGTGCAGTGACAGCGCATCGGACCATTTTCCAGAGAGGATAAAAAGTAGCCATTGACAACGGTGATGTCCTTACATAAAGCCAACCATGGAAACATGGAAAAGAGGCACAGTAAGCTTCTCTCAAAACAGAGTCAACTAGAGCCCCTACAGTCAAACTCTAAGTTTGGTGTTGGGAGGCCACAACCAAACTCTAAGTTTGGTGTTGAACTCCCATATCCAAACTCTAAGTTTGGTGTTGGAAAGTCTCAACAATGCTCTGAACATCTGTGAGGCTCCATGAGAGCCCACTGTCAAGCTATTGACATTAAAGAAGCACTTGTTGGGAGGTAGCCCAATTTTTATTTATCTAATTTTATTTTTCTTATTCTTTCATGTTTTATTAGGTTCATGATCATGTGGAGTCACAAAATAAATATAAAAATTGAAAACGGAATCAAAAACGGCAGAAGAAAAATCACACCCTAGAGGAAGACCTTACTGGCGTTTAAACGCCAGTAAGAAGCATCTGGCTAGCGTTCAACGCCAGAACAGAGCATGGTTCTGGCGCTGAACGCCCAAAATGGGCAGCATCTGGGCGTTTGAACGCCAGAATTGCACCCTAGAGAAGAGCTGGCGCTGAACGCCCATAACAAGCATGGTTCTGGCATTCAACGCCAGAAATGGGCAACAAATGGGCGTTCAACGCCCAGAACAAGCACCAATTTGGCGCTGAATGCCCAGAGTTGTGTGCAAGGGCATTTTGCATGTCTAATTTGGTGCAAGGTTATAAATCCTTGAACACCTCAGGATCTGTGGACCCCACAGGATCCCCACCTACCTCCACTCACTTCTTCTCGCCCCTCTTTCACACAATCCCATAAACACTCTTCCCCAAAACTCTTCACCAATCACCTTAATCTCTCTTCCCTATAACCACTTCACCACTCACATCCATCCACTCTTCCCCATAAACCTACCTCATAAACGCCACCTACCTTCAAAATTCAAAATCAATTTCCCACCCAAAACCCACCCTTATGGCCGAACCTTACCCCCCTCCCTTCCCTATATAAAGCCCTCCATTCTTCTTCATTTTCACACAACACAACCCTCTCCTCCATATTTTCTTCTTCTTCTTCATCTATTCTTTCTTCTCTTGCTCGAGGGCGAGCAATATTCTAAGTTTGGTGTGGTAAAAACATAAGCTTTTTGTTTTTCCATTACCATTGATGGCACCCAAGACCGGAGAATCCTCTAGAAAAGGGAAAGGGAAGACAAAAGCTTCCACCTCCGAGTCATGGGAGATGGAAAGATTCATCTCCAAAGCTCATCAAGACCACTTCTATGATGTTGTGGTCAAGAAGAAGGTGATCCCCGAGGTCCCTTTCAAGCTCAAGAAGAATGAGTATCCGGAGATCCGACATGAAATCCAAAGAAGAGGTTGGGAAGTTCTAACAAACCCCATCCAACAAGTCGGCATCCTAATGGTTCAAGAGTTCTATGCCAATGCATGGATCACTAGGAATCATGATCAAAGTAAGAACCCAAACCCAAAGAATTATATTACAATGGTTCGGGGGAAATACTTGGATTTTAGTCCAGAAAATGTGAGGTTGGTGTTTAACTTGCCTATGATGCAAGGAGATGTACGCCCCTACACTAGAAGGGTCAACTTTAATCAAAGGTTGGACCAAGTCCTCATGGACATATGTGTGGAAGGAGCTCAATGGAAGATTGACTCCAAAGGCAAGCCGGTTCAATTAAGAAGACTGGACCTCAAGCCTGTGGCTAGAGGATGGTTGGAGTTCATCCAACGCTCCATCATCCCCACTAGTACCGATCTGAAGTTACTGTGGATCGGGCCATCATGATTCATAGCATCATGATTGGAGAGGAAGTAGAAGTTCATGAAGTCATCTCCCTTGAATTCTACAAAATAGCCGAAAAGCCCTCTCCTGGGGCAAGGCTAGCTTTTCCTCATCTTATTTGTCATCTATGTTACTCAACTAGAGCTTTCATAGAAGGAGACATTCCCATCGAGGAAGAGAAGCCCATCACTAAGAAAAGGATGGAGCAAGCAAGAGAGCCCATTCATGGATCTCAAGAGACGCATGAAGCTCATCACCATGAGATCCCGGAGATGCCTCAAATGCATTTTCCTCCACAAAACTATTGGGAGAAAATCAACACCTCCCTAGGAGAATTAAGTTCCAACATGGGACAATTAAGGGTGGAACATCAAGAGCACTCCATCATCCTTCATGAAATAAGAGAAGATCAAAAAGCAATGAGGGAGGAGCAACAAAGACAAGGAAGAGACATAGAAGAGCTCAAGGACATCATTGGTTCCTCAAGAAGGAAATGCCACCATCACTAAGGTGGACTCATTCCTTGTTCTTATTTTCTGTTTTTCGTTTTCTTAATGTTAAGTGATTATCCATGTTTGTGTCTTATTACATGATCATTAGTAGTTAGTAACTATGTCTTAAAGTTATGAATGTCCTATGAACCCATCACCTCTCTTAAATGAAAACTGTTTTAATTCAAAAGAACAAGAAGTACATGAGTTTCGAATTTATCCTTGAACTTAGTTTAATTATATTGATGTGGTGACAATACTTTTTGTTTTCTGAATGAATGCTTGAACAGTGCATATGTCTTTTGAAGTTGTTGTTTAAGAATGTTAAATATGTTGGCTCTTGAAAGAATGATGATAAGGAGACATGTTATTTGATAATCTGAAAATTCATAAAAATAATTCTTGAAGCAAGAAAAAGCAGCAAAGAACAAAGCTTGCAGAAAAAAAAAATATAGGCGAAAAAAAAATTTAAAAAGAAAAAGCAAGCAGAAAAAGCCAAAAGCTCTTAAAACCAAGAGGCAAGAGCAAAAAGCCAATAACCCTTAAAACCAAAAGACAAGGGTAAATAAAAAGGATCCCAAGGCTTTGAGCATCAGTGGATAGGAGGGCCTAAAGGAATAAAATCCTGGCCTAAGCGGCTAAACCAAGCTATCCCTAACCATGTGCTTCTGGCGTGAAGGTGTCAAGTGAAAACTTGAGACTGAGCGGTTAAAGTCAAGGTCCAAAGCAAAAGAAGAGTGTGCTTAAGAACCCTAGACACCTCTAATTGGGGACTTTAGCAAAGCTGAGTCACAATCTGAAAAGGTTCACCCAATTATGTGTCTGTGGCATTTATGTATCCGGTGGTAATAATGGAAAACAAAGTGCTTAGGGCCACGACCAAGACTCATAAAATAGCTGTGTTCAAGAATCATCATACTGAACTAGGAGAATCAATAACACTATCTGAACTCTGAGTTCCTATAGATGCCAATCATTCTGAACTTCAATGGATAAAGTGAGATGCCAAAACTATTCGAGAGGCAAAAAGCTACAAGTCCCGCTCATTTAATTGGAGCTATGTTTCATTGATAGTTTGGAATTTATAGTATATTCTCTTCTTTTTATCCTATTTGATTTTCAGTTGCTTGGGGACAAGCAACAATTTAAGTTTGGTGTTGTGATGAGCGGATAATTTATACGCTTTTTGGCACTGTTTTTAGTATGTTTTTAGTAGAATCTGGTTACTTTGAGGGATATTTTCATTAGTTTTTATGTTAAATTCACATTTCTGGACTTTACTATGAGTTTGTTTATTTTTCTGTGATTTCAGGTATTTTCTAGCTGAAATTGAGGGACTTGAGCAAAAATCAAATTCAGAGGTTGAAGAAGGACTGCTGATGCTGTTGGATTCTGACCTCCCTGCACTCAAAGTGGATTTTCTGGAGCTACAGAACTCAAAATGGCGCGCTTCCAATTGCGTTGGCAAGTAGACATCCAGGGCTTTCCAGCAATATATAATAGTTCATACTTTGGCCGAGTTTAGACAACGTAAAAGGGCGTTGAACGCCAGTTCTATGCTGCTGTCTGCAGTTAAACGCCAGAAACACGTCACAAGCCAGAGTTGAACGCCAGAAATACGTTACAAACTGGCGTTCAACTCCAAGATTGACCTCTACACGTGTAACATTCAAGCTCAGCCCAAGCACACACCAAGTGAGGCCCGGAAGTGGATTTATGCATCAATTACTTACTTCTGTAAACCTTAGTAACTAGTTTATTATAAATAGGACTTTTTACTATTGTATCAGACATCTTTGGTCTCAGTTTTAATCTATTGTTCATCTTAGGAGACTATTGATCACATTTAGGGGGCTGGCCTCTCGGCCATGCCTGGACCTTTCACTTATGTATTTTCAACGGTAGAGTTTCTACACTCCATAGATCAAGGTGTGGAGCTCTGCTGTTCCTCAAAGATTAATGCAAAGTACTACTGTTTTTCTATTCAATTCAACTTATTCCGCTTCTAAGATATTCATTCGCACTTCAACCTGAATGTGATGAACGTGACAATCATCATCATTCCCCCACGAACGCGTGCCTGACAACCACTTCCGTTCCACCTTAGATTGAATGAGTATCTCTTGGATCTCTTAATCAGAATCTTCGTGGTATAAGCTAGATTGATGGCGGCATTCATGAGAGTCCGGAAAGTCTAAACCTTGTCTTTGGTATTCCGAGTAGGACTCTGGGATTGAATGACTGTGACGAACTTCAAACTCGCGAGTGCTGGGCGTAGTGACAGACGCAAAAGGAGGGTGAATCCTATTCCAGTATGATCGAGAACCTCAGATGATTAGCCGTGCTGTGACAGAGCATTTGGACCATTTTCACAAGAGGATGGGATACAGCCATTGACAAGGGTGATGCCTCCAGATGATTAGCCATGCAGTGACAGCGCATCGGACCATTTTACAGAGAGGATAAAAAGTAGCCATTGACAACGGTGATGTCCTTATATAAAGCCAGCCATGGAAAGGAGTAAGACTGATTGGATGAAGACAGCAGGAAAGCAGAGGTTCAGAGGAACGAAAGCATCTCTATACACTTATCTGAAATTCTCACCAATGATATACATAAGTGTTTCTTTCCTTATTTTCTATCTATTTATTATTTATGTTCGAAAACTCCATAACTATTTTATATCCGCCTGACTGAGATTTACAAGGTGACCATAGCTTGCTTCATACCAACAATCTCCGTGGGATCGACCCTTACTCACGTAAGGTTTATTACTTGGACGACCCAGTGCACTTGCTGGTTAGTTGTATTAAAGTTGTGAATGAAAAACGATTTATTAAGACATGCGTACAGAGTTTCTGGCACCGTTGCCTGAGATCACAATTTCGTGCACCAGGCCACAACCAAACTCTAAGTTTGGTGTTGAGCTCCCATATCCAAACTCTAAGTTTGGTGTTGGGAGGTCCCAAACTTGCTCTGATTATCTGTGAGGCTCCATGAGAGCTCACTGTCAAGCTATTGACATTAAAGAAGCACTTGTTGGGAGGCAACCCAATGTTATTTAATCATTTTTATTTTATTTTCTCTTTGTTATTTCATGATTTATTAGGTTGATGATCATATGGAGTCACAAAAACTACTGAAAAATCGAAAACAGAATGAAAAATAGCATTGAAAATAGAACACCCTGGAGGAAGGGCTTACTGGCGTTTAAACGCCAGTAAGGAGCATCTGGCTGGCGTTTAACGCCAGAACAGAGCATGAAACTGGCGTCAAACGCCAGAAACAAGCAGCAGTCTGGCGTTTAAATGCCAGGATTGCACCCAGAGGAAAGCTGGCGTTAAACACCAGAAACAAGCATCAGACTGGCGTTTAACGCCAGAAATATGCACCACACTGGCGTTCAACGCCAGAAACATGCTATAGACTGGCATTGAACGCCCAAAACAAGCATGGAACTGGCGTTTAATGCCAGAAACATGCTGCAGTCTGGCGTTAAATGCCAGGATATCCTACAGAGGGCGTTTACACGCTTAATTGGAGCAGGAATGATTAAAGTCCTTGGCCCCACTGGATCTGTGGACCCCACAGGATCTCCTCAAGATCTGTGGACCCCACAGGATCCCTACCTACTTCTTCTCTACTCTTCACACCTTTTCATAACTCTCTTCCCCAAATACCCCTCACCAATCAACTCAATCACTCTTTCCCATCACCTCTTCACCACTCATATCCATTCTCTCTTCCCCAAAAACCCCACCTACCTTTAAATTCAAAATAATTTCCCTCCCAAACCCAACCCTAAATGGCCGAACCCTAACCCCTCCCCCCTCCTATATAAACCCCTCATTCCTTCTTCATTTTCACACAACACAACCCTCTCTTCTTCCCCTTGGCCGAATCCACCTTCTCCCTCTATCTCCTCCATTTTTCTTCTTCTTCTACTTCTTTCTCTTTTCTTTTGCGCAAGGACGAGCAACCATTTTAAGTTTGGTGTGGTAAAAGCATTGCTTTTTGTTTTTCCATAACCATTTATGGCACCTAAGGCCAGAGAAACCTCTAGAAAGAGGAAAGGGAAGGCAATTGCTTCCACCTCTGAGTCATGAGAGATGGAGAGATTCATCTCTAAGGTCCATCAAGACCACTTCTATGAAGTTGTGGCCAAGAAGAAAGTTATTCCTGAGGTTCCTTTCAAACTCAAAAAGAATGAGTATCCGGAGATCTGACTTGAAATCCAAAGAAGAGGTTGGGAAGTTCTAACCAACCCCATTCAACAAGTCGGGATCTTAATGGTTCAAGAGTTCTATGCAAATGCGTGGGTTACCAGGAACCATGATCAAAGTGTGAACCCGAACCCAAAGAATTGGCTCACCATGGTTCGGGGGAAATACTTAGATTTCAGTCCAGAGAATGTAAGATTGGCGTTCAACCTACCAATAATGGAAGAGAACGCACGCCCCTACACAAGAAGGGTCAACTTTGATCAAAGGTTGGACCAAGTCCTCATAGACATATGTGAGGAAGGAGCTCAATGGAAAATTGACTCAAGAGGTAATCCGGTTCAACCAAGAAGGCATGACCTCAAACCAGTGGCTAGAGGATGGTTGGAGTTTATTCAACGCTCAATCATTCCTACTAGCAACCAGTCTGAAGTTACTATAGACCGGGCCATCATGATCCATAGTATCATGATTGGGGAGGAAGTGGAAGTTCATGAGATTATACCTCAAGAACTCTACAAGGTGGCTAACAAGTCCTCTAATTTGGCAAGGTTAGCCTTTCCTCATCTCATTTATCTCCTCTGCAATTCGGCTGGAATTGACATAGAGGGAGACATCCTCATTGAAGAGGATAAGCCCATCACTAAGAAAAAGATGGAGCAAACAAGAGAGCATGGACCTCAACATGAGCATGAGGAAATTCCTCACCATGAAATCCCTGAGATGCCTCAAGGGATGCACTTCCCTCTACAAAACTATTGGGAACAAATCAACACTTCCTTAGGTGAATTAAGTTCCAACATGGGACAATTAAGGGTGGAACATCAAGAGCACTCCATCATCCTCCATGAAATTAGAGAAGATCAAAGAGCTATGAGGGAGGAGCAAGAAAGACAAGGAAGAGACATAGAGGAGCTCAAAAGCACCATTGGTTCTTCAAGAAGAGGAAGACGCCACCCTCACTAAGGGGGACTCATTCCTTAATCTCCTTGTTTATTTATTTTCCTGTTTTTCGATTTTTATGCTTTATGTTTGTTTATGTTTTTGTCTTCATGATCACTAGTATTTAAGTGTCTATGCCTTAAAGTTATGAATGTCCTATGAATCCATCACCTCTCTTGAATGAAAAATGTTTTAATTACAAAAGAACAAGAAGTACATGGTTTCGAATTCATCCTTGAAATTAGTTTAATTATTTTGATGTGGTGACAATACTTTTTGTTTTCTGAATGAATGCTTGAACAATGCATATGTCTTTTGAAGTTGTTGTTTAAGAATGTTAAATATGTTGGCTCTTGAAAGAATGATGAACAAGAGAAATGTTATTTGATAATCTGAAAAATCATAAAAATGATTATTGAAGCAAGAAAAAGCAGTGAATACAGAAAGCTTACAAAAAAAAAAGCAAGCAGAAAAAGCCAAAAGCTCTTAACACCAAGAGGCAAGAGCAAAAAGCCAGTAACCCTTAAAACCAAAAGGCAAGGATAATAAAAGGATCCAAGGCTTTGAGCATCAGTGGATACGAGGGCCTAAAGGAATAAAATCCTAGCCTAAGCGGCTAAACTAAGCTGTCCCTAACCATGTGCTTGTGGCGTGAAGGTGTCAAGTGAAAACTTGAGACTGAGCGGTTAAAGTCAAGGTCCAAAGCAAAAGAAGAGTGTGCTTAAGAACCCTGGACACCTCTAATTGGGGACTTTAGCAAAGCTGAGTCACAATTGGAAAAGGTTCACCCAGTTATGTGTCTGTGGCATTTATGTGCGCATTGAGTTTTTAGCGCCGTTACCAAGAATGGAATGATCACGATTTCGCACACCATATCTCTTGTATTTTCATGTTCTATCACTTGCTTGAGGACAAGCAAGATTTAGGTTTGGTGTTGTGATGCCAGGGCATCTTGGCTAGTTTCACAAGCCATTTTTTGTTTGTTTTAGAGTAGTTTCATGCATTTCTTAGGCAAAAAGTAGGTATTTGGATGAGAAACTCATGCTTGTCTTGATTCAATCAAACATTGTTAATTTTGTGCATTTTCATGAGATTTATGCAAAGAATTGTTTGATGCTATGAATGATACATTATCTTATGATTAAGGCAATACTTTGATGCATTTTGTTTGGTTGATGATAGGTAAGAAGAAGCTAAGAAAAGGGAAGGCAAAGAAGCAACAAGAAAGCCATGAAAGGAAGCAAAGGGAAGCAACGTTGGAGCCAAAGTTGGTGCTCCAACGTTGCTGGAAACGTTTCTCCCCATAGCCTGAAGGGGTCTACTTTAAACAAGAATAACTTGAGCTACAGAGCTTTAAATGAGGTGGTTCCAAAAGCATTGGAAATTAGGAATCTAGAGATTTCCAAGAATATATGGAACTACATGGTGGACACAAAAATTGAGGGATAAAACTTCCCTGAAATGTGCATAAACGAACATGGTACCAACCTGTAGTAAGGCCAGCTGACCTCTGCACCTTCGATGGACTATAACTCAAGTTGTGAAGCTCCAAATGATGCACTTCCAACGGCATTGGAAAGTAGACATTCAGGACTTTTCCACAATATATAATAGTATGGGGTGGACAGCACGATTGAGCTTCCGAATCAGGCAATGTTCCAAGCGTTTTCGACCACGTTGGTGTGCCAAAGTTGACTCTAACGTTGCACACCGACGCTAGCGACCATGTCCCCTTCAAAGGAGCATAACTTGAGTTTTTGATGTCCAATTGAGGTGATTCTAATTGGATTAGAAAGATGACATTCAGAGCTTTCCAACCATATATAATAGTATATAGTAAGCATGAAATTTGCAATGTTGGCAAGAGGACAAAAGGACGTCCCAAGGCTTGATGTGCAACATTCAGTTTTGGAATTTGAAAATTTGGCATCCACGCGCACGCGTAGGTGACGCGCATGCGTGGATGTGCGAACGTTGGAGGCCAAAGTTGCCTCAAACGCTAGCCTCTAAAGTCCGCAATAAGATTTCAAAAATGGGAGTTGGAAATTTTGCATCGACGCGTACACGTCGTACGCGTCGACATACTTTTTCAGCCCAACCACGCGCACGGGCACGCGTGAAATGGCAAATTTGACCATTCACGTGTACGCGTAGGTCACGCGTACACGTGAATAGCAGAACCTTGGCCCTCCAACGTTGGATCAAACGTCAATGGCAGCAAACCAGAAACTATTTTTCAAAGGACATTTGGTTCAATGTTTGCCCTCAAACGTGATCACCAACGTTAAGGCCAAATCAATTCCAAATTGCACCTATACAGAATATGAAAGTTAGTTGCCAATGCCCATCACTAAGAATCATTCCTCATTGCTTCAATCAAGGCCAAGGCCCACATCCAAATACTTGATCCAACTGAAGATGAGAAGAAGGTTATAAATAGAAGAATTGTTGAAGATTGAAAGGAGCTTTTCGGGAGGCCCTGAGGGGGCTCTGGGAGCTCAGCACTCTGTTTATTTTTCTTCTGCACTTTTTCCTTTTGTTTATGTACTTTCTTTTTCTTTTACTTTCTAGCTAGGCTTTTATTTTCCTGCACTCTTCTTCTCTGTAAATTGAATTGAGCTATGAACAACTAATCCATTTCATTGGGTTAGGGAGCTCTGTGTAATTCAATGGATCAACATTAGTTTTAATTCATCTTCTTCTTTCTTTTCCCTTGATTCTGCTAGAAAGCTTTTGTTCTTCATCCAATTGAATAGTTATCTTGGGAAAGAAGCTATTCATAATTGGATATCTTCGGAACCTTGGAAGAGGAATGAGGAGATCATGATAGAAATACTTTCTCACATTGGATTAGATTGGGGTTTGGATGGATATAGTGACATGTAATCCTTCCAACACTTTGATCTATGAATTCGTGTGGTATAATCAGTGACCAAACTTCATCTCTTCCCATAAGCACTTAAATCAAGGAATTGGGCAATTGTTCATGCTTAGAGAGATTGGTGAGCCAAGGAATTGGGATCCAATCACTTAAGATTGCCAAGGAGATCAATGAATGCATTGATTGCAGAAGAGATGAAAATGAATTTGATCTGGAGAATTATACATCTCCTGACCCCAATGATTCCCCCTCTCTGATCTTACCCATTCTATTTACTTACTGCTCTTTAATTTCATGCTTAATCACCATTCCCATTTACTTTCCAGCAATTTAAGATTCTGTCGTTTACTTTCCTGCAATTTAATTTCTTCCATTTAATCTCTTGCAATTTAAGTTTTTTGCCAATTTTATTCTCTACAATTTCCAATTCAATTCCAATTTTGCTCAACTAACATAATTCTCCAATTAACATTGCTCGATCTACCAATCCCTGTGGGATTCGACCTCACTCTACAGTGAGTTTTTCTTGACGACAATCCGGTGTACTTGCCGGTAGGAAATTTGTGAAAGGAAAATTCCTGTGAATCAATGGTAGAAGATATAACTTACCATCAACAGATGAGGTTGCTGCATTGATTATCGGTGATTTTGATATTGACAAGATAGACAGAGACATTGTTGTGGAGACACAGAGCAGAAAATTACAAAGGATTAATCAACTCAATCCAGCATATATGGGATTATAATATCCCCTGCTATTTCCTTATGGTGAGGATGGATACAAGGAAGATATACCGCTAAATAAAAGACACCATAACCGTGGTAAAGGACGACAGGAGGTGTCAATGAGAGAATTTTTTGCTTTTTGTATACAAGAAAGACTAGCCGATAGATCTCCACTATTATACTCAAGAAAACTCTTTCAATAGTTTTTGGTTAATGGGTACTCCATGATTGAATCATCAAGGAAAAACTACATACACAGCGACCAAGAGAAATTAAGGTGTGAGATGTACAAGGGAGTAAAGGAAACAGTACTGAATGGAGAAACAACGCCGTCATCATGTGGCAAGCGTATAATATTGCCTTCATCATTCACAGGAGGACATGGATATATGATACAAAACTATCAGGATGCAATGGCAATATGTATGGCTGTTGGTTATCCAGACCTCTTCATAACCTTCACGTGCAATCCGAAGTGGCCTGATGTTGAAGATTTTTTGAATAATAGAGAGTTAAATCCACAAGATCGACCCGATATTGTTTGTAGGGTTTTCAAGGCAAAATTAGATACACTAATTAAAGATGTCCGAGCAAACAAAGTTTTTGGTAGAGTTAGTGCAGGTATGTCCAGTCAAAACCAATTATGTCATGGCTCAAGTTTCCAATAGCAATAGCTATAATGTTTTATGTATGAGAGTCTATTTGTCATGGATTTGAACTTTTCATTATGAATCTTACAGTGGTATACAATTGAATTCCAGAAACATGGGTTACCACATGCATACATTCTACTATTCTTACACAAGGATGACAAATTTCCCACTGCCGAAGATATTGATAAGATTATATCAGCTGAGATACCCGATAAAGAGACAGACCCTGAATACTTTGATGCAGTCGAAAAGCACATGATGCATGATCCTTGTGGAGTGGCAAAGAAAGATTCACCATGTATGGAAAATGCTAAATGCATTCGACACTTCCCTAAGAGGTTTGTTGAGAGTACTACTATCGACGATGATGATTACCCGGTATATCGATGAAGAGAAGATGGAAAGGCTATCAACAAATCAGGAGTCGATCTTGACAGCCGTTACGTGGTACCACACAATAGGTTTCTACTCATGAGATATGGTGCCCATATTAATGTTGAGTGGTGTAACCAGTCAAGATCTATTAAGTATTTGTTCAAATATGTGAATAAAGGTCATGACCGTGTAACGGCTTCATTTTATAAAAGTGCTGCAGACAAAGAGAACATGGATGACTATGATGAAGTCAGTATGTACTATGATTGCAATTACATTTCTCCGTGTGAAGCTGCTTGGAGGATCTTTGGTTACAACATACACTACAGAGATCCCTCGGTTGTTCGTCTAGGATTTCACTTACCGATGAAGAAAACTTTATCTTTAAAGATAATAAAAAGCTCGATGATGTGATCCGAGAAGCATCTGTCAAATAGTCTATGTTTCTCTGTTGGTTTCAAGCCAACAAGATCTACTCAGAAGCAAGGTCGCTAACTTATGCAGAATTCCCTATACATTTTGTGTGGAAGGCAAAGGAAAGTGTGTGGTTGCCTCAGAAGAGCCATGCTGTAATTGGAAGAATCTTCTTTGTGCCTCCTGGATCTGGTGAGAGATATTACCTAAGACTACTACTCAATTACATTAGGGGACCAACTTGCTATGAAGACATTCGAACTATAGATAGTGTTGTATACTCATCATTCAAAGATGCATGTTATGCACGTGGTCTTTTAGATGATGATAAGGAATATGTTGAAGCAATAGTGGAAGCAAGTTATTTGGGGTCAGGTACATACTTAAGGAATCTTTTTGCTACATTGTTATTTTCCAATTCAATGGACAGACCTGAACATGTATGGGAAGAAACATGCACTTTATTATGTGATGACATACTTCATAGACACAGGAGACTACTCGATAATCAAGGTATTTATGAACTTTGTGGCATTATAAGGATAGTGTGATTATTTATGACATAAGAATTAACATCTACATATTTATTGGTAGAATTTTTAGAATACAAGTGTATATCAATTCATGTACAACTTGCTATGGCTTGCCTAAACATATAACTTCATGCATAATAATAAATAGTATGAATTAAGAGGATATGAAAATAAGATTTAATATACATGGTATTAGATTTATTAGTGATTTGGACTCATTTTATTAGATTCACTTTATTAAAGAAAATAAAAATTTGTAAAATTTGACCAATTGTTGGAAGCAAGGTTTTACAAGTGTTTACGATTTGAGTTAACAATTTTTTCTTAATCAAATACATGATTTGACATATATGTTGCTATTATGTACACAGCGTTAGTCCTCATAGAGGATGAGATCAAAGATTTGACCCTAATGGAGATTGAGAATATACTTAACAAATACAACAAGAGTCTAAAAGATTTTCCACCAATGCCTATGCCAGATACAAACCAATGTAACAATTTACTGTATCCCAATGGCATGAATAGGTTAATTTGCGATGAACTCAGATACGATCGGCAGAAACTAGCTGCAGAGCATGTAACCTACTTAGGACTATTAACTGATGAACAAAAAGAAGTATATAACGAAGTCATTACTACAGTTCAAACCGGGAAAGGTGGAGTATTTTTCCTTTATGGGTACGGTAGGACAGGAAAAACGTTTGTTTGGAAGACACTAGCATCTGCATTGAGGTCTAGATCACATATTGTTCTAACAGTTGCATCTAGTGGGATAGCATCACTTTTGTTGCCTGGAGGCAGGACAGCTCACTCACATTTTGCAATACCACTTAACATAGATTAATTCTCAACATGCAATATTAAGCAAGGGAGTGCATTAACTGAGCTTTTGATTAAGACAAAGTTGATAATTTGGGATGAGAAATATATGGTAAATAGATTCTGTATTAAAGCTCTTGACAGAACCATGCATGACATATTAAGGTTCAATAACACAGATAGCTTGGAGCAGCCATTTGGAGGAAAGACAATTGTTTTTGGGGGGGATTTTCGCCAAATACTTTCAGTCATCCCGAAAGTGTCTAGGCAAGAGATAGTCAATGCCACTATCAACTTATCATACTTGTGGGATGACTACAAGCTTTTGACACTTTCAAAGAACATGCGCTTAAAATCAAGTGATTCAAACTCAAGGTCATCTGAGTTGAAAGAATTTGCTGATTGGATACTAAGTATAGGTGACGGCAACCAAGGGTCACGATCAAATACAGGTGAAAAGGTTGTCATTCCCGATGACATATTGGTTTCCGATTGGGTAGACCCAATTGAAGCAATATGTAGAGTAACTTATCATGAAATCTTTTCAGGAAGAAATATTGACCAACAGATTGAAGATCGAGCTATCCTTGCACCAACACTGCAGTTAGTTGATGAGATCAACAACTACATGATGAGTTTAAATCCGGCTGAAGCGTAAACATATTTTAGCTCTGATAAGGCATGCCCCACAGAGCCTAATAATGGTTTATTGGCTTCAATACATACTCCTGAACTCCTAAACACAATCAAGTGCTCGGGTGTCCCTAATCATGAGTTAACACTAAAAGTTGGAACACCAATTATGCTGTTAAGAAACATTGACCACTCCGCAGGATTGTGCAATGGAACATGATTGGTTGTTACTAAGCTTGGAAAACACATAATTGAAGCACGAACGTGTGCGGGCAAGAATAAGGGGCAGAAAGTGTTTATACCAAGGATAACCCTAAGTCCTTCTGACCATCGAATACCATTCAAATTTCAATTGAGACAATTTCCTATTATGGTTTCATACATGATGACTATAAACAAGAGCCAAGGTCAGTCATTATCAAAGGTTGGGTTAATATTGAAGAAACCCGTATTCACACATGGCCAGCTATATGTTGCTATCTCCAGGGTGACAAATAAGGAAGGACTGAAGATTTTATTGTGTCATGATGATGATCAAAAGAAAGAAACAGAGAATGTCGTTTTCAAAGAAGTATTCAGAAACATATGTTGAACATTACTAACAAGGTACTTGCTCCTACCAACTAAGACATTGTTTCATGTTACAATTTTCTTAAAAAGCAATTTTAGGTGTAGGGAACTAAATGAGTATACAATCAGTGTCTTTGGCAGGATTTAACCAAAGTAAAACTATTCTGAATAATAATGATTTGCATTATAGGAACTACTTGCTCCTAGCAACTACGTCGTTGTTTCATGTTACAATTTTCTTTAGGTGTAGGGAACTAAATGAGTATACAATCAGTGCCTTTGGCAGGATTTTACCAAAGTAAAACTATTTTGAACAATAATGTTTTGCATTATAGGAACTATATTACCTTTATTGTCCAGCTAGAAGGTTTATTGGGATGATATGCAATCTGATGTCCTCATTATAGCCCTACCCTGAAGTTAAATGGTGCACGAATTGTGAATCACACTTTTCACAACGCGTACCACTAACCAGCAAGTGCACTGGGTCGTCCAAGTAATACCTTACGTGAGTAAGGGTCGAATCCCACGGAGATTGTTGGTTTGAAGCAATCTATGGTTATCTTGTAAATCTTAGTCAGGAAGTCAATTATGTTTATCAGTTGAATTGTGAATAACTGAGAGAGCATAAATTAAAGGTTACTTGTTATGCAGTAATGGAGAATATGTTGGAGTTTTGGAGATGCTTTATCTTCTGAATCTCTGCTTTCCTTTGTCTTCTGATTCACGCACGCACGTCCTCCTATGGCAAGCTGTGTGTTGGTGGATCACCGTTGTCAATGGCTACCTTCCGTCCTCCCAGTGAAAACTACGCTCACGCGCTCTGTCACAGCACGGCTAATCACCGGTTGGTTCTCGATCCGGTTGGAATAGGATTTACTATCCTTTTGCGTCTGTCACTAACGCCCAGCCTTCAAGAGTTTGAAGCTCGTCACAGTCATTCAATCCTTGAATCCTATTCGGAATACCACAGACAAGGTTTAGACTTTCCGGATTCTCATGAATGCTGCCATCAGTTCTAGCTTATACCACGGAGATTCTGATTAAGGAATCTAAGAGATACTCATTCAATCGTATATAGAACGGAGGTGGTTGTCAGGCACACGTTCATGATTTGAGGAAGGTGATGAGTGTCACAGCTCATCACCTCCATCACAGTTAAGCGCGAATGAACATCTTAGATAGGAACAAGCGTGTTTGAATGAAAAACAGAAATACTTGCATTAATTCATCGAGACACAGCAGAGCTCCTCACCCCTAACAATGGGGTTTAGAGACTCATGCCGTCAGAGAATACAAAGTTTAGATCTGAAATGTCATGAGATACAAAATAAGTCTCTAAAAGTTGTTTAAATACTAAACTAGTAGCCTAGGTTTAAAAAAATTGGATAAACTATGATGGATGATGCAGATATCCACTTCTGGGGCCCACTTGGTGTGTGCTGGGGCCCACTTGGTGTGTGCTGGAGCTGAGACTTAAGCAATTCACATGCAGAGGCCATTTGTGGAGTTGAACGCCAGTTTTTATGCCAGTTTGGACGTTCAACTCCAGCTTTTGATCCTTTTCTGGCGCTGGACGCCAGAATTGGGCAGAGAACTGGCGTTGAACGCCAGTTTACGTCGTCTATTCTTGTGCAAAGTATGGACTATTATATATTGCTGGAAATCCCTAGATGTCTACTTTCCAACGCAATTGGAAGCACGCCATTTCGAGTTCTGTAGCTCCAGAAAATCCACTTTGAGTGCAGGGAGGTCAGAATCCAACAGCATCAGCAGTCCTTTTTCAGCCTGAATCAGATTTTTGCTCAGCTCCTTCAATTTCAGCCAGAAAAATACCTGAAATTACAGAAAAACACACAACTCATAGTAAAGTCCAGAAATATGAATTTTTCCTAAAAACTAATAGAAATAGACTAAAAACTAACTAAAACATACTTAAAACTATATGAAATTATCCCCAAAAAGCGTATAAAATATCCGCTCATCACAACACCAAACGTAAACTGTTGCTTGTCCTCAAGCAACTAGACAAATAAAATAGAAGACTAATAGGTTGAGAAGCAATAATATCTCAGAGTTTTTGATTGAAGCTCAGATCCTAATTAGATGAGCGGGACTAGTAGCTTTTTGCTTCTGAACAGTTTTAGCATCTCACTTTATCCATTGAAGCTCAGAGTGATTGGCATCTATAGGAACTCAGAATTCAGATAGTGTTATTGATTCTCTTACTTCAGTGTGATGATTCTTGAACACAGCTTCTTTATGAGTCTTGGCCGTGGCCCTAAGCACTTTGTTTTCCAGTATTACTACCGGATACATAAATGCCACAGACACATAACTGGGTGAACCTTTTCAGATTGTGACTCAGCTTTGCTAAAGTCCCCAATTAGCGGTGTCCAGAGTTCTTAAGCACACTCTTCCTTTTGCTTTGGACCTTGACTTTAACCGCTCAGTCTCAAGTTTTCACTTGACACCTGCACGCCACAAGCACATGGTTAGGGACAGCTTGGTTTAGCCACTTAGACCAGGATTTTAGTCCTTTAGGCCCTCCTATCCACTGATGCTCAAAGCCTTGGGATCCTTTTTATTTGCCCTTGTCTTTTGGTTTTAAGAGCTTTTGGCTTTTTCTGCTTGCTTTTTTTTTTTTTTCTGCAAGCTTTGTTCTTTGCTGCTTTTTCTTGCTTCAAGAATCATTTTTATGATTTTCAGATTATCAATAACATGTCTCATGTTCATCATTCTTTCAAGAGCCAACATATTTAACAGTCTTAAACAACAAATTCAAAAGACATATGCACTATTCAAGCATTCATTCAAAAGACAGAAAGCATTGCCACCACATTTAACCAATTAGAGTTTCTTTTATTAAACTCGAAATTTTATTGCTTCTTATTCAAAAGATCTACTATTTTATTCATGTTTAATGATGATGAGAAAAATAAACTATAGCTTAATTGGAGATAAAATCAAATAGATACTAATTACTATTATATGACTTCTAAGGTAAACTTTTTTATAAGGACACTGTCACAGAGTTAAGGCAGAAATTGGAAATTAACAACCTTTATTCTGGGGGTATGGGGGTTCCTCTGATCCTTGGGATGCTTGGTATTACAGAAGACTTTTGGCGCTTCAGTTCCCTTAAGTCATGTCTCTGCTCCTCTTGTTCTTTAAACATATGGGTCAGCATTTGACTGTGTTCCTTCTGTTGTTTTATTATTTGCTCCATAGCTTCCTGTATCTTGGTGACAGACGTCTCAAGATATTCCCAATATTCTGCTTGAGGAATCTCTGGGAGGAATTCCTGTGCTCTCTTCTTGATAAGATCCTCCTGTGCTTGTTGTCTCTCCATTGATGCTTTGGTGATTGACTTTTCAATTAGGATATATTCAGTTATTCCCATCTTGACTCCAGCGTCCTTGCAGAGCAGAGAAATCACGCTTGGATAAGCCAACCTGGCCTCTTTTGAATTTTTGTTAGCAATCTTATAGAGCTCAGTTGAAATTAGCTGATGAACCTCCACTTCCTTTCCCATCATGATGCAATGAATCATCACTGCTCTTTTAACTTTGACTTCAGAACGGTTGCTAGTGGGCAACAGAGAATGCCCAATGAAGTCCAGCCATCCTCTGGCAACTGGTTTGAGATCCTCCCTCTTGAGTTGATTTGGGACGCCCTTTGTGTTGGTGGTCCACCTGGCTCCAGGGATACATATGTCCTCTAGAATCTTATCCAGGCCAATGTCTGCTCTCATCATCCTCCTGTTGAAGGAGTCTGGATCATCCTTTAGCTGAGGTAGCTTTAATATCTCTCTGATCTTGTCAGGGGTGGTATGAACAATCTTTCCCCTGACCATGGTCCGAAATTCGTAGCAGGCAGTTCCAGATAGTCTTTGCTTGTCAGTCTGCCACATATTAGCATAGAACTCCTGGACCATGTTCCTTCCTATTTTCGTTTCAGGATTAGCTAGGACTTCCCAGTTCCTGATTCGAATTTGCTCCTGGATCTCCGGATATTCGTCTTCTTTCAGATCGAATCTAACTTCCGGGATCACTGATCTCAGACCCATTACTTTAAGATAATGGTCTGAATGTTCTTTAGATAAGAACTTCCCTTGATTCCAAAGTGGTTTTGGAACGCTCTCTTTCTTGCCTCTTGGAGTGGATTGTTTCCCTTTGGGAGCCATGATCTTAGTGATCTCGGAAAAACACACCAAACTTAGAGGTTTGCTTGTCCTCAAGCAAAAGAAAAGAAAGGAGAGGGATAGAAGGAGATCGAGGTGCACTTGTTGATGGAGGAGGGGGGAGGCCGAACCCAATTTTAAAGGGGTGGGGGGTGGCTTTTCGAAAAAAATGGAAGAGATAAGATAAGAAGATTAAGTTGAAAAAGATAAGATAGAAGATAGAGTTTAATTTTGAAAAGATATGATAGATTTTTGAAAAAGATAACTCTGAATTTTGAAAAAGATAATATGGATATTTGAAAAAGATATGGATTAGTTGAAAAGATTTTTGAGTGAAAAAGATAGATTTGTTTTCAGAAAAGATTTTGAAAAGAGTTGGATTGAATTTGGAAAGATGGATTTTTAGAAATTAGGGATTTTAGAAACCAGGGTTCTTGACATGTTCATGTAAAAATCATGCATTGAAGCATAAAATTTGAAATTAAAATGGAAATACGTGTGGGACAAATGGATTTGGCTCCTCCCTGTCTTCCTGGCGTTTGAACGCCCAAACACTGCTTGTTTTGGGCGTTCAGCGCCCAAATGCTGATCTCCTAGGCGTTCAGCGCCCAGTTGCTGCCATTACTGGCGTTCAACGCCCAGTGGGTGGCCATTTCTGGCATTGAACGCCCAGATGCTACCATTACTGGCGTTCAGCGCCCAGTGGATGCCCATTTTGGGCGCTGAACGCCCAAAATGCCCCTTTACTGGTGTTTTCTTGCCATTGAGCTCTTTTACTCTGTTTTGTGTGCCGATTCCTTCTGTAACCCTGTAAACTTATACAAATGATTCTGTACCTTAGTGTCAGTGAACTTTATATAAACAAATAAAAATAAAAATAGGGCAAAAATGCTTAGAGGATTGATGCCCCATGGCTGGGTTGCCTCCCAGCAAGCGCTTCTTTATTGTCTTTAGCTGGACCTTGCTGAGCTTTTAATCTAGCTTCAGCCTTGAGCATTCTTGCTCAATGTTGCCTTCAAGATAATGCTTGATTCTCTGTCCATTGACAATGAACTTCTTATCAGAATCAATATCTTGAAGCTCCACATAACCATATGGTGACACACTTGTAATCACGTATGGTCCCCTCCACCGGGATTTCAGTTTCCCGGGGAATAGCCTGAGTCTAGAGTTAAACAACAGGACCTTCTGTCCTGGTTCAAAGATTCTAGATGACAGCTTTCTGTCATGCCATTTTTTTTATTTTTCTTTATAAAGCTTGGCATTTTCGAAAGCTGTGGATCTGAATTCCTCTAGCTCATTTAGCTGGAGCAATCATTTTTCTCCTGCTAATTTGGCATCAAAGTTTAGGAATCTGGTTGCCCAGTAGGCCTTATGTTCCAGTTCCACGGGCAAGTGGCATGCCTTACCATACACGAGTTGGTATGGAGAGGTCCCTATAGGGGTCTTGAATGCTGTTCTGTAAGCCCACAGAGCATCATCCAAGCTCCTTGCCCAATCCTGTCTATGGGTATTTACTGTCCGTTCCAGGATTCTCTTTAATTCTCTGTTAGAGACTTCAGCTTGCCCATTGGTTTGTGGATGATATGGTGTGGCCACTTTGTGGCGAATTCCATACCGAACCATGGCAGAGTAAAGCTGTTTATTGCAGAAGTGAGTGCCCCCATCACTGATTAACACTCTAGGGACACCAAACCTGCTAAAGATATGTTTCTGGAGGAACTTCAGCACTGTTTTAGTATCATTGGTGGGTGTGGCAATAGCCTCAACCCATTTTGATACATAGTCAACTGCCACCAGAATATAAGTGTTTGAATATGATGGTGGAAAAGGTCCCATGAAGTCAATTCCCCATACGTCAAACAACTCAATTTCCAAGATTCCTTGTTGAGGCATGGCGTAACCATGAGGCAGATTACCAGCTCTTTGGCAACTGTCACAATTACGTACAAACTCTCGGGTATCTTTATAGAGTGTGGGCCAATAGAAGCCACATTGGAGGACCTTGGTGGCTGTTCGCTCACCTCCGAAATGGCCTCCATATTGAGATCCATGGCAATGCCATAGGATCCTCTGTGCTTCCTCTCTGGGGACACACCTACGGATAATTCCGTCTGCACATCTCTTAAAGAGATAGGGTTCATCCCACAAGTAGTACTTTGCATCAGTGACTAATTTCTTCTTTTGTATTCTATTGTACTCCTTGGGTATGAACCGTGCAGCTTTATAGTTTGCAATATCGGCAAACCATGGTGCTTCCTGGATGGCAAATAGATGCTCATCAGGGAACGTCTCAGAGATCTCAAGAAAGGGGAGGGACGTCCCTTCCACTGGCTCTATCCGGGACAGATGATCAGCCACTTGGTTCTCTGTCCCTTTTCTGTCTCTTATTTCTATATCAAACTCTTGCAGAAGCAATACCCATCTGATGAGCCTGGGTTTTGAATCCTGCTTTGTGAGTAGATATTTAAGAGCAGCATGGTCAGTATGCACAATCACTTTTGATCCTACTAAGTATGATCTGAACTTGTCAATGGCGTGAACCACTGCAAGTAGTTCTTTTTCTATGGTTGTGTAATTTTTCTGGGCATCATTTAGAACGCGACTGGCATAATAAATGACATGCAGAAGCTTGTCATGCCTCTGTCCCAATACTGCACCAATGGCATGATCACTGGCATCACACATTAACTCAAATGGCAATGTCCAGTCTGGTGCAGAAATAACTGGTGCTGTGACCAGCTTAGCTTTCAGCGTTTCAAATGCCTGCAGGCATGCTGTGTCAAACACAAATGGCGTGTCAGCAGCTAGCAGATTGCTTAGAGGTTTTGCGATTTTTGAAAAATCCTTTATAAACCTCCTATAGAATCCTGCATGCCCCAGAAAGCTTCTGATTGCCTTAACATTGGCAGGTGGTGGTAATTTTTCAATTACCTCTATTTTTGCTTGATCCACCTCTATTCCCTTGTTTGAGATTTTATGCCCAAGAACGATTCCTTCAGTCACCATGAAGTGACACTTTTCCCAGTTTAAAACTAGGTTGGTTTCTTGGCATCTTTTCAGAACAAGTTTCAGGTGATCAAGACAGGAGCTGAATGAGTCTCCATATACTGAGAAGTCATCCATGAAGACTTCCAGAAATTTTTCCACCATGTCAGAGAAAATAGAGAGCATGCATCTCTGGAAGGTTGCAGGCGCATTACATAGCCCAAATGGCATCCTTCTATAAGCAAACACTCCAGATGGGCATGTGAATGCTGTTTTCTCTTGATCCTGGGGATCCACTGCAATCTGGTTATAGCCTAAATAGCCATCCAAAAAGCAGTAATAATCATGACCTGCTAGTCTCTCTAGCATCTGGTCTATGAATGGTAAAGGAAAATGATCCTTTCTGGTGGCTGTATTGAGCCTTCTGTAGTCAATACACATGCGCCACCTGTAACTGTTCTTGTGGGAACCAGTTCATTTTTTTCATTATGAATCACTGTCATGCCTCCCTTTTTTGGGACGACTTGAACAGGGCTCACCCAGGGGCTATCAGAAATAGGATAAATAATCCCAGCCTCTAGTAACTTGGTGACCTCTTTCTGCACCACTTCCTTCATGGCTGGATTTAGCCGCCTCTGTGGTTGAACCACTGGTTTGGCATTGTCCTCCAATAGGATTTTGTGCATGCATCTAGCTGGGCTTATGCCCTTAAGGTCACCTATGGACCACCCAAGAGCTGTCTTGTGTGTCCTTAGCACTTGAATAAGTGCTTCCTCTTCTTGTGAATTTAAAGCAGAGCTTATGATCACTGGAAAAGTGTCACCTTCTCCCAGAAATGCATATTTCAAGGATGGTGGTAGTGGCTTGAGCTCGGGTTTAGGGGGTTTTTCCTCTTTCAGAAGAAAGTTCAGAGGCTCTTTCATGTCCCCTGAATCCTCCAAATCAGGCTGAACATCTTTAAAGATGTCTTCCAACTCTAATTCGAGACTCTCAGCCATGTTGATCTCTTCTACCAAAGAGTCAATGAGATCAACTTTCATGCAGTCTGTTGATGTGTCTGGATGTTGCATGGCTTTGACAGCGTTCAACTTGAACTCATCATCGTTGACTCTCAGGGTTATTTCCCCCTGTTGGATGTCAATGAGGGATCGTCCAGTTGCTAGGAAGGGTCTTCCTAGGATGAGAGTAGCACTCTTGTGCTCCTCCATTTCCAGCACAACAAAGTCAGTGGGAAAGGCGAATGGCCCAACTCTGACAATCATGTCCTCAATCACGCCTAATGGGTATTTAGTGGAACCATCAGCAAGTTGGAGACATATCCGGGTTGGTTTAACTTCTTCAGTTAAGCCAAGCTTCCTGATAGTAGATGCAGGTATCAGGTTGATGCTTGCCCCAAGATCGCATAAAGCTGTCTTGGTGCAATCACCTTCTAATATGCATGGTATCAGAAAACTCCCAGGGTCTTTAAGCTTTTCAGGAAAGCTTTTCAGAATGACTGCACTGCATTCTTCAGTGAGGAGAACTCTTTCTGTTTCTCTCCACTCCTTTTTATGACTCAAGATCTCTTTCATGAACTTGGCATAAGAAGGTATTTGCTCAAGTGCCTCTACAAATGGAATCTTTATTTCAAGAGTCCTTAGATAATCTGCAAAGCGAGCAAATTGCTTATCCTGCTCCTCTTTCCAGAGTTTTTGAGGATAAGGTATCTTGGCTTTATATTCCTCAACCTTAGTGGTTAAAGAAGCCTTTTTAGAGGGGTTGTTATCAGCACTTGTGTGTGTCTGATCCCTCACTGGCAATTGAGTGCCAGAGTCAGAAGCTGGAGTGACGTTAGACGTCAGCTCACTATCTGTTCCTGGCGCCTGAACGCCAGAAATGTACCCATTTTGGGCGTTCAACGCTGGATTCTGCCCCATTTGGGCGTTCAACGCCAGATTCTTGCCCATTTCTGGCGTTGAACGCCAATCCTGCCTTGTTTCTGGCGCTGAACGCCAGTTTTGGGCATGGTCTGGGCGTTCTGCGCCAGCCTTCCACCCATTTTCTGGCGTTTTAGTGCCAGAATTATTTTTCCCTGGGCTCTTACTGTCCTCAGGTGAATCTTTGGTGGGTCGCTCATTTCTTGAATTTTTGATGCCTTGAGGTGGGGTATTTAATGTTTTCCCACTTCTTAATTGAACTGCTTGGCATTCTTCTGCTATTTGCTTTGATAGCTGCTGCTTTGTTTGTTTAAACTGTTCGTCTATATGTATATTAGCTATCCTTGTCTCCTGTAGCCTGTCCTTGAATTCAGCTAGCTGCTTTGTTAGAAAATCCAATTGCTGATTGAATTCAGCAGCTTGTTTTACAGTACTGAATTCAGCAGTTACTGTTTTAACCTCTTCATTCATGGAAGGGTTGCTGCTTAGATACAGATGCTGATTCCTGGCAACTGTATTAATGAGCTCTTGAGCCTCTTCAATTGTCTTTCTCATATGGATAGATCCACCAGCTGAGTAATCTAGAGACATCTGAGCTCCTTCTGCAAGCCCATAGTAGAAGATGTCTAACTGAACCCACTCTGAAAACATTTCAGAGGGGCATTTTCGTAGCATCTCTCTGTATCTCTCCCAGGCATCATAAAGAGATTCATTATCTCCTTGTTTAAAGCCTTGGATGTCCAGCCTTAGCTGTGTCATCCTTTTTGGAGGAAAATACTGATTCAGGAATTTTTCTGTCAGCTGTTTCCATGTTCTTATGCTGGCCTTAGGTTGGTTATTTAACCACCTCTTAGCTTGATCTTTTACAGCAAATGGAAACAGTAATAGTCTGTAGATATCCTGATCTATTTCCTTATCATGTACTGTGTCAGCAATTTGTAAAAATTGTGCCAGAAACTCTGTAGGTTCTTCCTGTGGAAGACCGGAATACTGGCAACTTTGCTGCACCATGATAATGAGCTGAGGATTCAACTCAAAGCTACTAACTCCAATGGAGGGTATGCATATGCTACTCCCATATGAAGCAGTAGAGGGGTTAGAATATGACCCTAGAGTCCTCCTGGACTGTTCATTTCCACTTATGTCCATGATGGATATATGGATATAACTTGGACTGATTTATCTTTTTATTTATTTTATTTTATAAGAAGTAAATACTTAAATAAAATAAAATAACTAAAAAGAATTTGAATTTTGAAATTAAATTTTTTTTTTATAAAAAAAATAAAAATTAATTAGTTAATAAAAAAGAAATTTTTGAAAAAGAGGGAAGATATTTTCGAAAATTAGAGAGAGAGAGAGTTAGTTAGGTAGTTTTGAAAAAGTTGAGAAACAAACAAAAAGTTAGTTGGTTAGTTGAAACAAATTTTGAAAAGATAAGAAGTTAGGAAGTTAGAAGAGATATTTTGAAATGATATTTTTGAATTTAGTGAGGAGAGAGAAAAACAATAAGATAGTACAAGATTTAAAATTTTTAGATCTAATGCTCCTTGTTTTTGAAAATTTTGGAGGGAAAAAACCAAGGAACACCAAACTTAAAAATTTTAAGATCAAGACACAAGGAAAACTCAAGAACACTTTGAAGACTCACAAGAACACAAGAACATGAAGAAAGAACACCAAACTTAAAATTTTTAGAAAACCAAACCAAAATTTTCGAAAACCAAAGGGAAATCAACAAGAAAACACCAAACTTAAAGTTTGGCACAGGATTTAATAGAAAAATTATTTTTGAAAAAGGTTTTAAAAAATATGATAGCCAATTATCATGAACATAAACACCACGTTCTAATTAACTGAGCTATAAATTTAAAGTGTTTTAACAAGGGATAAATAATAAAAGACTCTAAACCAAAAAAAGAAAAATTTTTCCTAATCTAAGCAACAAAATAAACCGTTAGTTGTCCAAACACGAACAATCCCCGGCAACGGCGCCAAAAACTTGGTGCACGAATTGTGAATCACACTTTTCACAACGCGTACCACTAACCAGCAAGTGCACTGGGTCGTCCAAGTAATACCTTACGTGAGTAAGGGTCGAATCCCACGGAGATTGTTGGTTTGAAGCAATCTATGGTTATCTTGTAAATCTTAGTCAGGAAGTCAATTATGTTTATCAGTTGAATTGTGAATAACTGAGAGAGCATAAATTAAAGGTTACTTGTTTTGCAGTAATGGAGAATATGTTGGAGTTTTGGAGATGCTTTATCTTCTGAATCTCTGCTTTCCTCTGTCTTCTGATTCACGCACGCACGTCCTCCTATGGCAAGCTGTGTGTTGGTGGATCACCATTGTCAATGGCTACCTTCCGTCCTCCCAGTGAAAACTACGCTCACGCGCTCTGTCACAGCACGGCTAATCACCGGTTGGTTCTCGATCCGGTTGGAATAGGATTTACTATCCTTTTGCGTCTGTCACTAACGCCCAGCCTTCAAGAGTTTGAAGCTCGTCACAGTCATTCAATCCTTGAATCCTATTCGGAATACCACAGACAAGGTTTAGACTTTCCGGATTCTCATGAATGCTGCCATCAGTTCTAGCTTATACCACGGAGATTCTGATTAAGGAATCTAAGAGATACTCATTCAATCGTATATAGAACGGAGGTGGTTGTCAGGCACACGTTCATGATTTGAGAAAGGTGATGAGTGTCACAGCTCATCACCTCCATCACAGTTAAGCGCGAATGAACATCTTAGATAGGAACAAGCGTGTTTGAATGGAAAACAGAAATACTTGCATTAATTCATCGAGACACAGCAGAGCTCCTCACCCCCAACAATGGGGTTTAGAGACTCATGCCGTCAGAGAATACAAAGTTTAGATCTGAAATGTCATGAGATACAAAATAAGTCTCTAAAAGTTGTTTAAATACTAAACTAGTAGCCTAGGTTTACAAAAATTGGATAAACTATGATGGATGATGCAGAGATCCACTTCTGGGGCCCACTTGGTGTGTGCTGGGGCCCACTGGGTGTGTACTGGAGCTGAGACTTAAGCAATTCACGTGCAGAGGCCATTTGTGGAGTTGAACGCCAGCTTTTATGCCAGTTTGGGCGTTCAACTCCAGCTTTTGATCCTTTTCTGGCGCTGGACGCCAGAATTGGGCAGAGGACTGGCGTTGAACGCCAGTTTACGTCGTCTATTCTTGTGCAAAGTATGGACTATTATATATTGCTGGAAAGCCCTGGATGTCTACTTTCCAACTCAATTGGAAGCACGCCATTTCGAGTTCTGTAGCTCCAGAAAATCCACTTTGAGTGCAGGGAGGTCAGAATCCAACAACATCAGCAGTCCTTTTTCAGCCTGAATCAGATTTTTGCTCAGCTCCTTCAATTTCAGCCAGAAAAATACCTGAAATTACAGAAAAACACACAACTCATAGTAAAGTCCAGAAATATGAATTTTCCCTAAAAACGAATAGAAATAGACTAAAAACTAACTAAAACATACTTAAAACTATATGAAATTATCCCCAAAAAGCGTATAAAATATCCGCTCATCATTAAACAAATGAGTAGTGTTACAAATAATGCCCACCAAGACCCTGTATACCTCTCAATTGCCTACCGACACAATTTGAGTATAACAAACTAATGACAGTTGGATCTGGGCTTAATAATTTATATACCTCTGTAGAACAAATTTAATTTCATTGTGCCAGGCCTTTGATTAGGAAAATAATTAGACTTGATGTCCAAATACATACCACGGAAATCCTTGAATATTTAGGAAATGGCTTCCAATTAAATAGCTTGATCCACCTTCCCATAGTTATCATTTGTAGTGTGTTATAAGATTTGTGGCAGTGTACCCAACTGGATCAAAACATCATAATTAGGGAGCACCTAAAATACATGTCATATTGAGTAAAATAGAAGACAAATGATTATTCAAAAAATACTAAGTTAAAGTTATAAATCAGTCTAGCTTAAATTCAAAAAAAATCTTATGGAACCCACACAACCATTCAAATCAAATGCCAGTATGGTTGAAAGATTTTGTTCAAAGTGATAGTTTTCATACTAGATAATATCAAACAAGACTAGATAAGAACAAAATATTATTCTACTACATTAATCAGGAGTCATGGGTTGCAACACTACTAAACGCAAAGAAATTCTACAATAGATAAGCTGCACATACTGTGAAAATCCATCAATAGTTAAGAAATAGCTTCCAAAGAAATAGCTTGATCCACCATCCCATAGTTGTTATTTGTTGTTTATTATAAGATTTGTGGCAGTATACCCAACTGGATCAAAACATCATAATTAGAGAGCACCCAAAATACATGTGATATTGAGTATAATAGAAGACAAACGATGATTGAAAAAAATACTAAGTTAAAGTTATAAACCGGTCGAGCTTAAATTCAAAAAAAAACTTCTTATGGAACCCACACAAACATTCAATTCAAATGCCAGCATGGTTGGAAGATTTTGTTCAAAGTGATAATTTTCCTACTAGATAATATAAAACAAGACTAGATTACAGCAAAATATTATTCTACTACGTTAATCAATAGCCATGGGTTGCATCACTACTAAACGCAAAAAAATTCTACAACAGATAAGCTGCACATACTGTGGAAATCCATGAATAGTTAGGAAATAGCTTCCAAAGATTCAGCTTGATCCACCATCCCATGGTTAGCAGTTGTAGTTTATTACAAGATTTGATTGAGTATATCCAACTAGAGAAAAACATCATAATTAGGGAGCACCCAAAATACATGTGAACATATGTATAATAAAAGACAAATGATGATTCTGACATAACAAAAAATACTAAGTTAAAGTTATAGGATCTGCCTCCTCTAAAATTATATAGTCACTTTAGAAAAAAACTGCAATATTAATCACTATTGGATTAAGATAGTGGGACTCACAAATAATAAATATTGTAAATTTAAAGATGATTAAAACATCACTTTACTACTTTACTAGCACCATTATTTTAGAGGTTCTTTTTTGAAATATATAAACCAATCGAGCTTAAATTCAAGAATATATATTCTTATGGAACCCACACAAATATTCAATTCAAATGCCAACATGGTTGGGAGATTGTATTCAAAGTTATAGTTATCATACTAGCTAATATCAAAGAAGATTAGATAAGAAAAAAATATAATTCTTAACACAAACATAGTTACATTCTATGTGTTTGTATGCCGAAACAGTCTTCTTCATTAATTAAGAATTATATCTAATTACCATGAAGTTTGCAACTAGAATTATAATTATAAGATATAACTACTAGCAAAATAACATGTATTATATGTAACAGATCGCCACGGTATACTTACATACATCTCAAACCAAATCTTTTTGGATCAGGTTCTGCCCATCTCGACAAGCTTTACCCCGAAGAGAGGATGGAGCGAGCTTCTATTAGAAATTAAAGTCCCTACCGATTCGGCTGGCTCCCACCATGTTCTCAAAGTGCAGTCATCCCACAGGGACACACTGACGTAGGAGATTGCAAGCCCTGTTATAGAAAAAAAGTAATAAAACTTCTGATTTTCTGAAACACTGACACCGCACTAAGAGATTTGTCAGCTCTCAACACTAAACACAACCCCATTATGTATTTGATAGAAGAAATTAGTTAAATGTGTTCAGTTGTAGTGGATTTAAAACCAGCAGTTAATCAATCGGAAATTGTGTCTCTAATATTTAACATGCTCATAATTGAAGACATAGTACCCGATGCCGATCTAGACGCTTCATGAAGATTGGATCAGTAGTCGATTCGACGGAAGGATTCAATCATATCCCATCGGCCATAGAAGCTGTTATCTATAGACTAATACTAAGTTAAAATTATAAACCGGTCGAGCTTAAATTAAAAAAAAAAGGATATTCTTATGGAACCTGCAAAAACATTCAATTCAAATGTCAGCATGGTTGAAAGATTTTATTCAAAGTGATAGTTTTCATACTAGATAATATCAAACAAGACTAGATAAGAGCAAAATATTATTCTACTACATTAATAAAGAGCCATGGGTTGCAACACTACTAAACGCAAAGAAATTCCACAATAGATAAGTTGCACATACCGTGAAAATTCATGAACAGTTAGGAAATAGCTTCCAATCATCCATCTTGATCAACCGTCCCATAGATAGCAATGGTAGTTTGTTACAAGATTTAATTGAGTATACCCAGTTAGATCAAAACATCATAATCAAGAAGCACCTAAAATACATGTGAATATATGTATACTAACAGACAAATGATGAACTAAGTTAAAGTTATAAACCAATCGGGCTTAAATTCAAGAATATATATTCTTATCGAACTCGCACTAACAACCAATTCAAATTCCATCATGGTTGGGAGATTGTATTCAAAGTTATAGTTATCATACTAGCTAATATCAAAGAAGACTAGATAAGAAAAAAATTTAATCCTTAACACAGACATAGTTACTTTCTATGTGTTTGTATGCCTAAATGGTCTTCTTCATTAATTAGGAAATATATCTAATAGCAAACTACCATGAAGTTTCCAGCTACAATTATATGCGTAAGATTTAACTACTAGAAAAATAACATGTATTATATGTAACAGATGGCCGCGGTATACTTACATACATCTCGAACCAAATCTTTTTGGATCGGATTCTACCCATCTGGGCGACCTTTACCCCGAAGAGAAGATGGAGCGAGCTTCTCTTGGAAATTAAAGTCCCTACCCATTCGGCTAGCTCCCACCATGTTCTCAAAGTGCGGTCATCCCACATGGACACGCTAACGCAGGAGATTGCAATCCATGAAGCATAAAAAAGTAACAAAGCTTCTGATTTTCTTAAACACTGTCACCGCACCAAGAAAGTTGTCAGCTCTCAACGCCAAATACAACCCCATTATGTCTTTGATAGAAGAAATTTTTTAAATGTATTCAGTTGTAGTGGATTTAAAATCAGCAGTTAACCAATCGAAAATTATATCTCTAATATTTAACATGCTTTTAATTGAAGACATAGTACCTGATTTCGATCTAGACGTTTCATGAAGAATGGATCAGTAGTGGATTTGACGGAAGGATTCAATCATATTCCAACAGCCATAGAAATCATCATCTGTAGATTAACTAGATCCAAAAAACTCTGTGCCCCCGATATTGACTGTGTGAAGCAAAAGTGAGTTAAGCTACAACGCCAGACAAATTGAACCAGGAAGCCAGAAGCAGGTGGTGCCGGTAACCTTTTTCCATTGCTTTTGTTTTTGTGATGCCCATGGTTTTTTTCAGATTATTAGATTGATCCATCTGTGTGAAATATTTGGAGAAGACTGTTGTAGTTGGTGGGAGCGGGCGGGTTGCAATAAATTCAAATTTAATGAATAGATAAGAATTCAAATAACTTACTCTATGTGAAGTGGGCAACTATTTAATGAGACCATATAATTATAGGATAGATAACAGTTATATTATCTACTTAATATACTAAAACTTGGTTTTCCCCCAACTAATGAAGGTGAGGTGTCGATTTCTCGTGACTCCGTCTTCCCTCCAAAATGAACTTTTCTATTCTCTATTCTAAATTATTTTATAAAAAATATCTTTATTATAATTATATTATAATTAATATTTAATAAATAATACATAATTATACTAATTTAGAAACATATCTTTCTTATAATTATATCAAATTAATATTTAATACATTATTAAACTACTTATCAATTATCAATTGAAAATACTTTAAATCATTTTAATAATAATAATAATAATAATAATAATAATAATAATAATAATAATAATAATTGCACTGGTCGTAGTAATCATGATAAGAATATTTGAATCTAATCATAAAATGATCAAATTTTATGATATTAATAACGCACGTTAATTTTAAATATTTTTAGTCATTTTAATTATATTAATTTTAAAAATATTAATATAATTTTAATTCTTATTTATTATCCAATAATAATAATAATAATAACTTCAGAAATCTAAACTATTTCAACTACCCGTGTATTATTATTAAAATTCTATATGTTCCTAAATATAAGTCTTGAAAAACATGACATAGCACTGGCTATTAGTGTAGAGTTGTTTAGATTTGTTTAGGAAGATATAATAGAATTTATATTTCTAAATTTCAAGACATATATTTCTATTTCAATCTGTGTATATCAGGTATAATATTCTTATTCATTGTCCGAGATTTCTCTGATTATGATAGAAGATAATGATTCTAATCATATTATGAAAAATTATATAATTTTAACAAAATTAATATATGATGTGTAATTATTGTATATAATAAAAAATTCCCTTAATAATAAATAATTTACATATTTATTTTTGTTTTACTAAAGTCTATATATAGTGTTTTTCTGTAGTACATGAATCTAAATTTGAGAGTCAACTCATAATTTTATATTTATTATTTTTCTTTTACTACTTCATAGAATAAGAATGTATTCTTCGTTTTTCATCGAAGTTGATCATTTTAAGCTACAATTTATAATTTTGATACACTATTAGTGTAAAGTAATTTTACACAAATATTCAATGACGTAATATCATATCATAAAAAATAACTATCTTTTATATTGATTGCATTCACCTAAATGATAATCCAAAAAAATAAACATAATTAAACAATTATATAAAATATTTTATACTATCAATAATTAAAATTAGACTCTAATTTGTATCTAAAAATATAGGATAAAATTATATATTAAATTAACTTAATAAAAACAAAATATTATTATAACATTATTTAATTAATAAATTTATTTAGTTAAAGGTTATATCTCTGTTTTTTTTTTTCAATTCCACTTTAATATTTACCAGTAAATTGAAGAATTTTGTATTGAATATCTATTTTAATAATTAGTTCTCAAATATAAATTAAAATAAAAATAAATTAAAATATTAACATATTTTCTACTTTTATCTATCTAAATAACTAATTCTATTATTATTATTATTATTATTATTATTATTATTATTATTATTATTATTATTATTATTTGAAATTAATTTTTTGTCTTTCTTTTATTAAATAATTAAATAATCTATAAAATATATAATGAGGATATGAGAAATTTAGTATAGATTTTTTTTTAAAATATCATTTATTGTATATAATTTATAAAAAAATATATTTCACTTTTATTATTGATTAGAAGATAACCTATTTATATTTTGATTAATTTCATTTATTATTATTATTATATTTAATTTATAGAAAGATAAATTAATAACTATATTATTATTTATCAATATATTAATATTGATAATGATTACATAAAAATTATTTAATATTTTATATTTTTATATTTTTTATTTTTTATATATTTTGATATATTTATAAATATTTTTTATTATTTTTATATGCTATAGATTTACCCCCACTATTTAAAATTTTTGGATCCGTCACTACTTTTGAGCGTGTTTCTTAATTTATTTTTTATAATTCATTGAATACAATTTATTATAGTAAATTAATTATATCAACTAATTGATTTGATTAGATATTTAAATATCACATGATTTATTATAATTCATATCAATCAAATAATTGTAATTTATTATATCAATTATTTTAATTCATTAATTTATAAGGTACATAATAGCATAGATGATTTATTACTTATAATGATTAAATACAATAAATACAGATTAATTTAGTTAAAAAAATAATTGTCTCATACGTTTTTCTATTTATTTTTTTAATTTCTTAAATCCAATCAATTATAATAAATTAATTATATCAACTAATTAATTCAATTAATTATTTCCTAATTTATTTTTTTTGAATTCAATAAATCAAATAAAATCAATTATACTAATTATTTGTATCAACTAACTGATTTGATTAATTTTTAAAAATATTTTTATTTAATTTATTTTATTTATTTAAATACATGAATTATAACTGATTAGTTATTTAATTTTATTATGATAAATATCAAATTTTATTCCGAATATAAAAATATAAAATTTTATTCCTTCCATTTTTATTTTATCACTATAAAATATATGCTAGAAGAAAATATCATTCATTTAGCAATTACTCTTTTATTAGGTAGCTTTTACAACAATTCTTTTTCTTCCTATGAGGCGTCATCACAAGAAGGCAACTATCGTGGAAACATACCACCACACACTCTTCAACACCCATGCTCATCATTCAGAGCAATATATGATATGTTATCCATGAACCATTTATAGACCATGGTGTTATCATGTATGCATAAATAAAAAAATTTCGTAATTAAGCTTAAGTCATTTACCTGTTTGTGTGGTATATTATAGTGTGAAATTACTTTCAATTTGTGTTGTGCAATGATATTATGGTTTAATTTAAGCTTTTGTTTTAGAACTGTGTTATGATTTTATCTCATCATTTTCTCTTAAATATCAAGTTGATGTATTTTTATTTATTATTATTGAAACGGATGTGATATAAAATTTGTAAAAAAAAAATAAAACCCTTACACTCAATTTATTTTATTGTAGTCTTTTAGCTCTTTTATTTCTTTTTATTTTCTTCTTATTCATTTTTTTAAATATCATATAATTTATTATAATTTATACCAATTAATTAATTATAATTCATTATATCAGTTAGTTTAATTCATTAATTTATAATATGCATGATAAAAAATATTATTTGTTACTTATACGTTTATTCTTCTAAAATCTAAATCTGAATAATTATATTTTTAGTTTTAGTTATAAATAAAATATTATTAATAATAAATAATAATTAACTACTCATACTTTTAATCAAAGTGTTTGGATGATTTTTATATTTATTAATATTAATTGTTGATTATTTTTTGTCAATAAGTTGTATTATAATTTTATGTTAGTTCATAATTGATTAATGATTAATATTCATGAAGCTATGTTATTCTAAATTTTATATTTTATAAATATTTTATTTAAATGTATTTTAAACATAAAAATGTATTATTTTTAATAATATCATACTTTTACTTTTTTTAATTATTCTAAATGAATATTTTATCAAATACTAATTAAAGCCATCCTTCCATTTGCTTTTACTAATTTATTATCTAACTATTATATAAAATTAAAATCGTATTAATGAATTTAATATTAAAGTTAATTTAGCTTTTTATTTAGAGTATTTTTTAATTTTTTGAGTCTAATCAACCAAAACTATTCAATTATAAATAGTCACTTCTATCTTATTTTATATTATTAACTAATTAAAATTATTAAAATTTAATAATACAATTCTGTTTTATATTTTTATAATGTAATACTACATACATTAATAGTGAAATGACATAGTAAATTTTCATGTTTTGATATTAAATATAAAATTAATACGTACAAAAGTTTTTAATCTTTTAAATCAATACGAATCAGTGTAAATAATACTTATTTATGGCATAAACAAAGAAATACGGAATCTTAAATTTTGCATATAAAAATTTAGGAAGATGTTATATGTACAAATGAAATTGCATGGTATTATTTTTTTTAATGGTGTAGACCAACAACTCTAATTTTATTTCACTGTCAAATTAAAAAAAAATCGTAATTTTAAAGGTAGTCGGAAAAAAACAACAAAATTAATCAAAAAACTAGTTAACTTATATTATTCTATTAATTTATTAATATATTAAATTATTTTTATTTATATTAATATTAATTTTAAATATTTTAAAATAAAAAGTATAATTAATTATAATTTGCATCTTAAATTATGTTGAGTACATGATATTCTATTGTGCTGCTAAAAGTAAAAATAAGATAACAAATATAATTTTATCTCTTAATTCAATATATTTATTTATATTTTATACTTTTTTTACGATTAATTTTGTACGGTATTGGTATATTAAATAAAAATACCTGTTATAATAACAAAAAATAAAATAAAATTTCAATCAATAATTTTATATTCTTTACTTTTTTTTTTAGTTTTATTTTGGATTTTAATTTATTACTAAAAGGTAGTAAATTTCTATTGATAAGGTCCATGGGTTAGAATAAGTAAAATAATGTGATACCCACATTACAACATCCAATTGAAACAACCTAGGATTTAAAATGTTTATCTTTCTCTTTCTCGCCGTCTATTATATTATCAATTCTATTATATAAAAATCGATTTTTTACATTTAATGATAGAGTCAATGTAGCATGTTTCTGAGAGTCTTTCTTAATTTATTTTTTTAACTCATTAAATACAATTTATTATGATGCATTAATTATATCAACTAATTGATTTAATTAGATATTTAAGTATCACACAATTTAAAATTACGTATATTGATTTGATTTTTATGATATATAAATTTAAGGAATAAATTAAAATAATATAATTTATTACTTATTTAATTTGAATACAACAAATACAAACTTAATTTAGTCAAAAGTTTATTATTTTCTAATCTTCTATACATAAAAATGACAAAACAAAATCGTAAAAATAATCTTTTTATCATTTTTGCTATTTTAATTTTATTTTCTTTGCTTTTTTTATGTGTAATTTTATTTTACATTAACTTTGTGTATTTAATAACAAAATATACTCATATTAATTCTATCATATAATAATATATTTTTCTCCTATGTTAATCAAAGAATTTCAATAGTTATCAACTAAATCTAATAAAATGACTGAGAAGTGAGAACTACAATAAGTTAAACCCAGGTTCAAAATGTTGAAACGAAGGAAAGAAAACAGTGGATATATGATTAGAGAAAAATATATAATAACGAGAAATATACTAAAATTGGATTTTTCCTCCAACTAATAAAAGTGATGTGTCAATTCCTCATGAATTCATTTTTTCTCTAAAATGAAATCACTATTTTCTCTTCTAAATTTATTTTAGAAAAATATCTTTATTATAATTATATTACAATTAACATTTAACGAATAATGCATGATTACTAATTTAGGAAAATATCTTTATTATAATTATATAAAATTAATATTTAATATATTATCAACTAATAAAAGTGAAGTGTCAATTTCACATGAATTTATTTTTCCTTCAAAATGAAAGCACTATTCTCTCTTCTAAATTTATTTTAGAAAAATATCTTTATTATAATTATATTATAATATTACAATTATATTACAAGTAGCATTTAATGAATAATGCATAATTATAGTAATTTAGAAAAATAAAATAAAGTCCAGTAATTTATCTTTCGACTGCACACGTATGTTGTAATACCCGGTCTAACCGAAATTTAGTAAATAATAAGTTAAATAGGAGCGAATATGGTTGAAATATTTGGCAATTGGAATTTGATAATTTAAATACGATATTTGGATTCAGTGAATTTTTTCGAGTCGAAAAATATAGTTTTCTGCGTAAGAGTGTGCAGTGGAATTTTGACCGGCAGTACCGGCTGAGATCTGTCTGGTACTACAACTGAGGAAATTGATTATGGGTAAATAAGATTAAGAAATGAGGAATTATAATTAGGGAAGGTAGAAATATTTAAAGTGCGATTTAGAGCGCTAATCTTAAAGGTTTTGGCTCAAAATTGGGCCAATGGGCAAAAATAAGTGAACCGGGCCTAAGTGGGCCTAAGACCCAACATATATAAACATTAGTTGTGAGCATTTCAGCTCATTTTACCCTAAAAAGAAGGGTTGGGGCGTTGATTTGAGAAGAGAGAAGAGAAGAGAGAAAACCTAACTCTCTTTGATCTTCAAACCACCATAACTTGAGCTACGGAGCTCCGATTGACGAGCCGTTTGTGGCCACGCGTTGCTCTTCTCATCCTCTACAATTCTATCTAAGTTTGGTGGTGAGTATTTCATTCATCTCTGCCCAGTTTTCGAAATTCCCCACTGTTACATGTTTTTGGGTAGTTAGTGTTGAAATCTTGTGATTTTGGGTGTTTAGGGATACTCCAACATGGATTCTAAGTGGGTTCTATCCCTACTTCATATGGGCTGAGGTAAGAAGTGCTCAAACCCTTGTGATTTGTCATTTTTATGAGCCCTAGGTTGATGTATGTATGTGACATTGGTTATGTTAGTGTATTTGATGATGTTGGTGCACAATTGGGAGATTGGTATTGCTTGAGGAGCTTTGGTAAGGCTTGGAGCTAAGGTTGGTGAAGAATTCCAAAGAAGAGGCTCAATTGGTTTGGCTACAAGAGGTACGGTTTAAGTTTTATTTAAGTACCGTGTGTTGTGATGAGAATTCCTAGGCTAGATGCCCCTAGGATTAAGTTTGGATTGTGTAAATGGTTGGTGCTAATATGCATAGTTGATATGTAATGTGAATTAATGATTGGGTTGAGAATTGTGTGACCTTGTATGCTTGGTGTATTGAGAATTTGATGTACTGGGTAATGAGTATTGATTTGTGGTTTATGCATTTAAATTGTGAAAATTGGACCGGAGGCCGTGAATTTTGGGCCGGAGGCCGGAAAGAGGTAAGAAAGGTAAGTCGATGTGTACATTGTATGATGGCACAAGTGATTGGATGAATTTCAGATAATGAATATATGAATGATTAGGTTGGTTATTGAATAATAAGGTTTGAGAAGTTGAAGTGTGGAATTTGGTAATTTTGGGTGAAATTATGTAGACGAGGTATGTTTGGTTCGGTTGAGATATATTATGTGATCATATATGTGATTATGATTATTGATGCCTTGATGGTATGATGATGCATTAGAGATATGTATGTTGTGATATATGCTTGGGGAATGATTAAGGTTGATTTGTGGGTGAAATCACGTGATAGTGAGTATGATATTGATTACGTATAATGATGGTTGATTGGAAATGGTATTATTGGAAATTGGGATGAGGAAGGATGTATGACATGATATTGTGTTTGTCCTTTAGCCATTTGATTGAGAAGTGTTAAAATGGTTAGATGTGGTTTTGGGAATTTTTGGTAAAGTGTCAATGTGTGAGTTGAGGATGGCTTGATGTAGATTTTGGTACATTTTGATTGATTTCAAAAAGGGTTGAAATTGGCATGTTTTGGTTGATTTTGAAAAGAGTTGAAAATGGCTTGTTTTGAAAATGGCACCTAGTGGTTTTGTATGAAAACATGGTTTTTGGGCATACTTTGACGGGACATAACTTGGACTACGGATCTCTGTTTTGTACCAAATCTATTTAGAAAAGAAATTGGATCCGGGATGTCCATGCCGTTTGAAGAACGGGTAAAAAATGATTTAAAATGAGAAAGTTATGTCCGTCGGAAGATTGGGGGTTGAATCTGTAAATTCTGCAGCTTTTAACTTAGAAAATTTTTAGCAGAATGACCCTCCACGCGTAGGCGCACTTGGCGCGTACGCGTCGTTCTTCAAGAAGGAACTATCCGCGCGTGCGCGTGGTGTGCGCGGGCGCGTTGATGCGCTGCACCAAATGCCCAGCTATTTTCCCGAGAGTTGTGCCAGTTTTGTGCCTGGGGCGCAAGAGCACCCACGCGTACGCGTGGCTGACGCTTGCGCGTCGTTTGGCTATTTTTCAACCCGCGCGTATGACGCTTGCGCGTCGATGAGTTTTGTGGCCATCCACGTGTGCGCGTGGAGTGCGCGTACGCGTGGCTCTGTTTTCATGCCAAAGTTGACTTTTGAGTTTTAAAAGCCAAATCTCATACTTCTAAGCCTCCGATCTCACCTCTTATGTATTAAATCATTCTGATATGCCTAGCAATGAGCTAGGGGATGTGGTAACTTGCGAGTGAAGCAAGGGGAAAAGTTATGATCAATGATGATCAAAGATGATTATATGAGATATGGAGGATGACGGTGGAAGTACCGTGTATGCCATGAGCCGGAGGGCTATATTTATTGATAAATGGCCCGTTCTTGATTGGACCATGATCCGAATGGCTGAGTTATTGCCGGGTTACGGCAAAGCCATTATTGTTTATGGCTGAGTATGAATGCATATATGATTAATGAATGAATATGTTAAATGGATAATAATGAAAAAATATTGAAATGTGATGTGCGACACCGGGTAGTAGGCAGTGGCGTTGTCCACTTGCTCCGGGTATGAGACGGAAAAGGAGGATTATGATAAACGAGTTTAATCGTGGGGTTTTGAATAAATGTGTATTTGTGATACCTGGGTAGTAGCAAGGGTCGTGGTTCGTCCCGCTTGCTCCGGGTCATTGTCTGAGGATTGATAATAATGAAGGGTGATTATGAATAAATGTTTATTTGTGATACTTGGGTAGTAGCAAGGGTTGTGGTTCGTCCCACTTGCTCCAAGTTAATGTTTGAGATTTGATAACAATGAATGTTGATAATATGAATTGAGATTGAATGAATATATGTTTGAGATGCCTGGGCAGTAGCAAGGGTTGTGGTTCGTCCCACTTGCTCCGGGCCAATGCTTGAGATACCTGGGTAGTAGCAAGGGTTGTGGTTCGTCCCACTTGCTCCAGGTCAGAGATTGCGACGCCTGGGTAGTAGCGGCAGTAGTGGTGAATCCACTCGCTCCAGGTTGAGCTTTTAGACACCCGCCTGGGTAGTAGCCGCAGTAGTGATTATTTCACTGGCTCTGGGTTGAGCGGGCAGTAGCAAGGGGGTTGTAGCTCAAACCTACTTGCTCCGCAAGGGGTGTTTTTGTCCAATGGTTAGCTACCAGGACATGTCGGGTTGGCTATATAACCGACAGATGATATCATCAGCCATAGGGCAGACATTCATCATTTGCATATGTTTGAATTGTTTGGGTTTGCCATTTGTCTTGGATTTCTACATCATATATGCCATGTTACCTGACTATATGCTACTTGTTCTACTTGTATCATGTTTGTGTATTACTTGCTTGTATTGCTTGTGTTTGTACAACTGAGAGGCCCCTCATGCTGGTGTCGGTGGGTGTGAGGGCTGTTCTTGATGGGATGAATTGATGATGCAATTGCATGATGATGTATTGATATAGAACTGCTGAGGCAGAACAACTGGTGATGGTTTTGCTTATGATTCTGAGTCTGATTCGTGGAAGAGTCAGCGAGTTGGGAAACATGTGAAACATGAATTGAATTTAGCACTCCCTTATGACAGTTGCCTATTCATGGATTAGCGAGAACCTAGGATGAATAATTGGTAAAGAAGTTTAGGATGCTTAGTGAATTTTTGTTGCAGTACATTGAATTTATTTGGCACTTTTACCGTACTGGGAACCCATGGGCCCGGGGTTCTCATTCCGTATATATCTCTTGTTTTTCAGATACAGGTCCAGATGCTCAGAAGTGAGTTGTGGGTCGTCTGAGAGACGGTGAAGATCTTTATTTTCTCTACTTTGTGTTTTGATTAGAATCTCTCCACCTTTGTTTTGGAAAGTTTATATTATGTATTGAACTCTTTGAATTTGCCTATAGAGGCTCTCATGTTTTCTTCGGGAGAGATTAGAATATACTGTTGTCAATTAATTTCATAATGTACTCTAGCCGACCTAAACTTCGCGGGTCGCGACTAGTAGCTACTTACTTATGTTATATATATCTATCTGTTATCTATCTCTTAATCTCCTCTACGCCTTGTCCGTATATTGTTTTCGGCTTCACGGTTTATCTTTTGTTGTCGAAACGTGAGAGATATGTCTTCGCGATTTTATTTCTACTCTTTTCAAGCTTCTCGATTAATAATCCTTTCGAAATTACCTATATTTATTTATTAAAAATCCACCTGAGAGTCGTACCACCGTAATATCATTGACTTATGACTCGAGCATAAGGATTTGAATATTAGGGTGTTACAATTATGGTATCAGAGCAGTTCGTCCTCGTGAGCCTGAGGGATGGAACTGCTTATGCTTCAATGCATACTCTGAGTTTGTGCCTGTGCTAGTTAGGGTATCTAATCGATACGTCTAGCATGAAGTCCATGAGTGTACCTTTGGTACTTTGAAGCACTATACTTCCGATATTGAGACTGATCAACTTGATATCGATTGTTTGGTGTGTATAGGAACCAGATGGCACCTCGTGGACCTGGTCGGGGACGTGAAAGAGATCGTACTAATACGCAGGAACCGGAAATCAACCCGAATAACCCGGTAAACCTTATGGCGGCGTTGGAGAATATGGCTACTGCTATGCAGGCCACTACGGAGGCTCTTGGGCAACAGATGAACAATAATGGCAATGACGGAAGGGAAGCTCAGGGCCCGATGACACTGGCAACCTTCTTAAAGGTTAATCCACCTAAGTTCAAGGGAACCACCAATCTGACTGAAGCTGATACTTGGTTTCAGGCCATGGAGCGAGCACTGCAAGCGCAATTGGTGCCTGAAGAGCAGCGTGTTGAATTCACTACCTATCTACTCACGGGGGAAGCATCGCATTAGTGGCAAGGGGCTCGACGTCTCCTGCAACAGGGGAATGATCATATCACTTGGGATGCCTTCCAGGTGGAATTCTATAAGAAGTACTTTCCGAATTCCGCCAGGACAACCAAGGAATTGGAGTTACTGCAGCTAAAGCAAGGTACTATGTCCATATCTGAGTATACAGACAAATTTGAGGAGCTATTCAGGTTTTTCCGCATGTGTCAAGGAGCTCCGGGAGACTTCGAGGAATGGAAATGCATTAAGTATGAAGGAGGGCTCCGGAGCGACATCTTAAGTTCAGTGGGACCAATGGAGATCCGAACTTTTTCAGAGTTAGTGAATAAGAGCAGAATTGCTGAAGAGTGTGTGAAAAGGAGGGTTGCAGAGAAGGGAAGTCATAGAGAGCACAACCAAGGATTCGCATCAAGGGGTCGAGAGTTTAAGGAGAGAGGATACGTACAACACTTTCCCCAAGGACAGAATAACTTTGCGACGAGTAAGGAGTCCCAAAGGAATGGTAAGGGAAAACGGGCAGCGGCTGCTTCTGATATTTCAAGCGGTCAGAGATGTGGAAGTCATCACCCAAATAGGCCGTGCCGATTGGGGTTAGGTGTATGTTACAAGTGCGGGTTACCAGGGCATGTATCAAGAAATTGCCAACAAGGAGAGAGTCAGGATGCGGGCCGATTGCGACAGTAAGATTGAGGTAATTGCCTTAATACAAATGGATAAATGCCTGTGATGTAAATGACTTTCTGTTGAGAATGATGTGTTGTGTTTGTTATGTAATTGGTTGATTTCTGGATTTTTGGTGAAATGGATTGAACTCGTGACTTTTAGTTCCTTTGATTTAAATAGATAAGGGATGGTCCTAAATGATGGATTTGGAAATGTTAATTCGAATTGTCGGTCAAGTTAAGTGGTGATTTAGTACTTGAGGAAATAAGTGATGGAACTAATACTTGACGAGAAATCAAGGTGGCATAGTGGAAGCTTGCTAAAGCGTTAGCATAGTATGGTAATAATAAGAAAAAGTAGAGCATGATTGGAAATGCTTTATGCTTTGAGTACTTAAAATTTTAGTGAGCTTATGCAGATAATGATTCTAGGTAATTGGAATTAATTGCGGCTGTGAGCCTTGATGGTTCTGAAACGGATGAGGAAATTATCATTAATGCATAATTGGATTTAGATGATGAGAGAGTGCGAGTTGTCGTGTTTGAGAGATGAGTACCATGATGTTTGGTCATAGTGACCTTGGAATTAGATTGAGATTTATAATGATTGGTTTTGAAAGACGAATGTGAAAGCCACTAAATTGAAATACAGATGCAGTACTGAGATTGGTTTGAGGGAGCCCGTGACGGGTGGTAAACTCCAATTTTTGGGGAGGTACTGTTGAAAATTTTTCTCCAAAAAAATTTGAAAGAGTGCTGGTTATGGTTTTGAGGATAATTTTTTTATATGAGTAACTTTAACGAAAGAGATGTGTCTCGAATGCTTTTATAGATTATTAAAGGAAAGCGGATTCTCATGATTTTTGTTAAATTGTTATTTCAAACTCATTTGCTTTCTAGAAATGAAAGGAGTTTTTGATTTATGAGTCAGAGACTTTATAACAGTAAGTCATGTAGAAATTCGAAGGTTTGAGAATAAGAAAGTAAGTTTGGAGGTTATGCTTGGAGTTTAGCTGTGATTAGTGGTAATTGGCTTGGCAGAGGGAGAGGATAGTGATGGATGGAATTTTCGAGGGCAAAAATTTCTGTTAGGGGGGTAGAATGTAATACCCGGTCTAACCGAAATTTAGTAAATAATAAGTTAAATAGGAGCGAATATGGTTGGAATATTTGGCAATTGGAATTTGATAATTTAAATACGATATTTGGATTCAGTGAATTTTTCCGAGTCGGAAAATATAGTTTTCTGCGTAAGAGTGTGCAGTGGAATTTTGACCGGCAGTACCGGCTGAGATCTGTCTGGTACTACAACTGAGGAAATTGATTATGGGTAAATAAGATTAAGAAATGAGGAATTATAATTAGGGAAGGTAGAAATATTTAAAGTGCGATTTAGAGCGCTAATCTTAAAGGTTTTGGCTCAAAATTGGGCCAATGGGCAAAAATAAGTGAACCGGGCCTAAGTGGGCCTAAGACCCAACATATATAAACATTAGTTGTGAGCATTTCAGCTCATTTTACCCTAAAAAGAAGGGTTGGGGCGCTGATTTGAGAAGAGAGAAGAGAAGAGAGAAAACCTAACTCTCTTTGATCTTCAAACCACCATAACTTGAGCTACGGAGCTCCGATTGACGAGCCGTTTGTGGCCACGCGTTGCTCTTCTCATCCTCTACAATTCTATCTAAGTTTGGTGGTGAGTATTTCATTCATCTCTGCCCAGTTTTCGAAATTCCCCACTGTTACACGTTTTTGGGTAGTTAGTGTTGAAATCTTGTGATTTTGGGTGTTTAGGGATACTCCAACATGGATTCTAAGTGGGTTCTATCCCTACTTCATATGGGCTGAGGTAAGAAGTGCTCAAACCCTTGTGATTTGTCATTTTTATGAGCCCTAGGTTGATGTATGTATGTGACATTGGTTATGTTAGTGTATTTGATGATGTTGGTGCACAATTGGGATATTGGTATTGCTTGAGGAGCTTTGGTAAGGCTTGGAGCTAAGGTTGGTGAAGAATTCCAAAGAAGAGGCTCAATTGGTTTGGCTACAAGAGGTACGGTTTAAGTTTCATTTAAGTACCGTGTGTTGTGATGAGAATTCCTAGGCTAGATGCCCCTAGGATTAAGTTTGGATTGTGTAAATGGTTGGTGCTAATATGCATAGTTGATATGTAATGTGAATTAATGATTGGGTTGAGAATTGTGTGACCTTGTATGCTTGGTGTATTGAGAATTTGATGTACTGGGTAATGAGTATTGATTTGTGGTTTATGCATTTAAATTGTGAAAATTGGGCCGGAGGCCGTGAATTTTGGGCCGGAGGCCGAAAAGAGGTAAGAAAGGTAAGTCGATGTGTGCATTGTATGATGGCACAAGTGATTGGATGAATTTCAGATAATGAATATATGAATGATTAGGTTGGTTAGTGAATAATAAGGTTTGAGTAGTTGAAGTGTGGAATTTGGTAATTTTGGGTGAAATTATGTAGACGAGGTATGTTTGGTTCGGTTGAGATATATTATGTGATCATATATGTGATTATGATTATTGATGCCTTGATGGTATGATGATGCATTAGAGATATGTATGTTGTGATATATGCTTGGGGAATGATTAAGGTTGATTTGTGGGTGAAATCACGTGATAGTGAGTATGATATTGATTACGTATAATGATGGTTGATTGGAAATGGTATTATTGGAAATTGGGATGAGGAAGGATGTATGACATGATATTGTGTTTGTCCTTTAGCCATTTGATTGAGAAGTGTTAAAATGGTTAGATGTGGTTTTGGGAATTTTTGGTAAAGTGTCAATGTGTGAGTTGAGGATGGCTTGATGTAGATTTTGGTACATTTTGATTGATTTCAAAAAGGGTTGAAATTGGCATGTTTTGGTTGATTTTGAAAAGAGTTGAAAATGGCTTGTTTTGAAAATGGCACCTAGTGGTTTTATATGAAAACATGGTTTTTGGGCATACTTTGACGGGACATAACTTGGACTACAGATCTCTGTTTTGTACCAAATCTGTTTAGAAATGAAATTGGATCCGGGATGTCCATGCCGTTTGAAAAACGGGTGAAAAATGATTTAAAATGAGAAAGTTATGTCCGTCGGAAGATTGGGGGTTGAATTTGTAAATTCTGCAGCTTTTAACTTAGAAAATTTTTAGCAGAATGACCCTCCACGCGTAGGCGCACTTGGCGCATACGCGTCGTTCTTCAAGAAGGCACTATCCACGCGTGTGCGTGGTGTGCGCGGGCGCGTCGATGCGCTGCACCAAATGCCCAGCTATTTTCCCGAGAGTTGTGCCAGAGTTGTGCCAGTTTTGTGCCTGGGGCGCAAGAGCACCCACGCGTACGCGTGGCTGACGCTTGCGCGTCGTTTGGCTATTTTTCAACCCGCGCGTCCGCGCGTCGATGAGTTTTGTGGCCATCCACGCGTGCGCGTGGAGTGCGCGTACGCGTGGCCCTGTTTTCATGCCAAAATTGACTTTTGAGTTTTAAAAGCCAAATTTCATACTTCTAAGCCTCCGATCTCACCTCTTATGTATTAAATCATTCTGATATGCCTAGCAATGAGCTAGGGGATGTGGTAACTTGCGAGTGAAGCAAGGGGAAAAGTTATGATCAATGATGATCAAAGATGATTATATGAGATATGGAGGATGACGGTAGAAGTACCGTGTATGCCATGAGCCGGAGGGCTATATTTATTGATAAATGGCCCGTTCTTGATTGGACCATGATCCGGATGGCTGAGTTATTGCCGGGTTACGGCAAAGCCATTATTGTTTATGGCTGAGTATAAATGCATATATGATTAATGAATGAATATGTTAAATGGATAATAATGAAAAAATATTGAAATGTGATGTGCGACCCCGGGTAGTAGGCAGTGGCGTTGTCCACTTGCTCCGGGTATGAGACGGAAAAGGAGGATTATGATAAACGAGTTTAATCGTGGGGTTTTGATTAAATGTGTATTTGTGATACCTGGGTAGTAGCAAGGGTCGTGGTTCGTCCCGCTTGCTCCGGGTCATTGTCTGAGGATTGATAATAATGAAGGGTGATTATGAATAAATGTTTATTTGTGATACTTGGGTAGTAGCAAGGGTTGTGGTTCGTCCCACTTGCTCCAAGTTAATGTTTGAGATTTGATAACAATGAATGTTGATAATATGAATTGAGATTGAATGAATATATGTTTGAGATGCCTGGGCAGTAGCAAGGGTTGTGGTTCGTCCCACTTGCTCCGGGCCAATGCTTGAGATACCTGGGTAGTAGCAAGGGTTGTGGTTCGTCCCACTTGCTCCAGGTCAGAGATTGCGACGCCTGGGTAGTAGCGGCAGTAGTGGTGAATCCACTCGCTCTAGGTTGAGCTTTTAGACACCCGCCTGGGTAGTAGCCGCAGTAGTGATTATTTCACTGGCTCTGGGTTGAGCGGGCAGTAGCAAGGGGGTTGTAGCTCAAACCTACTTGCTCCGCAAGGGGTGTTTTTGTCCAATGGTTAGCTACCAGGACATGTCGGGTTGGCTATATAACCGACAGATGATATCATCAGCCATAGGGTAGACATTCATCATTTGCATATGTTTGAATTGTTTGGGTTTGCCATTTGTCTTGGATTTCTACATCATATATGCTATGTTACCTGACTATATGCTACTTGTTCTACTTGTATCATGTTTGTGTATTACTTGCCTGTATTGCTTGTGTTTGTACAACTGAGAGGCCCCTCATGCTGGTGTCGGTGGGTGTGAGGGCTGTTCTTGATGGGATGAATTGATGATGCGATTGCATGATGATGTATTGATATAGAACTGCTGAGGCAGAACAACTAGTGATGGTTTTGCTTATGATTCTGAGTCTGATTCGTGGAAGAGTTAGCGAGTTGGGAAACATGTGAAACATGAATTGAATTTAGCACTCCCTTATGACAGTTGCCTATTCATGGATTAGCGAGAACCTAGGATGAATAATTGGTGAAGAAGTTTAGGATGCTTAGTGAGTTTTTGTTGCAGTACATTGAATTTATTTGGCACTTTTACCGTACTGGGAACCCATGGGCCCGGGGTTCTCATTCCGTATATATCTCTTGTTTTTCAGATACAGGTCCAGATGCTCAGAAGTGAGTTGTGGGTCGTCTGAGAGACGGCGAAGATCTTTATTTCCTCTACTTTGTGTTTTGATTAAAATCTCTCCACCTTTGTTTTGGAAAGTTTATATTATGTATTGAACTCTTTGAATTTGCCTATAGAGGCTCTCATGTTTCCTTCGGGAGAGATTAGGATATACTGTTGTCAATTAATTTCATAATGTACTCTAGCCGACCTAAACTTCGCGGGTCGCGACTAGTAGCTACTTACTTATGTTATATATATCTATCTGTTATCTATCTCTTAATCTCCTCTACGCCTTGTTCGTATATTGTTTTCGGCTTCACGGTTTATCTTTTGTTGTCGAAACGTGAGAGATACGTCTTCGTGATTTTATTTCTACTCTTTTCAGGCTTCTCGATTAATAATCCTTTCGAAATTACCTATATTTATTTATTAAAAATCCACCTGAGAGTCGTACCACCGTAATATCATTGACTTATGACTCGAGCATAAGGATTTGAATATTAGGGTGTTACATATCAGAGCCAGAACCCGGATCGATGTGCCAGCGAGGGCGCTGGGCTCCCTTAGGGGGGTGGATTGTAAGGCCCACATCGGTTGGAGAGGGGAACGAAGCATGCCTTATAAGGGTGTGGATACCTCTCCCTAGCATGACGCGTTTTGACGAGTGAGTGTGGGGGGCTTAGGCTATCATCCCTATCGTCAAAGGCAAAACCGTGAGGCCTTGTGTGCCAAAGCGGACAATATCGTGCTAGCGGGTGGTCTGGGCTGTTACATATGTAGAATAACTTTTAAGAAGGAGTCACGTATAGTAAATACGGTCGATGATTGTAAAACTGTATACTAACATTGATATAATATTATTTTAGGTATATGTTTTGTAGGTATCAAAGAAAAGTGTTGAGTTATTTTTTAGTGGGTTTAAATTATTTATTGTTTATTAGGCTGCGTTTGTTTTCAAAGACAGGACAGAACATGACACTGAGACAGAGACAATAGGATGGAGACACTAAAAATTTTTGTTTGTGTATTGTGTTTGGATACGATGTACAAGACACTAATGTAATGTCTAGTATTATGTTTGGATACACATGGACAAGATTAAAATATTATATGAAATGACTAAAATAACCATTGATTCTAAATTTTCTACGTTAAGTATAAACTAATTTAATAGAGAATGAGAATACGTAGAGTACAGACGAAACTTGAAAAAATATTTGAAGAGACCAAAAATTTTAATAAAAAATATATAATAATATTTATATTAAAATAAAAATTATAAATATATTTATTTTATTTTTAAATTTATTATTAATATGTAGGAATACATATGGTTAAGATTAATAAAAAATAGATGAGTTTGATTATTAAAAAATTTTGGTTAGGTTAATAAGTCAAATTAATTTTAAATAAAAAATTAGTTTTAAAAAAGAATCCGTTTTTATATGAAAAAAAATAGTTTTTGCACATAAAAATCTATTTTTATTTAGAAAATTAATTTTTTTTGTCTAAAAACTGATTTTTCTTTAAATTATATAAAATCAATTACAACTTATAAATAATTTTTTAGCATTCAAAACTAGAAAATGGATTAATACAGACAGATTTACAAACAGATTTAGTATTTATTACAGACGGATTTTTGGTTACCGACGAAATTACCGACGGATTTTGTCCCTCTGTAAAAGCTCCGTCGAAAATTGTTTACCGACAGATTTTTTCTGTCAGAAAATTACCGACGGATTTTTAACAGTTACCGACAGATTTTCCCTCTGTAAATTCTCTATCCATTTCCTTGAGGCGACGAACTTTCCAACGGATTTTTCGCCTGTAATTACAGATGGATTTTCTGACAGATTTTTCGCCTGTAATTACAGACGAATTTTCCGACGGATTTTTCGTCTGTAATTACAGACAAATTTTCAGACGGATTTTCTGTCTGTAATTACAGAAGGATTTTCAGACGGATTTTCCGTCTGTAATTACAGATGAATTTTCCGACAGATTTTTCATCTGTAATTTGAACTTTGAAAAATCATTTCACACTTTGATTACAGACAAAAAATTCGTCTGTAAATCTGTCAGCAAGGTAAATTTTTTTTTTAATTTTTCCATTACAAAATAAACCTGTTTTCATACAAAATAAATATAAAAAAACTCAACTCAACTCATATAAATTATATTTTTTTTCTTTGAGATATATGAAAAATACATTATCTATATAATATTTCTTTGTATATAACTCTACTTATTCAATAATATACAGTTATACATCCACTTGGAGTGAAAATTACATCCATGTCTCAGCAACATTAGTAAAGTAGCATCCTTAGAATTTTCTAAAATTTCTTGAACAATGCAAGCTAAGCTAGAGACCACTCATATGGTAAGTGTAGAACTTTATGGCAGTTATGTACACTATTGATTCTACAATGTACACTCTATTGAAGCTGCAATGGCCGCAACGGCAGCAACAATGCCTGGCACGGATACTGCAGCATGCAACTGAGCATTATGAGTCCTAATTTCCTGCTTTTTCCTCTCCTTTTGATCCTTCAACCATCTTCCCATTGTCCTTCCTCTCAACAAACTCCTGTAAAGCTAGTATGCAAAAGTTTACAAGAAGAATAACATAACACAACAGTGATTGTAAAGGTTTGATTTAGCATCATCCGTCCACGTTCATTATTTCCTGAAGATAATACATATGTTACAAAATACAAACACAACAGTGATTGAACTTTGACAGATAAGAAATCAAATGGAAGACTGAAGAAGTAGAATGTTATAAGTTAATTACTATAGTGATGAATAACTGGATCAGCATGAAAAACTTTAACTCCATGACCAACAAACTGTCTCACGACCCCATAACCGAATTTATCTGCATGATCACTAAAATAGAATAGATATCAACATTAACCACTGGACAATCAAGAACCATCAAATCATATTAACAGAAGTAGATAACTGCTTCGAAGTAAGAAGATGCGAGGGTAGGGAAGAGAAAATGAATGGAGTTGAATTATACAATTTCTTAGACCAAGAACAACTACTATGAGAATTGTATAGTTGCTCAACAAAGACTCTTCAAATAGAAGCCTTAAAATATAATCAATATAAAATTTCTTTTGGACTTATTTATATATTTTATATGTTTTTTTTTAATTTGTCTTATATTAAAAAAAGACAAACTGAACACTAGTTCTAAATATGTGCAAAACTGTTGAACCATTAAACATCTGATAAACTAGTACGATGTAAAGAGACATCAGGAATATCAACTAAAGTCATAAAAACTGGGGCATGATCAGATCCTTCCAGCTTAATGCTCCATCCTCCTTTCCACCTGTGTGCACTGAGCATATCATAAAGTTAAAAGTTATATTCTAGTGTCAAGAAAGGCATACAACACTAATCTTGATCATATGATACAGCTCATTTCCATTCTTTTATTTGTTTAAAGATCATCTCTTTGGACAAACTGAAACAATCCCTTTTATTCAAAGTTCTAGGAATTTCAAGGCCATACTTGAACAAACATTGTTTGAGTATGAATTGAAGAATGAAATAAAATTAAAGCCCAGTCAACAAAGTTTGATCTTATGGAATTGATTGGAGAAAAAAAAAAGGCATAAACACCATTAACAAAATTAACTACATATATCAAGATAATATACCTCAAAAAAAAATTTATCATAGTATTAACAACATCCAGGAGCCTTTCACAATAATCTTCCTTTATGTTTCCGCATTTTTAAGCTTGGAAATTCTGTAAATAAATCAAATAAACTAAATATTAAATATCTGCATATCTAAATTTGTATCCTGTAACAGTAAAGGCTTAGAGTGGTACCTTCTCAGCGCAATACCTTCAAGCTCATTTAGTAAAGGCTTAGAGAGGTATCTTTTATTTTCACAAAATTCTAAAAATAGAAAATACTAAAAATGAAAACACAAACCAAACACACTTAATTTTCTTTGCAGGGAACAAAAAAATAGTGATCATCAATCCTATATAAAGAAAAAGGTGGTGCTACTTGATAACATCATGAATCTAAAAGGAAGTTAAAAACAGAATATCAGTATGAGTTAACTTACTAGCGTCCTTTCTGGCTCCGACACACTATTCAGTCTCTCAATTACACTATCATCAGCCAAAGATATCTCATCAACAAGAAAAAGATCACCCCTTCTCATTGCTTTTACAAGGGGACCATCCTGCCATTCAAATATGCTACAAATGACTTGGATTAAGAAAAACGGGTACAGAAAATAAAACTATTGCAGAAAATAATGTGTTAAAAAAGATCTCCTAGTAAGGACCATGCATTATGTTAAAAAATCAGTTTGACTTTTCTTCTCCATTGCATCTGAGTCCTGCATCCATTATTAAGACTTTCAGCACTTGTACAATTTGTACTGCATATGGTGAGTGTTTGTAATAAACAGATTTACTAACAATAATTAAAATGAGGAGCACTGAAAACTATATATGAAGACAAATTTTAATGAGACCTTTTTCATTATGGTTTCCTTCTTCCAAGTTTCCACACCCTTAAAGAATGCCTTGGTTGATGTCACTGCAAAAAACCACATCAAAGATCAGTAAGAACTGTAAGAAAGAGGTGAAAGCCTACATTTTAGTCAATGTTAAGATTCATCATTACCTACAAAGATAACAATAAGCAGTATAATGACCATCCAATCAGGGAAAAGAACATTGAAGGTCACTACAATGCTGATTCCAAGCATCAGCATTGGTTGAATGAGAAGTGCCAAATCATAGTCAATTATAAGCATATCTAATGTTGGATGCCTTAGTCTAAGGTTGTAGTAAACAGTTGACAAAGTTGCTCCCATGATCATACCTGAAAACAAAAACAAAATTGGCTTATAATTGAAGATAACTGGACTCATGGGAATTGCAATTCTTTTATTTGAAATGTAAAACTAGGATAATACACAAGTTTTATTATTCTCTTCCTGCAACTACTAAAATAACTCATTAAAAATTTTCTTTGAGCCAAATCAGCTAGTACACCTAAACACTATCTGGCATAAACAAACTCAAATGAGAAATTTATAGCAGAATGGTGATCATCAAATTTATTATTATGTGTGCTTTTGTCTTACATTTTGAGATAGCAGTTGATGATTTTGGATCAAAATCAATGATGAGACTAAGCATGGGAACAAATATGCCACCTCCACCAACACCACCTATGCTTCCAAATGCAGCTCCACAAAATCCAATAAAGCTACCAAGCACAATTCTCCACCCAAATTCCATATCATGCACATATTATAATAAATATATATTAACATCCATTTATAAACTTCCCCGACACAGAATAACAATAATAATAATAGTAATTATAATACAATAGAAAAAATGAACTTTACATCAACACATCAGCAAGAACAATAAATTCAATAGAACTTGTATACCAATCACTACTCACCATGAGACTTGGGCAAGGAAAACCATTTGATGAGAAAAACTACAGCCAAAAAAAGAATTCAATAAGCCATTAATTTGCAGCAACAAATACATATATGGACAAACGATACTAATTTCTAACCTTATTGGCAGCTGAGACAAGTCCGAAGTAGCTTATTGCTTATTGCTTATCAAACATTTATGTGAGTAACTTCTATTCTATTTTATTTTATTTATCTAATCACTAACACAAGTTGCATTAAAGACTTTACACCCACGCCATCACCAAGTTTCTGACTAGCTACTCGGAACTCTTCCATAGATTTCTCAGGGTTTATCTGCCCCAAAAAAAGATTCAATAGAATGCGAGAAACAGTTTCACAAATAGAAACATATGAGCACTATTAGTTTAATATTCAATTCTTTTTCAATCAAAATGAGTACCTCGAGAGCATATAATGGTGACTCCACTCCTTCAACCGGAACAAGATGTAATACTTCCTCTCCTTCCCTGCCACCATCTCATCAAATCCACATTAGGACAGGAACACATTGAGATGGAAACAGAGATAATTAACAATAAGAGCAGATTGAATCAGATTAGCCTCCTGCTTCTATTGGTGGTAAAATTTATCAAAATCTTCAAAAATTTTAAGTGAAAGATAGCGAGGCTTTAATCTTAGCAAGTAACCTCAAACAAGCAAGTAACTCTAACAAGCAAGTAATCTCAAACAAGAAAAGCTTATACCTTCCATATGAATTTTGAGTCGAAGTCTGGGAAAACAAAATCACAATAAGCAATGAGAAAGCACAGCGATTACGATAAGCAAACAAAATCATATGAATTTTGAGTTGAAGTCTGAGAAAAATATAATGATGCCATTACAAAGATCACCTTGAATTTAGATTGCTTGAGAATAGGAGCATCGCCAGTGGCTCTCCGATGAACAACCACTGCCACAAAACCAAAACCCTAGTTCACGCACCCTATCAGTTCGAACAGGGTGAAAGAGAGAGGTGGAACCGCGGCTGACAGTAGAACCGATTTTGGTCGCCACGGAGCTAGGGCTTGTGCGAAGGTATGCGAGCCAGCAATGAGGGGGATAAAAGGAGAGAGATAGGTGCGGCGGTGGTGGAGCTTGAAATTGCTTTGTTCTGCGAATGAGAAAGACAGGAAGCTTGCTTTGTTTAAAAAAGAGGAGAAGAAGGAAAAGGTAGCTCCGGCGGTTAGGGTGGCCAGCGATGGAGTTGTAAGTGAGGAATGGAGAAGAAGGAGCTCGTGTGACGGAGAGAAGAAGGAGCCAGTTGACGGAGTGGGGAATGCTAGGTTTAACTAAGGGAGTTCTTCGATTTGAAGTTGAATGAAGTATTATCAAATTATTGTGTGCTGTGAATGGAGTTCGGGCAAATGTTAGGTTTAACTAAAAATTATAGACGAAATATTTTAAATTACAAACAGATTTTCTATCTGTAATCATTTTTCACGAAAAAAATTAATTTTTTTGACAGAATTATCGACGGATTCTCTTTTCCGTCTGTAATTTATGTTAATTTATTTTTTTGATTTTCTGACAAAAAATCCCTCTAAAATTCCATCTGTATTTCCGTGGGATAAAATCCGTCGAAAATATCCGCCTGTAATAACTAATTTTCTAGTAGTGATTTTAAAAGATCAATTTTACCTTTAATAATATTTATTTTTCAAAAATTTCAAGACTAATTATAGGAAAAATAAGAAGGGATAATAGTAGAATAATAAGAAATATCTATGGGCAAAAAGGAAAACAAAATTTATAAAAAAGTCCGTGTCCACTCTTCCAAATCCCGTGTCTATCATTGTCCTTCGTAAAAGAATGGACACAAAAATATAAAAAACTGTCTCAGAGACAATGTGTTCTGTGTTCATGTCTCTGCTTCCAAACACATTTTAAACATGTACTGTATATGTCTCTGTATCCTGTCTCCGAAAACAAACGCTACCTTAGAGAATTTTGTGCATTAGAATTCTCTAATAATTTATTATTTATTTTGAGTTGATTTTGATATGTTCTTACTTTACAGTAAAACAACATATAAAAATTTGTTGGTGAGTCTAAATATTACTAGGTTATTTATGGTCACATTGAGTATATATGTTTGATTTATTAAAAAAAGTAAACTACTAAAACTAATTAATAACTATTTTAGAGTTAATACATTTAATATTAGATTAAAAAAAAACAAACAATACATAATACATTATATTTTTATTAATCAAATTATTATAATTCAAATTAATCTTAACAAAAGAATTTAAAATTATAATTTCAATCTTATCACGTGCATAGCACGCGTGCTGTTACACTTGTTTTTTATATAAATCATCTTTAATGGCTTCCCATTTTTATCTAATGTAATACTTAATCAAGTTTAAATTATCCCACTTTATATTTCGAATGGTTTAATCGATTCTTTCCGAATATTTGATTATCATTTTGTTAAATAGAAATAATAATCTATACATATAAATCATAATGATTTGATAAAAACATATATATAACCTCATCAAATTGGGAAATAAAACTATTCTTAATGTGAGAACCATCTGATCAGGTAATTTTTTTTTTTTACTATTTTACGTATTTAAATAAATACTATAAGATTTTGATTTTTTATATTTATTTTTAATGTAATCGTGATGGTGTCTAATTCATTTTAAAAAAAATTTAAAGCCCAATTAATCTAATTTAGTATTCACATGATTTTTTAAATGGTTTTTTAGTCTAAACAACACTTAATCAAATACTTTTTTATATAGATATTTCTTTTAATAAGGTACAAATTGTAAAAGTATTTCTAATGCGCTTATTAAATAGTGCTAATCAAATTATATTTTATAACAAATTTAACCTTCTTTAAAATAATACACAATTTGTTAAAGTACATGATAGTATTAATTTTTTGAAAAATAAATATATGCTTAAAAATATTTATTTATGACTCAAAATGATAACATCTGTTATTCAAATTATACTTAAAAATTATAATACAATATTCGTATATGCGTTTAGTTATTTATTATTTTAATTTGTTAAAGTGTACTCTAAAAATTACCATTTTAAGAAAATTATCATTCAAACATATAAGTTAATTGTAACCAATGTTAATTTCATTTACTATTTTTGTGCAATTGAATAAATGGTAATATAATAAAAGAAAATTAACCATTCAATGTATGTAAAATGCAAAGAACTCTGCTATACATGTATAAGCTCCTTTGCACATACATTAAAAAACAAAAGAATAAAAGTACATGTATGAAACAAGTAAATATTTCTGAGGAAATGACTATAAATTAATATTATTTTGCGAACGGAAGATCTAATTTTTTTAATTTTCGTTACAACTTACGGATCAATAATCTATAGAATAGTGGAATTAATTCTAATTGAAGCTACTGACATGTATTATTGCTTTAAAGTTAAACAACAAAAGTACAATAAAATAATATATGAATAATTATTAACCGAATTATATATCAATATATCAAAAAAGTTTAATCACTTAATTTTTTTTGATATTATGATCGTGCAATTCATTTCAATTAAAATATATGAATCTCTTTTTAAAATAAACTTTAGATAAATACCTTTAAAAATATTAAACACATCAACCGCGAGTAACTCGGACTATACAATAGGGTCTATTAATATAAAAAAGTACCACTACATTAATTTTGTCTCTGTGACTAAAATGTAAATTTTTTTTTATTTCAGTTTTTAATTATTTAGTCTATACAAGCGGAAATAAAACAATCTTATATATTGTACAAATAAATCTTATATACTATAAACGAATACCTTTTAATTTCAGTTTTTACATAAACTTTAGATAAATACCTATAAAAATATTTATTATAGTCTATATAAGTGAAAATAAAACAGTCTTATAAACTGTATAAATAATTATTATATTTAAAATTTTTAAAAATTAAAAAGAATAATTCTTAGTATCAACATATAAGTAATAATAAATTTTTGTAATAGATCAATATTTGGTCCGGGCATAGTCCGGGTATTCCACTAGTCAGTGTAATGAGTATAGCAGACACATATTCCGTACACTCTCTGAGGAACCAACTGTTGACATTGTTGTTGTGGGAGAGGTTGAGGTTGTTGTTGATTTAGCTGTAGCTGCTTCAATATGTTGGTCATCTCTTCCAGAGTCTGTGTGAGAGCAGCAGTCTCACTACTAGAGGAAACCTCCGCAACAGTCTTAGGATGGTTGTTCCTGTGCTTTGCATTCCGGGTAGACTCAGCTAGATCGGTGATCAATTGCCACGCTTCTATCGCCGTCTTATACTTCTTCAGAGAGCCATTACTCGCAGCATCTAGTGTAGTCTTGTCTTGAGGCTTCATGTCTTGTGTGAAATAGCTAATCAACACCAATTGGTCAATCTTGTGGTGGGACATGAGTCTAGGAGATTCCTGAAGCGTTTCCAATACTCGTAAAGAGTCTCTGACTCGCTTTGGATAATGCAGGAAATTTCTTTCCTTAGTCTATCTGTAACTTTAGCTGGAAAGCATTTCTCCAGGAATTCCCTTCTGAGCAGATCCTAATTAGTAACAACTTCTTCAAGTTGAGTGTAGAATCACTCCCTTGCCTTTCCCTCAAGAGAAAACGGAAGGCATATAGCCAAATAGTAGTCTTATCTGCACCATGACGCCTAGCAATTGAGCAGGCTGTCTAAAAATCTCTAAGGTGCTTGATAGGCTCTTGAGCAGGTAAGCCATAAAACTTGGGTATTAGATTGATTAGCGCAGTCTTCAGTTCAAAATCTACAGACAGATTTGGATGACACGCTTGATACGGTTGCAGTGTAAAGTCTGGAGCTCCTGCTTCCTGGAGAGTAATCCTTCTGGGCTCCGCCATATTACCTGCACGTAAATCAATAGAATCAGTAGAAGAAGAGCTTGTTTCTTCCTCAAATGGCACTTCAGATTTGCTCTCAGATAAGACTGGTGAATTGGTAGTAACCGCTTCACCACCCTCAGAGGCTAACCGACGCCGAGCTCACCTAATATGTGAAATAGTTCTTTCGATTTTAGGATCAAACGCGGCTAAGCTCGGATCAGGCAGTGAACACATCATTCAATGAAAGAAACATACAGCTCATGGTAATAAAATAAAATAAAATATGCAAATATGTAGAATTAAAAATATTTACACCAACCAATAATTTAGCACACTATTGCAACTCTCCGGCAACGGCGCCAAAAATTGACAGGCGGAAAATTGCCGATTAAGAATTTATAATAAGAACAGCGTTGCAAGTATAGTTCTTAACCGATGAAAATTCCGCTTATCAATTTAGAAAGTTGTCACAATTTAAGAATAAAATACTGGGAGTAGAATTCCCAAGTCGTCTCCCAACGAGTTGACAAAAGAGTGCGATTTATTGGTTAGAAATTTTCTGAAAAAATTTTAAGAGTTAGAGAACAGAAAAATAAATGATTGTAAATTAAAGCAATGAAAATTAGCAAGAGAATTTATATAATCAAAATAAAAAGCCTTGACTGGGAGAAGATTAATTGGAAGTTTTATCCTTGTTGAATTTTCCCAAGTGTAATAGTAAGAGGTTGTTGTTTTTATTTAGTTAACCCTTACCGAATAAAGAAAAGTCAAGTAATTGAGCTAACTCTAATTCACAAGTCCTAATCCTCTCCTATGGAAGGATTAGCGTTAGTGACTAGAGAGTTAGCCAACAACTTCCAATTGCAAATTAACACTTGAGTATTCCAACTCAAGGGTCTCCTATTAATCAACTCCCAAGTCAAGTTGAGAGTCTACTCGATTGACATGAATGCCATTTTCATAAACCATAAAAGGAAATAAAAAGAAGACATGATAAATTAAATAAAATAATAACTGAAAATCAATTAAAGGTAAAAATAGTTCTTTGCATTAATAAATTCCAAAATCAAAGATATCCATATGTAAATCTGAACAGGGTAAATGGGTGATTAAAAAGTAAGGGAATAAGGAAATAAACTAGAATAATGGAAACTTTAAGGGAGGTAGTAACTCTTCTCAATATCCAAATCAAAAGCATAAAACTCTAAAACTATGAATGTGAAAAAACTTAGAGGAAGTAGTGTTCTCTCTCTAAGATTCAAAACTAAAACTAAAAACTATGCGAATGAGAATGTGTGTTGAGTCTCTGCTTGTCCCCTGGCTCTAGTCTGTGTTTCTAGGCCGAAAACTGGGTCCAAACTCAGCCCAAAATCGCCCCCAGCGTCTTCTGCGATTTCTGCACGTGGCGCACGTCACGCATACGTGTAAGTCACGCATACGCGTCGATGGTCCTCTTCGCATGTCACGCGTACGCGTCAGGTACGTGCACGCGTCGCTGTGAAATCTCCAATTCACGCACATGCGTGAGCCATGCATGCGCGTCGATCCTCGCTGGTTATCTCCTTTATTTCTTGTGCTCCTTTCATTTTTGTAAGCTTTCTCTCCATCCTCTAAGCCATTCCTGCCCTATATAGCCTGAAAACACTTAGCACACCGATCACGGCATCGAATGGTATAAAGGGGAATTAAAATACACAATTTAAAGGCTTAGGAAGCAAGTTTTCAATCATAGAACAAAATTGGGAAAGAATTGTAAAATCATGCAAATTGTATGAATAATTGTGTAAAGACTTGATAGAAACCACTCAAATTAGCACAAGATAAACCATAAAATAGTGGTTTATCAATAGCTTAGAATTTAAGTTAGAGGGGGGGATTACGGAGAGTACTGAAACTCTGCCCAATTTTACTTTCTTTGTAACTTTTCAATTCTGTAATGTACTTTTCATTTTCATTTTCCATTTTTAGAGCTATGAACAACTAAACCCCTTTCATTGGGTTAGGGAGCTCTGTGTAATTCAATGGATCAATATTAGTTTTCATACTTCTTCTTCTTTCTTTTCTCTTGATCTTGCTAGAAAGCTTTCGTTCTTCATCCTAGTGGATAGTTGTCTTGGGAAAGAAGCTATCCATAATTGGATCTCCTCTGAACCTTGGAAGAGGAATGAGGAGATCTTGCTAGAAATGCTTTCTCACATTGCATTAGATTGGGTGACATGTAATCGTACCAACACTTTGATCTATGAATATGTGTGGTATAATTAGTGACCATACCTCATCTCTTCCCATGAGCACTTAAATTAAGGAATTGGGCAATTATTCATGCTTAGAGAGATTGGATTGTCAAGGAATTGGGATCCAATCACCTAAGATTGCCAAGGAGATCAATGAATGCATTGATTGAGGAAGAGATGAAAATGAATTTAATCCGGAGAATTATAACATCTCCTTACCCCAATGAGCTTTCCCATCTCTGATCTACCCATTCTTTTACATTCTGTCTTTAAATTGATGCTCAATTTCCCCATTCCCATTTAATTTCTTGCAATTTAAGTTTCTGCTCTTACATTCTGCAATTTAATTTCTGTTCATTTAATTTCTTGCAATTTAAGCTTCCCGCCAATTTACATTCTGCAATCCCAATTTCAAATCAGATTTAGTTCAACTAGAACAATTCTCCAATTAACATTGATCAACCAACCAATCTCTGTGGGATTCAACCTCACTCTACAGTGAGTTTTTACTTGACTACAATCCGGTGCACTTGCCGGTAGAAAATTGTTGAGAGACAATTTTCGTGCATCACCTCTTCCTCACCAATCTCTAGATTTGATTTTGGTATAAAAATCATGTTTTTGGCTTGTGTGTTCATGGTACTTGGTGATTTTTGTGTATAGGGGAAACTCTAGCTTGGGTTCTAGCTAGATATCATCACCAATTTCAGTGGACAAAGGTAAGAGTCACTTTTCCAATTTATTTATGAAGTTTTATGGAATCCTAAAGTTGAGTATTATGTATATTATGTGAAATTAGAGTAGATTGAGTACTTGAGGCATTGAGTTGAGCATTGGTGGTGTTTGAGCTTGGCGGAGGTGAATTTGGAACTTGGACTTGGTGGACTTCAAGCTTGAGAGTTTGTTTTTGATGTTATTAAGGTATGGTTTAAGTTTCATTTAATTACCATGAAATGTGACATGAAGTCCTAGGCTAGATGCCCTAGGAATAGAGTTGAAATATATGAATGGATGGAATTTAATTGTTGTAAGTAATGAATTCTTAGATTTGGCTTTTATGTGGTGGCTGGTTATTTAGTTGAGCCTATGAATTGAATTGATGCATTGAGATGTGATTGATGTTATGAGGTTGTTAAATTGAAATTTATAAATGCTGTGTAAATTGATAATTAACGGTATGAAATAAGTAAATTGATGTAATTGTAAATGGTGTGTTTATGATTATGATGGTGACAGTGAATTTAAAGTGATTAATATTTGGTGATTGGGTTCAATGTTTGAGGTGTGTTTAAAATTGGAAAATTGTCGAGACAGATAATTAATGAATGATACGATGTTGTGTGGATTAGATATGGTTTGATTTGAGTATGGTGTTGAAATAGAGATAACGGTTTTACGTGTCAAATGCAAGAGGATTGAGAATTGGTATAAAGTTCAAAGTGCAGAGTTTTTGGCAAAAACAGATTTTTAGCCAACTTCGGCGAGCTATAACTTGGTCTTCAAAGTTGGAAATTTAGCGAAAATAGATTTCTATAAAAGTTTATTCAAACACCGTTCTAATGATTTAAGAATCGTTGAAAAATGAATTTTGTGGAATAAGTTATGAGATTTCAAAGTTTGGGGGAGAAATTGAATTTTTGCAACATAACAGCATTCTGAAAATTGATAAACATGTGAACGCAAACGTGTCAAGAGATGCAAGTATTGGGCTGCTTAATACTCCTGCATACGCAGACGGGGGCTGCCTACGCAGCTTTGGAAATTTTTACACTCGCGCATATGCGAACTTCTCGCATAGACGAGACTATGTTGCTGCCAACACACTCGCGTATGCGACAATGCCAAGTTTGACACTCATGCGTACACGGATGAGGCAAGCATACGTATGACCCCCAATTTTTCCGAAATTGTGTTTTTAAATCTTTCAACCAATCTTCTAGTCTTCCAAACTGATGACAAGTCATCTTAGACTAGTTTCACAAGCCTTTTTCATTCATTTTTACTTAGTTTTCATGTATTTCTTAGGCAATAAGTAAGTAATTGGACTGGAATTTCATGCATCCTGATGAGCGGATAATTTATACGCTTTTTGGCATTGTTTTTACATAGTTTTCAGTATAATTTAATTATTTTTTAGTATATTTTTATTAGTTTTTAATTAAAAATCACATTTCTGGACTTTACTATGAGTTTGTGTGTTTTTCTGTGATTTCAGGTATTTTCTGGCTGAAATTGAGGGACCTGAGCAAAAATCAGATTCAGAGGTTGAAGAAAGACTGCAGATGTTGTTGGATTCTGACCTCCCTGTACTCAAAGTAGATTTTCTGGAGCTACAGAACTCTAAATGGCGCACTTCCAATTGCGTTGAAAAATAGACATCCAGGGCGTTCCAGCAATATATAATAGTCCATACTTTGAATAAGGATTGATGATGTAAACTGGCGTTCAACGCCAGTTCCATGCTGCATTCTGGAGTCAAACGCCAGAAACAGGTTGCAAAGTGGAGTTCAACGCCAGAAACAGGCTACAAACTGGCGTTCAACTCCAAGAGAAGCCTCTACACATGTAAAGCTCAATGCTCAGCCCAAGCACACACCAAGTGGGCCCCGGAAGTGGATTTCTACATCATTTACTCAATTCTGTAAACCCTAGTAACTAGTTTAGTATAAATAGGACTTTTTACTATTGTATTAGACATCTTGGGACGTTTAGTTCTTAGATCATGGGGGCTGGCCATTCGGCCATGCCTGAACCTTTCACTTATGTATTTTTCAATGGTAGAGTTTCTACACACCATAGATTAAGGTGTGAAGCTTTGCTGTTCCTCAAAGATTAATGCAAAGTACTACTGTTTTTCTATTCAATTCAACTTATTCTGCTTCTAATATATTTATTCGTACTTCAATATGATGGATGTGATGATCGTGACAGTCATCATCATTCACAACTTATGAACGCGTGCCTGACAACCACTTCCGTTCTATCTTAGATTGAATGGATATCTCTTGGATATCTAATACAGGGGACCGAGTCCGAGTTATTAGTGTCTTCGTGGTATAAGTTAGAACCCATGGATGGCCATTCCTGAGATCCGGAAAGTCTAAACCATGTCTGTGGTATTCCGAGTAGGATCTGGGAAGGGATGGCTGTGACGACCTTCAAACTTGCGAGTGCTGGGCGTAGTGACAGATGCAAAAGGATCAATGGATTCTATTCCAGTATGATCGAGAACCGACAGATGATTAGCCGTGCCATGACAGAGCATTTGGACCTTTTTCGCTGAGAGGATGTGATGTAGCCATTGACAACGGTGATGCCCTACATAGAGCTTGCCATGGAAAGGAGTAGGATTGATTGGATGAAGACAGCAGGAAAGCAGAGATCAGAGGAACGAAAGCATCTCTATACGCTTATCTGAAATTCTCACCAATGAATTACATAAGTACCACTATCCTATTTTATATTTTATTTATTTTCATCTACTATAATTTCTTAATACAATTTAATCCGCCTGACTGAGATTTACAAGGTGACCATAGCTTGCTTCAAGCCGACAATCTCCGTGGGATCGACCCTTACTCACGTAAGGTTTATTACTTGGACGACCCAGTGCACTTGCTGGTTAGTTGTACGAAGTTGTGAGACAAATATAAGATCATGAACGTGCGTATTGAGTTTTTAGCGCCGTTACCAAGGAATGGAATGATCACGATTTCGCACACCAAGTTTTTGGCGCCGTTGCCGGGGATTGTTCGAGTTTGGACAACTGACGGTTCATCTTGTTGCTTAGATTAGGTAATTTTCTTCTTGTTTCAACTTTTATTTGGTTTTCAAAAACTTTTTCAGAAATTTTTTCTTTGTTTTCGTTTTTCTTAAAATAAATTTTCGAAAAATAAAAAAAATTTAATAAAATCATAAAACCAAAAATATTTTGTGTTTCTTGTTTGAGTCTGGAGTCAATTTTTAAGTTTGGTGTCAATTGCATTTTTTCAAAAAAATTTATGCATTTTTTCGAAAATTTATGCATTCATTGTGTTCTTCATGATCTTCAAGTTGTTCTTGGTAAGTCTTCTTATTTGATCTTCATATTTTCTTGTTTTGTGTCTTTTCTTGTTTTTCATATGCATTTTTAATTTGTTAGTTTTTGAAGTTTGAAAATTTCTAAGTTTGGTGTCTTGCATGTTCTTCTTTCATTAAAAATTTTCAAAAATAAGTCTTGATGTTCATCTTGATCTTCAAAGTGTTCTTGGTGTTCATCTTGACATTCACAGTGTTCTTGCATGCATTGTGTGTTTTGATTCATAATTTTTATGTTATGAGTCTTTTTCATGTTTTTCTCTTTCTTCATAAAAAATTCAAAAATAAAAAAAATATCTTTTCCTTATTTTACTCAAAATTTTCGAAAATATGATCTGATTTAGTCAAAAAGTTTTTAAATTTAATTGTTTCTTATGAATCAAATCAAATTTTCAATTTAAAAATTCTATCTTTTGCAAATCTTTTTCAAAAATCAAATCCTTTTCAAAATTTCTTTCTAATATTTTTGAAAATTTTTCAAATTAATTTTTAAAAATCTTTTTCTTAATTTTAGTTCATGATTTTCGAATTAGTTACTAACATTTAATGTGATTGATTCAAAAATTTCAAGTTGTTACTTGCCTATTAAGAAAGGTTCAATCTTTAAATTTTAAAATCATATCTTTTTAGTTTCTTGTTAGTTAAGTAATCAACTTTAGTTTTCAAAATCAAATCTTTTTAATTTTCTTTTCAAATCTTTTTCAAATTAAAAATTTCAATCATATCTTTTTCAAATTCAATTTCAAAATCTTTTCTAACTTCTTATCTTTTTAAAATTGATTTTCAAATCTTATCTTTTTGTTTCAATCATATCTTTTTCAAAACTACTTAACTAATCCTCTCTCTTATTTTCAAAAATTCCCTCTCTCCTTTTTCAAAATTCCTTTTTAATTAACTAATTGTTTTAATTTTAATTTAATTTCAACTTTAATTTTCGAAATCTAACTTTTAATTTTAATTTTTATTTTAATTAAATTTCAAAATTCTCTTTCTCAAATCCTTCTATTTATTTCATCTACTAACACTTCTCTCCCATCCAAAAATTTGAACACCACCTCCCTCTCTTTGTTCGAGTTTTTTTTTCTCTTCTTTTCTTTACATTACATTCTTTTCTTCTTCCACTTACACAAAGGAATCTCTATACTGTGACATAGAGGATTCCATATTTTCTTTGTTATTTCCTTCTTTTTTATATGAGTAGGAGCAAGGACAAGAACATTCTTGTTGAAGCAGATCCTGAACCTGAAAGGACTCTGAAAAGGAAACTAAGAGAAGCTAAAATACAATAATCCAGAGACAACCTTACAGGAATTTTCGAACAGGAAGAGGAGATGGCAGCCGAAAATAATAATAATAAAAGGAAGATGCTTGGTGACTTTACTGCACCTAATTCCAATTTACATGGAAGAAGCATCTCCATTCCTGCCATTGGAGCAAACAATTTTGAGCTGAAACCTCAATTAGTTTCTCTGATGCAGCAGAACTGCAAGTTTCATGGACTTCCATCTGAAAATCCTTTTCAGTTCTTAACTGAATTCTTGCAGATCTGTGATACTATTAAGACCAATGGGGTTGATCCCGAGGTCTACAGGCTTATGCTTTTTCTATTTGCTGTAAGAGACAGAGCTAGAGTGTGGTTGGACTCTCAACCCAAGGATAGCCTGAACTCTTGGGATAAGCTGGTCACGGCTTTCTTAGTCAAGTTCTTTCCTCCTCAAAAGCTGAGTAAGCTTAGAGTGGATGTTCAAACCTTCAGACAGAAAGAAGGTGAATCCCTCTATGAAGCTTGGGAGAGATATAAGCAACTGACCAAAAGGTGTCCTTCTGACATGCTTTCATAATGGACGATACTGGATATATTCTATGATGGTCTGCCTGAATTAGCTAAGATGTCATTGGATACTTCTGCAGGTGGATCCATTCACCTAAAGAAAATGCCTGCAGAAGCTCAAGAACTCATTGATATGGTTGCTAATAACCAGTTCATGTACACTTCTGAGAGGAATCCTGTGAGTAATGGGACGCCTCAGAAGAAGGGAGTTCTTGAAATTGATACTCTGAATGCCATATTGGCTCAGAATAAAATATTGACTCAGCAAGTCAATATGATTTCTCAGAGTCTAAATGGAATGCAATCTACACCCAACAGTACTCAAGAGGCATCTTCTGAGGAAGAAGCTTATGATCCTGAGAACCCTGCAATAGCAGAGGTGAATAACATGGGTGAACCCTATGGAAACACCTATAATCCCTCATAGAAAAATCACCCAAATCTTTCATGGAAGGATCAACAAAAGCCTCAACAAGGCTTTAATAATGGTGGAAGAAACAGGTTTAGCAATAGCAATCCTTTTCCATCATCCACTCAGCAAAAGACAGAGAGTTCTGAGTAGAATCCATCTAGCTTGGCAAATATAGTCTCTGATCTATCTAAGGCCACTCTAAGTTTCATGAATGAAACAAGGTCCTCCATTAGAAATTTGGAAGCACAAGTGGGCCAGCTGAGTAAAGGAATCACTGAAACCCCTCCTAGTACTCTCCCAAGCAATACAGAAGAAAATCCAAAAGGAGAGTGCAAGGCCATTGAAATGACCATCATGGCCGAAACCACAAAAGAGGAGGAGGATGTGAATCCCAGTGAGGAAGACCTCCTGGGACATCCAGTGATCAATAAGGAGTTTCCCTCTGAGGAACCAAAGGACTCTAAGGCTCATCTGGAGACCATAGAGATTCTATTAAACCTCCTTATGCCATTCATGAGCTCTGATGAATATTCTTCTTCTGAAGAGAATGAAGATGTTACTGAAGAGCAAGTTGCCAAGTACCTTGGTGCTATCATGGGGCTGAATGCCAAATTATTTGGTAATGAGACTTGGGAAGATGAACCTCCCTTTCTCACCAATGAACTGAGTGATCTGGATCAACTGAGATTGCCTCAGAAGAAACAGGATCCTGGAAAGTTCTTAATACCTTGTACCATAGGCACCATGACCTTTGAGAAGGCTCTATATGACCTTGGGTCAGGGATAAACCTCATGCCACTCTCTGTAATGGAGAAATTGGGAATCTTTGAGGTGCAAGCTACCAGAATATCATTAGAAATGGCAGACAACTCAAGAAAATAGGCTTATGGACAAGTAGAGGACATGTTAGTAAAGGTTGAAGGCCTTTACATCCCTGCTGATTTCATAATCCTAGACACTGGGAAGGAAGAGGATGAATCCATCATCCTTGGAAGACCCTTCCTAGCCATAGCAAGAGCTGTGATTGATGTGGACAGAGGAGAGTTGGTCCTTCAACTGAATGAGGACTACCTTGTGTTTAAAACTCAAGGTCCTCCTTCTGTAACCATGGAGAGGAAGCATGAAAAGCTTCTCTTAGTACAGAGTCAACTAAATCCCCCACAGTCAAACTCTAAGTTTGGTGTTGGGAGGCCTCAGCCAAACTCTAAGTTTGGTGTTGAATCCCCACATCCAAACTCTAAGTTTGGTGTTGGAAATCTATAAAATTGACCTGATCACTTGTGTGGCTCAGTGAGAGCCCACTATCAAGCTATTGACATTAAAGAAGTGCTTGTTGGGAGGCAACCCAATTTTTATTTATCTAATTTTATTTTTATTTTTATTGTTCTTTCATGTTTTATTAGGTTCATGATCATGTGGAGTCACAAAATAAATCCAAAAATTAAAAACAGAATAAAAAATAGCAGAAAAAAATTACACCCTGGAGGAAGGACTTACTTGCGTTTAAACGCCAGTAAGGAGCATCTGGCTGGCGTTCAACGCCAGAATAGAGCATGGAGCTGGCGCTGAACGCCAGAAACAAGCATGAAGCTGGCGTTCAACGCTAGAAATATGCTGCATATGGGCGTTGAACGCCCAGAACAAGCATCACTTCGGCGTCTAAATGCCAAAAATGCATGCAAAGGCATTTTACATGCCTAATTGGTGCAGGGATGTAAATCCTTGACAACTCAGGAACTGTGGACCCCACAGGATCCCCATATACCTCCACTCACCTTCCCTCCTCATAATCCTATATCACCCTCTCTCTCTCCATTCACAATTATCCCTTCTATTTTCCATTCACCACTCACATCCATACACCCCACCTACCTTCAAAAGTGTCCTTCTGACATGCTTTCAGAATGGACCATCCTGGATATATTCTATGATGGTCTGTCTGAATTAGCTAAGATGTCATTGGATACTTCTGCAGGTGGATCCATTCACCTAAAAAAAATGCCTACAGAAGCTCAAGAACTCATTGACATGGTTGCTAATAACCAGTTCATGTACACTTCTAAGAGGAATCCTGTGAGCAATGGGACGCCTCAGAAGAAGGGAGTTCTTGAAATTGATACTCTGAATGCCATATTGGCTCAGAATAAAATATTGACTCAGCAAGTCAATATGATTTCTCAGAGTCTGAATGGAATGCAAGCTGCATCCAACAGTACTCAAGAGGCATCTTCTGAAGAAGAGGCTTATGATCCTGAGAACCCTGCAATAGCAGAGGTAAATTACATGGGTGAACCCTATGGGAACACCTATAACCCCTCATGGAGAAATCACCCAAATTTCTCATGGAAGGATCAACAAAAGCCTCAACAAGGCTTTAATAATGGTGGAAGAAACAGGTTCAACAATAGTAAATCTTTTCCATCATCCACTCAGCAACAGACAGAGAATTCTGATCAGAATCCATCTAGCTTAGCAAATTTAGTCTCTGATCTATCTAAGGCCACTCTGAGTTTCATGAATGAAACAAGGTCATCCATTAGAAATTTGGAGGCACAAGTGGGCCAGCTAAGTAAGAAGACCACTGAAACCCCTCTGAGTACTCTCCCAAGCAATACAGAAGAGAATCCAAAGAGAGATTGCAAGGCCATTGATATAACCATCATGGCCGAATCTAAGGAGGAAGGGGAGGACGTGAATCCCAAGGAGGAAGACCTCCTGGGACGTCCAGTGATCAACAAGGAGTTTTTCTTTGAGGAACCAAAGGACTCAGAGGCTCATCCAGAGACCATAGAGATTCCATTGAACCTCCTTGTGCCCTTCATGAGCTCTGATGAATATTCTTCTTCTGAAGAGAATGAGGATGTTACTGAAAAGCAAGTTGCCAAGTTCCTTGGTGCAATCATGAAGCTGAATGCCAAATTATTTGGCAATGAGACTTGGGAAGATGAACCTCCCTTGCTCATCAATGAACTGAGTGATCTGGATCAACTGACTTTGCCTCAGAAGAAACAGGATCCTGTAAAGTTCCTAATACCTTGTACCATAGGCACCATGACCTTTGAGAAGGCTCTATGGGACTTGGGGTCAGGAATAAACCTCATGCCACTCTCTGTAATGGAGAAACTGGGAATCTTTGAGGTACAAGCTGCTAGAATCTCATTAGAGATGGCAGACAATTCCAGAAAATAGGCTTATGGACAAGTAGAGGACATGTTAGTAAAGGTTGAAGGCCTTTACATCCCTGCTGATTTTATAATCCTAGATACTGGGAAGGATGAGGATGAATCCATCATCCTTGGAAGACCCTTCCTAACCACAGCAAGTGCTGTGATTAATGTGGACAGAGGAGAATTAATCCTTCAACTAAATGAGGACAACCTTGTGTTTAAAACTCAAGGATCTCTCTCTGTAACCATAGAGAGGAAGTTTGAAAAGCTTCTCTCACTGCAGAGTCAACCAGAGCCCCTACAGTCAAACTCTAAGTTTGGTGTTGGGAGGCCACAACCAAACTCTAAGTTTGGTGTTGAACTCCCATGTCCAAACTCTAAGTTTGGTGTTGGGAACTCTCAACAATGCTCTGAACAACTGTGAGGCTCCATGACATTAAAGAAGCGCTTGTTGGGAGGCAACCCAATTTTTATTTATCTAATTTTATTTTCATTCTTATTGTTCTTTCATGTTTTATTAGGTTCATGATCATGTGGAGTCACAAAATAAATAGAAAAATTAAAAACAGAATCAAAAACAGCAGAAGAAAAATCACACCCTGGAGGAAGGACTTACTGGCATTTAAACGCCAGTAAGGAGCATCTGGCTGGCGTTCAACGCCAGAACAGAGCATGGATCTGGCATTGAACGCCAGAAATAAGCAGCATCCTGGCGTTCAGACGCCAGGAATGCACACTGAGGAAAGCTGGCGCTGAACGCCAGAAACAAGCATAGAACTAGCGTTCAATGCCAGAAACATACTGCATCTGGGCGTTGAACACCCAGAACAAGCATCAATTCGGCGTTTAAACGCCAAAATTACATGCAAAGGCATTTTACACGCCTCAATGGTGCAGGGATGTAAATTCTTGACACCTCAGGATCTGTGGACCCCACAGGATCATCTCAGCATCTGTGGACCCCATAGGATCCCCACCTACCTCCACTCATACTCTCCCCTCTTCTCATTCATCCTCTCTTCCCAATAAACACCTTTCCCCAAAACCCTTCACCAATCACCTCAATCTCTCTTCCCTATTACCCATTCACCACTCACATCCATCCACTCTTCCCCATAAACCTACCTTATAAACCCCACCTACCTTCAAAATTTAAAATCACTTTCCCACCCAAACCCACCCCATATGGCCGAACCTTAACCCCTCTCCCTCCACTATATAAACCTCTCCATTCTTCTTCATTCTCACACAACACAACCATCTCATCCCCTTCTTGGCCGAAACACAACCCTCTCTCCCTCTCTTCCATATCTTCTTCTTCTTCTTTTCTTTCTTCTCTTGCTCAAAGGCGAGCAATATTCTAAGTTTGGTGTGGTAAAAGCATAAGCTTTTTGTTTTTCCATTACCGTTGATGGCACCTAAGACTGGAGAATCCTCTAGAAAAGGGAAAGGGAAGACAAAAGCTTCCACCTCCGAGTCATGAGAGATGGAAAGATTCATCTCCAAAGCCCATCAAGACCACTTCTATGATGTTGTGGCCAAGAAGAAGGTGATCCCCGAGGTCCCTTTCAAACTCAAGAAAAATGAGTATCCGGAGATCCGACATGAGATCCAAAGAAGAGGTTAGGAAGTTCTAACAAACCCCATCCAACAAGTCAAAATTCTAATGGTTCAAGAGTTCTATGCTAATGCATGGATCACTAGGAACCATGATCGAAGTAAGAATCCGAACCCAAAGAATTATCTCACCATGGTTCGGGGGAAATACTTAGATTTTAGTCCGGAAAATGTGAGGTTGGCATTCAACTTGCCAATGATGGAAGAGAACGCATGCCCCTACACAAGAAGAGTCAACTTTGATCAAAGGTTGGACCAAGTCCTCGTGGACATATGTGTGGAAGGAGCTCAATGGAAGATTGACTCAAAAGGCAAACCGGTTCAACTGAGAAGACTGGACCTTAAGCCTGTAGCTAGAGGATGGTTGGAGTTCATTCAATGCTCAATTATTCCCACTAGCAACTGGTCTAAAGTTACAATAGACCAGGCCATCATGATCCATAGCATCATGATTAGGGAGGAAGTGGAGGTTCATGAGATTATACCTCAAGAACTCTACAAGGTGGCTGACAAGTCCTCCACTATGGCAAGGTTAGCCTTTCCTCACCTCATTTTCCACCTATGCAATTCGGATGGGATTGACATAGAGGGAGATATCCTCATTGAAGAGGACAAACCCATCATTAAGAAAAGGATGGAGCAAACAAGAGAGCCTATTCATGGATCTCAAGAGACGCATGAAGAAGCTCATCACCAAGAAATTCCTGAGATGCCTCAAGGGATGCACTTTCCTCCACAGAATTTTTGGGAGCGAATCAACACCTCCCTAGGAGAATTAAGTTCCAACATGGGACAATTAAGGGTGGAACATCAAGATCACTCCATCATCCTCCATGAAATTAGAGAAGATCAAAGAGCAATGAGGGAGGAGCAACAAAGACAAGGAAGAGACATAGAAGAGCTCAAGGACATCATTGGTTCCTCAAGAAGGAAACGCCACCATCACTAAGGTGGACTCATTCCTTGTTCTCAAATTTTTTGTTTTTCGTTTTCTTTATGTTAAGTGCTTATCTATGTTAGTGTCTTATTACATGATCATTAGTATTTAGTAACTTTGTCTTAAAGTTATGAATGTCCTATGAATCCATCACCTCTCTTAAATGAAAAATGTTTTTAATTCAAAAGAACAAGAAGTACATGAGTTTTGAATTTATCCTTGAACTTAGTTTAATTATATTGATGTGGTGACAATACTTTTTGTTTTCTGAATGAATGCTTGAACAGTGCATAAGTCTTTTGAAGTTGTTGTTTATGAATGTTAAATATGTTGGCTCTTGAAAGAATGATGACAAGGAGACATGTTATTTGATAATCTGAAAAATCATAAAAATGATTCTTGAAGCAAGAAAAAGCAGCGAATACAAAGCTTGCAGAAAAAAAAAAGCGAAAAAAAGAGGAAAAAATGGCGAAAATAAAAAAAGAAAAAGAAAAAGCAAGCAGAAAAAGCCAATAGCCCTTAAAATCAAAAGGCAAGGGTAATAAAAAGGATCCAAGGCTTTGAGCATCAGTGGATAGGAGGGCCTAAAGGAATAAAATCCTGGCCTAAGCGGCTAAACCAAGCTGTCCCTAACCATGCGCTTGTGGCGTGAAGGTGTCAAGTGAAAACTTGAGACTGAGCGGTTAAAGTCAAGGTCCAAAACAAAAAAAGAGTGTGCTTAAGAACCCTGGAAACCTCTAATTGGGGACTTTAGCAAAGCTGAGTCACAATCTGAAAAGGTTCACCCAGTTATGTGTCTGTGGCATGTATGTATCGGGTGGTAATACTGGAAAACAAAGTGCTTAGGGCCACGTCCAAGACTCATAAAGTAGCTGTGTTCAAGAATCAACATACTGAACTAGGAGAATCAATAACACTATCTGAACTCTGAGTTCCTATAGATGCCAATCATTCTGAACTTCAATGGATAAAGTGAGATGCTAAAACTATTCAAGAGGCAAAAAGCTACAAGTCCCACTCATCAGATTAGAGCTATGTTTCATTGATATTTTGGAATTTATAGTATATTCTCTTCTTTTTATCCTATTTGATTTTCAGTTGCTTGGGGACAAGCAACAATTTAAGTTTGGTGTTGTGATGAGCGGATAATTTATACGCTTTTTGACATTGTTTTTAGTATATTTTTAGTAGGATCTAGTTACTTTTAGGGATGTTTTTATTAGTTTTTATGTTAAATTCATATTTCTGGACTTTACTATGAGTTTGTGTGTTTTCTGTGATTTCAGGTATTTTCTGGCTGAAATTGAGGGACTTGAGCAAAATCAGATTCAGAGGTTGAAGAAGGACTGCTGATGCTGTTGGATTCTGACCTCCTTGCACTCAAAGTGGATTTTCTGGAGCTACAGAACTCCAAATGGCGCGCTTCCAATTAAGTTGGAAAGTAGACATCCAGGGCTTTCCAGCAATATATAATAGTTCATACTTTGAATAAGGATTGATGACGTAAACTGGCGTTCAACGCCAGTTCCATGCTGCAGTCTGGCGTCCAGCGCCAGAAACAAGTTGCAAAGTGGAGTTCAACGCCAGAAACACGTTACAAACTGGCGTTCAACTCCAAGAATGACCTCTCCACGTGTAAACTTCAAGCTCAGCCCAAGTACACACTAAGTGGGCCCCGGAAGTCGATTTCTACATCATTTACTCAATTCTGTAAACCCTAGTAACTAGTTTAGTATAAATAGGACTTTTTACTATTGTATTTACATCTGATAATCTTTGGATTATCTTTTGATCCTTTGATCACGTTTTGGGGGCTGGCCTCTCGGCTATGCCTGAACCTTCATCACTTATGTATTTTCAACGGTAGAGTTTCTACACACCATAGATTAAGGTGTGGAGCTCTACTGTTCCTTAAAGATTAATGCAAAGTACTATTGTTTTTCTATTCAATTCAACTTATTCCGCGTCTAAGATATTCATTCGCACTTCAACATGAATGTGATGATCGTGACAAAGTCATCATCATTCCCCTATGAACGCCTGCCTGACAACCACTTCCGTTCTACCTTTGATTGAATGGATATCTCTTGGATATCTAATACAGGGGACCAAGTCCGAGCTATTAGAGTCTTCGTGGTATAAGTTAGAACCCATGGATGGCCATTCCTGAGATCCGGAAAGTCTAAACCTTGTTTGTGGTATTCCGAGTAGGATCTGGGAAGGGATGGCTGTGACGAGCTTCAAACTCGCGAGTGCTGGGCGTAGTGACAGACGCAAAAGGATAGTAAATCCTATTCCAGTATGATCGAGAACCGACAGATGATTAGCCATGCAGTGACAGCGCATTGGACAATTTTCACAGGAGGATGGGATGTAGCCATTGACAATGGTGATGCCCTACATAAAGCTTGCCATGGAAAGGAGTAGGATTGATTGGATGAAGACAGCAGGAAAGCAGAGATCAGAGGAACGAAAGCATCTCTATACGCTTATCTGAAATTCTCACCAATGAATTACATAAGTACCACTATCCTATTTTATATTTTATTTATTTTCATCCACTATAATTTCTTAATACAAATTAATCCGCCTGACTGATATTTACAAGGTGACCATAGCTTGCGTCAAGCTGACAATCTCCGTGGGATCGACCCTTACTCACGTAAGGTTTATTACTTGGACGACCTAGTGCACTTGCTGGTTAGTTGTACGAAGTTGTGAAACAAATATAAGATCATAAACATGCGTATTGAGTTTTTAGTGCCGTTACCAAGGAATGGAATGATCACGATTTCGCACACCAAGTTTTTGCCAAAAACTTGGTGCACGAATTGTGAATCACACTTTTCACAACTCGTACCACTAACCAGCAAGTGCACTGGGTCGTCCAAGTAATACCTTACGTGAGTAAGGGTCGAATCCCACGGAGATTGTTGGCTTGAAGCAATCTATGGTTATCTTGTAACTCTTAGTCAGGATATCAATTATATTTATCAGTTTGAATTGCGAAAAATAAGAGAGCATGAAATAGATACTTGTTATGCAGTAATGGAGAATATGTTGGAGTTTTGGAGATGCTTTGTCTTCTAAATCTCTGCTTTCTCCCTGTCTTCTTCTTCACGCACGCAAGGTTCCTCCTATGGCAAGCTGTGTGTTGGTGGATCACCGTTGTCAATGGCTACCATCCGTCCTCTCAGTGAAAAAGGTCCAGGTGCGCTGTCACCGCACAGCTAATCATTTGTCGGTTCCCACTCATGCTGGAATAGGATCCATTGATCCTTTTGCGTCTGTCACTACGCCCAGCCCTTGTGAGTTTGAAGCTCGTCACAGTTATTCAATCCCTGAATCCTACTCAGAATACCACAGACAAGGATTAGACTTTTCGGATTTTCACGAATGCTGCCAATGGATTCTAGCTTATGCCACGAAGATTCTGATTAAGGAATCCAAGAGATATTCATTCAATTGAAGGTAGAACGGAGGTGGGTGTCAAGCACGCGTTCATAGGTTGAGGATGATGATGAGTGTCACGGATCATCACATCCATCATATTGAAGTGCGAATAAACATCTTAGATAGAAACAAGCGTGTTTGAATAGAAAACAGAAATAGTTGCATTAATTCATCGAAACACAGCAGAGCTCCTCACCCCCAACAATGGAGTTTAGAGACTCATGCCGTCAGAGATTACAAAGTTTAGATCTAAAATGTCATGAGGTGCAAAATAAATCTCTAAAAGTTGTTTAAATACTAAACTAGTAACCTAGGTTTATAGAAAATGAGTAAACTATGATAGATAGTGCAGAAATCCACTTATGGGGCCCACTTGGTGTGTGCTGGGGCTGAGGCTTAAGCTTCTCACGTGCCTGGGCTGTTTTGGGTGTTCAACGCCAGGTTGTAACCTGTTTCTGGCGTTGAACTCCAACTTGTAACTTGTTTCCGGCACTGGACGCCAGACTGCAACATGGAACTGGCGTTGAATGCCAATTTTCGTCATCTATCCTTGAGCAAAGTATGGACTATTATATATTTCTGGAAAGCCCTAGATGTCTACTTTCCAACGCAATTGGAAGCGCGCCAATTGGACTCATGTAGCTCCAGAAAATCCATTCCGAGTGATGAGAGGTCAGAATCCAACAGCATCAGCAGTCCTTTTTCAGCCTGAATCAGATTTTTGCTCAACTCCCTCAATTTCAGCCAGAAAATTATTGAAATTATAGAAAAACACACAAACTCATAGTAAAGTCCAGAAATATGAATTTTGCCTAAAAACTAACCAAATCATACTAAAAACTATATGAAATTAACCCCAAAAAGCGTATAAAATATCCGCTCATCACAACACCAAACTTAAACTGTTGCTTGTCCCCAAGCAACTAGACAAATAAAATAGAATACAAATAAGTCACGCAGCAATAATATCTCAGAGTTCTTGAGTGAAGCTCAGATTCTAATTAGATGAGCGGGACTAGTAGCTTTTTGCTTCCGAACAGTTTTGGCACCTCACTTTATCCATTGAAGCTCATATTGATTGGCATCTATAGGAACTTAGAATTCAGATAATGTTATTGATTCTCCTAGTTCAGTATGTTGATTCTTGAACACAACTACTTTATGAGTCTTGGCCGTGGCCCTAAGCACTTTGTTTTCCAGTATTACCACCAGATACATAAATGCCACAGACACATAATTGGGTGAACCTTTTTGGATTGTGACTCAGCTTTGATAAAGTCCCCAATTAGAGGTGTCCAGGGTTCTTAAGCACACTCTTCCTTTTGCTTTGGACCTTGACTTTAACCGCTCAGTCTCAAGTTTTCACTTGACACCTTCACGCCACAAGCACATGGTTAGGGACAGCTTGGTTTAGCCGCTTAGAAAGTACCCCACTCACATCCTATATCACTTCTGTTTTCTTCTTTTGCTCGAGGGTGAGCAACATTCTAAGTTTGGTGTGGTAAAAGCATAGCTTTTTTTGTTTTTCCATAACCATTAATGGCACCTAAGGCCAGAGAAACCTCTAGAAAGAGGAAAGGGAAGACAAAAGCTTCCACCTCCGAGTCATAGGAGATGGAGAGATTCATCTTAAGGGTCTATAGCTCAGTGGTAGAACATTTGACTGCAAATCAAGAGATCCCTGAGATACCTCAGGGGATACATTTTCCTACACACAATTATTGGGAGCAATTAAGGATAGGAGCACCAAGAGCACTCCATCATCCTCCATGAAATTAGAGAAGATCAAAGAGCTATGAGGGAGGAGCAACAAAGACAAGGAAGAGACATAGAAGAGCTCAAGGACATCATTGGTTCCTCAAGAAGAAAACGCCACCATCACTAAGGTGGACTTATTCCTTGTTCTTAAATTTACTGTTTTTTGATTTTTGAGCTTTATGTTTATTTATGTTTGTGTCTTATTAGATGATCATTAGTATTTAAGTGTCTATGCCTTAAAGTAGTGAATATGAATCCATTCTGGCGTTTAACGCCCAAAATACCCCTTACTGGAATTTTCTTGCTAGTGAGCTCCTTTTCTCTACTTTTTGCGCTGAATCCTTCTGTAACTGTGAATTCTTACAATTTGATGATTAATCTTGAAGAGAATTTATATTAAACTTCTCTAAGTATTAAGTAAAACAAATAACTTGCTAATGGCTGGGTTACCTCCCAGCATTCTTGCTCAAAATTGCTTTCTAGATAATGTTTGATTCTCTATCCATTGACAATGAACTTTTTGTCAGAATCAATATCTTGAAGCTCAACATATCCATATGGTGACACTCCTGTAATCAGATATGGTCCCCTCCACCGGGATTTTAATTTCCCAGGGAATAATCTGAGCCTAGAGTTGAATAGTAGAACTTTTTGTCCTGGCTCAAAGACTCTGGATGACAATTTCTTGTCATGCCACTTTTTTGCTTTTTCCTTATAAATTTTTGCATTTTCAAAAGCATTGAGTCTGAACTCTTCTAGCTCATTTAGCTGGAGCAATCTTTTCTCACCAGCTAACTTAGCATCCATGTTTAGGAATCTGGTTGCCCAGTAGGCTTTATGTTCCAGTTCCACGGGCAGATGACAAGCCTTGCCATACACAAGCTGGTATGGAGAGGTTCCTATAGGAGTCTTGAATGTTGTTCTGTATGCCCACAGAGCATCATCCAGGCTCCTTGCCCAATCCTTTCTACAGGCAATTACAGTCCGTTCTAGGATTCTCTTTAGTTCTCTATTAGAGACTTCAGCCTGCCCATTTGTCTGTGGATGATACGGAGTTGCTACTTTGTGGCTAATTCCATATCGAACCATAGCAGAATAAAGCTCTTTATTGCAGAAATGGGTTCCCCCATCACTGATTAGTACTCTGGGAACACCAAATCTGCTGAAAATATGTTTCTGGAGGAACTTCAGCACAGTCTTGGTATCATTAGTGGGTGTGGCAATTGCTTCCACCCATTTAGATACGTAGTCTACTGCCACCAGAATGTAAGTGTTTGAGTATGATGGTGGGAAAGGACCCATGAAGTCTATACCCCATACATGAAACAACTCAATCTCTAAGATCCCTTGTTGAGGCATGGCATAACAATGAGGCAAGTTACCAGCTCTTTGGTGACTGTCACAGTTACGCACAAACTCTCGGGCATCTCTATAGAGAGTAGGCCAATAGAAGCCACATTGGAGGACTTTAGTGGCTATTCGCTCACTTCCAAAATGTCCTCCATACTGTGATCCATGACAATGCAACAGGATCTTCTGTGCCTCCTCTCTAGGGACGCATCTGCGGATCATTCCGTCAGCGCATCTCTTAAAGAGATATGGTTCATCCCATAAGTAGTACTTTGCATCTGAAATTAGTTTTTTCTTTTGCATCCTGCTGTACTCCTGGGGTATGAACCTCACAGCTTTATAATTTGCAATGTCTGCAAACCATGGTGCCTCCTGAATGGTAAAAATTTGCTCATTCGGAAAGGTCTCAGAGATCTCAGTTGAAGGGAGGGACGCCCCAGCCACTGGTTCTAACCGGGACAGGTGATCAGCTACTTGGTTCTCTGTCCCTTTTCTGTCTCTTATTTCTATATCAAACTCTTGCAGAAGCAACACCCATCTTATGAGCCTGGGTTTTGAATCCTGCTTTGTGAGTAGATATTTAAGAGCAGCATGGTCAGTGTACACAATTACTTTTGATCCTACTAAATAGGATCTAAACTTGTCAATGGCATAAACCACTGCAAGTAGCTCTTTTTCTGTGGTTGTATAATTCTTCTGTGCATCATTTAGAACACGAATGGCATTGTAAATGACGTGCAGAAGCTTGTTATGCCTTTGTCCCAACACTGTACCAATGGCATGGTTACTGGCATCACACATTAATTCGAATGGTAATGTCCAGTCAGGTGCAGAGATGACTGGTGCTGTGACCAGCTTGGCTTTCAGGGTCTCAAATGCCTGCAGACACTCTGTGTCAAACACAAATGGCATGTCAGCAGCTAGCAGGTTGCTTAGAGATTTTGCAATTTTTGAAAAATCCTTTATGAACCTCCTATAGAATCCTGCATGCCCCAGAAAGATTCTGATTACCTTAACATTGGCGGGTGGTAGTAATTTCTTAATTACCTCTACCTTGGCTTGATCTACCTCTATCCCTTTGCTTGAAATTTTGTGCCCAAGGACAATTCCTTCAGTCACCATAAAGTGACATTTTTCCCAGTTTAAGACCAGGTTAGTCTCTTGGCACCTTTTCAAGACAAGTGCTAGATGATCAAGACAGGAGCTGAATGAGTCTCCAAATACTGAGAAGTCATCCATGAAGACTTCCAGGAACTTCTCTACCATATCAGAGAAGATAGAGAGCATGCACCTCTGAAAGGTTGCAGGTGCATTGCACAGACCAAAAGGCATTCTTCTGTAAGCAAATACTCCAGATGGACATGTGAATGCTGTTTTCTCTTGGTCTTGAGGATCCACTGCAATTTGGTTGTAGCCTGAATAGCCATCCAAAAAGCAGTAATATTCATGGCCTGCTAGTCTCTCTAGCATCTGGTCTATGAATGGTAAAGGAAAATTATCCTTTCCGGTGGCTGTATTGAGCCTTCTGTAGTCAATACACATACGCCACCCTGTAACTGTTCTTGTGGAAACCAGTTCATTCTTTTCATTATGAACCACTGTCATGCCTCCCTTCTTGGGGACAACGTGGACAGGGCTCACCCAGGGGCTATCAGAAATAGGATAAATAATCCCAGCCTCTAGTAACTTAGTGACCTCTTTCTGCACCACTTCCTTCATGGCTGGATTTAGCCTCCTCTGTGGTTGAACCACTGGCTTAGCATCATCCTCCAATAGAATCTTGTGCATGCATCTTGCTGGGCTAATTCCCTTAAGGTCACTTATGGACCACCCAAGAGCTGTCTTGTGTGTCCTTAGCACTTGAATTAGTGCTTTCTCTTCCTGTGGATTTAAAGAAGAGCTTATGATCACTGGGAAAGTGTCACCCTCTCCCAGAAATGCATATTTCAGGGATGGTGGTAGTGGTTTGAGCTCGGGTTTAGGAAGTTTCTCCTCTTCCTGAGGGATTTTCAAAGGTTTTTTTATTTCCTCTGATTCCTCCAGATCAGGCTGAACATCTTTAAAGATGTCCTCTAGCTCTGATTCAAGACTTTCAGTCATATTCACCTCTTCCACCAGGGAGTCAATAATATCAACGCTCATGCAGTCATTTGACGTGTCTGGGTGTTGCATAGATTTGACAACATTTAACTTGAACTCATCCTCATTGACTCTCAGGGTCACTTCCCCTTTTTGTACATCAATAAGAGTTCGTCCAGTTGCTAGGAAAGGTCTTTCTAGGATGAGAGTTGCACTCTTGTGCTCCTCCATTTCCAGCACTACAAAGTCAGTGGGAAAGGCAAATGGCCCAACCTTGACAATCATGTCCTCAATTATGCCTGATGGGTATTTAATGGAGCCATCAGCAAGTTGAAGACATATCTGGGTTGGTTTGACCTCTTCAGTCAAGCCAAGCTTTCTGATGGCGGATGCAGGTATTAGATTAATACTTGCTCCAAGGTCACATAGAGCTGTCTTAGTACAAGCACCCTATATTGTGCATGGTATCATAAAGCTCCCTGGATCTTGAAGCTTCTCTGGTAAGCTTTTCAGAATGACTGCACTGCATTCTTCAGTGAGAAACACTTTTTCAGTTTCTCTCCAATCCTTCTTATGACTTAAGATCTCTTTCATGAACTTAGCATAAGAGGGTATTTGCTCAAGTGCCTCTGCAAATGGGATCTTTATCTCAAGAGTCCTGAGATAGTCTGCAAAGCGGGCAAATTGTTTATCCTGTTCCGCTTGGCGGAGTTTCTGAGGATAAGGCATCTTGGCTCTATATTCTTCAACCTTAGTTGCTGCAGGTTTATTCCCTACAGAAGTGGTTGGAGAAGCCTTCTTAGATGGGTTACTATCAGCACTTGTAGGTGTCTGATCCCTCATTGGCGTTTGAACGCCAGGATTGGGTGCTGGATGGGCGTTTAACGCCAGCTTCCCACCCTTTTCTGGCGTTTGAACGCCAGAGTTATTCCTCTCTGGGCTCTTGATATCCTCAGAGGGATTTTGGGCAGTGTTTGGTCATCCTCTGTCATTTGTTCCTTTCTTGACTTTTTGCTACTTTGAGCTGAGTTATTCAATATCTTCCCGCTCCTTAGTTGGACAGCTTGGCATTCTTCTGTTATCTGTTTAGATAGCTGCTGTCTTGTCTGATTCAATTGTGCTTCTATATTCTTGTTAGCATTTTTAGTGTCTTGGAGCATCTCTTTGAATTCTGCTAATTGTTTTGTCATAAGGATTAATTGCTGATTAAGTTCAACAATTTGTTCTTGAGGATTGGGATCAGTAGTTACTGCTATAGCCTCTTCTTTTATGGAGGACTCACTGTTTGAGTACAGATGTTGATTTCTAGCAACTGTATCTATGAGTTCTTGAGCCTCTTTAATTGTTTTTCTCATGTGTATAGATCCACTAGCTGAGTGGTCTAGGGACATCTGAGCTTTTTCTGTAAGCCCATAGTAGAAGATGTCTAACTGTACCCACTCTGAAAACATTTCAGAGGGACATTTTCTTAGCATCCCTCTGTACCTCTCCCAGGCATTATAAAGGGATTCATGATCCTCTTGTTTAAAGCCTTGGATGTCCAGCCTTAGCTGTGTCATCCTTTTTGGAGGGTAAAATTGATTCAGGAATTTGTCTGTTAACTGTCTCCATGTTTTTATGCTTGCTGTGGGTTGGTTATTTAACCACCTCTTAGCTTGATCTTTTACAACAAATGGAAACAGTAATAATCTGTAGACATCCTGATCTACTTCTTTATCACGTACTGTGTCAGCAATTTGTAAGAACTGTGCCAGAAACTCAGTAGGTTCTTCCTGTGGAAGACCGGAATACTGGCAATTCTACTGCACCATAATAATAAGTTGAGGGTTTAACTCAAAGCTGCTAGCTTTGATGGGAGGTATACAGATGCTACTCCCATATGCTGCAGTAATGGGGTTAGCATATGACCCTAGAGTCCTTCTAGACTGTTCACTTCCACTTATGTCCATGATGGAGAAAAGGAAATTGATATGAATTATTTTTTTTTTAAAAAAGTAACCGAAAATAATAAGTAAAATAAATGGAAAATAAAATAAAATTTTGAAACAAAAAGAAAATAAAAGCAAATTGAAAACTAAATTAATTAATCAATTAAAAAGATTTTGAAATTACCAATTAAAAAGATATGATTGAAAATTATTTTGAAAAAGATATGAAAAGATCAATTTTTGAAATTAGAATATTGACTTGACTAAAAAAAAGATATGATTTTGAAAATCTTTGACTAAATTAATGCAAAATTTCGAAAATTATGAGTAAAATAAGGAAGAGATATTTTTTTGATTTTTGAATTTTAATGAGGAAAGAGAAAAATAACAAAATGACTCTAAACTTAGAAATTTTAAATCAAAACAATGAAAACAAACAAGAAAATTTTGAATGTCAAGATGAACACCAAGAACACTTTGAAGATCAAGATGAACACCAAGAACAAATTTTTGAAAAAAAAAATTTAAGTAAATAAAAGCACAAGGGACACCAAACTTAAAATTTTTAGAAAACCAACCACAAATTTTCGAAAATTTTAAAGAAAAACAACAAGAAGACACCAAACTTAAAAATTTTAAAAAAATCAAGAAAATACTAAACACATGCAAATTTCGAAAAATAAAAGAAAGTAAAAGCATGCAATTGACACCAAACTTAAAATATGAAACAAAACTCAAATAAAAGACTCTAAACCAACAAAAATAAATTAGTCCTAATCTAAGCAACAAGATAAACCGTCAGTTGTCCAAACTCGAACAATCCCCGGTAACGGCGCCAAAAACTTGGTGCACAAAATTACAATCACACTTTTGCAACTCCGCACAACTAACCAGCAAGTGCACTGGGTCGTCCAAGTAATACCTTACGTGAGTAAGGGTCCATCCCACGGAGATTGTCGGCTTGAAGCAAGCTATGGTTATCTTGTAACTCTTAGTCAGGATATCAATAATTCTCAGATTTAATTGTAAAAAGTAAAAGAACATGAAATAAATACTTGTTATGCAGTAATGAAGAACAGGTTGAGGCTTTGGAGATGCTTTGTCTTCTGAATCTCTGCTTTCCTACTATCTTCTTCTTCATGCATGCAAGGCTCCTTCCATGGCAAGCTTTATGTTGGGCATCACCGTTGTCAATGGCTACATCCCGTCCTCTCAGTGAAAACGTTCCAAATGCGCTGTCACCGCATGGCTAATCATCTGTCGGTTCTCGATCATGCTGAAATAGGATCCATTGATCCTTTTGCGTCTGTCACACGCCCAGCAATCGCGAGTTTGAAGCTCGTCACAGCCATCCCTTCCCAGATCCTACTCAGAATACCACAGACAAGGTTTAGACGTTCCGGATCTCAAGAATGACCGCCAATGATTCTAGCTTATACCACGAAGACTCTGATTTGAATCATGAGGCTAAGAGATACGCATTCATTCTAAGGTAGAACGAAGGTGGTTGTCAGGCACGCGTTCATAGGTGAGAATGATGATGAGTGTCACGGATCATCACATTCATCAAGTTGAAGTGCGAATGAATATCTTAGAATGGAAGCAAGCGTAATAGAATGGAAAACAGTAGTAATTGCATTAAGTCATGAAGAACAGCAGAGCTCCTCACCCCTAACAATGGGGTTTAGAGACTCATGCCATAGAGAACACATCAAGAAACGTGTAAAGTGTCATGAGGTCCAAGATGAATCACTGAAAGTAGTATTTATAGTAAACTAGTGACCTAGGGTTACAGAAAATGAGTAAGCTAGGGTGTTTATTGTAAAAATCCACTTCCGGGGCCCACTTGGTGTGTGCTTGGGCTGAGCATTGAAGCTTTCATGTGTAGAGACATTTCCTGGAGTTAAACGCCAGTTTTTATGCCAGTTTGGGCGTTTAACTCCAGCTTTTGTGCCAGTTCTGGAGTTAAACGCCAGAATTCTTGAGCTGACTTGGAATGCCTGTTTGGGCCATCAAATCTCAGGCAAAGTATAAACTATTATATATTGCTGGAAAGCCCATGATGTCTACTTTCCAACGCAATTGAGAGAGCGCCAATTGGGCTTCTGTAGCTCTAGAAAATCCACTTTGAGTGCAGGGAGGTCAGAATCCAACAGCATCTGTAGTCCTTTTTCAGCCTCTGAATCAGATTTTTGCTCAGGTCCCTCAATTTCAGCCAGAAAATACCTGAAATCACAGAAAAACACACAAACTCATAGTAAAGCCCACAAAAGTGATTCTTATTTAAAAACTAATAAAAACATAATAAAAACTAACTAAAATATACTAAAAACATACTAAAAACAATGCCAAAAAGCGTATGAATTATCCGCTCATCACTTCATCACCTAGAAACTTGGATTAACTAACCCGGGATTGGCAATCAAAAGTCCACCATTAAGAGCTACTTTGAGACAAAGCATTTAGTAACCCAAAGAGATGCCGGGCATCAATTTCCAAAGAACAAAACAAGCTAAATGCCTGTAATGTGTGTGCGCTAAGGAGATGCTTGAGCAAGTAAGCCCTTAGAGGTGTCTCAACACCTAGCATCTTGAACCAACTGGGGCAGGAATGCTGGCTGAAAGCTGATGACAAGTCATCATATGCTAGCTTTGCAAGCATTTTTCACTTGTTTCATTAGGTTTTATGCATTTTCTTGCATTGTAAGTAAGTAATTTGGAGTGGAATTGCATGGTTTTATTGAATCAATCAACCACCCTTTTAATTGACACTAAATCATGAGGTTTAAGCTAAAATTAATTGATTTTTGAATGATTTATAAACTTTGTGAATTTGGTGATACTTTGATTGGTTGTTTTGATTATTTGTAGGTGAAGAAAAGAAGAAAACAAGAAAACGTGGCCTAAGAAGCGTGGCCTAAGGAAGAGAAAAGCGTGGCACAATCAATGACAAGGGCCATAGAGCTCTTACCAAGAGCTCAGCGCTCTCACAAGGAGCGCTACTTAAAGGACCAAGGCTAAGCAAAAGGAAAGCTAAGCTCTCCTTGTGAACCAAGCGCCACAATTTGACAAGGAAACAAGGAAAAACTTCAAAGTTGCGCTCTTGCCAAGAGCTTTATCGGGGGCCTTCCAAAAATAAATTCAAGGAAAAGGTTTGCTAGTGAAAGCCACAAGGTTCGAACCCATGGCCTAAGGAGCAAGGAGAAGCTCTCCTTGCAAGGAAAACAAGCAAAAATTACCTGAAGTGCACTCCACAAGAATCGAACCATGCACCTCAAGGAAGCAAGGAGGGAGGCGCCACTTTGTGCACAAAAGAAAGGGGCCAGCAATGCTTCCCCAAGGATTTGAACCTGGAGCCTCACCCTTGAAACATGGATGTTGTGCTCTCAAGGAGAGCTGAGCGCAACATTGACAAGGCCAGGAGCAAAATTTGACACGGCCAGGGAACATTAGCACGCAACCAAGGAAGCAAGGCCAAGGCAACAAGGGATGCTGCGCTCTTGGGGAGAGCTGAGCACTACCCTGATGCCATCCAAGGAGCTTGTCACGCCAAAATCACAAGGGACTACGGCAAGGGGGCTGCACTCTTGACACCAACCGAGCTTGATCCTGGGAGTGTCACCCATAGCCCAAAATTCAACCAAAATTCCAATTTAATTCAATTCTTCACCAAATTAAAAAGCCCACTTCAAATTCTAAAATTCAAAAATAAAAAGTGTATAAATAGAAGTTAGTTTTAGTTAGAAAGGATTTTTTGGACTGACTTTTTACTTACCTTTTGCTTACTTTTGAATTTTCAATTTTATTTTCCAGCTTTGGAGGTTTGGGAATTGAGGAGAGAATTGAATTCTCTTCTTCTTTGTTCTTGCCTCTACTCTCTTCATTCTAGTTTTGAAGCTTAGATTAAGAATTGAAGGAATTCTGTTTCAATCTTGATCTAAGATCTCTCGTTACTTTCTGGATAATTTCAAAGAATTGTGAATTTTGGATCTAAGGTTTCTTTATTGTTTTCATCTCTACTTCTTCTGCAATTATTCTCTTGTTGGATCAAGGAAGGACTTGAGATCTAGACTTGTTTTCTAGTCTCCTCCACCCCTGAGATCTTCAACTTTCCTTTAGCTATTGCAATTACGATACATTTTGCTTTTTGTTTGGTTTCTCAAGTAATTCTTCGTTTCTTGTTTAGATCTGCTGCATCTCAATTCATCTTCTACTTCTCTGCTGATTGTCATTTACTTTTTCCTGTTTAATTTCTGCAATCCCAGCTCCCAAATCCTTTTATAATTCAAGCAATTTACATTTCTTGTACTTTAAGCTTCAGTTATTTACATTTCTTGCAATCTAAGTTTCTGCAATTTATATTACTTGCACTTTAAGATTCAGCTCATTTACTTCTTTTGCTCTTTAATTTGCTGTCAATTACCCCTCGCCCTTTAAATTTCATGCAATTTAGTTTTTATTGAACACAAATCACTCAACTCAACACTTGTTTGCTTGACTAAATCAACCACCTAACTAAAATTGCTCAATCCTTCAATCCCTGTGGGATCGACCTCACTCACGTGAGTTATTATTACTTGATGCGACCCAGTACACTTGCCGGTGAATTTAGTGTTGGATCATTTTCCACACATCAAAAGCTTACTCTAAAGAGCTACCTTAACACATAGCATTAAGCCTCAGCTAAACAATAAATCTCTATCAAAAGAAAGAGAGCAAGAAAAACTAAGGACCAAGCAACAACAAGTCTCATTTTTTGTGCAATACAAGTAAGGATCCAAAGGAATGTTGATACCTTAGCCACAGAATAAAAATTACTAAGGCACCATGCATGAAAATCCCATTAACCAGTATTGAGTGTATTCTATAAAGGCCTTATACCTCTCTCTGTTTTCATTCATTTTCCTTATGTTTTAGTACTTGCTTGGAGACAAGAAAGATTTAGGTTTGGTGTTGTGATGACAAGTCATCATAGGCTAGTTTTGCAAGCCTTTTTCATTCGTTTTTACTTACTTTTCATGCATTTCTTAGGCAATAAGTAAGTAATTGGATTGGAATTTCATGCATTCCCTGATTCAATTAAACATGGTTGTTTATGTGCTCCTTCATATGATTTTATTCAAATTTTACTTGATGATATGAATGCTGCAAAAACCTTATGATTATAGAAAACTTCAATGCAATTGTTTGATTGATATTTGGTGGAAAAGAAGCAAGGGAAAGGTAGAGCTTTGATGTATTACTATTTTGCTTTGACAAGAGAGAAGAGCACAATACCATGGCACTACGTTCTCTTTTAAAGAACGCTACGTTCTTCACCAAGAGAGTTTTGTTAGCAACGCGCATGCGTGCGTGACGTGTACACGTCGAAGTGGTGATTTTTGAAGACCACGCGTATGCGTCGATGATGCGTACGCATGGATAAGAGGAGTGTTCTTTAACCAAGAGCGCTACGTTCTCCACCAACGAGCGCGTGTGACACTTTTAAAAATGGGATTGAAGATTTACCATCGACACGTATGCGTGCATGACGCGTACGCGTGGAAGTGGCGTTTGAGAAGAATCACGTGGACGCGTGAACCAACCAGCACCGTGGAAGTGGTTTTCTGAAGCCCACGCGTAAGCATGGATGACGCGTATGCGTGGAAGAGCATTCTTAGCAGGAGCGCTACGCTCGTTTGAGGAGCGCATTGAAGACGATGCGTACGCGTGACAAGGGCTGCAGAGAGAAACGATGCGCACACGTAGATGACGCGTACGCGTCGCAAGTGCCAAAATGATGAATGACGTGCATGCGTGGGTGACGCGTACGCGTCGATGCCTGAGCGCTCTGTTTTCCCAAAGAGCGCTATGTTCTCCTGGAGCTGAATATTCCACCAATAGAAAAGCCCTTTTTTAAAGAGTTCCCAAGTACACCTGATGAAGCAAGTACACTAGTATAAATAGAGGGTATCTTGGAGTATTTAGGGGGGCTTCTGGACCTTCTTTTTCAGTTTCTTTTTCCTTTGAGATCCCTTTTGTACTTTGGCACTTTTGAATTTAGTTTCTTTTTCCTTTGAGATCCCTTTTGTACTTTGGCACTTTTGAATTTTACTTTTTGTAGAGACTCTACATCACTCTTCTTTCTGTTTTGAGTTTTACTTTTCCAGTTTCATTTCTGTTTTACAGTTTTATTTTCATTTTTAATGCTCAGTTTCATTTCCAGTTTGAGATCTCTTTGATACTTAGAGCTTTGAGTCACTAAACCCCAATTTCATTAGGAGGAGGAGCTCTATTGTAGTCAAAATGGATCAATGAAATTATTCTTCTTCTCAATTCATTTGGATAGCTATAGGGTAACTTCTATTTTGATTGTGAATTATTCACTCCAGAAGGGGGTTTAATTCTACTGAATGCTTGTGTAAGCCTCGGAAGGGGAATCACTTTCATTAGAATTGGAGCTCTATCCTTCACAACTCTCTTAACCAACACCATTCGGGAGGAATTGAGGTTTTGAGAGTTTGTGTGGCTTATGGATAAGAGATTGTGCTCTAACTCATCTCATGATAATTAGATCAAGGAATTGGCAAGATTGATTGTGATTAGAGAGATTGGATTACCAAGGAGTTGGGATCCAATCAATTTGAATCCGCCATAGATCTACTCATATGATTGAGAAAGAAGTTGAGACCCATTTGATTCATGATGGATTATATTATCTCCAATTCCTGATGAATCATTCACTTAGAATTTCTTCAATAAAAATCATTCTGCCTCTTTAATTGCAATCTTTCTCTACTGTCTTAATTCCCAGTACCTGACTCCCTTTACAATTCATGCAATTTAAATGTCATTGCAATTTAGATTCTGCACTTTTACTTTCTTGCAATCTAAGATTCCAACAATTTACATTTTTTGCAATCTAAGATTCAGCTCTTTTACTTTTTTGCTCTTTAAGTTTGAGTCATTTAAATTTCGTGCCATCTAAGTTTCAAGCAATTTACATTCAGCACTTTAGATTTCTTGCAATTTTCTTTTTGTTGATCAACCTTCACTCAATTTATCACTTGTTAGCTTGACTAGACTTATAACCAAACTAGAATTGCTTGATCCATCAATCCTCGTGGGATCGACATCACTTTTGTGAGTTTTACTACTTGATGCGATCCGGTATACTTGCCGGTTAGTTTGTGCGGAATCAATTTTTCCCTCATCACAAACCTCTGCAAGTTCTTTTATGAGTTTAATGCCGTTGAAATAGAGCATAAAGAAGTTAGAAATGAGGATTTAGTATTGATTAGGATGAGTATGATAATAAGAGATAGCGATGATGATTGATCTGATTACGAATGATGAGAATGATTTTGATAAGGAGAGATGATGATGAATTGACTATGATTACGTTAGATGAGAAGGGTTATAATAATGAGAGATGATGTAGATTGATTACGATTGAGTATGACGAGAATAATAATGATGATTAGCGAAATGATTGATGAGTCTAAGTTATTGACAATTGGTGAATAATGATGGATTGTGGGGGTTGAGGATTCCTTTCGAGTTATATGTCACATATTGTGAGTGAAGATTTTGATGAGATAATGATTGAGAAGTGTGACGGACACTATATCCCAGAATGAATAGATGAATTGGGGTTGAGGATTCCTTCTCTCGTGCTAGGTTTTGAAATGAATACAAATAGGTGGAGAGAGTGATATTAATATTGAAGGAGATTGAGAAATGAGAAACTGAATTAATGATGAGGGCTTATGAGTAGTAAAGTAATTGAATATGAAATTGAGTGAGGAAATGAATGAATAGGAAAGTTGAGGTAGAGAATTCCCTCTCTCATCCTGGGATTATGATTAAAGAGGTAATAAGATTTATGTTTTGATGACGGTGGTGTTATCTGGCTCACGAGAATCCGATTTGAGATTGAGGATTCTCTCACCTGCTGTGATAAACAAGATGAGGTCTAGGATTCACTCACTTGTCGTATCGAAAAGTTGGATAGAAGGTCGAGGATTCCCTTTGATTTATTTCTATAAATATTAATTTGAATTTCAGTTATGTTTGTTTATGCTGAATCGAAATGAGTTTTGAATTGAAACGTTGAGGACGGTGGTTGGATCTCGCTCACGGATAGGCAACTGAGATTAAAGATTTTCTCTCTTGCTGTGATAAATAAGATGAGGTCGAGGATTCCCTCTCCTGTTGCGGTGGGCAAGCAGGCTTGAGGATTTCCTCTCTTGCTACATTGGGAAATCGAATGGAGAAGGTTGAAGGTTCCCTTCGATTCGATTCTTGGCTGTGGTATGAATGAGTTAGGTTGAGGATTCCTGATCGTTACATCATAGTCTCTCTATGAATGGGAGGTTGAGGATTCCGTCCTAGAAGGTTGAGAATTCCCTTTGTGCTGAGAGACGATATCTGGGTTAGCTACCAGACATGTCGGGTTTGGCTGTACAACCGACAGATGAGCTTATTTGCCATAGGGTAGGCATACATCTGATGCGGGCAAAAATTAACCGATTAAGAAATTAATATAGAAATAACATTGTGAGTACATTTCCTGATCGACGAAAATTCGCTTATCAATTTAGAAGGGTTGTCACAAATTTAGAATAAAAATACTGGGAGTAGAAATCCCAGGTCGTCTCCCAACGAGTTGACAAAAGGAGTGCTACTTTATTAGTCAGGAGTTTTCCGAGAAATTTTAAGAATTGGAGAATAGAAAAATAAAGGGTTGTGAATTAAAGTAATGAAAATTAGCGAGATAATTTATATAATCAAATAAAAGCCTTGACCGGGGGAAGATTAATTGGAAGTTCTATCCTTGTTGGATTTTCCCAAGTGTAGTATCAAGAGGTTGTTATTTTCACTTAGTTAACCCTTACTAAATAAAGGAAAGTCAAGTGATTGAGCTAACTCTTATTCGCAAGTCTTAACCCTCTCCTTTGGGAAGGATTAGCGTTAGTAAATAGAGAGTTAGCCAACAACTTCCAATTCAACTAATCACTTAAGTATTCCAACTCAAGGGTCTCCTTTAATCAACCCCTAAGTCAAGTTGGGAGTCTACTCCATTGACATGAATATAACCTTCACAAACATATAAGAAGATATGATAAATTAAATAAAATAGGAACTGAAAATTAATTAATGGTAAAAATACTTCTTTGCATTAATAAATCCCAAAATGCAACATCCTTATCTGAACAGCATTAATGGGCAATTAAAAGAGTAAAGGAATAAGAAATCAAACTAGAATAATAGCGACTTCAATGGAGGTAGTAACTCTTCTCAATATCCAAAGCAAAAGCATAAAAAGCATAAAAACTAGAACTATCAATGTGAAGAAAAACCTAGAGGAAGAAGTGGAAATCTCTCTAAGATTCAAAACTAAAACTAAAACTAGGTGAATGAGAATGTGTGTTGAGTCTCTACTTGTCCCCTGGCTCTAGTTTGTGTTTTTGGGCCGAAAACTGGGTCCAAACTCGGCCCAAAATTGCCCTCAGCGTTTTCTGTGATTTCTACAGGTAGCGCATGTCACGCGTAAGCGTCAGTCACGCGTACGTGTCGCTGGTCATTTTCGCGTACCACGCGTACGCGTCAGGCACGCGCACACGTCGCCGTGCAAGCTCCGATTCATGCACACGCGTAAGCCATGCGTCCGCGTCGCTCCTCGCTGGTTATTTCCTTTATTTCTTGTGCTACTCCCATTTTTGCAAGCTTTCTTTCCATCCTCTAAGCCATTCCTGCCCTATAAATCTTGAAAACACTTAACACACAAATCACGGTATCAAATGGTATAAAGGGGAATTAAAATACGCAATTTAAAAGCTTTAGGAAGCAAGTTTTCAATTATAGAACAAAACTAGGAAGGAATTGTAATATCATGCAAAGTGTATGAGTAAGTGTGCAAAGGCTTGATAAAACCACTCAATTGAGCATAAGATAAACCATAAAATAGTGGTTTATCAATCTCCCCACACTTAAACATTAGCATGTCCTCATGCTAAGTTCAAGGAGATATAAAGAATGAATGGGGGAAAGTAAGACTCATGAGATGCAACCTATGAATGCAACTATATGCTAAGATGATTCTGTCTACGTGGTTAAAAGTAAATAAGCTCTCCAAGACAAAAATAAATCAGATTCTACTAATTCAAATCACATAATAAAAGACAGGTAAACTTGTAAGAAGGTAGCTCATGAAAGCAGGGAATATAAAATCAAGCATTGAACCCTCACTGGTAGTGTATATGCACTCTAATCGCTCAAGTGTCTAGGGTTAATTCACTCTACTCTTCTCTAGTCATGCTTTCTAGATTTTGTTCTTCATCTAACCAATCAACAAAAATTTAGTATACCGATGCAAACATCATGAGGTCTTTTCAAGGTTGTAATGGGGCTAAGGTAAGGGTGAGGATATATGTATGGCCAAGTGAGGTATAATATGAATCTTTGATTAACCTAAGCTCTCACCTAACACACACACACACTCTATGTAATTCCAAATTCATGCCTAGCTACCCATAATTCCCACTTTTGTATCACATACTCATGTACCAAATTTTTCTTAATTTTATCACATATGCATTGATCTTTTATTAAACTTGGCATTTGGGGTAATTTTGTCGCCTTATTTATCTATTTACTTAATTATTTGAATATTTTTGGTTTTTTTTTAAGATAAAAATAAACATAACATATCAATGCACATGAGTTTTTAATTTTTCTGGTCTCATATGAGTATGCACCCAAATTCCCAATACTTTTGTCAATAAAACACAACACACTTTCATCAACCCAAGTTTCCACAGTTCCCCACACTTAATTGATACACAATCTCTAACTTAAGATAACTAAAGATTCAGTTGGGGTAATTAATTGTTTTTCTACTTAAGGCTAGTGATGTGGTAAAATATAGAACAAATGGGGATTAAAAGGCTCAAGGTGGCTAACAAAGGTGATTGGAAGGGTAGGCTATTTGGGATAAGTGAGCTAAAATCAAATGATGGCCTCAATCATATGCAAGCATGTAAATACACTAAACAATGGACATATAGAATGGAACAAAATATAGATTACAATCATAGAGAAGGGAACATACAAGAATAAAATTTTATGGTTAAGTAGTGTAACCATGTAATTAAGCTCAAATCTCACAGGTTGTGTATTCTCAGCTATCAACCATGTTCTAAATTACAATCCTCAAACAAGTTTACCACAACTTTTCAATTTAAATTAGTAAAATGCTATAAAAAGGGTCTTGAAAGGAAACTCATTACTTTAATCAAGCAGAACATACATGCAAACAATTATTAACATGCAATCTATCCTATCTAACAAAAGAAAAAGTCAAATGTTGGTGGTAAGAGAGAAAAGTTATCTCCGGAAGTCAAGGACTGACCTCCCCACACTTAAGGCTTGGCACGGTCCTCCGTGCCATCAGTAAGGAGCAAGGAAGGGCTGGAAGCATCGCCTCCAGTGTTTGGTTCGCCTTAGCTTCCTATGCTACTAGATGAAGGGGAGTCCGGTGTGTCCTTTTATTCTGGAGGTGGGTGAGTACCAGCTATGAGGTCCGTCAGATAGTTGTATCTGCGCTTGTTACGGCGCTCTATTTGCTCCATTCGCCGGTCTTATCGGTCGAACCTTTCAAGGATCTGTAGGAACATTTGATGGATGGATGGTGCTTGTGGTGTGGATGATGGTGGAGTGGAAGGGGGAGGAGTATCCAAAGATAGACCAGTAGGCCAGCTTGCAGAGGGAGCCAGTGGCCTGATGTACTTCCCATTCGAGATAAACTGGTCGGCCCTAGGGATCATGACCTTTGTGTCTCCTGCCCGATAGGACACACCTGCTGCTAAGACTAAATCTGAAACCAATGCGGGAAAAGGCAGGTTACCCACAATCTGTATGTGTCCCATTGCTTGCCGGATGTGTCGGGACAGGTTGAGGGATTGCTCTATCAGGATGCACCAGATGAGAACAGCCATGTCTGCTGTGAAGGTTGACTCGTGAGTGCTCAAAAAGACATAGTGGGACATAATCTGTTCCCACACGCGAGCCTCCAGGGTGAGTGACTGGGCTGAGATGCTCTTGGATTTTGAACGATGCTGTCCGTAAATCTAGGTGCTGCCAGGTTGGGCTATAACTCCAAGTACGCTATCCCAGTTGAACTGATATATCTGGCACTTACGAGATGCCTCTTGATATGCATCCCATCCATCTGGACTAGGTGGAAGGTCCACTGCTTTCTGTATGGCACTCTCGGAGATAGGGACCTGTTGCTGACGGACGAAGACAGTATGTAGAGTAGGCGAGTAGAAGTTTTAGTAGAATTCAACTACCTAGGATAAGTTGGCCTCTCGCAGTTGCTTCCTCAAAAATCTCCACTGTCTCTTCTCAATTCGGGGCTCCACAAGGTAAAAAAAGTGTGTTGGAATAATGAGTAGATGCTCATTGTTGTAGTTCCTCTCAGCTAGGATGGGGAACATCTGTTTGCAATAACGGTTAGCAAACCGTGTGGAGTCTCGGGCGGAAAAAGCTTTCTCTGATTATTCAACCTTAATGATCCTCTTCACCCGCTTTGTTGGTGGCTTGACACTGGTAGATGGAAGTGCTTTTGCGAGTGTTCTCTTGGTTCCTCTCCTTGCTAGTGTCTTGTCAGTGGCCTTCTCTTTTCCTTTCTAGGTACCCATGCCTAAGGAAGAAAGAAAAAGGAAGAATGTGAAGTTTAGATAAATAAAGAACCGGAAGGGAGAAAATTCCAAGTGGTAATGAATGCCAAAGGAAAGATGATAGCTCAAATACATGGTAGCTACAACATGTAGGTAAGACATCAATGAAGATCAAGAGGGAAATTCATAATAATTAAATGCAGGAGTGTTTATGGCATGCAGAAACAGGCATGAGAAGCATAGCTCAAGCATCAAGTAGTAAATGTGCCAAATTAAAGAGCATGTGTAATGATGACAATTGTGAATAATAATCCCAAATACATGTGGAGTACAAATGTTGTGAAAAAGAGGTATTCAAGTAAAAAGAGTAAAACAAAATAGAGTTCAAGATGCCATAGGCTTTTTCAGAAACACTTGGTGAGCAACTTAAAGTAGGAATGAAAATAATATAGTCCAAATGTATATGAGAGCCAAATTAAAATATCAATTGTCAAATCACTCCTCATAATTTCCACAAGCTTTAGTATAGTAAGGTAATACCCAAATAAAATTCCGATACCAACATAAGAATGCAAGAAAAAGAAAAGAAAAAGAAACCATGGATAATGAAACTAAAAGAAAAATAAAGAAGAAATAAACATAAATTAATGTAATAATGAAAGAGTAAAAGAGAAAGAAGAAAAGAAAACTGATGGGGAAGATGAAGAAGGAAAGAAGAAAGTAATAGATAAGGAGAAAGAATAAGGAAGAAAGAAGGGAAAAAGGAAGAAGAGATAATTAAGATTGGAAAAGAATTAGGATTGGGGGAGGGATAATTTGAAATCAGGCGCTGAGGAGGTTTAATTGTGCGTACGCGTGCATCATGCGTACACGTGAGTCGCGCATTTTGAATAGTGACACGTAAGCGTCGGGCACGCGTACGTGTGCCTTTGATGGTGCGAATCGCGCGAAGGCATCGACACGTACGCACAACTCTGTGTTCGCTCTGGGCGTGGGGCAAAAATGGCATACGACGCGTGCGCGTCAGGCACGCGCACGCGTGGATGGCCCTTTTGGGAAAACGATGCGCACGCGTCAGGGACTTGTACGCGTGATGGAACTTGTGCTGCTAGCACAGTTCCAACCCCACACCATCATAACTCTCTGGCCATACACCCATTTGTGCCGATTAGTAGGGTCACGCATACGCGTGAGGGACGCGTACCCGTGGATTGGTAAAAACGCAAGCGACGCGTACACGTGAGGGACGCGTATGCGTGGACTTGATTGTGCGCAAGGCACGCCACCAGCACCACTTCTACCCAACTCTCTGTTCGATTTTTATTTTTCACGCACGCACATATGACGCTTACGCGTCAGCAACGCTCGCACGTCGTGTGTTTTTTTTTCTTTTTATGCAGAATGCAAAATGCAGCATGCAGATAATTATGAAGAAATCATGATTGAACACTATGGAAAAACAAAAGAAAATAAAACTAAGAATAAAAAGGAACGATCATACCATGGTGGGTTGTCTTCCACCCAGCACTTTACTTTTACGTCCTTAAGTTGGACGGTCTACAAGTTAAATCTGCTTATGTTGGTGGATCCTCCAAGAGGAAGACCTCTAGCTCTTTATTTTCCTTTATCTTCTCACCATGATATAGCTTTAGGCGATGTCCATTGACCTTGATGAATTTGGAACTTGACGGATGACTCAGATGGAAGACTCCGTATGGCTTTGCCTTTTCTACTATGTAGGGGCCTTCTCATCTGGATCTCAGCATTCATGGCATGAGTCTCAGCCTGGAGTTGTAAAGGAGAACTAGCTCTCCAGGTCTGAACTCTCTTCTCTTCACGTACTTGTCGTGTACAGCTTTCACCTTCTCTTTGTATAGTCTGGAGTTGTCATATGCTTCTAGTCGAAGGGCCTCCAGTTCTGCTAGTTGCAGCTTCCTTTCAGCACCAGCTTTCTCAAATCCCATGTTGCACTCCCTCACAGACCAGAAAGCTTTGTGTTCCACCTCCACTGGGAGGTGACAAGCTTTGCCAAAGACCAGATGGAAGGGACTCATCCCGATGGGTGTCTTGTATGCTGTCCGATAAGCCCAGAGTGCATCTACAAGTCTGGTGCTCCAGTCCTTCCTATGAGGCTTGGTATGCGAAATTGTTACTCTGAGGTTGTAAAATTTGTTGTTCGTTCTCTCCCTGGCAATGGCGCCAATAACTGGTGCACAATACCATGGTCCAAACATAACTTCACAACTTCGCACAACTAACCAGCAAGTGCGCTGGGTCGTCCAAGTAATAAAACCTTACGTGAGTAAGGGTCGATCCCATGGAGATTGTTGGTATGAAGCAAGCTATGGTCATCTTGTAAATCTCAGTCAGGCGGATATCAAATGGTTATGGAGTTTTCGAATAATAATAATAAATAAACAGAAAATAAAGATAGAAATACTTATGTAATTCATTGGTGAGAATTTCAGATAAGCATATAGAGATGCTTTCGTTCCTCTGGATCTCTGCTTTTCCGCTGTCTTCATCCAATCAGTCTTACTCCTTTCCATGGCAAGCTTTCTGTAAGGGCATCACCGTTGTCAATGGCTACATCCCATCCTCTCTGTGAAAATGGTCCAAATGCTCTGTCACGGCATGGCTAATCATCTGGAGGTTCTCGATCATACTGGAATAGGATTTACTATCCTTTTGCGTCTGTCAATACGCCCAGCACTCGCGAGTTTGAAGTTCGTCACAGCCATCCCTTCCTAGATCCTACTCGGAATACCACGGACAAGGTTTAGACTTTCTGGATCTCAGGAATGGCCATCCATGGGTTCTAACTTATACCACGAAGACACTAATAACTCGGATTCGGTCCCCTGTATTAGATATCCAAGAGATATTCCTTCTAGCTTGTTTGCATGTAGAACGGAAGTGTTTGTCAGGCACGCGTTCATAAGTGAGAATGATGATGAGCGTCACATAATCATCACATTCATCATGTTCTTGGGTGCGAATGGATATCTTAGAAGCGGAATAAGTTGAATTGAATATAAAACAGTAGTACTTTGCATTAAATCATGAGGAATAGCAGAGCTCCACACCTTAATCCCTGGAGTGTAGAAACTCTACCGTTGAAAAATACATAAGTGAAAGTTTCAGGCATGGCTGAATGGCCAACCCCCAAACGGGATCTAAAGATGAAACTAAAGATGAAAATACAACGCAATTAGAAGCGCACCATTTTGAGTTTTGTAGCTCTGGAAATCCACTTTGAGTGCAGGGAGGTCAGAATCCAACAGCATCAGCAGTCCTTCTTCAACCTCTGAATCTGATTTTTGCTCAAGTCCCTCAATTTTAGCCAAAAAATACCTGAAATCACAGAAAAATACACAAACTCATAGTAAAGTCCAGAAATGTGAATTTAACATAAAAACTAATAAGAACATCCCTAAAAGTAACTAGATCCTACTAAAAACATACTAAAAACAATGCCAAAAAGCGTATAAATTATCCGCTCAACACAACGCCAAACTTAAATTGTTGCTTGTCCCCAAGCAACTGAAAATCAAATAGGATAAAAAGAAGAGAATATACTATAAATTCCAAAATATCAATGAAACATAGCTCCAATCAGATGAGCGGGACTTGTAGCTTTTTGCCTCTTGAATAGTTTTGGCATCTCACTTTATCCATTGAAGTTCAAAATGATTGGCATCTATAGGAACTCAGAGTTCAGATAGTGTTATTGATTCTCCTAGTTCAGTATGTTGATTCTTGAACACAGCTACTTTATGAGTCTTGGCCGTGGCCCTAAGCACTTTGTTTTCCAGTATTACCACCGGATACATAAATGCCACAGACACATAACTGGATGAACCTTTTCAGATTGTGACTCAGCTTTGCTAAAGTCCCCAATTAGAGGTGTCCAGGGTTCTTAAGCACACTCTTTTTTTGCTTTGGACCTTGACTTTAACCGCTTAGTCTCAAGTTTTCACTTGACACCTTCACGCCACAAGCACATGATTAGGGACAGCTTGGTTTAGCCGCTTAGGCCAGGATTTTATTCCTTTAGGCCCTCCTATCCACTAATGCTCAAAGCCTTGGGATCCTTTTCATTTACCCTTGCCTTTTGGTTTTAAGGGTTATTGGCTTTTTGCTCTTGCCTTTTGGTTTTAAGAGCTTTTGGCTTTTTCTTCTTGCTTTTTCTTTTTCTATTTTTTTTTCGCCATTTTTTTCTGCAAGCTTTGTATTCACTGCTTTTTTTTGCTTCAAGAATCATTTTTATGATTTTTCAGATTATCAAATAACATGTCTCCTGTTCATCATTCTTTCAAGAGCCAACATATTTAACATTCATAAACAACAACTTCAAAAGACATATGCACTGTTCAAGCATTCATTCAGAAAACAAAAAGTATTGTCACCACATCAATATAATTAAACTAAGTTCAAGGATAAATTCGAAACTCATGTACTTCTTGTTCTTTTGAATTAAAAATATTTTTCATTTAAGAGAGGTGATGGATTCATAGGACATTCATAACTTTAAGACAAAGTTACTAAATACTAATGATCATGTAATAAGACACTAACATAGATAAGCACTTAACATAAAGAAAATGAAAAATAGAAAATTTGAGAACAAGGAATGAGTCTACCTTAGTGATGGTGGCTGATGAGCGGATAATTTATACGCTTTTTGGCATTGTTTTTAGTATATTTTTAGTAGAATCTAGTTACTTTTAGGGATGTTTTTAATAGATTTTATGTTAAATTCACATTTCTGGACTTTACTATGAGTGTGTGTGTTTTTCTGTGATTTCAGGTATTTTCTGACTGAAATTGAGGGACTTGAGCAAAAATCAGATTCAGAGGTTGAAGAAGGACTGCTGATGCTGTTGGATGCTGTTGGAGCTACAGAACTCAAAATGGCGCGCTTCCAATTGCGTTGGAAAGTAGACATCCAGAGCTTTCCAGCAATATATAATAGTCCATACTTTGGCCAAGAATAGATGACGTAAACTGGCGTTCAACGCTAGCTCTCTGCCCAAATCTGGCGTCCAGCGCCAGAAAAGGATCCAAAACCAGAGTTGAACGCCAGAAATGGATCAAAACCTGGCATTCAACTCCACAAATGGCCTCTGCACGTGGAAAGTTAAGGCTCGACCCAAGCACACACCAAGTGGGCCCCAGAAGTGGATTTATGCATCAATTACTTACTCATGTAAACCCTAGTAGCTAGTTTATTATAAATAGGACCTCTTACTATTGTATTTGACATCTTTGGATTACCTTATGATCCTTTGATCACGTTTTGGGGGCTGGCCATCTCGGCCATGCCTGGACCTTTCACTTATGTATTTTTAACGGTAGAGTTTCTACACTCCATAGATTAAGGTGTGGAGCTCTGCTGTTCCTCAAAGATTAATGCAAGTACTACTGTTTTCTATTCAATTCATCTTATTTCGCTTCTAAGATATCCATTCGCACCCAAGAACGTGATGAAGGTGATGATTATGTGTGACGCTCGTCACCATCTCCCCTATGAACACTTGCCTGACAAACACTTCCGTTCTACATGAAATAAGCTAGAATGAATATCTCTTAGATCTCTTAACCGGAATCTTCGTGGCGTAAGCTAGAATGATGGCGGCATTCAAGAGAATCCGGAAGGTCTAAACCTTGTCTGTGGTATTCTGAGTAGGATTCGATGAATGAATGACTGTGACGAGCTCCTAACTCGCGATTGCAGGGCGTTAGTGACAGACGCAAAAGGATAGTAAATCCTATTCCAGCATGATCGAGAACCGACAGATGAATAGCCGTGCCGTGACAGGGTGCGTGAGCATATTATTCACTGAGAGGATAAGATGAATTCATTGGCAAGGTTGATGCCTCCAGACGATTAGCCGTGCCGTGACAGGGCATTGGATCATTTTCCCGAGAGATGACCGAAAGTAGCCATTGACAGTGGTGATGTATCACATAAAGCCAGCCATGGAAAGGAGTGAGACTGATTGGATGAAGATAGCAGGAAAGCAGAGGTTCAGAGGAAAGAAAAGCATCTCCATTCGCTTATCTGAAATTCCTACCAATGATTTACATAAGTATCTCTATCCCTATTTTATTATATAATATTCGAAAATACCATTATCACTTTATATCTGCCTGACTGAGATTTACAAGGTGACCATAGCTTGCTTCATACCAACAATCTCCGTGGGATTCGACCCTTACTCACGTAAGGTATTACTTGGACGACCCAGTGCACTTGCTGGTTAGTTGTATCGAAGTTGTGACAAATTATGAATGTGACATCACAATTTCGTGCACCAAGTTTTTGGCGCCGTTGCCGGGGATTGTTTGAGTTTGGACAATTGACGGTTCATCATGTTGCTCAGATTAGGTAATTTTCTTTTTGTTTTGTTTTCAAAAATTTTTTCAAAAATCTTTCAAAAATTTTTCTTTTGTTTTCGAAAAAAAAATGTTTTCAAAAATAAATTATTCTATGGCTTCAGAATTTTTAAGAATGAATTCTAGTGTTTCATGAAGCATGTTGAAGCCTGGCTGGCTGTAAAGCCATGTCTCAATTCTTGTACTCAAGAGAAGAGCTTCTTTATCTTTCTTAGCCAATTGGCTGTTGAATGTAAGGAATGTCAGGCGTGTCATGTCTGAGTTACATACTAAAGCTTGGCTGGCTATTAAGCCATGCCTGACCCTTTGATTGGAGCTTTAGAGCATAAGATTCCTGGAATTCATATTAAAAATTTTGGAATTCCTTTTTTTTCTTTTTCAAAAGAATTTTTCGAAAAATATAAAATAAAAATCCAAAAAAAAATTAGAAAATCATAAAAATCAAAAATATTTTTGTATTTCTTGTTTGAGTCTTGAGTCATATCATAAGTTTGGTGTCACTTGCATATGCATCTTGCATTTTTCGAAAATTTCATGCATTCATAGTGTTCTTCATGATCTTCAAGTTGTTCTTGGTAAGTCTTCTTGTTTGATCTTGATGATTTTTTGTTTTGTGTCTTTTCATGTTTATCATATGCATTCTTGAATTCTTAGTGTCTAAGCATTAAAGAATTCTAAGTTTGGTGTCTTGCATATTTTCTTTGCATTAAAAATTTTTCAAAAATATGTTCTTGATGTTCATCATATTCTTCATAGTGTTTTTGGTGTTCATCTTGACATTCATAGCATTCATGCATGCATTCATTGTTTTGATCTAAAAATTTCATGCATTGCATCATTTTTCTTGTTTTTCCCTTGCATCATAAAAATTCAAAAAAAATAAAAAAAATATCTTTCCCTTTTTCTCTCATCACATTCAAAAATTTGAGTTGACTTTTTCAAAAATTTTTAAAATCAAGTTGTTTCTTATAAGTCAAATCAAATTTTCAATTTGAAAATCTTATCTTTTTCAAAATCTTTTTCAAAAATCAAATCTTTTTCAAAATTCTTAGTTATTTTCAAAAATTTCAAAAATATTTTTCAAAAATCTTTTTCTTATTTTATACCAAATTTTCGAAAATAACATAATCAATTAATGTTTTGTTTCAAAAATTTGAAGTTTGTTACTTGCTTGTTAAGAAAGATTCAAACTTTAAGTTCTAGAATCATATCTTGTGATTTCTTGTGAATCAAGTCATTAATTGAGATTTTAAAAATCAAATCTTTTTTAAAATTAGTTTCTAAAATATCTTCTTATCTTATCTTTTTCAAAAATATCTTTTCAAAATATCTTTTCTAACTTCCTAACTTCTTATCTTTTCAAAATTTGTTTCAACTAACTAACTAACTTTTTGTTTGTTTCTTAACTTTTTCAAAACTACCTAACTAACTCTCTCTCTCTAATTTTCGAAAATATCTTCCCTCTTTTTCAAAATTTCTTTTTTAATTAACTAATTGTTTTTATTTTTATTTTTGATTTCAAAAATTTTCGAAAAAAATATTAAACATTTTTCAAAAACTATTTTCAAAAATCACTAACTCTTTTTCAAAATAATTTTCGAAAATTTTCCCTCCCCCATCTTACTCTATTTATTCATTCATATCCTAACATCTCATCTCACATATCTAGCCTCCTCACAGTTGTGTTTCTTCCATTATATTACATTCTTTGTCTCCCCCTCTTCTTCTACTCACACAGGGATACCTATACTGTGGTATAAAGGATCTCTATTATTATTATTATTATTTTTCTGTGCCTTCTTCTTTGTCATATGAGCAGGAGCAAGGATAAGAACATTCTTGTGGAAGCAGATCCAGAACCTGAAAGGACTCTGAAGAGAAAATTAAGAGAAGCTAAATTACAACAATCTAGAGAAAACCTTTCAGAAAATTTCGAACAGGAAGAGGAGATGGCAGCCAAAAATAATAATAATGTAAGGAAGATGCTTGGTGACTTTACTGCACCTAATTCCAATTTACATGGAAGAAGCATCTCCATTCCTGCCATTGGAGCAAACAACTTTGAGCTGAAACCTCAATTAGTTTCTCTGATGCAGCAGAACTGCAAGTTTCATGGACTTCCATCTGAAGATCCTTTTCAGTTCTTAACTGAATTCTTGCAGATATGTGATACTGTTAAGACTAATGGAGTAGATCCTGAAATCTACAGGCTCATGCTTTTCCCTTTTGCTGTAAGAGACAGAGCTAGATTGTGGTTGGATTCTCAACCCAAAGACAGCCTGAACTCTTGGGATAAGCTGGTCACGACTTTCTTAGCCAAGTACTTTCCTCCTCAAAAGCTGAGCAAGCTTAGAGCTGATGTTCAAACCTTCAGACAGAAAGAAGGTGAATCCTTCTATGAAGCTTGGGAAAGATACAAACAGTTGACCAAAAAGTGTCCTTCTGACATGCTTTCAGAATGGACCATCCTGGATATATTCTATGATGGTTTATCTGAGCTATCAAAGATGTCACTGGACACTTCTGCAGGTGGATCCATTCACCTAAAGAAAACGCCTGCAGAAGCTCAAGAACTCATTGACATGGTTGCTAATAACCAGTTCATGTACACTTCTGAAAGGAATCCTGTGAATAATGGGACGCCTATGAAGAAGGGAGTTCTTGAAGTTGATACTCTGAATGCCATATTGACTCAGAATAAAATATTGACTCAGCAAGTCAATATGATCTCTCAGAGTCTGAATGGAATGCAAGCTGTATCCAACAGTACTCAAGAGGCTTCTTCTGAAGAAGAAGCCTATGATCCTGAGAACCCTGCAATAGCAGAGGTAAATTACTTAGGTGAACCTTATGGAAACACCTATAACTCAACATGGAGAAATCATCCAAATTTCTCATGGAAGGATCAAAAGCCCCAACAAGGCTTTAATAATGGTGGAAGAAACAGGTTTAGCAATAGCAAGCCTTTTCCATCATCAACTCAGCAACAGACAGAGAACTCTGAACAAAATACTTCTAATTTAGCAAACTTAGTCTCTGATCTGTCCAAGGCCACTGTAAGTTTCATGAATGAAACAAGGTCTTCCATTAGAAATATGGAAGTACAAGTGGGCCAGCTGAGTAAAAGGATCACTGAAATCCCTCCTAGTACTCTCCGAAGCAATACAGAAGAGAATCCAAAAGGAGAGTGCAAGGCCATTGACATAAGCACCATGGCCGAACCTGTGAGGAGAGGAGAGGACGTGAATCCCAAGGGGGAAGACCTCCTGGGACATCCAGTGATCAATAAGGAGCTTCCCTCTGAGGAACCAAAGGACTCTGAGGCTCATCTAGAGACCATAGAGATTCCATTGAACCTCCTTATGCCCTTCATGAGCTCTGATGAGTATTCCTCTTCTAAAGAGAATGAGGATGTTACTGAAGAGAAAACTGCCAAGTTTCTTGGTGCAATCATGAAGCTGAATGCCAAATTATTTGGCATTGATACATGGGAAGTTGAACCTCCCTTGTTCATCAATGAACTAAGTGATCTGGATCAACTGACATTGCCTCAGAAGAGACGGATCCTGGAAAGTTCATATTACCTTGTACCATAGGCACCATGATCTTTAAGGCTCTGTGTGACCTTGGATCAGGGATAAACCTCATGCCCCTTTCTGTAATAGAGAAACTGGGAATCTATGGGGTGCAAGCTGCTAAAATCTCACTAGAGATGGCAGACAGCTCAAGAAAACAGGCTTATGGACAAGTAGAGGACGTGTTAGTAAAGGTTGAAGGCCTTTACATCCCTGCTGATTTCATAGTCCTGGATACTGGAAAGGAAGAGGATGAATCCATCATCCTAGGAAGACCTTTCCTGGCCACAGCAAGAGCTGTGATTGATGTTGACAGAGGTGAAATATTCCTTCAATGGAATGAGAACTCCCTTGTGTTTAAAACTCAAGGATCTCCCTCTGCAACCATGGAGAGGAAGCAGAAAAAGCTTCTCTCCAAGCAGAGTCAACCAGAGCCCCCACAGTCAAACTCTAAGTTTGGTGTTGGAGAGTCTCAACAAAGCTCTGCACATCTGTGAGGCTCCATGAGAGTCCACTGTCAAGCTATTGACATTAAAGAAGCGCTTGTTGGGAGGCAACCCAATGTCTATCTAATTCTTATTTTTATTGTTTTTCATGTTTTCTTAGGTTCATGATCATGTAGAGTCACAAAATAAATATAAAAAGTGAAAATGGAGTCAAAAATAGCAGAAGAAAAATCACACCATGGAGGAGCATCTGTCTGGCGTTCAAACGCCAGAACAGAGCATGGTTCTGGCGCTGAACGCCCAGAATGGGCAGCATCCTGGCGCTGAACGCCCAGAACAAGCATGGTTCTGGCGTTCAACGCCAGAAATGGCAGCAAATGGGCGTTGAACGCCCAAAATGGGCACCAACCTGGCGCTGAACGCCCAGAGTTGTGTGCAAGGGCATTTTGCATGCCTAAATTGGTGCAGGGATGTAAATGCCTTGACACCTCAGGATCTGTGGACACCACAGGATCACCTCAAGATCTGTGGACACCATAGGATCATCTCAGGATCTGTGAATCCCTCACCCACCTCACCCTCTCTCTCTCCATTCATGACCATCCCTTCTGTTCTCCATTCACCACTCACATCCATACACAGATCCCTCCATCTCCTCCATATCTTCTTATTCTTCTATTCTTTCTTCTTTTGCTCGAGGCGAGCAACATTCTAAGTTTGGTGTGGTAAAAGCATAGCTTTTTTGTTTTTTCCATAACCATTGATGGCACCTAAGGCCAGAGAAACCTCTAGAAAGAGGAAAGGGAAGACAAAATCTTCCATCAAGGGTCTATAGCTCAGTGGTAGAATATTTGACTGCAAATCAAGAGATCCCTGAGATACCTCAGGGGATTCATTTTTTTCCACACAATTATTGGAAGCAACTAAGGGTGGAACATCAAGAGCACTCCATCATCCTTCATGAAATCAGAGAAGATCTAAAAAGCAATGAAGGAGGAGCAACAAAGGCAAGGAAGAGACATAGAAGAGCTCAAAAACATCATTGAAACGCCATCATCACTATGGTGGATTCATTCCTTGCTCTCATTTCTTCTGTTTTTTTTCGTTTTCTATGTTATAGTGCTTATCTATGTTTGTGTCTTCATTACATGATCATTAGTAGTTAGTAACTATGTCTTAAAGATATGAATGTCCTATGAATCCATCACCTCTCTTAATTGAAAAATGTTTTAAATCAAAAGAACAAGAAGTACATGAGTTTTGAATTTATCCTTGAACTTAGCTTAATTATATTGATGTGGTGGCAATGCTTCTTGTTTTCTGAATGTATGCTTGAACAGTGCATATGTCTTTTGAAGTTGTTGTTTAAGAATGTTAAATATGTTGGCTCTTGAAAGAATGATGACTAGGAGACATGTTATTTGATAATCTGAAAAACCATAAAAATGATTCTTGAAGCAAGAAAAAGCAGCAAAGAACAAAGCTTGCAGAAAAAAAAATAGGCGAAAAAAAAAGTATAGAAAGAAAAAGCAAGCAGAAAAAGCCAAAGCTCTTAAAACCAAGAGGCAAGAGCAAAAAGCCAATAACCCTTAAAACCAAAAGGCAAGGGAAATAAAAAGGATCCCAAGGCTTTGAGCATCAGTGGATAGGAGGGTCTACAAGAATAAAATCCTGGCCTAAGCGGCTAAACCAAGCTGTCCCTAACCATGTGCTTGTGGCGTGTAGGTGTCAAGTGAAAACTTGAGACTGAGCGGTTAAAGTCAAGGTCCAAAGTAAAAGAAGAGTGTGCTTAAGAACCCTGGACACCTCTAATTGGGGACTTTAGCAAAGCTGAGTCACAATCTGAAAAGGTTCACCCAACTATGTGTCTGTGGCATTTATGTATCCGGTGGTAATACTGGAAAACAAAGTGCTTAGGGCCACGGCCAAGACTCATAAAACAGCTGTGTTCAAGAATCATCATACTGAACTAGGAGAATCAATAACACTATCTGAACTCTGAGTTACTATAGATGCCAATCATTCTGAACCTCAATGGATAGAGTGAGATGCCAAAACTATTCAAGAGGCAAAAAGCTACAAGTCCCGCTCATCTGATTGGAGCTATAAATTCCAAAATTTCAATGAAGCATAGCTCCAATCAGATGAGCGGGACTTGTAGCTTTTTGCCTCTTGAATAGTTTTGGCATCTCACTTTATCCATTGAAGTTCAGAATGATTGGCATCTATAGGAACTCAGAGTTCAGATAGTGTTATTGATTCTCCTAGTTCAGTATGTTGATTCTTGAACACAACTACTTTATGAGTCTTGGCCGTGGCCCTAAGCACTTTGTTTTCCAGTATTACCACCGGATACATAAATGCCACAGACACATAACTGGGTGAACCTTTTCAGATTGTGACTCAGCTTTGCTAAAGTCCCCAATTAGAGGTGTCCAGGGTTCTTAAGCACACTCTTTTTTTGCTTTGGACCTTGACTTTAACCGCTCAGTCTCAAGTTTTCACTTGACACCTTCACGCCACAAGCACATGATTAGGGACAGCTTGGTTTAGCCGCTTAGGCCAGGATTTTATTCCTTTAGGCCCTCCTATCCACTAATGCTCAAAGCCTTGGGATCCTTTTCATTTACCCTTGCCTTTTGGTTTTAAGGGTTATTGGCTTTTTGCTCTTGCCTTTTGGTTTTAAGAGCTTTTGGCTTTTTCTTCTTGCTTTTTCTTTTTCTATTTTTTTTCGCCATTTTTTTCTGCAAGCTTTGTATTCACTGCTTTTTTTTGCTTCAAGAATCATTTTTATGATTTTTCAGATTATCAAATAACATGTCTCCTGTTCATCATTCTTTCAAGAGCCAACATATTTAACATTCATAAACAACAACTTCAAAAGACATATGCACTGTTCAAGCATTCATTCAGAAAACAAAAAGTATTGTCACCACATCAATATAATTAAACTAAGTTCAAGGATAAATTCGAAACTCATGTACTTCTTGTTCTTTTGAATTAAAAACATTTTTCATTTAAGAGAGGTGATGGATTCATAGGACATTCATAACTTTAAGACAAAGTTACTAAATACTAATGATCATGTAATAAGACACTAACATAGATAAGCACTTAACATAAAGAAAATGAAAAATAGAAAATTTGAGAACAAGGAATGAGTCCACCTTAGTGATGGTGGCTGATGAGCGGATAATTTATACGCTTTTTGGCATTGTTTTTAGTATATTTTTAGTAGAATCTAGTTACTTTTAGGGATGTTTTTAATAGATTTTATGTTAAATTCACATTTCTGGACTTTACTATGAGTGTGTGTGTTTTTCTGTGATTTCAGGTATTTTCTGACTGAAATTGAGGGACTTGAGCAAAAATCATATTCAGAGGTTGAAGAAGGACTGCTGATGCTGTTGGATTCTGACCTTCCTACACTCAAAGTAGATTTTCTGGAGCTACAGAACTCGAAATGGCGCGCTTTCAATTGCGTTGGAAAGTAGACATCCAGAGCTTTCCAGCAATATATAATAGTCCATACTTTGGCTAAGAATAGACGACGTAAACTGGCGTTCAACGCCAGCTCTCTGCCCAAATCTGGCGTCCAGCGCCAGAAAAGGATCCAAAACCAGAGTTGAACGCCAGAAATGGATCAAAAGCTGGCGTTCAACTCCACAAATGGCCTCTGCACGTGGAAAGTTAAGGCTCGACCCAAGCACACACCAAGTGGGCCCCAGAAGTGGATTTATGCATCAATTACTTACTCATGTAAACCCTAGTAGCTAGTTTATTATAAATAGGACCTCTTACTATTGTATTTGACATCTTTGGATTACCTTATGATCCTTTGATCACGTTTTGGGGGCTGGCCATCTCGGCCATGCCTGGACCTTTCACTTATGTATTTTTAACGGTAGAGTTTCTACACTCCATAGATTAAGGTGTGGAGCTCTGCTGTTCCTCAAAGATTAATGCAAGTACTACTGTTTTCTATTCAATTCATCTTATTTCGCTTTTAAGATATCCATTCGCACCCAAGAACGTGATGAAGGTGATGATTATGTGTGACGCTCATCACCATCTCCCCTATGAACACGTGCCTGACAAACACTTCCGTTCTACATGAAATAAGCTAGAATGAATATCTCTTAGATCTCTTAACCGGAATCTTCGTGGCGTAAGCTAGAATGATGGCGGCATTCAAGAGAATCCGGAAGGTCTAAACCTTGTCTGTGGTATTCTGAGTAGGATTCGATGAATGAATGACTGTGACGAGCTCCTAACTCGCGATTGCAGGGCGTTAGTGACAGACGCAAAAGGATAGTAAATCCTATTCCAGCATGATCGAGAACCGACAGATGAATAGCCGTGCCGTGACAGGGTGCGTGAGCATATTATTCACTGAGAGGATAAGATGAAGCCATTGGCAAGGGTGATGCCTCCAGACGATTAGCCGTGCCGTGACAGGGCATTGGATCATTTTCCCGAGAGATGACCGAAAGTAGCCATTGACAATGGTGATGTATCACATAAAGCCAGCCATGGAAAGGAGTGAGACTGATTGGATGAAGATAGCAGGAAAGCAGAGGTTCAGAGGAAAGAAAAGCATCTCCATTCGCTTATCTGAAATTCCTACCAATGATTTACATAAGTATCTCTATCCCTATTTTATTATATAATATTCGAAAACACCATTATCACTTTATATCTGCCTGACTGAGATTTACAAGGTGACCATAGCTTGCTTCATACCAACAATCTCCGTGGGATTCGACCCTTACTCACGTAAGGTATTACTTGGACGACCCAGTGCACTTGCTGGTTAGTTGTATCGAAGTTGTGACAAATTATGAATGTGACATCACAATTTCGTGCACCAGTGGCGTTTTCTTCTTGAGGAGCCAATGATGTCCTTGAGCTCTTCTATGTCTCTTCCTTGTCTTTGTTGCTCCTCCCTCATAGCTCTTTGATCTTTTCTAATTTCATGGAGGATGATTGAGTGCTCTTGATGTTCCACCCTTAGTTGCTCCAATAATTGTGTGGAGGAAAATGTATCCCCTGAGGTATCTCAGGGATCTCTTGATTTGCAGTCAGATGTTCTACCACTGAGCTATAGACCCTTGATAGAAGCTTTTGTCTTCCTTTTCCTCTTTCTAGAGGTTTCTCTGGCCTTAGGTGCCATCAATGGTTATGGAAAAACAAAAAGCTTATGCTTTTACCACACCAAACTTAGAATGTTTGCTAGTCCTCGAGCAAAAGAAGAAAGAAAGGATGAGAAGAAGAAGAGATTGAGGAAATGGAGGTGTGGGAAGGGTTCAGCCACTGGGGGTTTAAGGTGGTTATGATGTGTGAAAAGGAAGGAATGATGGTTTGAATTTTGAGTGGGTGGGTGTAGGTGGGTGTATGATGGTTTTGGAGGGGAATTGGAGGTGATTGGTGAAGGGTTCTTGGGAAAGGGTGATATAGGATTATGAGGAGGTAAGGTGAGTGGAGGTATGTGGGGATCCTGTGGGGTCCACAGATGCTGAGATGATCCTGTGGGATCCACAGATCCTGAGGTGTCAAGGAATTGCATCCCTGCACCAATTAGGCATGTAAAATGCCTTTGCATGCAATTCTGGCGTTTAAACGCCGAATTGGTGCTTGTTCTGGGCATTCAACGCCCAGATGTAGCATGTTTCTAGCGTTGAACGCCAGTTCTATGCTTGTTTCTGGCGTTCAGCGCCAGCTTTCCTCAGTGTGCATTCCTGGCGTCTTTGATTCTGTTTTCAATTTTTCTATTTATTTTGTGACTCCACATGATCATGAACCTAATAAAACATGAAAGAACAAGAAAAATAAAATTAGATAAATAAAAATTGGGTTGCCTCCCAACAAGCGCTTCTTTAATGTCAATAGCTGACAGTGGTCTCTCATGGAGCCTCACAGATGTTCAGAGCATTGTTGAGACTTCCCAACACCAAACTTAGAGTTTGGATATGGGAGTTCAACACCAAACTTAGAGTTTGGTTGTGGCCTCCCAACACCAAACTTAGAGTTTGATTGTGGGGGCTCTGTATGACTCTGTTTTGAGAGAAGCTTACTGTGCCTCTTTTCTATGTTTACAGAAGGATGACCTTGAGTTTTAAACACAAGGGAGTCCTCATTCAATTGAAGGACTAGTTTACCTCTGTTAACATCAATCACAGCTCTTGCTGTGGCTAGGAAGGGTCTTCCAAGGATGATGGATTCATCCTCATCCTTCCCAGTATCTAGGATTATGAAATCAGCAGGGATGTAAAGGCCTTCAACCTTTACTAACACGTCCTCTACTTGTCCATAAGCCTCTTTTCTTGAGTTGTCTGCCATCTCTAATGAGATTCTGGCAGCTTGCACCTCAAAGATTCCCAGTTTCTCCATTACAGAGAGGGGCATGAAGTTTATCCCTGACCCAAGGTCACATAGAGCCTTCTCAAAGGTCATGGTGCCTATGGTGCAAGGTATTAGGAACATTCCAGGATCTTGTTTCTTCTGAGGGAATCTCAGTTGATCCAATGCATTTAGTTCATTGGTGAACAGGGGAGATTCATCTCCCCAAGTCTCATTACCAAATAAATTGGCATTCAGCTTCATGATTGCACCAAGGAACTTGGCAACTTGCTCTTCAGTAACATCCTCATTCTCTTCAGAAGATGAATACTTATCAGAGCTCATGAAGGGCGTAAGGAGGTTTAATGGAATCTCTATGGTCTCTAGATGAGCCTCAGATTCCTTTAGTTCCTTAGAGGAAAACTCCTTATTGATCACTGGACGTCCCAGGAGGTCTTCCTCCTTGGGATTTATGTCCTCCTCCTCTCTTGTGGGTTCGGCCATGATGGTCAATTTAATGGCCTTGCATTCTGCTTTTGGATTTTCTTCTGTACTGCTTGGGTGAGCACTAGGAGGGTTTTCAGTGATCTTCTTACTCAGCTGGCCCACTTGTGCCTCCAAATTTCTAATAGAGGACCTTATTTCATTCATGAAACTCAGAGTGGCCTTATATAGATCAGAGACTATGTTTGCTAAATTAGAGGTACTTTGTTCAGAGTTTTCTGTCTGTTGGTGACTGGATGATGGAAAAGGCTTGCTATTGCTAAACCTGTTTCTTCCACCATTATTAAAGCCTTGTTGAGGCTTTTGTTGATCCTTCCATGAGGGATTATAGGTGTTTCCATATGGTTCACCCATGTAATTCACCTCTGCTATTGCAGGGTTTTCATGATCATAAGCTTCTTTTTCAGAAGATGCCTCTTGAGTATTGTTGGATGCAGCTTGCATTTCACTCAGACTCTGGGAAATCATATTGACTTGCTGAGTTAATATTTTATTCTGAGCCAATATGGCATTTAGAGTATCAATTTCAAGAACTCCCTTCTTTTGAGGTGTCCCATTACTCACAGGATTTCTATCAGAAGTGTACATGAACTGGTTATTAGCAACCATGTCAATGAGTTCTTGAGCTTCTGTATGCGTTTTCTTTAGGTGAATGGATCCACCTACAGAAGTATCCAATGACATCTTAGCTAATTCAGACAGACCATCATTGAATATATCCAGGATGGTCCATTCTGAAAGCATGTCAGAAGGACATTTTTTGGTCAGTTCCTTGTATCTCTCCCAAGCTTCATAGAGGGATTCACCTTCTTTCTATCTGAAGGTTTGAACATCCACTCTAAGCTTACTCAGCTTTTGAGGAGGAAAGAACTTGGCTAAGAAAGCCTTGACCAGCTTATCCAAAGAGTTCAGGCTATCCCTAGGTTGAGAGTCCAACCATATTCTAGCTCTGTCTCTTACAGCAAACGGGAAAAGCATGAGCCTGTAGACTTCAGGATCTACTCCATTAGTCTTAACAGTATCACATATCTGCAAGAATTCAGTTAAGAACTGAAAAGGATCTTCAGATGGAAGTCCATGAAACTTGCAGTTCTGCTGCATCAGAGAAACTAATTGAGATTTCAGCTCAAAATTGTTTGCTCCAATGGCAGGAATGGAGATGCTTCTTCCATGTAAATTGGAATTAGGTGCAGTAAAGTCACCAAGCATCCTCCTTGCATTATTATTATTTTCGGCTACCATCTCCTCTTCTTGTTCGAAAATTCCTGTAAGGTTGTCTCTGGATTGTTGTATTTTAACTTCTCTTAGTTTTCTTTTCTGAGTCCTTTCAGGTTCAGGATCTGCTTCAACAAGAATGTTCTTGTCCTTGCTCCTGCTCATATGAAAAAGAAGGAAACAGAAAAATAATAATAGGGATCTTTTTTACCACAGTATAGAGGTTCCCTTGTGTGAGTAGAAGAAAAGAAGAATAAGAATGTAGAAGAGAAGAATTCGAACTCAGAGGAGAGGAAGGAGTTCGAATTTTGGGTGAAGAGAAGTGTTAGTAGATGAATAAATAAATTGAAGGGGATGGAAGAGAGGGAATTTCGAAAAAACTAAATTTTGAAAAGGAGTTAATGATTTTCGAAAATTAAGATAAAATTAAAATTAAAATTAAAAATTGAAACAATTAATTAATTAAAAAGAATTTTTTGAAAAAGAGGGAGGTATTTTCGAAAATAAGAGAGGGATAGTTAGTTAGGTAGTTTTGAAAGAGATAAGAAACAAACAAAAAGTTAATTAGTTAGTTGAAACAAATTTTGGAAATCAATTTTGAAAAGATAAGAAGATAAGAAATTAGAAGAGATATTTTAAAAAAGATAAGATAAAAAGATATTTTTGAAAAGATATGATTGAAATTAGTTTTGAAAAAGATTTGATTTTTAAAATCACAATTAATGATTTGATTCACAAGTAATCACAAGATATGATTCTAGAACTTAAAGTTTGAATCTTTCTTAACAAGCAAGTAACAAACTTGAAATTTTTCAATCAAAACATTAATTATTGATAATATTTTCGAAAATCATGATGTAAAATTAAGAAAAAGATTTTTGAAAAGTATTTTTAAAATTTTTGAAAATAAATAAAAAGAATGAAAAAGATTTGATTAAAAGATTTTGAAAAAGATAAAGTTTTTAAATTGAAAATTTGATTTGACTCATAAGAAACAACTAAATTTTAAAAAATTTTGAAAAAGTCAATCCAAATTTTTGAAATTTATGAGAGAAACAGGGAAAGATATTTTTTTATTTTTGAATTTTTAATGATGAGAGAGAAAAACATGAAAAATGATGCAATGCATGAAAATTTTGGATCTAAACATGTGATGCATGCAAGAACACTATGAATGTCAAGATGAGCACCAAGAACACTTTGAATGTCAAGATGAACATCAAGAACTTATTTTCGAAAACTTTTCAAGAAAAGAACACATGCAAGACACCAAACTTAGAAATTTGTCATGTATAGACATTATGAATGCAAGAATGCATATGAAAAACAAGAAAAAACACAAAACAAGAAAATATGAAGATCAAACAAGAAGACTGGCCAAGAACAACTTGAAGATCATGAAGAACAAACACTATGAATGCATGAATTTTCGAAAAATGCATAAAAATTTTAGAAAACATGCAAGACACCAAACTTGAAATTGACTCAAGACTCAAACAAGAAACAGAAAATATTTTTGATTTTTATGATTTTATAAATTTTTTTATATTTTTTCGAAAATTAATGTGAAAAAAAAAATAAAGATTCCAAAATTTTTAATATGAATTCCAGGAATCTTGCACTCTTAGTCTAAAGCTCCAATTTGAGTATTAGACATGGCTTAATAGCCAGTCAAGCTTTAGTATGTAACTCAGATATACTGCTCATTAGTTATCAAATTAACTTGCCTCTATGCTGATGGTTTGGAAACCTTAGTCCAAAAGATTTTAGACATGGCTTTACAGCCAGCCAGGCTTCAACATGCTTCATGAAACACTAGAATTCATTCTTAAAAATTCTGAAGAAAAATGTAAAAAATTTTTTGAAAATATTTATTTTTTATATATTTTTTTTCGAAAATTTATTTGAAGAAAAACGAAAACAAAGAAAAAAAAATTTTTTTTGAAAAATTTTTTGAAAACCAAATAAAAGTTGAAACAAGAAGAAAATTACCTAATCTGAGCAACAAGATGAACCGTCAGTTGTCCAAACTCGAGCAATCCCTGGCAACGGCGCCAAAAACTTGGTATGCAAAATTGTTACTCTGAGGTTGTAAAATTTGTTGTTCGTTCTCTCCCTGGCAATGACGCCAATAACTGGTGCACAATACCATGGTCCAAACATAACTTCACAACTTCGCACAACTAACCAGCAAGTGCACTGGGTCGTCCAAGTAATAAAACCTTACGTGAGTAAGGGTCGATCCCACGGAGATTGTTGGTATGAAGCAAGCTATGGTCATCTTGTAAATCTCAGTCAGGCGGATATCAAATGGTTATGGAGTTTTCGAATAATAATAATAAATAAACAGAAAATAAAGATAGAAATACTTATGTAATTCATTGGTGAGAATTTCAGATAAGCGTATAGAGATGCTTTCGTTCCTCTGAATCTCTTCTTTCCCGCTGTCTTCATCCAATCAGTCTTACTCCTTTCCATGGCAAGCTTTCTGTAAGGGCATCACCGTTGTCAATGGCTACATCCCATCCTCTCTGTGAAAATGGTCCAAATGCTCTGTCACGGCATGGCTAATCATCTGGAGGTTCTCGATCATACTGGCATAGAATTTACTATCCTTTTGCGTCTGTCACTACGCCCAGCACTCGCGAGTTTGAAGTTCGTCACAGCCATCCCTTCCAAGATCCTACTCGGAATACCACGCACAAGGTTTAGACTTTCTGGATCTCAGGAAAGGCCATCCATGGATTCTAACTTATACCACGAAGACACTAATAACTCAGACTCGGTGTCCTGTATTAGATATCCAAGAGATATTCCTTCTAGCTTGTTTGCATGTAGAACGGAAGTGTTTGTCAGGCACGCGTTCATAAGTGAGAATGATGATGAGCGTCACATAATCATCACATTCATCATGTTCTTGGGTGCGAATGGATATCTTAGAAGCGGAATAAGTTAAATTGAATATAAAACAGTAGTACTTTGCATTAAATCATGAGGAACAACAGAGCTCCACACCTTAATCTCTGGAGTGTAGAAACTCTACCGTTGAAAAATACATAAGTGAAAGGTTCAGGCATGGCCGAATGGCCAGCCCCCAAACGTGATCTAAAGATGAAACTAAAGATGAAAATACAATAGTAAAAAGTCCTATTTATACTAAACTAGTTACTAGGGTTTACAGAAGTAAGTAATTGATGCATAAATCCACTTCCGGGGCCCACTTGGTGTGTGCTTGAGCTGAGCTTGAAGTTTACACGTGGAGAGGTCATTCTTGGAGTTGAACGCCAGTTTATAACGTGTTTCTGGCGTTCAACTCTGGTTCGTGACGTGTTTTTGGCGTTTAACTCCAGACTACATCGTAGAACTGGCATTCAACGCCCTTTTGCGTCATCTAAACTCGGCCAAAGGATAGACTATTATATATTGCTGGAAAGACCTGAATGTAAACTTTCCAACGCAATTGGAAGCGCGCCATTTTGAGTTCTGTAGCTCCAAAAAATCCACTTTGGCATGGGGAACAAGATTTAAAGAAGGCAGTAGCATCCTTAAAAAGAGTAGGCCACCAGAATTCACAGTCTAAAATTTTTCTAGCTGTTCTTTGGGGGCCAAAATGTCCACCACTCTCAGAAGAGTGGCAAGCCTCTAAAATAGACTGGAATTCTGATTGAGGCACACACCGTTTAATTATCTGTTCAGCACCATACCTCCATAAATATGGGTCATCCCATATACAATATTTGGACTCGCTTTTCAGCTTATCTCTTTGATGCTTAGTAAAATTAGGAGGGAAAGTGTGACTAACTAGATAATTAACTATAGGTGCATACCAAGGAACTACTTCAGATATTGCATGCAAGCTGTAACAACCCAATTTTCAATATGTCTAGATCATACCGGAAATTGAGCGCTACCAATTTGTCTTCCTAATTATTATCTATTATTTATCATATGAGCCTGATTCGTTGTTAAAAACGTAGTTAATTTGCGAGGTGTATTTTTTTTTGAAAACTTTTGGATTAATAGACAGAATCATTTATAATCAATTCACAAATAATAACAGATAAAATAATTATAAGCAACCACACATAAATACATCACAAGTAGCTAGCAACATTCAGTGATCCAGCCTTTATTAGAGTATAGACCTTTAGTTAGAACACCCCTAGATATAGCTAGATAATAACTTTATACATATACATATATACAACATCCCTGGTCCTAACTTGTTCAAGAGGTCCCTAAGCTGGCACCTAGGCTAGCCTAGACTCTATACTCACCGAGTCCCTCTAAACTACTAAAGCGAGGGAAAGTACGTTCTAGGTCTTCAAAACTCAAGTCAGGTGGAACGTCATTAAAAGATAGAACATCATCTGTTACTCCTCTGCACGATCAGACTTTTCCACAGGACGTCTCTCTGGTACCTCATGAAGTAGCCACACAATAGGAATCTCGTACGCAGGATTTAGGTTAAAGTGCGCATACGAACGGGGTGCAGATGTTGGCTGGTCTCACAGTATATACATAAAATCAGATAACGATATTCACCCTAGACTCAGAAGACTATCTAGAGCAGAATCCTCTTCTTGCGAACGGTCATCAGCGAACTATGGTAAGGTACTCTTACTTCCATCTGAAGGGGGAAGGAAGAGAGAAGGGGTAAGAACTGGGGAGTTCTTAGTAGGGTCAGGGTTATTAGTTACATTCATTAATTCTATTTTGTTTAGCAGACTATTAGCAGAATACAAAGAAGTAGTAAATAGAAAACACAGATAAGTAGAGAATATAGAGAAAACAGATAGCAGAACACAAACAGAAGAATACAAGAAAATAACACAAGCGCAGAGAATGGAATACAAACAAGGAAAGCATACATTCATACCACAATCATAACAAAGGAAATGCGCAACCAAGTATGATGCATGTCTAGCCCTAGTGCAGGTAATGAGCTCATCTGTCGGCTTCTACCCGCTCCCGACGTAACCTGAAGCAGCTGAAACGGGTATGGTTTTCCAGTCAGCATAGGTACAGTTCTCACTAACCGACGTATGCGTCATATCTTCTGTAAGCAAACTCTGCCTTACAGGTGGCGGCATTCCAGCTATGTATGAAATCATATTCTCTGTAAGCAATCCTTGCCTTACAGGTGCGGCATTCTAGCCGTGTATGAATTAATATCCTCTGCAAGTGATCCCAGGTTATCAGTTGCAGGTACAGCTCTCAATAGCTGTGTAATACTGGAAAACGTCCTGTGGTCGTACCACTATCTATCTGACTGCCTTCACGCAGCAGATTATTACATAATCATTCTCGTTATCATCATTCATCATCATCATTCTCATTATTCATCATCATTTTCACATTCTTATGCAGTACCTCTTTCTTTCTCTGTTCAATCATACTGTACAAACTTTACATCTTTCACTTTTACAATATCCTAGCTCAAACCATTTTTCTTTATCATATTATTCTTTTCTCTTTGTATCTCTTTACTTTACTCTGGTTACTCTGTGCTTTGTGTTACTTTATTCTGCTCTGATTTTTTTGTTTAACATGTGTATTTAAAGCTTATGTAAATTTCGGTATGAATAGTTAACCTGTCACAGGTATAGGTTCATTAAGTCTATACTGAAACAGTTTAACTTTTCATATAAAACCTAACCCTAGTCGCAACTCAAGTACTAACTACGTTGCCCTAGTTCGTTCACTAGTCTCTATCTGTTTTTCTGTCATTAAAATTTTACAGACTTTTTCTTTGGTTTTTATCTTTTCTTTAACTTTTTATCTTTTCTTTATCTTTGCCTCACTATCATGTTATTACCACTCCCTAAGTGTTTTATGAAGGTAATTATGAGATTCTGCACTTAAAGTTGTCTTTCTAAAGCTTTTACAGAAAACTGCCTTTTCCGCATTATTTTATTATTTTATTAAAATATTATTTTAATTAAATATTATTATTTAATATTTTATTATTATTTATTATTTTAATACTAAATTTTCAAAAATTAACTTACCTTTTACTTTTAACCTTTAAAATTCACTTTTTACCACCCGTAACTTTTAATATTTCTACTTTTACCATCCTAACTTCCAGAAATTACTATATAACCCCTTAAACACCAAAAATTTTACTTCCTTGCCCTTTCTAAGATCTAAAAGGTGTTCTTCACTGTTCTTCACCACACTCAAAGTGTTCTTCATGTTCTTCGTATATTCTTCAAATTCTTTCTCTGTTTTTACCCGTTTTTTAGTCTTTTCAGCAACCGATTTTTATCAAAATTCAAAATAAATTTCCAGCCTCTAAAACCCCATCTTTTCTACTTGATTTTAACACAAATTGAACCTCAATTTAAGCTCTAGGATTTCATTTTCCAGCAGCCACAAGAACACACATTCATAGCTTGAATTTCATCAAATTTCATCAAATTTTCACCAAAATTTCAACAAGAATTACTCATAAAAACAATCAATTTCAAGCGCAGCCAAGCCATATCATAATCACACAACTCAAACACAATCAATCAAGATTAAATTCATCAATCCCTACCTGGTTTTGCTGCTCCTAATTCGGTTAAACTTTCAGGTGGTCCTTAAGCACTTTTTCCTCCTAAATCACATCAAGAACAACTTTAAATCCAAAAACTCTCAACTGACCAAATCTCACTCAGTATGTTAGAAGGAGATATCTCATCTTATACTTGCTGGAAATTCACGTTTCTTGGCCCTCAAGTCAAGTTAAGCATGATTCCTAAGGAAGAACATCAAGAAAGCACATGTTTTGCAAGGTTTTCCTTGAAAACCGAATTAAAATGGGAGGGAGACAGCCATCTCACCTTATTTCCATCCTTGATAAGTTACATGGTTATGTAGAGGAAGAAGAGAGGATCATTTTGGTGAAATTGGAGTTTTGATTTGAGTTTTAGTTCAGAAGAAATCAAGCTTTGAAGATTAAGAGTTCATGAAAGTTTCTCTCTTTTCTCTCTTGTTATTTTCGGCCAAAATGATGAAATGAGACAGCCTTGGAGGTCTTGGGGGAGTAAGGTGAGTTGTGATTGGTTGGCTTGGAGGTGGATTAAAATAATATTAAAATATCTCTGGTGTACAACTACTAAAACTAGGTGTATCGGAATACTCGTAAAAACATCTCTAAAAAATATTTTCTGAGCTACTAGCATAAATGACACTAGTAAAATATTTATTAAGAGAATAGAACATGTATAATGAGGCCTTAGCATTGCTAAATTCATCAGAGAGTGCTGGTGCTAAGCTGCACCAGTAAACCGTAAACCTGGTTAAACCGATTTTCTATTTTTAACAAAAACAGACCAGGTAACCTTATAATGTCATTCAAGCATTTTCTAATACTAATATAATGATAATATTATACTATTATCTCTCTCCTCTCATGAATCGAGTCTGGTTCGTCAAACAGAGACTATTTACGAAAATCAGAATCAAAACTGCCAACCGATATGGTTCAAAAACAAGGTTCTTCGCGATTGCATTATCGAGCTTGCCTCAAAGGAGGTTCTAACAAAGGATGACATAATGATAATGAGGATTGAGATGCTTGATGATATAACAGAGGTGTTCCCTTTACTGATCTTCTGGAGAAATCCGTACTTTCAGAAAAGATCTCATGTACTCGAAAATCAAGGTTGTTACATTCTACCCTCCTAAAAGAAAATTTTGCCCTCAAAATTTTAGTTACCTGAGAACAGATGTAGGTAATTAGCTCTCATCTTATCTTCCAATTCCCAAGTGTGCTCTTCTTCTCCTCTTGGTTCCAATGCTACTTTGACTAAGCGAACAATCTTGCCTCTTAGCTGCTTATTACTTCTTTCTACGATCTGAACTAGTGATGCTTGATATGTCAAATCATTTTATAAATGTACTGTTTCTGGTTGTGAAACGTGACTCTCATCGGGAACATATTTCTTAAGTTGCGAGACATAAAAAAAAAACATCATGAAGGTTTGATAAATAAGGAGGAAGGGCTATTTGATAAGCTACTAGACCGACTCTTTTAAGTATTTGGAAAGGTTCTATGTATCGTGGGTTAAGCTTTTTAGTCTTAAGGGCTCTACCTATTCCAGTAATCGAAGTTACTTTTAGAAAGACATAGTTTCCGTCACTAAACTCTAAGGGTCTACGTCTATTATCGGCATAGCTCTTTTGACGGCCTTGTGCTGTCTAGATCTTCCGACGAATCTCCTTTATCTTCTCTGTAGTTTCTTACACTAAGTTTGGACCTAAGACACTAGCTTCCCCATCATCATTCCAACACAATGGTGTTCGACATCTTCTTTTGTAGAGAGCTTCGTATGGTGCCATCCCGATACTTTATTGGCAACTGTTGTTGTAGACAAATTCGACCAACAGCGAATACTTATCCCAGCTACTTTGGTTGTCTATCATACATAATCGTAACATGTCTTCTAACGTCTGGATTGTCTGCTCTGATTGTCCGTCTATCTGAGGATGGTATGCTATACTCGTGTGAATTTCTGTTTCTAACGCTTTCTGAAAAGCTCCCCAAAATCTAGTAGTAAACCTCGAAACATGATCTGAGACAATTTACGAAGGTATCCCATGTAGTCGTACATTTTCTTGAATATATATTCGTTCCAGCCTTTCTAAAGTATAGTCAACTCGAATCGGAAAGAAGTGCGCTAACTTTGTCAACCTGTCCACAATTACCCAGATGGTATTGTGTCCTGTTGAGGTCCTTGGCAATCTCGTGACAAAATCCATAGTAATCTGCTCCCATTCCCATTGTGGTATTTCTAAGGGTTGCAGGGTTCCTGACAGCTTCTGATGTTTCACCTTCATCTTCTGGCAGGTTAAACATTTTGAGACATAATCAGCTACTTCTTTCTTTAAGCCCGGCCACCAGAACATTTGTTTCAAATCTCGATACATCTTTGTCACTCCAGGATGCATAGAAAATCTACTTTGATGAGCTTCAGCAAGAATCTTTTGTCGCAATTCTCCAGAGTTAGGCACACAAATTCTGTTCTTGTACCTCTATAGGCCACTACGATCCTGTCTCATAGCTTCTGGTTCTTCTGTGTTCATCTGTCTCAGCATCGTCATTATTTCAGAGTCCTGTGCTTGTGCTTGCTGAATACTAATATTAAAATCTGGTGTTATACGCAATTGGGCCAAACGGACTCCACTTGACGTCTCAGTCATAGCCAACTTAAGGTCCTCAAATTCCGCAAGTAATTTTTCTTCCTGTATCATCATCCAAGAGATACTCAAATTCTTCCTGCTTAAAGCGTTTGCCACCACGTTCGCTTTCCCTGGGTGATAACTTAATTTGAAATCATAGTCCTTCAAAAATTCCATCCACCTTCGCTGTCCAGAATTTGCACTTTGATAGTTTATCATATAACTTCCGAGTCCTCAGTGTCTGCAATACAGTCCTTAGATGCTCTTCATGCACTCTTTTTGTCTTCGAATAGATGAGAATATCGTCTATGAAAACTACTACAAACTGATCAAGGTACGGACGGAAAATACGATTCATGTAATCCATAAAAATTGTAGGAGCATTAGTTAGTCCAAACGACATAACCGTATACTCATAGTGACCATAACGAGTTCTAAATACAGTCTTCGGTATATCTGATTCTTTCACTCGAATCTAGTGATAGCTCAATCGCAAATCAATCTTCGAGAACACAGTTGCACCTTCCAATTGATCCATCAAATCATCTATCCGTGGAAGTGGATACATGTTCTTGATAGTGTCTTTATTTAGCTGTCGGTAATCTACGCAAAGTCTGATTCCACCGTCCTTCTTCTTTACTAGCAATACTGGAGCTCCCCAAGATGATGCACTAGGACGAATAAATTCCTTTCCAAGTAGCTCATCCAACTACTTCTTCAACTTTGCAAGTTCCAGTAGTGACATCTGGCACGGTGCTATGGAAATCGATCCGGTTTCAGGTACTAGTTTAATGCTGAATTCTGTCTCTCACTAAGGAGGAAACTCAGGTATGTCGTCCGGGAGAACATCAGGAAATTCCTTCACCACTCGGATTCGTTCTAAGCTTAGTTCACTGTCATTCGAGCTAGCCACTAACAGAACGTACCCCTCATAATCCGTCCTGTCTAAGGTAACTCTTACAGAATTCAGATATAAGGTGTGGGACAGAAATGGTTTAGTACATAGACTATCAGATGGAATAACAGCATTTCTTTTAAAATAATCAAGGAAAGCATGATACTTAGATAACCAATCTAATCCTAAAATAACTTCTAAACCACATAGAGGTAAACAGATTAGATAATGTATAAAAGTCCTGTTCCTAATAGCGAATGGTACTTACAGGCACACTAAACTGGTCAAAGCATTTTGGGATGCAGGTGTATGGACAATCAAGTAAAAATTCAATTTAAATAAATATAATCCTAACTCGTAAGCAATAGTTAGAGAAATAAAGAATGCGATGCACCCGAATCATACAGTACAGTTAGAAATCGATTCTTGACATAACACTGACCTTGAATGAGGGCGTTCGATTGCACAACATCGTCAATAGTGATAGCAAATACTCGTCCTTGTTGCTGGGTTCTAACTGAATTTTGAGTAAATCCCTTCGGACAATCCTTGGCAATATGTCCAAGTTCTCCACAAGCATAGCAGTTAGGTAATCCAAACTGGCAAGACCTGTTATCATGCTCTTTTCCGCATTGCTTGCATGCAGTGTTTATGTAAGCCTGATGGGCTCGTTTACCATTGCCTTGCCTTACTTTACCTCCATTCTTACCCGTACGGCGAGCAGTAATGTTACCAACTTGTAGGTTCTTATGCTGTCGTATGCCACGCGCTTTAAAATGCACCCTTCTCCCAGCTGCCTGATGATTGCTAAGACGCCTTGGTGGAAATCCTTAGCGACTCACCTTAGCCACAGTCACTTTCTTAATACATTCTTCCACTAACTTGCTCTTGTTGACTAATTCAGCAAAATTACGTATCTCGACGGAACTATTGAACTCATCAGATCATCACGAAGGTCTCCTTCAAACTTCAAGCACTTTCATTCTTCAAATTCAGCAGGATTCCCTTGACAGATCTTAGAGAAACGACACAAGTCATTGAAATTACGAGCATACTCAGCAACAGTCATATCCCCTTGCCTCAGCTACATAAGCTCTATCTCTTTAGCATCACGCACTGCTCTTGGGAAATATTTCTTGTAGAATTCATCTTTAAAAATATCCCAAGGAATGTCACCTTCATCACGTTGTAGCAGTCGCTGTATCCCCTGCCACCAGTACTCAGCTTCTCCCTCAAGCATATAAGTAGCAAACTCCACGTGTTGTCCTTCCGGAACATGCTGCGCTCTCAGTGATCATTCAATACCTCGAAACCAGTTATCAGCGTCAGTCCCAACGAGTGTACCCTTGAACCTAGGCGGATTAACCTTCAGAAAGGTCGCAAGGGTTATAGGTCTTTCAGGATGCCCTAAGTTATTCTCATCATTCCCATTTCTCACTCCAAGACGTTCAACAGCCCTAGCCACTGTTACCGTAGCTTCACACACTACTTCAGCCGCGTTGTTCATGGTAGCCATAAACGTTTCCTGTTCCCTCTCGTAGTTAACATTAGGAATTCCTTCCCGTACGACTCGTCTCCGTGAACCCATTGTAGTCCTGTTCACACCAAACAATCATTGTTAAGGTGATCAGTCTTAACACTTCAAGTCAAGTGTGAACATTCCCAAAATGAAAACATAGAAACAATCATGTAACATATATCACTGGGATATCCTATACGCATGAGACACACAACAGAGTATGCAATGAAGCATAGTCAGTCTACTCCCTAGGCTCTACTGGGAACGAACTGCTCTGATACCAAATTATAACGACCCAATTTTCAATATGTCTAGATCATACCGGAAACTGAGAACTACCAATTTGTTTTCCTAATTATTATCTATTATTTATCATATGAGCCTGATTCATTGTTAAAAACGTAGTTAATTTGCGAGGTGTATTTTTTTTTTGAATTAATAAACAGAATCATTTATAATCAATTCATAAATAATAACAGATGAATCAATTATAAGCAACCACACATAAATACATCACAAGTAGCTAGCAACATTCAATGATCCAGCCTTTATTAGAGTATAGACCTTTAGTTAGAACACCCCTAGATATAGCTAGATAATAACTTTATACATATACATACATACAACATCCCAGCTCCTGACCTGTTCAAGAGGTCCCTAAGCTGGCACTTAGGCTAGCCTAGACTCTATACTCACCTAGTCCCTCTAAACTACTAAAGCGAGGAAAAGTACGTTCTAGGTCTTCAAAACTCAAGTAAGGTGGAACGTCATCAAAAGATAGAACATCATCTGCTACTCCTCTGCACGATCAGACTTTTCCACAGGACGTCTCTCTGGTACCTCATGAAGTAGCCACACAATAGGAATCTCGTACGCAGGATTTAGGTTAAAGTGTGCATACGAACGGGGTGCAGACATTGGCTGGTCTCACAGTATATACATATAATCAGAGAACGATATTCACCTTAGACTCAGAAGACTATCTAGAGCAGAATCCTCTACTTGCAAACGGTCATCAGCGAAATATGGTAAGGTACTCTTACTTCCATCTGAAGGGGAAAGGGAGAGAGAAGGGGTAAGAACTGGGGAGTTCTTAGTAGGGTCGAGGTTTTTAGTTACATTCATTAATTCTATGTTGTTTAGCAGACTATTAGCAAAATACAATGAAGCAGTAATTAGAAAACACAGATAAGTAGAGAAGATAGAGAAAACAGATAGCATAACACAAACAGAAGAATACAAGAAAATAACACAAGCGCAGAGAATGGAATACAAACAAGGAAAGCATACATTCATACCACAATCATAACAAAGGAAATGCGCAACCAAGTATGATGCATGTCTAGCCCTAGCGCAGGTAATGAGCTCATCTGTCGGTTTCTACCCGCTCCCGACGTAACCCGAAGCAGCTGAAATGGGTATGGTTTTCCAGTCAGCATAGGTACTGTTCTCACTAACCGACGTATGCGTCATATCCTTTGTAAGCAAACTCTGCCTTACAGGTGGCGGCATTCCAGCCGTGTATAAAATCATATTCTCTGTAAGTAATCCTTGCCTTACAGGTATGGCATTCTAGCCGTGTATGAATTAATATCCTCTGCAAGTGATCCCAGGTTATCAATTGCAGATACAGCTCTCAATAGCTGTGTAATACTGGAAAACGTTCTGTGGTAATACCACTATCTATCTGACTGCCTTCACATAGCAGATCATTACATAATCATTCTCGTTATCATCATTCATCATCATCATTCTCATTATTGATCATCATTTTCACATTCTTATGCAGTACCTCTTTCTTTCTCTGTTCAATCATACTGTACAAACTTTACATCTTTCACTTTTACAATATCCTGGCTCAAACCATTTCTCTTTATCATATTATTCTTTTTTCTTTGTATCTCTTTACTTTACTCTGGTTACTCTGTGCTTTGTGTTACTTTATTCTGCTCTGATTTCTCTATTTAACATGTGTATTTAAAGCTTATGTAAATTTTGGTATGAATAGTTAACATGTACCAGGTATAGGTTCATTAAGTCTATACTGAAACAGATTAACTTTTCATATAACACCTAACCCTAGACGCAACTCAAGTACTAACTACGTTGCCCTAGTTCGTTCACTAGTCTCTGTCTGTTTTTCTGTCATTAAAATTTTACAGACTTTTCCTTTGGTTTTTATCTTTTCTTTAACTTTTTATCTTTTCTTTATCTTTGCCTCACTATCATGTTATTACCACTCCCTAAGTGTTTTATGAAGGTAATTATGAGATTCTGCACTTAAAGTTGTCTTTCTAAAGCTTTTACAGAAAACTGCCTTTTCTGCATTATTTTATTATTTTTATTAAAATATTATTTTTAATTAAATATTATTATTTAATATTTTATTATTATTTAATATTTTAATACTAAATTTTCAAAAATTAACTTACCTTTTACTTTTAACCTTTAAAATTCACTTTTTACCACCCGTAACTTTTAATATTTCTACTTTTAGCACCCTAACTTCCAGAAATTACCATATAACCCCTTAAACACCAAAAATTTTACTTCCTTGCCCTTTCTAAGATCTAAAAGGTTTTCTTCAATGTTCTTCACCACACTCAAAGTGTTCTTCGTGTTCTTCGTATATTCTTCAAATTCTTTCTCTGTTTTTACCCGTTTTTCAGTCTTTTCAGCAACCGATTTTTACCAAAATTCAAAATAAATTTCCAGCCTCTAAAACCCCATATTTTCTACATGATTTTAACACAAATTGAACCTCAATTTAAGCTCTAGGGTTTCATTTTCCAGCAGCCACAAGAACACACATTCATAGCTTAAATTTCATCAGATTTCATCAAATTTTCACCAAAATTTCAACAAGAATTACTCATACAAACAATCAATTTCAAGCACAGCCAAACCATATCCTAATCACACAACTCAAACACAATCAATCACGATTAAATTCATCAATCCCTACCTGGTTTTGCTGCTCCTAATTCGGTTAAACTTTCAGGTGGTCCTTAAGCACTTTTTCCTCCTAAATCACATCAAGAACAACTTTAAATCCAAAAACTCTCAACTGACCAAATCTCACTCAGTATGTTAGGAAGAGATATCTCACCTTATACTTGCTGGAAATTCACGTTTCTTGGCCCTCAAGTCAAATTAAGCATGATTCCTAAGGAAGAACATCAAGAAAACATATGTTTTGCATGGTTTTCCTTGAAAACCGAATTGAAATGGGAGGGAGACAGCCATATCACCTTATTTCCATCCTTGATAAGTTACATGGTTATGTAGAGGAAGAAGAGAGGATCATTTTGGTGATATTAGAGTTTTGATTTGAGTTTTAGTTCAGAAGAAATCAAGCTTTGAAGATTAAGTGTTCATGAAAGTTTCTCTCTTTTCTCTCTTGTTATTTTCGGCCAAAATGATGAAATGAGACATCCTTGGAGGTCTTGGGGGTGTAAGGTGAGTTGTGATCGGTCGGCTTGGAGGTGGATTAAAATAATATTAAAATATCTCTGGTGTACAACTACTAAAACTAAGTGTATCGGAACACTCGTAAAAACATCTCTAAAAATTATTTTCTGAGCTGCTAGCATAAATGACACTAGTAACATATTTATTATGAGAATAGAACATGTATAATAAGGCCTTAGCATTGCTAAATTCATCAGAGAGTGCTGGTGCAAAGCTGCACCAGTAAACCGTAAACCCGGTTAAACCGATTTTCTGTTTTTAACAAAAATAGACCAGGTAACCTTATAATGTCATTCAAGCATTTTCTAATACTAATATAATGATAATATTATACTATTATCTCTCTCCTCTCATGAATTGAGTCTGGTTCGTCAAACAGAGACTATTTACGAAAATCAGAATCAAAACTGCCAACCGATACGGTTCAAAAACATGGTTCTTCGCGATTGCATTATCGAGCTTGCCTTAGAGGAGGTTCTAACTTAAGGATGACATAATGATAATGAGGATTGAGATGCTTGATGATATAACAGAGGTGCTCCCTATACTGATCTTCCGGAAAAATTCGTACTTTTAGAAAAGATCTCATGTACTCGAAAATCAGGGTTGTTACACAAGATATCAAATGGAGAAGCATCATTGATAGGAGTAGAGTCATCCTTAATGTGCTCAAGGTGACTCAAGTGGTCTGTGACTAAATTCTGGGAACCACTTCTATCCTTAATTTCTAAATCAAATTCTTGTAGCAACAATATCCAATGTATTAGCCTTGATTTGGACTCTTTTTTAGCTAATAGATATTTTAGAGCTGCATGGTGTGAGTACACCACCACCTTAGTACCAAGTAAATAGGCTCGAAATTTATCCAGAGCAAAAACAATAGCCAGAAGCTCTTTTTCAGTAGTAGTGTAATTAGACTGAGCAGCGTCTAAGGTCTTAGAAGCATAAGCAATTACGAAAGGATCCTTACCTTCGCGCTGAGCCAGCGCCGCTCCCACTGCATGGTTGGAGGCATCACACATAATCTCAAAAGGCTGGCTCCAGTCTAGTCCTCTCACAATCGGAGCTTCAGTCAAGGCGATATTCAGCTTATCGAACGCATTCACGCAGTCCTCACTCAGCTCGAACTCAACATCTTTCTGTAGCAGTCTGGATAAAGGTAATGCTACCTTACTGAAGTCCTTGATAAATCTCCGGTAGAAACCTGCATGGCCAAGGAACGAACGGACTTCTCTCACGGAGGAGGGTTAAGGCAAACTAGAAATTACATCTACCTTTGCTGGATCTACAGAAATACCAGTATTAGAAACAACGTGTCCTGGAACATTACATTACTTTACCATAAAATGACATTTTTCAAAATTTAATACAAGGTTTGAACTAACACACCTGTCTAATACTCTAGCTAAACTATCCAAGCAAAGGTTAAATGAATCACCATATACGCTAAAATCATCCATGAAAACTTCCATACAGCTCTCAATAAGATCTGAGAAAATACTCATCATGCACCATTAGAAAGTAGCCGGTGCATTACATGAGCCAAAAGGCATCCTTTTGTATGCATACATTCCAAAGGGACATGTAAAAGTAGTCTTCTCCTGATCTTCAGGAGCTATATGAATTTGAAAATAGCCTGTATAACCATCTAAAATGCAGTAATCTGATTTACCTGACAGGCAATCAAGCATCTGATCAATAAATGGCAAGGGGTAATGATCCTTGCGAGTAGCTTGGTGGAGGTGCCTGTAATCAATGCAAACTCTCCATGAATTCTGCACTCTAGTTTCTATGAGCTCTCCATGCTCATTCTTCACTATTGTAACTCCAGACTTCTTGGCCACCACTTGTACTGGGCTGACCCATTCACTATCTGAGATGAGATAGATAATATCAGCTTCAAGCAGTCTGGTCACTTCCTTCTTGATAACTTCCAAGATGGTGGGATTCAACTGCCTTTGAGGTTGATGGACATGTCTTGCTCCCTCTTCTAAAAATATCATGTGCTCACAAACTTGAGGGCTGATGCCTACTATATCCGCCAAGCTCTACCCTGCTTTCTTGTGTCTTCTCAGCACACTAAGCAACTGCTCCTCCTGCTAGGAAGTGAGTTCCCTTGAAATAATAACTGGGAGCTTCTGGTTGTCCTCAAGGTAAGAATACTTGAGGTGGGGTGGAAGGGGCTTTGATGACTTGCATCATCTACCCTTATTTCTTGCATAACGAAGACCATAAAAGAGCATAAATCTCATTTGATCACTACAATTCATGCATTATTTGATGAATATTATGGTACACTACTTTAAGATGAGTTGTGCTGAATTTCAGGTGAAAAAGGCATAAAAAATTGGTAGAAGACAAACAAGAAGCTGGGCATGTGAAACTGGCATGCCACTTGAGAACAAACGCCATAAAAATGCACTGGCGTGGCATGCCAGGAGCTAGGCGTGGCACGCCAGTACTAAATTCCAAAGGGGAGATCCAAGCATGCATGTGGGCGTGGCACGCTAGTACAAAATTCAAGAGAGCAACAATGGAGGACACAAAAGGGGCGTGGCACGCCAGGTTGGGCGTGGCACGCCTAACCCATCAACTACTATGGGCGTGCCACTTGAGCAAAGGGGTGTGACATGCCAACTCGCCATTCCAAGAAGAACCTCCACTATGGCGTGCCACTTGGTATCGAAGGCATGGCACGCCAGCTCCAAGAAGTCACTTGGGCGTGCCACTTGAGAAGCCAGGCGTGGCACGCCAAGCTTGAAGAGTTCACAAATCCATGGGCGTGCCACTTGAACAGCATGGCGTGGCATGTTGGTACAATAATCCAGAGAAGGGGTTGAAGGCAATTGAAGACTGGGTGTGCCACTTGAAGTCGAAGGCGTGGCACGCCAACCTCTCAACCTCACTTAGCCGTGCCACTTGAGCAACCAGGCATGGCACGCCAATGCACAAAGATAACAAATGCAAGGACTGGGCGTGCCACTTGGTATCGAAGGCGTGGCACGCCAACCCAAGCATGTCACTATGGCGTGCCACTTGAAGGCTGAGGCGTGGCATGCCAACTACTGGAACCAAGACAAGATCATGGGCGTGGCACGCCAACCTTTAGGCCTGGCACGCTGGTATAAGTTTCCAGAGAGGATGAAGGAGGCCAATTACATGGGGTGTGCCACTTAGTATCAAAGGCGTGGCACGCCACTCACTATTCTTCACTTAGGCGTGCCACTTGAATCCCAGGTGTGGCACGCCAGTGCCATTCAGAGAGCAAAAAAGCATTGGGGCGTGCCACTTGAGTTCGTGGTGTGGCACGCCAAACAGAGGAACCACTCACTCATAAAGGGGCGTGGCACGCCAGACCCTGGGCGTGCCACGCTAGTTCAACTTTCCAGAGAAGCTTAGCCAAGCATAGAGCAAGGGCATGGCACGCCAGACCTTGGGCGTGCCACGCTAGTTCAAGTTTCCAGAGGACAAGGGAAAAGGAAAAAGGCTAGGGCGTGCCACTTGAGCTCGATGGCGTGGCACGCCAAGGTTGTTAAAGAGACGAGCGTGCCACTTGAAGGGCAGGGCGTGGCACGCCAAGCTAAAAGCAAAGAGCACGTGACACGCCACTAGAGCGCAAATGACATGCCAACTGGGAGATCACACTTATTGAGCTTCTTTTCCATCCAAAATGTAATTTTTCTTTTTCACTTTTGTAATTCTTTTATTTTACTAAGAGTAGTATAAATACCCCTAAGGAGTACTGAAGAAGCGGTTAAGCAGTCAGTTTTAGATCCACTTTTACACTTCACTTTTGAGTACTTTTTGAGCTGTGAGTAGCTAACTTCCCTCTCATTGAGAAAGGGAGCTCTGTTGTACTTGATGAATTGATAATAGTGAAATTCTTCTTCTCTTCATCTTCTCTTTGATTTGCTAGAAAGAATTTTGTTCTTAATGCTTAGTGTTCAATTATCTTGGAAAAGAGATTGAATGCAATTGGGTTTCATGGGAACCTTGGGAAAGGAAACATGAAACCATGCTTGAAATCCCTTCTCACACTTGAGTAGAATCTGGGTTTTGGTGTTTGGATATCTGACATATAATCCTCCCTCTACTTGGACCTACGATGGTGTGTGGTATAATCAGGGACCAAGCATATCTCTCTTCATGAGCAATTAGACCAAGGAATTGGCTATTGATCAAGATCTGAGAGATTGAGTCACCAAGGGATTGGGGCTCAATCAATCATGATTACCAAGAGATCAATGAGTTGCATGATTGAAGAGGATATAAGCTAGATTTGATCCAAAGAGACAACATCTCCCAATCTCAATGAATTTCTCCATTCTTATCTATCCATTTCTTTACAGCTTAATTTTACATTCAACAATCCCCTATTCCCATTTACATTCAAGTCATTTATGATTCTACACTTTACATTCTGCCATTTCTATTTTTGTACTTTATTGCTTTTCATTATATTCTAGTCATTTACATTTATGTCATTTACAATTCTGCACCTCACAATCTTATTGATCCGCTTGACTAATTCATCAATTAATTAAAACTGCTCGAATTTGCCAATCTCTGTGGATACGATCCCACTCCACTGTGGGTTATTACTTGATGATAATTTTGGTACGCTTGCCAAAAGAACTAATTCACCAATTTTTGAATGGGGTGTGAATTTTAGTCATCAAGTTTTATGGCGCCGTTGCCGGGGATTGGCTTAAATTTGACAGTGATTAAATTGATTGGAGAGCTATATTAAGCAATTTAGATTCCTTGTTGTTTTATTTTATTTAGCGCCTTTTTTTTTATTTTGAGTCCTATTTCTTTCTTCTTTGATTATTTTTATTCATCATCCATATTTCTACTCTTCTAACTGTTTGATTAATTGCACCACTCACACTAACAACCACTCTAACAAGAGTAATTTTTTCATTCATTTTCTTTCTTGATTTTTGCCTTGTTGGTTGTATGACAGGAAGAAGAAGCGGGGCTTCAACTTCCTTTGATTCTGAACCTAAGAGGACCTTCCTTAGATTAAGGAGGGAAGCAAGAGGGAAGGGAGTCGTTGGTGCTGAGGAAGAGGAATAGTATTTTGAAACAGACATGGAGGAGAATATGGAGAACCACCATGAAGAAGAAGCTCACAACCATGCTAGAGAAGGCCCAGTAAATCATGTTGGGCAAGAAAGGAGAGTCTTATGCTCCTACATCAACCCAAACCCAGGAAACTGTGGCAGCAGCATCCTAAAGCCAACAATTCATGCCAATAATTTTGAGCTGAAGCCTCAACTCATCACACTTGTTCAGAACAATTGCTCATATGGAGGAAGTGCCCAAGAAGACCCTAATAAACATCTCAACACATTCTTGAGGATATGTGATACTGTAAAGTCAAATGGGGTACACCGTGACATCTACAAACTACTCTTGTTCCCTTTCTCACTCAGAGATAAGGCAGCAAAGTGGTTGGAATCATTCCCCAAAGATAGCCTAACTACATGGGAGGAGGTCGTGAACAGATTCCTTGCAAGATTTTACCCTCCACAAAGAATCAACAGGCTGAGAGCTGAGGTGCAAACCTTTAGACAACAAGATGGAGAAACACTCTATGAGGCATGGGAGAGATTCAAAGATCTGACAAGAAGATGCCCACCAGAAATGTTCAATGAGTGGGTATAACTACATATCTTTTATGAGAGGCTATCCTATGAAGCAAAGAAGGCAGTGGATCATTCTTCAGGAGGCTCACTCAACAAAAAGAAAACTATTGAAGAGGCCATAGATGTCATTGAGACTATAGCTGAAAATGAGTATTTCTATGCTTCAGAAAGGACTCAGAAGAAGGGAGTGCTAGAACTCAACTTTGTAGATGCTTTGTTAGCTCAGAACAAGGCAAGATGATGGAGGCCAATCAAGCCTCAGTCATTCAAGACCAAACTCTTCAACAAGAAGGGAATGCACCAGAATCTGAAGGTGACTGGGAACAAGCTAATTATGTGAACAATTCATCCAGACCACCATATGACCCACACTCTAAGACATACAACCCAGGTTGGAAGAACCACCCAAATTTTGGGTGGGGAAATCAACAAAACCACAACCAGGACTACAATAAACCTTATTCATCAAATCAGCATTCCAACCATAACCCCAACCATCAAACAGGGAACCATAGATCTACCATAACTCACAGAACACATCATACCATAGTAACCAACCCATACACAACAACCTCAAACAAGATGCACTATCCTCAACTATGCAACCATGTGAAATCAAGAGCAACTTTGAGAGGATGGTGGCTGCAATAGCACAACTGTCATCACAGATTACAGGGGCAGTCTCCACCCTCATGGACAGACAAGCACAAACTGAAAGAAGGATAGACGCTAATCAAGAAGAATACAGGTCAAATCTGAAAAATCAAAGTGCAGAGATCTCAAAGTTGGAAGCACAAGTGGGGATTTTATCCAAGCAAATCCCACTTCCCACACACACATTTCCCAGTGATACCATGGCTAACCCAAGAGGGGAATACAAAGCCATTACTCTAAGAAGTGGGAAGGTTGTAGAGGAAAGAACCCCAAGCAAAGACAATCATAAAGAAGTTGCAGAAAAGCATGGGACTAAGGATGAAGCAGAGATCCCTACTCCACCTCCACCAAAACTAGTCTTGAAGCCTTATGTGCCAAAAGCACCATACTGGCAAAGACTGGGAAAAGGTGGGAAGGATGGCCAGTTCTCTAAGTTCCTAGAGATCTTCAAGAAGCTTCGAATCAACATACCATTTGCTGAGGCATTAGAACAAATGCCACTCTATGCCAAATTTTTGAAGGAGCTTATAACCAAAAAGAGGAACTGGGAGGCAAAAGGAACCATAGTATTGATTGAGGAATGCAGCGCCATCATACAGAAGAAGCTGCCTCAAAAGCTGAAAGACCTAGGGAGTTTTCAAATCCCCTGCATCATAGGGGATATCACTATTGAGGAAGCTTTGTGTGATTTGGGAGCTAGCATAAATCTTATGTCCCTAACCATGATGAGAAGGATAAAGATTGAGGAAGCCAAGCCAACAAGAATGGCACTCCAATTGGCTGACAGAACATTTAAGTTTCCACATGGGGTGGTGGAAGACTTGCTAGTGAAAGTAGGAGAATTCATTTTCCCTGCTGATTTCGTTGTGCTGGACATGGAAGAAGAGGCCAACACATCAATTATCTTAGGAAGAACATTTCAAGCTACTGCTGGAGCCATCATTGATGTGCAAAAAAGGGAACTAGTCTTGAGGTTGCATGAAGAGAAAATGCTCTTCAACGTCTTTAAAGCAATAAGCTACCCCAAGGAATCCATAGGAGAATGCATGCTAGTAGACACTGATAAACCACTATTTCATGGTTTATCTTGTGCTCAATTGAGTGGATTTTATCAACTCTTTACCCACTTATTCATAATATTTGCATGGTTTTATATTTCCTTCCTGACTTTGTGCTATGATTGAAAACATGCTTCTTTGATCTTATATTTGCTTATTATTAATCCTCTCTTATCACCATTAGATGCCTTGATATGTGTGTTAAATGTTTTCAGATATTATAGAGCAGGAATAACTTGGAGGATGGAAAGGAAGCATGCAAAAGTCAAAGAAATACAAGAAGATGAAGAAGTTACTAAGCTGTCCAGCCTGACTTCTTTGCACTCAAATGGCTATAACTTTAGCTATAGAGGTCCAAACGATGCGGTTCTAGTTGCATTGGCAAGCTCACGTCCGGGGCTTCGATTTGATATATAATATGCTATAGTTCTCCTGACTCTAGGCGACGCGATCGCGTGATCCATGCGGCCGTGTCGCAGTGACGGAAATTAGCGTGTTTGAATTCTTCTCTAGCGATTTCCGGGCTGTTTTCGACCCAGTTCGCGACCCAGAAAACACAGATTAGAGGCTATAAAGTGGGGGATTGCATCCATTCATAGAGAGGCTCTCACATTCACAATTTTAGGAGTAGATGTAGTTTTTAGAGAGAGAGGTTCTCTCCTCTCTCTTAGGATTAGGATTTAGGACTTCTCTTAGTTTTAGGAGTGACTCTCAATCCCAGGTTCAATGTTCTTTTTATTTCTTTTCTCACTTTTGTTTATGACTCTTTATGATTGATTTTCTATTTTAATATATTTTGAGGTATTTTAGACTTATGATTGCTCTCTTTAATTTATGTTACTGTTGCTTCCCATCTGAAGACATTTTTAATCCGGTAAATTTACTTTTTCCCTTTTGGTCTTGGTTAAGAAAGCAGTAACTCAGGAGTTACCTTATCTCAACATAATTGATAACTGTTATCTTTGCTAATTGAACTGAACTTCAAATAATCCCAACCTTTTCTTAGGAAATAAATAGGATTCGAAGATCAAACTAATTAGTCCCTTGACTTTCCTTTGCTTTAGTAAAGGTCAACTAAGTGGAATTAAGATTCAACTCTCATTATTATTGATAAGGATAACTAAATCTGGACTTCTAATTTCTTATACCTCGCCAAGAGATTTTATTATTATTACTTTATTTTACTTGTCATTTAAATATACCTGTGCCCATTGCCCAAACTCAACATTCCCCAGAAAACTCATAACCAATAATAAATACACCTCCCTGCAATTCCTTGAGAAGACGACCCGAGGTTTAAATACTCGGTTATCAATTTTAAAGGGGTTTGTTACTAGTGACAACCAAAACGTTTCTACGAAGGGATTTCTGTCGGTTTAGAGACTATATCTACAACGCGACTGTTTTTATGAACTTCTTTACTGGCAAAAATTCTAACGTCAAAATGGCGCCGTTGCCGGGGAATCGCAAACGTGTGCCTTATTATTGGTTATTGTAAATATTTTATTTTTGCTTGTTTATTTGTTTTTATTTTTTTTTTTATTTTTGCTTTTTCTTAAGTTAAGAGGTTATTGGTTTTTTATTTTAAAATTTTTATTTCATCTTATCTTATTTCAAAAATCAAATTTCAAAATTCAAAATTCAAAATTTTTGAAAATTCAAATTTAAAAATTTTCAAATTTTAATTTTCAAATTTAAAATTTAAATAACCTTTTAATTTAAATTTATTTTTATTTTTGTTTTTAATTTTTTATTAGCTACTATGAATTCTCACCCCTCTCGCTTCAAGTTTGATTCCAATGTTTTTGTTAGGAATGGAAACTATATTGAGAACAGGCATCAAGGTTGGAAGAATCAAAGATGGGAGGAGCCACAAGGATTTAATCAACCCTCATGGCAACAACCACCTCCAATGGACTATCAACAACCATTCTGTGATGCATATCAAGGCAATGGCTATGGTGAGCACTCTTTTGATTATCAACAACCACCACCATATGCCTATGAACCCTCTCCTCAACATAACTTTGGACCACCAAACTCACAAGCCCCTTTCTGCCATTCACCTCCATATAACCCTAACCCTCAACCACCATACCAACCACCTTATGAGCCATATGAACCATATATAGAACCACCCCAATTCCAACCCAATTACTCACAAGAACCAGCACTTCAATATTCACCATCTCCATATCCATCAATCCAAGAGCACTATGATCCTATTTATGAAAGCCGAGTGCATCAAGAGACAAAAGATCGTTTCAAGGAAACAGTGGATCGATTTCATGCAACCATTTGTCAATTTGAGCAGGCGATAATTCAATTAGTTTTCCGATGTTCGGACACTCAAGGAACCCCCATGGCTTCATGTGGACAATCTAATGAAGAACGTAGTATGAAGGAGATACTAGAAACTCCAGTGAACAGTACGGAGCATGATTTTGTATTGGAACAAGTAGAGGAAGCCGGAATTATTGAAGAAGAAGAATTGGTTGAAGACTTAGGAGATGCAGAACCTCCATGGGAAAGTCCAGTCACAGAACCCCCTTCCAAGATGTTTGAAATTGATGCTGAGGAGGGTGTACAACCTCCAAGGCATATCACAGTTGAAGACTTGGAAGAGGTTGATCAAGAGATGGAGATTCAAGAAGAAGAAGCACAACCTCCCATGCCCTCGGAAAGCAGTGAAGAGAAGATTGAATTGGAAGAAAGCTACCAGGAGGAAGAGGTTGAAATTGAAGAAGCTTGCAAAGAGGTGGTAATTATCAGAGAAGAGCACAAGGGAGTGAAGCTTGCAATTTCATTAAAAACACCTCCCCCTAAGTTGCCATCATCCTTCACAACATTCAAGTGGGTAAAATTCATATCCCTTAGCTTTCTAATCCCACTTGAATATGGGCTACTGGAGACGGATGGTCAACTTAGAACTCTTTGTGGCATAAAGAGTAAGAGGAAGATGGCCAGTGGTAAGAATTGTCCTGCAAGGTTCATTATAGTTGAAAGCTTAAAGTTTAAATGTAAAGGTTGGTGTAAAGCTCCACTGAATGGGTCTAGGAAGTTGTTTGGCCGCTTTAGTGAGAATTCAGATTGCCTACCACCCGGATGGAATCATGATGATCAACAAGAAGACGGGTGCAAAAGCAAGATTTGGGACTCCGGAATCCAATCTAGAAATCAGCACTCTTGGGGCCTTGTCACATGCTTTAACTTACTTGAAGGCTTTCTGCGCCTAGTTTGGGATCCCAGAGGACATTGGAATCATAAATATTAGTGGAGATTCTTAGATGAGTTCAAGCACAAGCAACCATAACAAAGGATTCCCCAAATGTCCAACTTAAGGACAATAACTAAAAGTGCTAGGTGGGAGACAACCCACCGTGGTATGATCGTTCCTTTTTCATTTTTATATAGTTTTGTTTGTTTTTGAGTTTTATTTTATTTTATTGAACCTAGAGTTTTGCATCACATTCTTATTAACACTGCATTCTGCATTTTCTTTTCAGATAAAAAAAAAGCGAGCACGCGACGCGACCGCATCAGCGACGCGTCCGCGTTGCAAGGAGATGGGAGACAATATTAATATGAACAGAGAGTTTTGCAGGAGCAGCGCTAGAGGCGTGCCAATGGCACAAATCACCCCACGCGACCGCATCGCTGACGCGACCGCATCATATGGGAATAATGGCCTCCCACGCGACCGCGTCACCCACGCGGCCGCGTGACCTGAAATCGGCGTAAAAAAGGGTGTATGGCAGAAAGTTGAGCTGGAGTTGGGCTGGACCCGTGCTAGTAGCACAAGCCCTGCCACGCGAACGCATCACCCACGCGTCCGCATCATATTGGAAATAAGGCCACCCGCGCGATCGCGTCGACCACGCAACCGCGTCACCCTGGATTTTGGCAATACTGAGTTTTGAACAGAGAGTTGTGCGACCGCGAGGCTGCACTCGCGCCACTAGCACAAATCGAGTCACGCGATCGCGTGCCCCACGCGTTCCCGTCTCCCAACCTTATCGCCACCACGCGACCGCGTCACCCACGCGACCGCGTCGCCAGCGTCGCACACCTTAACCTAATATGCCAAAATATTTTATCTTCCCCAATCCTAATTTTTCCTCCCTCCTTTCTTACTTACTTCTTCTTCCCTTCCTTCCCTTCTCATTCTTCTTATCTTTTATTTTCTTTTGCTTACTTGCATACTTTCATTCATTGCATTATTTTCATTAGTGTTGGAATTTTATTTGGGTCATTGTGGATTGTTGCATAATTATTTGACAATTATATATTACTTTTTAAAGGATGCTTGCATGTTCAATTTAATACTTTCAAATAGCTTATTTACTATGCATGCTATGTGTTTGTGAAAAAGCCCATATGGCATTATGCACTTCTCTATTTTACTTTATACTATTCAATGCTTGCTTTTCATAAACTCCCTTTACTATTGTATTAATTGAAATTAATTGTCAATACAAACATGATGGTTTCTTACGAGTAATGCTTGATCTATGCTACTCATGCCCTTTGCCGGCATGCTAATAAACACCATGCATTCACTTGTCCTTATATGCACTAGCTATTTTCCATTGATGGCTTTTCACATGTACTCGCGAGCATGTGTTAATGTTAGTTATATCTTAATGTGCATCCATCACCACCTTTTTCGTTCTCTTCCTTGCTATATATATCTCTTTGAATTTAATTTACTTTCTCTTCACTTTTTCAGGATGGCCACCAAGAAAGGAAAAGAGAAAGCCATTCCCAAATCAACAGCAAGGAAAGGAACAAAAAGAGCCCCAGCTGAGGAACCACAACCCCCATCCACTTGCACATCTTAGCATGCACCGAGGACGGTGCAATCTTTAAGTGTGGGGAGGTCAATACCGATCTCCATGGGTTAGTTATTTCCTATTTCAACACCAATGTTAATTTGTTCATTGTTGCATCTGCATATTTGATTGCATGTTTATTTGATTTTGTGCATTTAGTTACTACTTGGTTAAAGTAATAAAATTCTTTTTAGGACACTATTTTTGAAAAATTTCACTAATTTAAAATGAAAATTTTTGTGTTAAACTTGTTTGAAGTTGTATTTGGAACATGGTTTTTGAGCCAAAGAACACACAACCTGTGAGACTTTGAGCTTATTTACATGGTTACATTATTTAACCATAAATATATTATTCCTGTGTGTTTTCTTCTTTATAATTGTAATCTATATTTTGTTCTAATCTATATGTCCATTATTTAGTGTATTTACATGCTTGCATATGATTGAGGCCATTGTTTGATTTTAGCTCACTTATCCCAAATAAGCCTACCCTTTAAATCACCCTTGTCAGCCACTTTGAGCCTTTTAATCCCCATTTATTCTATACTTTACCACATCACTAGCCTTAAGCAGAAAAACAAATTAAAAACCCCAATTGAATCTTTGGTTAGCTTAAGATAGAGATTGTGCATCAACTAAGTGTGGGAAATTGTGGGAACATGAGTTAATAAGGGAATGTATCATGTTTCTAATTTATTTGAATATTGGGAATTTGGGAACCTACTCATGAAAAAACCAAAATAGAAAAATAATAGAAAATTCATGTGCATTGATAAGTTATGTTTATTTCTCTACAAAAAAAAAAGAAAAAAAATATATAATATAAGTAAATAAATAAGGGGACAAAATTATCCCAATATTAAGTTTAATAAAGGATCAATGCACATGTGATAAAAATTAAAGAAAATTTGGTACATGAGTATGGGAATTATACAAAAGTGGGAATTATGGGTAGCTAGGCATGAATTTTAAAGTATATAGAGTATATGTATATTAGGTGAGAGCTTAGGTTAATTAAAGATTCAATTTATAAAGCTCACTTAGTCATATATATACCTTTACCCTTACCTTAGCCCCATTACAACCTTGAAAAAGACCTCATGATGTTTGCATTGGTATATTAAATATTGTTGATTGGTTAGATGAAGAACAAGGTTTAGAAAGCATGACTAGAGAAGAGTAGAGTGAATAACCCTATACACTTGAGATATTAGAGCGATACACACTACCAGTGAGGGTTCAATGCTTGATTCTATGTTCCCTGCTTTTATGAGATGTCTTCTTATAAGTTTACTTGCTTTTTATTGTATGATTTGAATTAGTGAAATCTGGTTTATGTTTGTCTTGAAGAGCTTATTTACTTTTAACCAAGTAGGTAGAAATATTTTGCATGTAGTTGCATTCATATAGATAGGTTGCATTTCATACATTCTACCATTCCTCTTCATCTTTATAGTTTCTCTTGAGCTTAGCATGAGGACATGCTAATGTTTAAGTGTGGGGAGGTTGATAAACCACTATTTCATGGTTTATCTTGTGCTCAATTGAGTGGATTTTATTAACTCTTTACCCACTTATTCATAATATTTGTATGGTTTTATATTTCCTTCCTGACTTTGTGCTATGATTGAAAACATGCTTCTTTGATCTTATATTTGCTTATTATTAATCCTCTCTTATCACCATTAGATACCTTGATATGTGTGTTAAGTGTTTTCAGATATTATAGGGCAGGAATGACTTGGAGGATGGAAAAGAAGCATGCAAAAGTGGAAGGAATACAAGAAGATGAAGAAGTTGCTAAGCTGTCCAGCCTGACCTCTTCGCACTCAAATGGCTATAACTTTAGCTACAGAAGTCCAAACGATGCGGTTTCAGTTGCATTGAAAAGCTAACGTCCGGGGCTTCGATTTGATATATAATATGTTATAGTTCCCCTGATGCTAGGTGACGCGACCGCGTGATCCATGCGGCCGCGTCGCAGTGACGGAAATCAGCGTGTTTGAATTCTTCTCCAGCGATTTCTGGGCTGTTTTCGACCCAGTTCGCGGCCCAAAAAACACAGATTAGAGGCTATAAAGTGGGGGATTGCATCCATTCATAGGGAGGCTCTCACATTCACAATTTTAGGAGTAGATGTAGTTTTTAGAGAGAGAGGTTCTCTCCTCTCTCTTAGGATTAGGATTTAGGACTTCTCTTAGTTTTAGGAGTGACTCTCAATCCCAGGTTCAATGTTCTTTTTATTTCTTTTCTCACTTTTGTTTATGACTCTTTATGATTGATTTTCTATTTTAATATATTTTGAGGTATTTCAGACTTATGATTGCTCTCTTTAATTTATGTTACTGTTGCTTCCCATCTGAAGGCATTTTTAATCCGGTAAATTTACTTTTTCCCTTTTGGTCTTGGTTAAGAAAGCAGTAACTCAGGAGTTACCTTATCTCAACATAATTGATAACTGTTATCTTTGCTAATTGAACTGAACTTCAAATAATCCCAACCTTTTCTTAGGAAATAAATAGGATTCGAAGATCAAACTAATTAGTCCCTTGACTTTCCTTTGCTTTAGTAAAGGTCAACTAAGTGGAATTAAGATTCAACTCTCATTATTATTGATAAGGATAACTAAGTCTGGACTTCTAATTTCCTATACCTCGCCAAGAGATTTTATTATTATTACTTTATTTTACTTGTCATTTAAATATACCTGTGCCCATTGCCCAAACTCAACATTCCCCAAAAAACTCATAACCAATAATAAATACACCTCCCAACAATTCCTTGAGAAGACGACCCGAGGTTTAAATACTCGGTTATCAATTTTAAAAGGGTTTGTTACTTGTGACAACCAAAACGTTTGTACGAAGGGATTTCTGTCGGTTTAGAGACTATATCTACAACGCGACTATTTTTATGAACTTCTTTACTGGCAAAAATCCTAACGTCAGACACCATGGAAAAGATAGTTCAAGAAGTCTTGGAAGAAGAACAATGTGGAGGAACCATTGAGCTGGAACAAGCACCAGATGGGGAACCACCACACGCAACCATGAGAAACTCAATCATGCCAACCACTACAGACAACAAAGATGCAGAGTCACCAAAACTAGAGCTAAAAACCTTACCACCCAGCTTGAAATATACATATCTGGGTGCTAACAACACTCACCCAGAGATCATAAATTCAAGTTTGAGTATGGAACAAGAAGAGGAGCTTATCCAAGTGCTAAGACAACACAAGGATGCCATAGGCTGGACACTTTTAAGATTTAAAAAGGGATAAGTCCTTCAATGTGTATGCATAAAAATCTTACTTGAAGAAGATGCCAAACCTTCAAGACAACAACAAAGGAGGCTGAACCCAACTATAAATGAAGTGGTTCAGAAAGAAGTGTTGAAATTGTGGCAAGCAGTGGTGATCTACCCCATCTCAGACAGCCCTTGGGTAAGCCCGGTGCAAGTAGTTTCTAAGAAGGGAGGGATCAATGTTGTGACAAATGAGAAGAATGAATTGATACCCACAAAGAAAGTGACCGGATGGCGTATGTGCATTGACTACTGGAAACTTAATGAACCCACCCGGAAGGACCACTTTCCTCTACCTTTCATGGACCAGATGCTTGAAAGATTGGCAGGACATGAGTATTATTGCTTCTTGGATGGGTATTCGGGCTACAATCAAATTGTTGTAGACCCCAAGAATCAGGAAAAACTTCATTTACTTGTCCATATGGTGTCTTTGCTTATAGGAGAATGCCCTTTGGATTGTGCAATACACCTGCAACATTCCAAAGGTGCATGCTCTCCATTTTTTCAGACAAGATTAAGAAGTTCATAGAAGTATTCATGGATGACTTCTCTGTATTTGGGAACTCATATTCTGATTCCCTATACTATCTTGCTCTTGTGCTAAAAAGGTGTCAAGAAACCAACCTAGTTTTAAACTGGGAGAAGTGCCATTTTATGGTAACTGAAGGGGTGGTTCTTGGTCACAAGATTTCAAAAGATGGCATAGGAGTGGACAAGGCAAAAGTGGAAGTAATTGAAAAATTACATCCACCTTGCAATGTCAAAGCAATCAGAAGTTTTTTGGGACACGCTGGGTTCTATAGGAGGTTTATCAAAGATTTTTCAAAGATTGCAAAACCCCTTAGCAACCTACTTGTCTCAAATACTCCCTTTGTTTTTTATAGAGAGTGCATGGTAGTCTTTGATGAACTTAAAAAGAAACTCTCCTCTGTACCTATTATAGCACCACCAAGCTGGGATCTTCCCTTTGAACTAATGTGTGATGCATCTAATTTTGCTGTTGGTGCTGTTCTAGGACAAAGGAAAGACAAGCTAGTACATGTTATTTACTATGCAAGCAATGTTCTTAATGAGAATCAAAGGAACTATACCACCACGGAGAAAGAACTTTTAGCCATAGTTTTTACTTTTGATAAGTTTAGATCATATCTTATTGGCTCAAAAGTAATTCTGTTCACTGATCATGCAGCACTCAAATACTTGCTTACCAAACAAGAATCTAAGCCCAGACTAATAAGGTGGATTCTGCTGCTCCAAGAATTTGATATTGAGATTAAAGATAGGAGCGGAGCAGAGAACAGGGTAGCTGACTACCTCTCAAGGATCCTACAAGAAGAAGAAATGCAGCAAGTAGCAGTAAATGAAAGCTTCCCTGATGAACAATTGATGATGATTCGAGTAGCCCAATGGTTTCCAGACATAGCTAACTTCAAGGCTATTGGGGAACTACCAACTAACATCAATAAGCACATGAGGAGGAAGCTAATCAAGAATGCCAAACACTACATCTGGGATGACCCCTATTTGTTCAAAAAGTGTGCTGATAAAATGCTAAGAAGGTGTATATCCCATGAAGAAGGGCAGGAAGTGTTATGGCAGTGCCATGGATCCGCATATGGAGGTCACTTCAGTAGAGAAAGAACAGCAGCAAAATTCCTTCAATCTGGATTTTACTGGCCAACAATGTTTAAGGATGCCAAGGAAATGGTGTCAAGGTGTGATGAATGCCAAAGAGCTGGAAATCTAACCAAGAGAAATGAGATGCCACAGCAATTCATACTAGAGCTGGAGCTATTTGATGTATGGGGGATTGATTTCATGGGACCCTTTCCAACCTCCTACTCAAATAGCTACATATTGGTGGCTGTTGATTATGTCTCAAGGTGGGTAGAAGCCATAGCCACTGCAACAAATGACAACAAAGTTGTGATAGGCTTCTTGAAAAGGAACATCTTCAGCAGATTTGGAGTTCCCAGAACTCTCATTAGTGATGGAGGGACACACTTCTGCAACAAACAACTCGAGACACTCCTTCTCAGATATGGAGTCAAGCACAAAGTGGCAACTCCATACCACCCACAGACCAACGGGCAAGCTGAAATCTCCAACAGAGAGCTGAAACGAATCCTTGAAAAAACTGTTGGAAGCTTAAGAAAGGATTGGTCTAAGAAGCTGGATGATGCACTATGGGCCTACAGAACAGCCTATAGGACTCCCATTGGGATGTCTCCATACCAACTGGTATATGGCAAGGCGTGCCACTTACCAGTTGAACTTGAGCATAGAGCATTTTGGGCTCTAAAAATATTAAACTATGATGAGCAAGCTGCTGGAGAAAAGAGATTAATGCAACTCAATGAGCTGGAGGAGTTTAGAAATCAAGCATATGAGAATGCAAAAATCTACAAAGAGAACACAAAAAGGTGGCATGACCAAAAGATAGCCAGAAGGGAGTTCACTTAAGGACAGAAGGTGTTACTCAACAACTCAAGACTCAAGTTCTTTCCTGAGAAACTTAAGTCTCGATGGTCAGGACCTTTCACCATACTCAAGGTGTTTCTTTATGGTCATGTGGAGCTCATGAAGGACAAGACTCAGAGAAGTTTTACTGTCAATGGCCATAGACTCAAACACTACTTGGGAGGCTCCTTAGTGGAGCAGAGAGTGAGCTACAAGCTCACCTAAAGATGAAGGAATGTCAAGCTAATGACAATAAAGAAGCGCTAGTTGGGAGGCACTCCAACACTTTATCCTTTTTGATTTAATTGCTTATCTTAGAAGTAGTTTAAAATCTATTGCTTTAGATAGTTTAATTTTCAGTCTCACATTTGTGTTACATTACCAAATTAGGATTAGTTTACAATTGTAGATTAGAAAGTTTGATATTAGCTTTGGCAGTTAGATTTTCGTTACACTCTTTTATTTCTTTCTATTCTGGAATTGCAACTTGATGAAGGAATAACTAATGAGGAGTGAATGGGCTGAAAACTAGCTAAATTACTATGTTTGGTGTGGCCTCCCACTCACTTAATCTAGGCTTACAAACACTTAATATCTTGATTTTGAAGAGTAAGCCCAGAGATTAAGTTTGGTGTGGCCACCACCAAGGATCACCTAGCAGCCCAAGTCACCCAATTTGAAAGCACTTAATGTTTTGGGTAAGAACATGAATGTGGCTTAATGAGTTCAGAGGAATTGGAATCAAAAGAAAATGAAAAGATTTATGTTACTCCATTCTTATGAACACATTAAATACACAATGATGGAACCAATTTATTAAGATGCCAAAGGATTAAGTTTGGTGCCCCAAGTGACACCCATCAGTTGCAATTCAAATCACTCTTGATGAGAAGGAATGTGAAGGGGTTCTTTTGTCATTACTAATGGGTTTAGTTTCAATTTCAGGAGAGAAGATGGGACCCACATGGTAAATAACTCACAAAGCAAGGAAGTCAAAGTGTACTTGCACTTTGGAACTCAACACGTGCAGAAGACACTGTGAGAAAAGAGTTGGTGCCTCTTCCCACGCTAGGAGCCACTCCCCAAGTGGGAAAACATTTAACCCTTTTTATTTCCCACCCTTCGAACCACACCATTCACCCATTATAAAAGCCTCACCTCCCCAACTCCTCTCCCACTTCAAAACCCCAATCACACGCGAAAAAGCATACATACACCCCTTATCTTCCTTTCTCTTTCTACTATCTCTCTTCCCTAACTTTCTTTCTTCTTTTTCTTGATTGGGACAATCAAGTCCTAAGTTTGGTGTTGGAGAAAAACCTTATTTTGCTTGCTTTTTCTTGGAACCCCCATTTTTTCACAACCTCAAACACACTCTCTCAACCTAATGGCACCACCAAAAAGCTCAGCCTCAAAGAAAAGAAAAACCAAGGAACCAACCTCTGGATCCTCAAGCTCCTTCAATGACTACAAGTTCCTCTCCGCATTCAACCAAAATTAATTCTATGGTTGGGTGAGTGAGAGGGAGATCATTCCAGAAGTTGGGTTTCAACTAGGGAGGAATGAGCATCATGAAATCAACATTGAGATCAACAATAGGGGTTGGTCACTTCTATGCAACCCACCAAGGAAAGTGGTAGAGAGCTTGGTGAGGGAATTCTATGCTAACGCAGTGTCTTAACCAGGACAAAACTATGGCTACATTAGCTATGTAAGGGGGAAGTCCATTGACTACAGCCCCTCTAGCATAGAAAGAATGCTAATGGTGAAGAGGACAAGCTCCACTCAGAGTTATGAAGAAAGAATGAAGCAGCAAGACCTTGGGTTTGAGAAGATCCTGAATGAAATTTGTGTGATGAATGTGCATTGGATAAATAATAAGGATGGGATACCCAACCAATTGAAGAGAAGAGATTTGAGCCCCCAAGCTAGAGGGTGGCTAGAATTTGTGAGGAAGTCCCTAATCCCCACATCCAACACTTCAGAGGTGACCAAAGAGAGAGTTGTGCTCATCTACAGCATCATGAAAGGAGAGAACATCAACGTGAGGGAGATGATCCCGAACAACATCAACAAAGTGCTGAAAAGTACTAGTGACAACACAAGGTTGGCATTCTCCAGCATTATACAGAGGCTCTGTGATGAGGCTGGAGTTGAAAAGATCATTGATGAGGTGCTTGTGAAGCAAGATAAATTCATAACTACCAAAAAGATGGCCAAAGTAGTGGCTGTTCACCCACTCAACAGGGCTAGAGAACGAAGAGCTCATGCTCATGGACCACAACAACAAGAAGAAGAGAAAGAGCCATAAGAGCAACCTCACTTCCTGGCACTTCAACCACCACCACAATACCAATATCAGCAATTTCCAAAGGGATTCAGCTGGGAACAATTGTAATGAGATGTACACCAAATGAAGGGAGACCTACACCACTTGAGGGAAGATGTCAATCAACTCAAGGAGACTCAACAATAATAATGGAGCCAAGTCAACCAGAACATTCAACAACTCCAAGGGGGTTTTGAGAACCTCAAGGAGCAGCAAGAACAATTTGACTAGGGAGAGGTGCGAAGTGCACTGGACAAAATAGTAGAGCAAGGTAAGTGGCAACAAAGGAGGCAGTATGACATCAATACACAAGCGAAGCTGAATCACTTGTGTAACGCCGTAGCCGCTCTAAACCCAGGATATCCAACCTTCATGCAAGGAATGGAAGAGCTAAGTGCAAGACAAGAGGAAATCCTAGCCAAACATAAGGAAGATGAAAGGAATTATATGAGGAGGGCAGGATTTTGGAAGCCCAAGGATGCCAAAGCACAAGAAGGTTCCTCCAAGCCAGATGAAGGTTGCTCCTCCCCTTCCAAGAAGAATGACAAAGGGAAAGGGCCAATGAACTAAAGATGAAGCTGCTCAAGGTTGTTGAGTCCCATGGTTGACACTTTCTAATTTCTGAAATCCTATTTTAAGCTTTTGTTGATTTACTCTTTTGAATAAATAATCATGCTAGGATAGTATATGTTCTATGTTTAGCTTTAATTCTTGTTTGAAGTCTTTATGAGTCTTTTTTTTACAAGAAAGAAAATGCCATGTATTTCAAGTCTTCATTTCAACATAAATAAAAGTAGAGCTTGTCTCCATAAGAGTTACTGTGAGTTGTGCAAAGACAATAAGAGAGACCAAGGCCAAGAGAGATCATCAAACAAACTAAGAAATAAGAAACTAAGTGTAGAACCTTGGATGAACTAAAAAGAAAATGAGTCATGGAGAGCAACTAGTCCTAGAAGGCATAACAAGGGAAGGTTAAGGGGTGTTCCTAGAATATCCATAGAACCAAGAGGTAGTAAGCAATAAAGGCCCAAGGCTCTGAGAATCAACTACTGGGATGGAGAAAGAAACATTAAAAAGCTCAAAAAGAATTAAAGATCTTAGTAGATGCTTGTGGTGAAGATGTGTCAAGAAGAGACCTGGGCAAGTAAATTCTTAGGGGTGTTTCAACACCTAGTACCCTAAAACTAACTGGTTTGGGAGTGCTAATTGAAAGCCTAATTAAAGGGTTGTCTTGAGACAAAACACTTAGAGTCGTGGTCAAGAAAGCAAAACAACCCTTGTTACTTCAAGGAGACAATCAACAAAAAGCACCCCTAAAGCCTATACCTGAAAGAACCCTCAAGGATCCAAGAGCTTTTCATGACATTAAAACATTCATACATGTGTTGAACACTTAGTTTTACTCTTAGTTGTATTGCAATCATTCAAAGCCAAGGCTTCAAGTTATAAAGGCTTACTCACATTGATTTTCTTGGGACAAGCAAAGCTTAAGTTTGGTGTTGTGATGACTTGCATCATCTACCCTTCTTTCTTGCATAAAGAAGACCATAAAAGAGCATAAATCTCATTTGATCAGTACAATTCATGCATTATTTGATGAATATTATAGTACACTACTTTGAGATGAGTTGTGCTGAATTTCAGGTGAAAAAGGCATCAAAAATGGGTAGAAGATAAACAAGAAGCTGGGCGTGTGAAACTGGCGTGCCACTTGGGAGCAAACGCCACAAAAATGCACTGGCGTGGCACGCCAGGAGCTAGGTGTGGCACGCCAGTACTAAATTCCAGAGGGGAGATCCAAGCATGCATGTGGGTGTGGCACGCCAGGGATTGGACGTGGCACACTAGTACAAAATTCCAGAGAGCAACAATGGAGGACACAAAAGGGGCGTGGCATGCCAGGTTGGGCGTGGCACGCCTAACCCATCAACTACTATGGGCATGCCACTTGAGCAAACGGGCGTGGCACACCAACTCGCCATTCCAAGAAGAACCTCCACGATGGCGTGCCACTTGGTATCGAAGGCGTGGCATGCCAGCTCCAAGAAGTCACTTGGGCATGCCACTTGAGAACCCAGGCGTGGCACGCCAAGCTTGAAGAGTTCATAAATCCATGGGCATGCCACTTGAACATCATGGCGTGGCACGCTGGTACAATAATCCAGAGAAGGGGCTGAAGGCAATTGAAGACTGGGCGTGCCACTTGAAGTCGAAGGCGTGGCATGCTAACCTCTCAACCTCACTTAGGCGTGCCACTTGAGCAACCAGGCATGGCACGCCAATGCACAAAGATAACAAAAGCAAGGACTGGGCGTGCCACTTGGTGTCGAAGGCATGGCACGCTAACTTAAGCATGTCACTATGGCGTGCCACTTGAAGGCTGAGGCATGGCACGCCAACTACTGGAACCAAGACAAGATCATAGGCGTGGCACGCCAACCTTTAGGCGTGGCACGCTGGTATAAGTTTTTAGAGAGGATGAAGGAGGCCAATTACATGGGGCGTGCCACTTGGTATCGAAGGCGCGGCACGCCACTCACTATTCTTCACTTAGGCGTGCCACTTGAATCCCAGGTGTGGCATGCTAGTGCCATTCAGAGAGCAAAGAAGCATTGGGGCGTGCCACTTGAGTTCGTGGCGTGGCACGCCAAATAGAGGAACCACTCACTCATAAAGGGGCGTGGCATGTGGTGCATGAAATTGTGATCATCAATGGCGCCAAAAACTTGGTACACACAATTGTAATCTCAACTCTTTATCATAACTCCGCACAACTAACCAGCAAGTACATTTGGTCGTCCAAGTAATAAACCTTACGTGAGTAAGGGTCGATCCCACGGAGATTGTCGGCTTGAAGCAAGCTATGGTCATCTTGTAAATCTCAGTCAGGCGAATTCAAATGGTTATGGAGGATTGATAATTAAAAGATGAATAAAACATAAAATAGGATAGAGATACTTATGTAATTCATTGGTGAGAATTTCAGATAAGCGTATGAAGATGCTTTGTTCCTCTTAAACTTCTGCTTTCCTATTTCCTTCTTCCAATCATTCATACTCCTTTCCATGGCAAGCTTTATGTTGGGCATCACCGTTGTCAATGGCTACTTCCCGTCCTCTCGGTGAAAATGGTCCAAATGCGCTATCACCGCACGACTAATCATCTGTCGGTTCTCGATCATGTTGGAATAGGATCCATTGATCCTTTTGCGTCTGTCACTACGCCCAACACTCGCGAGTTTGAAACTCGTCACAGTCATCCCTTCCCAGATCCTACTTGGAATACCACAGACAAGATTTAGACTTTCCGGATCTCAAGAATGGCCGCCAATAATTCTAGCCTATACCACGAAGGTTTTAATCTTAGATTAGAAACCCAAGAGATACACATTCAAGCTTGTTTGCATGTAGAACGGAAGTGGTTGTCAGTGATAAATCACTATTTTATGGTTAATCTTGTGCTCAATTGAGTGGTTTTTATTAACTCTTTACCCACATATTCATACTATTTGCATGGTTTTACATTTGCCTTCCTGATTATGTGCTTTGATTGAAAACATGCTTCTTTGGCCTTAAGTTCCCTATGTCTAATCCTCTCTTATTACCATTAGATGCCTTGATATGTGTGTTAAGTGATTTCAGAGATTACAGGGTAGGAATAGCTCAGAGGATGGAAAGGAAGCATGTAAAAGTGGAAGGAATACAAGAAGCTGGAGAAATTGCTAAGCTATCCAGCCTGACCTCTTCGTACTCAAACAGTTATAACTTTAGCTACAGAGGTCCAAACGACGCGGTTCCAGTTGCGTTGGAAAGCTAACGTTCGGGGCTTCGATTTGATATACTGAAGCTAAGCAACGCGAACATGCGCTCCACATGGACGCGTCGCAGTACCGAAAATCAGCGTGGCAGATTTCTTCTCCAGCGATTTCTGGGCTGTTTTCGACCCAGTTTGCGGCCCAGAAAACACAGATTAGAGGCTATAAAGTGAGAAAATCTATCTATTCATAATAATCAGCTCATAATTCATAATCTTAGGTTTAGATGTAGTTTCGGAGAGAGAGGTTCTCTCCTCTCTCTTAGGATTAGTATTTAGGATTTCTCTTAATTTTAGGATTGCTTCTCAATCCCAGGTTCAATGTTCTTCTCCTTTTATTTCTTCTATTATTTTATTTTAGTTTGTTAATGTTGGTTTATGAACTCCATGTTAGATTTAAATATTTTATTTAATATAATTTGAGGTATTTCAGTTATAAGATTGTTTTATTTATGCTATGAATGCTTTCGATTTATCCAAATTATTTTCATTCGAGTAGATTCTTTTCCCTTTTGGCTTTGGTTAAATAATTGGTAACGTTTGAGTTGTCAAATAAAGCAGTGGTTGAAATTGGGAGTTGCTCCAATAACTCTAGTCTTTCCATAGGAATTGACTAGGACCTGAGGATCAAGCTAATTAGTCCACTTGATTTACCTTCATAGTTAGAGGTTAACAAAGTGGGATTAAAATCCAATTCTCATCACAATTGATAAGGATAACTAGGATAGGACTTTCAGTTCTAATACCTTGCCAAGAGTTTATTTTATTATTACTATTTTTCTTATCATTTAACATACTGGTTCCTTACTTTCAAAAACCCCCAATTTACAAGACTCAAAACCAATAATAAGAACATACTTCCCTGCAATTCCTTTAGAACACGACCCGAGGTTTAAATACTTCGGTTATCAATTTTAAAGAGGTTTGTTACTTGTGACAACCAAAATGTTTGTAAGAAAGGAATTTTGTTGGTTTAGAAGCTATACTTGCAACGGGAATTTATTCTAAATTCTAGACCACACAAAAGTTCTCTCTTCAGTTAGGCACGCGTTTATAGGTGAGAATGGTGATGAGTGTCACATAATCATCACATTCATCATGTTCTTGACTGCGAATGAATATCTTGGAGAAGAAATAAGCTTGAGTTGAATAGAAAAACAATAGTACTTTGCATTAATTCATGAGGAACAGCAGAGCTCCACACCTTAATCTATGGTGTGTAGAAACTCCACCGTTGAAAATACATAAGTAAAAATGATCTAAGCATGGCCGAAAGGCCAGCCTCAAACATGAACATATAAGTTCCAAAGATGAAAAGTGTGTAAAGGTCTGAAAATACAATAGCAAGAGGTCCTATTTATAATACTAGTAGCCTAGGGTTTACAGAAATAAGTAATTAATGCAGAAATCTTCTTCCGGGCCCACTTGGTGTGTGCTTGGGCTGAGCATTAAAGCTTTCATGTGTAGAGACTTTTCTTGGAGTTAAATGCCAGCTTTTGTGCCAGTTTGGGCGTTTAACTCCAGCTTTTATGCCAGTTCTGGCGTTTTGACGCCAGAATTTTTATGCTAATTTGGAACGCCGGTTTGGGCCCTCAAATCTCGGATAAAGTATAAACTATTATATATTGCTGGAAAGCCCAGGATGTCTACTTTCCAACGCAATTAAGAGCGCATCAATTAGGCTTCTGTAGCTCCAGAAAATCCACTTTGAGTGCAGGGAGGTCAAAATCTAACAGCATCTGCAGTCCTTTTTCAGCCTCTGAATCAGATTTGTGCTCAGGTCCCTCAATTTCAGCCAGAAAATACCTGAAATCATAGAAAAATACACAAACTCATAGTAAAGTCCAGAAATGTGATTTTTATTTAAAAACTAATAAAAATATAATAAAAAGTGACTAAAATATATTAAAAACTATCTAAAAACAATGCCAAAAAGCGTATAAATTATCCGCTCATCACAACACCAAACTTAAATTGTTGCTTGTCCCCAAGCAACTGAAAATCAAATAGGATAAAAAGAAGAGAATATACAATGAATTTCAAAAACATCTATGAAGATCAGTCTTAATTAGATGAGCGGGGCTATTAGCTTTTTGCTTCTGAACAGTTTTAGCATCTCACTTTATCCCTTGAAGTTCAGAATGATTGGCATCTATAGGAACTCAGAATTTAGATAGTGTTATTGATTCTCCTAGTTCAGTATGTTGATTCTTGAACACAGTTACTTTATGAGTCTTGGCCGTGACCCTAAGCATTTTGTTTTCCAGTATTACCATCGGATACATAAATGCTACAGACACATAACTGGGTGAACCTTTTCAGATTGTGACTCAGCTTTGCTAGAGTCCCCAATTAGAGGTGTCCAGAGCTCTTAAGCACACTCTTTTTGCTTTGGACCACGACTTTAACCGCTCAGTCTCAAGCTTTTCACTTGACACCTTCACGCCACAAGCACATGGTTAGGGACAGCTTGGTTTAGCTGCTTAGGCCATGATTTTATTCTTGTGGGCCCTCCTATCCACTGATGCTCAAAGCCTTGGATCCTTTTTATTTTACCCTTGCCTTTTGGTTTAAAAGGTTATTGGCTTTTTCTGCTTGTTTTTTCTTTCTCTCTTTTTTATTCTCTTTTTTTTAGATTTTTTTCGTAAGCTTTTCACTGCTTTTTCTTGCTTCAAGAATCATTTTTTTATGATTTTTCAGATTATCAATAACATTTCTCCTTTTTTCATCATTCTTTCAAGAGCCAACAATTCTAACATTCATGAACAACAAATTCAAAAATATGCACTGTTCAAGCATTCATTCAGAAAAAACAAAAAGTATTGCCACCACATCAAAATAATTAATCTGTTTTAAAATTCGAAATTCATGTACTTCTTTTTCTTTTTGCAATTAAAAACACTTTTTATTTAAGAAAGGTGATGGATTCATAGGACATTCATAGCTTTAAGGCATAGACACTTAGACACTAGTGATCATGTAATGAGACACAAACATAAATAAAACATAAAGCATAATAAACGAAAAACAAAAAAATAAGGAACAAGGAAATTAAAGAATGGGTCCACCTTAGTGATGGCGGCTTGTTCTTCCTCTTGAAGATCTTATGGAGTGTTTGAGCTCCTCAATGTCTCTTCCTTGCCTTTGTTGCTCCTCTCTCATGACTCTTTGGTCTTCTCTAATTTCATGGAGGAGGATGGAATGCTCTTGGTGCTCCACCCTTAGGTGTCCCATTTTGGAACTTAATTCTCCTAGGGAGGTGTTGATTTGCTCCCAATAGTTTTGTAGAGGAAAATGCATCCCTTGCGGCATCTCAGGGATTTCATGATGAGGATTTTCCTCATGCTCTTGTTGAGGTTTATGAGTGGTCTCTCTTGTTTGCTCCATCCTTTTCTTAGTGATGGGCTTGTCCTCTTCAATGAGGAGTCTTGGCCACAACTTCATAGAAGTGGTCTTGATGGACCTTTGAGATGAATCTCTCCATCTCCCATGACTCGAAGGTGGAAGCAATTGCCTTTTCTTTCCTCTTTCTAAAGGTTTCTCTGGCCTTAGGTGCCATAAATGGTTATGGAAAAACAAAAAAGCTGAGCTTTTCCACACCAAACTTAAAAGGTTTGCTCGTCCTCGAGCAAAAGAATAAAGAAAGGAGGAGAAGAAGAAGAGATGAAGGAGATGGAGGTGTGTGAATTGTTCGGCCAAGGGGGTTTTAGGTGGTTATGATGTGGAAAAGGAAGGAGTGATGGTTTAAATTTTAGTGGGTAGGTGTAGGTGGGTTGTATGATGGTTTTGGAGGAGTAATGGAGGTGATTGGTGGAGGTTATTTAGGGAAGAGTATTATGAAAAGGTGTGAAAAAGTGAGAGAGAGTAAGTTGAGGTTGGTGGGGATCCTGTGGGGTCCATAGATCCTGAGGTGTCAAGAATTTCTCATCCCTGCACCAATTAGGCGTGCAAAACGCCCTTAGAGTGCAATTTTGGCGTTAAACGCCAGTTATGTGCCCCTTTCTGGCGTTAAACACCAGTCTGGTGTCCATTTCTGGCGTTAAACGCCCAAAATGGTGCCGACTGGGCGTTTAACGCCTATTCTGCTACCCTTACTGGCGTTTAAACGCCAGTAAGCTTCTCCTCCAGGGTGTGCTGCTTTTAATACTATTTTTCGTTCTGTTTTTGCTTTTTCAGTTATTTTTGTGACTTCACATGATCATCAACCTACAGAAAACATAAAATGACAATGGAGAATAAATAGATATAATTAAATAAAATTGGGTTGCCTCCCAACAAGCGCTTCTTTAATGTCAATAGCTTGCCAGTGAGCTTTCATGGAGCCTCACAGATAATCAGAGCAGGGTTGGGGCCTCTCAACACCAAACTTAGAGTTTGAATGTGGGGGTTTTGTTTGACTCTGTATTGAGAGAAGCTTTTCATGCTTCCTCTCCATGGTTACAGAAGGAGATCCTTGAGCCTTAAACACAAGGTAGTCCCCATTCAATTGAAGGATCAATTCTCTTCTGTCAAATCAATCACAGCTTTTGCTGTGGCTAGGAAGGGTCTTCCAAGGTACTTAGCAACTTGCTCTTCAGTGACATCTTCATCCTCTTCAGAGGAGGAATATTCATCAGAGCTCATGAATGGTAACAGGAAGTTCAAAGGAATCTCTATGGTTTCTATATGAGCCACAGATTCCTTTGGTTCCTCAAAGGGGAACTCCTTACTGGTCAGTGGACGTTCCCTGAGGTCTTTCTCACTGGGAATCACTGCCTTTTCACTTTTTCCAGGTTCGGCCACACCAAGTAAGGTTATGGCCTTGCACTCTCTTTTGTGATTCTCTTCTGTATTGCTTGGGAGAGTGCTAGGAGGAGTTTCCGTAATCTTCTTACTCAGTTGACCCACCTGTGCCTCCAAATTTCTAATGGAGGACCTTGTTTCATTCATGAAATTTAGTGTAGTCTTAGATAGATCAGAGACTATGGTTGCTAGGCCAGAATGGCTCTGTTCAGAATTCTCTGTCTGTTGCTGAGAAGATGATGGAAAAGGCTTGCTATTGCTAAACATATTTCTTCCATCATTATTGTTGAAGCCTTGTTGAGGCTTCTGTTGGTCCTTCCATGAGAGATTAGGATGATTTCTCCATGAAGGATTATAGGTGTTTCCATAGGGTTCTAGCATGTAATTCACCTCTGCCATTGCAGGATTCTCAGGATCATAAGCTTCTTCTTTAGAAGATGCTTCTTTAGTACTGTTGGATGTAGTTTGCAATCCATTCAGACTCTGAGAAATCATATTGACTTGCTAAGTCAATATTTTGTTCTGAGCCAATATGGCATTCAGAGTATCAATTTCAAGAACACCCTTCTTCTGAGGCGTCCCATTGTTCACAGGATTCCTCTTAGATGTGTACATGAACTGGTTATTTGCAACCATTTCAATGATTTCCTGAGCTTCTGCAGGGGTTTTCAGATGAAGAGATCCTCCTGCAGAATGGTCCAATGACATTTTTGACAACTCAGACAGACCATCATAGAATATACATATGATGCTCCATTCTAGAAGCATGTCAGTAGGACACCTTTTGATCAATTGCTTATTTCTTTTCCAAGCTTCATAGAGGGACTCACGTTCCTTCTGTATGAAGGTTTGGATTTCCACTCTAAGCTTGCTCATCTTTTGAGGTGGAAAGAATTTGGCCAGGAAAGCACTAACCAGCTTTTCCCAAGAGTTCAGGCTTTCCTTAGGTTGTGAATCCAACCATGTTCTAGCTCTGTCTCTCATAGCAAAAGAGAAAAGCATAAGCCTGTAGACCTCGGGATCAACTCCATTGGTCTTGACAATGTCACAGATTTGCAAGAATTCAGATAAGAACTGATGGGGATTTTCCAATGGAAGTCTATGAAACTTGCAATTCTGTTGCATTAGAGAAACTTATTGAGGCTTAAGCTCAAAGTTGTTTGCTCCAATGGCATGAATTGAGATGCTTCTTCCATCGAAATTGGAAGTTGGTGTAGTGAAATCACCAAGCACCTTCCTTGCATTGTTGTGGTTGGGTTCGGCCATAGTTGTTTTCTCTGTTTCGAAAATTTCAGTTAGGTCCTCTTCAGAGTATTGTGCTTTAGCTTCTCTTAGTTTCCTCTTAAGAGTCCTTTCAGGTTCAGGATTAGCTTCAACAAGAATGCCTTTGTCCTTGTTCCTGCTCATATGAAAGAGAAGAGAACAAGAAAGTATGGAATCTTCTATGTCACAGTATAGAGATTCCTTTATGTGAGTAGAAAAAGAGGAGAATAGAACAAGGAGAAAAGAAAAATTCGAAAATTAATTAAAATAAAATAAAAATATTTTTGTTTTTATTTTAAATATTAATTAGAATTCAAAAATTAAAAAGAAAAATTAAATTAAATTAAAATTTAAAACAATTAATTAATTAAAAAAATTTTGAAAAAGGGGGAAGGAGTTTTCGAAAATTAGAGAGAGAAAATTAGTTAGGTGGTTTTGAAAAAGATATGATTGAAATAGAAAATTTTTAAAATCAAACAGAAAGTCAGGTAGTTAATTGAAAAAAAAGATTTGAAAATCAAATTTGAAAAGATAGGAAGTTAGAAAAGATTTTGAAATTTGATTTTTGAAAAAGAAATGACTGAAATGATTGAAATTATTTTGAAAAAGATTTGAAAAGAAAATTAAAAAGATTTGATTTTTGAAAAAGATTTTGAAATTAGCAATCAAAAAGATATGATTGAAAATTATTTTGAAAAAGCTATGATTGAGAAGATGTGATTGCAATTTGTTTAAAAAAAGATATGATTGAAGAAGAAATTAAAAAGATTTGATTTTGAAAATTAAATTTGATTACTTGACTAATAAGAAACTAAAAGGTATGATTTTAAAATTTAAAAATTGAACCTTTCTTAATAGGCAAGTAGTGATGCCAGGGCATCTTGGCTAGTTTTACTAGCCATTTTTTGTATGCTTTAGGTTGGTTTCATGCATTTTCTTAGGAAATAAGCAAGTATTTGGTTGAAAATGCATTCATACCATGATTCAAGCAAATTTTGAATGATTTCATGAGAATTATGCATGAATTGAATGATAAAATAGATAATGCATGATCTCATGATTAAGAGCAAGACTTTGATGTACTTTATTTGATTGATTTCAAGTAACAAGAAGCAGAGAAGACCCAAGTGAGAACGTTAGCGAAGGAAGGAAAGCTTGGAAAGTTAGTGAGAACGTTAACGCCACTAATGTTAGCGAAGGGCAAGAAGACCCAAGTTAGCGACTCCGTTAGCTCCACTAACGTGGGCACTAACGTGGAAGAAAAGAGAAGCCCCAATGTTAGTAAGAAAGTTAATGGCATTAACTTTGAAGAAGGAGCAGCGTTATTGGCAAAAGTGAGTGCCAATAACGCTAGTGAAGCAAAAGAAGACCCACGTTAGCTTCCACATTAGTTACATTAACGTGGGAACTAATGTGGAAGGAAAGGAAAGAACCAACGTTAGTGGAAAAAGTGAGTGCCACTAATGTTTACGAAGCAAAGGAAGACTCACGTTAATGGCCACGTTAGTTACACTAACGTGGACATTAACGTGGGCAAAAGTCTCACCTGGCAGCCTGACCATGCCTTCTTCAAACAAGAATAACTTGAGCCACAAAACTCCAAATGAGGTGATTCTAATGGCATTGGAAAGTAGGATTCCAGATCTTTCCAAGAATATATGGCACTACATGGTGAACACTGAATTTGAGGGAGAACCTGCCCCGAAAGTGCAAAGATGAACATGGTATCAACCTGTAGTAAGGCCAGCTGACCTCTTCACCTTCCAAGAAGTGTAACTCGAGCTGTAGAGCTCCAAATGATGCACTTTCAATAGGGTTGGAAAGTAGACATCCAGGGCTTTCCAACAATATATAATAATATGGGGTGGACAATAAGTTTGAGCTCCAGAACCTGGCAATATTAAGCCCCTGATCGCTAACGTTATTGTGACTCGCTTTTTCCAGTAACGCTAGCGACTATGCCAGCGACCTTGTCCACTTCAAAGGAGCATAACTTGAGTTACAAAGATCCAATTGAGGTGATTCTAGTTGCGTTAGAAAGCTGACATTCAGAGCTTTCCAACGATATATAATACACTATAGTGGGCATGAAATTGGAGCACAAAATAGAGGCATCTTTTAAACCTAAAAAACACCAACTGGTAGCAAGTGTGACGTTAGCCACACTAACTTTAGCACTAACGCCACACTTGTAGCGTTAGTGTGGCTAACGTTAGCACTGACATTAGCACCTGGACCTCAACTTGATTCACTTACAAGGACCACCCAACCTCAAGGAAGCAAGCCCACAAGTGTTAACCAATCAAGGCCACAAGAAGCATCTAGAATAGAAATTTTCATTTAATTGTAATTTGCTTTTAATTTCATTTCATTTTGTAATTTAGGAGAGCCTATATAAAGGCCTTAGTTTTTACATTCAAGACATTCTGGAATGGGGGATTGAAGAGGGGTCTTCGGACTCCCTCCCCTCACACACTTTTTCTTCTCTTTCTTTTCTTTGTACTTTTCATTTATGAATTTTGAAGTTTCAATTTTAGTTTTAATCTTCATCTTTACTTTTATACACTTTCTTTCTTTTCTATTTTTATAGAGCAATGATCAACTAACTCTTTCCATTGGGTTAGAGAGCTCTATTATGATTCAATGGATCAATTGTAGTTCTTATTCTTCTTCTTCTTTCTTTTCTCTTGATTTTACTAGAGAGCTTTCGATCTTCATCCAATTGGGTAATTGTCTCGGAAGAGAAATTGCTCATACTTGGATTTTCTATGAACCTTGGAAGAGAAATGAGGAAATCATGCTAGAAATGCTCTCTCACATTGGATTAGGTTGGGGGTTGGATGGATATTGTGACATTTAATCCTACCAATACTTTGATCTATGAATGTGTGTAGTATAATCAGTGACCAAACTTCATCTCTTCCCATGAGCAATTAAATCAAGGAACTGGGAAATTTTTCAAGCTTAGAGAGATTGGATTGCCAAGGAATTGGGATCCAATCACTTAAGATTGCCAAGGAGATCAATGAATGCATTGATTGAGGAAGAGATGAGAATGAACTTGATCCGGAGGATTGCAATATCTCTTGATCCCAATGTTCATTTTATTTTTAGTTCTTACATTTACTTTATAGTCATTTACTTTCTTGCCATTTTACTTTTCTGCACTTTATCTCTTTCTTTATTTTTGTGCTATTTACTTTTCCTGTTGCTCATCACTCCTTAATGATTCGTCTAACTAAAATAATCAATTAACCATTGATTGCTTAATCAATTAATCTCTGTGGGATTCGACCTCACTCTATTGTGAGTTATTACTTGACGACAATTCGGTATACTTGCCGAAGGGAAATTTGTTGAGAGACAAGTTTCCGTGCATCAAGTAACAACTTTAAAATTTTTTTATCAAAACATTAAATGCTAATAGTAATTTCAAAAATTATGAAGCAAAATAAGGAAAAGATTTTGAAAATCAATTTTTAAAATTTTCAAAAAGCATTAAAGGAAAAACGAAAAAGATTTTGAAAAATTCTAAGCAAGAATTCGAAAATATAAAAAGGAAATTGAAAAAGATTTGATTTTGAAAAAGATTTGAAAGGATAGAATTTTTAAATTGAAATTTATGAGTAAAATAAGGAAAGATATATTTTTTATTTTTGACTTTTTAATGAGGAGAGATAAAAATAACTAAATGATGCAAAACATAAAAATTTAAGATCAAAACTAATAATGCATGCAAGAGCACTTAGAATGTCATGATGAACATCAAAAACTTATTTTTGAAAATTTTTTTGAGAAAAGAAAAACATGCAAGACACCAACTTAGAAATTTTCAATGTTTAGACTCTAATAAATCTAAAATGCATATGAAAAGCAAGAAAAGACACAAAACAATAAAAATTAAAGATCAAACATATAAAATCATCAAAAACAACTTGAGGATCATGAAGAACACATGCATGAATTTTTGAAAATTTTTAAGAAAAGTTAAAAAGATGCAATTGACACCAAACTTAAAAATTGACACAAAACTCAAATAGAAAACACAAAATTTTTGGTTTTTATGATTTTATTAATTTTTTTTTCGAAAATTATTTTGGGGAGAATGAAAAAGAAGAAAAAAATTTTCTGTATTTTTCGAAAATAAGAAGTAAAATGCTTAAAAATAAAATAAAATTACCTAATCTGAGCAACAAGATGAACCGTCAGTTGTCCAAACTCGAACAATCCCCGGCAACAGCGCCAAAAACTTGGTGCACGAAATTGTGATCATCAATGGCGCCAAAAACTTGGTACACACAATTGTAATCTCAAATCTTTATCACAACTCCGCACAACTAACCAGCAAGTGCACTGGGTCGTCCAAGTATTAAACCTTACGTGAGTAAGGGTCGATCCCACGGAGATTGTCGGCTTGAAGCAAGCTATGGTCATCTTGTAAATCTCAGTCAGGCTGATTTAAATGGTTATGAGGATTGATAATTAAAAGATGAATAAAACATAAAATAGGATAGAGATACTTATGTAATTCATTGGTAAGAATTTCAGGTAAGCGTATGAAGATGCTTTGTTCCTCCTAAACTTCTGCTTTTCTATTTTCTTCCTTCCAATCATTCATACTCCTTTCCATGGCAAGCTTTATGTTGGGCATCACTGTTGTTAATGGCTACTTCTCATCCTCTCAGTGAAAATGGTCCAAATGCGCTGTCACCGCACGGCTAATCATCTGTCGGTTCTCAATCATGTTGGAATAGGATCCATTGATCCTTTTGCGTCTGTCACTACGCCCAACACTCGCGAGTTTGAAGCTCGTCACAGTCATCCCTTTCCAGATCCTACTCGAAATACCACAGACAAGGTTTAGACTTTTTGGATCTCAAGAATGGCCGCCAATAATTCTAGCCTATACCACGAAGGTTTTAATCTTAGATTAGAAACCCAAGAGATACACATTCAAGCTTGTTTGCATGTAGAACGGAAGTGGTTGTTAGGCACGAGTTCATAGGTGAAAATGGTGAAAAGTGTCACATAATCATCACATTCATCATGTTCTTGAGTGCGAATGAATATCTTGGAGAAGAAATATGCTTGAGTTGAATAGAAAAACAATAGTACTTTGCATTAATTCATGAGGAACAGCAGAGCTCCACACCTTAATCTATGGTGTGTAGAAACTCCACCGTTGAAAATACATAAGTGAAAATGATCTAAGCATGGCTGAATGGCCAGCCTCAAACGTGAACATATAAGTTCCAAAGATGAAAAGTGTGTAAAGGTATGAAAATACAATAGCAAGAGGTCCTATTTATATTAGTAGTAGCCTAGGATTTACAGAAATAAGTAATTAATGCAGAAATCTTCTTCTGGGCCCACTTGGTGTGTGCTTGGGCTGAGCATTGAAGGTTTCATGTGTACAGACTTTTCTTGGAGTTAAACGCCAGCTTTTGTGCCAGTTTGGGTGTTTTGACGCCAGAATTTTTATGCTGACTTGGAACGCGAGTTTGGGCCATCAAATCTCGAGAAAAGTATAGACTATTATATATTGCTGGAAAGCCCAGGATGTCTACTTTTTAACGCAATTGAGAGCGCGCCAATTGGGTTTCTGTAGCTCCAGAAAATTTACTTCGAGTGCAGGGAGATCAGAATCCAACAGCATCTGCAGTCCTTTTTCAGCCTCTGAATCAGATTTTTGCTTAGGTCCCTCAATTTCAGCCAGAAAATACCTGAAATCACAGAAAAACACACAAATTCATAGTAAAGTCTAGAAATGTGATTTTTATTTAAAAACTAATAAAAATATAATAAAAAGTGTCTAAAATATATTAAAAAGCTATCTAAAAACAATGCCAAAAAGCGTATAAATTATCCACTCATCAGCACGCCAGACCCTAGGCGTGCCACGCTAGTTCAACTTTCCAGAGAAGCTTAGCCAAGCATAGAACAAGGGCATGCCATGCTAGTTCAAGTTTCCGGAGGACAAGGGAAAAGGAAAAACGCTAGGGCGTGCCACTTGAGCTCGAAGGCGTGGCACGCCAAAGTTGTTAAAGAGACGAGCGTGCCACTTGAAGGGCTGGGCGTGGCACGCCAAGCTAAAAGCAAAGAGCACGTGGCACACCACTAGAGCGCCAATCACACGCCAGCTGGGAGATCACACTTATTGAGCTTCTTTTCCCTCCAAAATGTAATTTTCCTTTTTCACTTTTGTAATTCTTTTATTTTACTAAGAGTAGTATAAATACCCCCAAGGAGTACTGAAGAAGGGGTTAAGTAGTCAGTTTTAGATCCACTTTTACACTTCACTTTTGAGTACTTTTTGAGCTGTGAGTAGCTAACTTCCCTCTCATTGAGAGAGGGAGCTCTGTTGTACTTGATGGATTGATAATAGTAAAATTCTTCTTCTCTTCATCTCTCTTTGATTTGCTAGAAGGAATTTTGTTCTTAATGCTTAGTGTTCAAGTATCTTGGAAAAGAGATTGAATGCAATTGGGTTTCATGGGAACCTTTGGAAAGGAAACATGAAACCATGCTTGAAATTCCTTCTCACACTTGAGTAGAATCTGGGTTTTGGTGTTTGGATATGTGACATATAATCCTCCCTCTACTTGGACCTACGATGGTGTGTGGTTGATGAGCGAATAATTTATACGCTTCTTGGCATTGTTTTTAGTATGTTTTTAGTATATTTTAGTTAGTTTTTATTATATTTTTATTAGTTTTTATTTAAAATTCACTTTTCTGGACTTTACTATGAGTTTGTGTGTTTTTCTATGATTTCAGGTATTTTCTGGCCGAAATTCAGGGACTTGAGCAAAAATCTTATTCAGAGGCTGAAAAAGGACTCCAGATGCTATTGGATTCTGACCTCCCTGCACTTGAAGTAGATTTTCTAGAGCTACAGAAGCCCAATTGATGCGCTCTCAATTGCGTTGGAAAGTAGACATCCTGGGCTTTCTAGCAATATATAATAGTTCAGACTTTGCCCGAGATTTGATGGCGCAAATAGGCGTTCTAAGTCAGCTCAAGAATTCTGGCGTTTAACTCCAAAACTGACACAAAAGCTGGAGTTAAACGCCCAAACTAGCACAAAAGCTGGCGTTTAACTCCAAGAAAAGTCTCTACATGTGAAAGCTTCAATGCTCAGTCGAAGCATACACCAAGTGGGCCCGGAAGAAGATTTCTGCATAAATTACTTATTTCTGTAACCCTAGGCTACTAGTTTTCTATAAATAGGACCTTTTGCTATTGTATTTTCATCTTCGGATCAATCTTGGTTCTTCTGGTTCCCTCTCTGGGGCCGAAGCCAATGACCACCATTATCACTTTTGTATTTTCAATGGTGGAGTTTCTACACACCATAGATTAAGGTGTGGAGCTCTGCTGTTCTTCATGATATAATACAAGTATTATTGTTTTTCTATTCAACTCAAGTCTACTTCTTCTCCAAGATATTCATTCGCACCCAAGAACATGATGAATGTGATGATTATGTGACACTCATCACCATTGTCACCTATGAACGTGTGATTGACAACCACTTCTATTCTACATGCAAACAAGCTTGAATGTGTATCTCTTGGGTTTCTAATCTAAGATTGGAACCTTCGTGGTATAGGCTAGAATTATTGGCGGCCATTCCTGAGATCCAGAAAGTCTAAACCTTGTCTGAGGTATTCTGAGTAGGATCAGGGAAGGGATGACTGTGACGAGCTTCAAACTCGTGAGTGTTGGGCGTGTGACAGACGCAAAAGGATCAATGGATCCTATTCCAACATGATCTAGAACTGACAGATGATTAGCCGTGCGGTGACAGCGCATTTGGAACGTTTTCACTGAGAGGACGGGAAGTAGCCATTGACAACGGTGATGCCCAACATAAAGCTTGCCATGGAAAGGAGTATGAATGATTGGAAGAAGGCAATAGGAAAGCAGAGGTTCAGGAGGAACAAAGCATCTTCATACGCTTATCTGAAATTCTCACCAATGAATTACATAAGTATCTCTATCTTTATTTTATGTTTTATTTATATTTTAATTATCAATTCTCCATCATCATCTGAATCCGCCTGACTGAGATTTACAAGGTGACCATAGCTTGCTTCAAGCCGACAATCTCCGTGGGATCGACCCTTACTCATGTAAGGTATTACTTGGACGACCCAGTGCACTTGCTGATTAGTTGTGCAGAATTGTGACAAAGTGTGATTCACGTTTAAGAGCTCCAAGTCCTTTGGTGCCATTGTTGATGATCACAATTTCGTGCACCAAGTTTTTGGTGCCGTTGCCGGGAATTGTTTGATTAGGTAATTTTATTTTATTTTTATTTTCAAAAAATTCAAAAAAAAATAATATATTTCTATTTTGTTCTTCAGAGTTTTTAAGAATGAATTCTAGAGTTTCATGATGATCTGTTGAAGTCTGGCTGGTTGTGAAACCATGTCTAAATTTCTGGACCAAGGTTTCAACTTATCATCATAAGAGCTTGTTGATTTCTATCAATTTTGCTGTTGTTAGCAATGATCTGCTAAAGCTTGGCTGGCCATTGGCCATGTCTAGTATTTTGGACCGGAGCTTTCATTGAAAGCTTGGCTGGCTAGTAAGCCATGTCTAATTCCTGGACCGGAGTCTTAGACTAGCATTGCAATGATTCCTAGAACTCTTATTAAAAATTTTGAATCCCTTTATTTTCTTTTCCACTCAATTTTCGAAAAACCACAAAAAAAATTTATAAAATCATAAAAATCAAAAATATTTTATGTTTTTTGTTTGAGTCTAGTGTCTAATTTTAATTTTGGTGTCAATTACATACCTCTAATTTTCGAAAATTACATGCATTATGTTCTTCATTAATCTTCAAGTTGTTCTTGATGATTTCATTGCTCTGATCTTTAAATTCTCTTGTTTTGTGTCTTTTGTTGTTTTTTATATGCATTTTCACATTGCTATAGTCCTTAGTATACAAACTTCTAAGTTTGGTGTCTTGCATGCATTCTTTATTTAATCTTAGTTGCATTCTTTTTACTATTGTTTCTCATCATTTAAAAAAAATTTCAAAAAATTTTTAAATTGTGTCTTTTCAGGTCAATAACACAGAGAATTGAAGATTCAGAACATTCAGCAGAAGAATTAAACAGAAAAAGCTGGGCGTTTAAAACGCCCAGTGAAGAAGGAAAACTGGCGTTTAAACGCCAGCCAGGGTACCTGGCTGGGCGTTTAACGCCCAAAAAGGTAGGATTTTGGGCGTTAAATGCCAGAATGGATGCCATTCTGGGCGTTTAACGCCAAAAAGACACTAGAGGGAAGATTTTGTTTTTAATTCAAATCTTTTTCAAATTTTCATAATTTTTCAAAATCAATTCTTTTTTAAATCATATCTTTCCAATCATATCTCTTCCAAATCAATTTCTTTCCATTTTTTATTATTTTCGCAAATCCTTGCTACTATTAATGATATACTTCAAAATTTTCAAGTTGTTAAATTTTAAATTTTAAGAGTCATATCTTTTAATTTCTTGTTAGTCAAGTAATCAACTTTAATTTTAAAACTTTCTCTTTTTAATTTGATTTTCAATCATATCTTCTCAATCATATCTTTTCAATCACATCTTTTTCAAAATTAAGTTTTAATCATATCTTTTTTATTTCTAATTTCAAAATTTTTTTCAAAAATCACTTAATTACTTTCCCAATCTTAATTTTCGAAAAACCTTTATCAAATTTTCAAATTTCTTTTTATTATTTCAAAATCTTTTTAATTTATTTTCGAAAATTCTTCCCCTCTTCCCACATCGTTCTATTTAAGGGACTAACACTCCTCCTCAAGGTGTAATTCGAACTTTATCCCTCTTGATAAGTTCGAATTCTCTTCTATCTACCTCCTCCTTCTATTCTTCTTTTCCTCTGACACCTCAAGGAATCTCTATACTGTGACATAGAGGATTATCTACTTTCTTGTTCTCTTCTCTTTCATATGAGCAAGAGCAAAGATAAAGGCATACTTGTTGAAGCTGATCCTGAACCTGAAAGGACCTTGAAGAGAAAGCTAAGAGAAGCTAAAGTACAACTCTCTGAAGAGGACCTAACAGAACTTTTCAAAGAAGAAAAACGAATGACAGCCGGAAACAACAATGGCAACAATGCAAGGAAGGTGCTGGGTGACTTTACTGCACCTACTACCGACTTCTATGGGAGAAGCATCTCAATCCCTGCCATTGGAGCAAACAATTTTGAGCTTAAGCCTCAATTAGTTTCTCTAATGCAACAGAATTGCAAGTTTCATGGACTTCCATTGGAAGATCCTCATCAGTTCTTAGCTATATTCTTGCAAATCTATGACACTGTCAAGACCAATGGGGTTGACCCTGAAGTCTACAGACTTATGCTCTTCCCTTTTGCTGTAAAAGACAGAGCTAGGACATGGTTGGACTCACAACCTAAAGAAAGCCTGAACTCTTGGGAAAAGCTAGTCAATGCCTTCTTGGCAAAGTTTTTTCCACGTCAAAAATTGAGTAAGCTTAGAGTGGAAGTCCAAACCTTCAGGCAGAAGGAAGGTGAATCCCTCTATGAAGCTTGGGAAAGATACAAGCAATTGATCCGAAGGTGTCCTTCTGACATGCTTTCAGAATGGAGTATCATAGGTATATTCTATGATGGTCTATCTGAACTATCCAAGATGTCATTGGATAGCTCTGCTGGAGGATCTCTTCATCTGAAGAAGACGCCTGCAGAAGCTCAGAAACTCATTAAAATGGTTGCAAATAACCAATTCATGTACACTTCTGAAAGGAATCCTGTGAATAATGGGACAACTCAGAAGAAAGGAGTTCTTGAGATTGATACTTTGAATGCCATATTGGCTCAGAATAAAATATTGACCCAACAAGTCAATATGATTTCTCAGAGTCTGTCTGGAATGCAAGCAGCAATAGGCAGTACTAAGGAAGCTTCCTCTGAAGAAGAAGCTTATGATCCTGAGAACCCAGCAATGGAAGAGGTAAATTACATGGGAGAACCCTATGGAAACACCTATAATCCTTCATAGAGAAATCATCCAAATCTCTCATGAAAGGATCAACAGAGACCTCAACAAGGTTTCAACAACAATAATGGTGGAAGAAACAGGTTTAGCAACAGCAAGCCTTTTCCATCATCTTCTCAGCAACAGACAGAAAATTCTAAGCAGAGCCACTCTGACTTAGCAACCATTGTCTCTGATCTAATCAAAACCACTCAAAGTTTTATGACTGAAACAAGGTCCTCCATTAGAAATTTGAAGGTACAAGTAAGTCAGCTGAGTAAGAAAGTTACTGAACTCCCTCCTAGTACTCTCCCAAGCAATACAGAAGAGAATCCAAAAAGAGAGTGCAAGGCCATAACCACAACCCACACGGCCGAACCTGGAGAGGAGGAAGAGGTAGTGACCTCCACTGAGGAAGACCTCAATAGACGTCCACTGACCTCCATGGAGTTTCCTGATGAGGAACCATGGGAATCTGAGGCTCACACAGAGACTATAGAGATTCTATTGAATTTACTTTCGCCATTCATGAGCTCTGATGAGTATTCTTCCTCTGAAGAGGATGAAGATGTTACTGAAGAGCAAGTTACTAAGTACCATGGAGAAATCATGAAGCTAAATGCCAAGTTTTTTGGTAATGAGACTTGGGAGGATGAACCCCCATTGCTCACTAAAGAACTGGATGACTTGACTAGACAGAAATTACCTCTGAAGAGACAAGACCCTGGAAAGTTCTCAATATCATGTACCATAGGCACCATGACCTTTGAGAAAGCTCTGTGTGACCTAGGGTCAAGTATAAACCTTATGCCTCTCTCTGTAATGGAGAAGCTAGGGATCATTGAGGTACAAGCTGCTAGAATCTCACTAGAGATGGCAGACAATTCAAAGAAACAGGCTTATGGACTTGTAGAGGATGTCTTGGTAAAGGTTGAAGACCATTACATCCCTACTGATTTCATAATCCTAGAGACTAGAAAGTGTATAGATGAATCCATCATCCTTGGCAGACCATTCCTAGCCATAGCAAAAGCTGTGATTGATGTTGACAGAGGAGAATTGGTCCTTCAAGTGAATGAGGACTCCCTTGTGTTTAAAGCTCAGGATATCCCTCTGTAACCATGAAGAGGAAGCATGAAGAGCATCTCTCACTACAGAGTCAAACAGAGCCCCACAGTCAAACTCTAAGTTTAGTGTTGGGAGGTTCCAACATTGCTCTGAACATCTGTGAGGCTCCATGAGAGCCACTGTCAAGCTATTGACATTAAAGAAACGCTTGTTGGGAGGCAACCCAATCTTTAATTATTTACGTTAAATTTCTATTTTCTTTTGTTATTTTATGTTTTCTGTAGGTTGATGATCATGTGAAGTCACAAAAACAATTGAAAAAGCAAAAATAGAAGGAAAAATAGTATTAAAAAATAGAACACCCTGGAGGAGAAACTTACTGGCGTTTAAACGCCAGTAAGGGTAGCAGAATGGGCGTTAAATGCCCAGTCTGGCACCATTCTGGGCGTTTAACGCCAGAAATGGGCACTAGACTGGTGTTTAATGCCAGGAATGGGCAAGAAACTGGCATTAAATGCCATAAATGGGCAGCAACCTGGCGTTTAACGCCAGGATTGGCAGAAAGGGGCATTTTTGCACGCCACTTGGTGCAGGGATGAGATATCCTTGACACCTCAGGATCTGTGGACCCCACAGGATCCCCACCTACCCCACCTCTCTCTCTCTTCTTCACCCATTCACCAATCACCTCAATACCTCTTCCCCAAAAACCCCTCACCTATCAAATCCCACCATTCTCTTCACCACTCACATCCATCCTTCATAAAACCCCACCTACCCTACCATTCAAATTCAAACCACTTTCCCTCCCAAACCCACCCATATTGGCTGAACCATACCCCCCTCTCCACTCCTATATAAACCCATCTTTACTCCTTCAGTTTCACCTAACCTAAACACTACTTCTCCCCCTTGGCCGAAACACAAAGCCCCCTCCATCTCCTCTATTTCTTCTTCTTCTACTCTCTTCTTTCTTCTTTTGCTCGAGGATGAGCAAACCTTCTAAGTTTGGTGTGGTAAAAGCTAAAGCTTTTTGTTTTTCCATAACCATTTATGGCACCAAAGGCCGGAGAAACCTCTAGAAAGAAGAAAGGAAAGGCAAAAGCTTCCACCTCCGAGTCATGGGAGATGGAGAGATTCCTCTCAAGGGTGCATCAAGACCACTTATATGAAGTTGTGGTCAAGAAGAAGGTGATCCCCAAGGTCCCTTTTAAGCTTAAAAAGGGCGAATATCCAGAGATCCGACATGAGATCCGAAGAAGAGGTTGGGAAGTTCTCACCAACCCCATTCAACAGGTCGGAATCTTAATGGTTCAAGAGTTTTATGCCAATGCATGGATCACCAAGAACCATGATTAAAGTGTGAACCCGGACCCTAAGAATTGGCTTACAATGGTCCGAGGGAAATACTTGGATTTTAGTCCAGAAAATGTAAGGTTGGCATTCAACTTGCCCATGATGCAAGGAGATGCACACCATATACTAGAAGGGTCAACTTTGATCAAAGGTTGGACCAAGTCCTCATAGACATCTGTGAAGTGGGCGCTCAATGGAAGAGAGACTCAAGAGTGAAGCCGATTCAACTAAGAAGGGATGACCTCAAGCTCGTGGCTAGGGGATGGTTGGAGTTTATCCAACGCTCAATCATTCCCACTAGCAACCGGTCTGAAGTTACTATAGACCGAGCCATCATGATTCATAGCATCATGATTAGAGAGGAAGTAGAAGTTCATGAGGTTATATCCCAAGAACTCTACAAGGTGGCGGACAATTCCTCTACTGTGGCAAGGTTAGCCTTCCCTCACCTCATTTGTCACCTCTGCAATTCAGTTGGAATTGACATAGAGGGAGACATTCTCATTGATGAGGACAAGCCCATCACTAAGAAAAGGATGGAGCAAATAAGAGAACCTCACCAAGAGCATGAGGAATTTTCTCATTATGAAATCCCTGAGATGCCTCAAGGGATGCATTTTCCTCCACAAAAATATTGGGAGCAAATCAACACCTCCCTAGGAGAATTAAGTTCCAACATGGGACAACTAAGGGTGGAGCACCAAGAGCATTCCATCCTCCTCTATGAAATTAGAGAAGACCAAAGAACCATGAGAGAGGAGCAACAAAGGCAAGGAAGAGACATTGAGGAGCTCAAGCACTCCATAAGATCTTCAAGAGGAAGAATAAGCCGCCATCACTAAGGTGGACCCGTTCTTTAATCTCCTTGTTCTTTATTTTCTGTTTTTCGAAAATTATGCTTTATGTTTATTTATGTTTGTGTCTTTATTACATGATCACTAGTGTCTAAGTGTCTATGCCTTAAAGCAATGAAAATGAATCCATCACCTTTCTTAAATGGAAAATGTTTTTAATTGAAAAGGAAAAAAGAAGTGCATGAATTTCAAATTTTAAAACAGTTTAGTTATTTTGATGTGGTGGCAATACTATTGTTTTTCTGAATGAATGCTTGAACAGTGCATATTTTTTAATTTGTTGTTTATGAATATTAAAATTGTTGGCTCTTGAAAGAATAATGGAAAAAGGAGAAATGTTATTTGATGATCTGAAAAATCATAAAATTGATTCTTGAAGCAAGAAAAAGCAGTGAAAATTTTGCAGAAAAAATATATGTGTGAAAAAAAGAATGAGAAAAAAAAAGCAAGCAGAAAAAGCCAATAACCCTTTAAACCAAAAGGCAAGGGTAAAATAAAAAAAGGATCCAAAGCTTTGAGCATCAGTGGATAGGAGGGCCCACAGGAATAAAATCCTGGCCTAAGCGGCTAAACCAAGCTGTCCCTAACCATGTACTTGTGGCGTGAAGGTGTCAAGTGAAAACTTGAGACTGAACGGTTAAAGTCGTGGTCCAAAAGCAAAAAGAGTGTGCTTAAGAGCTCTGGACACCTCTAATTGGGGACTCTAGCAAAGCTGAGTCACAATCTGAAAAGGTTCACCCAGTTATGTGTCTGTGGCATTTATGTATCCGGTGGTAATACTGGAAGACAAAATACTTTGGGTCACGGCCAAGACTCATAAAGTAGCTGTGTTCAAGAATCAACATACTTAACTAGGAGAATCAACAACACTATCTGGATTTTGAGTTCCTATAGATGCCAATCATTCTGAACTTCAAAGGATAAAGTGAGATGCCAAAACTGTTCAGAAGCAAAAGGCTAAAAGCCCCACTCATCTAATTAATACTGATCTTCATAGATGTTTTTGGAATTCATTTTACATTCTATTCTTTTTATCTTATATGATTTTTAGTTGCTTGGGGACAAGCAACAATTTAAGCTTGGTGTTGTGATGAGCGGATAATTTATACGCTTTTTGGCATTGTTTTTAGTATGTTTTTAGTATATTTTAGTTAGTTTTTATTATATTTTTATTAGTTTTTATTTAAAATTCACTTTTTTGGACTTTACTATAATTTTTTGTGTTTTTCTGTGATTTCAGGTATTTTCTGGCTGAAATTGAGGGACCTGAGCAAAAATCTGATTCAGAGGCTGAAAAAGGACTGCAGATGCTGTTGGATTCTGACCTCCCTGCACTTGAAGTGGATTTTCTGGAACTACAGAAGCTAAATTGGTGCGCTCTTAATTGCGTTGGAAAGTAGACATCCTGGGCTTTCCAGAAATATTTAATAGTCTATACTTTGCTCGAGATTTGATGGCCCAAATAGGCGTTCCAAGTCAGCTCAAGAATTCTGGCGTTTAACTCCAAACTGGCACAAAAGCTGGAGTTAAACGCCAAAAAAAGTCTCTACATGTGAAAGCTTCAATGCTCAGTCCAAGCACACACCAAGTGGGCCCGGAAGAAGATTTCTGCATTAATTACTTATTTCTGTAACCCTAGGCTACTAGTTTTCTATAAATAGGACCTTTTGCTATTGTATTTTCATCTTCGGATCAATCTTGGTTCTTCTGGTTCCCTCTCTGGGGCCGAAGCCAATGACCACCATTATCACTTTTGTATTTTCAACGGTGGAGTTTCTACACACCATAGATTAAGGTGTAGAGCTATGCTGTTCTTCATGAATTAATACAAGTACTATTGTTTTTCTATTCAACTCAAGCCTATTTCTTCTCCAAGATATTCATTCGCACCCAAGAACATGATGAATGTGATGATTATGTGACACTCATCACCATTCTCACCTATAAACGCGTGACTGACAACCAGTTCCGTTCTACATGCAAACAAGCTTGAATGTGTATCTCTTGGGTTTCTAATCTAAGATTTGAACCTTCGTGGTATAGGCTAGAATTATTGGTGGCCATTTCTGAGATCCGAAAAGTCTAAACCTTATCTGTGGTATTCTGAGTAGGATCAGGGAAGGGATGACTGTGACGAGCTTCAAACTCGCGAGTGTTGGGCGTGTGACAGACGCAAAAGGATCAATGGATCCTATTCCAACATGATCGAGAACCGACAGATGATTAGCCGTGCGGTGACAGCACATTTGGAACGTTTTCACTGAGAGGACGGGAAGTAGCCATTGACAACGGTGATGCCCAACATAAAGCTTGCCATGGAAAGGAATATGAATGATTAGAAGAAGGCAATAGGAAAGCAGAGGTTCAGGAGGAACAAAGCATCTTCATACGCTTATCTGAAATTCTCACCAATGAATTACATAAGTATCTCTATCTTTATTTTATGTTTTATTTATCTTTTAATTATCAATTCTCCATCACCATCTGAATCCGCCTGACTGAGATTTACAAGGTGACCATAGCTTGCTTCAAGCCGACAATCTCCGTGGAATCGACCCTTACTCACGTAAGGTATTACTTGGACGACCCAGTGCACTTGCTGGTTAGTTGTGCGGAATTGTGACAAAGTGTGATTCACGTTTAAGAGCTCCAAGTCCTTTGGCGCCATTGTTGATGATCACAATTTCGTGCACTAGTGGTATAATCAGGGACCAAGCATATCTCTCTTCATGAGAAATTAGACCAAGGAATTGGCTATTGATCAAGATCTGAGAGATTGAGTCACCAAGGAATTGGGGCTCAATCAATCATGATTGCCAAGAGGTTAATGAGTTGCATGATTGAAGAGGATATAAGCTAGATTTGATCCAAAGAGACAACATCTCCCAATCTCAATGAATTTTCCCATTCCCATTTACATTCAAGTCATTTATGATTCTGTACTTTACATTCTGCCATTTCTATTTCTGCACTTTATTGCTTTTCTTTATATTCTAGTCATTTACATTTATGTCATTTACAATTCTGCACCTCACAATCTTATTGATCCGCTTGACTAATTCATCAATTAATTAAAACTGCTCGAATTTGCCAATCTCTGTGGATACGATCCCACTCCATTGTGGGTTATTACTTGACGATAATTTTGGTGCACTTGCCAAAAGAACTAATTCACCAATTTTTGAATGGAGTGTGAATTTTAGTCATCAGGCTTTAACTCCATTGTCTGCTCATGGCTGGACACTTGATCATCTGGAGCTAGTGATGTTGGCAAAGTGTCCGCATTATGTTCAGAAGATTTTCCCACACTTGTATCTTGCTCCATGTGCATCTCTTCTACTTCTTCTTGGTGAACTGTAGCTACAGTTTCATCAATGATGTCACACTAAAAGATGGAATGATCTTCCGGAGGGTGCTTTATAGCTTCATCCAAGTTGAAGCTCACTGCTTTGCCATCTATCTCAAAAGAGTAAGTTTCTGAGAAGGCATCTAATTTGAACTTTGAAGTCCTTAGGAATGGCCTTCCAAGCAGGATGGATGATGGTCTTCCTGAGTCATTAGGGGGCATCTCCAAAATATAGAAGTCAATAGGAAATGTGAGCCCCTTAATGCTCACCAGCACATCCTCAGCAATTTCAACCACTGTGATTATGCTTTTATCTGCCAAAACAAAACGAGATGCTGACCTTTTTAAGGGAGGGAGCCTCAAAGCATCATATACAGACAATGGCATAATACTTACACACGCTCCTAAATCACACATGCAGTCAGAAAATGTTACACCCCAATGGTACATGTAACCATACATGGCCTTGGATCCCCACATTTTTCTGGTATGGTACCCATTAAAGCAGATATAGAGCTACCTATGGGAATTGTCTCTAAATCCTGTATTCTATCCTTATGCATGCATAAATCCTTTAAAATTTTTGCATATTTAGGTACCTGGCTAATGGCATCAAAAGGGGGAATGGTTACCTTTTTGAAGATTTCTACCATCTTGGGGTCGATCTCCATTTGCTTTCTGGACTTCCTAGCAAGGTGTGGGAAGGGGATAGGAATGGCGTCTCTTGTAGCTTCAGCTTCCATTGGTGTGCTATTCTCTGGTTGATCTACCTCTTCTTTAACCATGTCTTGTACTTCATCATCCTCTTTAGCATCTTCTACCTCAACAACATCTTCAACTTGAATGTTCTCCTTTGAGCTTGGCTCCTCATGATTCCTCTCTTTCAGTGTAATTCCAGACCTCAAAATGATGGCATTGATGCCGCCTTTGGGGTTGGGTAAAGGCTGAGAAGGAATGGCACCGGAGCTTGAAGGTTGATTGTTGGAGGTAATTAGTGAATCCATCCGGTAGACGAGAGCTTGTAGAGTAGCATTTAGACCGTTCATGGTAGAGTTTAGTGTATTCTGAATGTCTTGGTGTCCTTGCATCATAGTGCAAAGCATCTCATCATTAAAAGAAGAAGGAGGGTAAGTGATTTGAGGGGCCTGCTGTGGGTTGTTCTGAGGCGCTTGGGACTGCCTTAGGTGAGGCGCTCTGTAAGGCTGGTTTTGGTTCTGCTGTTGATAAGGAGGATTCTGCTGATACCAGTTTTGCGGATTGTTATTATTATTCTACCTCTGATTTCCTTGGTTGTCTCTGCCTTCTTTGTTATAGTTGTCCCTCCATCCTTGGTTGGAGTTATCCCTCCACCCTTGGTTGGAGTTGTCTTGCCAATCTTGGTTATGGTTCCCACCTTGGTTATAATTGCCACCTTATTGATAGTATCCTTGATTCCGGTGGTCATAGAAGTTTTGAGTGGCTGCCAAGGTATTGTCTTCTTGTTGGAGCTGCAGACACTCATCAGTGTAATGAGTATAATCGGCACATATTCTGCATACTCTTTGAGGAACCAACTGTTGATTGTGTTGTGATGGGGGAGGCTGAGGTTGTTGTTGATTCAGCTGTAGCTACTTCAGTATGTTGGTCATTTCTCCCAAAGTCTGAGTGAGAGCAGCAGTCTCACTGCTAGAGGAAACCTCCACAATAGCCTTGGGATGGTTGTTCATGTGCCTTACGTTCCGGGTAGATTCAGCTAGATCGGTGATCAGTTGCCACGCTTCTTTCGCTGTCTTGTACTTCTTCAGAGAGCCATTACTTGCAGCATCTAATGTAGTCTTATCCTGAGGCTTCAAGCCTTGTGTGAAGTAGCTGATCAACACCATCTGGTCAATCTTGTGGTAGGGACACGAGTCCAGGAGATTCCTGAAGCGTTTCCAATATTCGTAAAGGGTCTCTGACTCGCCTTGGATAATGCAGGAAATCTCTTTTTTCAGTCTATCTGTAACTTCAGCTAGAAAGTATTTTTCCAGGAACTCCCTTCTGAGCAGATCCCAGTTGGTAACGACTACTTCAGGTTAAGTGTAGAACCACTCCCTTGCCTTTCCCTTAAGAGAAAACGGGAAGGCTGACAGCAAAATAGTAGTCTCATCTGCACCATGATGCCTAGCAGTTGAGCAGGCTGTCTGAAAGTCCCTGAGGTGCTTGATAGGCTCTTGAGCAGATAAGCCATGAAACTTGGGTATTAGGTTGATTAGCGCAGTCTTCAGTTCAAATTCTGCAACCAGATTTGGGTGACACGCTAGATACGGTTGCAGTTTAAAGTCTGGAGCTCCCTCTTCCTGGAGAGTAATTCTTCTGGGCTCCACCATATTACCTGCACGTAAATCAACAGTATCAGTAGAAGAGGAGCTTGTTTCTTCCTCAGATGGCGCTTCAGATTTGCCCTCAGATAAGATTGGTGAATTGGTAAGAACCACTTCACCACCCTCAGAGGCTAACCTACACCGAGCTCGCCTAATACGTGAAATAGTTCTTTCAATTTCAGGATCAAACGCGGCTAAGATCAGGTCAGGCAGCGAATGCGTCATTCAATGAAAGAAACATACAACTCATGGTAATAAAATAAAATAAAATATGCAAAAATTAAAAATATGTACACCAACTAATAATTTAGCATGCTAGTGCAACTCCCCAGCAACGGCACTAAAAATTGATGCGGGCGGAAATTAACCGATTAAGAAATTAATATAGAAATAATGTTTCAAGTACAATTCCTAATCGACGAAAATTCGCTTATCAATTTAGAAGGGTTATCACAAATTTAGAATAAAAATACTGGGAGTAGAAATCCCAGGTCGTCTCCCAACGAGTTGACAAAAGGAGTGCTACTTTATTAGTCAGGAGTTTTCCGAGAAATTTTAAGAATTGGAGAACAGAAAAATAAAAGGGTTTGAATTAAAGCAATGAAAATTAGCGAGAGAATTATATAATCAAATAAAAGCCTTGACCGGGGCAAGATTAATTGGAAGTTCTATCCTTGTTGGATTTTTCCAAGTGTAGTATCAAGAGGTTGTTATTTTCACTTAGTTAACCCTTACTAAATAAAGGAAAGTCAAGTGATTGAGCTAACTCTTATTCGCAAGTCCTAACCCTCTCCCTTGGGAATGATTAGCGTTAGTAAATAGAGAGTTAGCCAACAACTTCTAGTTGAACTAATTACTTGAGTACTCCAACTCAAGGGTCTCCTTTTAATCAACCCCCAAGTCAAGTTGGGAGTCTACTCCATTGACATGAATATAACATTCACAAACATATAAGAAGAAGACATGATAAATTAAATAAAATAGGAACTGAAAATTAATTCAAGGTAAAAATGCTTCTTTGCAATAATAAATCCCAAAATGCAACATCCTTATCTGAACAGGGTTAATGGGCAATTAAAAGAGTAAAGGAATAAGAAAGCAAACTAGAATAATAGCGACTTCAATGGAGGTAGTAACTCTTCTCAATATCCAAAGCAAAAGCATAAAAAGCATAAAAACTAGAACTATCAATGTGAAGAAAAACCTAGAGGAAGAAGTGCAAATCTCTCTAAGATTCAAAACTAAAACTAAATCTAGGCGAATGAGAATGTGTGTTGAGTCTCTACTTGTCCCCTGGCTCTAGTCTGTGTTTCTGAGCTGAAAACTGGGTCCAAACTCGGCCCAAAATCGCCTCCAGCATTTTCTGCGATTTCTGTAGATAGCGCATGTCATGCGTACGCGTCAGCCACGCGTACGCGTCGCTGGTCATTTTCGCCTACCACGCGTATGCGTCAGGCACGCGCACACGTTGCCGTGCGAACTCCAATTCACGCGCATGCATGAGTCATGCGTGCGCGTCGCTCCTCGTTGGTTATCTCCTTTATTTCTTGTGCTACTCCCATTTTTGCAAGCTTCCTTTCCTTCCTCTAAGCCATTCCTGCCCTATAAAGCCTGAAAACACTTAACACACAGATCACGGCATCGAATGGTATAAAGGGGAATTGAAATACACAATTTAAAAGCTTTAGAAAGCAAGTTTTCAATTATAGAACAAAACTAGGAAGGAATTGTAATATCATGCAAAGTGTATGAATAAGTGTGCAAAGGCTTGATAAAACCACTCAATTGTGCACAAGATAAACCATAAAATAGTGGTTTATCAACATCATTTGTATTTGTTTGACTTATTTGGTTTTTCTACTTGTCATGACTTGCTTAATTGTGTGTGTATATATATATATATATATACTAAATGTCTATATGCTAATTGTCTTTCTTGAATTTACTTGTGCATTACTTGTGTGCCTTACTTGTGTTTGTACTTTTTAGAGGTCCCTCATACTGGTGTCGGTTGATGCTGAGGGTTGTCCTTGTTGAGATGAAATGATAAAATGATTGATTAAATATAATGAATATTGAATGAGATAATTTGAGCTTCGTAGGTAGATGCAGTGGAGTGATTCCTCTTGCTCTGGGTGAAAATATAAGGTATTGATATAGAATCATTGAGTCAAATTAGCTGAGGGTTGGCTCTGTTTAGATGTTGGAAGATTGTGGAGAATTGTGGAAATTAATAAGATAAGTGTGGTAGATAAGAATCCTTCAAGGTAGTTGCCCGTTTATGGATTAATGAAAACTTAGGAATGAAAACGTGGATATATGGAGTTTAGGATTGCTTGGTTGCATTTCCTGTTATCTTATATTGTATTTATTTGGCATTTTTATCGTATTAGGAACCCATGAGTTGGGAGTTCTCATTCTGTATATATCTATTATTTTTCAGATGCAGGTCTTAGTGCTTAGCAGTGAGTTGTAATTCATCCAAGAGATGTCAAAGTTTGCTAGACTCATGTTTTACTTTTGATTAGAGTCTGTCCTTGTTTATTTTGAAAAATTTATATGTGTGTATCTTCATTTTGAAAACTCGCCTATAGAGGCCTTGATGTAAATCTTGGGAGAGATAGGAAATACTGTTGTCAAATGAATTTTATTACTGTAACCCTAGCTGGCTGATGACTACGCATCATGTTGTGTTTTCCTAAACTTTTTCGTATGATAATTTAATTATTCATGCTTAATTATTGAGTGTTTTTATGCTTAAATCATATATTACTTTCATATCTTTGATTTTGATCTATTTTGTAGAAAATGGTGGAAAAAGAAGTAAAAAGCACAAAACAAGCATGAAAGAAGAAAGGAGCTTAAAGGGTGAAGCAGAGAAGATAAGAAACAGAGGAGAGCGCCTTTGGCGCTACGCTTTCCTCCAGAATGCTGTGAATCTCCAAAAGAGCGCCCTTGGCGCTACGTTCTCTTCAAGAGAGCTATGCGTCTCTAGGGAGAGCGCCTTTGGCGCTACGTTTGTTCCAAGAGTGCCTGCGAAGTTGGAAAATTTTGTAGGTGACGCGTACGCGTGGGTGACACGTAGGCGTGATAGCGATATTTTTAGCCGATGACGCGCACGTGATGCGTGAGCATCTTTCCTACCTTTTCCTAGTGAATTTGTATTTAATTTGTTAAGTTTTATCAAGAATTTATTATCTTTCAGCCACAATGGATGCTACTTTGAGTCTTGTGCAATTTTGTTTATTTTAGGTAGCATTTGGTTGGATTTGATGGAGTTTCTGCAGAGAAAGAGAAAAAACCAAGGAGCTGACCAGCGAGGAGCGACGCATGCACGTTCCTGACGTGTGCGTGTGATTTGGAGCTATCCAAAGCGACGCGTGCGCTTACCTGATGCGTACGCGTGACACGCAAAAAAGACCATCGACACGTACGCATGACTGACGCGTACACGTGACATGCGCGACATGCATAATTCGTAGAAAATGCTGGGGGCGATTTTAGGCCAAGTTTCAACCCAATTTTCAGCCCAGAAAGCACAAATCAGAGGCTGCAGAGTGAAGGAATCAACTGGTCCCCATCCATCAATTGAAGACTTGCTGATTGCCATAATTAATTCTGATTTAAATTTAAATATTAGTTTTTAAAATATGAAAAGATATTATTTAGTTTTTAAGAAGATAGATTTTAAATTAATTAGGATTAAATATAAAAAATGGATTCCAACAGGGGGGTTCCAGAACAACATTATTCCATTCAAACTACCAAAATACATTTGATCAGAATCCTTATTTTTCTCTCTGAACCATGAGCAACTAAACCTCCACTGTTAAGGTTAGGAGCTCTGTCTATTGTATGGATTGATTTTATTATTTTTCTATTTTAATTCATGTCTTGATTTAAATTTAAGAATTGTTTTCGTTCTTTATTTTATGAATTTTGGTGGAATGGAAGTATGACCCTCTTTCTAATTGCGTTCTTGTATAACTTGGAAAAGCTTTTTACTTGAACAACAGCTTGAAAATAACTTCTCCTAAATCTCTAGTTTATTTGAATTTAACGGGATACGTGACATATAATTCTTTTATATTTGGGTAATTAGGATTTCTGTGGCATATAACTAGAATTGAACTTCACCCCCTAATTGGAATTAATTGACCAAGGAATTGGCTGTTGATGAATTTTAGAGGACACTAGAATGGTCTAAGGAATTAGGGTCTAGTCACATATAGTTGCCATGAATTAAATCTTACATGATTAAAATAAATTAATAAGAAAAGTCAATCCCAAAAATAGATAACTCTGAAGCCTTAACTGTTTCTCCATATTTTATTCCCGACGTATTTACTTTCCTTTCTTTAATATTCTTTATATTGGTTAATTTCTTTGAACTCTCATACTCTACTTTCTGTTTGCCTAACTAAGTAAATTAATCAACCATTGTTGCTTAGTCCTTCAATCCTCGTGGGATCGACCCTCACTCACCTGTGGTATTACTTGGTACGACCCGGTGCACTTGCCGGTTAGTTTGTGGGTTATAAATTACCGCACCAAGTTTTTGGCGCCGTTGCCGGGGATTGACTATGATTAATAACTATTAGTTGTTTGATTTCTTAGATTAGGCGTTTTAGCTTTAATTTTATTTAAATTTTACTTTAGTATTTTTGAAAAAAAAAAGCTAAAAAAAATTAATAGCATTAATATTTTTCTTAATTTCTGAAATTAAGTTTGGTGTTTCCTAGTTAGTCTTATTTTAATTTTTCTTATTTAAATTTTGCTTTCTTCTTTACTCTCCTGTTTACCACATGGTGCGTTTAATTCTTTTTGGTGTTTTTTGCTAACAAAAATAATGGAGAGAGATCACATGGGTTACTACTCACACCCAAGGAGTGATTCATATTCTTATGAATAGGGGAACTACCCAAATTTTGGTTGGCAAAGTCAAAACCAAAGAAACTTCACTGCTCCATGCTCCAACTATCAAGAACCACCACCTCCATATTTATACCAAGAACCACCACCTCTCTACCCATATCAAGAACCATCATCTTTCTACCCATATCAAGAGCCACTATCTCCCTATTCATACCAAGAACCATCATCTTTTTACTCCTATCAAGAATCATCATCTCCTTCTTATTCATATCAAGAGCCACCATCTCCTTATTCATATCAAGTACCATCAGATATCGAGCTTCTCATGAAAGAATTCATATATGATATAAAGACGAGTGTAAAAAATGTAGAGAAACATGTGCAGTCGATTATCAAATCTCAAGAAGAGGAATAAGCAAATTCCTTCCCAAGAGATATAATGCAAGATCTATAGAAGAAAGTGAGGAAATCAATCAAAGGAGTTTATACTCCAATGAATTAGAGAACTTTCCACCCTCACACATGGAAGAAAAGGAAGATGCAAAAACAAAGGAGGAAGATGCACAAACAAAGGAGGTTGTAATGGATGAAAACAATGATGAGAATCTACACTCCACTGAAGTAGAGATTGGCATAGATAGTGAGTTTATTGAACCACCAACTCAAAAAGTTCTTGATGAAGGGTACACTCTAACCATCACACAACACCCAAATCTTGAAATCAAAGAAGTGAAGGAAACCAAGGAAAGCACTGAAAAGGGGATTGTGACCAAGAAACAGAAGAAAATATTCATGAAAAAGAGAAGGTCAGAAAAAAACAATCCAACCTCTACACCAACAAGCAAGGTAAATCAAGTTAATCACAATAAAAGAAGGCTTGTTCGGAGAAAATTATATTAGGGGGCACTAATTTTCACCATTCCCCCCTTGGAGACATTTCTTTTAACCAACTGGAAGAAGAGGAAGAAAATTTAACAATCAAGTGTCAAGCTAGTGACACTAAAGAAGCGCATGTCGGGAGGCAACCTGATAATTTCGTATCCTTAGTTATTTTTCGTAGTAGTAGTTCTATTACTTATTTGATTTTTATTGAGTTTTTACTGTTTTTCTTATCATGCAGCTATTTTATAACAGGAACCAAACACTTTAGGCGACACACACGCAAAAAGAAAAAAATGAGCACACGACGCACAAGCGTCGCTGACGCGTACGTGTCATGTGTGTGCGTGTGAAAAATTAAATTGGACAGAGAGTTGAGCAGGAGTGGGGCTGGAACCATGCTGGGTGCATAAGTCGCATTACGCATACACGTCCCTGACGCGTGCACGTCGTTTGCGTAAATAGCCACCCACGCATGTGCGTCCATGACGCATACGTGCGACCCTGTAAATCGGGGTAAATGAGTGTATGGCCAAAGAGTTATGATGGTGTGGGGCTGAAACTGTGCTGGGAACACAGGCCCCAACACAGGTACGCATCCCTGATGCATGCGCATCATTTTTCCACAAGGGCCGTCCACGCGTACGCGTCCCTGACGTGTACGCATCATATGAGAATTTTGGTACCCACGCGTACGCGTGCCTTACGCGTACGCGTTGCATGCGGTGCCCAAATTAAACCCCTCGGCGCCTGATTTCAATTTATCTACCCCCCCAATCCTAATTCTCTCTTGTTCTTTTATCCTTTTATTCTTCTTTCCTCATAATATTTGTTTTTGTTTTCAGTTCTTCTTTGCTTGAGGACAAGCAAACCTTTAAGTTTGGTGTTGTCGCTACACTTATGACTTCTCTGTTTATTTTAATAGCACCAAAGGGAGATGAATATTCTTCATGGAGGAATGAGATGGCCACCAGCATAACTGAGGTGGTTGAGTTCCTTTCATTATATTTCTCTTTCGTTCCTATCTTGTTGTTTTCTGTTTACTGTTGGTTTGATTGACTGCATGATCATTAGTACTTTCAGTTCTTAGAATTAGTTTCATTCTGTTATTTGTCTCATGTACCGCTCACTGAACTTAAATCTAAAAAGAAAAAGAAAAATGAGTGATATATTGCATGAGAAATTGAGTTTATATTGAAGAATAGTCTTATTCACTTAAATGTGGTGGTATTTTCTGTAACTCTGAATGCATGACATGAACAATGCATATTTAAATTTGAATCAAAGAATGTTGATGTACAAGGAACAGGAATTTAGAGAATTATTATAATTTCTTTGAAATAAACAAAAATTTAATCCTTGAAGCAAAAGAAACAGCATTGAAACAAAAAAGAGAGAGAAGCAAGGTCCAAGGCTTTGAGCATCAATGACTAGGGAGGTCAGACATGATTAAAAGCTCAAAGAGTTGTTTCCCTAGTTACATGCTTGTGGTGTTCTTGTGTCAAGTAATCCTTGAGACAAAACATTTAGAGTCGAGATCAATTGCAATTAGAAGAGTATGCCAAAGGCTTTGAGCACCACTGTCTGGGAGTAGCTGAAAGAAAAATCAAAACTCCAAAAAGAGTTCCCCAGTTAAGTGCTTATGGTGTTTCTGTGTCAAGTAAAACTTGAGACAAAATATTTAAAGTCATGGCTAGGCTCAAGGTGCAAAGCACCAAGGAAAAGAAAAATTGATGTGTTCAAGGGTTAAATTGAGTTACAAAAAAATCAGAGGATTCATAATATTATCCGGATTCTAATTCCGAATGACACTGACATTCTTCTTATTCAAAGGAGAGTGAGATGCCAAAATTATTCAGGATTACAGTTGTAAACCCCACTATAAGAAGAGACATGAGCTTAATCGAACTCTCATTCTCATGCAAATTCACATTCTAAGCCTATATTATTTTGGTTGCTTGAGGACAAGCAACAATTCAAGTTTGGTGTTGTGATCGTGAGCATCTTTCCTATTGTTTCCTAGTGAATTTGCATTTAATTTGTTAAGTTTTATCAAGAATTTATTATCTTTCAGCCACTATGGATGCTACTTTGAGTCTTGTGCAATTTTGTTTATTTTAGGTAGCATCTGGTTGGATTTGATGGAGTTTCTGTAGAGAAAGAGAAGAAACCAAGGAGCTGACCAGCGAGGAGCGACGCGTGCGCATGCCTGACGCGTGCGCGTGCCTGACGCGCGCGCGTACCTGACGCGTAAGTGTGAAAAGCGAAGTTGCTCAGCGATGCGTTAATGATTGGATCTATGACGGTTTAAAATTCACAATTGATTCTCGTTGCAAGTATAGTTTCTAAACCAATCAATAATCCTTTCATACAAAAGATTGTTCGTCACTACAACAAACCCCTAAATTTATAAACCGAAGTATTAAACCCTCGGGTCATTCTCCCTATGAATTACAATAAAGTGTCTTATTATTGGTTATGGGTTGTATTTTGGGGTTTTTGGGATAAGAGACATGAAATGTAAATGGCAATGAAAATAAACTAACAACTAAAAAGGTCTTTGCAAGGTTTGGTGGTCAAGGATATCTATCCTAATCACTAACCACAACATGAGAATTGGCAAGGATCAATCCTACTAAGTCAACCCCTAACTAATAGTAGAGGAAAGTCAAGTGAGCTATATCAATCCAAGTCCATAAGTCCTAGTTCTCCACCAAATCAATTAGTGAGATCTAGAGTTAATGGCTCCCAATCATCAATCACTTGGACATTAGTAACTCAAGAGTTCCTAAGTTACCTTCCCAAGCCAAGAGCACTAAAATCTACTTTAAAATCCAACCAAGCATTTCATCAAACACTTGTAAGGCACAAAAGAAAAGCATAGTAAATTGCAAGAATTAAAGGAATCTACAACTCAAAAGTAAGAGATTAACAATAGAAAGGAAAAATAATAGAAAAGTAAACTCATAACTAAAAGAAGCATTTTAACAAACACATAGAAGGCAATAAAAGTAAACAACATGAATTACAAGAATTAAAGAGAGATCTAACTAGAATAGCAAGGGATCAACAATAGAAAAGGAAAACAATCATGAAACAACAAAGAACTTACCAATTGCATTGAAGAAGAAATGTAGATCTACAAAAAAAAGTTCATAAACTACAACTAACAATACAAAGGAATTACAAGAAGAGAAGAATTCTACAACTACAAGAGAACAATTAAGGAAAGAAAAGGAAAATTAGAAGAGAGAAGAAGAACTAGCTCTAGATCTAAAACCTAATCCTAATTCTAGAGAGAAGTGAGAGCTTCTCTCTCTAGAAACTAACTCTAACTACTCCTAAAGCTTTAACTATGACTAATGATTCTAGTATGTTAATTCCCCTTCAATCCTTGGCTTAAATAGCATCAGAAATGAGTTGGATTGGGCCCACAAGGCTTTAGAATTCGCTGGCCACGAGTTGCATTAAGTAAATCATGTGGCACCATCGGCGCATAGGCGTACTATGCGCGTGCACGCCCCTATGCGCGATGCCACTATAGCAAATCTTATATCATTTCGAAGCCCTGGATGTGAGCTTTCCAACGCAACTGAACCCACATCCTTTGGACCTCTATAGCTCAAGTTATGGTCAATTGAGTGTGAAGAGGTCGGCTAGATAGCTTTTCCGATTCCTTCATTTCTTCATGAGTTCTCCATTTCTACATGCTTTTTTCTTCATTCCCTTGATCCAATCCTTGCCTTCTAAATCTGGAATCACTTAGCAAACATCTCAAGGCATCTAATGGAATCAAAGGTAAATCAAGATTAAACAATTAAGGACCTAAAGAGCATGTTTTCACACTTAAGCACAAATTAGAAGCTAAGACAATCATGAAATCATGCTATTTCATTGAATAAATGTGGTTAAAAGGTCATAAAATTCCCTAAATTAAGCACAAGATAAACCCTACAAATGGGGTTTATCAACCTCCCCGCACTTAAACCAAGCATGTCCTCATGCTTAAACCAAGAAAGAACAAAGGGTATCAACATTTATTCAATGTAAACTAATCTAAATGCAAACTACCTATATGCAACTATCTACATGAATGCAATTGCTTGGTCAAAATAAATAAATTCCCAAGAATACATATATGCACAAGGGCTAAGGGTATTAACAACCATGCCAAACAACAATTGAATTGAGCTATTAAATATTTTTACAAACTTGCATGAGGAGTGATGATCATAGGTGGAAAACATGTAATTGAACAATCGAACCCTCACCTGTAGTGTTTGCACTCTATTCGCTCAAGTGTTTAGGGTTGATTAACTCAATTCTCCCCTAATCATGCTTTCCAAGATTTGTTTTACTTCTAACAATTGACATTTATTTCATGCATGCATACAAGTATCATGAGGTCTTTTCATTGGTTGTAATGGGGATAGGGTCAAGGTAGGATGTATATATGGTTAAGTTAGCTTGAAATTTGAATCTTTGATAAGCTTGGACTTCCCACCTAACCTATGACATCCTATATAATTGAAAACTAACCTAACTACCCATTCTTCACTTTTTAACATACTCATGCATTTTCTTTTCATTTCACAACTCATATGCATTGATTTTATTGAGCTTTACTTTGCTTTGTGGTATTTTGTCCCCTTTTAATTTCTTTTCTTTTCTTTTTCTTTTCTTTCTATATTTCTTTTCTTTTCTTTTCTTTTCCATACTCCTTTTTTTTGTTTCTTTTTTTTTTCTTTTTCTTTTGATTTTCTCATTTTTTCTTTTTTTCAAACTATATACAAGAACATCAATGCATAAGGTCTATACATTTTAATTAACACATGAGCATGTACCCAATTCCCAATATTTACAATAAAAATACAAAACTCCCCATTTATTCACCCAATGTCCCAAGGTTCCCACACTTGAATGATACACACACTCTAGCCTAAGCTAATCAAAGATCCAAATAAGGACATTTATTGTTTTCTGCTTTAGGCTTGAAATGTGCTAAATTAAGAACAAGTGGGTTAATCGTAGGCTCAAATTGGCTAACAATGGATGATAAAAGGTGACGCTATTTGGTAAGTGGGCTAAATGAAATGATGGCCTCAATCATATAAATGCATGAATACACAAAATAATGAATATAAAGAATCAAACAAATCAAAGATTACAATCATAGAAAGAGAATAATGCACACAAGAAGGGAAAATAAGTGGTTATAAGATGTAATCACGTCATTAGGCTCAAATCTCACTTGTTTCTGTTCTTAGCTCAAAACATGATCCATAATATATATAATTCAAGAAAGTTTAATGAAAATTTTTCACTCAAATCAATTGGTGCCCTATAGATAAAAATCTTAGAAAAAATCTCATTATTTTGACTAAGCTTATTATGTATATATATGCAAAATTAAGAAAACGCAACAAAAATCCTAAAATCCTAAAATGAAATGCAAAAGTGTTGGAATTAGAAATTTGTCACCCAAAATCACCGATCGGTCGGATGACCTCCCCACACTTAAAAGTTTGTACCGTCCTCGGTGCACTCAAAGATGAGCAAGGGAGTATGGCGACTTTCCGGATTGCTACCTTTAGCTGGTAGATCAACCGGTTGCTGTGCGTTCTTTTTTCCGCTTCCATTTTTGCTTGCGGTGCATCATTCATGAAAAAAAACAAAAATATAACACCATAAGATGAGAAAACAAAAGCAAGGAAGCATATATTGTTGGAATGAGGTACTAATCACTAGAATTGAATGAGTGAATTAATGTGACATTAATGACAAATAAGTGTGTGAATTCTAAATTACGCGCGGTTTAGAACACACATTAGCATAAAAGCTATGTCACTAAAGAAGCATGTACATTACTCATCCTAGTGTGCTTGAGATGCTTTAAGTAAACTTGTAAGGTAAAACAAGCATTAAAGAAGCATGAGAGCATTCAAGCTATAAACATATGGATGCATATGATCATGAAGCACAATGCATTAAGATAAATGCTCAACATCCAATATCAAGAAATTGCCAAATCGAGGGAAGGTATTGAAATTACATGGTGGCCAAATCATTCTATTCAAGAAGAGTTACAAGCTCGAAGGCAATTCTCATTAATGACAAGTCACCATAGGCTAACTTTTCAAGCAAATTTCACTTGTTTCATTAGGTTTTATGCACTTTCTTGCATTGTAAGTAAGTAGTTTGGAGTGGAATTGCATGGTTTTGTTGAATCAATCAACCACCCTTTAATTGATACTAAATCATGAGGTTTAAGCTAAATTTAATTGGTTTTTGAATGATTTATAAACCTTGTGAATTTGGTGATACTTTGATTGGTTGTTTTGATTACTTGTAGCCTAAGAAGCGTGGCCCAAGGAAGAGAAAAGTGTTGCAAAAGAAACAAGGAAGCATGGCACATTGAAGGAGGAAAGCCACAGCGCTCTCTCCAAGAGCTCAATGCTCTCCAAGGGAGCATTATAATAAACCAAGGAAACAAGGCTTGGATGCTATGCTCTCCTTGAGAGTTGAGCACTATAATGAACCAAGAAAGAAAGGGGAGAAGCACAATGCTCCGCTCTTGCCAAGAGCATTATCGGGCTCCATCCAAAATAAATTCAAAGAGAAAAGCTAGCCAATGCTTGCCACAAGGTTCGAACTCATGAGCAAGGGGGAGTGAAGGAGCGCTACTCACAAAGGAAAATAAGCCAAAAATTGGCCAAGATGCATCTCCCAAGATTCGAACCAAGGACTTGCACCAAGGGGGGAAGCGCTGCCCTTGTTTATTTCTCAAGAAAATAGGGTAAAAAGCCTCCAGCAAGATTCGAACCAGGAGCCTCTCCTTGGAAGCATAGATGCTGCGCTCTCAAGGAGAGCTGAGTGCTACCTTCCTTGCTTGCTAGCAACTTGACACGGCCAGGGAAGCATGTCACGCGCAAAATTGACACGGCCCAAGGAGAATTGGTGCGCACAAGACACGCCAAGACAAGGCAATGATGCGCTCTCCCCAAGAGCTGAGCACTACCCTGGTGCTGTCCAAGCTTGGCACGCTACAAAGGGCCAAGGACACAAGCCATGATGCTGCGCTCTCCCCAGGAGCTGAGCACACTACTAGGAGCGAACACCCATGGGCCAAAATTGAACCAAAATTCAATTTAAATTCAATTCTTCACCAAATTAAAAGGCCCACTCCAAATTCTAAAATCCAAAAAATAGGAAGTGTATAAATAGGAGCTAGTTTGATTTAGATAGGATTTTTTTTGACACTTTTACTTTCACTCTCATTTTAGAATTTTCATTTTTACTTTCTTGTGCTTGGTCACTTTGGATCTTAGAGAATTGGGAAGGAGAATTGATCTCTCTTCTTCCTTGTTCTTGCTTCTACACTCTTTACTTCTTGTCTTGGATCTTGGGTGGAGAATTGAAGAAATTCTGTTTCAATCTCACCTTGGGATCTCTTTGTTTATTTTTCTGCAAAGTTTTACCAACTGAGATTTGAATCCAAATTCTATTTACTGCTTTCATCTTCTACTTCTTCAGCAATTTACTATTCCATTTCTTTAACAATTGTTCTTATTAGATCAAGGAAGGATTTGAGATCTAGACTTGTTTTTTAGTCTCCTCTACCCCTGAGATCTTCAATTTCCCTTTAGTTATTGCAATTAAACTGGATTCTACTTTCTGTTTGGTTTTCAAAGTAATTTTCCTTTTCTTGTTTAAATTTGCTGCATCTCAATTCTTCTTCTATTTCGTTACTGATCGTCATTTACTTTTTCTTGTTTAATTTCTACAATCCCAAATCCCAAATCCTTCTATGATTCAAGCCATTTACATTTCTTGCACTTTAAGTTTCAGTTATTTACGTTTCTTGCAATCTAAGTTTCTACAATTTATATTACTTGCACTTTAAGATTCAGCTCTTTTTAAATTCTTCTGCACTTTAAACTCTTGTCAATTATCCCTCTCCCTTTAAATTTCATGCAATTTAGCTTCTGTTGAACACAAACCATTCAAATCAACACTTGATTCGCTTGACTAAATCAACCACCCAATTAAAATTACTCAATCCTTCAATCCCTGTGGGATCGACCTCACTCATGTGAGTTATTACTACTTGATGCAATCCGGTACACTTGCCGGTGAGATTTAGGTGTTGGAAATTCGTTTTCAAACCATCAAGTTTTTGGCGCCGTTGCCGGGGATTGATTAGATTGATAATGATTAAGGAAAGTGGTGGTCTAGATCAAGCACTTTTTCTTTTTTGTTTCTTTACTTTTTGACTAACACACTAACTATTTGAATTTTTGCTTAAGCTAACTAAAACCTCACTTTAGCAATAGAGTGAAATTTTCCTGGTTTTTCTTGTTTTGTGTGATTTTCATGTTTTGTTTGTATGTCAGGGACAAGGGGAGCTATACCCACCTTTTGTGAATAAGACAAAAGAACCCTCGGGAGATTAAGAAGAGAAGTAAGAGGTAAAAGTGTTATTGGAGAGGAAGAATCAGAAGAAGAGTTCCAGGACATGGAGGAACACTCAACAAACCCAACAAATCCACCAGTAGGAGCAGCCCAACAACAACAGCCATCCACCACAGAGAAGAGTTTTGGCTTCCTATACATTTGCAAATCCTAGACATTATGGGAGTAGCATTCTTACCCCAAATGTTAATGCAAATAACTTTGAACTAAAGCCACAGCTCATCACCTTGGTTCAAAACAACTACTCCTATGGAGGAGGACCACTTGAAGTTCCAAACCAACACTTATCCACTTTTCTGAGGATTTGTGATACTGTCAAAACCAATGGTGTATATCCTGACATTTACAATCTACTGTTATTTCCATTTTCCCTCAGAGACAAAGCTACTCAATGGTTGGAATCCTTTCCAAGAGATAGCATCAACAATTGGGAAGATCTAGTGAGCAAGTTCCTTGCCAAATTTTACCCATCTCAGAGGATTATTAGGTTGAAGACTGAAGTACAAACATTTACACAGATGGATACTGACCCTCTCTATGAGGCATGGGAGAGATACAAGGCTCTAATTAGGAAGTGCCCTCCTGAAATATTCAATGAATGGGACATATTGCAGAATTTTTATGAAGGCTTGACATTGAAAGCTCAAGAGGCACTAGATCACTCAGTAGGGGCTCTTTACAATTGATGAAAACTGCAGAGGAGGCCCAAAATCTCATTGATATGGTGGCTAACAACCAATATTTCTTTGCTCACCAAAGGCAACGCCAACCATTACAAAGGAAGGGAGTGATGGAATTGGAAGGAGTGGACTCAATCCTAGCTCAAAACAAAAAGATGCAGCAGCAAATTCAGCAATAATTTGAGCAAATGGCCAAGAGGATTGATAGCCTCCAAGTTACAGCAGTAAACACAAGCCAACCATCAACCACATGAGGGCAAAGTGAAGAAGCTTGTGAAGATCAACAGTAGGAACAAGTGAATTACATGCACAATCAAGGCTCTGGACATAATGAGGTTTATGGTAACACTTACAACCCCTCTTGGAATAACCACCCCAACCTCAGATGGGGAGACAATCACACTCAGACTCAATAGCCATGGCAAAGGAATTCAAACTAAAACAGTTGGAAAAACACAAACCACAACAACCAGCTGAATAACAACCAAAATACATACAGAAAACCCCAAAACACTTACCCCAACTCTAACCATTATCCATCCAATAACCAAGCCACCAATCAAAACACTTACCATCAACCCTCAACATCTCACAACCAACCAATCTCACAAGACTCTTAGAGGATCACCAATTTGGAGCTCTTGATGGAGAAAATGATGAAGAACCAAGAACTTAAACTAAAAATCAAGAAGGTTCCATGAAAAATATGGAAAGACAAATTGGACAGCTTTCCAAGCAGATTGCTATTGAGAGACCATCAAGCTCATTGCCAAGCGACACCATCCCTAATCCAAAAGAAGAGTGCAAAGCTATACAGCTAAGGAGCAGAAAGGTCTTGATGAAAGATGAAGGAGCAACTAAGAAGCCAAAGGAAAATGACAAGAAGCAAGCTGAGAAAGAGGAAGCCAGCAACAAAGAAGTGATAGCAAGCAAGCAAACTTCAGAGGAGCTCAAAGATAAAGAAGACCAGCCACAAATTTCAAGGAAAGGAAAGGAAGTAATGGAAGAACCAACCAAGGAACAAAGGCAGGGAGTGAACTTCACACCTCCACTACCATACCCCCAAAGGTTCAACAAGGAGACCAAATACCAATACTTCCCTAAATTCCTTGTAGTCTTCAAGAAATTGGAGATAAACATTCCACTAGCTGAGGTACTAGAGCAGATGCCTCTATATTCAAAGTTCTTGAAAGAGCTCATCAACAAAAAGAGGAGTTGGCAAGAGAAGGAAACAGTGCTTCTCACTGAAGAATGTAGTGCCATGATTCAAGGGGGTATCCCACCAAAGCTCAAAGATCCAGGGATTTTTGTAGTTTCATGTACCATAGGCAAGATGACCTTAGATAAAGCTCTCTGTGACCTTGGTGCTAGTATTAATCTGATGCCGTTATCAATGATGAGAAAACTTTCCATAGAAGAACTCAAACCTACCAGGATGTCTTTGGTGATGGCTGACAGATCAATCAAGACACCCAATGGCATTGTGGAAAATCTATTAGTGAAGGTTGGGGAGTTTATCTTCCCTGCAGAATTTGTAATTTTGGATACAGAAGAAGAAGGAAACAATTCAATCATCTTGGGAAGGCCATTTCTAGCCATAGCCAGAGCTATTATTGATGTAGAGAAGAGATAGATTATCTTCAGGGTGCACAATGAGCGAATGGTCATCAATGTCTTCAAATCAATGCAAAACATCCCCCTGAACAAGAGAACTACATGAAGGTGGATATAATAGAAAGTCTGGTAGAGGAAATGTTAGAAGCCATTTGTCATGAACTACAGGACGAAGAAGTAGAGGAGGAACAAGAAGAGGAAATGGCAGAAATCTCTAGTGAAGATAAGGAGAAGGAGAAGCCAAAGCAGGAGTTGAAGCCTCTTCCCCCTCACCTCAAATACGTGTTCCTAGGAGAAGAAGAGGCCCTACCAGTGATCATTAACTCCTCCTTGAATATGGAAAAAGAAACAAGGTTGATTGAAGTGTTGAAAGCTCACAAAACAGCCTTAGGTTGGACAATTGAGGATATCAAAGGCATTAGCCCAGCCATCTGTATGCATAAAATTCTGCTGGAAGAAGAATCAAAGCCTATGGTTCAACTCCAAAGAAGGCTCAACCCAGCCATGAAGGAGGTAGTTCAAAAAGAAGTCATGAAGCCATGGAATGCTGGGATAATTTTTCCAATCTCTGACAGCTCATGGCTGAGCCCAGTTCAAGTTGTACCAAAAAAGGAAGGAATGACAGCCATCACCAATGAGAGGAATGAGTTAATCCCCACCAGGACAGTGACTGGGTGGAGAATGTGCATAGACTATAGGAGATTGAATGATGATACAAGGAAAGATCACTTCCCTCTACCATTCATTGATCAAATGTTGGAGAGATTGGCAGGCCATGCTTATTACTACTTCCTAGATGGATACTCTGGGTACAATCAAATAGTGGTGGACCCCAAGGATCAAGAGAAGACTTCCTTCATATGTCCATTTGGAGTTTTCGCCTACAGGAGGATGCCCTTTGAGCTATGCAATGCCCCAGTCACCTTTCAAAGGTGTATGCTTTCCATTTTTTCTAATATGGTGGAAAAATTTTTAGAAGTCTTCATGGATGATTTTTCTGTCTTTGGCAATTCATTTAACACTTGCTTGCATCATTTAACTCTTGTTTTGAAAAGATGCCAAGAAACTAACCTGGTATTGAATTGGGAGAAATGCCATTTCATGGTTCCTGAAGGGATAGTTCTTGGGCATAAAGTGTCATGCAAAGGTATAGAAGTTGATAAAGCTAAAATAGAAATTATTGAAAAACTTCTTATACCTGTTAATGTGAAAGCAGTAAGGAGGTTTCTTGGGCATGCTGGCTTTTACAGGAGGTTCATCAAAGATTTTTCAAAAATAGCAAAACCATTGAGCAATTTACTAATGATTGATACCCCTTTCAACTTTGATGACAACTGTAAACATGCCTTTGAAACTTTAAAAGAGAAAACTGATTACAGCACCAATTATCACACCCCTAACTGGAACTTACCTTTTGAACTTATGTGTGATGCAAGTGACCTTGCTATTGGTGCTGTGCTTGGGCAAAAGAGAGACAAGTTGCACCATGTCATATATTATGCCAGCAAGGTGTTAAATGAAACACACAAAAATTATACCACCACTGAGAAAGAGCTTTTAGCAATTATATATGCATTTGATAAGTTTAGGCAATACTTGATTGGTTCAAAGGTTATAGTATATACTGACCATGCAGCTCTCAAGTATTTAATGTCTAAACAGGATTCAAAGCCAAGGCTTATTAGGTGGGTGCTGCTGCTACAAGAATTTGATATTGAAGTGAGAGATAGGAAGGGAAGTGAAAATCAAGTAGCAGATTATTTATCAAGAGTACCACAAGAGGCCAATCAAGATAGACCACAACAAGTAAATGAGAATTTCCCTAATGAGCACATTTTCCAGGTTCAACAAGCACCTTGGTTTGCTGACATAGCAAATTACAAAGTGGGAAGGAAGATACCCCAAGAATTCTCCAAGAAACAAGTGAAAAAGCTACTCAATGAAGCAAGGAAGTTCTTGTGGGATGAACCGTTTTTATTCAAGAGATTCTCTGATGGAATGATTAGGAAGTGTGTCCCTGAAAATGAAATGAAAGATATATTGTGGCATTGTCATGGTTCAGCATATGGTGGACACTTTGGACCAGAAAGGACAGCTGCCAAAATACTACAGAGTGGATTTTACTGGCCAACAATCTTCAAAGATGCCAGGGAGTTTGTTCACCAGTGTAATGAATGCCAAAGGGCTAGAGGATTGACAAAAAGGAACGAAATACCTCAAAATTTCATTCTTGAAGTGGAGCTATTTGATCTTTGGGGCATAGATTTCATGGGACCATTCCCCCCTTCTTACTCCTTCAAATACATCTTGGTAGCAGTGGAATATGTCTCAAAGTGGGTGGAAGCAATAGCCACAACCACATGTGATGCACAAATTGTTCTTCAATTCCTAAAGAAGCACATCTTTACTAGATATGGAGTACCTAAAGGACTCATAAGTGATGGTGGTGGACATTTTTGTAACAAGCAGATGGAGAAACTCCTTCATAAATATGGAGTGATCCATAAAGTAGCTACACCATACCACCCTCAAACCAATGGCCAGGCTGAGCTTGCAAACAGAGAATTGAAGAGGATCTTAGAGAAGACTGTGGGAGCAACCAGGAATGTGATTGGGCCAGAAAATTAGAAGATGCACTTTGGGCATACAGGACAGCATTCAAGACCCTTATTGGGAAGTCACCTTTTCAGCTGTTATATGGCAAATCTTGTCACCTCCCTGTAGAGCTTGAACATAAAGCTTTTTGGGCCACTAAACTTCTCAACCATGATTCTCAAGCAGCAGGGAAGAAGAGGCTACTACAACTGAATGAGTTGGATGAGTTTAGGCTAGAAGCCTATGACAATGCCAAGATATACAAGGAAAAGGCCAAGAGGTGGCATGACAAGAAGATCTCAAGGAAGGAGTTCAAACCAGGACAGCAAGTACTCATGTATAACTCCAGGCTCAAAATTTTCCCTGGCAAGCTCAAATCTAAATGGACTGGCCCTTACTTGGTAACAAAGGTTCTCCCATATGGAAGCCTTGAATTGCTAGATGAGGCAACAAAAAGTCAGTTCACAGCAAATGGGCACAGAGCAAAGCTGTATTTAGGAGGTCAATGGAACAAAGAAAAGAAGGTTCAGAACTTAAACTGATCAAAAATGAAAGATGTCAAGCTAGTGACAATAAAGAAGGGCTTGCTGGGAGGCAACCCAACCTGAGGTAGTTTTCTTTTCATAGCTATTTTAATAAAAAGGTTAATGATCTTTATCTATATTGCAAGAAGCTAAGTTTGGTGTTGCACACCAAAATAATCTAAGGGAGAATGAAGGATTCTAAGTTTGGTGTTCCACCAAAATCTCATCGTAAAACATATTCTCACCCTCTGCATAATGCTAGCTTCAAGCATTTAGATAAACTAGTTAATCATTCTACTGTTTCCTAGTTCTTAGTTCTATTACCTTTAGCAAGACAAAAAGGTCTTACATATGGTTAGTTTGTTGCATAAGAAGCATGGGAAAAGGGACTAAGTTTGGTGTTCACGCACCAAATTAAGTTCGAAAGCCCACAAATAAGCTTTGCACACTAACTAGCTACCTTAAGGGCTTGAGAAGCAAGCGACTTTTGAGAATCATGCAGGAAAATAGCCAACATTTGAAGACAATCTGCAGTATAACTCAAAAGGGACACAATAGAAGGAAGAATGAAAAGCTACAACCCGACAGGTTGTATTCACATTTGATCCTTGTTGTGGTGAAATGTTTTAATTCAGGGAGTCCTTTATGTCTAGCTAAAGTGTTCATTTAGTTGCAAGTGGAAGTTTTTGCTAAAGAAAGTGATCTGCATAATAATTGTCCTCCTTCATTTGCTTGAATTTGTTTTGTTTCCTTGCTGTTTGAATAAAAGAGAGATATTTGAACTAGAAAAGTAATTGTTCAATGTTGCAAAAGTTAGAATGAAAGTTAGTGGTGGTATTTGTTTGATCCAATTGATAGCTCATAAAATAAATACTGCATAATGACATGTTACTTGAAGCTTAAGCTAGTTTGCTGCAACCTTAGGATATGCCTGTGGTGTTTTTGTACCAGGATATGCTTGGACAAGTAAGTTCTAAGGAGTATTTCAAAACTTGGCCACTTAGATCAACTGATTTGGGATTGCTAACTGAAAGTCCACAATAAAGAACAACCTAGCTACAAAACACTTAGTTATCCAAAGAGATGCTGGACATCATTGATCCTAGGAAGAAAAAGGTGAGCCATGTGTCTGTGGTGAAGGAATGTTGAGTACAATTAAGCCAAAGGCTGCTGCAACATTTGCCACCAAGCCTTCAATAAGTAAAAAGCTCTCCAAGCAAAAGAAAGAAGGAAAAGGTAGCAAGGGAAGTAAGCAAAAAGTAAGGCATTGTAGCAGCAACCTTAGTGAACCCTTGAGGAAACATTGTTTATTTAGCAGCAAGTAATAAATGAATCACCTTTGATCCGCATAAAACCCCATGAACCAAGTTCAACTATCTGCTAAATAAGGACATGCATACTTCTCTATTCCATTTTATCTTTTCTTATGTTTAGTGCTTGCTTGGGGACAAGCAAGTTTTAAGTTTGGTGTTGTGATGACAAGTCACCATAGGCTAATTTTTCAAGCAAATTTCACTTGTTTCATTAGGCTTTATGCACTTTCTTGCATTGTAAGTAAGTACTTTGGAGTGGAATTGCATGGTTTTGTTGAATCAATCAACCACCCTTTAATTAATACTAAATCATGAGGTTTAAGCTAAATTTAATTGGTTTTTGAATGATTTATAAACCTTGTGAATTTGGTGATACTTTGATTGGTTATTTTATTACTTGTAGGTGAAGAAAAGAAGAAAATAAGAAAGCGTAGCCTAAGAAGCGTGGCCCAAGGAAGAGAAAAGCGTGGCAAAAGAAATAAGGAAGCATGGCACATTGAAGGAGGAAAGCCACAGTGCTCTCTCCAAGAGCTCAATGCTTTCCAAGGGAGCATTATAATAAACCAAGGAAGCAAGGCTTGGATGCTACGCTCTCCTAGAGAGCTAAGCACTATAATGAACCAAGGAAGAAAGGGGAAAAGCACAATACTCCGCTCTTGCCAAGAGCATTATCGGGCTCCATCCAAAATAAATTCAAAGAGAAAAGCTAGCCAATGCTTGCCACAAGGTTCGAACTCATGAGCAAGGGGGAGTGAAGGAGCGCTACTCACAAAGGAAAATAAGCCAAAAATTGGCTAAGATGCATCTCCCAAGATTCGAACCAAGGACTTGCACCAAGGGGGGAAGCACTGCCCTTGTTTATTTCACAAGAAAATTGGGTAAAAAGCCTCCAGCAAGATTCGAACCAGGAGCCTCTCCTTGGAAGCATGGATGCTGCGCCTCTCAAGGAGACCTGAGTGCTACCTTCCTTGCTTGCTAGCAACTTGACACGGCCAGGGAAGCATGTCACGCGCAAAATTAACATGGCCCAGGGAGAATTGGTGCGCACAAGGCACGCCAAGACAAGGCAATGCTGCGCTCTCCCCAAGAGCTGAGCACTACCCTGGTGCTGTCCAAGCTTGGCACGCTACAAAGGGCCAAGGACACAAGCCATGATGCTGCGCTCTCCCCAGGGGCTGAGCACACTACTGGGAGCAAACACCCATAGGCCAAAATTGAACCAAAATTCAATTTAAATTCAATTTTTCACCAAATTAAAAGGGCCACTCCAAATTCTATAATCCAAAAAATAGGAAGTTTATAAATAGAAGCTAGTTTGATTTAGATAGGATTTTTTTTTTTACTCTTTTACTTTGACTCTCATTTTAGAATTTTCATTTTTACTTTCTTGTGTTTGGTCACTTTGGATCTTAGAGAATTGGGAAGGAGAATTGATCTCTCTTCTTCCTTGTTCTTGCTTCTACACTCTTTACTTCTTGTCTTGGATCTTGGGTGGAGAATTGAAGAAATTCTGTTTCAATCTCACCTTGGGATCTCTTTGTTTATTTTTCTGCAAAGTTTCACCAACTGAGATTTGAATCCAAATTCTATTTACTACTTTCATCTTCTACTTCTTCTACAATTTACTCTTCCATTTCTTTAACAATTGTTCTTATTAGATCAAGGAAGGATTTGAGATCTAGACTTGTTTTCTAGTCTCCTCCACCCCTGAGATCTTCAATTTTCCTTTAGTTATTGCAATTAAGCTGCATTCTACTTTCTGTTTGGTTTTTAAAGTAATTTTCCTTTTCTTGTTTAAATCTGCTGCATCTCAATTCTTCTTCTATTTCTTTACTGATCGTCATTTACTTTTTCTTGTTTAATTTCTGCAATCCCAAATCCCAAATCCTTCTACGATTCAAGCCATTTACATTTCTTGCACTTTAAGTTTCAGTTATTTAAGTTTCTTGCAATCTAAGTTCTGTAATTTATATTACTTGCACTTTATGATTCAGCTCTTTTTAAATTCTTCTGCACTTTAAATTCTTGTCAATTATCCCTCTCCCTTTAAATTTCATGCAATTTAGCTTCTGTTGAATACAAACCACTCAAATCAACACTTGATTCGCTTGACTAAATCAACCACCCAACTAAAATTTCTCAATCCTTCAATTCCTGTGGGATCGACCTCACTCTTGTGAGTTATTACTACTTGATGCGATCCGGTACACTTGCCAGTGAGTTTTAGGTGTTGGAAATTCGTTTTCAAACCATCACTCATCACTTGGCATTCTTAAAAGGTAAGCATGAAAATCTCAAAACCAAGTAGCAAAATATAACCTCAACAATAGAATCCAACAAAGATTATAAACATAATGATGTTAAGTTAACATCCCTTTTTAATACTCAACAACAATTAATGGTAAACAAGAATAACAATCCAACACTTACAATGAAAAAGAGAAAATGAAATAAAAATTAACTAAAACTAACTAATCAACTAACTAGCTAACTAATTAGTTAACTAAAATAAATGGTTATCAATGGTGTTTGGAAGTGTTGGATGAGGGGTAGAACAGGGGAAGAAGAAAGGAGAAGGGAAGAAATAGAAAGAGGAGAAAAAAAGAAATGTGTTGAAGGAGGGACATCCGTGCGTACGTGTGAATAGCGAACACGCGCGGATGGCGGTGCAATGGACGTGACGCGTACGCGTACATGGCGCGTCCGAGTCGATGGCATATTTCGAGAGTGGCGCGTACGCGTCACGTGCGCGTACGCGCGAGTTGGTTTGTGCGAAAGGCACAATGCTAGCGCAGCGTTCGCACAACTCTCGGGTTTTTGGCCTGGGAGTGGAATTTGCTAATCCACGCATACGCGTACATGGCACGTCTGTGTGGGTAGGCGAAAATGCTTGATGCATGCGTACGCGCGCAGTGCGCATACGCGCGGATGGTGCTCTGTGTTTTTCTATGTTTTTGCACCAATCCAAGCATTCCAAACCTCCAAACAGCTACCAAAATACCATAAAACCTTATTTAACATACTAAACTACCAATTAGACTCAACAAATCAATCAAAAACATGAATTTAAACTAATTACCAATATGTACAAAAAGAGAAAATGAAAAGAAGTTACCATGGTGGGGTGTCTCCCACCTCGCACTTTTGTTTATTGTCCTTAAGTTAGACTTATGGGGAGCTCCTCATCAAGGGGGCTTGTGCTTGAAGCTATCTTTGAACATCCACCAATGCTTGAATCTCCAATAAGCTCCATTCTTGAAAGTTAATATCTTCAAGCCTTGATGGAGTTTCGCACAAGCTATGAGCTCCCAAAGGTAATCCTCATGTATTCTTGGATCCCATATCTTGTTGCCACACCCATCTTCAAGTTGATCATCATTATTCCATTTGGGTGGCAAGTAAGGTGAATTCTCAATAAAGTGACCAACAATCCTCCTAAACCCCTCTAGTTGAGCACTACTCCAACCTTTATATCTCATGTGTGATGCATCAACCATAATGAGCCTTGATTTCCAACGCCAACCACAAAACCTTTTTCGCTTACGCTTCATCCCACAAAGTTCCCTAAGTTGGCCATCCATTTCAAGCAACCCATATTCAAGTGGGATAATAAAGCTAATAGAAATTAATTTCACCCACTCAAATGAAGGAGTAGATGGCAACCTAGGTAAAGAGGTTTCCAAAGATATTGACAAAGCGTAAACAACCCCCGTCCTTCTCTTTCTAAGGACTTCTACCTCTTCACAAGTTTTCTCAAAGGTAATCCTTTGTTCAACAATTTTATCTCAGCATTTTCCCTTATTCAAATCATAATTGGGAGGGTGAGAAAAGTTGACCTCCACGACGCTTTCAAATCCAACAGGAGAGGGTTCTTCATGCTCAAAGGATTCTTCACCACTAAGCTTTAATGCTTGGTCTTCATCACCAAGGGAGCTCAATTCTTGCTCTTGATGGGTCAAAAATGAATTCCAACACCTAAACTCACCGGCAAGTGTACTGGGTCGCATCAAGTAGTAATAACTCACAAGAGTGAGGTCGATCCCACAGGGATTGAAGGATTGAGCAATTTTAGTTAGGTGGTTAATTTAGTCAAGCAAACACGTGTTGATTTGAGTAGTTTGTGTTCAACAGAAGCTAAATTGCATGAAATTTAAAGGGAGAGGGATAATTGATAAGGATATAAAGTGCAGAAGAATTAAAAGAGCTGAATCTTAAAGTGCAAGTAATATAAATTGTAGAAACTTAGATTGCAAGAAACGTAAATAACTGAAACTTAAAGTGCAAGAAATGTAAATGGCTTGAATCATAAAAGGGATTGGGAGCTGGGAGTTGATAGCAAAAATTGTTGTCGGTCTAGGAATTTCTCTTATAGAAAGAAGAATTTCGTTGTAAGCATAGCTCCAAACCAACAAACAACTCTCACATCAAATTAAAATATGGTTTTGTCACATTTAACAAACCCCAAATGAAAATTAACCGGAGTATTTAGACTCCGGGTTGTCTCACAAGGAATTGCAATGAAGTGATCAATTATTGGCTATGAAAGATGTAAGGGGGTTTTGATTGGTGAGAAGGGCAAGAAATTAAATGACAAGAAAAGTAAATCAAGCAAATAACTAAAGAAAGCAATTAATAAAGAGAGACATTCATGGCAAGAATTGAAATCATAGGCCTTCTATCCTAGTCATGCAATGATTAATTCATCTTATTTAGTCAACTCCAACAAATAGGGAGAAAGTCAAACAAGACTAATCAATCATACCATAATAATAACAAGAATTTATCTTATTACGTCATCTCCAACATTGGAAGAAGGTATCATATTATCTTCCATGAGAGAAAGTCTAATAAGACTAGCTAATCTCAATCCAAAAGTCCTAATCAACTTACTAATTAAATTAGCAAAAGATTAGTGTCAATGGAAACAATATTAGCTAACAACTCTAGATCACCAACATAAGTTGGGTTTTCATGACTCAAGATTGCCTAATTACTCTTTCCAAGCCAAGAATGCTAAAAAATCTACTCTAAAGCCCAACCAAGCATTTTGTCAAACACTTGGTGGGTACAAAGGGAAAGCATGGTAAATGAGCAAGAATAGTAAAATCTACCAACTACAAATTGCAAGGAAACAAGATCAACAACTCAAATCAACAATAAAGAAACATCAAATATTAAATTGCATTAAAAGTAAATCAAATCCAACAAGAGCATCTAGGAACATAAAAGAGAAATTAACATTACAAATCATGAGAATGAGAGAGTAGAAGTAAGAAATCATAAAAGAAACAAGATGGAAACATGTAATTAAACCTAGATCTAAGATGGAAATTAACCTAACCTAATTCTAGAGAGAAGAGGGAGCTTCTCTCTCTAGAAACTAACCTACATGATGCTAATGCTACAAACAATTGCTCCCCCCTTACCCAAGCTTGAATTCTGCATGAAATAGCATTAGAAGTGAGTTGGGTTGGGCCCAAAGTGCTTCAAAAATTGCTGGGGGCGATTTCTCTTTAGTGGGCCACAGACAGCATCGGCGCGCATGCGTACATGGCACGTGCGCGCCCCTATACGTGAAGTAACATATGAAAAATTTTATATCATTTTAAAGCCCCGGATGTTAGCTTTCCAACACAACTAAAACCGCCTCATTTGGACCTCTGTAGCTCAAGTTATGGTCGTTTGAGTGCGAAGAGGTCAGGCTTGACAACTTTATGGTTCCTTCATTTCTTCATAAGTTCTCCCACTTTGCATGCTTTTCTCCTCACTTCTTCCATCCAATACTTGCCTTATGATCCTGAAATCACTCAACAAACACATCAAGGCATCGAATGGAATTAAAGTGAGTTAAATTTAGCTATTTTAAGGCCTAAAAAGCATTTTTTCACATTTAAGCACAAATCAAGGGAGAATTGCAAAACCATGCTATTTCATTGAATAAATGTGAGAAAAAGGTGATAAAATCTCTCAAAATAAGCACAAGATAAACCACAAAATTGGGGTTTATCAGGAGTGCAGAAATTAAACAAGTAGAAGGAAATGACAATTAACAGAGAAGTAGAAAGTGAATTGAGATGCAACAGATCTGAACAAGAAAAGGAAAATTGCTTGAGGAAACAAACAGAAAGTAAAATGCAGCTCAATTGCAATAGCTAAAGGAAAGTTGAAAATCTCAGGGGTGGAAGAGACTAGAAAACAAGTCTAGATCTCAAGTCCTTCCTTGATCCAACAAGAACAATTGTAAAAGAAGTGGAAGAGTAAATTGCAGAAGAAGTAGAAGATGAAAGCAATAAATAGAATTTGGATTCAAATCACAGTTTCTAGAATTATGCAGAAAAATAAACAAAGAGATCTCAAGCTGAGATTGAAATATAATTTCTTCAATTCCCTACCCAAGATCCAAGACAAGAAGTAAAGAGTGCAGAAGCAAGGACAAGGAAGAAGAGAGATCAATTCTCCTTCCCAATTCTTAGAGATCCAAAGTGACAATTCACAAGAAAGTAAAAAAATGAAAATTCTAAAATGAGGGTAAAAGTTTTCTTCTAACTCAAACTAAATTCTATTTATACACTTCCTATTTTTGGATTTTAGAATTTGGAGTGGGCTTTTTAATTTGGTGAAAAATTGAACTTAAACTGAATTTTGGTTCAATTTTGGCCCGTGGGTGCTTGCTCCCAGTAGTATGCTCAGTTCATGGAGGGAGCGCAGCACTCATGACTTGTGTCTTTGGACCTTCGTAGCGTGCCAAGCTTGTGTGCAGCATCAGGGTAGCGCTCAGCTCTCCTTGAGAGCGCAGCATCCCTTGCTTATATTGCCTTGTGTGCACACCAAGATTTCCTGGACCATGCCAAATTGCTTGAAGAGTAGCGCTCAACTCTCCTTGAGAGCGCAGCCTCCATCCTTCAAGGGTGAGGCTCCGTATTTGAATCCTTGGGGAGGCATTGCTGGCCTTTTTTCTTTGTGAAGGAAACAAGGCTAGCGCATGCCTTGAGTGGGAGTGCCTTGGTTCGAATCCTTGCAGAGCCATTTTGTGCATTTTTCCTTTGCCAAGCTTTGTAGTAGCGCTTCCTTCCTTTCCTTAGGTGCTTGGTTCGATCCTTGGGGCTTTCATTGGCAAACATTGCCCCTTGCAATTATTTTGAATGGAGCCCGATAATGCTCTTGGCAAGAGCTGAGCATTGTGCTTCTTCTCTTTCTTCCTTGGTTCATTATAGTGCTCAGCTCTCAAGGAGAGCGTAGCATCCAAGCCTAGCTTCCTTGGTTCATTATAATGCTCCTTTGGAGAGCATTGAGCTCTTGGAGAGAGCGCTGTGGCTTTCCTCCTTCAATGTGCCACACTTCCTTGTTTCTTTTGCCACATTTTTCTCTTCCTTGGGCCATGCTTCTTAGGCTACGCTTTCTTGTTTTCTTCTTTTCTTCACCTACAAGTAATCAAAACAACCAATCAAAGTATCACCAAATTCACAAGGTTTATAAATCATTCAAAAACCAATTAAATTTAGCTTAAACCTCATTATTTAGTATCAATTAAAGGGTGGTTGATTGATTTAACAAAACCATGCAATTCCACTCCAAACCACTTACTTACAATGCAAGAAAGTGCATAAAACCTAATGAAACAAGTGAAAAATGCTTGAAAAGCTAGCATATGATGACTTGTCATCACAACACCAAACTTAAAACTTGCTTGTCCCCAAGCAAGCACTAAACATGAGAGAAAATAAAATGAAATAGAGAAGTATGCATGTCCTTATTTATTAGATAGTTGAGCTGGATTCATGGGGTTTTATGTAGATCAATGGTAGCTCATTTATTACTTGCTGCTATATAAGAAATATTTCCTTAAAGGTTCACTAAGTTTGCTGCTATAATGCTTTACTTTTTACTTACTTCCCTTGCTAGATTTTCCTTCTTTATTTTGCTTAGAGAGCTTATTACTTATTGAAGGCTTAGTGGTAAATGTTGCAGCAGCCTTTGGCTTAGTTGTGCTCAACATTCCTTCACCACAGACACATGGCTTACCTTTTTCTTCCTAGGATCATTGATGCCCAGCATCTCTTTGGATAACTAAGTGTTTTGTAGCTAGGTTGCTCTTTATTGTGGACTTTCAATTGGCAATCCCAAATCAGTTGATCTAAGTGGACAAGTTTTGAAATACTCCTCAGAACTTACTTGTCCAAGCATATCCTAGTACAAAAACACCACAGGCATGTGTCCTAGGGTCCAAGCTATTGGTGTCTAGCCTTATTGTTTGTTCCTTTGCAAATTCTTGGCTTTTCTTTTTCTTTTTCTTTTTCTTTTGATTCATTCTCAAGGGACTTTCATTAATTGAAAGATTATAGCAGCAAACTAACTTAAGCTTCAAGGAACATGTCATTATGCCACATTTATTTTATGAGCTATCAACTGAATCAAACAAATACCACCACTAAATTTCATTCTAACTTTTGCAACATTAGATATTCACTTTTCTAATTCAAACATTTTTCTTTTATTCAAACAGCGAGGAGACAATACAAAATTCAAGCAAATGAAGGATGACAATTATTATGCAGATCACTTTCTTTAGCCAAAAACTTCCACTTGCAACTAAATGAACACTTTAGTCAGACATAAAGGACTCCCTGAATTAAAACATTTCACCACAATAAGGATCAAGTGTGAATACAACCTGTCGGGTTGCAGCTTTTCATTCTTCCTTCTGTTGTGTCCCTTTTGAGTCATAATGCAGATTGTCTTCAAATGTTGGCTATTTTCTTGCATGATTCTCAAAAGTTGCCTGCTTCTCAAGCCCTTTAGGTAACTGGTTAATATGCAAAGCTTATTTGTGGGCTTTTGAACTTACTTTGGTGTGTGAACACCAAACTTAGTTCCTTGCTAAGGAGTCAATATAAAATGCAATTAGTCCATCACAATTGGTATATTATTCATAAAGCACATTTTATTTTCTACCATGAATTCCTAAAATGAAAACTATGTATGATCCATCTATGCAAAATTTTGATTCTATGAACAAAGATTGATTCTTCTGAAATTTAATGCATGTGCAGACACCAAACTTAATATTTGGCTATATACTTAATCAAAGTGAATAAGCATATAGTCTAAGATGGCTTAAGGAACTATTTTGGAGTGCCTTCAAGCACACTAAACTTAGAGCTCTAGCATATCTTTCAAAATAATGCCTGCAATCATCATTTATGCTCATGAGAATTCAAATTCATGCTAGAAGGACCATTGATTATTGAAATTAAAATTGAGACAAGAATATTAAATCATGGGTTGCCTCTCATGTAGCGCTCTTTTATTGTCACTCGCTTGACATTTGACCCTCATTAGGGTGGTTGATGACAGTGGTGTCTCAGCTTGTCTCCTCTCACAGTAAGCTTCCTTCCAGTGTTTTGATGTTCAATTTCTGCATGCTCTAGTGAGAGAATCCTGTTGATAATGTAGTAGTCATCAGCTTGTTGATTTGTTCCCAACTGTTGATAAATTAGCTGCACTTTGTCTCCCTTTGAAAATCCTTCAGTTGGGATCTTTTTATTTTTCCACCCTCTTGGACCCTTTTTCTTGCCTCTATTCCATTTTCTTGATAATTTTTTTCCTTTGACAGTGAGCTGTTTATTGGAATCTTTCTTCTCAGTGGCTAACACTTCAACTTCTTCTTGATTCTTCTCATCACTCGGTGCATTCTCATTCTCCTTTTGGCCTACCTTGTTGTTTGTCTCTTGCTTTGGAGGAAGATTAATGAATGTCCTATTGATTCCTTCTTTCCACTGCAAATCTTCTTTGTTAGCTTCCATGCACTCTTCATTTTCATCATTATGCTACACTTCTGAAAAGACATTCAGAGTAATGCTTTCATCATGTACCCTTAGAGTCAACTCTCCTTGTTCAACATCTATGATTGGCTCTTGCTGTGGCCAAGAATGGTCTCCCCAAGATGATAGATTCATTTCCTTCTTTTCCTAGATCCAAAATCACAAAGTCTGCAGGGAATATGAACTTATCCACCTTGACCAAAAGATTTTCAATTATTCCTTTGGGAAACACCACTGATTTATCCACGAGCTCTAGGGACATTTGTGTGGGCTTTACCTCCTCTATGCATAGCTTTCTCATCATAGAGTAAGGGATTAAGTTGATGCTGGCCCCTAAGTCACACAGTGCCCTTTTTATGGTTATATTGCCAATGGTGCAAGGTAAGAAAAAGCTCCCAGGATCTTTGAGCTTTGGTGGAAGACCTCTTTGAATTATAGCACTGCACTCATGTGTGAGCATAATGGTCTCTGGTGCGCAGAAATTGTGATTACACTTTAATTATGTAAAATTTATCGCTCTTTCTTTCCCTGGTAATGGCGCCAAAAACATGATGCCAATACCATGGTTCACAACTCCGCACAACTAGCCAGCAAGTGCACTGGGTCGTCAAAGTAATACCTTACGTGAGTAAGGGTCGAATCCCACGGAGATTGTTGGTATGAAGCAAGCTATGGTCACCTTGTAAATCTCAGTCAGGCGGATATAAAATAGTAATGGAGTTTCCGAAATTAAATAATAAAATAGGGATAGAAATACTTATGTAAATCATTGGTGAGAGTTTCAGATAAGCGAATAGAGATGCTTTCGTTCCTCTGAACCTCTGCTTTCCTGCTATCTTTATCCAATCAGTCTTACTCCTTTCCATGGCTGGCTTTATGTGATACATCACCACTGTCAATGGCTACTTTCGGTCATCTCTCGGGAAAATGATCCAATGCCCTGTCACGGCACGGCTAATCGTCTGGAGGCATCACCCTTGTCAATGGTTTCATCTTATCCTCTCAGTGAAAATGATCAACGCACCCTGTCACGGCACGGCTATTCATCTGTCGGTTCTCGATCATGCTGGAATAAGATTTACTATCCTTTTGCGTCTGTCACTACGCCCAGCAATCGCGAGTTTGGAGCTCGTCACAGTCATTCATTCATTGAATCCTACTCGGAATACCACAGACAAGGTTTAGACCATCCGGATTCTCTTGAATGCCGCCATCATTCTAGCTTACACCACGAAGATTCTGATTAAGAGATCTAAGAGATACTCATTCAATCTAATGTAGAACGGAAGTGGTCGTCAGGCACGCGTTCATAGGGAATGATGATGATTGTCACGTTCATCACATTCAGGTTGAAGTGTGAATGAATATCTTAGAAGCGAAATAAGATGAATTGAATAGAAAACAGTAGTACTTTGCATTAATCTTTGAGGAACAGTAGAGCTCCACACCTTAATCTATGGAGTGTAGAAACTCTACCGTTAAAATTACATAAGTGAAAGGTCCAGGCATGGCCGAGATGGCCAGCCCCCTAAAACGTGATCAATATTTTCCTAAGATGAACAATGGATTAAAACTGAGACCAAAGATGTCTAATAAAATAGTAAAAGGTCCTATTTATAATAAACTAGCTACTAGGGTTTACAGAAGTAAGTAATTCATGCATAAATCCACTTCCGGGGCCCACTTGGTGTGTGCTTGGGCTGAGCTTGAGTGTTACACGTGTAGAGGTCCTTCTTGGAGTTGAACGCCAGCTTTCGTGCCAGTTTGGGCGTTCAACTCTGGTTTTGGCTCCTTTTCTGGCGCTGGACGCCAGATTTGGGCAGAAAGCTGGCGTTGAACGCCAGTTTACGTCGTCTATTCTTGGCCAAAGCATAGACTATTATATATTGCTGTAAAGCCCTGGATGTCTACTTTCCAACGCAATTGGAAGCGCGCCATTTCGAGTTTTGTAGCTCCAGAAAATCCACTTTGAGTGCAGGGAGGTCAGAATCCAACAGCATCAGTAGTCCTTCTTCAACCTCTGAATCTGATTTCTGCTCAAGTCCCTCAATTTTAGCCAGAAAATACCTGAAATCACAGAAAAAAACACAAACTCAAAGTAAAGTCCAGAAATGTGAATTTAACATAAAAACTAATGAAAACATCCCTAAAAGTAACTAGATCCTACTAAAAACATACTAAAAACAATGCCAAAAAGCGTATAAATTATCCGCTCATCACAACACCAAACTTAAATTGTTGCTTGTCCCCAAGCAACTGAAAATAAAATAGGATAAAAAGAAGAGAATATACTATAAATTCCAAACTATCAATGAAACATAGCTTCAATCATATGAGCGGGACTTGTAGCTTTTTGCCTCTTGAATAGTTTTGGCATCTCACTTTATCCGTTGAGGTTTAGAATGATTGGCATCTATAGGAACTCAGAGTTCAGATAGTGTTATTGATTCTCCTAGTTCAGTATGATGATTCTTGAACACAGCTTCTTTATGAGTCTTGGCCGTGGCCCTAAGCACTTTGTTTTCCAGTATTACCACCGGATACATAAATGCCACAGACACATAATTGGGTGAACCTTTTCAGATTGTGACTCAGCTTTGCTAAAGTCCCCAATTAGAGGTGTCCAGGGTTCTTAAGCACACTCTTCTTTTGCTTTGGACCTTGAATTTAACCGCTCAGTCTCAAGTTTTCACTTGACACCTACACGCCACAAGCACATGGTTAGGGACAGCTTGGTTTAGCCGCTTAGACCAGGATTTTATTCCTTTAGGCCCTCCTATCCACTGATGCTCAAAGCCTTGGGATCCTTTTTATTTCCCTTGCCTTTTGATTATAAGGGTTATTGGCTTTTTGTTCTTGCCTCTTGGTTTTAAGAGCTTTTGGCTTTTTCTGCTTGCTTTTTCTTTTTCTTTCTAATTTTTTTTTTGCCCTTTTTTTTTCTGCAAGCTTTGTTCTTTGCTGCTTTTTCTTGCTTCAAGAATCATTTTTATGATTTTTCAGATTATCAAATAACATGTCTCCTAGTCATCATTCTTTCAAGAGCCAACATATTTAACATTCTTAAATAACAACTTCAAAAGACATATGCACTGTTCAAGCATTCATTCAGAAAACAAGAAGCATTGTCACCACATCAATATAATTAAACTAAGTTCAAGGATAAATTCGAAACTCATGTACTTCTTGTTCTTTTGAATTAAAATATTTTTCATTTAAGAGAGGTGATGGATTCATAGGACATTCATAACTTTAAGACAAAGTTACTAACTACTAATGATCATTTAATGAAGACACAAACATAGATAAGCACATAACATAGAAAACGAAAAACAGAAGAAATAAGAACAAGGAATGAATCCACCTTAGTGATGGTGGCGTTTCCTTCTTGAGGAACAAATGATGTCCTTGAGCTCTTCTATGTCTCTTCCTTGCCTTTGTTGCTCCTCCTTCATTGCTTTTAGATCTTCTCTGATTTCATGAAGGATGATGGAGTGCTCTTTGATGTTCCACCCTTAGTTGCTTCCAATAATTATGTGGAAGAAAATGTATCCCCTGAGGTATCTCAGGGATCTCTTGATTGTAGTCAAATGTTCTACCACTGAGCTATAGACCCTTGATGGAAGCTTTTGTCTTCCCTTTCCTCTTTCTAGAGGTTTCTCTAGCCTTAGGTGCCATCAATGGTTATGGAAAAAACAAAAAAGCTATGCTTTTACCACACCAAACTTAGAATGTTGCTCGCCCTCGAGCAAAAGAAGAAAGAATAGAAGAAGAAGAAGAAGATATGGAGGAGATGGATGGATGTGTGTATTCGGCCATATGGGTAGGATTGGGTGGGAGAGAGATGTTGAATTTTGAAGGTAGTGGGTGTATGGATGTGAGTGGTAAATGGAAAACAGAAGGGATGGTCCTGTGGAGAGAGAGAGGGTGAGGTGGGTGGGGATCCTGTGGGGTCCACAGATCCTGAGATGATTCTGTGGGGTCCACAGATCCTGAGATGATCCTGTGGGGTCCACAGATCCTGAGGTGTCAAGGCATTTATATCCCTGCACCGATTTAGGCATGTAAAATGCCCTTGCACACAACTCTGGGCATTAAGCGCCAGGTTGGTGCCCATTTTGGGCGTTCAACGCCCATTTGTTGCCATTTCTGGCGTTCAACGCCAGGATGCTGCCCATTTTGGGCGTTCAGCGCCAGGATGCTGCCCATTTTGGGCGTTCAGCGCTAGAACCATGCTCTGTTCTGGCGTTGAACGCCAGGCAGATGCTTCCTCCAGGGTGTGATTTTTCTTCTGCTGTTTTTTATTCCGTTTTCAATTTTTATATTTATTTTGTGACTCCACATGATCATGAACCTATAAAGACATATAACTAAGAAAAATATAGTTAGATAAAAATTAGGTTGCCTCCCAACAAGCGCTTCTTTAATGTCAGTAGCTTGACAATGGGCTCTCATGGAGACTCACAGATGTGCAGAGCTTTGTTGAGACTCTCCAACACTAAACTTAGAGTTTGGATATGGGAGTTCAACACCAAACTTAGAGTTTGGTTGTGGCCTCCCAACACCAAACTTAGAGTTTGACTGTGGGGGCTTTGTTTGACTCTACTTTGAGAGAAGCTTTTTCTGCTTCCTCTCCATGGATGCAGAGAGAGATCCTTGAGTTGTAAACACAAGGTTGTCCTTATTTAATTGAAGGATCAATTCTCCTCTATCCACATCAATCACAGCTCTTGCTGTGGCTAGGAAAGGTCTTCCTAGGATGATGGATTCATCCTCTTCCTTTCCAGTATCCAGGACTATGAAATCAGCAGGGATGTAAAGGCCTTCAACCTTTACTAACACGTCCTCTACTTGTCCATAAGCCTGTTTTCTTGAATTATCTGCCATCTCTAATGAGATTCTAGCAGCTTGCACCCCATAGATTCCCAGTTTCTCTATTACAGAGAGGGGCATGAGGTTTATCCCTGAACCAAGGTCACACAGAGCCTTAAAGATCATGGTGCCTATGGTACAAGGTATTATGAACTTGCCAGGATCCTGTCTCTTCTGAGGCAATGTCAGTTGATCCAGATCACTTAGTTCATTGATGAACAAGGGAGGTTCAACTTCCCAAGTATCAATGCCAAATAATTTGGCATTTAGCTTCATGATTGCACCAAGAAACTTGGCAGTTTGCTCTTCAGTAACATCCTCATTCTCTTCAGAAGAGGAATACTCATCAAAGCTCATGAATGGCATAAGGAGGTTTAATGGGATCTCTATGGTCTCTAGATGAGCCTCAGAGTCCTTTGGTTCCTCAGAGGGAAGCTCCTTATTGATCACTGGACGTCCCAGGACATCTTCCTCCTTGGGATTCACGTCCTCCTCTCCCTCATTGGGTTCGGCCATTTTGGTTATGTCAATGGCCTTGCACTCTCCTTTTGGATTTTCTTCTGTATTGCTTGGGAGAGTGCTAGGAGGGATTTCAGTGATCCTTTTACTCAGCTGGCCCACTTGTGCTTCCAAATTTCTAATGGAAGATCTTGTTTCATTCATGAAACTCACAGTGGCCTTAGATAGATCAGAGACTAAGTTTGCTAAGCTAGATGAGTTCTGCTCAGAATTCTCTGTCTGTTGCTGAGTGGATGATGGAAAAGGCTTGCCATTGCTAAGCCTGTTTCTTCCAACATTATTAAAGCCTTGTTGAGGCTTTTGATCCTTCCATGAGAAATTTGGATGATTTCTCCATGATGAGTTATAGGTGTTTCCATAAGGTTCACCTAAGTAATTCACCTCTGCTATTGCAGGGTTCTCAGGATCATAAGCTTCTTCTTCAGAAGATACCTCTTGAGTACTGTTGGATGCAGCTTGCATTCCATTCAGACTCTGAGAAATCATATTGACTTGCTGATTCAATATTTTGTTTTGAGCCAATATGGCATTCAGAGTATCAATCTCAAGAACTCCCTTCTTCATAGGCGTCCCATTATTCACAGGATTCCTTTCAGAAGTGTACATGAACTGGTTATTTGCAACCATGTCAATGAGTTCTTGAGCTTCTGCAGGCGTTTTCTTCAGGTGAATGGATCCACCTGCAGAGGTATCCAATAACATCTTAAATAACTCAGACAGACCATCATAGAATATATCCAGGATGGTCCATTCTGAAAGCATGTCAGAAGGACACTTTTTGGTCAGTCCATTGTATCTCTCCCAAGCTTCATAGAGGGATTCACCTTCTTTCTGTCTGAAGGTTTGAACATCCACTCTAAGCTTGCTCAGCTTTTGAGGAGGAAAGAACTTGGCTAAGAAAGCCTTGACCAGCTTATCCCAAGAGTTCAGGCTATCCTTGGGTTGAGAATCCAACCACACTCAAGCTCTGTCTCTTACAGCAAAAGGGAAAAGCATGAGCCTGTAGACTTCAGGATCTACTCCATTAGTCTTAACAGTATCACAGATCTGCAAGAATTCAGTTAAGAACTGAGAAGGATCTTCAGATGGAAGTCCATGAAACTTGCAGTTTTGCTGCATCAGAGAAACTAATCGAGGTTTCAGCTCAAAGTTGTTTGCTCCAATGGTAGGAATGGAGATGCTTCTTCCATGTAAATTGGAATTAGGTGCAGTAAAGTCACCAAGCATCCTCCTTGCATTATTATTATTTTCGGCTGCCATCTCCTCTTCCTGTTCGAAAATTTCTGAAAGGTTATCTCTGGATTGTTGTAATTTAGCTTCTCTTAGTTTTCTCTTCAGAGTCCTTTCAGGTTCTGGATCTGCTTCAACAAGAATATTCTTGTCCTTGCTCCTGCTCATATGACAAAGAAGAGGGCACAGAAAAAAAATAATGATAATATGGATCCTTTATACCACAGTATAGAGGTCCTTGTGTTAGTATAAGAAAAGAAGAAGAAAATCTGAACTCAGAGAGAGAGAGAGGGTTCGGATTTTTGGTGATGTGAGGAAGAGATGTTAGTAGATGAATAAATAAATAGAAGGAGATGAGAGAGAAGGAATTTTCGAAAATAATTTTTGAAAAAGAGTTAGTGATTTTTGAAAATAGTTTTTTTTTTTTAAAAAAGTTAGCAGTTTTTTTTCGAAAAAATAAAAATAAAATAATTAGTTAATTAAAAAGAAATTTTTGAAAAAGGGGGAAGATATTTTCGAAAATAGAGAGAGAGAGTTAGTTAGGTGGTTTTGAAACAGGTAAGAAACAAACAAAAAGTTAGTTAGTTAGTTGAAACAAAAATCAATTTTGAAAAGATAAGGAGTTAGGAAGTTAGAAAAGATATTTTGAAATCCAATTTTTGAAAAAGATATGATAAGAAGATAATTTTGAAAAGATATGATTGAAATTAGTTTTTGAAAAAGATTTGATTTTTTTTAAAATCACAATTAATGACTTGAATCTTTCTTAACAAGTAAGTAACAAACTTGAAATTTTTGAATCGAAACATTAATTGTTATTGTTATTTTCGAAAATTTGATGTAAAATTAGGAAAAAGATTTTTGAAAAATGTTTTTGGAATTTTTGAAAATAACTAAGAAATTTGAAAAAGATTTGATTTTTGAAAAAGATTTTGAAAAAGATAAGATTTTTAAATTGAAAATTTGATTTGACTCATAAGAAACAACTTGATTTTAAAAATTTTTGAAAAAGTCAATCCAAATTTTCGAATTTGATGAGAGAGAAAAAGGGAAAGATATATTTTTTTTGATTTTTTTGAATTTTTATGATGAGAGAGAAAAACACTAAAAAGATGCAATGCATGAAATTTTTAGATCAAAACATGTGATGCATGCAAGAATGCTATGAATGTCAAGATGAACACCAAGAACACTATGAAGATCATGATGAACACCAAGAACATATTTTTGAAAATTTTTTTTTATGCAAAGAAAACATGCAAGACACCAAACTTAGAATTCTTTAATGCTTAGACACTAAGAATTCAAGAATGCATATGAAAAACAAGAAAAGACACAAAACATGCAAATGCAAAGATCAAACAAGAAGACTTACCAAGAACAACTTGAAGATCATGAAGAACACTATGAGTGCATGAAAATTTTCAAAAAATGCAAGATGCACATGCAATTGACACCAAACTTATAACATGACACAAGACTCAAACAAGAAATAGAAAAAATATTTTTGATTTTTTTGATTTTCTAATTTTTTTGGATTTTCTTTTTCAAAAATTATTTGTAGAAGAAAAAATAAGGATTCCAAAATTTTTAATATGAATTCCAGGAATCTTGCCATGTTAGTCTAAAGCTTCAGTCCAGGAATTAGACATGGCTCACTAGCCAGCCAAGCTTTCAATGAAAGCTCCGGTCCAAAACACTAGACATGGCCAATGGCCAGCCAAGCTTCAGCATGTAATTCAGACATAACATGCCTGACATACCCTACAGTCGTATAACAGCTGATGGTTGGAAGCCTAAGTCCAAAAGAATTTAGACATGGCTTTACAGCCAGCCAGGCTTCACATGCTTCATGAAACACTAGAATTCATTCTTAAAGATTTTGAATAAAAATATAATTTTTTGAAAACATTTTTATTTTTTCGAAAACAGATGAGAAATTTTTGAAATATTTTTGAAAGATTTTTGAAAACAAAACGAAAAGAAAGTTACCTAATCTGAGCAACAAGATGAACCGTCAGTTGTCCAAACTCGAACAATCCCTGGCAACGGCGCCAAAAACTTGGTGCGCAGAAATTGTGATTACACTTTAATTATGTAAAATTTATCGCTCTTTCTTTCCCTGGTAATGGCGCCAAAAACATGATGCCAATACCATGGTTCACAACTTTGCACAACTAACCAGCAAGTGCACTGGGTCGTCCAAGTAATACCTTACGTGAGTAAGGGTCAAATCCCACGGAGTTTGTTGGTATGAAGCAAGCTATGGTCACCTTGTAAATCTCAGTCAGGCGGATATAAAATAGTAATGGAGTTTCCAAAATTAAATAATAAAATAGGGATAGAAATACTTATGTAAATCATTGGTGAGAGTTTCAGATAAGCGAATAGAGATGCTTTCGTTCCTCTGAACCTTTGCTTTCCTGATATCTTCATCCAATCAGTCTTACTCCTTTCCATGGCTGGCTTTATGTGATACATCACCACTGTCAATGGCTACTTTCGGTCATCTCTCGGGAAAATGATCAACGCACCCTGTCACGGCACGGCTATTCATCTGTCGGTTCTCGATCATGCTGGAATAGGATTTACTATCCTTTTGCGTCTGTCACTACGCCCAGCAATCGCGAGTTTGGAGCTCGTCACAGTCATTCATTCATTGAATCCTACTCGGAATACCACAGACAAGGTTTAGACCTTCCGAATTCTCTTGAATGCCGCCATCATTCTAGCTTACACCACGAAGATTCTGATTAAGAGATCTAAGAGATACTCATTCAATCTAATGTAGAACGGAAGTGGTTGTCAGGCACGCGTTCATAGGGAATGATGATGATTGTCACGTTCATCACATTCAGGTTGAAGTGCGAATGAATATCTTAGAAGCGAAATAAGATGAATTGAATAGAAAACAGTAGTACTTTGCATTAATCTTTGAGGAACAGCAGAGCTCCACACCTTAATCTATGGAGTGTAGAAACTCTACCGTTAAAATTACATAAGTGAAAGGTCCAGGCATGGCCGAGATGCCCAGCCCCCTAAAACTTGATCAATAGTCTCCTAAGATGAACAATGGATTAAAACTGAGACCAAAGATGTCTAATACAATAGTAAAAGGTCCTATTTATAATAAACTAGCTACTAGGGTTTACAGAAGTAAGTAATTCATGCATAAATCCACTTCCGGGGCCCACATGGTGTGTGGCTGGGCTGAGCTTGAGTGTTGCACGTGTAGAGGTCCTTCTTGGAGTTGAACGCCAGCTTTTGTGCCAGTTTGGGCGTTCAACTCTGGTTTTGGCTCCTTTTCTGGCGCTGGACGCCAGATTTGGGCAGAAAGCTGGCGTTGAACGCCAGTTTACATCGTCTATTCTTGGCCAAAGTATAAACTATTATATATTTCTGGAAAGCCCTGGATGTCTACTTTCCAACGCAATTGGAAGCGCGCAATTTCGAGTTCTGTAGCTCCAGAAAATCCACTTTGAGTGCAGGGAGGTCAGAAACCAACAGCATCAGCAGTCCTTCTTCAACCTCTGAATCTGATTTCTGCTCAAGTCCCTCAATTTCAGCCAGAAAATACCTGAAATCACAGAAAAACACACAAACTCATAGTAAAGTCCAGAAATGTGAATTTAACATAAAAACTAATGAAAACATCCCTAAAAGTAACTAGATCCTACTAAAAACATACTAAAAACAATGCCAAAAAGCGTATAAATTATCCGCTCATCAGTCTCCTTCTCATGCCAGCTTCTCTTTTTGTTAATGAGCTCCTTCAAGAATTTTGCATATAGAGGCATCTGCTCTAATACTTCAGCCAAGGAAATATTGATCTCCAATTTCTTGACGACTTCAAGGAATTTGGGGAAGTGTTGATCCTTGGATTCCTTGTTGAAACTTTCGGGGTATGGTGAGGGAGGTGTGAAAGTCTTCACTCCCTGCCTTTGTTCCTTGGTTGGGTCTTCCACTACTTCCTTCTCTTTGAGCTTCTCTAAAGTTTTCTTGCTTGCTGTCACTTCTTTGTTGCTGGCTTCCTCTTTTTCTGTTGGTTTTTTGTTGCTTTCCACGGGTTTCTTAGTTGCCTCTTTGTTACTCACCAAGATCTTTCCACTCCTCAATTGGATAGCTTTGCATTCCTCTTTAGGATTTGGAATGCGTGGGTGACACGTATGTGTGAAAGTGATATTTTAAAAGGTGACGTGTACGCGTGGGTGATGCGTACGCATGATTTTGATATTTTTGCAAGACCCCTCATACGTACAGACAAAGCGTACGCGTGAAAGAGCGCCTTTGATGCTAACGCTACGCCTTTGACACCAACGCTGAAGACCATGTGCACGCGTAGGTGACGCATACGCGTGACAAGTGCCAGAAACATTGAGGACGCACAGACGTGGGCAATGCATACACGTGAGTGCACGAGCGCTAACGCTGAAGAAAAATGCTACGGAAGACTGGAAGCAGAATTTCTTTGCTACGCCTTTGGTGCTACGCTCAACCCACTAACGCTAATTCACTTTTGCTCAAACAATTTCATTCTAAGTCCACTCTAACATCAAGCAAGCAAGCCCACAATTGTCAACCAATCAAGGCCACAAGAATCATCTAGAATAGTTAATTTCATTTGATTGTAATTTGTTTTCAATTTCATTTTAATTTGTAATTTAGGCTAGCTTATAAATAGGCTTTAGTTCATCAGAGAAAGGGGGAAAACTCTTGGCTGGAAACACATTTTAGAGATGTCTTCGGACCTTCTCTCCACATTTCTCTTCTCCTCTACATTCTTACTGTGTAAATCTTTTAGTTATGAATTACTAAGTCATTCTATTTGGAAAGAGAGCTCTATTGCAATTCAATGGGATGATGTATTTTCATTCTTCATCTTCAATTCTTTTTTTATTGCTGCTTTAGAGAGAGCCTTTGTGCTTCATAGATCTAATTACTACCGAGAGGGGGATTGGATCTACTTGAATTACATGTGAGCTTTGAGAAAAGGATCATGGAATTCAGTTTGAGGATCTTCTCTCATAAACCTCTTGATCAATACATTCTTAGTTGGTATGTGAGATGTAACCACTTTAAATTGAGGTCTTGAGGGTTGTGTGGCCTTTGAATCAGAAATTGAACTTCATCTCTTTTCATGACTAATTAGATCAATAGATTGGCAATTGTTTATGTTAAGAGAAATCAAATCACCAAGAGATTATCGTTTGGTTACTTATGATTTTCCAAGAGATCAATAATTTTATGATTGAAGAGGAGACGAGAATGGTTGATCCTAAGAGACCAATATCTCTTAATCCCAATGCTTTTCTTTCATTTCTACTTCTAGTTATTTACCTTTCCGTCATTTACTTTATTGCACTTACTTTCTTGTACTTTCTATTCCTTGCAATTTTACTTTCCAGCACTTTATTTTCTTGCACTTTACTTTTACGTCATTTACTTTCCTTGCACCTTATTCCCTTCCTTTAATTTTATGTCATTTACATTTCCTGTTGCTCATCACAACAAATTAAACCGTCTAACTAGAATAATCAACAAACTATTGATTGCTTAATCCTTTAATCCTCGTGGGATCGACCTCACTTTTGTGAGTTTTATTACTTGATACGACCCGATATACTTGCCGGTAGTTAATACGTGAAATAAATTTTTCCATATCAAGTTTTTGGCGCCGTTGCCAGGGATTAATTGTGATTAACAAACTACCAGTGGTTGATTACCTAGATTAGACATTTTTTTCTTTTGTTTTTTTCATTTAAGTTCGTTTAATTTTCTATTTTCTCTTGCTACTGAGATGTTTGTGTTATTGCCTCACTAAGAACTCCTTATCTATGACATATGGAATTTCAATCTTTTTTTGTAATTGTGTTTTACAAAATTCAAATGGAGTTTACCTCACATTTTGATCAATCATATCATATGGGATATTGCCCACCACCATAAAATGATTCAAGTCATTATCCTAATTGTGGCTGGGAATATCACCAAGCAATGATAGATTATGAGTAATCAAACCAAATGGGATATGCTCCAGGGCCGCAAAATGATCAAGCTAATTTTATGGGATATTGCCCACCACCACAAAATGATTCATGTCATTATGCTAATGGTGGATGGGAATATCAAAGAGGAATAATGGAGTGTGAACAATCAAGTGAAATGGGATACCTCCCAGAGCCACAAAATGACTCATATTGTTATGACAACTACACAAATTGTGGTTGGGGAGTGAATTTTAATGCTCCATATTCTAATCATCAAGAGCCATCATCACTTGATTACGGCTCAGATACATTAATACAAGATTGGCCAATCTTACCTCATGGTTCTCCATATCAAAAGCCTTCAGCACTTGACTTTACCTCACCACAAAATTCATATCCTTCATGTCATTACCCACAAAACACAATTCATAATCCTTACCAAGCACAATCATACATTACACAACCCCATCAAGAAGCTTGGTGGTGCACGAAATTGTGATGTCAATGGCGCCAACAACTTGGTACGCACAATTGTAATCTCAACTCTTTTTCACAACTCCGCACAACTAACCAGCAGGTGCACTGGGTCGTCCAAGTAATAAACCTTACGTGAGTAAGGGTCGATTCCACGGAGATTGTCGGCTTGAAGCAAGCTATGGTCATCCTTGTAAATCTCAGTCAGGCAGATTCAAATGGTTATGAGGTTTTGATGATTAAAATATAAATAAAACATAAAATAAGATAAAGTTACTTATGTAATTCATTGGTGGGAATTTCAGATAAGCATCTGGAGATGCTTTGTTGCTTCAGAACCTCTGCTTTCCTATTGCCTTCTTCCAACCATGCGTTACCTCCTTCCATGGCAAGCTGTATGATCCTCTCGGATGAAAACAAATCCATATGCGATGTCACTGCACGGCTAATCATCTGTCGGTTCCCGCTAGCGTCAGAATAAGACCATTGTCTTTTTGCACACTGTCACTTGTGCCCCACATTCGCATGTTTGAACAGTCATCCCTTCCCAGATCATACTCGAAATACCACAGACAAGGTTTAGACTTTTCGGATCTCAGGAATGCTGCCAATGGTTCTAGCCTATACCACGAAGACTCAGATCTCACGGAATGGAATGCTCTGTTGTCAGCAGAGGCAACCATGCGTCGTGAACCAGGAGGCCAAGAAATACATACTCAAGCTATTGCAGATAGAAGGAAAGTGGTTGTCAGGCACGCGTTCATAAGTGAGAATGATGATGAGTGTCACGGGTCATCACATTCATCAGGTTGATGTGCGAGTGAATATCTTAGAGAAGAAGTAGGCGTAAATTGAATAGAAAAATAATAGTACTTGTATTAATTCATGAAGAACAGCAGAGCTCCACGCCTTAATCTATAGGGCGTAGAAACTCCACCGTAGAAAATACATAAGTGAAAGGTCTAGGCATGGCCGTGAGGCCAGCCTCCAAACGTGTACAATAATCAAAATAGGAACATAAGATATAAAATAAATCTCTAAAAGTAGTTTTTAAACTAAACTAGTAATCTAGGATTTACAGAAAATGAGTATCTAAGTGCAGATAGTGCAGAAATCCACTTCCAGGGCCCACTTGGTGTGTGCTTGGGCTGAGCATTGAAGCTTTTTCGTGCTTAGGCTATTCCTGGAGTTAAACGCCAGCTTTGGTGCTAGTTTGGGCGTTTAACTCCAATTCGGGTGCCAGTTTGGGCGTTTTACGCCAAGATGTTTTAGGCTGACATTGAACTCTAGTTTAGGCCATCAATTCTCGGGCAAAGTATGGACTATTATATATTGCTGGAAAGCTCAGGATGTGTACTTTCCAACGCAATTGAGAGTGCACAATTGGGCTTCTGTAGCTCTAGAAAATCTACTTCGAGTGCAGGGAGGTCAGAATCTAACAGCATCTACAGTCCTTTTTCAGCCTTTGAATCAGATTTTTGCTCAGGTCCCTCAATTTCAGCCAGAAAATACCTGAAATCACAGAAAAATACACAAACTCATAGTAAAGTCCAGAAATGTGATTTTTATTTAAAAAATAATAAAAATGTAATAAAAAGTAACTAAAACATACTAAAAATTATGTAAAAACAATGCCAAAAAGCATATAAATTATCCGCTCATCACAACACCAAACTTAAATTGTTGCTTGTCCACAAGCAATTAAAAACAAAATAGGATAAAAAGAAGAGAATATACAATAAATTCCGAAAACATCAATGAAGATCAGTTTTAATTAGATTAATGGGGCTAGTAGCTTTTTGCTTCTGAACAGTTTTGGCATCTCACTTTATCCTTTGAAGTTCAGAATGATTGGCATCTATAAGAACTCAGAATTCAGATAGTGTTATTGATTCTCCTAGTTCAGTATGTTGATTCTTGAACACAGTTACTTTATGAGTCCTGGCCGTGACCCTAAGCATTTTGTTTTCTAGTATTGCCACCGGATACATAAACGCCACAGACACATGACTGGGTGAACCTTTTCAGATTGTGACTCAGCTTTGCTAGAGTCCCTAATTAGAGGTGTCCAGAGCTCTTAAGCACACTCTTTTTGCTTTGGACCACGACTTTAACCACTCAGTCTCAAGCTTTTCACTTGACACCTTCACGCCACAAGCACATGGTTAGGGACAGCTTGGTTTAGCCGCTTAGGCCAGGATTTTATTCCTGTGGGCCCTCCTATCCATTAATGCTTAAAGCCTTGGATCCTTTTTCTGCTTGCTTTCTCTTTTTTTTTTTTGCATAAAATTTTTTCTATTCACTGCTTTTTCTTGCTTCAAGAATCAATTTTATGATTTTTCAAATTATCAATAACATTTCTCCTTTTTCATTATTCTTTAAAGAACCAACAATTTTAACATTCATAAACAACAAATTCAAAAATATGCACTGTTCAAGCATTCATTCAGAAAAACAAAAAATATTGCCACCACATCAAAATAATTAAACTATTTTAAAATTTGAAATTCATGTACTTCTTTTTCATTGCAATTAAAAATATTTTTCATTTAAGAAAGGTGATGGATTCATAAGACATTCATAGCTATAAGGCATAGACACTAGACACTAATGATCATGTAATAAAGACACAAACATAGATAGAACATAAAGCATAGGAAACGAAAAACAGAAAATAAAGAACAGGGAAATTAAAGAATGGGTCCACCTTAGTGATGGCGGCTTGTTCTTCCTCTTGAAGATCCAATGGAAGGCTTGAGCTCCTCTATGTCTCTTCCTTGCCTTTGTTGTTCTTCCCTCATGGCTATTTGATCCTATCTAATTTTAAGGAGAATAATGGAGTGCTCTTGGTGCTCCATCCTTAGTTATCCATGTTATAACTCAATTCTCCTAGGAAGGTGTTGATTTGCTCCCAATAGTTTTGTGGAGGAAAATGTATCCCTTGAGGCATCTCAGGGATTTCATGATGAGGGACTTCCTCATGCTCTTGTTAAGGTCCATAAGTGGGCTCTCTCATTTTCTCCATCCTTTTTTTAGTGATGGGCTTGTCCTCTTCAATGAGGATGTCTTCTTCTATGACAACTCCAGCTAAATTGCATAGGTGACAGATGAGATGAGGGAAGGCTAACCTTGCCAAAGTGGAAGCTTTTGCCTTCCCTTTCCTCTTTCTAGAGGTTTCTCCGGCCTTAGGTGCCATAAATGGTTATGGAAAAATAAAAAGAAATGCTTTTACCATACCAAACTTAGAAGGTTTTCTCATCCTCGAGCAAAAGAAAAAAGAAGGATGGAGAAGAAGAAGAAAAGGAGGAGATGGAGAGGTGTGAGTGGTTCAGCCAAGGGTGGATAAGTGTTTATGATGTGTGAAAATGAAGGAGGGATGAGGGGTTTATATAAGAGTGGAGAGAAGGGTAGAGTTCGTGTATTAGGGGTTAGGTTTGGGAGGGAAAGGATTTGAATTTGAATTGTGAGGTGGTTGTTATGGGGAAGAGTGGTGGAGGTGATTGGTGAGGGGTATTTGGGGAAGGTGTGAAGAAGAGAGAGAGAGTTGAGGTTGGTGGGGATCCTGTGGGGTCCACAAATCATAAGGTGTCAAGGATTTCTCATCCCTGCACTATTTTGGCGTGTAAACGCCCCTTGGAGTGCCAATTCTGGCGTTAAACACCAGGTTGATGCCCATTTCTGGTGTTTAACGCCAGTTTTTCTTCCCTTTCTAGCGTTGAACGCCTACTTGATGCCCTTTTCTGGCGTTAAACACCAGTCTGGTGCCCTTTTCTGGCGTTAAATGCCCAGAATGGTGCCAAACTGGGCGTTTAACGCCCATTCTGCTACCCTTACTGGCGTTTAAATGCCAGTAAGTTCCTCCTCCAGGGTGTGCTATTTTTAATGCTGTTTTTTATTTTGCTTTGATTTTTGCAATTGTTTTTGTGACTCTACATGATCATCAACCTAAGGAAAACATAAAATAACAATAGAAATTTAACATAGATAGGTAAAAATTGGGTTGCCTCCCAACAAGCGCTTCTTTAATGTCAGTAGCTTGACAGTGGGCTCTCATGAAGCCTCACAGATACTCAGAGCATGATGATGGCCTCCCAACACCAAACTTAGAGTTTAAATGTGGGGGCTCTGTTTGACACTGCATTGAGAGAAGCTTGTCATGCTTCTTCTCCTTTTGTACAGAAGGAGATTCTTTAGCTTTAAACACAAGGTAGTCCTCATTCACTTGAATGACCAACTCTCCTCTGTCAACATCAATCACAGCTTTTGCTGTGGCTAGGAAGGGTCTGCCAAGGATGATGGATTCATCCTTATTCTTTCCAGTGTCTAGGATTATGAAGTCAGCAGGGATGTAAAGGCATTCAACCTTTACCAAGACATCCTCTACAAGTCCATAAGCCTGTTTCCTTGAATTGTCTACCATCTCTAGTGAGATTCTTGCAGCTTGCACCTCAAGGATCCCTAGTTTCTCCATTACAGAGAGGGGCATGAGGTTTATACTTGACCCTAGCTCACACAGAGCCTTCTCAAAGGTCATGGTGCCTATGGTACAGGGTATTAAGAATTTTCTAGGATCCGGTTTCTTCTGAGGTAATGTCTGCCTAATCAAGTCATTCTGTTCATTGGTTAGCAATGGGGGTTCATCCTCCCAAGTCTCATTACCAAATAACTTGGCATTCAGCTTCATGATTGCTCCTAGATATTGGGCAACTTGCTCTTCAGCAATATCTTCATCCTCTTCAGAGGAAGAATACTCATCAGAGCTCATGAATGGCAACAGTAAGTTTAGTGGAATCTCCATGGTCTCTATATGAGCCTCAGATTCCTTTGGTTCCTCATTAGGGAACTCCTTGGAGGCTAGTGAATGTCCATTGAGGTCTTCCTCACTGGAAATCACTACCTTTTCTTCCTCTCCAGGTTCGGCCATGTTAGTCATGGTTATGGCCTTGCACTTTCTCTTGGGATTTTCTTCTGTATTGCCTGGGAGAGTGCTAGGAGGAGTTTCAGTAATTTTCTTACTCAGCTGACCCACTTGTGCCTCCAAATTTCTAATGGAGGATCTTGTTTCAGTCATAAAACTGAAAGTGGTCTTAGATAGATCAGAGACAGCAGTTGCTAAGTCAAAGTGGCTCTGCTTAGAATTCTCTGTCTATTGCTGAGAAGATGATGGAAAAGGTTTGCTATTGCCAAACCTGTTTCTTCCACAATTATTATTATTGAAGCCTTGATTAGGCTTCTGTTGATCCTTCCATGAGAGATTAGGATGATTCCTCCATGAAGGATTGTAGGTGTTTCCATAGGATTCTCCCATGTAATTCACTTCTTCCATTCCAGGATTCTCAGGATCATAAGCTTCTTCTTCAGAGGAAGCTTCTTTAGTACTGCCAGATGCAGCTTGCATTCTAGTCAGACTTTGAGAAATCATATTGACTTGCTGAGTCAATACTTTATTCTGAGCCAATATGGCATTCAAAGTATCAATCTCAAGAACTCCTTTCTTTTGAGTTGTCCCATTATTCACAGGATTTTTTTTAGAAGTGTACATGAATTGGTTATTTACAACCATTTAAATGAGTTCCTGGGCTTCTTCAGGCGTCTTCTTCAGATGAAGAGATCATCTAGCAGAGTTGTCCAATGACATCTTGGACAGTTCAGACAGACCATCATAGAATATGCATATGATGCTCCATTCTGAAAGCATGCCAGAAGGACACCTTCTGATCAACTGCTTGTATCTTTCCCAAGCTTCACAGAGGGATTCGCCTTCCTTCTTTCTGAAGGTTTGGACTTCCACTCTAAGCTTACTCAATTTTTGAGGTGGAAAGAACTTTTCCAAGAAGGCATTGACCAGCTTTTCCCAAGAGTTTAGGCTTTCTTTAGGTTGTGAGTCCAACCATGTCCTAGCTCTGTCTCTTATAGCAAAAGGAAAAAGCATAAGTCTGTAGACCTCGAAATTAACCCCATTGGTCTTAACAGTGTCACAGATTTGCAAGAATTCAGCTAGAAACTGATGAGGATCTTCCAATGGAAGTCCATGAAACTTGCGATTCTGCTGCATTAGAGAAACTAATTGAGGCTTAAACTCAAAGTTGTTTGCTCCAATTGCAGGAATTGAGATGCTCCTTCCACAGAAGTCAGAAGAGGATGCAATAAAGTCACCAAGAATCTTCCTTGCATTGTTGGCATTGTTGTTATTTTCGGCTGCTATGTCTTCTTCTTTTTCAAAAATTTCTGTTAGGTCCTCTCCAGAGAGTTGTGCTTTAGCTTCTCTTAGCTTCCTCTTCAAGGTCCTTTCAGGTTCCGAATCAGCTTCAACAAGAATGTTCTTATCCTTGCTCCTGCTCATATGAAAAAGAAGAGAACAGAAAAGAATAGGAATCCTCTATGTCACAGTATATAGATTCCTTGAGGTGTCAGAGGAAAACAGGAATAGAGGGATGAGGTAGGTAGATAAGAATTCGAACATATGAAGAAGGAGAGAGAGTCCGAATTGCTAATTGAGGAGGAGTGTTAGTCCTTAAATAGAAAGAGGAGAGAAGGGGAAATATTTTCGAAAACAAATTTTTAAATAAAACAAAAAATTTTAAAAATAATTAAAAATAATTTTGAAAAAGTGGTTGATGGTTTTTCGAAAATTAAAAATGAGAAAGTGGTTAGGTGATTTTGAAGAAGATTTTGAAATCAGTAATAAAAAAGATATGATTGAAAATTATTTTGAAAAAGATGTGGTTGAAAAGATATGATTGAAAAAAAATTTAAAAAGATTTGAATTTTTTTGAAAATTAAAGTTGATTACTTGACTAATAAGAAACTAAAAGATATGATTTTAGAATTCAAAGATTGAACCTTTCTTAATAGGCAAGTAACAACTTGAAATTTTTGAATCAAAATATTAATTGTTAGCATTAATTTCGAAAATTATGAAATAAAAATAAGATAAAGATTTTGAAAATCAAATTTTAAAATTTTTGAAAATATTAAGAAGGAAATTGAAAAAGATATGATTTGAAAAAGATTTGATTTTGAAAAAGTATGAAGATTTGAAAAAGATTTGAATTAAAAACTAACTTACCTCCCTTGTGTTGTTCTGGCGTTAAACACCCAGAATGGTATCCATTCTAGCGTTTAACGCCCAAAATACTACCCTTTTGGGCGTTTAACGCCCAGCCAAGTACCCTGGCTGGCGTTTAAACGCCAGTTTTCCTTCCTTACTAGGCGTTTTGAACGCCCAGCTTTTTCTCTGTAATTCCTCTGCTGTATGTTCTGAATCTTCAATTCTCTGTATTATTGACTTGAAAAGACATAATTTTGAAAATTTTTTTGAATTTTTAATGTTGAGAGAGAGCAACAACAAAATGAAAATAATCATGAATAACTAAGATCAAATAAACAATGCATGCAAGAACACGTTGAATGTCAAGATGAACATCAACACATATTTTTAAGAAAAGAATGATATGCAAGACACCAAACATAGAAATTTTCATTCTATAGACACTAATAATTCAAAAATACATATGAAAAACAAGAAAAGACACCAAACAAGAGAATTCAAAGATCATACCAGAGAAAATCATCAAGAATAACTTGAAGATCAATGAAGAACATAATACACGAAAATTTTTTTTCAAAAATTTTAAGAAAATTAAAAAGATGCAATTGACACCAAACTTAAAATGTGACTCTAGACTCAAACAAGAAATACAAATTATTTTTTATTTTCATGGTTTTATCAAATTTTTTTGTATTTTTCGAAAATTGTTTTGAAAAAGAAAATAAAGAAATTCAAAAATTTTTTTATACGAATTCTAGGAATCATGCAATGTTAGTCTAAAGCTTCAGTCTAAAAAGATTAGAGATGGCTAGCCAAGCTTCAGCAGGACATTACATACAACAGCCAAATTGATGGGAATCAACCAGCTCCTGTGATGATAAAAGCATCATCTAAAACTCTAGAATTCATTCTTAAAAATTCTGAAGAACATAGAATAATTTATTTTTTTTAATTTTTTTTCGAAAATAAAAAAATTAAAAATAAAATAAAACTACCTAATTTGAGCAACAAGATGAATCGTCAGTTGTCCAAACTTGAACAATCCCCGGCAACGGCGCCAAAACCATGGTGCACGAAATTGTGATCTCAATGGCGCCAACAACTTGGTACGCACAATTGTAATCTTAACTCTTTTTCACAACTCCGCACAACTAACCAGCAAGTGTACTGGGTCGTCCAAGTAATAAACCTTACGTGAGTAAGGGTCGATCCCGCGGAGATTGTCGGCTTGAAGCAAGCTATGGTCATCCTTGTAAATCTCAGTCAGGCAGATTCAAATGGTTTTGAGGTTTTGATAATTAAAATATAAATAAAACATAAAATAAGATAAATTTACTTATGTAATTCATTGGTGGGAATTTTAGATAAGCGTCTGGAGATGCTTTGTTGCTTCAGAACCTCTGCTTTCCTATTGCCTTCTTCCAACCATGCGTTACCTCCTTCCATGGCAAGCTGTATGATCCTCTCGGATGAAAACAAATCCATATGCGCTGTCACTGCACAGCTAATCATCTGTCGGTTCCTGCTAGCGTCGGAATAAGACCATTGTCTTTTTGCACACTGTCACTTGTGCCCCACATTCGCAGGTTTGAAGCTCGTCACAGTCATCCCTTCCCAGATCCTACTCGAAATACCACAGACATGGTTTAGAATTTCCGGATCTTAGGAATGCTGCCAATGGTTCTAGCCTATACCATGAAGACTCTAATCTTATGGAATGGAATGCTCTGTTATCAAGAGAGGCAACCATGCGTCGTGAACTAGGAGGCCAAGAGATACACACTCAAGCTATTGCAGATAGAACGAAAGTGGTTGTCAAGCATGCGTTCATAAGTAAGAATGATGTTGAGTGTCACGGGTCATCACATTCATTTGATGTGCAAGTGAATATCTTAGAGAAGAAGTAGGCGTGAATTGAATAGAAAAACAATAGTACTTGTATTAATTCATGAAGAACAGCAGAGCTCCACACCTTAATCTATGGGGTGTAGAAACTCCACCGTAGAAAATACATAAGTGAAAGGTCTAGGCATGGCCGTGAGGCCAGCCTCCAAATGTGTACAATAATCAAAATAGGAACATAAGATGTAAAATAAATCTATAAAAGTAGTTTTTATACTAAACTAGTAACCTAGGGTTTATAGAAAATGAGTAACTAAGTGCAGATAGTGCAAAAATCCATTTTCGGGGTCCACTTGGTGTGTGCTTGGGCTGAGCATTGAAGCTTTTTCGTGCTTAGGCTATTCCTAGAGTTAAACGCCAGATTTGGTGCCAGTTTGGGCGTTTAACTCCAATTCTAGTGCCAGTTTGGGCGTTTTACGCCAAGATGTTTTAGGCTGAATTTGAACGCCAATTTGGGCAATCAAAACTCGGAAAAAGTATGGACTATTATATATTTCTGGAAAGCTCAGGATGTATACTTTCCAACGCAATTGAGAGCGTGCCAATTGGGCTTAGGTAGCTCCAGAAAAGCCACTTCGAGTGCAGGGAAGTCAGAATCCAACAGCATCTGCAGTCCTTTTTCAGCCTCTGAATCAGATTTTTGCTCAGGTCCCTCAATTTCAGCCAGAAAATACCTGAACTCACAGAAAAACACACAAACTCATAGTAAAGTCCAAAAATGTGATTTTTATTTAAAAACTAATAAAATATAATAAAAAGTAACTAAAACATACTAAAAACTATGTAAAAACAATGCCAAAAAGCGTATAAATTATCCGCTCATCACTAGGCTGACCACTATTGAGGTAACATTACACTCTCTTTCTTAGCTCACTCAAACTCTTGCTCAAACCACACTGAATCTTGCCAAAAACCAAGAAAAACAAGAAGCATCCATGAGAAAGCTTGAGGTACAATTAGGACAAATTGTAAAACAACTCTAGGAGGAAATCAACCAAGGGAGTTGTAATGAAGCAGAAATTTGCATAGAGGGTGAGTTCATTGAACCACCAATTCAAGAAATCCTTGATGAAGAGGACACTCCAACCATCACACAATACCCAAGTTTTGAAAACAAAGAAGTGAAGGCAATCAATAAAAGCACTAAAAAGAGGATTGTGACTAAGGAATGGAGGACAATATCCTTGAAGAACAAAAGGTCAACTGCAAACAATCCAACCCCTACCCCAACAAGCAAAGCAAATCAAAAAATAACAAAAGAAAGCTTGCTGGGAAGAAGCCAAAACAGGGGATATCAACTTGCTCTTCTCTCCCCTTGAGGTCATTCCTCTTAACAAACTAGAAGAAGAGGAAGAAAGTCACGCACAACATGTCAAGCTAATGACATTAAAAGAGTGCTTGTTGGGAGGCAACCCAACCGTAGGTAACCTTTCCTTTCTTTGCTTTGTTTATTGTCAATAATTTGGCATATGATTGTATTCTAAGTTTGGTGTTGCCATGCAATAATTTGATTTTCAATCTTCACTAGGTACTTGCATCATTCTAAAATGAAAGTGTCACACTAAGTTTGGTGTTGCCACTTATTTTTCATGCTATGTACCATGCACACCACTTATTAATGCAATCACATTGTCTTTGTTTTTACTTCTTGTGCCCTTATTCTATCCTTAACTTTGCTTGCTTGAGCACATGTATTACTCACAATTCATTGTGTAAGATACTCATGACCCATCATAAACCCCATCACCACTATTTTATTTGTTGCTTAAGGACAAGCAATCATTCTAAGTTTGGTGTGGGAAGGGGAAGAATAGGAGAAAAGTGACAACAACAATGAAGATAAACTACAAGGTGGTAAAGTTCCTTTTCCTCTTATCTATTTCTAGTATTTTAAATTACATGATTGTCTTCTATTCCTTTATATCCATGTGTGGTTGCTCTTTGTGAATAAGCATAGCTTAATATTTGAATTGTAACATGTTGTTGTGATATTATGACTACCATCTTGAACTTTTGTGAGATAAAGTAATTAAGTATCACGATCACAAACAAATAAGGTAATTAAAGAAGAAGCTAGCATGAGCTTATATGTATTGGGAGGCTAGTATGGTTAATTTGTTGCTCAATTGCATTGGACTTTATTTAATTGAAGTTTTCATCTAGGACATTTTATGAAATTTTTTGGAATCATCAAAACCTTGAAGAAGCAAATGTAATTAAGGCAAGAAAAGAAAAAGGGAAAGAATGAGAAAGATGAAGGCTCTGAGTACCAATGACAATTCAATTGTCAAGTACTTGTGGTGTTTATGTATCAAGCAAAAAGCTTGAAAACAAAACACTTAGAGTCAAGGCTAGGCTCAAGTGCAAAAGCGCTCCCTCAAAGCTCAAGGCTCTGAGCATCAATGATTAGAGAGTAAAGAAAAGAAACAAATGAACTTAAAGAAGTCCTCTAATTAAATGCTTGTGGTGCTTATGTATCAAGTGGTAATACTTAAAAACAAAGCATTTAGAGTTGTAGCTTTTAAACTCATGGTGCAAAGCACCCACGAAAAAGAAAGAAATAGAAAAGCTTGCATCAAGGAAGGAAAACAAAGAAAAGATTTCATAAATTGAGCTAGATAGAGGCATCAATCATTTAAATTCCTTTTGTAATTGTTGCATGCATAAGAAACTAGCCAACCATGAACATCAAATTGCTATTCTTCTCACCTTGGCTTGTCAAACTCTATTGCATGATTCTTTATTTGCTTGAGGACAAGCCAAGTTTAAGTTTGGTGTTGTGATGATGAGATTTGCTCGATGGTCTAGAATTTTTCTTATAGGAATAAGAACTTCGTTGTAAGCATAGCTCCAAACCAACAAACAACTCTCACATCAAATTAAATTTTGGTGTAGTCACAAGTACAAACCCCAAATGAAAATTAACCGAGGTATTTGAACTCCGGGTCGTCTCACAAGGAATTGCAATGAAGTGCTCAATTATTGGCTATGAAGATGCAATGGGGTTTGATTTTATGTTTTTGCAAGAAAATAGATGGCAAGGAAAGTAAATGAACAATTAACTAATAAAAGAAACAAAAAGTACTCTTGGCTAGACATAGGTAATTGAGATCACCATCCTTGTCAACAAACCATACATTGATAATTATGAGGGACCAAGCTCATTAAGTCTACTTCCATAAGCCTTAAGTACGTAATATCTACTCCTAGGCTTGAAGTATATCAAATGGCTTTGATCACATCAACCCATAAGTCCCAACCTATCTACTAATTAGATTAGTAGTGGGTTAGTGTCAATGGGTATCAAATTGATCACCAAGGGTTCTCAAATCACCAAATCATTGAGACCCAATGACTCAAGGTCACTTAATTCCCTTAGCCTAGGCCAAGAGTAAAGAGAACTACTCAAAAACTAAAGGAAACATTCTATCAAACACCTAGTGTGCAATAAAAGTAAACATCATAAATTGCAAGAATTAAAAGAATCTACCAACTACCAAGTGCAAGGAAAGTAAGATCACAACCCAAATCAACAATAAAAGAACATCAAACATTAAATTACATTAAAAGAAAATCCAAATCCAACAAGTGTTCATCAATCCTAAACAAAGAGGCACGAAAAGGAAAATTAACAAGAGGGAACAAGAAGATTACATCACTAGAGCATGAAAATGTAGAAGAAACAAGATGAAAGCAAGGAATTAAACATGGATCTATGATGCAATTAATCCTAGGAACCCGAATTCTAGAGAGAAGAGGGAGCTTCTCTCTCTAGAAACTAAGCTACATGATGCCAAAAACTTCAAACAATTACTCCCCCCATGCCCAAGCTTGAATTAAGCATGAAATAGTATCAAAAATGAGTTGGATTGGACCCAAAATGAGTTGCAAATCGCTGGCCACGATTTCACTTTAGTGAACCACGTGCTCCAACGGTGCACACGCGTACAGCGCACGTGCGTGCCCCTATACGTCAGGCAACTATGGCAAATTTTATATCATTTCGAAGCCCCGGATGTTAGCTTTCCAACACAACTGGAACCGTCTCATTTGGACCTCTGTAGCTCAAGTTATGGTCGATTGAGTGCGAAGAGGTTAGGCTTGACAGCTTTACAGTTCCTTCATTTCTCCATGAGTTCTCCCACTTTGCATGCTTTTCTCCTCGCTTCTTCCATCCAATACTTGTCTTATAAACCTCAAATCACTCAACAAACATATCGAGGCATCGAATGGAATTAAAGTGAGTTAAATTTAGCTATTTTAAGGCCTAAAAAGCATGTTTTCACACTTAAGCACAAATATATGGAGAATTACAAAACCATGCTATTTCATTGAATAAATGTGAGAAAAAATGATAAAATCCTCCAAATTAAGCATAAGATAAACTACAAAAATGGGGTTTATCAGATGACTACGTATCATGTTGCGTTTTTCTATACTTTTTCGTATGATAATTTAATTATTCATGCTTAATTATTGAGTGTTTTGGTGCGTAAATCATATATTACTTTCATCTCTTTGATTTTGATCTATTTTGTAGAAAATAGTAGAAAAAGAAGTAAAAAGCACAAAACAAGCATGAAAGAAGAAAGGAGCTTAAAGGGTGAAGCAGAGAAGATAAGAAACAGAGGAGAGTGCCTTTGGCGCTACGCTTTCCTCCAGAACGCTGTGAATCTCCAGAAGAGTGCCCTTGGCGCTACGTTCCCTTCAAGAGCGCTATGCATCTCCAGGAAGAGCACCTTTGGTGCTACATTTGATCCAAGAGCACCTGCGAAGTTGGAAAATTTCGCCGTTGACGTGTACGCATGGGTAACGCGTAGGCGTGACAGTAATATTTTTTGCCGGTGACGCGTGCACATGAAAGTGATATTTTGAAAGGTGACGTGTACACGTGGGTGACGTGTACGCATGATATTGATATTTTTGCAAGACCCTGCGTACGCATGGATGAAGCTTACACATGAAAGAGTGCCTTTGATGCTAACGCTACGCCTTTGACACCAACGCTGAAGAGCACGCATACGCGTAGCTGACGCGTATGCGTGACAAGTGCCAGAAATATTGATGACGTGCACACGTGGGTGACGCGTACGTGTGAGTGCTCAAGCGCTAACGCTGAATAAAAATGCTACGCAAAACTGGAAGCAGAATTTCTTTGTAGCGCCTTTGGCACTACGCTCAACCCACTAACGCTAATTCACTTTTTCTCAATCAAATTCATTCCAAGTCCACTCTAACATCAAGCAAGCAAGCCCACAATTGTCAACCAATCAAGGCCACAAGAATCATCTAGAATAGTTAATTTTTATTTGATTGTAATTTGTTTTCAATTTTATTTCAATTTGTAATTTAGACTAGCTTATAAATAGGCTTTAGTTCATCAGAGAAAGGGGGAGAACTCTTGGCTGGAAACACATTTTGGAGAGGTCTTTGACCCTTCTCTCCATATTTCTCTTCTCCTCTACTTTCTTACTTTGTAAATAGTTTAGTTATGAATTATTAACTCTTTCTATTTGGAAAGAGAGCTCTATTGCAATTCAATGGGTTGATGTATTTTCATTCTTCATCTTCAATTCTTTTTTTATTATTGCTTTAGAGAGAATCTTTGTGCTTCATAGATCCAATTACTACCGAGAGGGGGATTGGGTCTACTTGAATTACATGTGAGCCTTGAGAAAGGGATCATGGAATTCAGTTTGAGGCTCTTCTCTCATAATCCTCTTGATCAATACATTCTTAGTGGCCTTTGAATCAGAAATTGAACTTCATCTCTTTTCATGACTAATTAGATCAAGAGATTGGCAATTGTTTATGTTAAGAGAAATCAAATCACCAAGAGATTGGTGTTTGGTTCTTTATGATTTGCCAAGAGATCAATAATTGTATGATTGAAGAGGAGATGAGAATGGTTGATCCTAAGAGAGCAATATCTCTTGATCCCAATGCTTTTCTTTCATTTTTACTTCTAGTTATTTACCTTTCCGTTATTTACTTTATTACACTTACTTTCTTGTACTTTCTATTCCTTACAATTTTACTTTCCAGCACTTTATTTTCTTGCACTTTACTTTTATGTCATTTACTTTCCTTGAACTTTATTGCTTTCCTTTACTTTTATGTGATTTACATTTCCTGTTGCTCATCACTCCAAATTGAACCGGCTAACTAGAATAATCAACTAATTATTGATTGCTTAATCCTTTAATCCTCGTGGGATCGACCTCACTTTTGTGAATTTTGTTACTTGATACGACCAGGTATACTTGCCGGTAGTTAATACGTGAAATTAGTTTTTCCGTATCACTAGCATAAACTTCGTAGGTCACGACTAGTGGCTATTATATTTATGTTTATATATATCCTGTCTTTATTCTATTTCTACTTTTAATGTTTTAATTTATCTTCGCTTTCCAAACACGCTTTATCTTCTTTCTCATCGATACGTGAGTGTTTCCGATCGCGATTTTTATTTTGCTCCTTTTTCAGGCTTCTCATTTTAATTATTCCTTCAAAATATACATATCCACCTTTGAGTCATACCATCTTATTATCATTGACTTATGACTCGAGCATAAGAATTTGAATGAAAGGGTATTACATTATGGTATTAGAGTAGTTTGTCTTCATGTGCCTGAGGGATGGATTGCTTATGCTTTGATGCATACTCTGAGTCTATGTCTGTGCTAGTTAGGATATTTAATTGATATGTTTAGCATGAAGTTCATGAGTATGCCCTTGGGAATTTGAAGCACTTAACTTGAGATATTAAGACTGATCACCTTGATATCGCTTGTTTGGTGTGCACAAGACCCGAGTGGTGACCTGTGGACATGGTCAAACGCGTACGCAAAGAGAAAATGACGAAGGTGCATCATTAGACAACCAGACCGCAATCTTGGCTGCTATGACTACTCTTGTGAATGTTGTGCACACGAATACTATAGCTATTATCCAGGCCTTGGAGAGAATGAAAAGGAACTGTAATAGACTCGAAAACCATCAAGCTGGTAGAGGTCCGACAACCTTTGCGACTTATTTGAAGGTTAATCCCCCAATCTTCAAGGGTTCAACTAATCCAACGAAAGCCAACAATTGATTCCAGGCGATAGAAAGGGCAATAAAAACACAACATGTACCTGAAAATCAATTGGTGAAATTTGCTGCCTACATGTTGGAGGGGGAAGCGCAATATTGATGGCAAGGAACTCTCTATTTACTACAGTCAGGAAATGATAATGAGGCAATCACCTGGGATATGTTCAAAGGGGAATTTTACAAGAAGTACTTCTCAAACTCTGCAAGGCAAGCTAAGAAGTTGGAATTATTAAAACTGAAACAAGGATCCATGACAATAGCCGCTTACACTAGCAAATTTGAAGAGTTATGCCATTTTTCGAAGTTTGCCAAGGTGCTCTCGAAGGGTACTAAAAGTGGAAGGGTATGAAGTACCAGGATAGTTTGAGGGATGAGATCATGCGAGCTGTGGTGCCTCTTGAGGTCAAGAGTTTTGTAGAGTTAATTAGTAAGAGCTGAGTGGTAGAAGACTACTCCAGAAAACTGATATGGCGAGGACTGACCGCCGAGAGTCCCATGAAGGGGATCAATACAAGAGTTTTGCGCTAAGGGGCTTATACTTCAAGAGGAGTGGGTACCCACCTCAGAATTCCCAAGATTGGAACAATTACCGAAGAAATGAGAACTGCTCAAAAATGGTAAAGGAAGATAGGAGGAGGCTACTTTGAATGATTTAAGGTGCCAAAGACATGGGAGATACCATTTTGACCAGCTATGCTAGATTGAGTTAGGACTCTGCTATTGTTGTGGGAGACCATTGCATATCTCCCGAGATTATCCATATAGGAAAAACCAAGGATAGGGAAAATCTTAACGAGGTTGAGGTAATTGTGAAATTGATATGTATAATTAAATTTAATTGCTTTGCATAAGATTAGAGTATGGTATGCATCTGTAACGCATGAGTATATTGTAAGGGTCGTAATTTCTAAATGAATTGTCAGTCTATGACTTGCAGTTAGTAAGACAAGGTGATTTTTGGTTAACATAGAGGAGTAGCTAGGTTCATGGTGGCTAATAATCAGAGTGACGCGATGAAAGCTTGTAGAAGCATTCACATAGGATAGTTGCGATAAGGAGTAGTATCAGGTGATTAAAAATATCCTAGGCTTGAATACATAAAAGGTTTTGTCAGTTAGTGTAAATGATAATCTCTAGGTAATTATGTTTGATTGTGGCTATAAGATTATATTGATTTTGAATAGGTTGTGGAAGTGATTATAGGTAGGTGAAATAGATTCTTATAAAAGTTTATTCGGCGGGAATTTAACGAAAATAGATTCTTATAAAAGTTTATTCAACAATCTTTCTAATGGTTAAAAAATTGTTGAAAAATGAATTTTGTGGAATAAATTATGAGATTTCAAAGTTTGGAGGGAAAAACTGAATTTTTGAAGCATAACAGCATTCTAAAAACTGATAAACATGTGTACGTGAACGTGTCACGCGACGCAATTATTGGGCTCTGCCCAGTACTCCTACGTACACGGACGGGGATTGTAGACGTGACTTTGGAAACTTTACACTCGTACATACGCGAATGTGTCTTGCGTACGTGAGACTATGCTGCTGCCAACACACTCGCATATGCGACTATAGTCCGTGTATGCAACAATGCCAGTTTTGACACTCATGCGTATTCGGACGAGGCATGTGTATGCATGACCCCCTATTTTGCCAAAATTATGTTTTTAAAGCATTCAACCATTCTTCTAGCCTTCCAAGCCTCTGCAAGTTCTATTAGGAGTTTAGAGCCGTTGAAATAGAGCATAGAGAAGTTAGAAATGAGGATTTAGCATTGATTAGGAATAAGAGACTAAGAGACACTCTATGAATACTGGATTCGACTCAAGAGGTTGTTGGAATCTGGTCCACATCATGGGTTAGATACTTATTTGCTCATTAGCTATTTCACTGGAGGTCTTTGTGCAGCGGATAAGAGATTGCTCACCGCCTCTAGTGGTGGTTCCCTTTCTAAGAACAAGACGGCGGCGGAAGCATGGAGTTTGATCAATAATGTCGCCAAGGCTACACAACATGTGAGAGTAAGGAATAATCCTCCCAAGAGTGTGGTGGAAGCACCTTCGTCTAAATCGACTTTGACTAAAGTGCTTGGAGACATGACCACTCTCCTCAAGGAAATTCACAAGGAACAAAAGGCATTTCAATCAATTCAACCTATCCAAGCCCCACCTCAAATCCTTCAACTTTGAAAGACCTCCTAGAATATGTGGTTTATGCTTTTGTACCGCACATTACACCAACCAATGCCAGGAAGTCCAAGGGGATTACACTCTCGTGGTAGCCAACGTGAACTACAACAACAGTCTACCCTATCAATCTCAAGGTCAAAGCAATTACTCCCAAGGTAATAGCTCTAAGAAAGGGTGGAAGGACAATGCCCAAGGAAGCAACCACAATCAAAGACGGAACCAAGGCAACTCATCTTCTCATTACCACAACAACAACCAATCTTCTTCACAGTATCACAACAATGCCAACCATAACCACCATAACCAATCATACCAATACTCACAACAAAACCAAAAAAATAACCATAGATACCAAATGCCTCACCAAAGACAACAAACCAATCAACCTTCTTCTTCTCCCAAAAACCAAGGTGATGGCTCTAACCATGCACTCTACCAAGAACAAGAGAGACTTAAGGCTATGATAGAGAAAAATGAAGAGAACAATAGGACTCTCAATGCACAAGTTAGCACTATGAGTGCTCAAATGTCTTCCAAAGCCGAGATTCTCTCAAGGTTGACCCTACCTCCTACCAACAATACCAACACCATCCAAGCTTCTAGCACATCCAACCTTCCTTCCCAACCTATCCCAAACCCAAGGGGTAACATCGATGCAATTACCTTAAGGAGTGGTACAACACTTGAGGAAGTTGAACCGAAGCCCATCAAGTTGGCAGAGGATGCTCCTAATGTAGAAGTTAGTGAAATAATGGAGATAGATGAAGATGACAAGGAGGAAGAAATTACAAAGGAAGAAGAAGAACAATTGAGGGCCAAGGAACCGAAGCGGAAGAGCAACTTAGAGGAACAAATTCCTATACATTTCCCTACGTTAGCTAAGAAGGCCAAGAAGCATGAGGAGCTTGATCCCAACAGAGTGCAAATCTTCAAGAATGTGGAGGTAACTATTGCACTCTTTGATGCCATACATCAAGTTCCAAAATATGCTAAGTTCCTTAAGGATGTGTGCACTCATAAAGAGAAGATTGGTGTGTTAGGGATGAATCTATTAGGTAATTTTGCTTCTTCTGTGATGGATGATTTTCCTGAAAAATATAGTGATCACGCCCCTTGCTTGTTATCTTGTATGATTGGTGAAATTCAACTTAAGGATTGAATGTGCGACCTAGGGTCGTGTGTGAGCATTATGCCACTCTCGATTTATGAGAAGTTGAACCTTGCACCGTTGAGGCGATCCAGAGCTAAGTTTGTGCTTGCGGACAAGAGTATAATTTCAGTTGTTGGTATTGCTGAGAATGTATTGGTGAGAATTCAGGACTTAATCTTTCCAGTGGATTTCAATATCCTAGAGACACCTCCCATTGATTCGGATAGGCTATCCTCCATCTAACTTGGGAGGCCATTCTTGAAGACATCCCGATTTTAACTAGATGCATTTTTTGGGGATTACTCATTTGAAGCCAAAGGGAAGGTGGTGAAGTTCACATTGGAGGAAACCATGAGGTAACCTGTAGAGGTATATTCAATTTTTGGTTGTGACATTGTTGAAGATGATGTGATTGAAGAACAATTTGGGAGTGATGATGAGATAAGTGTCAGTAGGAATTTGGGTATAAGAGGAGTTAGCAAGAAAAAGGGGAAGGATCCACGACTTCCATATCCTCAAGCAAATAAGGCACCCAACCATGGTTCAATTGATAAGTGAAAGCATCTCCCCTTGAATGACACTCTTACCAAAGCCAACAAGAAGGACAAGATGGATGTCCTTGAGGATATTCCAAAAAGATGATCTCAAGCTCATGACCGTCCAACTTAAAGACGTTAAAGAAAAGTGCTAGGTGGGAGACACCCCACCATGGTATGATCCTCCTTATATATAGTTTCTTGCAAGTAGTTGTAGAGTCTTTGTTTGATTTTATGATTGTTTGATTTCGTTGAGTTTATGTAAGCGTGCCTGATTTTGTTTGATTGTGTTGAGCTTGTTAGAGTCTTCATGAGGATTTCATTGAGCTTGGTTTTAGTTAAATTGGAAATTTGAAGAAAAAATGCTTGATTTTTAGTAATGCCTGAAATTCTAAGCATTTTTAAAGTGCCTAGCTTAAATGAATGCCAAAATTGTGCTATAATTGTCTCCCTCATGTTGTTTAAAAAAAAATGTCGTCCCACGCGTGAGCGTGGACGACGCGTATGCGTCAATGGTCATTTTCGCAAACCCACGCGTGAGCGTTGGCGACGCGTATGCGTCATTTGCTGATGTTGCAACTTCTGGTACAAAAACCAAAGAGTTGCGCTAGAGTGATGCTCGCTTTGTGCGAGGAGCACAATCTCACCCCACGCGTGTGCGTCAGTTGACGCGTATGCGTCCCCTCTCTCTTTTGCTGGCCACGCATAGGCGTGGACGACACTCACTCGTCACTCGTTTTTTTTTCCTTTTCCACGCGTACGCGTGGACGAGGCGCACGCGTCGTATTCCTGACACAGCCAGCAGGGCACGCTGCCATGTTCTCTTCTTTTTCCCTTTCTTTTTTCTGCTCTTTCTTCCTTTCTTCTACCTTCTCCTTACCACGGCTTCTCCACCGACTAGCACCGGCGACCTCGACCACCGGTGACCACCACCTCCGGAGATCCCACATTTCTCTCTCCTCTTTTATCTCTCCTCTCCTCTCCTTTCTCTTTCTCTCCTCTTATTCTCACTTACACTCAAACTCATTTTCTCTCAATTTCAAGGTCTTAATTCTCTTCTTCCTCTTTTGTTTCTTTCTAAAATTTTTCTTTAGTATTACATTTAATTACTCTACTCTCTTTGTTCTTGGTTGTATTTTAACTTTGTTGTTTGTTTATTTATTTGTTCACTCTTGTTTCTTTTCTCCCTTTTTCTTTTTTGTATGGGTATTGAATCTTATTTACTTTTTGAGTTGGTGGATTATTTCATATCTCTTGGATTGTTTGTGTTGTGGTAGATAACAATCTATTTTGGGGCATATATCCCTTGAAATTATCAATCTTTCTTGTTATTTACACTTTGCACACCACGTGTTTATGAAAAAGAGCCAATGACATCTTTGGTTAACCTTTCTCTTTTAACTTAGTGCCTCTTTTTCACAACACTTGCACTACATGAGCATTGAGCGTCATTTCCATGATTTTTCATCATCAATTGCTCATTGTTATGGATTGTGATGCTTGTAGCATCATGTAAGAATGAGTGGTTCAATGCTCTCTAACCCTATATTCTTGCATTTCTAGACTTCGTTGTCTTGGAGTTAGTTGAGCGAAAGGTTTTCCTATAACCTCCACCTTTCTTGCATGTACTTATCATTGTTGTTATTGATGCTTGAGTTTATTCTTTTCATGCTTTATACTTGCATGCCTCTCTCACTCTTGCATCTCATGCTAGTGATATGCCTCCAGGATTATATTGTTGTCTTGCTTACATGTTACAGCTGTCATGTCTTCAGGACACTTGATGATTGGATTATTGATAATTTAGAATTTAACAAATGAAATCTCATTGCAAATATAGTTTCTAAACCAAGCAATAATCCTTTCATACAAAAGATTGTTTATCACAAGCACAAACCCCTAATATTAATAATCGAAGTATTGGAACCTCGGGTCGTTCTCCCTAGGAATTGCAATAAAGTGTCCTTGTTATTTGTTATGAGTTATGTTTAGGGTTTTGATAAGAGACATGAAAGATAAATGGCAAGGAAGTAAACTAATAGCTAAAAAGGTCTTGGCAAGGGTTGGTGGTCAAGGATCTCTATCTTATCACTAACCACAACATGAGAATTGGCAAGGATCAATCCCATTAAATCATCCTCTAACTAGTAAAGGAAAGTCAAATGAGCCATATGAATCCAAGTCCATAAGTCCTAGCTCTCCACTAATTCAATTAGTGAGACCTAGAGGTAATGGCTCCCAATCATCAATTACTTGGACATTAGTAACTCAAGAGTTCCTAGGTTACCTTCTCAAGCCAAGAACATAAAATTCTACTCTAACATCCTTCCAAGCATTTCATCAAACACTTGGAGAGCATAAAAGGAAAGCATAGTAAAATTGCAGGAAAGTAAATCTACACTACTCAATTGCAAGGAATTAAACAACAACAAATCAAATGAACAATAAAGGAGATCAAAACATGCATTGCATTAAAAGGAAAAGGGAAGAGCAAAAGTGCATCAACATAAAAGTAGAGAATTACAAGAATTTAATGCTAAACTAGAGAGAGGAGAGGTAGAAGAAGAAGAAATTTCAAAGGAAAAGTAAATTAAAGCATGAAATTAACCTAGTTCTAAGAAATCCTAATCTAGATCTAACCTAATCCTAATCCTAGAGAGAAGTGAGAGCTTCTCTCTCTAAAATAAACTTTCTCTCCAAAAACTAGGCTAAAACTAAAATATGAAGTAGTGTCTTGATTCCCCTTCATTCCTTGGGTTAAATAGCATCAGAAGTGAGTTGGATTTGGGCCTGAGAAGCCCAGAATTTGCCCCCAGTGGATTCACTTTAAGTAGGTCACGTGCGAACACCGACGCGTACGCGCACGTCACGCGTACGCATCGCTTGATAATTTTCCATCCACGCATACGCGTAATGTACGCATACGCATTGCCATACGACCTCATCATTTCATGTGTGCACGTCTGTTGTGCGTGCGCGTGGAGTGAATTTCTCCCAATCCTTGATTTCCCATTATTTCTCCACTTTGCATGCTTTTCTCTCCATTCCTTTGATCCATTCCTAGCCTTTTTAACCTGAAATCACTAACACATACTGGTGCGCATAAATCGTGATCGTTCATTCCTTGTTAACGGCGCTAAAAACTTAATACGCACGTTCATAATCTTAATTCGTTGTCACAACTTCGCACAACTAACCAGCAAGTGCACTGGGTCGTCCAAGTAATAAACCTTATGTGAGTAAGGGTCGATCCCACGGAGATTGTTGGCTTGAAGCAAGCTATGGTCACCTTGTAAATCTCAGTCAGGCGGATTCAAATGGTTATGGTAAATTGATAATTAAAATATAATTAAAATATAAGATAGGATAGAGATACTTATGTAATTCATTGGTGAGAATTTCAGATAAGCGTATAGAGATGTTTTCGTTCCTCCTAAACCTCTGCTTTCCTGCTGTCTTCATCCAAATATTCCTACTCCTTTCCATGGCAAGCGTTATGTAGGGCATCACTGTCGTCAATGGCTATATCCCATCCTCTTAGTGAAAATGGTCCAAAGTACGCTGTCACTGCACGACTATTCATCTGTCGGTTCTCGATCATACTGGAATAGGATTCAATAATCCTTTTGCGTCTGTCACTACGCCCAGCACTAGCGAGTTTGAAACTCGTCACAGCCATCCCTTCCCAGATCCTACTCGGAATACCACAGACAAGGTTTAGACTTTTCGGATCTCAAGAATGGCTACCAATAATTCTAGCCTATACCACGAAGACTCTGATCGTAGATCAGGAGGCTAAGAGATATGCACTTAAGCTATTGCAAGTAGAACGTAAATGGTTGTCAAGCACGCGTTCATAGGTGAGAATGATGATGAGTGTCACAGATCATCACCTTCCTCAGGTTGAAAAACAAGTGTATATCTTAGATAAGAAATAGGCTTGAATTGAATAGAAAAACAATAGTACTTTGCATTAATTCATGAGGAACAACAGAGCTCCACACCTCAATCTATGGTGTGTAGAAACTCTACCGATGAAAATACATAAGTGATGAAGGTTCAGGCATGGCTGAATGGCTAGCCTCCTATGGAGGTCTAGAGATCTAAAATGATCAAAGATCTGATTCTAGATTATCTAAAATACAATTGTAAAAAGTCCTATTTATACTAAACTAGTTACTAGGGTTTACAAAAATGAGTAAATGATGTAGAAATCCACTTCCGGGGCCCACTTGGTATGTGCTTGGGCTGAGCATTGAAGCTTTCACGTGTAGAGGTCTTCCTTGGAGTTAAACGCTAGTTTGTAACCTGTTTCTGGCGTTTAACTCTGCTTTGCAACCTGTTTCTGGCGTTTAACTCCAGAATAGGGCAGAAAGCTGGCGTTGAACGCTAGTTTGCGTCATCTAAACTCGGGCAAAGTATGGACTATTTTATATTGCTGGAAATCCCTGGATGTCTACTTTCCAACGCAATTGAGAGTGCACCATTTGGACTCCTGTAGCTCCAAAAAATCCACTTTGAGTGCAGGGAGGTCAGAATCCAACAGCATCTGCAGTCCTTCTTCAACCTCTGAATCTGATTTTTGCTCAAGTCCCTCAATTTCAGCTAGAAAATACCTGAAATCACAGAAAAACACACAAACTCATAATAAAGTCCAGAAATGTGATTTTTATTTCAAAACTAATAAAAATATACTAAAAACTAACTAAATCATACTAAAAACTATGTAAAAACAATGCCAAAAAGCGTATAAATTATCCGCTCATCAACTATGACAATGACATTGATTTTCTATTGATGAAAATTCTAGACCAACGATAATTCTCTCATCACCCTCCTAGAAGGTTGAGAATCTCCTTCGTGTTGAGAGATGATATCCGGGATAGCTACCTGTCATGTCAGGTTTAGCTGTACAACTAACAGATGAGCTCATTGGCTATAGGGCAGGCATACATCATTTGCTTTTATTTGACTTGTTTGGGTTTGCTACTTGTCATGGCCTGCTTAATTATATATTGATGCGGAATTTTCAAACCATAGAACACTGGTATGTTGATGAGCGGTTATTTTATACGCTCTTTGGCATCATTTTCATATAGTTTTTAGCATATTTTGTTTAATTTTTATTAAGTTTTCATAGGTTTTAGTGTAAAATTCACATTTTTGGATTCTACTTTGAGTTTTTATGTTTTTATGAAATTTCAGGTATTTTCTGGCTCAAATTGAGGAGTTGGAGCAAAAGTCTAATTCAAAGACAGAGAAAGCACTGCAGATGCTCTCTAGATCTGACCTCCTTTCACTCGGAAGAGCTTTTCTAGAGCTATAGAAGTCCCAATCAAGTGCTCTTAATGGATATAGAAAGCGGACTTCCAGAGCTTTCCAACAATATATAATAGTCCATACTTTGCTTCAGAATAGAAGCCCCAAAACTGGAGTCCAACGCCAGCCTCCTGCCCCACTCCAAGCGTCCAGCGCCCAAAGGAGGAGACTAGCATCCAAACGCCCAAAGAGGACCCCCTAGCCAGCGATCAACACCCTAGAGGCCTCATAACACGTGGATCTCATCAAAGCTCAGCCCAAATACTCACCAAGTGGGCCCAGAAGAGGATTTTAGCACTAAAAGACTGTTTTACCCTTTCTTTTGTAATCCTTAGTCATTAGCTTTGTATTTAAAGACCTTTACACCTCTCATTCAAGGGGGGACAAGGAATTTTTGCCATATTTTCGTGTATAATGTTTTCTATCATTATGAGTTTCTAAACTTCCTAGGTTAAGGGGAGGAGCCCTATTGAGTTTTATAGATTAATAAAAGTACTACTGTTCTTTCTCAATTCGTGTTTGATTCATTATTCTAAGATGTATCTTCGTTCTTCATTAATATGAATGCGTTAAACTGGCATAAGGTTATCACATTCTACATGGGTTCAGAGTGAGTCTTTCATCAGATATTGATGAACCACCAGCTTGATTATACATCTCTTAGACGGCTAATCCACGACTTCGTTGGAGACTTCTCGAGACACCAGTTCAGCCAAAGTATGGGGAGATTAGGGTCTCTATGGTAGAGGCTAGAAGCCAAAGTTTCAACATCCTCTGATCCGGAAGATTCGACCTTGTCTGTGGCGTTTTGAGTTGGATCACCAAGGAGAATGGACTGCAGGAGCTTCACCCTCAATCAGAACAGATCCGCACTAACCTGGGGTTCAGATCTGGAGGAGTATTGGCGGTAGCTCAAACCAGCATCAATCACATACAGCCTGCCATAGAAAAAATCATTCACAGTTGAAGAAGACAGTAAGACTAGAGTAAATCCCGAAGGACAAAGCATCTCCAAGCCGTAACCATCCTCTTATCATTGTAAACAGGTCAACCTAGTTTAGATCTCACAAATCCAACAACTCTTATTCCCGCCTGACTAAGATATGCAAGATAACCATAGCTTGCTTCAAACAACAATCCTCATGGGATCGACCCTGACTCGCTCAGGTATTACTTGGATGACCCAGTGCACTTGCTGGTACAGTTGTGCGGAAGTGTGGGATTCTGCACACTAAGTTTTTGGCGCCATTGCCGGGGATTGTTCGAGTTTGGACAACGGACGGATTATCTTGTTCTTTAGATTAGGTATTGTCTTTAATTTTGTTAGAGTTTTTTATTTTATTTTTCCCTTTTTTTTAAAAAAATAAAAATCTTTTTCAGAAAAATATTTTTCTTATCTTTATTTAATCTTTGTCTTTGGGTTGAGTCTTTTGTTTGTGTTCTTAGTTGATTTTCGAATTCTTTGAGTCTCTTTTCTTTGAATTTTTGAATTCTTTGAGTCTTATTTGTTTGAGTCTTGTGTCAATCTTTAAGTTTGGTGTCTTCTTGTTTCTTTTCTTTATAATTTTCGAAAATTTTATCTTTGGTTTTCAAAATTTTTAAGTTTGGTGTCTTTTTGCATGCTCTTGTTTTCTTTGAATTCTTTGAGTTTTGTTCTTGGTGTTCTTCTTGATCTTCAAAGTGTTCTTGTTTTTCTTTTTTTTTATCTTAAAATTTTTAAGTTTGGTGTCTTTTTGGTGTTTGTCTTCAAATTTTTTAAAACTTAGGGTCCTAGATCTAAAAAATTTTAAGTTTGGTGTCTTTTTGTTGTTTTTATCTTCATTAAATTCAAAAAAATAAAAAATAAAATATCTTTTAATTAAATTTTTGAAAATTACAAAAAAAAAATTCAGATTTTTATTTTAAATCATTATCTCATCTTATCTTAGTTTTCAAATTTCAAAATTCAAATATTTTCAAAATCAAATATTTTCAAAAATGAAATCTTTTTCAAAATCTTATCTTATCTTTTTATCTTTCTTTAAAATTCAAAAAACTGATCTTATCTTATTTCAAATTTCAAAATTCAAAATTCAAAATTCAAAATTTAATTTTAAATTTCAAATTTTAAATTTCAAATATTTTTAATTTAAAGCTTATCTTTTCTTAACTTCCTTACCTTATCTTACCTAATTTATCTTATCTTTTCTATCTTATCTTCTTTTAAATTTTAAAATTAAATCTTTTTCAAATCTTTTTAATTCTTATTTTATCTTGTTGACTATTTCAAATATTTTTAAATTCAAATCTTTTCTAATCTTCTATCTTATCTTGTTTTCAAATCTTTCTTAATTAGTTACTTATTTTCTCCCTCTTATTTTTCAAAGCTTCCTAACTAATTCTTTTCCCTCCTAATTTTCCAAATTTCTTCTTCTATTTCTCTCTCTTCTTTTTCGAAATTCATCAATTAATTTTCAATTTTTTTAATTTATTAACCTTTATTTTCAAAATAATTATATAAATAAAATAAAAAATATTTTAATTCTTTTTTATCTTTTCTTCTTCTAATTCTTATCCTCTCTACTTCTATTTATTTGAATTCTTCTTCTACTTTTTCTATCTTCACTTTTCTTCCTCTTCTTTCTTCACATCTCACAGGGAGTCCTCTGTTCTTGAACATAGAGCTCCCATTCTTCTCTATCATTGGTTTCTTCTTTTTTCGTTTATAACCAGGAACAGGGATAAAGAACCTCTCTTTAATCTTGATCCTGAACCTAAAAGGACTTTAAGGAGGAGCTTACAAAAAACTAAAGCACAACACTCCAGAAGAAACCTTTCAGATAATTTTGAACAAGAAGCTGAAGACATGATCGAACATGAAGGAGAGGCAAAAAAGGTTCTTGGTGACTTCACCATGCCTACCTCTGACTTTTATGGCAGAAGTATCTCTGTACCTACCATTGGAGCTAACAACTTTGAGCTTAAGCCTCAGTTAGTCTATCTTCTGCAATAGAATTGCAAGTTCCATGGACTTTCACTGGAAGATCCACATCAGTTCTTAGCTGAATTCTTGCAAATATGTGACACTGTTAAGACCAATGGAGTGAATCCTGAAGTCTATAAACTTATGCTCTTTCCCTTTACTGTAAGAGACAGAGCTAAGATATGGTTGGATTCTCAACCAATAGAGAGCCTAGACTCTTGGGAAAAGCTGGTCAATGCTTTCCTGGCTAAATTCTTTCCTCCTCAAAAGATGAGTGAAATTAGAGTGGAAGTTCAAACCTTCAGACAAAGAGAAGGTGAATCCCTCTATGAAGCTTGGGAAAGGTACAAGCAACTGATCAGGAGGTGCGATAAACCCATATTTTATGATTTATCTTGTGCTCAATTTGAATATTTTTATCAATTCTTCACCCACTTATTCATATGAATTGCATGGTTTTACTTTTCTTTTCTTATTACGTGATAAAGTGTGAAAACATATTTCCTATGCTTTAAAAACATTAAATTTAATTATCCTTTATTACCATTCGATGCCGTGATTTGTGTGTTAAGTATTTTTAGGTCTTATAGAGCAGGAATGACCTAAAGGACAGAAAGGAAACATACAAAAATGGAAGGAAAGCACAAAAATGGAGTTTTGAAGAAAAGGCAACGACGCGAAAGCATGGATGACGCGGACGCGTGCCTAGCGCGAAATAGCATCGACGCGAATGCGTGACTGACGCGAACGCGTGCCTTGAGCAGAACACAAATGACGTGAATGCGTGACCAACGTGTACGCGTGACAAGGAAAAACTCCAAACCACGCGAACGCGTGACCCACGCGTACACGTGACAGACGCCACGTACAGGAATCTGTAGAAAACGCCCCCAGCAATTTCTGGACCCTTTTTCGGCCCAATTCTAAATCCAGAAACAAAGAATATAAGCCAGCGAATGGAGGAATCAAAGAGAACAAGGAAGAAATAATGACAACATTCATAATACACAAATTTAGGATTTAGATGTAGTTTTTAGAGGGAGATGATTTATCCTCTCTCTCAAGTTTTCGGATTAGGATTTCAACTTCTTCTCAGGTTCAATATTCCTTTAATTTATTTTCTACTTTTATTTATTCTATTACTTTAATTGTTATTTATCCTTTCAATTTGGCTTATGAACCTTTCCATGTTAGGATTTGAATTTATGTTTAAATGCAATTTGAGGTATTTCAGATATAAGATTGTTTTATTCTATTTATGTTATTGATGTTTTCGATTTATCCAAATTATTTTCATTCGAGTAGAATTTCTTCCCTTTTGGCTTTGGTTGATTAATTGGTAACACTTGAGTTATCAAACTCAGCTGTGGATTAAAATTGGAGTTGCTAATTGATTCGAATCACTCTAAAGCTACTCCTTCCACAGGAGTTGACTAGGACTTGAGAATCAATTTAATTAGTCCACTTGACTTTCCTTTATTTAGTAAGGGTTAACTAAGTGGGAGCGAAATCCAATTCTCGTCACACCTAATAAGGATAACTAGGATAGGATTCCCAGTTCTCATACCTTGCCAAGAGTTCTCTTTGTAATTATTAACTTATTTTTCCTGTCAATTAAATCACTTGTTTCCTTATTTCAAAAACCCAAAAATATACAATTTCCATAACCAATAATAAATCATCCTTCCTTGCAATTCCTTGAGAGACGACCCGAGGTTTAAATAATTTGGTTTATTATTTTTATTGGGTTTGCTTAAGTGACAAACAAGTTTTTGTATGAAAGGATTATTGCTTGGTTTAGAAACTATACTTGCAACGAGAATTTATTGTGAATTCTAAACCATCAATCTTCAGTTCATCAAAATGGCGCCGTTGCCGGGGAATTGCAAACGTGTGTCTTATTATTGGTTATTGTAAATATTTTATTTTGCTTGTTTATTTATTTTTTCTTTTTAATTTTTACTAGTTACTATGAGTTCTCACCCCCGTCGCTTTGAGTTTGGTTCTAATATTGTTGAAAGGAATGGAAGCTATAGCAGGAACATGCATCAAGGTCAAAACAATCAGAGATGGACGGAGCCACGAGGATCTAATCAACCCTTTAGGCAACAACACCTTCCAAGATACCATGGACAACGACCGTTCTACAATGCATGCCAAGACAATAGTTACGGTGGACCTTCTCGTGACAACCAACCCCTACCAATATACTACAGTCAAGAGCCATTCCGAGGTGCATACCAAGATGATAGATATAGTGGACCCCCTTGTGGTTACCAACAAACACCATCATGTACCTATGAACCACCTCCTCAACATAACTTTGAACCACCATACTCACAAGCCCCCTACTACCATTCACCCCCATATGACTCTAATACATATCCACCCCAATTCCAATCCAATTACTCCCAAGAACCACCACTTCCCTATGCACCATGTCCATATCCATCACCCCAAGAATCAATGGAGCGTCTCAAAGAAACAGTGGAAAAATTTCATGCATCCCTTTACCAATTAAATCAAGTGATAAATCGATTACCTTCCCGATATTTGGACACTCAGGGAACCCCCATGGCTTCATGTGGACAATCTAATGAAGAACGCAGCATGAAGGAGATACTAGAAACTCCACTAGACAGTAAGGAGCATGATTTTGTACTGGAACAATTGGAGGAAGCTGAAATTATCGAAGAAGAAGAATTGGTTGAAGACTTAGGAGATGCTGAACCTCCATGGGAATCCAGAATTGTGGAGAATTCTGTCAAGGAATTTGCAATTGATGCTAAGGAGGATAGTGCACATCCCCCAAAGCAGGTATCTTATGAAGAACTAGATGGAACAACTCAAGAAGCGAGTTTCTTTGATAATGATAATCGAGAGTCAAGTCCTCCTAGTAATGAACTTGCATCCGCAAGTGAATTCTTTGAGATGGAAGAATCATCCTCAAATGAATACGAAGATGATGCAGAGGTAGACTTCTCTCAACCTCCAATTTATGACTTAAGTGATGAGGAAGATATCGAAGACTTTGATCAAGAGGTGGTTGCAGTTGAAGAAGTTTGCAAGGAAGTGGAGGAATTTATAGAAGAACACAAGGGAGTAGAGCTTGCAAAACCACTGGAAACACCTTTTCCAAGGCCATTACCATCCAATACAAATTTCAAGTGGGTAAAATCCTTAGCCTTTATCTTTACTTTTCCACTTGAATATGGTTTGCTTGAAACAAATGGCCAACTTAGAGCTCTTTACGGCTTTAAGAGTAAAAGGGAAATGGTTTGTGCTCAAGGCTGGTATGCAAGATTCAACAAAGTTCCACGCTTCACTTTAAAGTGTAGGGATTGGTTTCGAGTTCGATTGCATGGGTCTCAGAAGATGTTTGGCCATCGTAGTGAGAATACAACTTCCAAACCGCCCGGCTGGAAAAATATAGATCGAAACAAAGGCGGATATAAAAGCAAGGTTTAGGATCCTGGAATCTATTCTGACATTCAGCACCCTGGGAGCCTGAAAACCTGTTTGAATTTGCTCAAAGGCTTTACATGCCTAGTTTGGGACCCCGGAGGCTATTGGCAATCCAAACTCATCAAATGTCTAACTTAAGGACTTTAACTAAAAGTGCTAGATGGGAGACAACCCACCATGGTATGATCGTTCCTTTTTCAATTTTGATATTATTTTGTTTTGTTTGTTTTTGAGTTTTATTTTATTCTATTTTCATTGAACCTGGAATTATTCACAGCACCCACATTAGCATTGCATGCATCCTGCATAAAAAAAAAAAGCGAGCACCCCACACGTGCGCATGGGCCACGTGTGGGCGTCAATTAGAAATCGACATAAGGATCCAACGCCCAGAAAGTTGGGCTGGAATCGTGCAGCTGGTGTGCGTTTAGCACAAATTGCCCACGCGTTCGCGTCCCTGACGCGAATGCGTCACTTTCACTTCACACACACCACGCGAAAGCGTGAGCGACGTGTACGCGTCGCAAGAAAATCCTTGTCCCCTAATTGGAAACAGAGAGTTGCGCCAAAATGACGCTGGAATTGTGTGTCTAGCACAATTCTGAGTGATGCGTCCGCGTCCCCTACGTGTACGCATCACCTTCAATATCCCTCAACCACGCGATCGCGTCAATAACGCGTTCGCGTCACTCCCTTTTCGCCCAAAACACGTGATCGCGTGACCCACGCGTCCGCGTGGATTCAAATACACTAACCCCCAATCCATGCGAAACCCAAACCCCCCCGCGTCACCATTCACCCCCCCAAACCGCCTTTGCACTCTCTCTTCTTCTTTCCCCCCAACCACCATATCACCACCACCACCACCTCCCACTGAGCTGCCCCACCGTCGCCGTCAACCCTACCGCGCCGCCCGCATCGCAACCCCCCTCTCTTCTTCCCTCTACTCTTCCCCCTCCGCGACACCCCTGCCCCATCACCGAGCCGCGACCACCGCGCCACCCACCCAGAACCACCGACCACCGATTACCACACCCCCCAACCACCACAACCCTCACCCCCCTTCTTCTCTCCTTCCCCCCTTTAACCCTTGTTCACCCACAACCACCAAACCGCCCCTGCCCCCAGCACGGACCGCCGCCGCGCCGCCTTCCATTACTGCCACGTCACCACTGTCACCACCACAACCCTACCACCTCTCTGATCCATACATTTGTTCCTCTACACACCAGGTTCCGTCGAACACCGATTCCTCTATCAGTTAGTTAGTTAGTTGCATATTTTTCAATTTCTGTTCAAATTAGGATAGTTAGAGATGCATGATCGTAGTGGATTTTAGGTGGTTAGGTAGCTAGAATGTGGTTAGTGGATTTAGGCCTGATAATTGCACCATTCTTGCTACCTGTTTTTATCTGATTCGCAATTCTGAATTTGCTGTGATGATAATACTGTTCATATGTTGCTCTTTCATGTTTGATGCTGCTATTACACTGTTCTTTAATTTTTTAACCTTTTAAGCATTATTTAATGTCATATGAACTGATTTTCTTGCTGTTTATTACCCGGGAACATCCAATTTTAGCCGGAATGCTGCCCAAATTTTTTCATCAAATTGTTTCACTCAACTCCCGTTCATGAATTGGTTTTGGCAATTTCAAGTTTTGCGCTGTTTGGTTTCAAGCTAGCCAATTCATGAAGGAATGGGCTTGCATTCTCACTCCTTCTGGTTCCCGGATTACTAAATTGCATTATTGATGATTTCTTTTTCCTTTTGCAAATTTTATAAATTATCATCAATAAACTGCAACCTTTACTTGAATACGAGTTGATTGTTCTTCAAGTTTGTGAATTTATTGTTAACTAGAAAACCCATTATCATGCCACTCACTTTAACTTTCTTTTTACTTACTAACTGCATTAACTTTCTAACTTCTCCTTTTACCTAACCACTTTACCTTTCTAACTCAAAACATGATTACTGTTTTTCCTAATTAACAAGACTCCCACCTATCATATATTTTGGATTGTGATTTTTACTCTCAAACCTTTCACCTGCATACGGTCTAAAATTTACTTATATTTAACTCATCTCATGCTTCTAATGCTCTTTTGCCTTTATGCCTATATTGATAAATCATATTTGCTTACCTGTCTTCCTGCTTTAGTTCTTAAACTGTCTTATAGAATTTCTGCTTTTCAGGATGTCTGACCCTAAAAGTAAAGGAAAAGGTAAAGCAACCACCGGCAAAAGGAAAAGAGGAGAAGCCTCTACCTCTATTTTGGATATCCTGCATGACGATTCCTGGCGGGAGAAGAACTTTACCCCACAGGAAAAGGCTGATCAGCTACTGCCTGCCACCGATCCTGTCAAGTTTGCAAACCGATACTGTGAGCTTAAGTATCCAGTTTTTGCCACTTCCAGGAACTTATACCTGGAAAGGACACTCAAAATTCCAGAAGAACTCAAACAATAAACTTCAAACCAAATTAAACAGAGAGGTTGGTTCTTCTTGGAAAGGAATTTGACTGAAATCAACTCATCCTGGGTCAGAGAATTCTATTGCAACTACTTCAAAACATCCCTGGATGCGGTCCAACTTAGAGGCAAGTAGATACTGGTTACTGAGGAGGCACTTGAAGAAATCTTCCAACTTTAGCCTAAGTCAGATCAGCCAGATGGTTACCAAAAAACTGAGGAGGATATGAGGTTCATGAGATTTGATTAGGACGCAGTCAAAAGGACTATAGCTCTTGATCCTACTGTCCCATGGGTCATGAGCAAGTCCGTAGTGGCACCCAAAGGAATTAAGATCATTTATCTGAACGATGAGGCTCGGATTTGGTAGTAGATTCTGAGTAACTATGTGATGCCAAGCACTCATGAGACAGAGGTGCCAGCTGCTATGATTACCCTCATCTGGTGTGTGATGGAGGGAAAGGACTTATATCTGCCCCATTTCATCCAGTATTACATGGCCAGAGTCCATGTTAGAGGCACTCTCCCCTTTCCATACTTGATTACTTAGTTAGGCCGCCGAGCTAAGGTGCCCTGGGTGATTGCTGATGAAAAGCCAACCGTTGCAGACTGCAAGAAGATTATCCCTCACAGCCAAAAGTTTCAAGCTTTAGGCTACAGACCTCCATTTCTCACTGACTATGCAGAGGTAGCCACATCTTCTGCTCCCCCTTCAGGCCCTGCTGCACCAGCCTCCACTATTGCACCCTCACCTCCTTCAGAGCCCATCTACCACCTCGTGCATCGCTTATTTGACTGGTTGGACCAGATGGAGCGCCGCAACCAGCGGTGATATGAGAGATCTGAGCGTCGCAACAAGCGACGCTATGAGCACTTAAAGTTGATGATCCGATATGGCCACCATGACATCCCCTCCGAGCCTGACACCCCTTCTGAGCCATCTGAGGAGGAGGCGGACGATCATGAGGAGGAGGCACATGCAGAGGCTGAACAGGCAAGACCTGAGCAGGCTGCGCCACACCATGAGGAGCCCCATTAGATACAGCCGGCTGATCCAGAGATCCCTCTACAGGCAGAGCCTCCACTTCAGCAGGCTGACCCTCCGACACTCATACAGACTACAGAGCCTCAGACCACCCCAGAGATACCTACTGCACATCCTTCCGGAGATGACACTTCTTCACACCCTGCTTGAGTGAGCATCGAGGAGGATGCTTTTATTTAAGTGTGGGGAGGTCGCCATCTCCGGTGAACTTTATTTTGGTGAACCACTTTTCAGACTCTCTTTTTATCCTATTTTGTTTATTTTCTGTATTTTTATTTTTATTTTATCTTATCTTATTTATCTTCCAGTACTTGCACATTTTTCTGTATTTTTACTATATTTCTGCATTTTGCACTTTGGCCTATATATATTTATCTTAGATATCTAGTTTAGTTGCACTTTTAGCTTATTAAGTTGTGATATAGATGATATGGATTAATTAGTTTGGTTTACCCTTTTAGAATACAATAATTTGGATTATTTGGAAATAAAAAGAGTAAACTAGAGACCTTAGTATAATAGAATCACAATAATATATATATATATATATATAGCAATAAATGTGAGTTAGTTAACAACATTTCTTCAAGGAAGAACACTAAGTTTTTAAGAGCCATCCTAAGATTCACATTGAGAATAATGGGAACTCTTGATTTCTACTTGCATGACATACATAACTGATATATGATTTTTGAGCCAACGAACACACAACCTGTGAGTTTTTTAGCTTAATTGTATGGTTAGATTTAACCATAAATTTCATTCCTATGTGTTTCGCACTTCTTTTCTATGCATGTAATCTTTACTTTGTTTTAATCTATATGTCCAATATAGAATGTAGATACATACCCATATATGATTGAGGCCATTATTTGAATTTTTCCTCACTTATCCCAAATAAGCCTACCTCCTACATCACCTTTGTAGCCCCCTTGAGCCTTTTGATCTCCTCTTGTTCTATAACCACATTACTAGCCTTAGGCGGAAAAACAAAATTAAAAATCCCAAGTTGAATCTTTGGTTAGCTTAAGATAGAAATTGTGATACACACTAAGTGTGGGAAAACGTGGGAACATGGGTTGATAGGAAATGATTAAATTAATAAAATAATTAGGATTTTGGGAGCATACTGATATGAAACCAAAATAAATAAAAATACCATGAGCATTGAAAATGTTATACTTATGATTGTTTTTAAAAAAATTTTATTTATTTAAGTAACTAAATAAGGGGACAGATTCACCCCAATGATAAGTTTAGTGAAGGAATCAATGCACATGGAGGTAAAAACAAAATGAACTTGGTATATGAGTATGTAAAAAGAAAATGGGAAAATTGGGAAAACCAAGATAGTTATAAATTATATAGAGTATGTATATATTAGGTGAGATCTTAGACTAATTAAGGATTCAACTTATAGTTCACTTAGCCCTATATATATTCTCACCTTTACCTTGGCCCCATTACAACCTTGAAAAAGACCTCATGATGTTTGTATGTATACATTATATATTTGTTGATTGGTTAGATGAAGAACAAAGTTTTAGAAAGCAGGAATAGAAAAGAATAGAGTGATTAACCCCAAACACTGAGTGACTAGAGAGTAAACACAAAAATCCAGTGAGGGTTCAATAGCTCATCTCCATATATCCAGATTTAATTATTTAGCTGTCTTGCAAGTTTGTGAAATATTTTAACCCAACTCAATTGTGAAAGTATTTTAATATGGCTTTGTCTTAATTTTACATATATGATTCCTTGGAGAATATGAATCAAATTAACCACATGTAAGCTCTATATATATAGGTGGATAGTAATTAGAATTGCATGATTCATGTAGGTAGCTTGCATTTAGAATAGATTGCATTGCATAAGATTCCACCATTCTACCTTTACTCTTTCTCTTGGATTTAGTATGAGGACATGCTATTGTTTAATTGTAGGGAGGTTGATAAACCCATATTTTATGATTTATCTTATGCTCAATTTGAATGTTTTTATTAATTCTTCACCCACTTATTCATATGAATTGCATGGTTTTACTTTTCCTTTCTTATTATGTGATAAAGTGTGAAAACATGTTTCATATGCTTTAAAAACATTAAATTTAATTATCCTTTATTACCATTCGATGCCGTGATTTGTGTGTTAAGTATTTTCAGGTCTCATAGAGCAGGAATGGCTTAAAGGACAGAAAGAAAACATACGAAAATGGAAGGAAAGCACAAAAGTAGAGTTTTGAAGAAAAGGCAGCGACGCGAACGCATGAATGACGCGGACGCGTGCCTAGCGCAAAATAGCATCGATGCGAACGCGTGACTGACGTAGACGCGTGCCTTGAGCAGAACGCAAATGATGCAAACGCGTGATCGACGCGTACACGTGACAAGGAAAAACTCCAGACCACGCGAACGCGTGACCCACGCGTACGCGTGACAGACGCCACGTACAGGAATCTGCAGAAAATGCCCCCAGCAATTTCTGGACCCTTTTTCGGCCCAATTCCAAATCCATAAACACAGAATATAAGCTAGAGAATGGAAGAATCAAAGAGAACAAGGAAGAAATAATGACAACATTCATAATACACAAATTTAGGATTTAGATGTAGTTTATAGAGAGAGAGGCTTTCTCTTCTCTCTCAAGTTTTAGGATTAGGATTTCAACTTCTTCTCAGGTTCAATATTCCTTTAATTTATTTTCTACTTTTATTTATTCTATTACTTTAATTATTATTTATCCTTTCAATTTGGCTTATCAACCTTTCCATGTTAAGATTTGAATTTATGTTTAGATGCAATTTATGTTATTTCAGATATAAGATCATTTTATTATATTTATGTTATTGATGTTTTCGATTTATCCAAATTATTTTCATTCGAGTAGAATTTCTTCCCTTTTGGCTTTGGTTGATTAATTGGTAACACTTGAGTTATCAAACTCAGCTGTGGATTGAAATTGGAGTTGCTAATTGATTCGAATCACTCTAAAGCTAGTCTTTCCACAGGAGTTGACTAGGACTTGAGGATCAATTTAATTAGTCCACTTGACTTTCCTTTATTTAGTAAGGGTTAGCTAAGTGGGAGCGAAATCCAATTCTCACCACACCTGATAAGGATAACTAGGATAGGATTCCCAGTTCTCATACCTTGCCAAGAGTTCTCTTTCTAATTATTAAATTATTTTTCCTGTCATTTAAATCACTTGTTTCCTTATTTCAAAAACCCAAAAATATACAATTTCCATAACCAATAATAAATCATACTTCCCTGCAATTCCTTGAGAGACGACCCGAGGTTTAAATACTTCGATTAATTATTTTTATTGGGTTTGCTTAAGTGACAAACAAGTTTTTGTATGAAAGGATTATTGCTTGGTTTAGAAACTATACTTGCAACGATAATTTATTGTGAATTATAAACCCTCAATCTTCAGTTCGTCAAGGTGTCCTCTTGACATGTTTTCAGGATGGTTTATCATAGGAATTTTCTATGATGGTCTGTCTGAGAGGTCCAAAATATCATTGGACAGCTCTACAGGTGGTTCACTCCACTTGAAGAAAATGCCTACAGAAGCAAGAGAACTCATTGAGATGGTTGCAAATAACCAATTCATGTACACTTCTAAAAGAAACCCTGTAAGTAATGGGGTATTTCATAAGAAAGGAGTTCTTGAAGTTGATACTCTGAATGCCATATTGGCTCAGAACAAGATCTTGACTCAGCAGGTCAATATGATCTCTCAGCATCTGACTAGAATGCAAGCTGCCGCTGGCAGCACTCAGGAAGCTTCTTTTGAAGTAGAAGCTTATAATCCTGATCAATCCACCATGGAGGAGGTGAATTACATGGGAGAACCCTATAGAAACACCTATAATCCTTCATGGAGGATCATCCTAACATTTCATGAAAGGATCAACAGATGCCTCAGCAATGCTTTAATAATAATCAAGGTGGCAGGAACCAGAATAGGTTCAACAACAGACCACCTTTCCCATCTTCCCAAGGGAATATGGAGACTCCTAAGCAGAGCCTTTCTGACATAGTTACTATATTATCCAACCTCTCTAAGACCACTTATAATTTCATAACTGAACCAAGGTCCTCTATCAGAAATTTGGAGATAAGAGTTGGTCAACTGAGCAAGAGGATCCTTGAGACTCCTTCTGACACTCTTCCTAGTAACATTGAGGTAAATCTAAGAGAAGAGTGCAAGGCCATCACCATAGAGGTAGAGGCCGAATATGGAGAGATTGGGAAGGTATTGAACGCCAGTGAGGAAGATCTCATTGGGCGTTCAATGCCCAAACTGGCTAAGAGCCTGGCATTGAACGCTAGTGAGGAAGCCTTCACTAGACGTTCCTTAGCAGCAGAGCTAGCATTGAACGCCAGCCAGGGAACACTGGCTGGGCATTCAACCCCCAAATAGACAAGGAAGTTGGTGTTGAACGCCAGCCAGGACATTCTTGCTGGGCGTTCAACACCCAAAATGGTAAGGAAAGTGGAATTTAACGCCAATAAGGGTATACAGCATAGGCGTTCAACGCCCAAAGAGCCATCAGAGATGGCATTGAATGCCAGTAAAGGCACACTCTCTGAGTGCTCAATACTTACTCAAGAAATACCTATCCAAGAACTAAAGGAAACCAAGGCTCATATAGAGTCCATAGAGGTTCCTTTGCATGCACTCTTGTAGTGCATGAGTTCTGATGAACACTCATCCTCTGATGAAGATGAAGACACTTGGGAAGAGCAAGTTGCTCGGTACCTAGGAGCTCTTAAGAAGCTGAATGCCAAGCTATTTAGTACAAAGCCTTTGGAGGAAGAACCTCCAGTGCTTTCCAAAGAACTCAATGCTTTGGTTCAGCAGAAGCTACCTTAGAAGCTTCTAGATCCTGGACGCTTCCGGATTCTTTGCAACACAGGCATCATGACCTTTGAGAAGGCTCTGTATGACCTAAGGTCAAGCATAAACCTCATGCCACTCTGTGTGATGGAGAAATTGGGAATCCAAGAGGCACAAGAAACATGGATTACCTTGCATAAGGACTGGATGGTGTTCAAGATTCTTGACCCTCCATTACCCCCTGACAAGGGAGGCACTTGCATAAAGGATTCAGCATTCAAGCCTCCTCCCTTAAATGGAACTCATTCAATCCCTCCAAAGACCAAACATAAGTTTGGTGTTGGATGTACACTATCTACCAAGAAGGAAGGCCCGAAAAGGAAGATACCTAGGGGCTGGAAAAATAAAAATAACCCTACTAAAGGATTTTCACCATGGAAGATGGCGGTATTCACTTATATCATCATGGTATTCACCATGAAAGAGGGAAGTGGCAAAAAGGGACACCAGCATATTGCTGCAAGCCCAACCCTACCTCGGGCAAAATCCTGTCTCTTGAGCTTATTAAGCTATTCCATGAGAGCACATGAAGGAAGCTCCCAGTAAGGAGTAAGGATTTATTCCTCTATGACTATCTTCTTCCTTGAAAGGAGTTGTCCGTCAAGCTAATGACATTAAAGAAGTGCTTGTTGGGAGGCAACGCAACCTTAATTAATTATTTATTTCTATTTTCTTTCATTTTATTTTTCTTTCAGTTATTTTTAGGGTCATTATCATATGCAGCAGTCAGAACAGAGATAAAACTTCAGCAATAAAAACAGAACACTCTGGATGGAGTATTTTTAAAGTTGAATGCCAGCCAGGGAGCAAACCCTGGGCATTCAATGCCCCAAATGGGCAGCATTGCTGGCGCTGAACTCCAGCCAGGGAGCATACCCTGGGCGTTCAAATGCCAGTGCATAGGGTAGAGAATCTGAATTTCCTAGCCTCTCAGGACTAGTCGGTCCCACAGAATCCCCACCTACACCACCCTCTTCTACTCTACTATTCCCCACTGTTCATATTTGCTCGAGGACGAGCAAAACTCTTAAGTTTGGTATTGCAAAATGTAGCACCCTAACTACTAGTGCTCACGCTTCCGGTTGCGCAACTCTGATAGCTCGGACATTACGACGACACTTATACTATTTAATACTAAAATATGAGCCTGTTTAAAACATTAAACCGTAATACCGCTCCCAAAAATACTTTCGTTCGATAACGTACATCCATAAATACCATACAACTTACAAAATCTCATAAAGAGTACATCCATATATATACATACATATATATAAGTAATATTACAAACATAATCTAATACAATTCCTATCCCTCTTACAGATTATATCAAGATAAAGGCGAGGGTACAATAAACCATAACTAAAACAATACAGAGCATCACAACAACAATTAAATAAGCTCTTCGTAACTTCTGCGCCCATATCCTGAAAGGGGGAAAATGTAGGGGGGGTGAGAACATCATCCTCGAAAGGGTTCTCAGTAGAGGGTTTTTGGGAATTACTATAATAGGATACGTGAAGATAAACCGTACTAGTGATTAATAACCGTCTTATGTCTCCTCTCCAAAAACAACGATTTACAGTAAAAGTAAAGTCAGAAATCTTTTCTAAAAGAGGAACCGTTCAATTCTCAAAAACTCAAAAGCTTTTCAAAAAGGTTTAACCATGCTGAACCAAATAGCCTTTCACACTTTTCCGAACCAGAAACACAAAACCAAAACCAACCATCAGTCCATTTCATTTCAACCACGGCCCTAGGCCCAAACAATCCAACCATAAACCAATCACCACAATCCAACAGAGTCTCAGTTGCAAACACAGATAGGAAGTTCAAGCACAAACAAATAGTTACAGCAAGTAGAACAATTAGTAGTTAATCACATAGGCAAACCAAGTACAATATGCACACCTAAACAATGTCACATAGATGCATATGATGCATGCCTGTCCCTAGTGGCTGATGATATCATCTGTCGGTTATAGAGCCAACCCGACAAGTCCTGGTAGCTAACCATTGGACTGTCCCTCTGTCGCGCATCCCCAACTCGAGTTATACTCATCATAAACTTGATCATAATCATGATCCATATACATCACCTTCTCTGGTGAATATTTACGGGGACGAGCTCATCCGGGACTTTCACAGTGCCCGGCCACACTTACGACATAGGGTCAAAAGAGCTTCGAGTCTCAACCTGGAGCATGTGGTGGCTAGCCACTGCTTTCTCCCAGGGAAACTCTTATCTCCGATAGTGGAAGTGCAACATTCACATTTATTGATGATTCAGCATAAACATGCATTCAATCTCATCCATGGATCAACATCCATCTCAGCCATCCGGCTCACGGTTCATTCCAGAACCAGCCAATATTCATATCATACACAGCCATTCCGGCTCACGGTTTAATCCAGAACCAACCAATATGTATAATCATACACAGCCATTCCTGCTCACAACAAAACAGCACTTCCACATTCAATATCATCAATTCATAAAATTGGCATTTAAGCCATAAATCACTTTTTCCCAAATCATTTCACTTTGAAATCAAGTTTCAACTCTTTTCAGCCTTAGCTTTAGAAATCTCGTTTCTTAAATCATCTCAGGCTCATAAGCCAAATTTACTCAAAGTGAGTTCTCTTTTTAAAACAAAGCCACTCTCGCCATTCTCTTTCTAAAACTTCCAAAACCATGGCAAGTTAAGGATTTATTTCAAAGTATTCAAAATCACCCATACAACAATGGGATTTTATAACAAAAGTTTCTTGGCAGAGTCCCAAGTCTTTAGGGAAGGTCAACCGATATCAATTCCTTAAAATTCTTTGAAACTCTTAAAATCATGGATTCTCGGTTCAAGTAAATAAAACTGAATTTTTTATGAAACCGATCATACAAAATCACAAGTTCCAACCCGGTCCAAAAATCAATTCATTTGAAAAGGAACTGGTTCATTTGAATCAAACCACTTTCAGGTTTCTTTTTGGAATCCATTTTTCTAACTCTTCCAAAATGTCTCAAACTTAATTACTCAATCAAAAGTCTAGATTCCTTTGAAATCACTAAAAGTTCCTTTTTATATTAAAATCAATATTAGAGCATCATTCTTTCCTTCAGCGATTCAAACGGTAAAAATAGTCCATTTCTAAATAAGTCAAACTCAAGGCATAAAGTTTACTAAATAAATTAAGCTTGAAAATATAAATATTTTCTTAATAAATCAAATAATACAACTTCTCAAATCCAATCCTTTTTAAATAACTTTTTAAACAAAACTAGGATTTTGGAGAAATTTCGGCAGCACCTCCCTTAAAACTTGGACTTTTGCCACCCGGTTCGGGTCCCAACTAAACCGTTTCTCATTCCTTTTCAACAGCTCAAACCAGAAATCAATTCAAAGCAAGCTAAATCCAACAGTCACCTCAGTGGCATATCTCAAGAAAACCATTTCAAAGTCAACTCAATATCAACCGATTTAACTCATTTCCAAAGCTTTAAAGAAACGGTTCAGTAACACATCGTTTGTCCAAGATCAAGTCAATTAAAGTAAACCAGGCTGAATTCCAAAGTGCATTCGACTTTTCACATCATCAAATAATTGACTCAAATGAAATCAATCCTCAACGGATTAAACTCAGATTTCAAATCTTTAAAGAATCACTTCAAAACATTACATTTCACAAAGCCGCACAACAATTCAGCCAAGAAAACATCCATAATCATTTGAGTCAATCAAATAATACATAAGGCAGGTGCAATCACTAAATACACCATATCTCACATCAGTATCCATATGTAATAATTCCAATAATAAACTATAGTTTTCGGAAAGCGCCCCTACCTCAAAACGCGAAACCATAACCCAAACGCGTCACTAGAACTCTCAATCAACCCGAATTTACCAGCAGCTTACATCACAGCTTTGTTCACTTTCGCAGCAGCAAGGACAACCTTTTCACGCAACATGTGGCTCCGATAACTTAATCCTAGAAAACATTATTATTGCGAAAGCCTTAAAACACATAACGGGATATGAACGGGTAAGCTTCAATACAAAGATACTTACTGTAACTAAAGAATACCGTCCGAACCAAAGAACAGAAGCCTCAGCGATGGTTCTGACAGCCACAGAACTGCCCTTGGCAGCCAGAATCACCGTGACTCAGCCTGTTCTGTTAGTAGTTCCAGCGACAGATGAAGCAGTCCCCAAAAAGAATACTATTTGCAACGCAAATCTCCAAACAGAGCCAGCAACTATCTCTAGTAAAGGCAGCGACAATGTCACTTACTATAACCATTTTATTCAATACAGCTAGTGTCAGCAACAATGCTTCTAGGTAGAAACGAATTGATGGAACAAGAGGGAATCGAAAACAGGGTAAGGCTTACCCAACAGTAGTGGTTCTCATGGTTCAAAATGGAGCCAGGGCAAGGCCAGAGCAACATCAACTCCAACAGCAGCAGTGGTGCTTTGTCAAATTCCAAAAACCCAGGAGCAGAGGCAGAAAGGCATCTCCTTTCCTTGATTCACGCGGCGCTGCTCTTCTCTATACACATAGTAGCAGCAATTCCCTCTGGTAGCAGCTCAGACGGTGGATTCCACCCACGGCGACGGCGACACTTTCTTCCACAACCATGACAGCAGCGGCGATGGAAGGGCAGCGTTGCTTCCTCGCGACCCATCCCTTTTACCTCTTCTCTCTTCGCAGCTCCAACAGCGGCGAGGCAAGGCGCATACGGCGGCAATGCGAAAGGACTCCGACGTGGTGGTTGGACCTCAGCTCGGCCTCAGATCTGTTCTCTCCTTCACGCGTCTCCCTCTCTCTCAGCTTGGTTCGGTGACTCGCGGATGGACGGAATGACGGCGGCACAGGGACGATGGTGCGACGGCAAGACGTGGGTCGACGGCAGGGCGCGGCGGCAAGCTCTCTTCTCTCTTCCCTTGCGTGACAGCCCTCAAGGCATGACTCGACAGTTCGGCAAGATGGGACGGCAGCGTTGAGTAGGACGGCGGTGCAATGGCGGCGGTGAGACCAGCACGCCGGCACGAGTCTTTCTCTCCTTCTCCCTTATTCCGTGGCCCCTTCCCCTTACCCTCATTCTTCTTTCTTTTTCGTTCTTTCAGAGAAAAGGGAAACTGTGTGTGTACTGCTGCTGCTGGGTGTTTGGGGGAAAGGTGCGTTGCTGATGGGGAAACCGGGTAACCGGGTTAGGATTTTAGGGTTTCATTTTGAAAATTAGGGTTAAGGGCATTATGGTAATTTCACATAAAATTGGGAATAATATGATAATTGAAACCCAATGTAAATCCAACACTTATTGTATATGGAAAAATACTATTTGCTCATCAATTTTTACAAATTATTTTCAACAAAATGCCCAAATCTAAAAATTAGAAATAATATATTTAATTTCTCTATTTTCCAAAATAGCAGTATTAATATTTAAAATATTAGTTATTTAGTTCAATCATATAAAAATCCTTATTATTTCACAACTGCCAGCTTTATAATTTAAATATAGAAAATAATCTGAAAATTGTGAAATTGGATAATAATCATAACTTATCTCAAATTCAAAAAATCAAAACTCGCCTTAATTATATTTAATGAAATAATTTCTGAAATTAAGGCTATAAATAACTATATAATTTGAGACTTGATCATAATAAGACTTTTCAAAGGTTCTGGGTCTTACATTCTACCCACCTTACAAAAATTTTCGTCCTCGAAAATTGATACAAAACGAAAGAAATTTCACAATAGTTCACCCTTGAACACATTTAAGGAATAAGCAAAAAGGTCTCAACATATACACATATATACGGTTCTCGGATACTTGGATGGTCGTATGTATAAAGATACAAAGGTAGGAGTGTGATTGCAAAGCAAACGTTACAAGATAGACTCAATGCACAAGGTCATATAATCTCAAGTCTTTACAAAAACTTGAGGTGACAAAATAGGGTGCAAATCAAGATAGGTGTTCACAAAGCAAAGTGGTAATTAATGTGGTAAAAGGCTGCAAAGCATGTTGGTATTTAAACAGCGGTATAACATTCGCTGACAAATCTTGTGTTCCCACTTCAGGATTTCAATTTCTCAACTCCACCAATCATTTTACAACCTCATAGCCAATTATAAGTCTAACAATCGCAAACCCGTTCACAAGGAACAAAACACCTACAACTCATAACATGGTACACCTACCGTTTCACCTTCCATATACACATATCACGTCTTAAAGAACTAACACATCGTGTTACTACGTCTACAAATTGCACGTGATATCAAAACAATTCTCGAGTCTACTCAGAAGGATACAAGATCTAGAACGGAGAAACAATTATCAAGGGTACTACTCATAGATTTGAGGGAATGTATCCAATTCCAGATAAACAAGGATGTCCAAGCAAAGAAGTTTGCTAGAAATAAATCGATTGACAACTCCAAGGATAACCCTTGGATCCAAGAAATTCAATAGGACCAATAAGAAGAGAACCAGCGCCTTAGTTCGAACCAAATTCAAGTTGAGTCGAAGAAGTAGAAGGTTTACAGAAAAGAATATCAAACCCAAGACAAAGCTCACAGAACTCAAGAGCACGATTACAAATACTTTCGAATACATTGTTCATGAAAAAGTCAAAAACTTGCGAAAAAAAACCACTTTGCAGTCTAGAAGAAAAGTTGAGCAACATTCTTCAAGAGGGTTGCAAAAGCATAAATGTGGCATTACTTCAATACAATTTCATGTTGAAGTAGATCATGTAGAGTTTTAAAAACAAAATGCACATAAGTTTGGCTAAGAGCTAAAATATTTTCTCAAATATTTTAGAAGGATAGTTAGGTGCACAACCTAACCAAAAGCAGTTCATAAAAACTCGGAAGTAATCAAATGCTTGCTCAAAAACTCCCAAAGTTCATATTCAAACAAGCGTGTATAAAAATTATAGCAAAGAGGAAAGAAAAAATTAAACTCTTTTTAGAAAGGAAATTCCGAGGTAAAAATTTGCTTACAATCTGTTAAGGAAATAAGTGATGCATTACAACCAAACCGGTTTCCACTAAACAAGGAAGCTTTTCAAAACTTCATTTAAAATAGTGCATGCCAACTTTAAATTAACTTTGTCAAAATTGGACAATGGTTTCAATCTAAATCAAGCAACAGAAAATAAATTCCGTTTAAAACTTCTTACAAGAGAATTCAAAAATTCTTTAAAAGGTTCAAAACAAGACTCCAAAAGTGTTCTTGAAATTAGCATCTCAGAAGAACATTCAAGAAGTTTAAGATGTACTAAAAAGAAGTCAAGCCATGCAAGAAAGGATCTTAAACCAAGATAGCTCAAACAAGATCCACTAGGCATGAGACACCAAACAAGCTTTCAATTGATTCAAAAGAATACAAAAGTCATAGAAAAAGACAACTCAACCATTAGTAATTTCTCAAGGATAAATCTTTGACTAAAACTGTTGTAGAGATAATGAAAGGATAGACGATGTACGAAATTGAAACAAATCAAGTTGACTCACATAAGAGTGAGATTCACAAAAGAGGAAAAACCAAGATCAATGGTAATGTTCACAAGATGTAAAAGATTAGTTAAAAACAAAGTCAAACATGACATTCATGGAGATGGAAAGTTTAAGAGAGAATGAGTCCGTTCATAGGAAAAAAAAGCTGTGAGTCCAACACTTTCAAAAGAACAACAATGGCATGAATCATATAGCATGCTAAATCAAACTTAATTCAAAATAAGTTGAGTAAGGCTTACCAAATGAAACTCAACCGGGATAAAAGTGAAAATTCTTTCTTTCCAATTTTTTTTTTAAATATCCAAATAAATAATCAAATGAAGATGTGCATTAGAAATATAGTAAAATTACTAGAAAGTCAAATTGTAATTTAAGGTAAATACAGTTCCATAAACCAGTAAAAGCACAAGCGAGGTATTAAAAATAAATAGTTGTTAAACTGTATAAGAAATCTTCAAAGTTCATATATAGATAAGTATGTATCTAATCAACAGCAATTTTTATAAAATCTCAAAATTAGCTGTGATCACCGTTAAGTAAGAGAAAAACTGAATCAACAATTCCTCTAAGAGTGGACTCGGAATCCAGAGTAAAATGCACAGTGCATTACGACAAGTTCAAAGCCATATCAAAGGATACATTAATCAAGAGGAACTCCAACAGAGAAAGATAGATACAACAAGGATTTCAAACAAGCATATGCACTTAAGATCAAACAAGAATGCATATGAATAGAGGAATAGAGTTGGAAAATCAAACCACCTTTCTAAAGGATTAGCAAACAAGAACCTCAAGTTAGGCTATGAAAGAACAGGTCGACTCGAACTAAATTTAAGACACAAAACTGAATAGCCTCGAGAAATAGTTTCAAACGTTCCCAAAATCCGCGATTCGCTTTTCTTAAAACTCGTATATCATCTATGATAACCCATTAGTACTCTAATATACATAATTCACTAGTATTAAGCCGGCCAAACTTAATATCAGGTACCATGCAACTCGAGACTAACGGCGTTAATCAATAGACCGTCATGTGCATAAAACTCTAATTCTCGTCATTCGACAAGACCTATTACATGACAAACACTCAGAATATGCAACTGAAGCATAGTCGGTCCATTCCTCAGGCTCTACAGGAAGGACTGCTCTGATACCATAATGTAGCACCCTAACTACCAGAGCTCACGCTTCCGGCTTCGCAACTCTGATAGCTCGGACATTACGACGACACTTATACTATTTAATACTAAAATATGAGCCTGTTTAAAATATTAAACCGTAATACCGCTCCCAAAAATACTTTCGTTTGATAACGTACATCCATAAATACCATACAACTTACAAAAACTTATAAAGAGTACATCCATATATATACATACATATATATAAGTAATATTACAAACATAATCAATTACAATTCCTATCCCTCTTACAGATTATATCAAGATAAAGGCGAGGGTACAATAAACCATAACTAAAACAATACAGAGCATCACAACAACAATTAAATAAGCTCTTCGTAACTTCTGCGCCCAAATCCTGAAAGGGAAAAAATGTAGGGGGGGTGAGAACATCATCCTTGAAAGGGTTCTCAGTAGAGGGCTTTTGGGAATTACTGTAATAGGATACGTGAAGATAAACCATACCAGTGATTAATAACCGTCTTATGCCTCCTTTCCAAAATCAACGGTTTACAGTAAAAGTAAAGTCAGAAATCTTTTCTAAAAGAGGAACTGTTCAATTCTCAAAAACTCAAAAGCCTTTCAAAAAGGTTTAACCATGCTGAACCAAATAGCCTTTCACACTTTTCCGAACCAGAAACACAAAACCAAAACCAACCATCAGTCCATTTCATTTCAACCACGGCCCTAGGCCCAAACAATCCAACCATCAACTAATCACCACAATCCAACAAAGTCTCAGTTGCAAACACAGATAGGAAGTTCAAGCACAAACAAACAGTTACAGCAAGTAGAACAATTAGCAGTTAATCATATAGGCAAACAAAGTACAATATGCACACCCAAACAATGTCACATAGATGCATATGATGCATGCCTGTCCCTAGTGGCTGATGATATCATCTGTCGGTTATAGAGCCAACCCGAAAAGTCTTGGTAGCTAACCATTGGACTGTCCCTCTGTCATGCATCCCCAACTCGAGTTATACTCATTATAAACTTGATCATAATCATGATCCATATCCATCACCTTCACTGGTGAATATTTACGGGGACGAGCTCATCCGGGACTTTCACAGTGCCCGGCCACACTTACGACATAGGGTCAAAAGAGCTTCGAGTCTCAACCTGGAGCATGTGGTGGCTAGCCACTGCTTTCTCCCAGGGAAACTCTTATCTCCGATAGTGGAAGTGCAACATTCACATTTATTAATGATTCAGCATAAACATGCATTCAATCTCATCCATGGATCAACATCCATCTCAGCCATCCGGCTCACGGTTCATTCCAGAACCAGCCAATATTCATATCATACACAGCCATTCCGGCTCACGGTTTAATCCAGAACCAACCAATATGTATAATCATACACAGCCATTCCTGCTCACAACAAAACAGCACTTCCACATTCAATATCATCAATTCATAAAATTGGAATTTAAGCCATAAATCACTTTTTCCCAAATCATTTCACTTTGAAATCAAGTTTCAACTCTTTTCAGCCTTGGCTTTAGAAATCTCGTTTCTCAAATCATCTCAGGCTCATAAGCTAAATTTACTCAAAGTGAGTTCCCATTTTAAAACAAAGCCACTCTCGGCATTCTCTTTCCAAAACTTCCAAAACCATGGCAAGTTAAGGATTTATTTCAAAGTATTCAAAATCACCCATACAACAACGGGATTTTATAACAAAAGTTTCTCGGCAGAGTCCCAAGTCTTTAGGGAAGGTCAACCTATATCAATTCCTCAAAATTCATTGAAACTCTTAAAATCATGGATTCTCGGTTCAAGTAAATAAAACTAAATTTATTATGAAACCAACCATACAAAATCACAAGTTCCAACCTGGTCCAAAAATCAACTCATTTGAAAATGAACCGGTTCATTTGAATCAAACCACTTTCAGGTTTCTTTTTGGAATCAATTTTTCTAACTCTTCCAAAATGCCTCAAAATTAATTACTCAATCAAAAGTCTAGATTCCTTTGAAATCACTAAAAGCTCCATTTTATATTGAAATCAATATTAGAGCATCATTCTTTCCTTCAGTGATTCAAACGGTAAAAATAGTCCATTTCTAAATATGTCAAACTCAAGGCATAAAGTTCACTAAATAAATTAAGCTTGAAAATATAAATATTTTCTTAATAAATCAAATAATACAACTTCTCAAATCCAATCCTTTTTAAATAACTTTTTAAACAAAACTAGGATTTTGGAGAAATTTCGGCAGCACCTCCCTTAAAACTTGGACTTTTGCCACCCGGTTCGGGTCCCAACTAAACCGTTTCTCATTCCTTTTCAACAGCTTAAACCAGAAATCAATTCAAAGCAAGCTAAATCTAACAGTCGCCTCAGTGGCATATCTCAAGAAAACCATTTCAAAGTCAACTCAATATCAACCGATTTAACTCATTTCCAAAGCTTTAAAGAAACGGTTTTGTAACAAATTATTTGTCCAAGATCAAGTCAATTAAAGTAAACCAGGCTAAATTCAAAAGTACATTCGACTTTTCACATCATCAAATAATTGACTCAAATCAAATCAATCCTCAATGGATTAAACTCAGATTTCAAATCTTTAAAAAATCACTTCAAAACATTACATTTCACAAAGCCGCAAAACAATTCATCCAAGCAAACATCCATAATCATTTGAGTCAATCAAATAATACATAAGGCAGATGCAATCACTAAATACACCATATCTCACATCAGTATCCATATGTAATAATTCCAATAATAAACTATAGTTTTCGGAAAGCGCCCCTACCTCAAATCGCGAAACCATAACCCAAACGCGTCACCGGAACTCTCAATCAACCCGAATTTACCAGCAGCTTACATCACAGCTTTGTTCACTTTCGCAGCAGCAAGGACAACCTTTTCGCGCAACATGTGGCTCCGATAACTTAATCCTAGAAAACATTATTATTGCGAAAGCCTTAAAACACATAACGTGATATGAACGGGGAAGCTTCAATACAGAGATACTTACTGTAACTAAAGAATACCGTCCGAACCAAAGAACAGAAGCCTCAGCGGTGGTTCTGACAGCCACAGAACTGCCCTTGGCAGCCAAAACCACTGTGACTCAGCCTGTTCCGTTAGTAGTTCCAGCAATAGATGAAGCAGTCCCCAAAACAAATACTAGTTGCAACGGAAATCTCCAAACAAAGCCAGCAACTATCTCTAGTAAAGGCAGCGACAATGTCACTTACTATAACCATTTTATTCAATACAGCTAGTGTCAGCAACAATGCTTCTAGGTAGAAACGAATTGATGGAACAAGAGGGAATCGGAAACAGGGTAAGGCTTACCCAACAGTAGTGGTTCTCATGGTTCAAAATGGAGCTAGGGCAAGGCCAGAGCAACATCAACTCCAACAGCAGCAGTGCTGCTTTGTCAGATTCCAAAAACCCAGGAGCAGAGGCAAAAAGGCATCTCTTTTCCTTGATTCACGCGGCGCTGCTCTTCTCTGTACACATAGTAGCAGCAACTCCCTCTGGTAGCAGCTCAGACGGTGGATTCCACCCACGGCGACGGCGACACTTTCTTCCACAACTGTGACAGCAGCGGCGATGGAAGGGCAGCGTTGCTTCCTCGCGACCCACCCCTTTTCCCTCTTCATTGTTCGTAGTTCCAACGGCGGCGAGGCAAGGCCCATACGGCGGCAACACGGAAGGACACCGATGCGGTGGTTGGACCTCAGCTTGGCCTCAGATCCGTTCTCTCCTTCGCACGTCTCCCTCCCTCTCAGCCTGGTTCGGCGACTCGCAGATGGACCGAATGACGGCGGCACAGGGACGATCGTGCGACGGCAAGATGTGGGTCGACGGCAGGGCGCGGTGGCACGCTCTCTTCTCTCTTCCCTTGCGTGACAGCCCTCAAGGAATGACTCGACAGTGCGGCAAGATGGGACGACAGCGTTGAGCAGGACGGCGGCGCGATGGCGGCGGTGAGACCAGCACGCCGGCACGAGTCTTCCTCTCCTTCTCCCTTATTCCGCGGCCCCTTCCCCTTACCCCCATTCTTCTTTCTTTTTCGTTCTTTCAGAGAAAAGGGAAACTGTGTGTGTATTGCCGCTTCTGGGTGTTTGAGGGTAAGGTGCATTGCTGATGGGGAAACCGGGTAACTGGGTTAGGGTTTTAGGGTTTCATTTTGAAAATTAGGATTAAGGGCATTATGGTAATTTCACATAAAATTAGGAATAATATGGTAATTGAAACCCAATGTAAATCCAACACTTATTGTATATGGAAAAATACTATTTGCTCATCAATTTTTACAAATTATTTTCAACAAAATGCCCAAATCTAAAAATTAGAAATAATATAATTAATTTCTCTATTTTCCAAAATAGCAGTATTAATATTTAAAATATTAGTTATTTAGTCCAATCATATAAAAATCCTTATTATTTCATAACTGCCAGCTTTATAATTTAAATATAGAAAATAATCCGAAAATTGTGAAATTGGATAATAATAATCATAACTTATCTCAAATTCAATAAATCAAAACTCGCCTTAATTATCTTTAATGAAATAATTTCTGAATTTAAGGCTATAAATAACTATATGATTTGAGACTTGATCATAATATGACTTTTCAAAGGTTCTGGGTCTTACACAAAAGCCTTGCTTTATGACTTGATAAGAGAAATTATTGTCGGTTTAGAATCAAGAATCAATTCGTTAGTAGCATAGTCCAAACCAAAAATGAATTCTCTTAATCAAATGTCAAATTCAAATTAAAATAACTGAGAGTATTTAACTCCCGGGTCGTCTTCCCTAGGAGTTGCAATGAAATGTCATATCATTGGCTATGAGGGACCATGGAACTCAGGAAAGCAAGAGAGTAAGAGTTAATCCTAGCTTAGTCAACCCTACATCAAGGATAAGTCAAATAGGCATAGTTAATTCCAATCCATAAGTCCCAAGTCAAGAGTCAAGGGAAACTAAATCAACTAACTACTCTAATATATCAAACAAGAATGGACATCAATGACTGAAGGGTCACCAAAGTCATCAATTCCAAGCCAAGAGTGGAGAAAAACTAAGTGAAAACTAAGCCAAGCATTTTATCAACACTTGGTGTGCATGAAAATAAAATAATATTAAATTACAATAAAATAAATTCTAAAGCTACCAAAGCAAGAAAATAGCAATAACAACTAAAGAAAGCAACAATGACATGGAAATATAAATTTGCATTAATTGAAATTAAAATTAATAAAAGTATCCATAAACATAAAAATGACAAGATAAAGGATGTAACAAAGGAAATGAAGAAGAACAAAGATGCAATAACAATAAATGACAAGGAAAACTAAATGAAAACAAGAATTAAAAGTAGAAATTACAAGAAATTAAACTAAAGAACCCTAATTCTAGAGAGAGGGGGGAGCTTCTCTCTCTAGAATACAACCTACATAATGCTAAACTAACCCTAATTCCCCCCCCCCCGCCTTCACATGGAGTGAGGCCTTCTTTGATATAGGAAGAGTCATGTGCTGGGACTTGTGCGTACGCACAGGTGTGTGCGTACGCACACATGCTGATTTTCTTCTCGTGCGCACGCACAGGATGTTGTGCACACGCACACATGGCTGTGTTTTTCTTGTGCGTACGCACAGTGGGTTGTGCACATGCACACTCCAATGTGTGCTTCTCCTTTGTTTTTTTCATGTTTTTTCCCTCTTGCACGCTCTTCTTCCACTCTTATCAAGCCATTCCAACCTATTACACCTGAAATAACTCATTGAAATCATCAAGACATTGAATGGGATAAAAGTGATTAAATTAAGCACAAAAGAGCATGTTTTCACAATTAGGCTCAAATTAGGGAGAGAACACAAAAGTATGCTATTTAGATGAATAAATGTGGCTTTAAGTGATGAAATCCACTCAAATCAATCAAAAATATATCGTCAAATATGGATTCATCAGTTCTCCCACACTTAAACGATAGCATGTCCTCATGCTAATCACAATCAAAGGAAAAGAATAAGGAGGGCAAGCAATTTATTTAATGCAACTACCTACATGCATGCAACTATAATAAATGCTATCTGTCTATATTTATACTATAATTCCTATTGAGTTTGGCAAAGACAAACAATAGAATCTCAATCAGTCCAAAACAAGTCTTAGGGCCAAAACAAGGAACTTAATGCAATATGCTCAATGTCCAAAGATTTGATTTGAAGTTTTCAAAAACTAACAAGCAACTTGCAAGAAGATACAATATGAGAGGTGGAATCATAGAATTGAGTGATCGAATCCCTCACCGGATGTATTTACACTCTAATCGCTCAGTGTTTAGGGCTTAATCACTCAATCCTCCTTTAATCATGTTTTTAAAAGATTTGCAAGTCATCTAACAATCCACTAATATTTGATGTATGAATGCAAATATCATGAGGTCTTTGGAGGGTTGTAATAGGACTAGGGTTAAGATAGGATTAATATGGTTAAGTGGGCTAACAGATTGGATATTTGATTAGCTCAAGTATCCCACCAAATCCTATATCATCCTATATACATAACAAAATAACCTAACTTCCCATTCTTTTCCCTTTTCTCACCTTCACTCATGCATTTTCTTTCTAATTCATACACATATGCATCCTTTATTTACATTCTTATTTTCATTTCTTTTATTTTCTTTTTTTTTATAAAAAAAGTATGTACACCAAAATTTTTCTTTTATCATAAAAAAGAAGATGCGTATGTTTTAAAAGATGAATGCATGAGTATTTACCCATTTTTCTAAATATTCTCTATGAAAACTCAAACTAACTTTCTACCAATGTTTTTCACAAATTCCCCCCACACTTGGATAACACACACTCCTCACACCCAAGCTAATCAAAGATACAATTTATGGACATTAATGATTTTTCGCTTAAGGTGAATGATGTGCTTAATATTAGAACAAAGGGGAATTAAAGGCTCAAAGTGGTTTTCAAAGGTAGATGTAAGGGTTGGCCATATGGGTTAGTGAGTTCAAATTCAAAAAAATGGCCTCAATCATACTAAATGCATTCAAAACATCCAGCATAGGATATAAAGATTTCAAGCAAATCAAAGATTACAATCATAAAAGAGTATAACCCACAAGAACAAAATTTTGTGGTTGATAATGTGCAACTACTCAATTGAAACTCAAATCTCACTAGGTAATTTGTTCAATCTCTTTTCTATGTTCCATAAAAGATACTTCAAGCAAGTTCAAAAAATAAGTTTTCAAATCCAATCAATGGAATGCCATTAAAGGGATTTATTGAAAATTCTTTGTTGTTTTAACCAAACTTATTTCCTATAATAGGCAGCCTGCAAATAAAACTATAAACAAACTAAGATATATACAAGCAACTACGCAAAGTGAAATGCAATGAAATAATAAACAAATATTCACAAAAGATAACTATTAAAGACTAGAAAATAGTGCAAAGTGTTGAGAAAGAGAAATGTACTCCTGATAAACCCCATTTTTAGGGTTTATCTTGTGCCTAATTTAGGTGATTTTATGATCTTTTACCCACATTTATTCAATGAAATAGCATGGTTTCATGATTGTCTCTTAATTTGTGCTTAAGTGTGAAAACATGCTTTTTAGACCCTTAATTGTTTAATCTTGATTCACTTTTGATTCCACTAGATGCCTTGATGTGTTTGTTAAGTGATTTCAGGTTGAAAAGGCTAAGAATGGATCAAATGAATGGAGAGTAAAGCATGCAAAGTGGAGAAATCATGAAAAGCCAAAGATTTGGAAAACGCCCATGGACACGCGCGCGCACTATGTGCCTACGCGCGGATCGCGAAATGCTCCATGGACGTGTATGCGCGCTGTATGCGTACATGCTGATGGCCGCACGTGATTTTTAAATAGAAAATGTGCCCAGCCATTTCTGAGGGCTGTGGGGCCCAATTTACCACCAACTTTAGTGCCAAAATGCCTAAAAGGACCAAGGATTGAAGGAGATTATCATCAATCACTCATTTTACATCATTCACACACATTAGGATTAGTTTAGAGTTAGTTTTAGAGAGAGAAGCTCTCACTTCTCTTTAGGATTTAGATTAGGATTAGGTTTAGTTCAATAAGCTTAGATTTAGGTTTTGATTCATGCTTTCTTCTACTTTTTCTTCTCAATTCTTTGTTGCAATCAAAATTCTTCTATTCTTTTGTTGTAATCTCTTCTATTTTGTTTCTATGCTTTGTTGTAGATCTACTCTTGTTCCTTCTATTCTCTTTCAATTCAATTAGAGGTAATTCATAATAATTGTGCTTCTTTTGATTGTTATTGTTAATTCCTTGTAATAATTGTTGTTAGATTCTATTTTTGTTGACAATTTCCTATGCTTTTCTTTGTGCCTTCCAAGTGTTTGACGAAATACTTGGTTGGATTTTAGTGTAGAATTTGTTCCTCTTGGCCTAGGTGGAGAAATTAGTGACACTTGAGTTATCTAATTCCTTTGTTCATTGATAATTAGAACTTGCTAATTGACTTGGATACCACTAAAGCTAGTCTTTCCCTTGGGAGTTGGCTAGGACTTGTGGAATCAAGTTGATTCATCCACTTGACTTTCTTCCATGGTTAGAGGTTAACTAAGTGGTAGCAATGGACAATTTGTGGTCACACTTGAGGAGGATAACTAGGATAGGACTTCTAGTTCTCATATCTTGCCAAGAGCTTTGTTAGTTGTTAGTTTATTTTCTTTGCCATTTATATTTCTTGTCTAAAATCTCAAAAAAAACCCCAAACATAGCTCAAAACCAATAACAAGGACACTTTATTGTAATTCCTAGGGAGAACGACCCGAGGTTCAATTCTTCAGTTTATAAATTTAGGGGTTTGTTTTAGTGACAAACAAATTTTTGTATGAAAGGATTGATGTTGGTTTAGAAACTATACTTGCAATGAGAACTCATTAGTGAATTCTAAATCATCAAAATTTCGTTCATCAAAATGGCGCCGTTGCCGGGGAATTGCAATGGTGTTGTGTTATTGGTTATTGTACATATGTGAATATTGTGAATAGGTTGCTTGTTTGCTTTAGTAGTTAGATTTTATCTCCCTGTTTTTGTGCCTTCTATTTTTGTTTTTGCTATCATAAATTCACACTTCGGCTATGAGTTTGGTTCTAATTATGTTGTAGGAAACGTGAACTTCAATGAAAACATGCATTAAGGATGGAACCAACAAAGATGGGAGGAGCCTCAAGGAATTGATCACTCTTATTGGCAACAACCTCCGGATACTTATAGGTATAATTCACATCCTAGTGCATGTCAATTCAATGGCTATGGTAACTTTTTTTATGACAATCAATTACCACCATCATATGCCTATGACTCTTATCCTCAACATGAACCTCAACCATACTCACAAGCCCTTCCATACCAGGCATCTTCCTATGATTCATATCCATCATATGACCAATCACCCATGCCATATTCTTATGACCATTATGAGCAAGAACCTTTAGAACCACTGATGAGCAAGATTTTCGCTCGATGGTCTAGATTTTTCTCTTGTAGAAAATAATTACTTCGTTGTAAGCATAGCTCCAAACCAACAAACAATTCTCACATAAAAAATTTTGGTTGTCATAAAGAATAAATCCCAAATAAGAATTAACTGAAGTATTTAGACTCTGGGTCGTCTCCCTAGGAATTGCAATGAAGTGTATGCTTATTGGCTATAAAGGGGCAAAGGGGGTTTTGGTTTATAAGAGGAACAAGAAAAGATAATTCAAGCAAGTAACTAAGGAAAGCAAGTACTAAGGGGAGACATTCATGACAAGGGTTGAGATCATAGGCTCTCTATCCTAGTCATTGATTGTAATAATGCTTAACAACAATTTATCTTATTACGTCATCCCCAACATTAGAAGAAGGTGTAAGTTATCTTCCATGAGAGAAAGTCAAACAAGATTAGCTAATCTCAATACAAACGTCCTAATCAACTCACCAATTGGATTAGTAAGAGATTAGAGTCAATGGAAATGATACTAACTAACAACTCTAGATCACCAACATAGGTTGGGTTTTCGTGACTCAAGATCGCCTAATTATTCTTTCCAAGCCAAGAATGCTCAAGGTCTACTCTAAAGCCCAACCAAGCATTTTGTCGAACACTTGGAGGGTAATAAAGGGAAGCATGGTAATTATGCAAGAATAATAAAATCTAACAACTACCAATTGCAAGAAAATTAAATCAACAATTTAATTCATCAATGAAAGAAACATCAACATCAAATTGCATTAAATGTAAACCAAATCCAACATGAGTTCACCATCACAAAAGAGAGCGAAATGAGAAATTAACATTACAACTAAGAAAATCAAAATGTAAAAATGAGAAATTATAAAAGAAACAAGATGAGATTAGGTAATTAATTCAAGATCCAAGACAATCTAACATAATCCTAACCTAATTCTAGAGAGAAAAGGGAGCTTCTCTCTCTAGAAAACTAACTAAAGGCTCATGTTGACTATCTAATTGCTCCCCCTTTGCTTGGACTTCTATTCTGCATGAAATACACTCAGAAATAAGTTGGAATTGGGCCTGGGTAGCTCAGAAATCGCCCACAGCATTTTGCCTTTAAGTGGGCCACGTGTTAGAATCGGCACGTACGCGCCATGTGCGCGTGCGCGTCGACTGGCTGTTTCTTCATCCGCACGGACGCGGCATGTACGCGTGCGCGTCTCTATGCAAAATCACTTCTACGCGTGCGCGCCTTGTATGCGTGCGCACCTTGTACGCGTGCGCGCCCATTGATTCATTCCCAATTTTTGTTTCTTCATGCATTCTCCACTTTGTATGCTTTTCTCCTCATTTCTTCCAACCAATACTTGCCTTATGAACCTGAAATCACTCAACAAACACATCAAGGCATCGAATGGAATTAAAGTGAGTTAAAATTACCAATTTAAGGGCCTAAAAAGAATGGTTTTACACTTAAGCACAATTCAAGGGAGAATTACAAAACCATGCTATTTCATTGAATAAATGTGGGAAAAGGTGGTAAAATCCCCTAAAATAAGCACAAGATAAACCACGAATTCGGGGTTTATCAAATCTTCCCACACTTAAACTAAGCATATCCTCATGCTAAAATCAAGAATGAAGCAAAGGGTATTAACATTTATTCAATGCAAACTAACTAAATACAATCTATCTATATGCAACCTATTCACAATAATGCAATGGCTTAGTCAAAACAAATCAATCTCTAAGGGCTAAGGCAATAGCAATCAAAGCAAACCACAATTGGATTGGATCATTGAAAGATTTTACAAACTTGCAAGAAAAGATGATCATGGGTGGAAACATGTAATTGAGTGATCGAACCCTCGTCAGATGTGTATCCGCTCTAGGCACTCAAGTGTATCAGGTTGATTCACTCAATTCTCCCTTAATCATGCTTTCCAAGATTTATTTTTCATCCAACAATCAACAATTACTTTATGCATGCATACAAATATCATGAGGACTTTCCCATAGGTTGTAATGGGGCTAGGGTCAAGGTAGGATGCATATGGTCAAGTGAACTTGAAATTTGGATCCTTGATTAACTTAAACTTTCCACCTAACCTATGACAACCTATACAATTCTAAACAACCTAGCTATCCATTCTTCACTATTCTACACACTCATGCACTCTCTTTTTTATCACCAAACATATGCATTGAATTTATGGAACTTTAAACTTTGGGACGTTTTGTTCCCTTTTTATTGCAAAATTTTTATATTTTTATTTTATTTATTTATTTATTTATTTTAATTCTAAGATATATACAAAAATATATCAATTCATATGGTTTACACATGATTAATACATGAGTATGCACCCAATTCCTAAGATTTTTCAACAAAAACACCAACACACTTTTATCTCTACCCAATGTTCCCAACTTTCCCAAAATCATATGATGAACACACTGGTGCACGAATTGTGAATCACACTTTTCACAACGCGTACCACTAACCAGCAAGTGCACTGGGTCGTCCAAGTAATACCTTACGTGAGTAAGGGTCGAATCCCATGGAGATTGTTGGTTTGAAGCAATCTATGGTTATCTTGTAATTCTTAGTCAGGAAGTCAATTATATTTATCAGTTGAATTGCGAATAAACAAGAGAGCATGGATTAAAGGTTACTTGTTGTGCAGTAATGGAGAATATGTTGGAGTTTTAGAGATGCTTTGTGTTCTGAATCCATGCTTTCCTCTGTCTTCTGATTCGTGCATGCACGTCCTCCTATGGCAAGCTGTGTGTTGGTGGATCACTGTTGTCAATGGCTACCGTCCATCCTTCCAGTGAAAATGGTCCAGGTGCGCTGTCACCGCACGGCTAATCATCTGCAGGTTCTCAATCGTACAGGAATAGGATTTACTATCCTTTTGCGTCTGTCACTACGCCCAGCACTCACGAGTTTGAAGCACGTCACAGTCATTCAATCCCAGAGTCCTACTCGGAATACCACAGACAAGGTTTAGACTTTCCAGACTCTCATGAATGCCGCCATCAATCTAGCTTATACCACGAAGATTCTGGTTGAGAGATCTAAGAGATACTCATTCAATCTAAAGTAGAACGGAAGTGGTTGTCAGGCACGCGTTCATAGGGAATGATGATGATTGTCACGTTCATCACATTCAGGTTGAGGTGCGAATGAGTATCTTAGATAGGAACACGCATGTTGAATAGAAAACAGAAATACTTGCATTAATTCATCGAGGCACAACAGAGCTCCTCACCCCCAACAATGGAGTTTAGAGACTCATGCCGTCAAAGAGTACAAAGTTCAGATCTAAAATGTCATGAGATACAAAATAAGTCTCTAAAAGTTGTTTAAAATACTAAACTAGTAGCCTAGGTTTACAGAAAATGAGTAAACTATAGCAGATGGTATAGAGATCCACTTCTGGGGCCCACTTGGTGTGTGCTGGGGCTGAGATTTAAGCAATTCACGTGCATAAGGCCATTTTGGGCATTCAACGCCAGGGTTGGATCCATTTCTGGCGTTGAACTCCAAAGTTTAATCCTTTTCTGGCGCTGGACGCCAGAATTGGGCAGAGAACTGGCGTTGAACGCCAGTTTACATCATCTATTCTTGAGCAAAGTATAGACTATTATATATTGCTGGAAAGCCCTGGATGTCTACTTTCCAACGCAATTAGAAGCACGCCATTTCTAGTTCTGTAGCTCCAGAGAATCCATTTTGAGTGCAGGGAGGTCAGAATCCAACAGCATCAGCAGTCCTTTTTCAGCCTGAATAAGATTTTTGCTCAGCTCCCTCAATTTCAGCCAGAAAAATACCTGAAATTACAGAAAAACACACAACTCATAGTAAAGTCCAGAAATATAAATTTTTCCTAAAAACTAATGAAAATAAACTAAAAACTAACTAAAACATACTAAAAGCTATATGAAATTAACCCCAAAAAGCGTATAGAATATCCGCTCATCACACACTCACTAGCCTAAACTAATCAAAGATCCAAATTAAGGACATTTATTGTTTTTCACTTAGGCTTGTAATGTGCTACAATTAATAACAAGTGGGTTAAGCATAGGCTCAAAATTGGCTAACAATGGAAGATAAAAGGTAGGCTATTTGGGTAAGTGAGCTGTTTGAACAATAGCCTCAATCATATAAATGCATGTGTACACAAAGTAATGGACATAAAGAATCAAACAAATCAAAGATTACACTCATAGGAAGTGATTAATGCACACAAGAATGAAAATAAGTGATCATATGATGTAACACACATTTAGGCTCAAAACTCTCATGCTTGTGTTCTTAGCTCAAAACATGATCCACAAAGTGTATTAATCAAGATTGGGGTGGTGCCCTAGAAATGGATTTCTTGGAAATTTTCATCATATTAACTAAGATTATTCTAAGGCAATGTTGTGATTTAGAATTTTTTTTTAAAATTCTCCCTAGCCTACCTCTTTTTCAATCAAAGCAAAATTCTTATAGAAAAAGGGTCAACTAGGTTTTAACAATCCAAAATATTTTTCTAATCACAATCAAAAGCCAAACTGCAACGGATATATATATATATATAATAAAAGTGTGCAACAACAAAAATAAGGGTATCCACAATAGCAAATATGTACAGTAATCCCGAAATGATCTCAAAGATAGAATGCAAAATAAAATAAAGTAGAAGAAACTAAAAGATAAATGTCTGAAAGTTCACCACACCAATGCAATACACCGGTCATGAACGGTGACCTCCCCACACTTTAGGATAAAGCATCGTCCTCGATCCTACTGCTGAAGCTCGGGATGGGGGTCAACAGTTGCACCGGGCTGTGGCTCAGGATCAGGCTGTGATACTCGCTGTGATACTGGCTGTGGGTCCTCAGGGGGCTGTTGAACCTCTGTGGTGGCCTATGTCTCTGGTGGTGCCTCCTGCTGAGTCGGCTCCTCAACATGTTCCTTATCCTGATCCTGCTCATCGGAGGAAGGAGAGTCTGGAAGCGGAGGTAGCTCAATGCCCTGTGATACGAACACCTGGTCTATGCGGTTGAGACGTCGCATGATACGATGCTCGCTGCGCTCCATGAAGCAAAACAGGCACTGCACCAACATGTATGTCGGCTCGGGTGCTGGTGGTGGTGGCAAGGATGCTGCTGCTGAAGTAGAGGAGGGTCCTACTGCTGCTACTGATGATGAAGGGTAAGCTGCCTCTACCACTACTCTGGCTCGGGATTGGTGTCTGGGTGGAGGCTTCTCGTGCACCCACCCACCCCATAGAATAGTAACCTCCTTGTCCTCGTCATCTGGGGGTGGTGGTGTCACGTCATCATCCTCCCATGGGACATCAGCTAGCTCAATCATGATGGTGACCAATGTAGGAAAGGGCAAGAGGCCACGGATATGTGCTCGCCACATACTCTGCCTAATCAACCGGGGAAAATCTACCTCCTTCCCCTCCATCACACACCCAATCAGAATTAGCATATCCATTGAAATCTCTGAAAAGTGAGTGGTGAGCAGGACATAATGGGCGAATATATGCTGCCAAGTCTTAGCCTCTCTCGACAAATAAGTGAAAAGCATCCCCTTGGGCTTCTTGTTCCCAGAATTCATCACCCAAGGGGTGTCAGGTGTGGCAATCACGCGCTTAAGCGCCTCATAATCAAAAGTCATGCAGTGGATGGCCACCTCTGCCTGCTTATAGGCGCATGTGTCATCAGGGCAAAGTCGGCAAAGCAATGCCTCCCCAATAGCAGCCTCAGTGATCAAAATCTCCCTACCCCGTAGATGGACTGAATCAAGAGTGGCACGGAAGAAGTTGCAGTAGAATTCTCTCACCCACAAAGTATTTATCCTCCCCAAATCCCTATTGACAAAATCCAAACGCAACTCCAGAATATGGCTGTTGATGGCGCGTCTCACATCATTGGGAAGGACTATCTTCTTCTCAATATTCAGGTTTGTCTTCTGGAATTTAGGGAAGCGAAGCTCACAGTAGAGGTTGGAAAATTTGATTGGGTCAGTGGATGGGAGCAGGTGATTTTCTTTGTCCACGTCGTTCAGCGAATTCTTAGCATAGTTTGCATAAGGAGAAGGGGTAGAGGCTTTAGAGCGCTTCCTCTTCTTAGAAGTAGTGGCTATAGCTTTTCCTTTGTCTGACATCCTGAAAAATAGATATGATATGACATAAGCAATTAGCCAAGTAGATGTAAAGCACTCAAGGTAAGACATATTCATGAAGTTAGTGAAGAGAAGAGAATTCTTGGAATGCAAGTAACAGAATTCAGAAATCAAATCAAGTCACAAACCAAGAATTCAACCATAATTGCACAATACTTGTTCATTGAGCCTAAGAAGCGCCATATTCAAAAGTATGATTAAAAGAGTTATGTTCAAAACAAAAGGAAGAAATCAGTTGGTTAATCAAGTTAGAGTTAGAAATTAGTTCAAAAATCAGTGATATGACGATTATCGGCTCAATTAAAAGAAGTGTACAAAGTAGGGGTGTAAGCATACTCACAACCATGAAATGCTTATAGTCATTGATGATGAAATATGATATTGCCAAAAAGTAACCAATTATGAAAACAAGTCATCAATCAATGTAAGGATCACTAGAGTTGTGTGAATTGGTGTTGGTAAAATCAAAACTTTGAAAAACAAGTAAATCAAGAAGCATCCAACACCGAATCCAATGAGGCATAAAAGTCACAAGTTGAAACAAGAATGGAAAACCTCATTGATCCATATGACTTAATGCAAAATGGGTATGAATATAATGAATCAATTAGCCACATAGATTAAAAACCTTCAAACTTGTGAGTTTATGCAAAAGAGGCACAAAATCTCAAAAGAGTTTCAAGTTATGGTCAATCTGAAAGCTTACTCAACTATGCAATGCGTATAAGCAAATTAGCATTGCAAGCAAGCAAAGAGTACTGTAAGCATCACCAAAACCTGTAAACACGTTCTTGAGGAGTTTCCAAAACCATTTAGCAAACAAAATTCTATTGACACATAGTTTCATCAAATAGAAGCTTGTTGCATCAATCAAAACAATGTTAATTTATGAGATATGGTTAGGAAAAATCCGGAAGCATTTGAGCAGTAAATTGGCTATTTCCCAAATTCAATCAAACAGTGCAGATTCCATATGAATGCATTACAATCAAACACAAAAACCAGATATGAATTCATATGAAGTAAATATGTAAGCCAACAGATAGCAACAGACATCAATAAGCAATTCAAACTAAGCCAACCATCAACAAGCAGCAATGAGCAATTAAGCAACCAACAGTCATGAGGAAAGCAACATTCAGCAACAACAATCCAAGGAAAGTTAATGAAGCAGCAACACTTTCAATCATGATCATTATTCAAAGCAAACCTAAAACCACTATCCAGCTCAGATTCTCTAACCACCTAATCAACTAACATGCATTTCTAACTAACTAAGCTAATTAACAAAATTAACATAAGGCAGTAAAGAAAACAGAACAGAGGGAAGACAGAGACCTGGAAGCAGAGCAGAAGCAGAAACGAGGGAAATGGACAGAGGGGGCAGCAAGGGATGAACCAAGAAATGAAAGGGATGGTGAATGGAATGGCCAACTTCTGATGCCAGTGACGGCGGCCTACGGCAGAGCTTGTAACAGCGCTGAGGTGGCGCAAGGATAGAGAGGAGACGGAGCAGGATGGTGGCGTGAGAAGGAGAGGGCGAGGAAGGAGGAATAAGAGAGAGGGGGAGAAGTGTAGTGACTGGTGGTGGTTGCGGAATGCTCGCCGGCGACAATGGGGGTCGCGGCGGCAGAGGCGGTGGAGCTGTGAGAGGAGGCGAAGCAGAGGATGGGGTGAGAAATGGGGACAGAAAGAAAGAAGGAAAGGGGAAAGGAGTGACACGGCGGTCGACGGCGGTGATGTTGTCGGCGAGGTGGAGGGTGCTGGAAGGTTGTGGAAATCGAGGAGGAGAGAGAAAGATGTTGGAGAAGAGAACGGTTAGAGCGTGACTGCGCTAGGGCTTTCACGTCCCTGGTTAAATAAAATTTTTGAATCCATGCGTGCGCACACTGTGTGCGTCCGCGTGGGTGGAAAAATAAGGAAGTGGCGTGGGGGCATCACATGCGCTATCGTGTAGGTGGGAGAATTGGGAATGGGCGCGGACGCGTACGGTGCACGTCCGCGCGGGTGAGCTGGGCCAGAGGCACAAAAGTGGCCCATAGTTGGCATAACTCTCGGGTCTTTTGGCCTGGGAGATGCACGACTGCATCGACGCGCGCGCACTGTGTGCTTGCGCGTGGATGAGTTGATTGATGATTGGGGCGCGGAGCCGCCAGATGCGCCTACGCGTATGTAAGGAAACGCAAGGGGCACGGACACGTACAGCGTGTGTCCGCATGGGTTAAGGCTTAGACTTGGCCTAAAAGTGGCAGAACTCTCTGGTCCTTGGCCCAGAAGCTTAAATACGCAGCCGACGCGCGCGCGCGCTATGCAAGCAAGAAGCGCTCATAATCCTCCCATTCTCCTCTAAGACTCTAAAACTAGCTAAGATGCAAAAAACAAACATATTTTTGAATTTTGGGGAATTTTCAAACAAATTGTGGAAACTTGCAATTCAAGCAAAAACTCAAATTCAAAGAATCACCCCTAATTAAGGCATAGAATGTGTAAACACCTTATCAAGCAAGGTAAATTATACTAAGGAGTAAAGAAATTATATACAATGGAACCCAATTTATTTATTCATTATATCTACAAGAGAACGGAAAGAGTTTACCATGGTGGGGTGTCTCCCACCAAGCACTTTTGGTTTAAGTCCTTAAGTTTGACATTTGGGAGGTTCCTTGTCAAGGTGGCTTATGCTTGTATCCATCCTTGAACCTCCAAGACTGCTTGTTTTTCAATCGGTTGTCAGAAGTTCCAACCATCTTCACCAAGCGTTGGTGAGGTTCTCTCCAAGATATGAGTTCCCAAAATTGATTTCCATGGTGTGATCCAGGATCCCATATCTTATCTTCGCACCCATCTTCTAATTGATCGCCTCGATTCTGTCCGGGTGACAAGAAGGCTGAATTCTCATGAAAGCACCAAACTATCCTCCGAGACCCATTCAATTGAGCATTACACCAATCCATACTCTTCAATTTTGAGCTTCCAACCATAATGAGTCTAGACTTACAACGCCAACCACTAAACATCCTCCTCTTTCACTTAATCCCGCAAAGCGCTCTAAGTTGGCCATCCGTCTCAAGCAAACCATACTCAAGTGGGATAATAAAGCTGAGAGTTAGAAGTTTTACCCACTCAAGCGTAGGATTGGATGGCGACCTAGGTGGAGGAGTTCCCAATGATCTTGACAAAGCACGCTCTACTCCGGTCCATCCTCTTCTAGAGGCTTCCACCACTTGCAATGGTTTTTGAAGTTCCTCCTCTCGCCAAGCTTCCTCAAGTTCACATTCTTCTTCATTCATTTCTTCTATCTCTTCCCCATCACTCTCATCATAGATAGGAGGTCTAGTGAAGTCTACCTCGTCATCAATTCCAAGCACAATGGGGAAGGACTTATCAAGCTCAAAAGGATCATATGTTGATTCGGAATCATCATAAATAGGAGGGCTTGTTGCTTGGGACACTTTTTCCAACTCTTCATTCATCAGTTGCCTTGGAGGTTGCACATCCTCCTCAACATTGCATTCTATTTCACTGGGAGAAGGCTCAATAAGATCATCAAGGGGATTGATTAATGTGGACAAAAATCACTAATGATGGAATCCACTTCTTGATCAATTTCCTTCGATTCTCTATCCACTTCCTCAATGTTACTCTCCTCTTTAACATCTCTTCCAAACTTCACGGAAGATGGCTCTTCAACTTGAGATTCCTTTATGTGCTCAACATATCCTAAACATCCAACTACTACTTCCCTTTGTTCACTAATTTCTACCTCCTCCTCTTGTCGTACTTCTTGTTTTGACTCATCCTCCTTACCATGGAGGTTCAAGTTCACTCCCTCACTAAGCTCTTTGGTTGTTTCTCCACATTTAACAATGGGAGCACCTTGATCGCATAGGCTTAGGCGGGATGAGACCATGTTACCAATGGCTTCTACCATGATAGCCATTTTTGCTCTTAACTCCGCAAACTTCTTTTCATCCTCTTCTTGTCGCCTTAAGATATGAGATTCAAGATCTCTCAATTCCAACATGGAGGCTTCATCGGAAGGTGATGCTGAAAGAGAAGGTTCATTATTTGAGGGAAGGTTGTTGTAATTGGAAGGTGGTTCATATCGGTGAAACTCTTGAGGTGGTGTGTGTGGACTTTGTGGTTCATGGGCGTATTGGTGTTGAAATGGTGGTGGCTCTAGATATTGTTGATATAGTGGTTGGTATAGTGGATACGGGTTGGGAGCATATGGAGGTGGATGGTGGTAGAAGGCTTGTGAGTGTAGTGGAGGGCTATGTTAAGGAGGGGGTTCATATGCATGTGGTGGTTGTGGTTGACAATCACAATAAGGGTCGTCACACACATTGGATTGGTATGCATTAGGATTAGGATTATACCCATAAGAGTTTGGAGGAGGTTGTTGCCAAGAAGATTGTCCATAAGCTTGGGGCTCTTCCCATCCTTGATTTCCAAATCCTTGATGCACATCCTCATTGAAGCTTCCACTTCCTACAACATAGTTTGAAACACATACATAGCCAAAGTGATAAGAATTCATGGCAAAAGAGAAAATAAAAAAAAGCTAACAAGAAATAAAGAAAACTAAGTCCTACAACCAGCAAAAACCAACAAGTAAACCAAAAATCAAGCTATTCATAATATATACAATAGCCAATAACATAGCACCATTACAAGTTCCCCGGCAACAGCACCATTTTGATGAGCGAGATTTTTGCTCGTGGTCTAGATTTTTCTCTTGTAGAAAAGAATTACTTCGTTGTAAGCATAGCTCCAAACCAACAAACAATTCTCACATAAAAAATTTTGGTTGTCACAAAGAACAAACCCCAAATAAGAATTAACCGAAGTATTTAGACTCCGGGTCATCTCCCGAGGAATTGCAAGGAAGTGTATGCTTATTGGCTTTAAAGGGGCAAAGGGGGTTTTGGTTTATAAGAGGAACAAGAAAAGATAATTCAAGAAAGTAACTAAGGAAAGCAAGTACTTACAGGAGACATTCATGACAAGGGTTGAGATCATAGGCTCTCTATCCTAGTCATTGATCATAATAATGCTTAACAAGAATTTATCTTGTTACGTCATCCCCAACATTGGAAGAAGGTGTAAGTTATCTTCCATGAGAGAATGTCAAACAAGATTAGCTAATCTCAATCCAAATGTCCTGATCAACTCACCAACTGGATTAGTAAGAGATTAGAGTCAATGGAAATGATACTAACTAACAACTCTAGATCACCAACATAGGTTGGGTTTTCGTGACTCAAGATCGCGTAATTATTCTTTCCAAGCCAAGAATGCTCAAGGTCTACTCTAAAGCCCAACCAAGCATTTTGTCAAACACTTGGTGGTTAATAAAGGAAAGCATGGTAATAATGCAAGAATAATAAAATCTAACAACTACCAATTGCAAGGAAAGTAAATCAACAATTTAATTCATCAATGAAAGAAACATCAACATCAAATTGCATTAAATGTAAACCAAATCCAGCATGAGTTCACCATCACAAAAGAGAGCAAAGTGAGAAATTAACATTACAACTAAGAAAATCAAGATGTATAAATGAGAAATTATAAAAGAAACAAGATGAGATTAGGTAATTAATTCAAGATCCAAGACAATCTAACCTAATCCTAACCTAATTCTAGAGAGAAGAAGGAGCTTCTCTCTAGAAAACTAACTAAAGGCTCATGTTGACTATCTAATTGCTCCCCCTTTACTTGGACTTCAATTCTGCATGAAATACACTCAGAAACAAGTTGGAATTGGGCCTGGGCAGCTCCAAAATTGCCCCTAGCATTTTGCCTTTAAGTGGGCCACGTGTTAGTATCAGCGCTTACGCGCCATGTGCGCGTGCGCATCGATTGGCTATTTCTTCATCCGCGCGGACGTGGCATGTACGTGTGCGCGTCTCTATGCAAAATCACTTCTGCGCGTGTGCGCCTTGTATGCGTGCGCGCCCATTGATGCATTCCCAATTTTTGTTTCTTCATGTATTCTCCACTTGGTATGCTTTTCTCCTCATTTCTTCCATCCAATACTTGCCTTATGAACCTGAAAACACTCAACAAACACATCAAGTCATCGAATGGAATTAAAGTGAGTTAAAATTACCAAATTAAGGGCCTAAAAGGCATGTTTTTACACTTAAGCACAATTCAAGGGAGAATTACAAACACATGCTATTTCATTGAATAAATGTGGGAAAAGGTGGTAAAATTCCCTAAAATAAGCACATGATAAACCACGAATTTGGGGTTTATCAACCACCACAACCCTATCATGATTATTACCAAGAACCACCTCAATACATACCATCTCTATACCCCTACCAAGAAGAACCACCTTCCTACTATGAATACTCTCTCCAAATTATTGAACCCTTTTATCTACCCCAAGCCCCAATAGATGTTTCTCTTACCTTGCTTCTTCAAGGACAAGCGGATATGCAAAGGAACACCCTAGAGTTTGTGACTAAATTGACCAAGGTAGTGCATACTTTAGCCTACCAATGCTTGAACACTCAAGGTGCTTCCATGGCCACATGTGAAGAATCCATTGAAGATCATAGCATGAAGGAGAGATTGGAAACTCCGGTGGAAAATGAGGGATGTTATTTTGTATTGGAGCAACTAGAGGAAACCATGATTGTTGAAGAAAAAGAAGAAGTGGTTGAAGATTTAGGAGATGTTGAAAGTCCATGGGAATGTAGCATCCACTCTTCCAAGAAGCTTGATATTGATGTTGAGGAGGGTGCGCAACCTCCAAGGCATATCTTACTTGGAGACTTGAAAGAGGTTTATCAAGAGATGGATTCAATCATGGATGAATTTCTATCTACAATTGAATTCTTTCCCATTGGATATGAAGTTGAAATTATAGGGGAATGTGCATAACCCCCCATACCCATGGTGAGCAATGAAGAAGAGAGTAAATCGGAAGAGAGCTACCAAGGGGAAAGAGTTGACATGGTGTATATCCAAATTGAAGAATATGCAGAGGTTGATCAAGAGATAGATTCATTCATTAGTGAATTCCTATCCAAAATTGAATCATCTCCAATTGGGCAAGATGAAGTTCTTGAAGACAACACCAAGCCAAGTGATAAAGGAGAAACGGTTGAAATTGAAGAAGCTTGCAAAGAGGTAGGGATAGTCAAGGAAGAGCACAAGGGAGTGGAGCTTGCAAGATTATTAGAACCACCCCTCCCTAAGTCACCATCCTACACAATATTTAAGTGGGTAAAATTCTTATCCCTAAGCTTTACTTTTCCACTTGAATATGGTTTGATTGAAAATGATGGTCAACTTAGAGCTCTTTATGGAGTTAAAAGTAGAAGAGAGTTGTGTAGCGGTTGGAAACATCACTATGAGTTCATGATGGTTGCATGCTCAAAGTAGTATAGTAATGATTGGTGGAGAACCAAATTGCATGGGTCTAGGAACTTGTTTGGAAGCTTCTTTGAAAATTCTAAGCTCAGGCCACCCGGATGGAATAATGATGACCAATTTAAGGACGGGTATCAAAACAAAGTATGGGATCCCGGATCGCACAAGGAGAATCAATTTTGGGAGCCCCAAGCTTATGAAGAACTCCATCAAGACTTGGCTCAATCCATGAGAAATCTTGGGGCACAATGGAGAACCAAGCATTGGTGGAAGTTCCAAGATAAATTCAAGCACAAGCCACCTTGAGAGGAGCTCCCCATAAGTCCAACTTAAGGACAATAAACAAAAGTGCTAGGTGGGAGACACCCCACCATGGTAACTTCTTTTCATTTTCTCTTTTGTACATATTGATAGAATTAGCTTAAATTCATCTTTTGTTTTGTTTGTTGAGTTTATTTGGTAGTTTAGTATGCTAAATAAGGTTTTATGGTGTTTTGGTAGCTGTTTGGAGGTTTGGAATGCTTGGATTGGTGTAAAAACATAGAAAAATTTTTGAAAAATAGAGCACCATCCACGCGTACGCGTACGTGTGCATCCAGCATTTTCGCCCTTCCACGCGCACGTGCGATGTACGCGTGCGCGTGGATTGAAAAATCCCCCCCAAGCCAAAAACCCGAGAGTTATGCCTGCACTGTACGAATATTGAGCCTCAGGCCCAACACCAGCCATGCGTGTGCGCACTTGGCGCGTATGCGTCACTCTCGAAATAAGCCATCGACGTGGACGCGTGATGAGCAGATAATTTATATCCTTTTTGGCATTGTTTTTACGTAGTTTTTAATATGTTTTAGTTACTTTTTATTATATTTTTATTAGTTTTTATGCAAAAATCACATTTCTGGACTTTACTGTGAGTTTGTTTGTTTTTCTATAATTTCATGTATTTTCTGGCTAAAATTGAGGGACCTGAGCAAAAATCTGTTTCAGAGGCTGAGAAAGGACTGCAGATGCTGTTGGATTCTGATCCTCCTGCACTCGAAGTAGATTTTATGGAGCTACAGAAGTGCAATTGGCTCGCTCTCAATTGTGTTTGAAAGTAGACATCTTGGGCTTTCCAGCAATATATAATAGTCCATACTTTGGCCGAGATTTGATGGCCCAAACTTGCATCTAAACGCCCACCAGAGACCCTTTTCTGGCATAAAACGCTAGAACTGGCACCAGAACTGGAGTTAAACGCCCAAACTGGCATCCAAACTAGTGTTTAACTCTAGAAATGGCCTATGGACTTGTAAAGCTCAATGCTCATCCCAAGCACACACCAAGTGGGCCCCAGAAGTGGATTTCTGCACTATCTGCACTTAGTTACTTACTTTCTATAATCCCTAGTAACTAGTTTAGTATAAATAGCACTTTTTACTATTGTATTCACACTTTTTGAACTTTGGATCATTTTAAGGAGGCTGGCCACACGGCCATGCCTAGATCTTTTTCTCTTATATATTTTCTACGGTGGAGTTTCTACACCTCATAGATTAAGGTGCAAAGCTCTACTGTTCTTCATGAATTAATGCAAGTACTATTGTTTCTCTTTCAATTCACGCCTACTTCTTCTCCAAGATATACTCTCATTCTTAATTCAGTTAAGTCAGAATGTAGGGGTGACCCGTGACAATCACCCACTATCTTCGTTACTCGCTTAGCCAAGATCCGCGTGCCTGACAACCACAAGCGGTCTACATGATGTTCAACGTAGTCATTGGACGACAGCCGTACTATAATCTCTTGGGTCTCTAATCCACGATTTGTATCGCCTCTCCTGACAACAGAGCATCCAAATCCGTGAGATTAGAACCTTCGTGGTATAGACTAGAACCAATTGGCAGCATTCCTGAGATTCGGAAAGTCTAAACCTTGTCTGTGGTATTCCGAGTAAGATATGGGAAGGGATGACTGTGACGAGCTTCAAACTCACAAATGTTGGGCGCAGTGACAGTGTGCAAAAGGATAGAGAGATCCTATTCCAACGCTAGTGAGAACTGACAGATGATTAGCCGTGCGGTAGCTGTACCAGGTATTTTTCATCAGAGACGAGATATCTGACAGTTGATTAGCCGTGCAGAAACCGTACCTGGTATTTTTCATCTGAGAGGATCATACAGCTTGCCATGGAAGCACGCATGATTGGATGAAGACAGTAGGAAAGCAGAGGTTCAGAAGCAACAAAACATCTCCAAACGCTTATCTGAAATTCCACCAATGAATTACATAAGTATCTTTATTTTATTTTATGTTTTATTTATCTTTTAATTATCAAAACCTCAAAACCATTTGAATCCGCCTGACTAAGATTTACAAGATGACCATAGCTTGCTTCAAGCCGATAATCTCTGTGGGATTGACCCTTGCTCACGTAAGGTATTACTTGGACGACCCAGTGCACTTGCTGGTTAGTTGTGCAGAGTTGTGAAAAGTGTGATCACAATTTCGTGCACCAAGTTTTTGGAGCCGTTGCCGGGGACTGTTCGAGTTTGGACAACTGACGGTTCATCTTGTTGCTTAGATTGGATAATTTTATTTTATGTTTAAGCTTTTTATTTTTGAAAAAAATAATACAAAAAAAATTAAATAAAATCATAAAAACCAGAAAAATTTTTGTGTTTCTTGTTTGAGTCGAATGTCAAATTTTAAGTTTAGTGTCAATTGAATCTTTTTAATTTTTCTTGAATTTTTGAAAATTCATGCATTGTGTTCTTTTATCTTCAAGTTGTTCTTGATGATTTTCCTTGTTTGATCCTTAAGTTTTCTTGTTTTGTGTCTTTCCTTGTTTTTCTTGTGAATTTTCGAATTATTAGTGTCTAAAGTTTAAAAATTTTTAAGTTTGGTGTCTTGCATGTCTTTCTTTTCTTAAAAAATTTTTCAAAAATATGTTGATGTTCATCATGATCTTCAAAGTATTCTTGGTGTTCATCCTGACATTCAAAGTGTTTTTGCATATTTTTCTTGTTTTGATCTTAAATTGTTATGTCTTGTGTCATTTTGTTGTTTTTCTCTTTCTTCATTAATTCAAAAAAATCAAAAATAATATCTTTCCCTTATTTTACTCATAAATTTTGAAATTTTGTGTTGACTTAGTGAAAAATTTTCAAAATTTAGTTGTTTCTTGTTAGTCAAGTCAAAATTTCCATTTAAAAACTTTATCTTTCCAAATCTTTTTCAAAAAATCAAATCTTTTTCATTTTTCTTTCATGTTTTCCGAAAATTTTTTTATTATTTTTCAAAATCTTTCTTTTAATTTTATTTAATAATTTTCGAAATTATTGCTAACTTTCCTGTTAAGGAAGGTTCAATCTTTAAATTCTAGAATCATATCCTTTAGTTTCTTGTGAGTCAAGTCATCAACTTTAATTTTTAAAATAAAATCTTTTTAAATGTCTTTTTCATATCTTTTTCAAAACTTAATTTCAAAATCTTTTTCTAACTTCTTATCTTTTCAAAACTTATTTTCAAATCTTTTTCAATTAACCACTTGACTTGTTTGTTTTAATTTTAAAAAGTTTACTATTTCTTATCTTTTTCAAAACCACCTTAATTACTTTTCCACTTCTAATTTTCGAAAAACACTGACCACTTTTTCAAAATTCTTTTTAATTAACTAATTGTTTCAAATTATAATTTTATTTTATTTCTTTCCTTAAATTTGGAATTCTAACTTATAATTAAAATAAAAACAAAAATATTTTTCTTTTCTTTTAATTAATATTCGAATACTCTCTCTCTCTCTCTCTCATCTCTTTTTATTTATTTTAATTATTTACTAACACTTTGATGAGTATTTTGGAGGAAAAGTGAATTTCTCCCAAAACACACAAATCTAACCGGCAAGTGTACCGGGTCGTATCAAGTAATAAAAACTCACGGGAGTGAGGTCGATCCCACAGGGATTGAAGGATTGAGCAATTTTAGTTTAGTGGTTGATTTAGTCAAGCGATTCGAGTGTTGGTTGGGTGATTTGTGATTTGCAGAATGTAAATTGCATGAAAGTAAAGAGAGCAGGAAATTAAATTGCTAAATCTTAGGGAACAAGAAATTAAATGGCAGAAACTTAGATAGCAAGAAATGTAAATTGCGGAATCTTAAAGTGCAAGGAATGTAAATTGCTTGAAATGTAAAGGGGATTGGGATGTGGATTTGCAGAAATTAAATAAGGAAAAGTTAAATTGCATCAAACAGAAGAGTAAAAGGGAATTGGGATTGAATCGGATCTTATAGCAGAAAAGTAAATAAACATGGAAAGCAAGAAACAGAATGTAAATTGGAGATTTGGATCTCAGGACCCAGAGACTAGAAAACTAAGTCTAGATCTCAATGCCTTCCTAGATCCAATAAGAACAATTGCAAGGGAATTGTAAATTGTAAAGAGAATAGATGAAGAGCAATTAATCGGAAATGAAATTCAATTAACAGTAAAGAAACAGAGAAATCCAAGATTGAGATTGAAACAGAATTTCTTCAATTCTCCAATCCAAGATCCAAGACAAGTGTAATTGAAATTGAAAGCAATGAAAACTAAGAGGAAGAGAAGTGAATTCTCCTTCCCCAAGACAAAGAAATTAAAGTTCACTCAATAACAAAAGTTCTCCGAAAACTATTATGAAAATTCCCAAAAGAAAAGCTCTCCGAAGAACTTGAATTCTATCCTATTTATACACTTTCTTCAAATGATCTTCAAGCCTTGAGTTGGGCCTTTGCTCTTGGTGGAATTGGGTTGAAAGAGGCCTTGGTTGATTGCTCTTGAAGTTTGGAGAAGAACCAAAGTGAACCAATTGAACCGGTTTTGAGGTTAGCAAAAGTTGGACCAAAAGTTTGAGCCAAAGTTAGGGGTCTAACTTTGGCTCCAACTTTTCATATCAGCTAGCACAATTTGCTGATATCAACGTTGGTGCCAACGTTAGGGGTCTAACTTTGACCCTAACGTTGGCCTTGCCTAGTGTGCTTGTGGCGCCAATGTTAGCCACCAAGTTAGGGGGCTAACGTTGGCGCAAACTTTTGCCCCTCTCCCTTGTATTTTCATGTGCCAACGTTAGCCTCCAAGTTAGGGGTCTAACGTTGGCGCAAACGTTAGGTAGCCAGGGAGGAGTTTCTCATGCCAACGTTAGCCTCAAAGTTAGGAGGCTAACGTTGGCGCAAACTTTTGGTGCCCAGGGGAGAAATTCATGTGCCAACGTTAGCCTCAAAGTTAGGGGGCTAACGTTGGCGCAAACTTTTGGAGCCCAGGGGAGAATTTTCAAGTTCCAACGTTAGCCTCCAAGTTAGGGGGCTAACGTTGGGGCTAACTTTTCAACCAAAAGTTTGTGCAAAAGTTTGATGCGAACTTTAGGTCCAGCTTTTTGCTTCCTGGTTCAATTTCACTTATTCCATTGTCCTCTCTTCACTCCTAGCCATTCCTTCTTGCTTCAACCTTTCTCCAAGCTTTCTTCACCTATCATTAATCAACCATACACATCAAAGCTATGCTCAAAATCATGAGATATTCATTCTTTCATAATATGCAACAAATATAGCATAAAACCTCATGAAATGGCATGAATTTATACATGGTTGATTCAATCAAGGGAAATATGAAAATCTACTCAATTAGCTTGCTTATGGTTCAAGAAAGTGCATAATTCTAATGAAAACAAAAGAAAAAGACTAGTTAAAATAGGCTAAGATGACTTGTCATCACACTTCTCTTCTACTCATAGTTCAAACCCCTCCATCTCTCTGTGTTCGAATTCTTCTTACTCTCTCTCTACCTCATTCTTCTATTCTTCTATTCTTATACTCACATATAGAAATCTCTATACTGTGACATAGAGGATTCATATTCTCTCTTTGTTCTTTTCTTTTTCATATGAGTAGGAACAAGGATAAGAACATTCTTGTTGAAGCTGATCCTGAACCTGAAAGGACTCTGAAGAGGAAGCTAAAAGAAGCTAAAGCACAACACTCCGGAGAGGACCTTATAGAAATTTTCGAAAAAGAAGTAGACATGGCAACCGAACCCAAGAACAACGGTGGAGATGCAAGGAAGATGCTTGGTGACTTTACTGCTCCAACCTCTGACTTCTATGGAAGAAGCATGTCAATTCCTGCAATTGGAGCAAACAACTTTGAGCTTAAGCCTCAATTAGTTTCTCTAATGCAGCAGAATTGCAAGTTTCATGGACTTCCATTGGAAGATCCTCATCAGTTCTTAGCTGAATTCTTGCAAATCTGTGACACTGTTAAGACCAATGGGGTTAATCCCGAGGTTTACAGACTTATGTTTTTCCCCTTTGCTATAAGAGACAGATATAGGATATGGTTGGACTCACAACCTAAGAAAAGCTTGAACTCTTGAGAAAAGTTGGTCAATGCTTTCTTGGCCAAATTCTTTCCACTTCAAAAGTTGAGCAAGCTTAGAGTGGAAGTCCAAACCTTCAGAAAGAAGGAAGGTGAATCCCTCTATGAAGCTTGGGATAGATACAACCAATTGATCAGAAGGTGTCCTTTTGACATGCTTTTAGAATGGAGTATCTTATGTATATTCTATGATGGTCTATCTGAATTGTCCAAGATGTCATTGGACCACTCTACTGGTGGATCTCTTCATCTGAAGAAAATACATGCAGAAGCCCAGGAACTCATTGAGATGGTTGCAAATAACCAGCTCATGTATACTTCTGAAAGAAATCCTGTGAATAATGGGATGACTAAGAAGAAAGGAGTTCTTGAGATTGATACTCTGAATGCCATATTAGCTCAGAACAAAATATTGACTCAGCAAGTCAATATGATTTCTTAGAATCTGATTGGAATGCAAGCTGCATCCAGCAGTACTAAAGAAGCTTCCTCTAAAGGAGAAGCTTATGACCCTGAGAATGCTGTAATGGAAGAGGTGAATTACATGGGAGAATCCTATGGAAACACATATAATCCTTCATGGAGAAATCATCCAAATTTTTCATGGAAGGATCAATAAAAACCTTAACAAGGCTTTAATAATAATAATGGTGGAAAAAATAGGTTTGGCAATAGCAAGCCTTTTCCAACATCTTCTGAGAAACAGACAGAGAATTCAAAGCAGAGCATCTCTGACTTAGCAACCATAGTCTCGATCTATCTAAGACCACTCTCAGTTTTATGACTAAAACAAGGTCCTCCATCAAAAATTTGGAGGCACAAGTGGGTCAGCTGAGTAAAAGAGTTACAGAAACTCCTCCTAGTACTCTCCCAAGCAATACAGAAGAGAATTCCAAAAGAGAGTGCAAGGCCATAAATATATCCAAAGTGGCCGAACCTATAGAGGAGGAAGAGGCAGTGATTTCCAGTGAGGAAGACCTCAATCGACGTCCACTGACCATTAAGAAGTTCCCTATTGAGGAACCAAAGGAATCTGAGGCTCATACAGAGACCATAGAGATTCCACTGAACTTACTATTGCCATTCATGTGCTCTGATGAGTATTTTTCCTCTGAAGAGGATAAAGATATCGTTGAAGAGCAAGTTGCTCAGTATCTAGGAGCAATCATGAAGTTTAACACCAAGTTATTTTGTAATTAGACTTGGGAGGATTAACCTCCATTACTCATCAATGAACTGAATGCCTTGGTTCAACAGAAATTACCTCAGAAGAAACCGGATCCCGAAAAGTTCTTAATACCTTGTACCATAGACACCATGACCTTTGAGAAGGCTTTGTGTGAGCTGGGGTCAGGAATAAACCTCATGCCACTCTCTGTAATGGAGAAACTAGGGATCTTTGAGGTACAAGTTGTAAGAATCTCACTAGAGATGCCAGACAAATCAATGAAACAGGCTTTTAGACTTGTAGAGGATGTCTTAGTGAAGGTTGAAGGCTTGTACATCCCTACTGACTTCATAATCCTAGACACTGGGAATGATGAGGATGAATCCATTATCCTTGGAAGACCCTTCCTAGCCACAGCAAGGGCTGTGATTGATGTGGACAGATGAGAGTTAGTCCTTCAATTGAATGAGGACTACCTTGCGTTTAAGGCTCAAAGATCGTCTTCTGTAACCATGGAGAGAAAGCATGAAAAGCTTCTCTCAATATAGAGTAAAGCAGAGCCCCCACATTCAAACTCTAAGTTTGGTGTTGCGAGGCCACCATTATGCTCTGAGTCTTTGTGAAGCTCTCTAAGAGCTCACTGTCAAGCTATTGACATTAAAGAAGCGCTTATTGGGAGGCAACCCAATGTTATTTAATTATATTTATCATAGACATTTGTTTTCCATTGTTATTTTATGTTTTCTTTAGGCTGATGATCATGTGGAATCATAAAAATAGCTACAGAATTAAAGCGAAATAAAAAATAGCATAAAAAATAGCACACCCTAGAAGACAGGCTTACTGGCGTTTTAACGCCAATTAGGATAGCAGAATGGGCGTTTAACGCCCAATCTGGCAGCATTATGGGTGTTAAACGCCAGAATTGGCAGACAGACTAGCATTTAACACCAGAAAAGGGTGTCTGGCTGGCGTCAAACGCCAGAAAGGGGGCATCAGCCTGGCATTTAACGCCAGGAAAGGTAGCAGAGCTGGCGTTAACCGCCAGAATTGGCACACAGAGGGCGTTTAAATGCCAGAATAGTGCAGGGACCAGAATTCCTTGACACCTCAGGATCTGTGGACCCCACAGGATACCCACCTACCCCAACTCACTCTCTCTCTTCTTCACACCTTTCCATAACACTCTTTCTCAAATACCCTTGACCAATCACATCAATACCTCTTCCCCATAATCTCTTCACCACTCACATCCATCCACTATTCCCCAAAAAAACCCATCATAAAACCTCACCTACCTCACCATTCAAATTTAAAACATTTTCCTCCCAAACCCAACCTCTTCATACACGACTTTCCTCTCTCTCTTACCCTATAAATACCCCTCCTTACCACCTTCAATTTCACAAATAATAAACACTTAAACCCCCCTTGGCCGAATACAACACACCCCTCTATCTCCTCCATTTCTTCTTCTTCTACTCCTTTCTTTCTTCTTTTGCTCAAGGACGAGCAAACCTTTTAAGTTTGGTGTGGGAAAAAGCTCTGCTTTTTATTTTTCTATAACCATTAATGGCACCTAAGGCCGGAGAAACCTCTAGAAAGAGGAAAGGGAAGGCAATTGCTTCCACCTCCGAGTCATGGGAGATGGAGAGATTCATCTCAAAAGTCTATCAAGACCACTTCTATGAAGTTGTGGCCAAGAAAAAGGTGATCCCCAAGGTTCCCTTCATGCTTAAAAAGAGTGAATATCTGGAGATCCAACGTGAGGTTCGAAGAAGAGGTTGGAAAGCTCTCACCAACCCCATCCAATAAGTCAGAATCTTAATGGTTCAAAAGTTCTATGCTAATGCATGGATCACTAAGAACCCAAAGAATTGGCTCACAATGGTTCGGGGGAAATACTTGGATTTCAGTCCAAAAACTGTGAGGTTGGCATTCAACTTGCCAATAATGAGAGGAGATTCTCATCCTTTCACTAGAAGAGTCAACTTTGATCAAAGATTAGACCAAGTCCTCACGGACATTTGTGTGGAAGGAGCACAATGGAAGAGAGACTCAAAAGGCAAGCCGGTTCAATTAAGAAGGCCCAACCTCAAACCCGTGGCTAGGGGATGGTTGGAGTTCATCCAACACTCTATCATTCCTACTAGTAACCGGTTTGAAGTTACAGTGGACCTGGCTATCATGATCCATAGTATCATGCATGGAGAGGAAGTAGAAGTTCATGAGATCATTCCTCTAGAACTATACAAGGTGGCGGACAAGCCTTCCACTTTGGCAAGGTTAGCCTTCCCTCATCTCATCTGTAACCTATGAAATTCAACTGAAATTATCATAGAGGAAGACATCCTCATTGAAGAGGACAAGCCCATCACTAAAAAGAGGATGGAGCAAACAAGAGAGCCCACTCATGGACCTCAACAAGAGCATAAGGAGATTCCTCATCAAGAAATTCCTGAGATGCCTCAAGGGATGCATTTCCCTCCACATAACTATTGGGAGCAACTCAATACCTCTTTAGGAGATTTGAGTTCCATCATGGAGCAACTAAGGATGGAGCACCAAGAGCACTCCATTGTCCTCCATGAAATCAGAGAGGACCAAAGAGCCATGAGGGAGGAGCAACAAAGGCAAGAAAGAGATATTTAGGAGCTCAAGCACTCCATAGGATCTTCAAGAGGAAGAACTAGTCGCCGTCACTAAGGTGGACCCGTTATTTAATTTCCTTGTTCTTATTTTTCTATTTTTCGGTTTCTATGCTTTATGTTTTGTGTATGTTTTTTGTCTTTATTACATGATCATTAGTGTTTAGTGTCTATGTCTTACAGCTATGAATCTCCCATGAATCCTTCACATTTCTTAAATGAAAAATGTTTTCTGAAAAAGAAAAAGAAGTACATGAATTTTGAATTATATCTTGAAAATAGTTTAATTATTTTGATGTAAAGGCAATACTTTTTGTTTTCTGAATGAATGCTTGAACAGTGTATATTTTTTATATTGAAGTTTATGAATGTTAAAATTTTTGGCTCTTGAAAGAATAATGAAAAAAAAGAATTAGGATTGAAAAAAGAATTAGGATTAGGGGAGGGAAGTATTGAAATCAGGCGGCGTACTGGTTTAATTGTGCGTCGCATGCGACGCGTGCGCATGTAGCACGCGTACGCGTGGGTCACGCAAATTTGATAGTGACGCGTAAGCGTCTGGCACGCGTGCGCGTGCCTCTGATTGTGCGAATAGCGCAAGACCAGCCCCGTGCATGCACAACTCTCTGTTCAGTCTAGGCTAGGGGCCAAAATTGCATACGACGCGTGCGCGTCAGGCATGCGCACATGCGGTTGGCCATTAAGTGAAAATGACGCGCACGCGTAACGGACGCGTATGCGTGATGGCATTTGTGCTTCTAGCACAGTTCCAGCCCCAAACCAGCACAACTCTCTGGTCAAACACCCATTGATGAGTCCATATATGATGATATACTTTGACTCAATTTTGGATGGATTCTAGCACATGAACTCACACTTAAGCACCAAAATAGCATACTCTTGTGTTTTGTCCCTACTTTGATTCTAAATGAGAAAACATGCAATTTTGAGCTTTAATAGGGCAATTCAATCCCACTTTCATGTCATTCGATGCCGTGATATGGTTTGTGAGTGATTTCAGGCCTTGGAGGCAACAATAGATGGGCAAAAGTGGAAAAAAGCATGTATAAGGCAAAAAAAATTAAGAAAACTTGGAAAAGCACACACAGTGAAGTGTGCGTGCGCACAAGCAAGAATTTCCATGTATGCGTACGCACAGGTCAATTTTCAGCCGCGTGTGCAGACGCACACGTCTATGAGTCCGCACAGGTCCCTGCACGTAATTTCATTAATAAAACACGTGCTGTGCAAAATTGGAGGCCCTTCGCTCTTTTTTGGAAGGCTGAATTGCTAAAAGGAAGTGCTATATAAGGGGAGGATCAACACATATGAAGGCATTAGGACTTAGACTTTGATTTTACATAGTTTTCATAGTAATTAGGAGTAGGAGTAGGAGTAGTGTAACATTGCTCTCTTAGGGTTTCATTTCCATTTCCATTGTAGCATTTTATAGCAAGCTTTGATTTTGGATTTTTACTTCTTCAATTGTAAGTACTCTCAATTTCCTCTTTAATTCAAGAAATTTTACTTTCATTTCCTTTGGTTCAAGTTACTTTGTTCATATTGCAATTTTGTGTTTGTTGAAGTTTTGATTAATGAATTTTACATTTCATGCTTTCTTTATGTTTGATTGCTTGTTTATGCTTGGTTTTGTTGATAGTTGGTTATAGTTTTCCATTTTACTTTGCAATTTCCCATGTTTTACTTTTATGCACACAAGGTGTTTTTGAAAATGCCAACTCTAGATTTTGAGTAGATTTTACCACATTGGCTTGTGGTTTGAGTTCCTAGGGTACTAGAGTCATAATGTCTAACATTTAGTGGTAATTCTTGGGTAGTTAGTTGACTCTTGTTTCCATTGACGCTAGCCTTTTACCAACGAGTTTGGTAAGTTAGTTAGGACTTATGGATTAGGGTCAATTATGCTTGCTTGACTTACTCCTCGATGGTTAGGGTTGACAAGGCAAGATTGACTCATGATAATTACCATAGTTGTGGTTATGGCGACGATAGGGTTCCTTGGATGCTCAGTCGCAAGTCAAGATCCTTTATTATATTCATTACATTTTCACTAGTTTTGATCTCATTTCCTTTTTACTTGCATCAATTACAATTTTGAGCATTACTTTGTTCTTTTATCGCTTAGTTTCTTTAATCTTTTGTTCTTTGATTGCACGAACCCCTTTTGTCCCCTTGACAACCGAAAGCGTAGCATTTCATTTGCATTCCTAGGGAGAACGACCCGGGGTTGAAGTACTCTTGATCTCGGTTATTATAATTTGAATTTATTATTTGATTGAGAGAATTCATTGTTGGTTTGGACTATGCTACCAACGAATTGATTCTTGATTCTAAACCCGCAAAAATCCTCAATATCAAATTTGGCGCCGTTGCTGGGGAGTTGCAATGGTGTAAAGTTAGTGGCTATTGTAAATATGTTAATATGTAAATAGCTTGCTTTTGGTTGTCTTTGTTGATGGCTAGGATTGGGATCCCGGAGGACATTGGACATTCTAGCATTGGTGGAGAAGTTGAGCACAAGCCACCATAGCAAAGGCTCTCCCAATTGTCTAACATAAAGACGTTAAATAAAAGTGTTTGGTAACATTGTTCCAGCTCTTCTCTTTTTGTATATATTTTAGTTTCTTGCATGTTTGTTTGGTTGGTTAGCTTATAATTAGTTTAATTTTGATATTTATAAGTTAATTTTAGTTTGGATCATGAATTTATGGATTCTTGCATGTTTTAGGGTTTGGTGTTTATTAAACTAAGGCTTGGTACCTTAGAATTTTGAAGAAAAATTTTTGCAAAACAGGACATCTGTGCGTATGCACGTACTTGTGCGTGCGCACAAAACAGCTATTTTCTGCTCCAGTGCGTTCGCACCGACCTGTGCGCACGCACACACATGATTTTGCCCTCTGTTCGCAGCGTCAGCACGCCTTCTGCGCGCGCGTTTCCTTGCTTTCTGCGACCTGTGCGTACGCACCTAATCGTGTGTATGCACACATACCCTTTTTTGCACTTCTTGTGCGGCCACACAGACGTGTGCGTCCGCACGCCAACCTGCAACCACTCTGGTGGGAGCGTTGGCACAGCGTGTGCGCATGAACCCCAGCCCCTTACGCTCTTGTGCGCGGGCACGGACCTGTGTGCGCACGCACACATGATCCATGTAAAAAAAAGTGTTATGTGCGTGCGCACACGCTTGTGTGAACGCACACCCTCTAATCCCCTCTCTGTTCAGAGTGCTCGCATAGACTCGTGCGTCCGCTCACCCTCTATTTCTTTACCTTCTATGCGTGCGCACACCTAGGTGCATATGCACGCATCTGGATTCCCTCTCTGCTGATAGCGCTCGCACACCTGGTGCGGACGTACACCTTCCCTTTTCCTCATAGTGTGCGCACGCACACACCCCTGTGCGTGCACACGCTCCTGTTTTCTCACTATGCCTCTTTTCTTCTCTTCTCCTCTTCTCTCCTCTCTTCTTCTTGTCTTTCACCCTATTTTCTACTTGTTCTTGTTCATTTTGTTTGCATTCCATTTTTATTTTGGTAATTATATTAGCTTTAGTTTAGTGGTTTGACAAATAAATAAATTGCAAGTGTTTGCTTGTCGTTTGATTGGGTTGCTTCTTGCTTGAATTTGGTTTCAAGTTTGATAAATATGTGCACTGAGCATTAAAAGCATTTTTTAAATGTCTAGATGAATTGTGAGTTTGATTCATATGTTGTAGCTACCATATGTATTAAACTTTATCCTTGTTTGGCATCTTGAATTTTGCACTTTCACTTTGGTGAATTGAGTTGAAATTACTTGTTCATCTTGATTTTCATATCAGATGGATCACATGTCCAGTACTTGTTTCTTTTTAATGCTTTGCATTTGTTTGAGTGACTTAACTTGATTGCTCTCAAGTGTATCACTTTTTGTAACAAGTACCTACACCATGTGACTTTTTCCTTGTGTTTCATGATGAATAAGTAGTTTCCTTTTCATTAATGGATCGGGTGTTGTTTATTGTGCTATTTTATATCACTCTTGAGCTCTCGCTTGCACAATTTCAATATCCAATATTCTTAATTCATTTTATTCTTGTTGCAATTGCCTAAGTTTGCTTGTGTTTGATTGATGCTCATTTATTGCTTGCTTCTTGGGCCATTTAGTTGAGGAACTCATGCTTACTTTTTCATTGTGTGGATGCCACGTTAGCCGGACATTGATGAGACATAAAGGCAAGGAGCCAGGAGAGGAGGAGGATACTGAGGAGGGAGATGCCGAGCATACATGGACTCGGCAATTTCCACACAACCCTACCCCCAGCATCCGCCAACCGAAGGTGGAGCTCTTGAGAGACATTCTCCCTGGATTTTGTTTGTGCACGGAGGACCGTGCAACGCTTAAGTGTGGGGGAGGATTCACCATTTTGGGGTGTAAACTTTCTTTTTCCAAACACCTTGCACTTTATTTTTACTTCTTTTAGTAGGTTTCTTGTATATATTTGGAGTGTTTTTTACTGTTGCATTGTATTTTCCTTTGGTATATATATCATAGTTTATATCTAGCTATTGCATGTTGCATTTTTGCATCTTTTCCTTAGTATATATTTTATAGATAGAAGTTGTGATTAGATGATGTGAATAGTATAATGCCTAGTCAGTTTTGTCCTAATTGTTCATGTTAATTTTTCCTTGTTGAAAATTAGGAATAGAACTAGGGGAGATTTTGAAATTGCATCCATCACAACATACATACATACATACATACATATAATAAATAAGTTTTGGTAAAATAACAAAGAATTTTGAAGAAATCTCTTTTTGGGCATTCCATTGATTAGATTTGAAAATTATTTTTGAACATGCTTGAAGTATTTTTATGGAACATAGAAAAGAGTTTGAACAAATTACCTGGTGAGATTTGAGCTTCAATTGGGTGGTTGCATGTTATCAACCACAATTTTGTTCTTGTGTGATAAACTTCTTTTATGATTGTGATCTTTGATTTGCTTTAGTCTACATGTCCTATATTTGTTGTTTTGAATTTCATTTAGTATGATTGAGGCCGTTTTTTGAAATTAAACTCACTAACCCATATGGCCAACCCTTACATCTACCTTTGTAAACCACTTTTGAGCCTTTTAATTCCCCTTTGTTCTCATTATAAGCACATCATTCACCCTAAGTGAAAAACCATTATGTCCATTGATTGTATCTTTGATTAGCTTGGGTTTGAGTGTGTGTGTTAATCAAGTGTGGGGGGAATTTGTGAGAAACATTGGTAGTTAGTTAGTGGTGCACGAAATTGTGATCTCCAGGCTCGAACAAATCCTGGTAATGGCTCCAAAGCTTGGTGCTCTGATCTTAATTCATAATTGTCACAACTTCGATACAACTAACCAGCAAGTGCACTGGGTCGTCCAAGTAATACCTTACGTGAGTAAGGGTCGAATCCCACGGAGATTGTTGGTATGAAGTAAGCTATGGTCACCTTGTAAATCTCAGTCAAGCAGATATAAATGGATAATGGTGTTTTCGAATAATATATAATAAAATAGGGATAGAGGTACTTATGTAAATCATTGGTAGGAATTTCAGATAAGCGAATGGAGATACTTTCGTTCCTCTGAACCTCTGCTTTCCTGCTATCTTCATCCAATCAGTCTTACTCCTTTCCATGGCTGGCTTTATGCAAGGGCATAACCGTTGTCAGTGGCTACATCCCCTCCTCTCAGTGAATAATATGCTCACGCACCCTGTCACGGCACGGCTATTCATCTGTCGGTTCTCGATCATGCTGGAATAGGATTCACCCTCCTTTTGCGTCTGTCACTAACGCCCAATAATCGCGAGTTTGAAGCTCGTCACAGTCATTCAATCATTGAATCCTACTCGGAATACCACAGACAAGGTTTAGACTTTCCGGATTCTCTTGAATGCCGCCATCATTCTAGCTTACGCCACGAAGATTCTGGTTAGGAGATCTAAGAGATATTCATTCTAGCTTAATTCATGTAGAACAGAAGTGTTTGTCGGGCACGCGTTCATAAGGGAGAAGGATGACGAGCGTCACACATAATCATCACCTTCATCACGTTCTTGGGTGCGAATGGATATCTTAGAAGCGAAATAAGATGAATTGAATAGAAAACAGAAGTACTTTGCATTAATCTTTGAGGAACAGCAGAGCTCCACACCTTAATCTATGGAGTGTAGAAACTCTACCGTTTGAAAATACATAAGTGAAGGTCCAGGCATGGCCGAGATGGCCAGCCCCTCTGATCTAAGAACCAGGCGTCCAAAGATGCCTAATACAATAGTAAAAGGTCCTATTTATAATAAACTAGTCACTAGGGTTTACATGAGTAAGTAATTGATGCATAAATCCACTTTCGGGGCCCACTTGGTGTGTGTTTGGGCTGAGCTTAAGTGTAACACGTGCAGAGGCCATTTGTGGAGTTGAACGCCAGTTTCTGTGCCAGTTTGGGCGTTCAACTCTGGTTTTGGATCCTTTTCTGCTGCTGGACGCCAGATTTGGGCAGAAGGCTGGCGTTGAACGCCAGTTTATGTCGTATATTTTTGGCTAAAGTATAGACTATTATATATTGCTGGAAAGCCCTGGATGTCTACTTTCCAACGCAATTGGAAGCGCGCCATTTTGAGTTCTGTAGCTCCAGAAAATCCACTTTGAGTGCAGGGAGGTCAGAATCCAACAACATCAGTAGTCCTTTTTTCAACCTATGAATCTGATTTCTGCTCAAGTCCCTCAATTTCAGCCAGAAAATACCTGAAATCACAGAAAAACACACAAACTCATAGTAAAGTCCAGAAATGTGAATTTAACACAAAATCTATTAAAAACATCCCTAAAAGTAACTAGATCCTACTAAAAACATACTAAAAACAATGCCAAAAAGCGTATAAATTATCCGCTCATCACAACACCAAACTTAAATTGTTGCTTGTCCCCAAGCAACTAAAAATTAAAATAGGATAAAAAGAATAGAATATACTATAAATTCCAAACTATCAATGAAACATAGCTCCAATCAAATGAGCGGGACTTATAGCTTTTTGCCTCTTGAATAGTTTTGGCATCTCACTTTATCCATTGAGGTTCAGAATGATTGGCATCTATAGGAACTCAGAGTTCAGATAGTGTTATTGATTCTCCTAGTTCAGTATGATGATTTTTGAACACAGCTATTTTATGAGTCTTGGCCGTGGCCCTAAGCACTTTGTTTTCCAGTATTACCACCGGATACATAAATGCCACAGACACATAACTGGGTGAACCTTTTCAGATTGTGACTCAGCTTTGCTAAAGTCCCCAATTAGAGGTGTCCAGGGTTCTTAAGCACACTCTTTTTTTTTTCTTTTGCTTTGGACCTTGACTTTAACCACTCAGTCTCAAGCTTTCACTTGACACCTACACGCCACAAGCACATGGTTAGGGACAGCTTGGTTTAGCCGCTTAGACCAGGATTTTATTCCTTTAGGCCCTCCTATCCACTGATGCTCAAAGCCTTGGGATCCTTTTTATTGCCCTTGCCTTTTGGTTTTAAGGGTTATTGGCTTTTTCTGCTTGCTTTTTCTTTCTATATTTTTTTTTTTGCCTTTTTTTTTTCTCTCTTTTTTTTCTGCAAGCTTTGTTCTTTGCTGCTTTTTCTTGCCTCAAGAATCATTTTTATGATTTTTCAGATTATCAAATAACATGTCTCCTAGTCATCATTCTTTCAAGAGCCAACATATTTAACATTCTCAAACAACAACTTCAAAAGACATATGCACTGTTCAAGCATACATTTAGAAAACAAGAAGCATTGTCACCACATCAATATAATTAAACTAAGTTCAAGGATAAATTCAAAACTCATGTACTTCTTGTTCTTTTGAATTAAAACATTTTTCATTTAAGAGAGGTGATGGATTCATAGGACATTCATAACTTTAAGAAATAGTTACTAACTACTAATGATCATGTAATGAAGACACAAACATAGATAAGCACATAACATAGAAAACGAAAAACAGAGAAAGTAAGAGCAAGGAATGAATCCACCTTAGTGATGATGGTGTTTCAATGATGTTCTTGGGCTCTTCTATGTCTCTTCCTTGCCTTTGCGGCTTGATTCCTAGTGATTTTTTTTTTTTTTGGGATTTCTATCCTCAGTTGCTTCTAATAATTATGTGGAGGGAGGTGCATCTCCTGAGGTATCTCAGGGATCTCTTGATTTGCAGCCACATGTTCTACCACTGAGCTATAGATCCTTTACATAATTGTTTTACCACACCAAACTTAGAATGTTGCTCGCCCTCGAGCAAAAGAAGAAGGAATAGATGAAGAAGAAGATGTGGAAAAAAAAACTAGGATTATGAGGAGGTAAGGTGGAGATCCTGTGGGGTTCACAGATCCTGAGGTGATCCTGTAGGGTCCACAGATCCTGAGGTGTCAAGGCATTTACATCCCTGCACCAAATTAGGCATGTAAAATGCCCTTGCACACAACTCTGGGCGTTCAGCGCCAGGTTGGTGGCCATTTTGGGCGTTCAGCGCCCATTTGTTGCCATTTCTGGCGTTGAACGCCAGAACCATGCTTGTTCTGGGCGTTCAGCGCCAGGATGCTGCCCATTTGGGCGTTCAGCGCCAGAACCATGCTCTGTTCTGGCGTTGAACGCCAGGCAGATGCTTCCTCCAGGGTGTGATTTTTCTTCTGCTGTTTTTGATTCCGTTTTCAATTTTTTTGTTTATTGTGACTCCACATGATCATGAACATTATTATTATTTTCGGCTGCCATCTCCTCTTCCTGTTCGAAAATTTCTGAAAGGTTATCTCTGGATTGTTGTATTTTAGCTTCTCTTAATTTTCTCTTCAGAGTCCTTTCAGGTTCTGGATCTGCTTCAACAAGAATATTCTTGTCCTTGCTCCTGCTCATATGACAAAGAAGAGGGCGCAGAAAAATAATAATAATAGAGATCCTCTTTTTTTTTTTTTTTTGAGTAATGGAGAGATGTTAGTGGATGAATAAACAAATAGAATAAGATGAGAAAGGGGAAATTTCGAAAATAATTTTTGAAAAAGAGTTAGTGATTTTTGAAAATAGTTTTTGAAAAAGGTTAGTAGTTTTTTTTTCGAAAATTCAAAATAAAAATAAAATAATTAGTTAATTAAAAAGAAATTTTTGAAAAAGAGGAAGATATTTTCGAAAATTAGAGAGAGAGAGTTAGTTAGGTAGTTTTGAAAAAGTTAAGAAACAAACAAAAAGTTGGTTAGTTATTTGAAACAAATTTTGAAAAGATAAAAAGTTAGGAAGTTAGAAAAGATATTTTGAAAAAGATAAGATGAGAAGATATTTTTGAAAAGATATGATAGAAATTAGTTTTGAAAAAGATTTGATTTTTAAAATCACAATTAATGACTTGATTCACAAGAAATCACAAGATATGATTCTAGGACTTAAAGTTTGAATCTTTCTTAACAAGCAAGTAACAAACTTAAAATTTTTGAATCAAAACATTAATTGATTATGGTATTTTCGAAAATTTGATATAAAAATGAGAAAAAGATTTTTGAAAATTATTTTTGGAATTTTCGAAAATAACCAAGAATTTTGAAAAAGATTTGATTTTTGAAAAAGATTTTGAAAAAGATAAGATTTTCAAATTGAAAATTTGATTTGACTCTTAAGAAACAAATTGATTTTAAAAATTTTTGAAAAAGTCAATCCAAATTTTCGAATTTGATGAGAGAAAAAGGGAAAGATATTTTTTTGATTTTTGACATTTTTATGAAAAACATGAAAAATATGCAATGCATGAAATTTTTAGATCAAAACATGTGATGCATGCAAGAATGCTATGAATGTCAAGATGAACACCAAGAACACTATGAATGTCAAGATGAACATCATAGACACAATTTTGAAAAAATTTTTAATGCAAAGAAAACATGCAAGACACCAAACTCAGAATTCTTTAATGCTTAGACACTAAGAATTCAAGAATGCATATGAAAAACAACACAAAACAAAAAATCATCAAGATCAAACAAGAAGACTTACCAAGAACAACTTGAAGATCATGAAGAACACTATGAATGCATGAAATTTTCGAAAAATGTAAGATGCATATGCAAGTGACACCAAACTTATAACATGACTCAAGACTCAAACAAGAAACACAAAATATTTTTTATTTTTATGATTTTCTAATTTTTTTTTGTATTTTCTTTTAATTTTTTCGAAAATTATTGTGAAAATTTAGAATAAGGATTTCAAAATCTTCAATATGAATTCCAGGAATCTTGTCATGTTAGTCTTAAAGCTCCAATCAAAGGGTCAGGCATGGCTTAATAGCCAGCCAAGCTTTAATAAAAATATGAGTGTAATTCAGACATGACAAGCCTGACATACCCTATCCAGAAGGATTGGGCATGACTCCACTGAAGTGATTAGCCAATCCCAAAGCAGTTTGGGTATGGCTTTACAGCTAGATAGGCTTCAACATGCTTCATGAAACACTAGAATTCATTCTTAAAAATTTTGAAGCCATAGAATCATTTATTTTTGAAAACATTATTTTTAAAAAAAAAATTTTTTTTCGAAAACAAGTGAGGAATTTTTGAAAGATTTTTGAAAAATTTTTGAAAACAAAACAAAAAGAAAATTACCTAATCTGAGCAACAAGATGAACCGTCAGTTGTCCATACTCGAACAATCCCCGGCAACGGCGCCAAAAACTTGGTGCACGAAATTGTGATCTCCAGGCTCGAACAAATCCTGGTAATGGCTCCAAAGCTTGGTGCTCTGATCTTAATTCATAATTGTCACAACTTCGATACAACTAACCAGCAAGTGCACTGGGTCGTCCAAGTAATACCTTACGTGAGTAAGGGTCGAATCCCACGGAGATTGTTGGTATGAAGTAAGCTATGGTCACCTTGTAAATCTCAGTCAAGCAGATATAAATGGATAATGGTGTTTTCGAATAATATATAATAAAATAGGGATAGAGGTACTTATGTAAATCATTGGTAGGAATTTCAGATAAGCGAATGGAGATACTTTCGTTCCTCTGAACCTCTGCTTTCCTGCTATCTTCATCCAATCAGTCTTACTCCTTTCCATGGCTGGCTTTATGCAAGGGTATCACCGTTGTCAGTGGCTACATCCCCTCCTCTCAGTGAATAATATGCTCACGCACCCTGTCAAGGCACGGCTATTCATCTGTCGGTTCTCGATCATGCTGGAATAGGATTCACCCTCCTTTTGCGTCTGTCACTAACGCCCAACAATCGCGAGTTTGAAGCTCGTCACAGTCATTCAATCATTGAATCCTACTCGGAATACCACAGACAAGGTTTAGACTTTCCGGATTCTCTTGAATGCCGCCATCATTCTAGCTTACGCCACGAAGATTCTGGTTAGGAGATCTAAGAGATATTCATTCTAGCTTAATTCGTGTAGAACAGAAGTGTTTGTCGGGCACGCGTTCATAAGGGAGAAGGATGATGAGCGTCACACATAATCATCACCTTCATCACGTTCTTGGGTGCGAATGGATATCTTAGAAGCAAAATAAGATGAATTGAATAGAAAACAGAAGTACTTTGCATTAATCTTTGAGGAACAGCAGAGCTCCACACCTTAATCTATGGAGTGTAGAAACTCTACCGTTTGAAAATACATAAGTGAAGGTCCAGGCATGGCCGAGATGGCCAGCCCCTCTGATCTAAGAACCAAGCGTCCAAAGATGCCTAATACAATAGTAAAAGGTCCTATTTATAATAAACTAGTCACTAGGGTTTACATGAGTAAGTAATTGATGCATAAATCCACTTCCGGGGCCCACTTGGTGTGTGTTTGGGCTGAGCTTAAGTGTAGCACGTGCAGAGGCCATTTGTGGAGTTGAACGCCAGTTTCTGTGCCAGTTTGGGCGTTCAACTCTGGTTTTGGATCCTTTTCTGGCGCTGGACGCCAGATTTGGGCAGAAGGCTGGCGTTGAACACCAGTTTACGTCGTCTATTTTTGGCCACAGTATAGACTATTATATATTGATGGAAAGCCCTGGATGTCTACTTTCCAACGCAATTGGAAGCGCGCCATTTTGAGTTCTGTAGCTCCAGAAAATCCACTTTGAGTGCAGGGAGGTCAGAATCCAACAGCATCAGTAGTCCTTTTTTCAACCTATGAATCTGATTTCTGCTCAAGTCCCTCAATTTCAGCCAGAAAATACCTGAAATCACAGAAAAACACACAAACTCTTAGTAAAGTCCAGAAATGTGAATTTAACACAAAATATATTAAAAACATCCCTAAAAGTAACTAGATCCTACTAAAAACATACTAAAAATAATGCCAAAAAGCGTATAAATTATCCGCTCATCAGTTAGCTTTGGGTGTTCATTGAAAATATGGCAAAATAGGTAACTACTCATGCATCTATTGGTTAAAACATATGCATCTGTTTTTGTTGATAATAAGAAAAGAAAAGAAAAGAAAAAAAGAAAGAAAAAAGAAAAAGAAAAAAAGAAAAGAAAGAGAAATGATAATAAGAATGTAAATTAGAGATGCATATTTAGTTGAATTGGAAAGAGTATGCATGAGTGAATGTGAGAAAGAGAATAAATGGGTAGTTAGGTTGTTTTGTTATGTATATGGGATGATATAGGATTAGTTGGGATACTTGAGCTAATCAAAGATCCAATCTGTTAGCCCACTAAACCATATTAATCCTACCCTTACCTAAGCCCCATTACAACCCACAAAAGTCCTCATGACATTTACATTCATTCATAAAGTATTAGTTGATTGTTAGATGACTTGTAAATCTTTGAGAAACATGATTAAATGAGGATTGAGTGATTAAACCCTACACACTGAGTGATTAGAATGTAAACACATCCAGTGAGAGTTTCAATTGCTCAATTCTATGTTTCCATTACTTATTTTGTATCTTTTTGCAAGTTATTGAACTTAATTTTGAAAATTTCAAATCAATCTTTCGACATTGACCATATTGCTATATTTTCCTTGTCTTGGCCCTAAGTTCCTACTTTGGATTGATTGAGATTCTTTTGTTTGTTTTTGCCAAACTCAATAGGAATCATAGTGTAGACATATATAGATAGCATTTAGTATAGTTACATGCATGTCGGTAGTTGCATTAATAAATACCCCTTCATTCATCTCCTTTGGTTGGTTTAGCATGAGGACATGCTTGGTTTAAGTGTGGGGGAATTGATGAATCCATATTTTACGATATATTTTGTTTTGATTTGAGTGGATTTCATCACATAAACCCACATTTATTCACCTAAATAGCATGCTTTTGAGATTTCTTCCTAAATTGTGCTTGAAAGTGAAAACATGCTCTTTTGTGCTTAATTTAGTCAATTTTATTCACTTTAATCCCGTTTGGTACCTTAATGTATTTGTTAAGTGATTTTCAGGTTTTCAAGACAAGTATGGGTTAAAGAAGTGAGGAAAAGAGCATGCAAAAGGAAAGAATTCAAGAAATGAAGGATTTGGAAAGCTGCCAGCCCTGACCTCTCGGTACTAAATTGGACATAACTTGAGCTACAGTGGTCCAAATGAGGCGGTTCCAGCGGCATTCGAAAGCTAACATCTAGGGCTTCAAAATAATATTTAATTTGCTATAGTGGACTGATAAACCCATATTTTATGATGTATTTTGTGCTCAATTTAGGTGATTTATTCAATCCTTCACCCACTTATTCATGTAAATTGCATGGTTTTACTTTCCCTTCCTTATTATATGATATATGTGAAAAACATGTGTCCTATGCTTTAGAAATATTAAAATTAATCATCCTTTATTACCATTCGATGCCGTGATTTGTGTGTTGAGTGCTTTCAGGCTTTATAGGGCAGGAATGACTTAAAGGATGGAAAGAAAACATACAAAAATGGAAGGAAAGCACAAAAATGGAATTTTCAAGAAAAGCGCAGCGACGCGAACGCATGGACGAAGCGGCCGCATGCCCAGCACGAAAAGACAGCGACGCGGACGCGTGACTGACGTGGACGCGTGCCTTGAGCAGAACACAAAAGACGCGTACGCGTGAGCGAAGCGAACGCGTGATAAGGAAAACTCCCAGATGATGCGACCGCGTGACCCACGTGGACGCGTGACAGACGCCATGCACCAGAAACTGCAGAAAACGCCCCCAGTAACTTCTGAAGCCCTTTTGGCCCATATCCAAGACCAAAAAACACAGATTTGATGTTATAAATTGGGGGAATGCATCCATTCATGAATATCTTCTGATTATTCATTTTTCATAGTTTATATGTAGTTTTTAGAGAGAGAGGTTCTCTCCTCTCTCTTAGGATTTAGGATTAGGATTCCTCTTAAAGGAATTAGGATTTCTCATTATTTCAACTTATTATTTCAACTTCCTCTCAGGTTAAATATTCCATTTAATTTATATTTCTCTTTTCCTCTCAGATACTTTAAAGCTTTTATTTAATTACTTATGTTGCCAAATTGGCTTATGAACCATTCATGTTAGTATTTTCTTTATTTGATATAAATTGAGGTATTTCAGATTTATGATTCTTATTTAGCTTTTTATATTGTTGGCTTTAATTGATTAAATGGAGGCTTTTGAGTTATCAAACTTATCGTGATTGTTAATTAATTTCTCTAATTGAATTGAATTCCACTAACTCTAGTCTTTCCCTAGGAGTTGGCTAGGACTTGCGGATCTAACTAATTAGTCCACCTGACTTTCTCTTGCTTTCTTAAAGGTTAACTAAGTGGGATTAAACTCAATTCTCATAAGAGTAACTAGGATAGGACTTCCGAAATTTCATACCTTGCCAAGAGTTTTATTAGATATTAATTTATTAATTCCTGCAACTTATTTTCCTTATTCAAACCCTTCAAAACCCAAAAACACAGTTTTCCATAACTAATAATAAGAACACCTCCCTGCAATTCCTTAAGAAGACGACCCGAGGTTTGAATACTTCGGTTTATAAATTTTATTGGGTTTGTTACTTGTGACAACCAAAACGTTTGTAAGAAAGGATGATTGCTTGGTTTAGAAACTATACTTGCAACGGGAATTTATTCTAAATTCTAAACCGTCAATCATTTGCTTCTTCAAATTGGCGCCGTTGCCGGAGAATTGCAAATGTGTACCTTATTATTGGTTATTGTAAATATTTTTTTCTTTTACTTGTTTATTTGTTTTTATTTTTCCCTTTTATTTCTATTAGCTACTATGAATTCTCACCCTCTCGCTTTGAGTTTGGTTCTAAATCTGTTGAAAGGAGTGAAAGCTATAACAAGAATATGCATCAAGGTCTACGCAATCAAAGATGGATAGAGCCAAGAGGCCCTGATCAACCCTTTAGGCAACAACACCCTCCAAGATATCATGGGCAAGGACCACTCTACAATGCATACCAAGCTGATAGATATGGTGGACCCCCTTGTAATTACCAACAAGCCCCACCCTGTGCTTATAGACCATCCTCTCAACGTAGCTTTGAACCACCACACTCACGAGTTCCTTTTCACCATTCACCACCGTATGACCCTTATTCACCACAATCCCAATCCAATTACTTCCAAGAACCACCACATTCTTATTTTGAACCCTCTTCCCCAACCAATGAACCCTCATACCCACCCCAACCTCCAATGAATGACAAACTTCGTGTTCTTCTTTAAGGGCAAGCGAAGATGCAAAGGAACGTACTGGAACTCACTACTTCCTTAACCGAGGTAGTAAATATAATAGCTTCCCAACATCTGAGCACTCAAAGTACTCCCATGGCTACTGATGGGATATTTTCGCGGAGAAACGAATTTCTCCAAGACACCAAAATCTAACCTGCAAGTGCACCGGGTCGCATCAAGTAATAATAACTCACGGGAGTGAGGTCGATCCCACAGGGATTGAAGGATTGAGCAATTTTAGTTTGGTGGTTGATTTAGTCAAGCGAATCAAGATTTGGTTGAGAAATTTGTGATTTGCAAAATTTAAATTGCATAGAAAGTAAAGAGAATGGGCAATTGGCATGAAATTAAAGAGAGCTGAAATTTAAAGTGCAGAATCTTAAAGAACAAGAAATTAAATGGCAGAAACTTAGAACGCAAGAAATGTAAATTGCAGAATCTTAAAGTGCAAGAAATGTAAATGGCTTGAATTGTAAAGGGAATTGGGAGTTGGATTTGCATGAATTAAACAAGGGAAATTAAAATTCAACAAGCAGAGGAATAGAAGAACACTTGGATTGAATCAGATCTAGAAACAGAATTGTAAATGAGCATGAAAACAGTAAACAGGGAATGGGAAATGGGAAATCCGGATCTCGAGACCCAAGAGACTAGAAAACCAAGTCTAGATCTCAATGCCTTCCTAGATCCAACAAGAACAATTGCAAAGGAAATTGTAAATTGCAAAGAAATTAGATGAAGAACAATTAACCGAAACTGAAATTCAATTAAGCAGAAAATTAAACAAGATTCCAAGGTGAGATTGAAACAGAATTTCTTCAATTCTCCACCCAAAATCCAAGACAAGAAAAGTAAAGAGTGCTGGGCAAGAACAAGAAAGAAGAGAGATCAATTCTCCTCCCAAATTCTCTTGAATTAAAACAACAATGCTAAGAAATGTAAAAGTGAGCTCTCAATCAAACCAGAAAAGAAAACTCTCTGAAAACTCAAATGGAAGCTCCCTTTAAAACTTAAATTCTAATCTATTTATACACTTTCTTCAAATGGTCTTCAAGCCTTCAATTGGGCCTTTGCTCTTGGTGGAATTGGGTTGAGAGAGGCCTTGGTTGATTGCTCTTGGAGTTTGGAGAAGAACCGAATTGAACCGGGTTGGAATCATGAAAGCTTGAGTAAAAGTTGGAGTAAAAGTTAGGGTCTAACTTTTGCTCCAACTTTTCACATCAGCACCCTTGTTTTGCTGATACCAACGTTGGGGCAAAAGTTAGGGGTCTAACTTTTGCTCCAACGTTGGCCTCCCCTTAGTTATTCATGGCGCCAACGTTAGCCAGAAAGTTAGGGGCTAACGTTGGCGCAAACTTTTTCTAGCCCAGGGAGTTTTTCAGGCGCCAACGTTAGCCAAAAAGTTAGGGGCTAACGTTGGCGCAAACTTTTGGTGCATCCAGGGAGTGTTTTTCATGCCAAAAGTTAGCCAAAAAGTTAGGGGCTAACTTTTGGTCCAGCTTTTGCCCAAAAGTTAGCCAAAAAGTTAGGGGCTAACTTTTGCTCCAACTTTTGCCCAAAAGTTAGCCAAAAAGTTAGGGGCTAACTTTTGCTCCAGCTTTTGCTTCTTGTTTCATAATTAATTCAAGACTCAAGTCATTCCTCCTAGCCATTCCTTCTTGCATCAACCTTTCTCCAAGCTTTCTTCACCTATCATTAATCAACCAAACACATCAAAGCTATGCTCAAAATCATGAGATATTCATTCTTTCATAATATATGACAATTATAGCATAAAATCTCATGAAATAGCATGAATTCATACATGGTTGATTAAATCAAAGGAAACATGAAAATCCACCCAATTGGCTTGCTTTTGGTTCAAGAAAGTGCATAATTCAATTGAAAACAAAAGAAAAATGCTAGTGAAACTAGGCTAAGATGACTTGTCATCAGCTACATGTAGAGAATCTAGAGAAGGGCGTAGCATGAAGGAGACACTAGAAACTTCAGTGGACAATGAGGAGCATGGCTTTGTATTGGAACAAGTGGAGGAAGCCATGATACTTGTAGAGGAAGAAGTTGTTGAAGATTTAGGAGATGCTGAACCTCCATGGGAATCGAGAACTGTAAAGGATTCCGCTGAGAAGTTCGAATTTGATGCTAGGAAGGATAGTGCACAACCTCCAAAGCATATACCTTGTGAGAAATTGGATAGAACAGATCAAGAAATTGATTTCATATGCAGTGATGATCATGAATCAAGCTCTCCTAGTCATGAACTTACATCTGCACCTGAACTCCTTGAGCCTGAAGAACCTCATCCAAGTGAATACGAAGATGATGTTGAGGTAGATTTCTCTCAACCTCCAACTTATGACTTAAGTGACGAGGAAGACATAGAAGACTTTGATCAGGACGCAGTTGCTGTTGAAAAATTTTGCAAAGAAGTGGAGGAATTCACAGAAGAATACAAGGGAGTAGAGCTTAAAGAACCACTGGAAACACTTATCCCAAGGCCATTACCACCTAATACAAGCTTCAAGTGGGTACAATCCTTAATCCTTATCTTTACTTTTCCACTTCAATATGGTTTGCTTGAAACAGATGGCCAGCTTAGAGCTCTCTGCGGCTTTAAGAGTAAGAGGGAAATGGCTCGTGCTCAGAGCTGCTGTGCAAGATTCAATAAGGTTCCACGCTTCAATTCGAAGTTCACGGATTGGTACCAAGTTCAATTGAATGGGTCTCGGAAGACGTTTGGTCATCTTGGTGAGAATACAATTTCTAAACTGCCCGGATAGAAGAACATAGATCAAGACGAAGGCGGATTTAAAAGTAAAGTTTGGGATCCTGGAAAATGTTCTGACATTCGTCACCCCTGGAGCCTGAGAATCTATTTGAAGCTGCTCAGAAGCTTTACATGCCTAGTTTGGGACCCCGGAGGCTGTTGGCATTCCAAACATTGGTGGAGATTTCTGGATGAATTTAAGCATAAGCCACCATAACAGGAAGCTCATCAAATGTCCAACTTAAGGACATTAACTAAAAGTGCTAGGTGTGAGACAACCCACCATGGTATGATCGTTCCTGTTTCAATTTTATTTCATTTTGTTTGTTTTTATATTATATTATCTTCATTGAACTTGAATATTATTCATAGCATTTGCATCAGCATTGCATACTGCATAATTACATAAAAAAAAAATTTTGCACGCGACGCGTAAGCATCGCTAATGCGTCCGCGTCACAAAGTGCATTAGGAAGAAAAAAAGTGAACAGAAAGTCACGCGAAAGCGTGGCTGGAGGCATGCCTTTGGCACAAAATGATCCACGCGACCGCATCGCTAACACGTTCGTGTCATTTGAGAAAATATACCTCCCACGCGTCCGCATCACTCACGCGAACGAGTGACCTGGAAATCGCCGTAAAGATCCAACGCCCAGAAATCTGGGCTGGAATCGTGTGACTGGTGTGCGTTTAGCACGAAACAGCTCATGCGTTCGCGTCCCTGACGCGAACGCGTCACCTGCAAAATACTCATCCCACATAGAAGCGTGAGCGACACGTCCGTGTCGCGTGGATATCATGGCCCCTAAATGGAAACAGAGAGTTGCGCTGAAATAACGCTGGAATTGTGCGTTTAGCACAATTCACAGCAACGCGGTCGCGTGCCTCATGCGTCCGCGTCATCCATCTTTTACCCAACCCACACGATCGCGTCAATCACGCGACCGCGTCAATCCCATTTCAGCCTAGTCACGCGATCGCGTGCTCCACGTGTTCGCGTGAATTTAAATCCACTAACCCAAAATCACGCGAACCCTAACCCCATCGCGCCCCCTTACCCCCCTTCTTCTTCCTTTCTCTGCAACTCCCTCCTCTGCAACCATCACCACCGCCGCCCCCCCTCTACAACTACCCACACCACTGCAACTACCCAGACCCACCGCCACTACCCCCCTCTCTTTCTTCTCCCCTCCTTTTCTTCCCTTCTCTTCTCTCCCCTCTGCCACTGCCCCCTCACCGCGGCCAACCTCCGACCGCCGCCTCCCACCACCGACCACCACCACAGCATCACCACCCTCGCCCCCTTCCTCCTTACCCCCTCTCCACCATTAACCCCAACCCGAAGCCCCCTGCCACTGCCCCTGCTCCGCCACCGCGTCGCCGTGCTCCCTCCCAGCACCGCCGCATCACCACCACCATCTCTCTGCCCTCACCTCTGTTCTTACACATACCAGGTTTCGCCGAACGCCAATTTCTCTATCACTTGTAGTTATTTGCTTATTTTTCAGATTATGTTTGAATGAGGCTAGTTAGATATGCATGTTTGTAGTGGATTCTAGGTGGTTAGGTAGCTAGGATGTGGTTAGTGGATTTAGGCCTGATAATTGCGCCGTTCTTGTTGCTTGTTTTACCTATTCTACAATTTTGATCTGGCTGTGATGTTCATACTGTTCATATGCTGTTCCTTCCTGTTTCATGCTGCTGTTAAGACTGTTCTTTACTGTTCCTACTGTTTGTGACTCTTTACAGCAATTTTTTCAGATGAACTGTTTTTCTTGCTGTTTATTACTCAGGAACATCCAATTTTAGCTGAGATGCTGCCCAATTTTCTGCAACTTATTTTCATGTATTGAGTTTGGTAATTTACTATTTTGCCTTACTTGGCTACAACCAAACCAGTTCATGCCTGCCCGGGCTAGCATTCTTATTCCTTTTGATCCCCTAGTTAATAACTTGCACTATTGATGATTTCATGTTAGTTTTGCAACTTTTCTATCCTTCTGAATTATCATCGGTACACTTAAATTTTTGCTTGAATATGAGTTGATTATTCTTTAAATTTGTGAATTTATTGTTACCTAGGAAACATTTATCATGCCACTCACTTTAAAATACTTTCTCCTAACTCACTGATTTCCACTTTCTAACCTCTTTTTCAATCCTAACCGATCTAACTTTCAAACTTCTCTTTTTTGGTTTTTAACTATTTACTTTAACTTTCTAACTCAAGGCCTGATTATTGTTTTTCCTAATTAACATGAATTCTACTTATATTACATTTTGGATTGTGATTTTTCATCTTAGATTTCTAACTCAAATACAATCCATAATGAACATATACTTAACTCATTTCATATATTCTACTGCTCTTTTGCCACTATGTGCTTATATTGTTATTATTCTATTTGCCTACTTGTTTTCCTGTTTTGTTCTTCAATTATATCTTGGAATTTCTACTTTTCAGGATGTCTGACCCTCAGCGCAAAGGAAAAGGCAAATCAACCACTGGCAAACGGAAAAGAGGCGAATCCTCTATGTCCATCCTCGACATTATGCATGACGACTCCTGGCGGGAAAAGCACTTTACCCCGCAGAAGAAGGCTGACCAGCTCCTCACTGCCAATGATCCAGTTAAATTTACAAACAGATACTGTGAGCTGAAGTATCCAGTGTTTGCCACCTCCAGGAACCTGTACCTAGAGAGAACTCTAAAAATTCTAGAAGAACTACAGCAGTACACCTCCGAACAGATAAAACAGATAGGCTGGTTCTTCTTGGAGAGAAACTTGATAGAGGTCAATGCTTCCTGGGTTAGAGAGTTTTACTGCAACTATTTCAAGACTTCCCTGGATGCAGTGCACCTCAGAGGGAAACAGATTTTGGTCACTGAGGAAGCTATTGAGGACATCCTCCACCTTCAGCCTAAGTCAGATCAGCCTGACGGTTACCAAAAGGCTGAAGAGGATATGCACTTTATGAGATTTGACTGGGATGCTATCAAGCAGAGGATAGCCCTTGATCCTACTGTCCCATGGGTCATGGGGAAGAACACAGTGATGCCTAGGGGAATCAAGCTGATTTACCTGAATGATGAGGCTCGGCTCTGGCACCAGATTTTGAGCAACTATGTGATGCCGAGCACTCATGAGACAGAGCTACCCGCTGCCATGATCACCCTCATCTGGTGTGTGATGGAGGGTAAAGACTTGTACCTTCCGCGTTTCATCCGGTACTATATGGCCAGGGTCTATGTCAGAGGCACTCTCCCTTTCCCTTATCTGATTACCCAGCTCGGCCGTCGAGCTGCCGTTCCTTGGGAGCTTGCTGATGAGAAGCCACCTACTGCGGACTGCAAGAAGATTATCCCTCACAGCAGGAAGATTCAGGCTTTAGGCCACAGACCCCCATTCCTCACTGCTTCTGATGAGACTGCCACACCTTTAGCTGCCCCTTCTTCATCCACTGCTGCACCAGCTACCACCACTACACCTCCACCTGCCTCAGAGCCCGTTTACCACCTCGTGCTCCGCCTATTTCAGTAGCTGCACCAGATGGAGCACCGCAACTGGCAGTGATATGAGTGATCTGAGCGTCGCAACAAGCGACGCTGTGAGCACCTCAAGTTGATGATCCGATCCAGCGGCGACATCCCCTCCGAGCCTGACACACCATCAGAGCCATCTGAGGAGGAGACATATGCACAGAGAGAGGCTGAGTAGGCAGGACCAGAGCAGGCTGCACCACAGCATGTGGAGCCACACCAGATTTAGGCCGCAGACCCAGAGATTCCTCTACAGTCAGCGCCTCCACTGCAATAGACAGATCCTCCTACACTTATCCAGTTTGCAGCCCTCAGGCCACCACAAAGACTCCAGCAGCCCATCCTTCCGGTGATGACACTTCTTCACACCCAGCTTGAGTGAGCATCGACGACAATGCTATATTTTAAATGTGGGAAGGTCGCCATCCCTGGTTTATCTTTTTGGTGAACCACTACAGACTCTTTTTTAACTTATTTTGTTTATTTTTCTATATTTTTATTTTTATTTTTATTTTCTTCTGTACTTGCACATTGTTCTTTTGCTATATTTTTACTTTATTTCCACATTTTGCACTTTAGTTTATACCTTAGATATTTAGTTTAGTTTGCAATTCTAAACTTATTAGTTATAGAATATGTGGATTAATTAGTATAGTTTACCCCTTTAGCATATAATAGTTTGGTTCAATTGAAAATAAAAAGGAAGTAAACTAGAGACTTTAGTAAATTAAAACAATCCACACACCTTGTATATATAGCATTACATGTTAGTTAGTTAACAACATTTCATCAAGGAGGAACACTAAGATTTTAAAAGCCACCCTAATATTTACATTGAGAATAATGGGAACTCTTGAATTCTACTTGCATGACATGTATAACTGATATATGATTTTTGAGCTAGAGAACACACAGCCTGTGAGTTTTGAGCTTAATTGTATGGTTACATTCAAACCATAAATTTCATTCCTGTGTGTTTTGCCCTTCTTTTTCATTCTGATGTTCTTTACTTTGTTTTAATCTATATGTCCAATATAGAATATAGATACACACCAAGAGATGATTGAGGCCATAATTTGAATTTTCCCTCACTTATCCCAAATTAGCCTACCTTTTACATCACCCTTGTTAGCCCCCTTGAGCTTTTTAATCCCTTCTTGTTCTATAACCACATTACTAGCCTTTAGCAGAAAAACAAAATAAAAATCCCAAGTTGAATCCTTGGTTAGCTTAAGATAGATATTGTGTACAATTTAAGAGTAGGGAATTTTATGGGAACATGGGATGATAGAAACAAAGTAGGAATTTAAAAAGAACAAGTTGTTTCAAAAACAAAAATTGGGAAGCACGCTCATGTGAAATCAAAACAGTTAAATTACCATATGCATTGATAAAACAAAAAAAAAACAAAAAAAAACAAATTTTTTTTAATATTTTCAGTATTTAAATAAGGGGATACAAAAATTTCTCAAATGCAAAATAAAAAGAATCAATGCACATGGGACAAAATTCCAAAATATTAAAATTAATGCATGAGCTTGCAATACAAAGTGGGAGAATTTGGGTCAATAGATAGAGGAACTTTAAAACTATATAAAGTATGTATGCTAGGTGAGATCTTAGACTAATCAAGGATTCATTTATTAGCTCACTTACCCTTATACATATACCCTTACCTTCACCTTGGCCCCGCTACAACCTTGAAAAAGACCTCATGATTTTTATATGTCTGTATTCGACATTTGTTGATTGGTTAGATGAAGAACAAAGTTTTAGAAAGCAAGGATGGAAAAAGAATAGAGTGATTAAACCAATAAACACTGAGTGACTAGAGAGTAAACACAAAATCCAGTGAGGGTTCAATAGCTCATCACCATATATCTCTGCTTAATTGTTAATTGTCTTGCAAGTTTGTGAAATATTTTTCCCCATCTCAATTGTAAAAGTGCTTTAACATTATCTAAGGTTTGGCTATGCATATATGATTCCTTGAGGATATGAATTAATTTAACTACATGTAAGTTTTATATACAAGTGAATAATAACCAGAATTGCATGACTCATTTAGGTAGTTTGCATTTAGAATAGAATGTATTGCATGACATTCCACCACTTTAACCTTACCTTATTCTTTATCTTGGATTTAGCATGAGGACATGCTATTGTTTAAGTATGGAGAGGTTGATAAACCCATATTTTATGATGTATTTTGTGCTCAATTTAGGTGATTTATTCAATCCTTCACCCACTTATTCATGTAAATTGCATGGTTTTACTTTCCCTTCCTTATTATGTGATATATATGAAAAACATGTTTCCTATGCTTTAGAAATATTAAAATTAATCATCCTTTATTACCATTCGATGCCGTGATTTGTGTGTTGAGTGACTTCAGGCTTTATAGGGCAGGAATGACTGAAAGGATGGAAAGGAAACATACAAAAAAGGAAGGAAAGCACAAAAATGGAGTTTTGAAGAAAAGGGCAGCGACGCGGACGCGTGACTAACGCGGACGCGTGCCTTGAGCAGAACGCAAATGACGCGTACGCGTGAGCAAAGCGAACGCGTGATAAGGAAAACTCCCAGATGACGCGACCGCATGACCCACGCGGACGCGTGACAGACGCCACGCACCAGAAACTGTAGAAAATGCCCCCAGCGACTTCTGAAGCCCTTTTGGCCCAGATCCAACACCAGAAAACACAGATTAGAGGTTATAAAGTGGGGGAATGCATCCATTCATCAAGATCTTCCGATTATTCACTTTTCATAGTTTAGATGTAGTTTTTAGAGATAGAGGTTCTCTCCTCTCTCTTAGGATTTAGGATTAGGATTCCTCTTAAAGGAATTAGGATTTCTTATTATTTCAACATATTATTTCAACATCCTCTCAGGTTCAATATTCCGTTTACTTTATATTTCTCTTTTACTCTCAGATACTTTAATGCTTTTATTTAATTACTTATGTTGCCAAATTGGCCTATGAACCATTCATGTTAGGATTTTCTTTATTTGATATAAATTGAGGTATTTCAGATTTATGATTTTTATTTAGCTTTTTATATTCTTGGCTTTAATTGATTAACTGGAGGCTCTTGAGTTATCAAACTTATCGTGATTGTTAATTAATTTCTCTAATTGAATTGAATTCCACTAACTCTAGTCTTTTCTTAGGAGTTGGCTAGGACTTGGGGATCTAACTAATTAGTCCACTTGACTTTCCCTTGCTTTCGTAAAGGTTAACTAAGTGGGATTAAACTCAATTCTCATAAGAGTAACTAGGATAGGACTTCCGAAATTTCATACCTTGCCAAGATTTTTATTAGATATTAATTTATTAATTCCTGCAACTTATTTTCCTTATTCAAACCCTTCAAAACCCAAAAACACAGTTTTCCATAACTAATAATAAGAACACCTCCCTGCAATTCCTTGAGAAGACGACCCGAGGTTTGAATACTTCGGTTTATAAATTTTATTGGGTTTGTTACTTGTGACAACCAAAATGTTTGTAAGAAAGGATGATTGCTTGATTTAGAAACTATACTTGCAATGGGAATTTATTATGAATTCTAAACCGTCAATCATTCGCTTCTTCAAATTGGCGCCATTGCCGGAGAATTGCAAACATGTGCCTTATTATTGGTTATTATAAATATTTTTTTTTTATCATGAATTCTTGCAAGTTGTTTTACTTTGATGAGTTGAATCAATTCTGTAGATTTTGGATGCGTTGGATTATTTCCTTGCTTGGCCCTAATTGTCTATACATGCTTGGAAACTTGATTGTTTGTTTTCACCAATTTCATATAGATACTATATATAGATATAGATAGTATATAATACACCTGCATGCATATAGATAGTTGCATTTAATAAGTTGATTACCCCTTTGATCATTCTCCTTGTTAGTTTGACATGAGGACATGCTATTGTTTAAGTCTGGGCGAATTGATAAGTCCATATTTGATTATATATTTTGACTCAATTTTGGATGAATTCTAGCACATGAACTCACACTTAAGCACCAAAATAGCATACTCTTGTCTTTTGTCCCTACTTTGATTCTAAATGAGAAAACATGCAATTTTGTGCTTTAATAGGCAATTCAATCCCACTTTCATGTCATTCGATGTCGTGATATGGTTTGTGAGTGATTTCAGGCCTTGGAGGCAAGAATAGATGGGAAAAAGTGGAAGAAAGCATGTACAAGGAAGAAAACATGAAGAAGCTAGATTAGGAATTTCATTTAATATGTAATTTGATTTCAATTTCAATTTTCATTTTCATTTTGTAAAGTCTATATAAAGGCATCAATTCCATTTCAAAAAGGAGGCTGGCTCTGCTAGAGAGCAAGAGGAGTAGGGTAGAATAGAAAGTCCTCTTTGGAATCCTTTAAATATTTCTGCACTTTCTATTTTTTAATCTTGAATTCAATTTATGCAAAATTTCAATTTCTTACACCTCTCTACTGCAATTTTCTCTTCTGCTACAATTTCCTATCTGCAATTATATACTTCAGTTTACATTGAGCTTGAATTTAAATCTTCTGTTCCAATTACTTCCAATTTACTTTCATGAAATTTAAATCTTCCCATTCCTCTGCACTTTACATTTGAGTTTGCTGTGAGCTTGATTTACATTTCCTGTAAATTTACATCTTCTGCAATTGTTTTAAGTTCTAATTTACTGCTTTCTTTAATCTCCAGCACCCAGCCCCCTTTACATTTCACGCAATTTACCTTTCTTGTCATTTAAGATTTTGCCAATTTACTTTTCTTGCTCTTTAAGCTACTGCCAATTTAAGCTTCTGTCCATTTTACTTTCTGCAATTTACAATTCATTGCAATTTACTTTCTGCCAGTTCAATTTCATCCAATTCACCAATGTTAGCTTGACTAAACTAATCACCCACTAAAGTTGCTTGATCCATCAATCCCTGTGGGATCGACCTCACTCTAAGTGAGTTTTACTACTTGATGCGACCCAGTACACTTGCCAATGAGTTTTGTGTGGAAATATGATTTCCACCCATCAAGTTTTTGGCACCGTTGCTGGCGATTGATTTAGATCGACAATGATTAAGTGGGTGAGAAGTCTAGATTAAGCATTCTCTTTGTTTTTGTTCTCTGTTTTAAATTGACACCAAGGTGTTTGAGTTATTGCCTCACTAAGAAATTCTTCTCTGAGATATGAATTTCAATTTTCAGTGGTTATGTGTTTTACAAAATTCAAATGGAGTTCAACTCATCTTGTGATCAAACAATTTTTATGGGATATTCACCATCACCAATTGACTATTCTAATGGTGGCTGGGAATATCACCAAGAGATCAAAGATTCTGAGCACTCCAATCAATAGAGATATGCCTCAGAGCCATAAGATGAGCAAGAAAATCATATGGGATATTACCCACCACCACAATATGATTCAATTTATTATCCTAATGGTGGCTGGGAGTATCACCAAGAATTGGAAGACTCTGAGCAACCCAATCAATAGGGAGATGCTTCAAAAAATGATAAACACAATTTCATGAGATATTGCTCACCACCACAAGATGATTCAAGTCATTATCCCAATGGTGGATGGGAATATCAATAAGGAATGAGGGAGTATGAACAATCAAGTGAAATGAACTATTTCCCAGAGCCACAAAGTGACTCATATTGCTATGATACTGACATAAATTGTGGCTGGGAAGGGAATTTCAATGTTTCATCTTCTGTTCATCAAGGAACATCATCATTTGATTGTGCTATCAATGCATATATGGAAAATTGTTCCCCAATGCCACAAGATGATTCATACTGTGATGAATTCAATAATTCTTCAAGTTGTGCTTGGGAGAATCAAAATCAGAAAGCATTTGACAATTCATACTCCACTTATCAAGAGCTATCATCACTTGAGCAAACCTTTAATTCATTCATGGAAAGCTATCAAACCTCACCTCCCAGTTTTTCATCTGAAAATTCTTCATCACTTAACTATCCCTTGACACAAAATCTCTTCCAAAACTCACAGTCCATACAAACTTCCATGAACCAAAGCCTCTCAAGGCTTGAAACCATGCTTGAAAGATATGAAAAGGAAGCACAGAGGTCCTGGAATGACCAAGAGAACTCCCTAAAAAACATGGAAGTGCTACTAAATCAAATGTTAAGTGTGAAGGAGGAAGTGAAAGAGCAAGAAGAAGAGGCCCCTATGTCAAGCAAATTTTTAGTGAAGAATGAGGTTGTGGAGATAGTTGAACCTGAGACTTCATATCTACAGAAGCCACTTGAGATGACAAAGGAACATGAACATTCACAACCCTCACAAACTGCCCTGAACCAAAACGTCTCAGCACTTGAATTCATGATTGAAAGATATGAAGAGGAGATGAAGAAATCTTGGGAAGATCAACAACCCTCCTACATGAAAGAGCTATTAAGTCAAATGTTGAGTGCAAGGGAGGAAGTAGAAGAACAAGAAAAGCTCAAGGGGAGAAAGTTAATCAAGAAAATTCACACTAAAGTAAAGCAGAGAAGTACATAGAGGAAAAGCTCATGGAACCACTAATTCAAAAGGCTCTTGATGAAGAAAACACTCTAATAATCATACAACAACCAAGTCTTGAATCCAAAGAAGTGAAGGCAACTAACAAGAGCACCAATCCTACCCCTGATCCAGCAAGCAAGCTCAATCAAGCCATTTACAAAAGAAAGCTTGCTGAGGAGAGACCGAGACAGGGGACACTAGCTGGTTCATCTCTCCCCTTGAGGTCATTCCTCTTAACAAACTGGAAGAAGAGGAAGAAAGTGAAGAATAACATGTCAAGCTAATGACACTAAAAGAGCGCTTGTTGGGTGGCAACCCAACCGTAGGTAACATTTCATTTCTTTGCTTTGTTTACTCTCTTTGTTTGCTTTGTTTATTTTCTTTCTTTGCTTTGTTTAAATTTCAATAAATTAGCATATGATTACATTCTAAGTCTGGTGTTTCCCTGCAACAATTTGTTTTCAATCCTTATGGATGATTGCCTCAAATAAAAAATGAAAGTGTCACACTAAGATTCTAAGTTTGGTGTGCCACTTATTTTCTATGCAAGAAATCCAGCAACACCACTTGTCTGCATAATCATAATGCCTCTGCAGTGTTATTCTTTTCTTTTGGTTTGACACTTTGTTATTCTATTTGCTTTAGTTATTTCTTTGTTTTTAATGTTTTCATTTATTTTACTTCTTAACTGTTTTTGTTAAATACCTCATCAAGAAATCCTTATTCATGACAGATTCTTTGCTTGGTGATTGTACTTAACATATAATAGTTTCATTTGCTTAGTTTTAATTCAAATGAATTGACATATGATTGTATTCTAAGTTTGGTGTTGCTATGCAACAAAATTTGGTTCCAATCCTTACTAGATACTTGCATCAATTCCAAGTGAAAGTGTCACACTAAGTTTGGTGTGCCACTTATTTTCTTTATGCAATGTATCATGCACACCCTCTATATTTGCAATCACAATGTCTCTGTCTCTTGTGCCTTGATTGTTATCCTTAATTTTGCTTGCTTAAACACATGTATTGCTAACATTTCATTGTGTAAGACATACATGATCCATCTTAGCCCCATAGCCATTGTTCTCATTGCTGCTTGAGGATGAGCAAGCATTCTGAGTTTGGCAAGGAAAAGGGGGAAGGATGAGAAGAAAATGACAACAATAGAGAAGATGAATTAAAAGGTTGTAAAGTTCCTTTTCCTCTCATTTATTTCCAGCACTTTAAATTGCATGATTGTCTTTATCTTCTCTGTTTACATGTGTGTATGAATAAGCATAACCTGCATCATGATTTGTAACATGTTGCTGTGCCACTATAACTACCAACTTGAGTTTTGTAAAGTTCAAAGCAATAAAGTATCACGATCATTAACAAACAATGAATTAAAGAAGAACTTAGTATGTGCATACAAGTATTGGAAGGCTAGTATGATTAATTGTTTCTCAATTGCATTAGATTTTATTTAATTGAAGTTTGCATCTAGAACATTTTGTGAACTCTTCAGAAATCATAAAAACCTTGAAGAAGCAATTGCAAATTAAGGCAAGAAAAAAAAAAGGGAAAGAATGAGAAAGCTGAAGGCTCTGAGTACCAATGACAATTAAGTTGTTAAGTACTTGTGGTGTTTATGTATCAAGCAAAAAGCTTAAAAACAAAACACTTAGAGTCAAGGTTAGGCTCAAGTGCAAATGCACTCCCTCAAAGCTCAAGGCTCTGAGCATCAATGATTAAAGAGTTAAGAAAAGAAACAAATGAGCTTAAAGAAGTCCTCTAATTAAATGCTTGTGGTGCTTATGTGTCAAGTGGTAATACTTGAAAACAAAGCATTTATAGTCGTAGATTTGTGCTTAAATATTGCATTCTTTTTCATACAAGAAATTGATGATTAGTGCTTAAATATTGCATTCTTTTATGCTTAAATGGTATATTTCCTTAATCTTTTGATTTTATAACTTTTGTAGGAAATAAGTGAAAAAAGAAGCAAAATAGCACAAAAATAGCTCAAAAGAAGAAAAGAAAAATTTTGTGGCACGCTTTGAAGATTGAGCACGTTTTGGAACCTTAGGCCACACTTTTGAAAGCGTGGCCCATGACCATGAAGCCATGGCATGCACTAATGCCTTATGCATGCATGAATTAATATCTAAGGCATGCATTTAATTAAGAATGAATTAAATGAATGCATGCTACGTTGGCTTAGTCATACTAATATCATTGGCTTATTCATTAAATGAATAAATGCCACGGCCAATGAAAGTATGCATGCATTTAATCATTAATGCTAAGTGTTAATGAATGCATGCATAAAATCTTCATTAGTAAATACCCAATTGTCACTAACGGATCAAGTTATGCTAATTGGCATTTTTAATTGATTAAACAAATGAAAGCATGCATACATTATTAAAGCAAGCATTCATTAAAGCAATTGGAAGCCTAGCGTTCATTAAATTGAACGCCACGTTCAAAACAATGAACGTTTTCTGCTTATGGAAGCAAGAAAGCAAGCATTCATTAAGCAAAGCTATGGGCGCTACGTTAAAAAGAGAAGCCTAGCGTTCAAAAAAGCAAGCATTTTTGGGAGGCACACACCAAGGCTCAAAGAGGGAAACCAGCGCAGCATGTGAGCGCTACGTTGCATCTCTTCACTGAGCGCTATGGGCAAGGAGAATTGGCACGAGGGAGGCACACAAGGCAAGTGAGCGCAACGCTCACTAACTCAACGGAGCGCTCTACTGGAGCCTCACCAAGCAACCCTGACTCACCTATCCAAGGCCAAAATCCAAATCAACCCATTTCATTGAAGCCCCAAAGCAAGAAAAGCCTATTGACATGACACAAAGGCACAAGAACAAGCTAGATTAGGAATTTCATTTAATTTGTAATTTGATTTCAATTTTATTTTCATTTTCATTTTGTAAAGCCTATATAAAGGCATCAATTCTATTTCAAGAAGGAGGCTGGCTCTGCTAGAGAGCAAGAGGAGTATGGTAAAATAGAAAGTCGTCTTCGAAACACTTTTAATTTTTCAGCACTTTCTATTTTTCAATCTTGAATTTAGTTTATGCAAAATTTCAATTTCTTACACCTCTCTGCTGCAATTTCCTCTTCTGCTACTTGATGCGACCTGGTACACTTGCCGGTGAGTTTTGTATGGAAATCTAATTTCCACCCATCACCCATTTCAATTGATTGTTCACACTCTTCTTGACATGTCCAAACACCTTGAGGGTAATGACATAATTATCTTATGGTTCTGGATCATATCTCATGTGAACTGCTTCATCATCTGTCATTTCTTGGTGATACTCCCAGCCACCATTAGAATAATGACTTGAATCATTTTGTGGTGGTGGGAAATATTCCATATGATTCTCTTGCTCATCTTGTTGTTCTGAAGCATATCTCCATTGATTGGAGTGCTCAGAATTTGTATTTTCTTGGTGATATTCCCAGCCACCATTAGAATAGTCAATTGGTGATGGTGGATAATATCCCATAAAATTTGTTTGATCACAAGATCAATTGAACTCCATTTGAATTTTGTAAAACACAACACCAATGAAAATTAAAATTCATATCATAGAGAAGAATTTCTTAGTAAGGAAATAACACAAACACCTTGGTTTCAGCAGAAAATAGAAAATTAAAAAGGACAGAAACAAAGAAAATGCTTAATCTAGACTTCTAACCCACTTAATCATTGTCGATCTATATTAATCCCCGGCAACGGTGCCAAAAACTTTATGGGCAAAAATTAGATTTCCTCACAAAACTCACCGGCAAATGTACTGGGTCACATCAAGTAGTAATAACTCACAAGAGTGAGGTCGATCCCACAGGGATTGATGTATTGAGCAACTTTAGTTAGGTGATGAATTTAGTTAAGCGAATATTTGATAATTTGATTGAAACTTGATTAACAGAAGTAAAATTGCAGGAAAATAAAAGGGAGAGGGTAAATTGACAAAATCTTAAAGTGCAAAAGAAGTAAATTGCAGAAACTTAAAGTGCAAGAAAGTAAAGAGCTGAAACTTAAATTGCAAGAAATGTAAATAACTGAAACTTAAAGTGCAAGAAATATAAATTGCAGAATCTAAATTGACAAGATACTTAAATTGCATATAAAGTAAAGGGAATTGGGTATTGGGATTCAAATTGCACTAGAAAATGTAAATTGAGTAAATCAGAGAACTATAAGATGTGATCTAGATCTCAGTAGCAAAATAGAAATGGAAGATTTGCAAAGGAGTTAAAACGGAATGAGAACTTGGATCAAATCTAAAATCTTAAAGAGAAATCAACAATTGCCTTCAAATAATAAAACAGCAAGAAGCTTAAATGTCAATTGCTCTCTTGACAAAAACAGAAAAGGAGAAATTGCAAAAGAAGTAAAATAAAACAGGGAAGAAGATTTAGATCCAATTTCCAATACTTATAACTATAAACAGAAAAAGTAAAAGATGATTCTCAGATGAAGAGATTCAGTGGTGTTCTTCAATTTGAATTCAAAACCCAAAACTCGAAAATAGAAGTTGCAGAAGAAAAGAAAATGAACACTGAAAGCCAAACTCAGATCTAATCCCAATTCCCCGAATTCCAAAGAAAATTCAAAGAGAGCCAAAAGTAAAAGTAAAATAAAAATGAAGTCCCCCCCTCAAATCAAAATTTCTCCTATTTATACACTTTCTATTTTTAGTCATTGAGCAATTGGAATGGGCTTTTGATTTGGCCTTAAAGAAGTGGATCCGGATTTGCTTGGTTTAATTGGATCAGGGTGTATTTTGTGGTCCCAGTGGAGCGTTCAGTTCACTTTGTGAACTCCACGTTCACTTTGCTTGCATGCTTCCTCACGTGCCAATTGCCTCCTACTAGCGTTCACTTAGTGAACGTTAAGTTCACTTGTTGAGCGCTCTCTTTGTTGCGCGCCCTGGTTCCTTGGCCCATTTTCCCGAAAACGTTCACTTGGTGAACGGTACGTTCACTTGTTGAACGTTGCCTAGTGCGTGGCCCCTTGGTGCGTTGCATTAGTGAACTCCAAGTTCACTCATTGAGCGTTGCTTAGTGCGTGCCTTCCTTGCCTCCCATTTGTGAAAGTCACGAAAAAGGTGACTTATTGACAGCCAAGTTCACCTTTTGAGCGCCACCCTTTTGCTCCTTTGGTGTGTGGTGGCACAAGCTTTCTCCCCAAGGTTTGAGAATCACGAAAACGTTGGAAAAGTGAGCGCTACGTTGAGTATTTGAGCTCTGGCTCTAGTACGGATGGCCAAAAGCTTACCTCCCAGTCTGAACTTCACAAAAACGTTCACAAAGTGAACTCCACGTTCACTTCCTAAGTGAACGATAAGCCCAAAAGCGTGTCCGTTGAGCGTGGCATTGCTTCTTTGAATGCAACCCTTCCCTGATTCTTCATTTTGATAATTTCTTCACCTATAAGCAATCAAACAAGCAATCAAAGTCTCACCAAATTCAAAAGATTTTTGCATCATTCATGAAATTAGTTAATTCTAGCATAAAACCTATGATTTTGTTGAAAATAAATGATGTTTGATTGATTCAAAATAATCATGAAAATCCACTCCAATAACTTACTTATTGTGCAAGAAAGTGCATAAAACCTAATGAAACAAGTAAAAAATGCTTGTAAAACTAGCATAAGATGACTTGTCATCAAAATTCAGGTGAAAAAGACATCGGAAAGGGGAAGAAAACAACAACAAAAAAGCTGGGCGTGTGAAACTGGCGTCCCACTTGGATCAAACGCCACAAAGATGTATGGGCGTGGCACGCCAGGAGCTGGGCGTGGCACGCTAGTATTGAATTCCGGTCATCAAGTTTTATGGCGCCATTGCCGGGGATTGGTTTGAATTTGACAATGATTAAATTGATTGGAGAGCTAGATTAAGCAATTTAATTACCTTGTTATATTTTTTTGTCATTTAATTTTCTTTTGTTCTATTCTATTTTAATTTTACTTTGGATTTTAGTTATTCATTGTTCATATTTCCATTCTTCTAACTGTTTGATTAATTGCATCAACCAAGCTAACCATTGATGAGCGGATAATTTATACGCTTTTTGGCATTATTTTTACTTAGTTTTTAGTATGATTTAGTTGGTTTTTAGTATATTTTTATTAGTTTTTAATTAAAAATCACATTTCTGGACTTTACTATGAGTTTGTGTGTTTTTCTGTGATTTCAGGTATTTTCTGGCTAAAATTGAGGGAGCTGAGCAAAAATCTGATTCAGGCTGAAAAAGGACTGCTGATGCTGTTGGATTTTGACCTTCCTGCACTCAAAGTGGATTTTCTGGAGCTACAGAACTCCAAATGGCGCGCTCTAAATTGCGTTGGAAAGTAGACATCCAGGGCTTTGCTCAAGGATAGATGACGTAAACTGGCGTTCAACGCCAGTTTCATGTTGCAGTCTGGCGTCCAGCGCCAGAAACAAGTTACAAGTTGGAGTTTAACGCCAGAAACAGGTTACAACCTGGCGTTGAACGCCCAAAACAGCCCAGGCACGTGAGAAGCTTAAGTCTCAGCCCCAGCACACACCAAGTGGGCCCCAGAAGTGGATTTCTGCGCTATCTATCATAGTTTACTCATTTTCTGTAAACCTAGGTTACTAGTTTAGTATTTAAAGAACTTTTAGAGATTTATTTTGTACCTCATGACATTTTTAGATCTGAACTTTGTACTCTTTGACGACATGAGTCTCTAAACTCCATTGTTGGGGGTGAGGAGCTCTGCAGCGTCTTGATGAATTAATGCAATTATCTCTATTTTCCATTCAAACACGCTTGTTCCTATCTAAGATGTTCATTCACGCTTTACTATGAAGAAGGTGATGATCCGTGACACTCATCACCTTCCTCAATCCATGAATGTGTGCTTGACAACCACCTCCGTTCTACATCAGATTGAATGAGTATCTCTTAGATTTCTTAATGAGAATCTTCGTGGTATAAGCTAGAATTGATGGCGGCATTCATGAGAATCCGGAAAGTCTAAACCTTGTCTGTGGTATTCTGAGTAGGATTCAAGGATTGAATGGCTGTGACGAGCTTCAAACTCGCGATTGTTGGGTGTAGTGACAGACGTAAAAGAATCAAGGGATTCTATTCCGACATGATCGAGAACCAACAGATGATTAGCCGTGCTGTGACAGAGCATTTGGACCATTTTCACTGAGAGAACGGGAAGTAGCCATTGACAACGGTGACACCTTACATACAGCTTACCATGGAAGGAGCCTTGCATGTGTGAAGAGGAGTACAAGAGAAAAACTGAAATAAAGAAGACAAAGTATCTCCAAAACCCCAACATATTCTCCATTATTGAGTAACAAATATTTGTTTTATGCCCTTTGACTTTTTATAATTAAAACTAAGAATTATTATTGATATTATATCCTGACTAAGTTACAAGATAACCATAGCTTGCTTCAAACCAACAATCTCCGTGGGATTCGACCCTTACTCGCGTAAGGTATTACTTGGACGACCCAGTGCACTTGCTGGTTAGTGGTACGAGTTGTGAAAGGTGTGATTCACAATTCGTGCACCAAGTTTTTGGCGCCGTTGCCGGGGATTGTTCGTGTTTGGACAACCGACGGTTTATTTTTTTGCTTAGATTAGGAAAAATTTTTCTTTTTGGTTTAGAGTCTCTTATTATTGTTTTTGGTTAAAATTTTAGAATCCTTATTTTCTCTTTCAAAATTTTTTTTCGAAAATTATTTTTTTTTATTGAATTTTTCTTGTTTGATCTTTAGTTTTTCTTGTTTTGTGATTTTTCTTGTTTTTCTTGTGCCTTTTCAAAACATTAGTTTTCAAAAAAAAATATTTTTTCATTCTTAGTTATTTAAAAATACTTCTTCAAAACAAGTTTTACATTTATAACTCAGTTGGCTAGAGCGTTAGTCTGTGTTCTTGGTAATTGGGTCAGAATCTTTTATATTCTTTTCAAAATCTTCTTTTTCAAAAATAATTTTTCTATTAAATCTTGTACCAAACTTTAAGTTTAGTGTTTTCTTGTTGATTTTTCTTTGTTTTTCGAAAATTTTAGTTTGGTTTTCTAAAAATTTTAAGTTTGGTGTTCCTTCTTCATGTTCTTGTTGTTCTTGTGAGTCTTCAAGGTGTTCTTGAGTTTTCCTTGTGTCTTGATCTTAAAATCTTTAAGTTTGGTGTTCCTTGGTGTTTTCCCTCCAAAATTTTCGAAAACAAGGAGCATTAGATCTAAAAATTTTAGATCTTGTGTTATTTTATTGTTTTTTCTCTTTCCTCATTAAATTCAAAAATATCTTTTTCCTCTATTTTAAAGCAATTTTTCAAAAATCAGTTTTAAAATTCAGATTTTTTTTCAAAATTTAAAACCCTTTTCAAAAAAAATCATATCTTTTTCAAAACTTCCTAACCACTTTCTCTCTCCTCATTTTTTCAAAAATCTTCAACCATTTTTATTTATTTTATTTTCAAAATAAATAAATAATTAAATAAATAAAAATATTTCTTCTCTATTTTACATCATCTCCCTTTCTCCATCATGGATCTAAGTGGAAATGAACAGTCCAAAAGGACTCTGGGGTCATATGCTAACCCCTCTACTGCTTCATATGGGAGTAGTATCAGTATACCCTCCATTAGAGTCAGTAGCTTTGAGTTGAATCCTCAGCTCATTATCATGGTGCAGCAAAGTTGCCAGTATTCCGGTCTTCCATAGGAAGAACCTACAGAGTTTCTGGTACAGTTTTTACAAATTGCTGACACAGTACATGATAAGGAAGTAGATCAGGATGTCTACAGATTATTACTGTTCCCATTTGCTGTAAAAGACCAAGCTAAGAGGTGGTTAAATAACCAACCTAAGGCTAGCATAAAGACATGAAAACAGCTGACAGAAAAATTCCTGAATCAATACTTTCCTCCAAAACGGATGACACAGCTAAGGCTGGACATCCAAGGCTTTAAACAAGGAGATAATGAATCTCTTTATGATGCCTGGGAGAGATACAGAGAGATGCTAAGAAAATGCCCCTCTGAGATGTTTTCAGGGTGGGTTCAGCTAGACATCTTCTATTATGGGCTTACAGAAAGAGCTCAGATGTCTCTAGACTACTCAGCTGGTGGATCTATCCACATGAGGAAGACAATTGAAGAAGCTCAAGAGCTCATTGATACAGTTGCCAGAAATCAGCATCTGTACTTAAGCAGCGAACCTTCCATGAAAGAAGAGGCTAAAACAGTGACTACTGAACTCAGTCCTGCTGAACAAGCTACTGAATTCAATCAGCAATTGGATTTTTTAACAAAGCAGTTAGCCGAATTCAAGGAGAGACTACAAGAGACAAGAATGGCTAATATAAATATGGAAGAACAATTAAAGCAAACAAAGAAGTAGCTGTCAAAACAAATAACAGAAGAATGCCAAGCAGTTCAATTAAGAAGTGGGAAAACATTAAATACCCCACCTCAAGGCAGCAGGAAGCCAAGAAATGAGAAAACTACCCAAATTCCATCTGAAGACAGTAAGAGCCCAGGGAAAAATAATTCTGGCGCTAAAACGCCAGAAATTGGGTGGAAGGCTGGCGCTGAACGCCCAAACCATGCTCAGGACTGGCGTTCAATGCCAAAAACAAGCAAGGAACTGGCGTTGAACGCCCAAAGGAAGCACAGTTCTGGTGTTCAGATGCCAGGAATAGATGAGGAGTTGGCGTCTAACGCCACTCTAGCTTCCAACCCTGGCTTTCAAATGCCAGTGAGGGATCAGACACCTGCAAGTGCTGATAATAAATCCCTCAAGAAGGCTTCTCAACCTACCTCTGTAGGAAATAAACCTGCAGCAACTAAGGTTGAGGAATACAAAGCCAAGATGCCTTATCCTCAAAAACTCCGCAAAGAGGAGCAGGATAAGCAATTTGCCCGCTTTGCAGACTATCTCAGGACTCTTGAAATAAAGATTCCGTTTGCAGAGGCACTTGAGCAAATACCCTCTTATGCCAAGTTCATGAAATATATCTTGAGTCATAAGAAGGATTGGAGAGAAACTGAAAGGGTTCTCCTCACTGAAGAATGCAGTGCAGTCATTCTGAAAAGCTTCCCAGAAAAGCTTAAAGATCCCGGGAGCTTTATGATACCATGCATATTAGAGGGTAACTGCACCAAGACAGCTCTATGTGATCTTGGGGCAAGCATCAACTTAATCCCTGCATCCACTATCAGAAAGCTTGGCTTGACTGAAGAGGTCAAACCAACCGGGATCTATCTTCAACTTGCTGATGGCTCCATTAAATACCCATCAGGCATAATTGAGGACATGATTGTCAAGGTTGGGCCATTTGCCTTCCCTACTGACTTTGTAGTGCTGGAAATGGAGGAGCACAATAGTGCAACTCTCATTTTAGGAAGACCATTCCTAGCAACTGGACGAACCCTCATTGACGTCCAAAAAGGGGAGATAACCCTGAGAGTCAATAAGGATGAGTTTAAGTTGAATATTGTCAAAGCTATGCAACATCCAGACACATCTGACGACTGCCTGGGCGTTGATATTATTGACTCCCTGGTGGAAGAGGTCCATATGACTGAGAGTCTCGAATCAGAGCTAGAGGAAATTTTTAAAGATGTTCAGCCTGATCTGGAGGAACTAGAGGAAATAAAAGAACCTCTGAAAACTCCTCAAGAAGAGGAAAAACCTCCTAAACCTGAGCTCAAACCACTACCACCATCCCTGAAGTATGTATTTCTGGGAGAAGGTGACATTTTTCCTGTAATCATAAGCTCTGCTTTAGGGCCACAGGAAGAGAAAGCACTAATTCAGGTGCTAAGGACACACAAGACAGCTCTTGGGTGGTCCATAAGTGATCTTAAGGGCATTAGCCCAGCCAGATGCATGCACAAGATCCTATTGGAGGATGATGCTAAGCCAGTGGTTCAACGACAGAGACGGCTAAATCCCGCCATGAAGGAGGTGGTGCAGAAAGAGGTCACTAAGTTACTAGAGGCTGGGATTATCTATCCTATTTCTGATAGCCCCTGGGTGAGCCTTGTCCATATTGTCCCTATGAAGGGAGGAATGACAGCGGTTCATAATGAAAAGAATGACTGGTTCCTACAAGAACAGTTACAGGGTGGCGTATGTGTATTGACTACGGAAGGCTCAATACAGCCACCAGGAAGGATCATTTTCCTTTACCATTCATAGACCAGATGCTAGAGAGACTAGCAGGTCATGAATATTACTGCTTTTTGGATGGCTATTCCGGTTACAACCAAATTACAGTAGATCTTCAGGACCAAGAGAAAACAGCATTCACATGTCCTTCTGGAGTGTTTGCCTACAGAAGGATGCCTTTTGGTCTGTGTAATGCACCTGCAACCTTTCAGAGGTGCATGCTCTCTATCTTCTCTAATATGGTAGAGAAGTTTCTGGAAGTCTTCATGGATGACTTTTCAGTATTTGGAGACTCATTCAGCTCCTGCCTTAACCATTTAGCACTTGTTCTGAAAAGATGCCAAGAGACCAACCTAGTTTTAAACTGGGAAAAATGTCACTTTCTGGTGACTGAAGTGATTATCCTTGGGCATAAAATTTCAAACAAGGGAATAGAGGTGGATCAAGCTAAAGTTGAAGTAATTGAAAAATTACCATCACCTGCCAATGTTAAGGCAATCAGAAGCTTTCTGGGGCATGCAGAATTCTATAGGAGGTTTATAAAGGATTTTTCAAAAATTGCAAAACCTTTGAGCAATCTGCTAGCTGCTGACACGCTATTTGTGTTTGACACAAAGTGTCTGCAGGCGTTTGAGACCCTGAAAGCTAAGCTGGTCACAGCACCAGTTATTTCTGCACCAGACTAGACATTACCATTCGAACTAATGTGTGATGCCAGTGACCATACCATTGGTGCAGTATTGGGACAGAGGCATAACAAGCTTCTGCATGTCATTTATTATGCTAGCAGTGTTTTAAATGATGCCCAAAAAAATTACACAACCACAGAAAAAGAATTACTTGCAGTGGTTTATGCCATTGACAAGTTTAGATCCTACTTAGTAGGATTAAAAGTGATTGTGTACACTGACCATGCTACTCTTAAATATCTACTCACAAAGCAGGATTCAAAGCCCAGGCTCATAAGATGGGTGTTGCTTCTGCAAGAGTTTGATATAGAAATAAGAGACAGAAAAGGGACAGAGAATCAAGTAGCTGATCACCTGTCCCAGATAGAACTAGTAGCAGGAGCATCCCTCCCTCCTACTGAGATCTCTGAAACCTTTCCAGATGAGCAATTGTTTGCTATTCAGGAAGCTCTGTGGTTTGAAGACATTGCAAACTATAAGACACAAGGTTCTCCTTCTGTAACCATGGAAAGGAAGCATGAAAAGCTTCTCTCACTGCAGAGTCAACCAAAGCCCCCACAGTCAAACTCTAAGTTTGGTGTTGGGAGGCCACAACCAAACTCTAAGTTTGGTGTTGGGAGGTCCTAACCTTGCTCTGATTATCTGTGAGGCTCCATGAGAGCTCACTGTCAAGCTATTGACATTAAAGAAGTGCTTGTTGGGAGGCAACCCAATGTTATTTAATTATATCTATTTATTTTCCATTGCTATTTTATGTTTTCTTTAGGTTGATGATCATGTGAAGTCACAAAAACAAATGAAAAATCAAAAACAGAATGAAAAACAGCACACCCTGGAGGAAGATCATTTTGGCGTTTAAACGCCAGAAACAAGCATCTGTCTGGCGTTTAACGCCAGAAACAAGCACCAAGCTGGCGTTTAATGCCAGAAACAAGCATCAGTCTGGCGTTAAACGCCAGAAACAGGCTACATTTGGGCGTTTAACGCCAGAAACAGGCAGCAGTCTGGCGTTAAAAGCCAGGATTGCACAGTAAGGGCATTTTGTACGCCTAATTGGAGCAGGGATGCTAAATCCTTGACCCCACTGGATCTGTGGACCCCACAGGATCCCTACCTACCTCACCATTCAAATTCAAACCATTTCCCTCCCAAACCCACCCATTCACACACTTCTATCTCCTCCATCTTCTCCACTTCTTTCTTCTTTTGCTCGAGGACGAGCAAACCTTTTAAGTTTGGTGTGTTAAAAGCATTGCTTTTGTTTTTCCATAATTTAGTGGTAGAGTAATTGACTGCAGATCAAAGAGCTATGAGGAAAGAGCAACAAAGGCAAGGAAGAGACATAAAGGAGCTCAAGAGCACCATTGGTTCTTCAAGAAGAGGAAGACGCCACCCTCATTAAGGTGGACCCATTCTTAAATCTCCTTGTTCTTATTTTCCTGTTTTTCATTTACTATGCTTCATATTTAATTATGTTTGTGTCTTTACTATATGATCACTAATACCTAAGTGTCTATGTCTTAAAGATATGAATGTCCTATGATTCCATCACCTTTCTTAAATGAAAATTGTTTTCTGAAAAAGAAAAAGAAGTACATGAATTTCGAATTTTAAAATAGTTTAATTATTTTGATGTGGTGGCAATACTTTTTGTTTTCTGAATGAATGCTTGAACAGTGCATATGTCTTTTGAATTTGTTGTTTATGAATGTTAAAATTGTTGGCTCTTGAAAGAATGATGAGAAAGGAGAAATGTTATTTGATAATCTGAAAAATCATAAAAATGATTCTTGAAGCAAGAAAAAGCAGTGAAGAACAAAGCTTGCAAAAAAAAAATACGAAAAAAAAGAGAGCAAGAAAAAGAAAAAGCAAGCAGAAAAAGCCAAAAGCTCTTTAAACCAAAAGGCAAGAGCAAAAAGCCAATAGCCCTTAAAACCAAAAGGCAAGGGTAATAAAAAGAATCCAAGGCTTTGAGCATCAGTGGATAGGAGGGCCTACAGGAATAAAATCCTAGCCTTAGCGGCTAAACCAAGCTGTCCCTAACCATGTGCTTGTGGTGTGAAGGTGTCAAGTGAAAACTTGAGACTGAGCGGTTAAAGTCGAGGTCCAAAGCAAAAAACAGAGTGTGCTTAAGAACCCTGGACACCTCTAATTGGGGACTTTAGCAAAGCTGAGACATAATCTGAAAAAGGTTCACCCAGTTATGTGTCTGTGGCATGTATGTATCCGGTGGTAATACTGGAAAACAGAGTGCTTAGGGCCATAGCCAAGACTCATAAAGTAGCTGTGTTCAAGAATCAACATACTGAACTAAGAGAATCAATAACACTATCTAAATTCTGAGTTCCTATAGATGCCAATCATTCTGAACTTCAAAGGATAAAGTGAGATGCCAAAACTGTTCAGAAGCAAAAAGCTAATAGTCCCGCTCATCTAATTAACACTGATCTTCATAGATGTTTTTGGAATTCATTGTATATTCTCTTCTTTTTATCCTACTTTGTTTTTAGTTGCTTGGGGACAAGCAACAATTTAAGTTTGGTGTTGTGATGAGCAGATAATTTATACACTTTTTGGCATTGTTTTTACTTAGTTTTTAGTATGATTTAGTTGGTTTTTAGTATATTTTTATTAGTTTTTAATTAAAAATCACATTTCTGGACTTTACTATGAGTTTGTGTATTTTTCTATGATTTCAGGTATTTTCTGGCTGAAATTGAGGGAGTTGAGCAAAAATCTGATTCAGGCTGAAAAAGGACTGCTGATGATGTTGGATTCTAACCTTTCTGCACTCAAAGTGGATTTTCTGGAGCTACAGAACTCCAAATGGCGCGTTCTCAATTGCGTTGGAAAGTAGACATCCAGGGCTTTCCAGCAATATATAATAGTCCTTACTTTGCTCAAGGATAGATGATGTAAACTGGCGTTCAACACCAGTTTCATGTTGCAGTCTGGCATCCCGCGCCAGAAACAAGTTACAAGTTGGAGTTCAACGCCAGAAACAGGTTACAACCTGGCGTTGAATGCCCAAAACAGCCCAGGCACGTGAGAAGCTTAAGTCTCAGCCCCATCACACACCAAGTGGGCCCCAGAAGTGGATTTATGCGCTATCTATCATAGTTTACTCATTTTCTGTAAACCTAGGTTACTAGTTTAGTATTTAAACAACTTTTAGAGATTTATTTTGTACCTCATGACATTTTTAGATCTGAACTTTGTACTCTTTGACGGCATGAGTCTCTAAACTCCATTGTTGGGGGTGAGGAGCTCTGCAGCGTCTTGATGAATTAATGCAATTATCTCTGTTTTCCATTCAAACACGCTTGTTCCTATCTAAGATGTTCATTCGCGCTTCACTATGAAGAAGGTGATGATCCGTGACACTCATCAACTTCCTCAATCCATGAACGTGTGCCTGACAACCACCTCCATTCTACATTAGATTGAATGAGTATCTCTTAGATTTTTTAATCAGAATCTTCGTGGTATAAGCTAGAATTGATGGCGGCATTCATGAGAATCCAGAAAGTCTAAACATTGTCTGTGGTATTCCGAGTAGGATTCAAGGATTGAATGGCTGTGACAAGCTTCAAACTCGCGATTGTTGGGCGTAGTGACAGACGCAAAAGAATCAAAGAATCCTTGTCTTGAGGTTACATGAAGAAAAGATGGTCTTCAATGTCTTCAAAGGAATGAGTTACCCCAAGGAATCCATAGGAGAGTGCATGATGGTAGATACCATAGAAAAGATAGTTCAAGGAGTTTTGGAGGAAGAACAATGTGAAGATATTATGGATCTAGAGCAATAAGCAGAAGGTGGTGAGTTATCACAAGAAACCACAAAGAATACAATCATGCTGAACAAAGAAGTGGAGGCACCAAAACTAGAGCTGAAGACCCTGCCTCCAAGCTTAAAGTATGCATACTTGGGTGACAACAACACTTACCCAGTGATCATCAATGCAAGCTTGAGTGTGGAGCAAGAGGAGCTTATCCATGTGCTGAAGCAACACAAAGATGCTATAGGATGGACACTTGCAGACCTGAAGGGAATCAGTCCTTCAATGTGTATGCATAAATTCTTACTTGAGGAACGTGCCATGCCCTCAAGGCAGCAGAAAAGAAGATTAAACCCAACCATGAATGAAGTAGTCCAAAAGGAGGTGTTGAAATTGTGGCAAGCTGGGGTGATTTACCCTATCTCAGACAGCCCTTGGGTAAGCCCAGTGCAAGTAGTCCCTAAGAAAAGAGGGATCACTGTTGTACCAAATGAGAAGAATGAGCTGATACCTACAAGAATAGTGACCGGCTGGCGCATGTGCATTGATTATAGGAAGCTTAATGAAGCCACCAGGAAGGATCACTTCCCCCTACATATCTTGGATCAGATGCTGGAAAGACTAGCGGGACATGAATATTATTGCTTCTTGGATGGTTACTCTGGTTACAACCAAATAGTTAAAGACCCCAAGGACCAAGAAAAGACCTCATTTACATGTCCCTATGGTGTTTTTGCTTATAGGAGAATGCCTTTTGGATTGTGCAATGCACCTGCAACATTCCAAAGGTGCATGCTCTCCATATTCTCAGACATGATTGAAAGTTTTATTGAAGTATTTATGGATGACATTTCTGTATTTGGTAATTCATATTCTAACTGCTTGTACCACTTAGCCTTGGTGCTAAAGAGATGCCAAGAAACCAACCTTGTTTTGAACTGGGAAAAATGTCATTTTATGGTTACAGAGGGGGTGGTTCTTGGCCACAAGATCTCAAAAAGAGGCATAGAGGTGGACAAGGCTAAGGTGGAGGTGATTGTAAAGTTACCCCCACCTTGCAATGTCAAGGCAGTTAGAAGTTTTCTAGGACATCCTGGCTTCTATAGGAGGTTCATTAGAGATTTCTCAAAGGTTGCCAAACCTTTGAGCAACCAACTTATCTCTAATGTACCTTTTGTTTTTGATAAATATTCCATGCTAGCCTTTGAAGAGCTTAAGAACAAGCTTTCCTCTTCACCTATCATAGCACCACCTTGCTGGGATCTACCCTTTGAGTTGATGTGTGATGCATCTGACTTTGCTGTTGGTGCTGTTTTAGGACAGATGAGGGACAAATTAGTGCATGTTATTTATTATGCCAGCAAAGTCCTCAATGAGAATCAAAGGAACTATACCACTACAGAAAAGGAATTACGTGCCATTGTCTTTGCTTTTGATAAGTTTAGATCATATCTTATTGGCTCTAAAGTAATTGTGTTCACTGATCATGCAACACTCAAATATTTGCTTACCAAACAAGAGTCCAAACCCAGACTAATAAGGTGGATCCTACTACTCCAATAGTTTGACATTGAAATAAAAGATAGGAGTGGAGCAGAGAATAAGGTGGCTGACCACTTATCAAGGATCCCACAAAACGAAGATGAGACACACCAATTTGCAGTGAATGAGAGCTTCCCTGATGAGCAGTTAATGATGATACAAGAAGCCCCTTGGTTCGCGGACATAGCCAATTTCAAGGCTATTGGGGAACTACCAACTAACATCAACAAACACATGAGGAGAAAGCTAATAAAAGATGCTAAACACTACATTTGGGATGAGCCCTATTTATTCAAAAAATGTGCTGATGGGATCTTGAGAAGGTGTATTTCCCATGAAGAAGGGTAGGAAGTGCTTTGGCAATGCCACGGATCCGCCTATAGAGGCCATTTTAGTGGGGAAAGAACTTCAGCCAAGGTGCTACAATGTGGGTTCTATTGGCCAACCTTGTTTAAGGATGCAAAGGAGTTGGTATCAATGTGTGATGAATGCCAAAGGGCTGGCAATCTACCAAAGAAAAGTGAGATGCCACAGAGGTTTATAATGAAGTTAGAATTATTTGACGTGTGGGGATTGACTTTATGGGACCTTTCCCATCTTCCTATTCAAACAATTATATATTGGTGGCTGTAGATTATGTGTCAAAGTGGATAGAAGCCATAGCCACAACAACAAATGACAACAAGGTTCTGATGAGCTTCTTGAGGAGGAATATCTTCAGCAGATTTGGAGTCCCAAGAGACCTCATTAGTGATGGAGGAACACACTTCTGCAGCAAGCAACTTGAAGCACTCCTCTCTAAATATGGAGTGAAACACAAAGTGACAACTCCATATCATCCACAGACTAACGGACAAGCTGATATTTCAAACAGGGAGCTCAAAAGAATTCTTGAAAAAACTATTGGAAGCTCAAGAAAGGATTGGTCTAAAAAGTTGGATGATGCTTTATGGGCCTATAGGATAGCCTTCAAAACACCTATTGGGATGTCTCCATACCAATTGGTGTTTGGCAAGGCTTTTCATTTACCAATTGAGCTTGAACATAGAGTATTCTGGGCTCTAAAATGCTAAATTTTGATGATCAAGCCGTTGGAGAAAAGAGACTAATGCAACTTAATGAGCAAGAAGAATTAAGAAATCAAGCCTATGACAATGCAAAGATTTACAAGGAAAACACAAAAAGGTGGCATGATCAAAAGATAGTAAGGAGAGAGTTCACAGAAGGACAAAGAGTGCTGTTGTACAATTCAAGACTTAAGTTCTTCCCGGGAAAGCTTAAGTCTCGATGGTCTGGACCCTTCACCATTCTCAAAGTGTCACCTTATGGTCATGTAGAGCTCATGGAAGACAAATCACAAAGAACATTCACTGTGAATGGCCATAGACTCAAGCATTACTTGGGAGACTCACTGGATGAGAAGAGAGTGAGCTACCATCTCAGCTAAAGAAGGAAGAACATCAAGCTAGTGACGATAAAGAAGCACTCGTTGGGAGGCACCCCAACACTTTATATCCATTTGATTTACTGCTTTCCTAGGAGTAGTCACAAGTGTCAACTTAGATCGTTTAAGTTCCAGTTTAATATTTTGATTTCATTGCTTTCTGAAGGTAGATTGTAGGTAGTAGATTAGGAAGTTTAAATTTTAGTTTTTGATAGTTAGAAGATCTTCAGTTTAGTTTCTTTTTCTGAAAGTGCAATTTGATGAATATATTTACTGATGATGAGTGATTGGGCTGAGAACTAGCAAAAAGCTAAGTTTCGTGTGGCCACCAATCTACTTAATCTAGGCTTACAACCTATTGAACAGATTAAATTTGAAAGTAAGCCCAGAGATTAAGTTTGTTGTGGCCACCACCATACGAAATCCCACCTAGCAAGCCCAATACCATCCAAATTGAAAGCATTTAATAAATTGGCAAGTGTATGAAAGTTGGTTTTAATTGTGTCCGGAAGGGGGTTAGAAGCAAAAGAATGTGAAAGGATTAAAGTTAATTCACCCTTATGAACACATTAAAAACCCAATGATGAACACAATTTATTAGATGCAAGGGAATTAAGTTTGGTGTCCCAAGGGACACTCATAAGTTGCAATTTTAATTACTCATATTAAAAAGAAATGTGAAGGATTCTTTTGTCATTACTAATGGGGTTTCAGTTTTTATTTTTCAAGAGAGAGAATGGGGCAAACATGATTGATATCTCATAAAGCAAGAAGTCAAAGTGTACTTGCACTTTGGAACTCAACACATGCAGGAAGCAAAGAGGGGTAAGGATTGGCACCTTTTTCCACGCTAGGCGCCATTCCCCAAGTGGGAAAACATTGAATTGCTTCCACTTTCCACCATTCAGACCACACTTTCCACCCCTATAAAAACCCCCTTACTTTTCCCACCTTTCCCCCCACTTCAAACCCCAACCTCACACACGAAAAGACCCTCACAATTCCTTCTTTCTTTTCATCTCCTTCTTTCTTCTCTTTACCTTTTTTTCTTCTACTTGATTAGGGACAATCAAGCCCTAAGTTTGGTGTCGGAGCAAAACTGTGTTTTACTTGCTCTCTCTCTTGCAACTTTCTTCAACTTTCTTTAACACTTCAAACACATTTTCTTTACCACAATGGCACCACCAAGAGCCTCATCAACAAGGAAAAGAAAGACCAAAGAACTAACCTCAGGGTCCTCAAGCCACAATGAATACAAGTTCCTCTCATCATTCAACTAAAACCAATTTTATGGTAGGGTGAGTGAGAGGCAAATCATTCCACCCTGAGATCAACAGGAAGATAAACAGTAGAGGCTGGGCACTCTTGTGCAACCCACCAAGGAAGGTGGTGGAAAGCTTGGTAAGAGAGTTCTACGCTAATGCTGTTCCTCAGCCAGGGCAACACTATGGCTATTTTAGCTATGTTAGGGGAAAATCCATTGACTACAGCCCCTTCAACATAGATAGGATGCTCATGGTGAAGCAAACAAGCTTCACTTAGAGATATTAAGAAAGAAGGAAGCAAGAAAACCCAGGATTTAATGAAATCCTTAATAAGATTTGTGTGTTGAATGTGCAATGGATAAATGACAAAGATGGGAGATCCAACCAGCTGAGGAGAAGAGATTTAAGCCCCCAAGCTAGAGGGTGGCTGGATTTTGTAAGAAGATCTCTCAACCCAATATCCAACACATCTGAGGTAACACTTGAAAGAGCTATGCTCATATACAGCATCATCAAAGGTGAGAATGTGAATGTTGGGGAGATGATAGCCAACAACATCAACAGGGTACTGAAAAGTGCCAAAGATAGCACAAGGCTAGCATTCCCCAGCATCATCCAAAGGCTGTGTGATGAAGTAGGGGTGGAGAAGATTATTGATGAGGTACTGGTAGAACAAGACAAGCCCATAACTGCCAAGAAGATGGCCAAAGTAGTGGCTGTCAACCCACTTGAGAGGAGAAGGGAGCATAGAAGACATGCTCATGTGCCACAAGGCCAACCACAACAAAAAAAGGAGCAACCACATCACCTATCACTTCAACTTCCACCATATCAACAATACCAACAATTTCCTGAAGGTTTCAACTAGGAGCAATTGCAAGGAGACATACACCAAATGAAGGGAGACATACATCATCTGAGAGAGGATGTCAACCAACTCAAGGGTAATCAACAACAACAATAGGACCAAGTGAATCAGAACATACAACAACTCCAAGGGAGTTTGGAGCACATGAGGAAGTAGCAGCAAGAACAATTTGACTGGGGAAAAATGCAAAGTGCACTCAACAAGATAGTAGAGCAAAATAAATGGCAGCAGAGGAACCTTGCTGAGTTCAGAATTCTTTATAATGCCAGAACTATTTCAAGGAGGTAATATGATATCAACACATAAGCGAAGCTGAATCACTTGTGTAATGCGGTGGCTGCCTTAAACCCTGGATTCCCAACATTCATGCAAGGAATGGAGGAGTTGAGTGCAAGACAAGAGGAAATTCTGGCCAAGAACAAGGAGGATGAAAGAAATTACATAAGGAGGCTAGGATTTTGGAAGCCCAAGGACACAAAGGCTCAAGAGGGATCCTTTAAAAAGGATGAAGATGACTCCTCCCCTTCCACAAAGAAAGACAAAGGAAAATGGCCAATGAACTGAAACTGCTAAGGTTGTTGAGTTCCATGGTTGACACTCTCAAATTTCTAAATTTCTGTTTAGTTTCTTTATGTTTTAAATTTCTGTTTAATAATAAATAGCAATGCTAGGATAGTTTATGTTTATGCTTAGTTTTTTTAATATCCTGAAGTCTTGTATGAGTCATTTGAATTACAAGAAAGAAAATGCAATATTAAAGTTCAAGTTTCTTCAACATCAATAAAAGTTTAGTTTGTTTCCTTAAGAGTTATTGTGAGTGTTACAAAAATAAGAGCAAAAGAGACTAAGACCAAGTCTAACTGTAAAAAAAAAACTAAAGAGATAAGGAACTAAGTGTAGAACCTTGAATTAACTGAAAAGAAAATGAGTCATGAAAAGCAACTAGGCCTAGAAGGTATGACAAGTAAAAGCTAAGGGGTGTTCCTTGAATATCTATAGTACCAAGAAGTAGTAAGCAATAAAGACCCAAGGCTCTGAGCATCAATTACTAGGATGGAAAGAAACACTAAATAGCTAAAAAAGAGTTAGAAAACCTAGTAGATGCTTGTGGTGAAGATGTGTCAAGAAGAGACCTGGGCAAGTAAATTTTTATAGGGGTATCTCAACACCTAGTACCTTAAAGCCAACTGGTTTAGGAGTGCTAATTGAAAGCCTAACTAAAGGGTTGTCTTGAGACAAAATATTTTGAGTCGTGGTCAATAAAAAAGAAAAAGTGAAAGAATAGAACAATCAAAAGAGAATGAAATAACTTTTACTACTTCAAAGTGACAATCAATAAAAAGGACCCCTGAAACTTAAACTTAGAATAACCTTCAAGAACCTAGGAGTTCTTTGTGACATTGAAATAGAAATGTTCATGTTTTAAACACTTAGCCTCATCCTTAGTAATGTTGCATCCATTCAAGGTCAAGTCTCAATTCATCTAAGAACTACTCACATTGATTTGCTTGGGACAAGCAAAGCTTAAGTTTGGTGTTGTGATGACTTGCATCATCTACCCTTTTTTCTTTCATAAAAAGGACCATAAAAGAGCATAATCTCATTTGATCATTGCAATTCATGCACTATTTGATGAATATTATGGTACATTACTTTGAAATGGGTTTGTGCTGAATTTCAGGTGAAAAAGACATCAAAAAGGGGAAGAAAACAACAAAACTAGCTGGGCGTGTGAAACTGGCGTGCCACTTGGAGCAAACGCCACAAAAATGTATGGGCGTGGCACGCCAGTATTGAATTCCGGTCATCAACGCGCACGCGTCAGGCACGCGTACGCGTGGGTTGCTGCACGTGACTCACTAAAGGCAACTCGTGGTCAGCAATTTCTAGAGCATTTTGGGCCCAATCCTACTCATTTTTGATGCTATTTCATGCAGAATTCAAGCTTGGACAAGGGGGAGCAATTGTTTTGGAGTTTTTGAATCATGTAGCTTAGTTTTTAGAGAGAAAAGCTCCATTTTCTCTCTAGAATGAGGGTTCCTAGGGTTAATTGCATCATAGATCCATGTTTAATTCCTTGCTTTCATCTTGTTTCTTCTACATTTTTATGCTCAAGTGATGTAACTCTCTTGCTCTCTCTTGTTAATTTTCCTTTTTGCTCTCTTTTGTGATGATGAACTCTTGATGGATTTGGATCTCTTTTAATGAATTTTGATATTTGATGTTTCCTTATTATTTTATTGAGTTCTTGATTTTACTTTCCTTGCAATTGGTAGTTGTTAGATTTTATTATCCCTGCACATTTACCATGATTTTCATTTATACCCACCAAGTGTTTGACAAAATGCTTGGTTGGGCTTTAAAGTAGACCTTGAGCATTCTTGGCTTGGAAAGAGTAATTAGGTGATCTTGAGTCATGAATACCCAACTCATGTTGGTGACCTAGAGTTGTTTGCTAATATTGTTTCTATTGACACTAATCTCTTGCTAATTCAATTAGTAGGTGATTAGGACTTTTGGATTGAGATTAGCTAGTCTTATTAGACTTTCTTCAAGTATGAGGATAACATGATACCTTCCTCCATCATCGGGGATGACGTAATAAGATAAATTCTTGTTTATTATTTTGATATGATTGATTAGTCTTATTTGACGTTCTCCCTATGTGAAGATAACATGATACCTTCTTCCATTTGCTGGAGCTGACTAAATTGGATGAATTAATCATTGTATAACTAGGATAGAGAGCCTATGTTCTTGATCCTTGCCATGAATATCTCTCTTTAATAATTGCTTTCTTTAAATTGCTTACTTGATTTATTTTTCTTTCCATTTAAATTCTTGCCCATTTAATTTCTTGCCCTTTTATAAATCAAACCCCCTTGCATCTTCATAGCCAATAATCATTCACTTCATTGCAATTCCTTGTGAGATAACCCGGAGTTTAAATACTTAGGTTAATTCTTATTGGGGTTTGTACTTGTGACAACTCAAATTTTTATGTGAGAATTGTTTGTTGGTTTGGAGCTATGCTTACAACAAAGTTCTTATTTCTATAAGAGAAATTCTAAACCGACACGACAATTCTTCGCTATCAAGCCCGTCATCTTCATCATCCAGAGCAGGCACTATCTTGCCATCCTCTACCAAATTGTCCAAGCTGAAGAGAGTCAGGTCGAGTTCAGGAGCAAGAACTTGGACCTGTGCCTTTAAATTGTCATAAGCACCCGTCACAGTATCGACCAGATGACCTTGGAGATCGGCGTAATCCGCATGGGTAGAAGCAAGTCTCTCCTTCAACTCCAACAGCTCGGCATAAGTATGGGTATAACTTTTCTTGTGTTTCTTCGTCATCTCCTCCGCCAAATTTGCAGCCGCCTCAGCCCTGGTAGCTCGAGAATTTTCCATCTCCAAGTCCAAGTCTAGCTTAATTACCTTGGCATCAAGCTCATCCTTCACCCCCTTTATTCTATCGAAATCCAATTTAGCATCCTCCAGAAAAGCCTTAGTCGTATGGACTAGGGAACTCTGAACAGTACGGAATAAGGCTGCACCCATATGGGCCATCCGAATACTGTTACTGGTGATGAAATTCAAGTGATGAAGGATGGACACATCATCCATTGGAAGTCCACTATAAGGAGCAATTTGGTTATCAACAAACCTCACAGCATCAAAATCAGGAGCATCCAAGTCATAAGGATCCATAGTCTTCTGTGTTTTAGGAGGAGGACCAGCAGTAGGAGAGGAGGCAACACAACAGGTTGACTGGAGAGGAGCAGAAGGAACCACACGAACCTGAGGAGTCAGGATGATCTTCCTCAGTCTAGAAGTGTCCAAGGTCGGCTTCTTCAGAGGAATATGAGTAGATCCTTCTCCAGAAGCTTTCGCCGAGATGTTTTGAGCAGCAGTCGCCTTCTTAGCCCGACGATAGGTCTTCATGGAATCTGTAGACTTCACCATTTCTGAAAAAGGAAAACGGCAAAATCAAGTCGCAAGTAAGAAAGGGATAGATGGAAAACAAACAAACAAATAAAGAAAAGCTAAAAAAAGAAGTCGGCAACTACCCAATTCGGCCCGAAGAAGGGAAGGATCTCCTAGAAACTTCTTCGTGTCGAAATGGGGGGCTCTCCCCAATTTTCCTCCAATACATGCACAAAGGCCTGCTCGACCTCATTCAGACTTTCCCAAGAATACCTAGCCACTACCACATTCTTTTGCCAGCACAAAAGGAAGGCAGGTTCATTATTTTCATCCAAAAATAAGGGCCGAGCTCCCTCAACAACTCGAACCTTGAAATAGTAATTCTTAAAATCCATAAAGGATTCGTCATACATGGAGAACACTTTCTTCCTTTGGGTAGCTTGGAAAGAAATCTAGGAAGCTTTCTTCTTAGCTACCCTAGGCTTCGTCAACACAAAAAGGTAAAGGAAGAAAGTTTGGGTAGGTCGGATATCCAATTCCTGACATAACAATTAGAAGATTTTTATGAAACCCCGTGAGTTCGGATGGAGCTGAGAAGGAGCTACATCGCAGGACCACAACAGCTCGGTCTCAAAAGGGGTAAAAGGAATGGTAATGATTAATTGACTGAAAAAGTAGTCATAAGCATAGAAAAAAGGACACTCCCCTTGAGTCAAAAGAGGAAAACTAACCCTTTCCTCAGGGTCAGGTGACAACAACTCATAATTTTTATCCTGGTCCCTATTACTACAAATTATATGGTGCCTCCTAAGTCGCACACAGTACTCAGGATCAGCCACAGTAACACATGATGTAGCGGAAAACGATCCGACACAAAACTCACCGGCAAGTGCACCGGGTCGCATCAAGTAATAATAACTCACGGGAGTGAGGTCGATCCCACAGGGATTGAAGGATTGAGCAATTTTAGTTTAGTGGTTGATTTAGTCAAGCGAATCAAGGTTTGGTTGAGAGATTTGTGATTTGCAGAATTTAAATTGCAGAGAAAGTAAAGGGAGTGGGTAAATTGCATGGAAGTAAAGAGAACTGAAATTTAAAGTGCTGAATCTTAAAGAACAAGAAATTAAATGGCAGAAACTTAGAACGCAAGAAATGTAAATTGCAGAATCTTAAAGAGAAAGAAATGTAAATGGCTTGAATTGTAAAGGGAATTGGGAATTGGATTTGCAGAATTTAAACAAGGAAAAGTAAATTGCAACGAACAGAGAAGTAGAAGATAACTTGGATTGAACCGGATCTAAAAACAGAATTGTAAATGTGCATGAAAAGCATTAAACAGAGGATGTAAAATTGGAATTCAGATCTCAGGACCCAAGAGACTAGATAACCATGTCTAGATCTCAATGCCTTCCTAGATCCAACAAGAGTAATTGCAAAGGAAATGTAAATTGCAGAGAAAGTAGATGAGAGAGCAAGTAACAGAAACTGAAATTCAATTAAGCAGAAAATTAAACAAGATCCCCAAGGTGAGATTGAAATAGAAGTTCTTCAATTCTCCACCCAAGATCCGAAGCAAGGAAATTAAAGAGTGCTGGGCAAGAACAAGGAAGAAGAGAGATCAATTCTCCTCCCCAATTCTCTTGAATTAAAACAACAATGCTAGAATGTAAAATGAGCTCTCTACTAAGTGCACTAATCAAACTGAAAAGAAAAGCTCCCTAAAAACTTAAATCCTATGCTATTTATACACTTTCTTCAAATGGTCTTCAAGCCTTCAATTGGGCCTTTTCTCTTGATGGAATTGGGTTGATAGAGGCCTTGGTTGATTGCTCTTGGAGTTTGGAGAAGAACCGAATTGAACCGGGTTTGGAATCATGAAAGCTTGAGTAAAAGTTTGAGTAAAAGTTTGAGGCAAACTTTTACTCCAACTTTTCACATCAGCCACCCTCTTTTGCTGATACCAACGTTGGGGCAAAAGTTTGGGGTCTAACTTTTGCTCCAACGTTGGCCTCCCCTTGCACACTCATGGCGCCAACGTTTGCCAAAAAGTTAGAGGCAAACGTTGGCGCAAACTTTTGCTCTCCAGGGTGTGTTGTTCATGCGCCAACGTTTGCCAAAAAGTTTGAGGCTAACGTTGGAGCAAACTTTTGCTCTCCAGGGTGTTGATTTGTGATGCCAAAAGTTTGCCAAAAAGTTTGAGGCAAACTTTTGCTCAAGCTTTTTGCCCAAAAGTTTGCACAAAAGTTTGAGGCAAACTTTTGCTCCAGCTTTTTGCCCAAAAGTTTGCCCAAAAGTTTGAGGCAAACTTTTGGTCAAGCTTTTTGCTCCCTGGTACGTTTTCAATTAATCCAAAAGTTTGAGCTAATGTTTGAGGCAAACTTTTGCTCAAACTTTTTGTCCTCTCTTCCTCCTAGCCATTCCTTCTTGCTTCAACCTTTCTCCAAGCTTTCTTCACCTATCATTAATCAACCAAACACATCAAAGCTATGCTCAAAATCATGAGATATTCATTCTTTCATAATATGTGACAATTATAGCATAAAACCTCATGAAATTGCATTAATTCATCTATGGTTGATTAAATCAAAGGAAGCATGAAAATCTACCCAATTGGCTTGCTTATGGCTCAAGAAAGTGCATAATTCAAATGAAAACAAAAGAAAAAGGCTAGTGAAACTAGGCTAAGATGACTTGTCATCACAACACACATCAAAATAATGGAGTCTAGCCAGTCAGACATGCCATCCGAGATCTTAGTAGACATCTCAATAATGTTTTTGCAAGAAGACATGGGTCAACTATTCCTACAGTAAGAAAAAGAAAAAATGGGTTACTACCAAACAACTCGGGCAAATATGGAAATAATTCGAAAAATAACATATGAACATCAAGATTCAGACACGGCAGTAAAAGGGAAACCCCAGCATTCATACTAAAGTCCAGGGCACCCTTTGGAGGCAGTAACAAAGCAAGAACCAGGAAAGTAGGAAATCGACGGTCTATGCCCTAAACATCTCGCAACAAGAAAACACAATCCTTCTCTAGTAACATCACTCCACACAAAGCAGCAAGAAACCCATCATCATTAACAAAAATCATCAAAAGCTACAATCTTTCTTTTCCAACAGTTCAGACAAAAGTAGTGAACCTAGAGATGAGGACATGCAAGGATGAAAGAAACAGGAACAGCGAGAATAAAACCCTAAGAAAGAAAAAACTACTAGGCACACATCACAGCCAAAGAATGCAGGGATCACCACAAGGTTGCAAGCTTTTTTAGAAAATCGTGAAAACAATATGTCGAAAGGAAAGATACAATCTTTTTTCAAAGAGGTCAGGATTCTCAGAGACAAAATCAGTAAAAATCACACGCAACAATGGAGACATACAAGAAGGCGAATATCAAAAACATAAAAGGGAAAGAAAATGCCAACCTGTAGAGGATGAAGAAGCAAGCGCGAGGGAAGGATCAGGAAGAAGCGAGCGACCAAATCTGCGCCAACAAAATGCTCTCGAGCAAAGGAGATGGAAAGCTTGGGGGCGTGTAGACCAGAAGATATCAGAAGGAGCAAAACGCCTTGCAAATGATGAGTAAAGAAGACAAAGAGGAATTAGAGAAAGAAATTATAAAATGACACTTTGAAAATTTCAAAAATGAAGGAGCAAAGAGGGAAAAAGGAAACGACGAAGGGGTATTTATGAGCTTTTAAACCCTCGCAGATTCCCAAACAAGCGCAACGCGTGCTGCAATTAAAGAGAAAAAAGAAAGAAAAATGTTCCACATTCAAATCCCAGCAGGAGTCATACTAGAGGACGACCTAAGGCGAAATGCTCAAGCTCGATTTTCTCAAAATGATCGAAGTCTAAAGGACATGACCTTAAGGGAAAAAATCGAGCTCAAGCAGGGGCACTGTTCATACCCTGGGTCGAGCTATCCGACCTAGGCTGATTGAAGACAGAGCAACCGACCTCTTCAGGTCAGGTCCCCTGACCTCTTCTTCAAAGAGTTCGGCCAAATCACCACAAAGAAGCCCAAGTAGGCCCAAACAAGGGATATAGCCCAATCTAAAGACAACAAAAGCCTAGAAAGATAAAGGCGATTCCCCTTAGAGATAAGATGACTTCACTTAAAGATAAGATAAGATAACTAACTTATCTTATCCAGAAAGGCCAGCCCACACTACTATAAATACACTGAGCACCCAGGTATAACTCATACTCTGATTCTATTAAAAACCTGCTTAAAGCCCATGCTAACTTAAGCATCGGAGTCTCTTGTAGGTACCACCACCCTCTGGTGATCAAGGATCAATAGCACCACCAGGCTCAACAAGTTAGACATGACAGCTCCGGCGACCATAGCAGATCTCATCCGAGACCGACCTTCAGTTTCAAGTAACCCTCGGAACACTATGTATGTGAATGCAACTATATGTTAAGATGTTTCTGCCTACTTTATTAAAAGTAAATAAGTTCTCCAAGACAAACATAAATCAGATTTCACAAATTTAAATCACACAATAAAAGATAGGTAAACTTGTGAGAAGATAGCTTATGAAAGCAGCGAACATAGAATCAAGCATTGAACCCTCACTGGTAGTGTATATGCACTCTAATCGCTCAAGTGTCTAGGGTCAATCCACTCTACTCTTCTCTAGTCATGCTTTCTAAACTTTGTTCTTCATCTAACCAATCAACAAATATTTACTGTACCAATGCAAACATCATGAGGTCTTTTCAAGGTTGTAATGGGGCTAAGGTAAGGGTGAGGATATATGTATGGCCAAGTGAGCTATAATATGAATCTTTGACTAACCTAAACTCTCACCTAACACACACACACTCTATGTAATTCTAAGCTAACCAAAGATTGAATTGGGTAATTAATTATTTTTCCGCTTAAGGCTAGTGATGTAGTAAAATATAGAACAAATGGGGATTAAAAGCTCAAAGTGGCAAACAAAGATAATTGAAATGGTAGGCTATTTAGGATAAGTGAGCTAATAACAAATGATGGCCTCAATCATATGTATGCATGTAAATATAATAAACAATGGACATATAGAATGGAACAAACTATAGATTACAATCATAGAGAAGAAAACTGGTACGCGGAATCGTGATTACACTTTAATTATGTAAAGTTCATTGCTCTTTCTTTCCCTGGAAATGGCGCCAAAAACATGATGCCAAAACCACGGTTCACAACTCCGTGTAACTGACCAGCAAGTGCACTGGGTCGTCCAAGTAATACCTTACGTGAGTAAGGGTCGAATCCCACGGAGATTGTTGGTATGAAGCAAGCTATGGTCACCTTGCAAATCTCAGTTAGGCGGATCTAAATTGATAATGGTGTTTTCGAATTTAATATAATAAAATAGGGATAGAAATACTTATGTAATTCATTGGTAGGAATTTCAGATAAGCGAATGGAGATGCTTTCGTTCCTCTGAACCTCTGCTTTCCTGCTATCTTCATCCAATCAGTCTTACTCCTTTCCATGGCTGGCTTTATGTGATACATCACCACTGTCAATGGCTACTTTCGGTCATCTCTCGGGAAAATGATCCAATGCCGTGTCACGGCACGGCTAATCGTCTGGAGGCATCACCCTTGTCAATGGCTTCATCTTATCCTCTCAGTGAAAATGGTCAACGCACCCTGTCACGGCACGGCTATTCATCTGTCGGTTCTCGATCATGCTGGAATAGGATTTACTATCCTTTTGCGTCTGTCACTAACGCCTTGCAATCGCGAGTTTGGAGCTCGTCACAGTCATTCATTCATTGAATCCTACTCGGAATACCACAGACAAGGTTTAGACTTTCCGGATTCTCTTGAATGCCGCCATCATTCTAGCTTACGCCACGAAGATTCTGATTAAGAGATCTAAGAGATATTCATTCAGTCGAAGGTAGAACGAAAGTGGTTGTCAGGCACGCGTTCATAGGGAATGATGATGATTGTCACGTTCATCTCATTCAGATTGAAGTACGAATGAATATCTTAGAAGCGAAGTAAGATGAATTGAATAGAAAACAGTAGTACTTTGCATTAATCTTTGAGGGACAGCAGAGCTCCACACCTTAATCTATGGAGTGTAGAAACTCTACCGTTAAAAATACATAAGTGAAAGGTCCAGGCATGGCCGAATGGCCAGCCCCTCTGATCTAAGAACCAGGCGTCCAAAGATTCTCAAGATTCAAACATCGTTCAAAAGATGTCTAATACAATAGTAAAAGGTCCTATTTATAATAAACTAGCTACTAGGGTTTACATGAGTAAGTAATTGATGCATAAATCCACTTCCGGGGCCCACTTGGTGTGTGCTTGGGCTGAGCTTGAGTGTTGCACGTGTAGAGGTCCTTCTTGGAGTTGAATGCCAGCATTTGTGCCAGTTTGGGCGTTCAACTCTGGTTTTGGATCCTTTTCTGGCGCTGGAAGCCAGATTTGGGCAGAAAGCTGGCGTTGAACGCCAGTTTACGTCATCTATTCTTGGCCAAAGTATGAACTATTATATATTGATGGAAAGCCCTGGATGTCTACTCTCCAACGCAATTGAAAGCGAGCCATTTCAAGTTTTGTAGCTCCAGAAAATCCACTTTGAGTGCAGAGAGGTCAGAATCCAACAGCATCAGCAGTCCTTCTTCAACCTCTGAATCTGATTTTTGCTGAAGTCCCTCAATTTCAGCCAGAAAATACCTGAAATCAAAGAAAAACACACAAACTCATAGTAAAGTCCAGAAATGTGAATTTAACATAAAAACTAATGAAAACATCCCTAAAAGTAACTAGATCCTACTAAAAACATACTAAAAACAATGTCAAAAAGCGTATAAATTATCCGCTCATCACAACACCAAACTTAAATTGTTGCTTGTCCCCAAGCAACTGAAAATCAAATAGGATAAAAAGAGGAGAATATACTATAAATTCCAAACTATCAATGAAACATAGCTCCAATCATATGAGCGGGACTTATAGCTTTTTGCCTCTTGAATAGTTTTGGCATCTCACTTTATCCATTGAGGTTCAGAATGATTGGCATCTATAGGAACTCAGAGTTCAGATAGTGTTATTGATTCTCCTAGTTCAGTATGATGATTCTTGAACACAGCTATTTCATGAGTCTTGGCCGTGGCCCTAAGCACTTTGTTTTCCAGTATTACTACCGGATACATAAATGCCACAGACACATAATTGGGTGAACCTTTTCAGATTGTGACTCAGCTTTGCTAAAGTCCCCAATTAGAGGTGTCCAGGGTTCTTAAGCACACTCTTTTTTTGCTTTGGACCTTAACTTTAACCGCTCAGTCTCAAGTTTTCACTTGACACCTACACGCCACAAGCACATGGTTAGGGACAGCTTGGTTTAGCCGCTTAGACCAGGATTTTATTCCTTTAGGCCCTCCTATCCACTGATGCTCAAAGCCTTGGGATCCTTTTTATTTGCCCTTGCCTTTTGGTTTTAAGGGTTATTGGCTTTTTCTGCTTGCTTTTTCTTTTTTTTCTTTCTATATTTTTTTTTGCCTATTTTTTTTTCTGCAAGCTTTGTTCTTTGCTGCTTTTTCTTGCTTCAAGAATCATTTTTATGATTTTTCAGATTATCAAATAACATGTCTCCTAGTCATCATTCTTTCAAGAGCCAACATTTTTAACATTCTTAAACAACAACTTCAAAAGACATATGCACTGTTCAAGCATACATTCAGAAAACAAGAAGCATTGTCGCCACATCAATATAATTAAGCTAAGTTCAAGGATAAATTCGAAACTCATGTACTTCTTATTCTTTTGAATTAAAACATTTTTCATTTAAGAGAGGTGATGGATTCATAGGACATTTATAACTTTAAGACAAAGTTACTAACTACTAATGATCATGTAATGAAGACACAAACATAGATAAGCACATAACATAGAAAACGAAAAACAGAAGAAATAAGAACAAGGAATGAATCCACCTTAGTGATGGTGGCGTTTCCTTCTTGAGGAACCAATGATGTCCTTGAGCTCTTCTATGTCTCTTCCTTGTCTTTGTTGCTCCTCCCTCATTGCTTTTTGATCTTCTCTTATTTCATGAAGCATGATGGAGTGCTCTTGATGTTCCACCCTTAGTTGTCCCATATTGGAACTCAATTCTCCTAGGGAGGTGTTGATTTGCTCCCAATAGTTTTGTGGAGGAAAGTGCATTTGAGGCATCTCCGGGATGTCATGGTGATGAGCTTCATATGCCTCTTGAGCTCCATGAGTGGGCTCTCTTTCTTGCTCCATCTTTTTCTTAGTGATGGGCTTGTCCTCTTTGATGAGGATATCTCCCTCTATGTCAATCCCAGCCGAATTGCATAGGTGGCAAATGAGGTGAGGAAAGGCTAACCTTGCCATGGTAGAGGACTTGTCAGCCACCTTGTAGAGTTCTTGAGGTATAATCTCATGAACTTCCACCTCTTCTCCAATCATGATGCTATGGATCATGATGGCCCAGTCTATAGTAACTTCAGACCAGTTGCTTGTGGGAATGATTGAGCATTAAATGAACTCCAACCATCCTCTAGCTACAGGCTTGAGGTCCAATCTTCTTAGTTGAACCGGCTTGCCTTTGGAGTCAACCTTCCATTGAGCTCCTTCTACACATATGTCCATAAGGACTTGGTCCAACCTTTGATCAAAGTTGACTCTCCTTGTGTAGGGGCGTGCGTTCTCTTCCATGTTTGGCAAGTTGAACGCCAACCTCACATTTTCTGGACTAAAATCTAAGTATTTCCCCCGAACCATTGTAACATAGTTCTTTGGATCCGGGTTCTTACTTTGATCATGGTTCTTGGTGATCCATGCATTGGCATAGAACTCGTGAACCATTAGGATGCCGACTTGTTGGATGGGATTTGTTAGAACTTCCCAACCTCTTCTTTGAATTTCATGTCAGATCTCCGGATACTCATTTCTTTTGAGTTTGAAAGGGACCTCAGGGATCACCTTCTTCTTGGCCACAACATCATAGAAGTGGTCTTGATGGGCTTTGGAGATGAACCTTTCCATCTCCCATGACTCGGATGTGGAAGCTTTTGTCTTCCCTTTCCCCTTTCTAGAGGATTCTCTGGTCTTAGGTGCCATCAATGGTAATGGAAAAACAAAAAGCTTATGCTTTTACCACACCAAACTTAGAGTTTTGCTCGCCCTTGAGCAATAAAAGAAAGAATAGATGAAGAAGAAGAAGAAATGGAGGAGAGGGAGAGTGGGAAGTGTTTTCGGCCAAGAAGGGTGTAGAGGGGTGTGTTGTGTGAATTTGATGAAGAATGGAGGGCTTTATATAGGGAAGGGAGGGGCGGAAAGGTTTCGGCCATATGGGTGGGTTTGGGTGGGAGAGAGATGTTGAATTTTGAAGGTAGTGGGTGTATGGATGTGAGTGGTAAATGAAAAACAGAAGGGATGATCATGAATGGGAAGAGAGATGATGAGGTAGGTGGGGATCCTATGGGGTCCACAGATCCTGAGATGATCCTGTGGGGTCCACAGATCCTAAGATGATCCTGTGGGGTCCACAGATCCTGAGGTGTCAAGGCATTTACATCCCTGCACCAATTTAGGCATGTAAAATGCCCTTGTACACAACTCTGGGCGTTCAGCGCCAGGTTGGTGGCCATTTTGGGCGTTCAACGCCCATTTGTGTGCCATTTCTGGCGTTGAACGCCAGAACCATGCCTGTTCTGGCGTTCAGCGCCCAGAAGTTGCCCATTTTGGGCGTTCAGCGCCAGAACCATGCTCTGTTCTGGCGTTGAACGCCAGGCAGATGCTCCTCCAGGGTGTGATTTTTCTTCTGCTGTTTTTGACTCCGTTTTTAATTTTTATATTTATTTTGTGACTCCACATGATCATGAACCTAAGCAAACATGAAAAACAAGAATAATAGAGTTAGATAAATAAACATTGGGTTACCTCCCAACAAGCGCTTCTTTAATGTCAATAGCTTGACAGTGGGCTCTCATGGAGCCTCACAGATGTTCAGAGCATTGTTGAGACTCTCCAACACCAAACTTAGAGTTTGGATATGGGAGTTCAACACCAAACTTAGAGTTTGGTTGTGGCCTCCCAACACCAAACTTAGAGTTTGACTGTGGGGGCTTTGTTTGACTCTGCTTTGAGAGAAGCTTTTCATGCTTCCTCTCCATGGTTGCAGAGGGAGATTCTTGAGTTTTAAACACAAGGGAGTCCTTATTCCATTGGAGGACTATTTCACCTCTGTCAACATCAATCACAGCTCTTGCTGTGGCCAGGAAAGGTCTTCCTAGGATGATGGATTCATCCTCTTCCTTTCCAGTATCCAGGACTATGAAATCAGCAGGGATGTAAAGGCCTTCAACCTTTACTAACACGTCCTCTACTTGTCCATATGCCTGTTTTCTTGAATTGTCTGCCATCTCTAATGAGATTTTAGCAGCTTGCACCCCATAGATTCCCAGTTTCTCTATTACAGAGAGGGGCATGAGGTTTATCCCTGAACCAAGGTCACACAGAGCCTTAAAGATCATGGTGCCTATAGTACAAGGTATTATGAACTTTCCAGGATCCTGTCTCTTCTGAGGCAATGTCAGTTGATCCAGATCACTTAGTTCATTGATGAACAAGGGAGGTTCAACTTCCCAAGCATCAATGCCAAATAATTTGGCATTCAGCTTCATGATTGCACCAAGAAACTTGGCAGTTTGCTCTTCAGTAACATCCTCATTTTCTTCAGAAGAGGAATACTCATCAGAGCTCATGAAGGGCATAAGGAGGTTCAATGGAATCTCTATGGTCTCTAGATGAGCCTCAGAGTCCTTTGGTTCCTCAGAGGGAAGCTCCTTATTGATCACTGGACGTCCCAGGAGGTCTTCCTCCTTGGGATTTGCGTCCTCCACTCCCCTTGTAGGTTCGGCCATGGTGCTTATGTCAATGGCCTTGCACTCTCCTTTTGGGTTCTCTTCTGTATTGCTTGGGAGAGTACTGGGAGGGATTTCAGTGATCTTTTTACTCAGCTGGCCCACTTGTGCTTTCAAATTTCTAATGGAAGACCTGGTTTCATTCATGAAACTCACAGTGGCCTTAGATAGATCAGAGACTAAGTTTTCTAAATTAGAGGCATTTTGTCCAGAATTCTCTATCTGTTGCTGAGTGGATGATGGAAAAGGCTTGCTGTTGCTAAACCTGTTTCTTCCACCATTATTAAAGCCTTGTTGAGGCTTTTGATCCTTCCATGAGAAATTTGGATGATTTCTCCATGATGGATTATAGGTGTTTCCATAAGGTTCACCCATGTAATTTACCTCTGCTATTGCAGGGTTCTCAGGATCATAAGCTTCTTCTTCAGGAGAAGCCTCTTGAGTGCTGTTTGATGCAGCTTGCATTCCATTCAGACTCTGAGAAATCATATTGCTTGCTGAGTCAATATTTTGTTCTGAGCCAATATGGCATTCAGAGTATCAACTTCAAGAACTCCCTTCTTCATAGGCATCCCATTACTCACAGGATTCCTTTCAGAAGTGTACATGAACTGGTTATTATCAACCATGTCAATGAGTTCTTGAGCTTCTGCAGGCGTTTTCTTTAGGTGAATGGATCCACCTACAGAAGTGTCCAGTGACATCTTTGATAGCTCAGATAAACCATCATAGAATATATCCAGGATGGTCCATTCTGAAAGCATGTCAGAAGGACACTTTTTGGTCAACTGTTTGTATCTTTCCCAAGCTTCATAGAGGGATTCACCTTCTTTCTATCTGAAGGTTTGAACATCAGCTCTAAGCTTGCTCAGCTTTTGAGGAGGAAAGTACTTGGCTAAGAAAGCTGTGACCAGCTTATCCCAAGAGTTCAGGCTGTCTTTGGGTTGAGAATCCAACCATAATCTAGCTCTGTCTCTTACAGCAAAGGGAAAAGCATGAGCCTGTAGACTTCAGGATCTACTCCATTAGTCTTAACAGTATCACATATCTGCAAGAATTCAGTTAAGAACTGAAAAGGATATTCAGATGGAAGTCCATGAAACTTGCAGTTCTACTGCATCAGAAAAACTAATTGAGGTTTCAGCTCAAAGTTGTTTGCTCCAATGGCAGGAATGGAGATGCTTCTTCCATGTAAATTGGAATTAGGTACAGTAAAGTCACCAAGCATCTTCCTTATATTATTATTATTTTCGGCTGCCATCTCCTCTTCCTGTTCAAAAATTTCTGAAAGGTTATCTCTGGATTGTTGTAATTTAGCTTCTCTTAATTTTCTCTTCAGAGTCCTTTCAGGTTCTGGATCTGCTTCAACAAGAATATTCTTGTCCTTGCTCCTGCTCATATGACAAAGAAGAGGGCACAGAAAAAAATAATAATAATAATAGAGAAAAGGACAAATAGGTCCTTGACCTTTTGCCCTGCGGACATTTTAGTCCCTGAGCATTTGAAAATACTTTTAAATCCCCGACCTTCCCAAATCTTGGACGGATGAGTCTCTCCGTTGAATTGCCTCCGCCAGACCCGTCGGAGAAGTCTGACGTGGCTCTCCTGAGGATGACGTGGCACCACTGGTTGACACCTAGACTGCTGAGTGGAAAGGTGCATTCAAAAATTGGACAATTAAGTCCCTGAACCCTAAACTACGTCGTTTTGCCTTCATCCCTAATCCTTAAATTGATTGCGTTTCTTTCATGGAGGCCAGTGGTGAGGAGCTCAACCTGCAACAACCATGGCTGCCAATGTAACATCAGCAACCTCGAGAAGAAGCCGCAGGGGAGTAAGAGAAGAAAATTCTGCTTCAAGCTCATACCTAGTAGCATGTCCTCTTGATGGTGGTAAGATACTTTGCAATTTTTAATCATTTGATCAGATTCTTCAACTTTTCTTTGTGACCAGCCTTAAGTAAAAAATTTTCCATCATTGAAAATGAAGCAGTGCTCATATGTCTTCCTCTTTCTAACAATTGTTTGGAGCACTCAAAAGCTTCTTGCAATAAATCCCGGGAGCATAATCCAGTGACTAAAATATCCAAAGCATGAGAATGAGGACAATGCCCTCTCTCAACCATGTATTTTCATAAACTCAAACCTAAATCAACACGAGAATTTTGGCAGAAATATTTCATTAGTGTCACAACTGTTCTTGTTTTTGGAACAAAATTCCTTTCCGAACAAAATTACCCCATCAAGCTCAATGTGTTTATCAACCATCTCGTCCATCAAGGAAAGCGCAGATTCAATATCTTTGACTCTAACCAATGTACTAATCAGAGCATTATAGGCACCAGTATCCACAACCAAGTTTCTAGATGAAATCTCGTTGAACAATTGCTAAGCCTTTCCTTTGTTTCATGTCAACCCTGCTCCATGGATTAATGTGGTGATGGTGGAAGGAGGGAGGTGATGTAGCAGTATGGTGTGAAGGGGTTGGTCAGGGAAAGGGTGGTCATTGATGATTCTGGTGATGGTGTCCACATCAATTGGTTTTGTCTCCAAAGATGTTTTAGGTTGAGTGCACAATTTGAATGTGGAACATGGTAAGAGCTTGTCTTATTGAGGAGTATGAGGTTGTCAATTTCTGTTGTTTGCAAAGATGATTGAGATTGAGGTTGAGTGCAAAATTTGAGGGTGGAACATAGATACCAAGTTGTGTTGTGTGGAATTCTAGTGACGAATTTTTTTTGGTTCAGCCTAAGTATTGTGAGCATGATGTTGTGGTGAGACGCCCACCATGTGTTTGATATTTGAACCACCTATGGATGATTATTGGTTTGGGTTTAGGAGGATTAACATATCTCAAACGATAAACTTTAATTGATTTTAGTTTGGTTTAGAGTTTAGGAAGTTCTTTTCCGAACAAAATCCGAAAGAATCAAAATGGGGTTGGTGTAGTTTTTGGTTCCCTGCCATGACATATTTCAAACAAAAATCTCTCTTGATAACAAAGTTACATATAAAGAAGAGAACTAAATTTACATGAAGTTTGCAGAGAGTATGAAACAATTGTGTTATTTGATGTAGAAAGAAGAGAGAGAGAAGCAAAACGACGTAGTTTAGAATTAGGGATGAAGGCAAAACGACGTAGTTTAGGGTTCAGGGACTTAATTGTCCAATTTTTGAATGTACCTTTCCACTCAGCAGTCCAGGTGTCAACCAGTGGTGCCACGTCATCCTCAGGAGAGCCACGTCAGACTTCTCCGACGGGTCTGGCGGAGGCAATTCGACGGAGGGACTCATCCGTCCAAGATTTGGGAAGGTCGGGGATTTAAAAGTATTTTCAAATGCTCAGGGACGAAAATGTCCGCGGGGCAAAAGGTCAAGGACCTATTTGTCCTTTTCTCATAATAATATGGATCCTTTATACCACAGTATAGGGATCCCTGTGTGAGTAGAAGAAGAGGGGGAGACAAAGAATGTAATATAATGGAAGAAACACAACTGTGAGGAGGGTTGAGATGTGAGATGAGATGTTAGTAGATGAATAAATAAATAGAATAAGATGGGAGAGGGAGAATTTTCGAAAATATTTTTGAAAAAGAGTTAGTGATTTTCGAAAATGGTTTTTTGAAAAATGTTAGTGTTTTTCAAAAATTTTTTTAAAATCAAAAATAAAAATAAGAATAATTAGTTAATTAAAAAGAAATTTTTGAAAAAGAGGGAAGACATTTTCGAAAATTAGAGAGAGGGAGTTAGTTAGATAGTTTTGAAAAAGTTAAGAAACAAACAAAAAGTTAGTTAGTTAGTTGAAACAAATTTTGAAAAGATAAGAAGTTATGAGGTTAGATAAGATATTTTGAAACCAACTTTTTGAAAAAGTTAAGATAAGAAGATATTTTAGAAATTAGTTTTGAAAAAGATTTGATTTTTAAAATCTCAATTAATGACTTGATTCATAAGAAATCACAAGATATGATTCTAGAACTTAAAGTTTGAATCTTTCTTAACAAGTAAGTAACAAACTTGAAATTTTTGAATCAAAACATTAATTGTTATTGTTATTTTCGAAAATTATGATATAAAATTAAGAAAACGATTTTTGAAAAATATTTTTTTGAATTTTCGAAAATAACTAAGAAGTTTGAAAAAGATTTGATTTTTGAAAAAGATTTTGAAAAAGATAAGATTTTCAAATTGAAAATTTGATTTGACTCATAAGAAACAACTTGATTTTAAAAATTTTTAAAAAGTCAACTCAAATTTTCGAATTTGATGAGAGAAAAATGGAAAGATATTTTTTTTTGATTTTTTTTTTTTGAATTTTTATGATGCAAGAGAAAAACACTAAAAAGATGCAATGCATGAAATTTTTAAATCAAAACATGTGATGCATGCAAGAATGCTATGAATGTCAAGATGATCACCAAGAACACTATGAATGTCAAGATGAACATTATAGACACAATTTTGAAAAATTTTTAATGCAAAGAAAACATGCAAGACACCAAACTTAGAATTCTTTAATGCTTAGACACTAAGAATTCAAGAATGCATATGATAAACATGAAAATACACAAAACAAAAAATCATCAAGATCAAACAAGAAGACTTACCAAGAACAACTTGAAGATCATGAAGAACACCATGAATGCATGAGATTTTCGAAAAATGCAAGATGCATATGCAAGTGACACCAAACTTATGATATGACTCAAGACTCAAACAAAAAACAGAAAAATATTTTTGATTTTTATGATTTTCTAATTTTTTTGGATTTTTTTTTTGAAAATTATATGAAAAAGAAAAATAAGGATTCCAAAATTTTTAACATGAATTCCAGGAATCTTGCCATGTTAGTCTAAAGCTTCGGTCCAGGAATTAGACATGGCTCACTAGCCAGCCAAGCTTTCAATGAAAGCTCCGGTCCAAAACACTAGACATGGCTAATGGCCAGCCAAGCTTCAGCATGTAACATAAGAGAATATACTGCTCATTACTTATCGAAGTAACTTGCCTCTATGCTAATGGTTTGGAAGCCTCAGTCCAAAAGAATTTAGACATGGCTTTACAGCCAGCCAGGCTTCACATGCTTCATGAAACACTAGAATTCATTCTTTAAAAATTTTGAAGCCATAGAATAATTTATTTTTGAAAACATTATATTTTCTTTTTCGAAAACAAAGGAGAAAATTTTGAAAGATTTTTTTGAAAAATTTTTGAAAGGAAAACAAAAAGAAAATTACCTAATCTGAGCAACAAGAAGAACCGTCAGTTGTCCAAACTCGAACAATCCCCGGCAACGGCGCCAAAAACTTGGTACGCGAAATCGTGATTACACTTTAATTATGTAAAGTTCATTGCTCTTTCTTTCCCTGGAAATGGCGCCAAAAACATGATGCCAAAACCACGGTTCACAACTCCGTGTAACTGACCAGCAAGTGCACTGGGTCGTCCAAGTAATACCTTACGTGAGTAAGGGTCGAATCCCACGGAGATTGTTGGTATGAAGCAAGCTATGGTCACCTTGCAAATCTCAGTGAGGCGGATCTAAATTGATAATGGTGTTTTCGAATTTAATATAATAAAATAGGGATAGAAATACTTATGTAATTCATTGGTAGGAATTTCAGATAAGCGAATGGAGATGCTTTCGTTCCTCTGAACCTCTGCTTTCCTGCTATCTTCATCCAATCAGTCTTACTCCTTTCCATGGCTGGCTTTATGTGATACATCACCACTGTCAATGGCTACTTTCGGTCATCTCTCGGGAAAATGATCCAATGCCGTGTCACGGCACGGCTAATCGTCTGGAGGCATCACCCTTGTCAATGGCTTCATCTTATCCTCTCAGTGAAAATGGTCAACACACCCTGTCACGGCACAGCTATTCATCTGTCGGTTCTCGATCATGCTGGAATAGGATTTACTATCCTTTTGCGTCTGTCACTAACGCCCTGCAATCGCGAGTTTGGAGCTCGTCACAGTCATTCATTCATTGAATCCTACTCGGAATACCACAGACAAGGTTTAGACTTTCCGGATTCTCTTGAATGCCGCCATCATTCTTGCTTACGCCACGAAGATTCTGATTAAGAGATCTAATAGATATTCATTCAGTCGAAGGTAGAACGAAAGTGGTTGTCAGGCACGCGTTCATAGGGAATGATGATGATTGTCACGTTCATCTCATTCAGATTGAAGTACGAATGAATATCTTAGAAGCGGAGTAAGATGAATTGAATAGAAAACAGTAGTACTTTGCATTAATCTTTGAGGAACAGCAGAGCTTCACACCTTAATCTATGGAGTGTAGAAACTCTACCGTTAAAAATACATAAGTGAAAGGTCCAGGCATGGCCGAATGGCCAGCCCCTCTGATCTAAGAACCAGGTGTCCAAAGATTCTCAAGATTCAAAGATCGTTCAAAAGATGTCTAATACAATAGTAAAAGGTCCTATTTATAATAAACTAGCTACTAGGATTTACATGAGTAAGTAATTGATGCATAAATCCACTTCCGGGGCCCACTTGGTGTGTGCTTGGGCTGAGCTTGAGTGTTGCACGTGTAGAGGTCCTTCTTGGAGTTGAACGCCAGCATTTGTGCCAGTTTGGGCGTTCAACTCTGGTTTTGGATCCTTTTCTGGTGCTGGACGCCAGATTTGGGCAGAAAGCTGGCGTTGAACGCCAGTTTACGTCATCTATTCTTGGCCAAAGTATAGACTATTATATATTGCTGGAAAGCCCAGGATGTCTACTCTTCAACGCAATTGGAAACGCGCCATTTCGAGTTCTGTAGCTCCAGAAAATCTACTTTGAGTGCAGGGAGGTCAGAATCCAACAGCATCAGCAGTCCTTCTTCAACCTCTGAATCTGATTTTTGCTCAAGTCCCTCAATTTCAGCCAGAAAATACCTGAAATCACAGAAAAACACACAAACTCATAGTAAAGTCCAGAAATGTGAATTTAACATAAAAACTAATGAAAACATCCCTAAAAGTAACTAGATCCTACTAAAAACATACTAAAAACAATGTCAAAAAGCGTATAAATTATCCGCTCATCAAAAACGCACAAGAATAAAATATTATGGTTAAATAATGTAACCATATAATTAAGCTCAAAACCTCACAGGTTATGTGTTCTTAGCTATAAACCATGTTCCAAATTAAAATCCTCAAACAAGTTTAACACAAAAATTATTAATTTAAATTAGTAAAATATTATAAAATAGGGTCTTGAAAAGAAACTCATTACTTTAACCAAGCAGAACATAGATGCAAGAAACTATTATCATGCAATCTATCCTACCTAACAAAAGAAAAAGTCAAATGTTGGTGTTAAGAGAGAGAGATTACCTCTGGAAGTCAAGGACTGTCCTCCCCACACTTAAGTCTTGACACGGTCCTCCGTGCCATCAGTAAGGAGCAAGGTCAGGCTGGAAGCATCGCCTCCGCTTTCTGGTTCGCCATGGCTTCCTGTGCTACTGGATGAAGGGGAGGCCGGGGTGTCCTTCTGTTTTGGAGGTGGGTGACTACCAACAGATAGTTGTATCGGTGCTTGTTACGGCACTCCATTTCCTCCATCCGCCGGTTTAGCCGGTCGAACCTCTCAAGGATCTAAAGGAACATCTGATGGGTGGGTGGTGCTTGTGGTGTGGGTGATAGTGGAGTAGAAGAAGGAGGAGTATCCAAAGATGGGCCTGCAGGCCGGCTCGCAGAGGGAACTGGTGGCCTGATGTACTTCCCATTTGGGACATACTGGTCGGCCCTAGGAATCATGACCTTCGTGTTTCCTGCCCAATAGGACACACCTGCTGCTGAAACCAAGGCAGGAAAAGGCAGGTTACCCACAATTTGTACATGTCCCATTACCTGCCGGATGAGTCGGGGCAGGTTGAGATGTTGCTCTGTCAGGATGAACCAAATGAGAACAGCCATGTCCGCCGTGAAGGTGGACTTGTGAGTGCTCGAAAAGATATAGTGGGACATAATATGTGCCCACACGCGAACCTCCAAGGTGAGTTACTGGGCTGAGATGCTTTTAGGTTTTGATAGATGCTGCCTGTAGATCCAGGTGCTGCCAGGTTGGGATATAACTCCAAGGATGCTATCCCAGTCGAACTGATACATCTGGCGCTTAAGAGAGGCTTCTTGATATGCATCCAATTCCTCTGGGCTAGGTGGAAGATCCAGTGCTCACTGTATGGCACTCTCGGAGACAGGGACTTGCTTCTGACGGACATAGATGGTCTGCAGAGTAGGCCAGTAGAAGTTGGAGTAGAATTCAACGACCCATGATAAGTTGGTCTCTCGCGGCTACCTCCTCGAAAATTCCCACTGTCTCCTCTCAATTCGGGGCTCCACAAAATCAACAAAGTGTGTTGGGACAATGAGTAGATGCTCATTTTTGTAGTTCCTCTCGGCTAGGATGGGGAATATCTGTTCGCAATAACGGTTAGTGAACCATGTGGAGTCCCGTGTGGGAAAAGGCTTTCTCTGCTTCATCAATTTTAATGATCCTCTTCACCCGCTTTGTTGGCAGCTTGACGCTTGTAGATGGTGGTGCCTTAGCCGGTGCCTCTTGGTTCCTCTCCTTGGCGGTGGCTTGTCAGTGGCCTTCTCTTTGCCTTTCCTGGTACCCATGCCTAAGGAAGAAAGAAAGAGGAAGATTGTTAAATATTTATAACTAAAGAACCGGAAGGAAGAAATTCCAAGTGATAATGAATGCCAAAGAAAAGATAATAGCTTAAATACATGGTAGCTACAATATGTAGGTAAGATATCAATTAAGATCAAGAAGGCAACTCATAATAATTAGATGCAAGAGGGTAGAAGCATGCAAGTAATAGGCATGAGAAGCATAACTCAAGCATCAATTATTAAATGTACCAAATCAAAGAGCACTTAGATTATGACAATTGTGAATGATAATCCCAATACATGTGGAATGCAAGTGTTGTGAAAAAGAGGCACTAAAGTAAAAGAGTAAAAGAAAATAGGATTCAAAATGCCATAAGAGCTTTATCACAAACACTTGGTGTGCAAGTTAAAATAGGAATAAAAATAATAAATCCAAATGTAAATGAGAGCCAAATTTAAATGTCAATTGTCAAATTACTCCTCATTAAATCCACATGGTCCAATAAAATAAAATAATACCCAAATAAAACTCCAAAATCAACAAAAAAATGCATGAAAAAGAAAGAAAAAAGAAACCATAAATAATTAAGCTAAAAGAAAAATTTGAGAAGAAGGAAAAATAAGTAAATGCAATAATAGAAAAAAATGAAAGAGTAGATGGGAGGAAGAAAAGAACCTCAGGTAGAAGATGAAAAAGGGAAGAAGAAAGTAGTAGATAGTAAGAAAAAATAAGGAAGAAAGAAGAAAAAAAATAAAGAAGGGAGAATTAGGATTGAAAAAGAATTAGGATTTGGGGAGGGAAGTATTGAAATCAGGCGGCGTACTAGTTTAATTGTGCGTCGCATGGGACACGTGCGCATGTAGCACGCGTACGCGTGGGTCGCGCAAATTTGATAGTGACGCGTAAGCGTCTGGCACGCGTGCGCGTGCCTCTGATTGTACGAATAGCGCAAGACCAGCCTCGCGCCTGCACAACTCTCTGTTCAGTCTGGGCTGGGGGCCAAAATTGCATACGACGCGTGCGCGTCAGGCACGCGCACGCGTGGTTGGCCATTAAGTGAAAATGACGCGCACGCTTAAGGGACGCGTATGCGTGATGGCGTTTGTGCTTCTAGCACAGTTCCAGCCCCAAACCAGCACAACTCTCTGGTCAAACACCCATTGATGAGTCCATATTTGATTATATACTTTGACTCAATTTTGGATGGATTATAGCACATGAACTCACACTTAAGCACCAAAATAGCATACTCTTGTGTTTTGTCCCTAATTTGATTCTAAATGAGAAAACATGCAATTTTGAGCTTTAATAGAGCAATTCAATCCCACTTTCATGTCATTCGATGCCGTGATATGGTTTGTGAGTGATTTTAGGCCTTGGAGCCAAGAATGGATGGGCAAAAGTGGAAAAAAGCATGTACAAGGGAGAAAAAATGAAGAAAACATGGAAAAGCACACAGAGCGAAGTGTGCGTGCGCACAGCCCTGCGTGCGCGCGCACAAGCAAGAATTTCCATGTGTACGTACGCTGATAAACCACTATTTTATGGTTTATAAGGTGTTTAATTGTGTTGTTTTATCATGATCTTTACCCACTTATTCATATGATGAGCATGCATTTATATTTCCTTCCTAAAATTATTACAGGATTGAAAACTTGCTTGCTAGAGACTTTTAATTATGTATTTTAATTCTCCTTTATTCCATTCGATGTCGTGATCTGTGTGTTAAGTGTTTCAGGCTTTATAGGGCATGAATGAGTTGGAGATTGGAAAGGAAGCTTGCAAAAATGGAAGAAACACAAGAAATTGAGGAGATGACCAGCGAGAAGTGACGCGGCCGCATGGCTCACGCGACCGCGCGGAAGAGAGGAAATCGTAGTAACGCGGCCGCATGGCTCACGCGACCGCGCGGATTGGAATCGCACAAGTGACGCGGAGGCATGGACGACGCGCCCGCATGGCAAAGAAAAACGCCAAATGACGCGTCCGCATGCATGACGCGATCGCGTGACGTGCGCGATCTGCATAATCTGCAGAATTCGCTGGGGGCGATTTTGGGCGCTGTTTTGACCCAGTTTTCGGCCCAGAAAAGCAGACTAGGGCCAGAGAACATGCAGAAACCAAAAGAACATTCATTCTACACAGTTTTTAGTTTTAGATCTAGTTTTACTCCTCTTCTAGGTTTTCTCTCTACACATTCATAGTTCTTAGGATTTTTATTTCTATTGCTCTTTGCATTGGGATATTGAGAAGAGTTATTACCTCATCAAGACTTCGTCATTCTAGTTCGTTTTCTTTACTTGGCTTTACTCTTCCATGTCCTTTAATTTACTCAATTTTACTATTGGATTATTTTAGAATTTATTAATACAAGAGTTACTTTTATTTTTAATTGATTCCTTTAAGTTTTATTTATCATGTCTTTCTTTAATTCCCTTTCCTATGTTATGAGTTCTACATTCACAATGAGCGAGTAGTTCCTTAACTTGATGGGGAGTTGATTGAAAGGAACCCTTGAGTTGGAATGCTCAAAAGAGAAATTGTAATAGGGTTTATTGTTGGATTGCTCTCTAGTCACTAACGCCAGTCCTTCCAAGTAAGTGGATTGGGACTGGTGAATAGAAACAGCATTCCAACTTGTTTGACTTTCCCTTACCTAGTAAGGGATAACTAAACAGAACAACCTTCAATTATCAATTAATCTGGAGAGTACTGCAACAAGAATAGGGCTTCCAACTAATCTACTCCCAATCAAGGCCTTTATTTAAATTACTTAATTTCCCCAATTTAATTTCCTGTTTATTCAACTCAAACTCTTTTTGAAAACATCTGATTAATAAAATAGCACACCTTTCTGCAACTCGTTGGGAGACGACCTGGGATTCATACTCCCAGTATTTTAATTTTAATTTTTGTGACAACCCTTCTAAATTTTTGGCAACGCACCTAGGAGAACTATACTTGCAACGCATATCGTATAACAATTCTTAACTCACCAATTTCCGCCACGTCAATTTTTGGCGCCGTTGCCGGGGAGTTGCAATAGAGTGCTAAAGTTATTGATTGGATTTTATTTATTTGCATTTTATTTTATTTTGCTACTATGAGCTACTTGTTTCTTTCGTTAGATGACGCGTTCACTTCCTGATCCAAGCTTGCCAGTATTCGATCCTGAGATTGAAAGAACTATTTCACGAATAAGGCAAGCTCGGCGTCGGTTAGTCCTCTCTGAGGGCGGATCTGAAACGTCGTTTGAGGAAGAAACCAGCCCCCATTCTACTGATTCGGTTGATTTACGTATAGGTGACATGGCAGCACCTAGGAGAGTTACTATCCAGGAGGCTGGAGCCCCTGATTTTACAATGCAACCATTTCAAGCACATCACCCAGCGGTGGCTACAGACTTTGAAATAAAGACTGCACTGCTCAATTTGATGCCTAAGTTTCATGGCTTACCTGCTCAAGAGCCTATCAAGCACCTGAGAGATTTTCAAGCAGCCTGTTCTACTGTCAGGCGTGATGGTGCGAATGAAACTTCTATTTTGCTAAAAGCCTTCCCGTTCTCTCTTGAGGGAAAGGCGAGAGAGTGGTAATATACTCAACCCGCAGCAATTGCATCCAACTGGGATACACTTAGAAGAGAATTTTTGGAAAAATTCTTTCCAGCTGAAGTTACTGATAAACTGAGGAAAGATATTTCCATGATTGTTCAGGATGAATCCGAGACTCTTTATGAATACTGGGAGCGCTTCAATAATCTTCTGGAAGCTTGCCCCCACCATATGATTGACAAGATAGTGTTACTCGGTTACGTCACACAGGGCATGAGGCCCCAAGATAAAACCACATTGGAAAGTGCTAGCAATGGGTCTATGAAAAAGTACAAGACCACTGATGAGGCATGGCAATTGATCAGCGACTTAGCTGAATCTACTCGGAATCACAGGCAGAAACAAGGCCATTCAAAAGCCATTGCAGAAGTATCCTCTTGCAGAGAGACTGCTGCTCTAACTCAGAGTATCTGTGAAATGACCAACTTACTGAAGCAGATGCAATTGAATCAACAACAAGTTCAGCAAGTCCAACCTTCTCCACCACAGCGAAGCCAACAGTTAGTCCCACAGAAAGTTTGCGGAATCTGTGCTGATTATAGCCATTATACTGATGAATGTCTGCAGCTCCAGCAGAAAGACAACACCGTGGCAGCCACTCATAACTTCTATGACTGTCCCAACCAAGGGTACAATCAAGGTGGCAATTACAGCAATGGATGGCAGGACAATTCTAACCAGAATTAGAGGGACAACAACAACAGAGGAGGCAGAGACAATCAGGGAAATCAGAGGTGGAATAATAATAACAACAAGCAGTAGAACCAGAACCAGCCTTACAGAGCACCTCACCTGAGGCAATCCCAAGGACCACAGAATACCAAATAGCAAACCTCTCAAATTACTTATCCTTCCTCATCTTCTAATGATGATTTTCTACAATCCATTGATTGGAGATAACAGACCATGAAAAATAACCTTTATGCTACACTAAATGATCTGAACTCTACCCTGCAAGCTCTTGTCTCACAGATTGGCTCAATGAATAACTCCAATAACCAGCCTTTGAGCTCTAGTGGAATCCCCTCTCAACCATTACCCAATCCAAAGGGTGGCATTAATGCCATCACCCTAAGGTCCGGAACCACACTACAGGAGAGGAATCAGGAGGAGCCAAGCTCACCAGAACACGCCTCAGCTGAAGAGGTAGTGGAAGTAGAAGATGTTGAAGAGGAAGCGGACATACAGGACATAGCTGAAAAAGAAGAAATTCAACCACAGGAGGAAGCACCACAAGGCGCAGATACTGCAGAAGACACCACTCCCATTCTATTTTCACAACTTGCAAGGAAGCCCAGGAAGCAGCTGGAACCTGATCCCAAAATGGTAGAGATATTCAAAAAGGTTGAGGTAACTGTTCCTCTTTTTGATGTTATTCAACAGGTGCCTAAATATGCAAAGTTTTTAAAAGATTTATGTATACATAAAGACAAAATTAATGAATTAAAAACTATTCCTTTAGGTAGTTCCATATCTGCTTTAATGGGAGGTTTACCTGAAAAATGTAGTGACCCAGGTCCTTGTATGCTTAATTGTACTATTGGTGGTGTGATAATTTCTGACTGCATGTGTGATTTAGGAGCATGTGTGAGTATAATGCCTTTGTTTATATATAATATTTTGAGGCTCCCTCCCTTAAAAAGGTCGGCAGCTCATTTTGTGTTAGCAGATAAAAGCATTATTACAGTGGTTGGAGTTGCTGAAGATGTATTAGTGGGCATTAAGGGGCTCACATTACCCACTGATTTTTATATCCTGGAGATGCCCCAAAATGACTCAGAGAAGCCATCATCAATCTTACTTGGAAGACCATTCCTGAAGACATCAAAGTTCAAATTGGATGCTTTTTCAGGAACATACTCTTTTGAAATAGATGGCCGATTAGTAAGTTTCAATCTGAATGGAGTTATGAAGCACCCTCCAGAAGATCATTCTATCTTCTAGTGTGACATCATAAATGAAACTGTAGCTGAAGTTCACCAGGAGGAGTTAGAGGAGAAGCACACAGGATAAGGTCCGAGTGTGGGGACACTCTTGAACGACAATTAGGGCAGTTTGCCATTATCACCAGCTCCAGACAATCCAGAGCCTAACCATGAGCAAAAGTTAGAGTTGAAACCCCTTCTCCCACACCTCAAATATGCTTACCTTGAGGACAAGCAGAAGTTTCCAGTTATCATTGCACGGGAACTCACTTCTCAATAAGAAGAGCAGTTACTTAGTGTGCTGAGGAGGCACAAGAAGGCAATTGGGTGGAGTTTGGCAGATATAGTAGGCATCAACCCTCAAGTATGTGAGAACAGAATATTTTTAGATGAGGGAGCAAGGCCCGTTCGTCAACCCCAGAGAAGACTGAACCCCATTATCTTAGAGGTTGTCAAGAAGGAAGTGACCAGACTACTGGAGCCAGATATCATCTATTCCATCTCAGACAGTGAATGGGTAAGCCCAGTACAAGTGGTGCCAAAGAAGTCTGGAGTCAGTACAGTGAAGAATGAGCATGGAGAGCTCATAGCAACCAGAGTACAGAACGCTTGGAGGGTCTGCATTGACTACAGACGCCTCAACCAAGCAACCCGTAAGGATCACTATCCTCTTTCATTCATTGATCAAATGCCGGATCGCCTGTCAGGTAAATCACATTATTGCTTTTTAGATGGTTATACAGGATATTTCCAGATTCATATAGCTCCTGAGGATCAGGAAAAGACTACTTTTACATGTCCTTTTGGGACTTATGCTTACAAGAGAATGCCCTTTGGCTTGTGCAATGCACCAGCTACCTTCCAAAGATGCATGATGAGTCTTTTCTCTAATCTTATTGAGGACTGTATGGAAGTTTTTATGGATGATTTTAGTGTTTATGGCAATTCCTTTAGCCTTTGCTTAGATGGATTATCTAGAGTATTAGATAGATGTGTCAGTAAAAACCTTGTATTAAATTTTGAAAAATGTCATTTTATGGTTAAACAAGGTATTGTGCTAGGACATGTTGTGTCTAATACTGGCATTTCTGTAGATCCAGCAAAGGTGGATGTTATTTCTAGTTTACCTTACCCCTCTTCTGTGAGGGAAGTCCATTCGTTCCTTGGCCATGTAGGTTTTTATAGGAGATTCATTAAGGACTCCAGTAAGGTAGCACTTCCCTTATCCAGACTACTGCAGAAGGATATTGAGTTCGAGTTTAGTAAGAATTGCAAACAAGCGTTTGATAAGCTGAAGACCGCCCTGACTCAAGCTCCAATTGTGAGAGGACCAAACTGGAGCCAGCCATTCGAAATAATGTGCGACGCTTCCAACCATGCAGTAGGACCAGCATTGGCTCAGCGTGAAGGTAAGGATCCTTTTGTTATTGCTTATGCGTCTAAAACTCTAGATGCCGCACAGTCCAATTACACTACTACTGAGAAAGAGCTTCTTGCTATTGTTTTTGCTCTGGATAAATTTCGAGCCTATTTACTTGGTACGAAGGTAGTAGTGTACTCAGACCACGCACCTCTAAAGTATCTATTAGCTAAAAAGGAGTCCAAACCAAGGCTTATACGTTGGATACTACTATTACAAGAATTTGAGTTAGAAATTAAGGATAGGAGTGGTAACCAGAATTTAGTGGCAGACCACTTGAGTCGCCTTGAACACATTACAGATGACCCCACTCCTATAGCTGATAATTTCCCATTTGATAACCTGCAAGCAGTTTCTGAGGTAGTCCCTTGGTATGCACCTGTAGCTAATTATCTAGTTAGCCTCACCTTTCCTCCAAACTTTTCTAAGCATCAAAGAGACAAGATAAAAAGCGAGTCTAAATATTATATATGGGATGACCCATATTTATGGAGATGTAACGCTGACCAGGTAATTAGACGGTGTGTGCCTCAATCAGAATTCCAGTCCATCTTAGAGGCCTGTCACTCATCTGAGAGTGGAGGACATTTTGGCCCTCAAAGAACTGCTAGAAAAATTTTAGACTGTGGATTCTGGTGGCCTACTTTTTTTAGAGAGCTGCTGAGTTTTGTAAATCTTGTTTCCCATGCCAAAAATTTGGTAATATATCCAAGAGGGATGAGATGCCTCAACAAATTATGCTTTTCTATGAAATTTTTTATGTTTGGGGCATTGACTTCATGGGTCCATTTCCAAATTCTAATGGTTATTTTTATATATTGTTAGCTGTGGATTACGTTTCCAAATGGGTGGAAGCAATTCCTACCCTCACTGATGATGCTAACACTATTGTTTCCTTTGTGAGAAACCACATTATTTGTCGCTTTGGATTACCACGAGCAATCGTGAGCGATCAAGGCACCCATTTTTGTAACAGGAGACTAACAGGATTAATGAAGAAGCATAGAATAATTCATAAGGTTGCAACAGCCTACCATCCTCAGACTAATGGGCAAGCCGAGGTGTCAAACAGAGAGATAAAACGTATCTTGCAGAAGATAGTCAAACCTCATAGAAGAGATTGGAGCACCAGGCTACAAGATGCACTCTGGGCATACAGAACAGCATACAAAACACCCATTGGGATGAGTCCTTTCCGCTTAGTTTATGGAAAAGCTTGTCATCTCCCTGTTGAAGTAGAGCACAAAGCCTTTTGGGCAGTAAAGGAGTGCAACATGGGAATTGCGAAAGCCAGAGTTGAAAGGAAGTTGCAACTGCAAGAACTGGAAAGCCTTCGCCTAGAAGCTTATGAGAACTCAAGACTATACAAGGAGAAGATGAAGGCTGTACATGATCAGCACATTAAGAGAAAAGAGTTCCAACCTGGGGACTTAGTCCTCCTTTACAAATCTCGACTGAGGCTCATGCTAGGTAAGTTGAGATCAAGATGGGAAGGTCCATACAGAGTAGAGAAGGCCGAACCGTATGGAGTTTATCACCTAAGTCATCCTTCAAGCTCTGAACTTATCAAAGTCAATGGACATCATTTAAAGCTGTACCATGGCGAGCAGATGAAGAAAAACAAGGAGCTTAAGATCTTCCTCTTGGAAGATCCCCACATAGCCGAAGCCTGAGCTAGTGGAGCGTTCAACTTACGAACGTTAAAGCAAAGTGCTAGGTGGGAGACAACCCACCATGGTATGATCGTTCTTTTCTTTATTTTTAGTTTTCCTATTCAATAACTCTTCTCCTTATTAGTGCATTTCGTGCATCTGCATTTCCATACTTTTATTTAAAAAAAAAAAAAGAAGAATTTTTCACACGACGCGACCGCCTCATTGACGCGTCCGCGTCGCAGGAGATGGGAGGAAATAATAAAACAAACAGAGAGTCACGCAAGAGTGTGGCTGGAGGCGTGCCAGTGGCACAAATCGCCCCACGCGACCGCGTCGCCGACGCGTCCGCGTCACATGGGAATATTGGCCTCCCACGCGACCGCGTCACTCACGCGGCCGCGTGCCCTGGAATTCGACATCAAAAGGGTGCACGACCGAAAGTTATGCTAGAGTGGTGCTGGATTGGGGCTGAACGCACAATCCTTCCCATGCGGCCGCGTGACCGACGCGACCGCGTCATATCCTTCTCATGACCACCCACGCGATTGCGTCACCCAATATTTGGCAATTAATGATTTTGAACAGCGAGTTGTGCGAGTGCGAGGCTGCCCTCGCGCCAGTGGCATAAAACGGGTCACGCGACCGCGTGACCGATGCGACCGCGTCAATCAGTATCAACGCAAGTCGCGCGACCGCGTGCCCCACGCGATCGCGTCGATTGCGCCGTACAGCTTCCCTGATTTGCCGCTTATCTTATCTTTCTCTTCCCCAAATCCTATTTTTCCTTTTTCCCTCCTTAATTCTTCTTTCTCTCTTCTTCCTTCTTTCTCACTTTCTACTCTCTCTCTCTCATCCCCATTAACAAGGTTTTCTTTTCTTCTTCCCTCCTTCCTTTTCTATTTTTCTTCTTATTTTTATATGTTATCTTCTTTTCTTTTCTTTTTTTTCCTTTTTACTTGGTGTTAGAAATTTATTTGAGTCATTATTTCTCATTATATGCTTGTGGATTGTTGTAAATTTGTTTGGCAATTATATATTACTTTTTAAAGGGTTGCTTGCATGTTCAATTTAATACTTTCTATACCTTAATTATCATGCATGCTATGTGCTTGTGAAAAAGCCCATATGGCATTATGCATTTTTCTACATTATTCTACTATTCAATGCTTGCTTTTCACAAATTCTCTTTACTATTGTATTAATTGAAATTAATTGTCAATACAAACGTGATGGTTTGTTACGAGTGATGCTTGATCTATGCTACTCATGCCTTTGCCAGCATGCCAATAAACACCTTGCATTCACTTGTCATCATATGCACTAACTATTTTCCATTGATGACTTTTCACATGTCGTCATGACCATGTGTTAACATCATTTACCTTTTACTGTGCATTCATCACCACCCTTTTCCTTTCTCTCCCTTGCTCTATCTCTTTGAATTTAATTTACTTTCTCTTTCCTTTTTCAGAATGGCCACCAAGAAGGGCAAAGAGAAAGCTACTCCCAAATCAACAGCAAGGAGAGGAACAAAGAGAGCACTAGTGGCAGAGCCTTCTTCAACTGCGGTAAAGCCCTCAACAAAGAGACTTAAGAGGATTATAAAGGTTGATGATAAAGAAAAAGCCTTCCCAGTAAAGGACATTGCGCGATTTCCCAATCGCTACTGTGAGCAGATGTTCCCCATCCTGGCAGAAAGGAGTTACAACAATGAATACCTTCTTCTCCTCCCAAACCATATTGCTACATTTGTTGAGCCGCAAATTGCACAAAGACAATGGGGTTTCCTACAGAGACAGCCGAGGCAGGTCAATCTTTCTTGGGTAGTCGAGTTCTACTCCAACTTCCACCTGCCAACCCTACAGTCTGTCTTTGTCTGTCACAAGTAAGTCCCCATTACAGAAGTGGCCATTCAAAAAGCTCTCGGTCTTCCCCGTGTTCCAGAAGGATTGGACGCCTTTCAAGAAGCCGCACTCAAGTGCCAGATGTACCAATTTGACTGGAACGCCGTTCTCAGAGTTATTGCACTACCTGGCAGCAGATGGATCTACGGATACCATCGTACCCACCCTAAGGGAATTTCGGCTTCAGCACTTACCTTGGAGGCTCGCGTATGGGCACAGATCATGTCCCATTACGTCTTTCTGAGCACTCATGAGTCCTCCTTCACTGCGGACATGGCCGTTCTACTATGGTGCATCCTTACAGACCAACCTCTGAACCTACCAAGACACATCCGGAATGCCATGGGACACGTACAAATCGCGGGCAACTTACCTTTCCCCGCCTTGGTCTCAGATCTTATCTCAATAGCCGGAGTCTCCTTCAGAGCTGGGGACACCAAAGCCATGCTTCCACGGGATCATCAATATGTCCCTAATGGGAAATATATCAGACCCTCAGCAGCCACTACAAGCCAGCCTATTGAACCGGTTGCAGACATTCCTCCTTCAACACCACAAGCACCTACAACAGACCAACTGCTCCATCAAATACTCGAAAGGTTGGATCGGCAGGAACACAAAGCTAAGATGAGAGAGCGCCGTAACAAGCGCCGATTCACATACCTCAAGGAGCTGATCATGGGAAAATTCAAGGACTTATACACTCCGGACTCCACTTCCTTTACCAACACAGGGAGCCATGATGGTCCCAACTGTGGAGATACTGCTACCAGCCCACCCCTGTTCCTGACAAATGGCACCGAAGACGGTGCAAAGCCTTAAGTGTGGGGAGGTCGGTCAGTACCTGACTTCCGGAGGTAATTTCTCTTCTCTAAACACCAATAAATTAGGATATTTCGTTAGTTTTTCTTTTGTAGAATAGGATAAATTGCATAGTAATAGATTAGTTGCATGCATGTTCTACTTGATTGAAAAGACAATAAGTTTCTTCTAAGACTCTATTTTTGGAACAAATTTTCACTAATTTTAATTAAAATTTTTATGTTAAATTTTCTTGAAGTTGTATTTGGAACATGAGTTTTAAGCTAAAGAACACACAACCTGTGAGATTTGAGCCTTTATGCATGGTTACATTATTTAACCATAATTATTTTATTCTTGTGTGTTTACTTCTCTATGATTGCAATCTATATTTTGTTTCATCCTATATGTCCAATGTTTATTATATTTATATGTTTGCATATGATTGAGGCCATTATTTGTTTAGCTCACTTATCTAAATTAAGCCTACCCTTTCAATTACCTTTGTTAGCCACTTTGAGCCTTTAAATCCCATTTGTTCTATATTTTACCACATTACTAGCCTTAAGCAGAAAAACAATTATATATCCCAAATTGAATCTTTGGTTAGCTTAAGATATAATTGTGTGTGCTAATTAAGTATGGGAAATTGTGGAAACAAAAGATAATAAGGGAATGTGTCAGGATAATATAATGGAAATTTGGATACCTACTCATGTGAAACTATAAGAATTAAAAATCTATGTGCATTGATAAGCTATGTTTATTTTTATGCTTATATTGAAAAAAAAAAACAAAAATATTCAATAAATAAATAAGGAGACAAAACTACCCCAATGTTAAGTTAAGAATTCAAAGATCAATGCACGTATGATAAAATTAAAATAAAAAGTTGATACATGAGTATGGAATGTGAAAGGGAAATTCTGGGTAACTAGGTATGAATTCTAAAGTTATATAGAATATATATATATATAGGTTATGTTAAAGCTTGGGTTAATTAAAGATTTAGTTTATAAGCTTACTTAGCCATATGTGTATCCTTACCATTACCTTGGCCCCATTACACCTTGAAAAGACCTCATGATGTTTGCATTGGTATATTAAATGTTGTTGATTGATTAGGAGAAGAACAAAAAAAAATTAGAAAGCATGATTAGAGAAGGATAAAGTGATTACCCTATACACTAGAGACACTAGAGTATACATACATCATCAGTGAGGGTTCAATGCTTGAAATTTTATGTTCCCTGCTTTCATGAGTTATCTTCTTGCACTTTTATCTATTATTACTGTATAAGAATTGAATTAGTGGAATTTGATTTATATTTTGAAGAGCTTATTTGCTATTGATCAAGTGGACAAGAATCATATAGTTGCATTCATATATATAGGTTGCATTACATTGCATGAGTTTTACATGTTCCTACTCATTTATTTTATCTCCTTCAACTAAGCATGAGGACATGCTAATGTTTAAGTGTGGGAAGGTTGATAAACCACTATTTATGGTTTATAATGTGTTTAATTATGTGGTTTTATCATGATTTTTACCCACTTATTCATATGATTAGCATGCATTTATATTTCCTTCCTAAAATTATTACATGATTGAAAACTTGCTTCCTAAAGACTTTTAATTATGTATTTTAATTCTCCTTTATTCCATTAGATGCCGTGATCTGTGTGTTAAGTGTTTCAGGCTTTATAGGGCATGAATAAGTTGGAGATTGGAAAGGAAGCTTGCAAAAATGGAAGGAACACAAGAAATTGAGGAGATGACCAGTAAGAAGTGACGCGGCCGCATGGCTCACGCGACTGCGCGGAAGAGAGGAAATCGCAGTGACGCGGCCGCATGGCTCACGCGACCGCGCGGATTGGAATAGCACAAGTGACGTGGAGGCGTGGACGACGCGTCCGCGTGGCAAAGCAAAACACCGAATGACGCGTCTGCATGAATGACGCAATTGCGTGACGTGTGCGATTTGCATAATCTGCAGAATTCGCTGGGCGCGATTTTGGGCCCTGTTTTGACCTAGTTTTCGGCCCAGAAAAGCAGACTAGAGCCAGAGAACATGCAGAAACCAAAAGAACATTCATTCTACACAGTTTTTAGTTTTAGATCTAGTTTTACTCCTCTTCTAGGTTTTCTCTCTACACATTCATAGTTCTTAGGATTTTTATTTCTATTGTTCTTTGCATTGGGATATTGAGAAGAGTTATTACCTCATCAAGACTTCGTCATTCTAGTTCGTTTTCTTTACTTGACTTTACTCTTCCATGTCCTTTAATTTACTCAATTTTACTATTGGATTATTTTAGAATTTATTAATACAAGAGTTACTTTTATTTTTAATTGATTCCTTTGAGTTTTATTTATCATGTCTTTCTTTAATTCCCTTTCCTATGTTATGAGTTTTACATTCACAATGAGCGAGTAGTTCCCTAACTTGATGGGGAGTTGATTGAAAGGAACCCTTGAGTTGGAATGCTCAAAAGAGAAATTGTAATTGGGTTTATTGTTGGATTGCTCTCTAGTCACTAACGCCAGTCCTTCCAAGTAAGCGGATTGGGACTTGTGAATACAAACAGCATTCCAACTTGTTTGACTTTCCCTTTCCTAGTAAGGGATAACTAAACAAAACAACCTTTAATTATCAATTAATCTTGAGAATACTGCAACAAGAATAGGGCTTCCAACTAATCTACTCCCAGTCAAGGCCTTTATTTAAATTACTTAATTTCCCCAATTTAATTTCCTATTTATTCAACTCAACTCTTTTTGAAAACATCTGATTAATAAAATAACACACCTTTCTTCAACTCGTTGGGAGATGACCTGGGAATCATACTCCCAGTATTTTAATTTTAATTTTTGTGACAACCCTTATAAATTGATAAGCGGATTTCTGGTTGGTTAAGAACTATACTTGCAACGCATATCAATTCTTAACTCGTCAATTTCCGCCACGTCATATGCACAGGTCAATTTTCAACCGCGTGTGTGGACGCACACGTCTGTGAGTCTGCACAGGTCCCTACACGTAATTTCATTAATGAAATACGTGCTGCGCGAAATTGGAGGCCCTTGACTCTTTTTTGGAAAGCTGAGATGCTGAAATAAAGTGCTATATAAGGGGAGGATCAACACATATGAAGGCATTAGGACTTAGACTTTGATTTTACATAGTTTTCATAGTAATTAGGAGTAGGAGTAGGAGTAGTGTAGCATTGCTCTCTTAGGGTTTCATTTTCATTTCCATTGTAGCATTTTATAGCAAGCTTTGATTTTGGATTTTTACTTCTTCAATTGTAAGTACTCTCAATTTCCTCTTTAATTCAAGAACTTTTACTTTCATTTCCTTTGGTTCAAGTTACTTTGTTCATATTGCAATTTTGTGTTTGTTGAAGTTTTGATTAATGAATTTTACATTTCATGCTTTCTTTATGTTTGATTGCTTGTTTATGCTTGGTTTTGTTGATAGTTGGTTATAGTTTTCCATTTTACTTTGCAATTTCCCATGTTTTACTTTTATGCACACAAGGTGTTTGTGAAAATGTCAACTCTAGATTTTGAGTAGATTTTCCCACCTTGGCTTGTGGTTTGAGTTCCTAGGGTACTAGAGTCATAATGTCTGACATTTAGTCATAATTCTTGGGTAGTTAGTTGACTCTTGTTTCCATTGACGCTAGCCTTTTACCAAGGAGTTTGATAAGTTAGTTAGGACTTATGGATTAGGGTCAATTATGCTCTTACTCCTCGATGGTTGGGGTTTACTAGGCAAGATTGACTCATGATAATTTCCATAGTTGTGGTTATGACGACGATAGGATTCCTTGGATGCTCAGTCGCAAGTCAAGATCCTTTATTATATTCATTACATTTTTACTAGTTTTGATCTCATTTCCTTTTTACTTGCATCAATTACAATGTTGAGCATTGCTTAGTTCTTTTATCGCTTAGTTTCTTTAATCTTTTGTTCTTTGATTGCACGAACCCCTTTTGTCCCCTTGACAACCGAAAGCATAGCATTTCATTTGCATTCCTAGGGAGAACGACCCGGGGTTGAAGTACTCTTGATCTCGATTATTATAATTTGAATTTATTATTTGATTGAGAGAATTCATTATTGGTTTAGACTATGCTACCAACGAATTGATTCTTGATTTTAAACCGACAAAAATCCTCAATATCAAATTTTGCGCCGTTGCCGGGGAGTTACAACGGTGTAAAGTTAGTGGCTATTGTAAATATGTTAATATGTAAATAGCTTGCTTTTGGTTGTCTTTGTTGATGGCTAGGATTGGGATCCCGGAGGACATTGGACATTCTAGCATTGGTGGAGAAGTTGAGCACAAGCCACCATAGCAAAGGCTCTCCCAATTGTCTAACTTAAAGACTTTAAATAAAAGTGTTTGGTAACATTGTTCCTGCTCTTCTCTTTTTGTATATATTTTGGTTTCTTGCATGTTTGTTTGGTTGGTTAGCTTAGAATTAGTTTAATTTTGATATTTGTAAGTTAATTTTGGTTTGGATCATGAATTTATGGGTTCTTGCATGTTTTGGGGTTTGGTTTTGATTAAACTAAGGTTTGGTACCTTAGAATTTTGAAGAAATTTTTTTGCAAAACAGGGCATCTGTGCGGACGCACGTACTTGTGCGTGCGCACAAAACAGCTATTTTCTGCTCCAGTGCATTCGCACCGACCTATGCGCATGCACACACATGATTTTGCCCTCTGTTCACAGTGCCAGCACGCCTTGTGCGTGCGCGTTCCCCTGCTTTTTGCGACCTGTGCGTACGCATCTAATCGTGCGTATGCACACATACCCTTTTTTGCGCTCCTTGTGCGTCCACACGCCAACCTGCAACCACTCTGGTGGGAGCGTTGGCACAGCGTGTGCGCGTGAACCCCTGCCCCTTACGCTCTTGTGCGCACACACGGACCTGTGTATGCACGCACACATGATCCATGTCAAAAAAAAAGTGTTCTGTGCGTGCGCACACGCTTGTGCGAACACACACCCTCTAATCCCTTCTCTGTTCAGAGTGCTTGCACGGACTTGTGCGTCCACTCACCCTCCATTTCTTTACCTTCTGTGCGTGCGCACACCTAGGTGCATACGCACGCATCTTGATTCCCTCTCTGCTGATAGCGTTCGCACACCTGGTGCGGACGCACACCTTCCCTTTTTCTCATAGTGTACGCACGCACACACCCCTGTGCGTGCACATGCCCCTGTTTTCTCACTGTGCCTCTTTTCTTCTCTTCTCCTCTTCTCTCCTCTCTTCTTCTTCTCTTTCACCCAATTTTCTACTTGTTTTTGTTCATTTTGTTCGCATTCCATTTTTATTTTGATAATTATATTAGCTTTAGTTTAGTTGTTTGACAAATAAATAAATTGCAAGTGTTTGCTTCTCGTTTGATTGGGTTGCTTCTTGCTTGAATTTGGTTTCAAGTTTGATAAATGTGTGCACTGAGCATTAAAAGCCTTGTTTAAATTCCTAGATGAATTGTGAGTTTGATTCATATGTTGTAGCTACCATATGCATTAAACTTTATCCTTGTTTGGCATCTTAAATTTTGCACTTTCACTTTGGCGAATTGAGTTGAAATTACTTGTTCATCTTGATTTTCATATCATATGGATCACATGTCCAGTACTTGTTTCTTTTTAATGCTTTGCATTTGTTTGAGTGACTTAACTTGATTGCTCTCAAGTGTATCACTTTTTGTAACAAGTACCTACACCATGTGACTTTTTCCTTGTGTTTCATGATGAATAAGTAGTTTTCTTTTTATTAATGGATCGGGTGTTATTTATTGTGCTATTTTATATCACTCTTGAGCTCTCGCTTGCACAATTTCAATATCCAATATTCTTAATTCATTTCATTCTTGTTGCAATTGCCTAAGTTTTCTTGTGTTTGATTGATGCTCATTTATTGCTTGCTTCTTGGGCCATTTATTTGAGAAACTCATGCTTACTTTTTCATTGTCTGGATGCCACGTTAGCCAGACGTTGATGAGACATAAAGGCAAGGAGCCGGGAGAGGAGGAGGATACTGAGGAGGGAGATGCCGAGCATACATGGACTCGGCAATTTCCACACAACCCTAGCCCCAGCATCCGCCAACCGAAGGTGGAGCTCTTGAGAGACATTCTCCCCGGATTTTGTTTGTGCACGGAGGACCGTGCAACGTTTTAGTGTGGGGGAGGATTCGCCATTTTAGGGTGTAAACTTTCTTTTTCCAAAGACCTTGAACTTTATTTTTACTTCTTTTAGTAGGTTTCTTGTATATATTTGGAGTGTTTTTTACTGTTGCATTGTATTTTCCTTTGGTATATATATCATAGTTTATATCTAGCTATTGCATGTTGCATTTTTGCATCTTTTCCTTAGTATATATTTTATAGATAGAAGTTGTGATTGGATGATGTGAATAGTATAATGCCTAGTCAATTTTGTCCTAATTGTTCATGTTAATTTTTCCTTGTTGAAAATTAGGAATAGAACTAGGAAAAATTTTAAAATTGCATCCATCACAACATACATACATACATACATATAGTAAAAAAGTTTTGGTAAAATAACAAAGAATTTTCAAGAAATCTCTTTTTGGGCATTCCATTGATTATATTTGAAAATTATTTTTGAACTTGCTTAAAGTATTTTTACAGAACATAGAAAAGAGTTTGAACAAATTACCTGGTGAGATTTGAGCTTCAATTGGGTGGTTGCACATTATCAACCACAAAATTTTGTTCTTGTGTGATAAACTTCTTTTATGATTGTGATCTTTGATTTGCTTCAGTCTACATGTCCTATATTTATTGTTTTGAATTGCATTTAGTATGATTGAGGCCTTTTTTGAAATTAAACTCACTAACCATATGGCCAACCCTTACATCTATCTTTGTAAACCACTTTTGAGCCTTTTAATTCCCCTTTATTCCCATTATAAGCACATCATTCACCCTAAGTGAAAAAATATTATGTCCATTGATTGTATCTTTGATTAGCTTGGGTTTGAGTGTGTGTGTTAATCAAGTGTGGGTGGAATTTGTGGGAAACATTGGTAGTTAGTTAGCTTTGGGTGTTCATTGAAAATATGGAAAAATGGGTAACTACTCATGCATCTATTGGTTAAAACATATGCATCTCTTTTTGTTGATAATAAGAAAAGAAAAGAAAAGAAAAAAATAAAGAAAAAAGAAAAAGAGAAAAAAAAAGAAAGAGAAATGATAATAAGAATGTAAATTAGAGATGCATATGTAGTTGAATTGGAAAGAGTATGCATGAGTGAATGTGAGAAAGAGAATAAATGGGTAGTTAGGTTGTTTTGTTATGTATATGGGATGATATAGGATTAGTTGGGATACTTGAGCTAATCAAAGATCCAATCTATTAGCCCACTAAACCATATTAATCCTACCCTTACCTAAGCCCCATTACAACCCACAAAAGTCCTCATGATATTTGCATTCATTCATCAAGTATTAGTTGATTGTTAGATGACTTGTAAATCTTTGAGAAACATGATTAAAGGAGGATTGAGTGATTAAACCCTACACACTGAGCGATTAGAGTGTAAACACATCCAGTGAGGGTTTCAATTGCTCAATTCTATGTTTCCATTGCTTATTTTGTATCTTTTTGCAAGTTATTGAACTTAATTTTGAAAATTTCAAATCAATCATTCGACATTGATCATATTGCTATATTTTCCTTGTCTTGCCCTAAGTTCCTACTTTGGATTGATTGAGATTCTTTTGTTTGTTTTTGCCAAACTCAATAGGAATCATAGTGTAGATATATGTAGATAGCATTTAGTATAGTTACATGCATGTCGGTAGTTGCATTAATAATTACCCCTTCATTCATCTCCTTTGGTTGGTTTAGCATGAGGACATGCTTTGTTTAAGTGTGGGGGAATTGATAAATCCATATTTTACGATATATTTTGTTTTGATTTGAGTGGATTCCATTACATAAACGCATATTTATTCACCTAAATAGCATGCTTTTGAGATTTCTTCCTAAATTGTGCTTGAAAGTGAAAACATGCTCTTTTGTGCTTAATTTAGTCAATTTTATTCACTTTAATCCCATTTGGTACCTTGATGTATTTGTTAAGTGATTTTCCGGTTTTCAAGACAAGTATGGGTTAAAGAAGTGAGGAAAAGAGCATGCAAAAGGGAAGAATTCAAGAAATGAAGGATTTGGAAAGCTGCCAGCCCTGACCTCTCGGTACTAAATTGGTCATAACTTGAGCTACAGAGGTCCAAATGAGGCGGTTCCAGCGACATTGGAAAGCTAACTCCGGGGCTTCAAAATGAAATTCAATTTGCTATAGTGGACATAAGTCTAAGTGTGCATACGGACAGGTACTTGTGCGTACGCACAAGTCAGGATTCAGCATGTGTGCGGACGCACACATCTGTGGGTCCGCACAGGTCCCTGCACGTGACCTCATTAATTGCAACCACTGGAAGTGTTTTTTGGGCCCCCAAAACCCAATCCAACTCATTTTTTGAAGCTATTTAGGGCCAAATTGAAGAAGGATGAAGGGGGGCAATTATGTTTAGCTTTTATGGTGTTTCCTCTTAGTTTCTAGAGAGAGAAGCTCCCCCCTCTCTCTAGAATTAGGTTAGGTTTAGTTTAATTTCCTTTAATTTCAGCATTTAATTCTTGTTTTAGTGTAGTTTCCTTTATGTTTCTATGCTTTCTTGTCTTTATCTTCTTCATCTCTTTTGTTATTTTCTCTTTTATGTTAATTTTCATGTTATGAACACTTTTGTTATTTTAATTCTCATTAATGCAAATTTATATTTCGATGTCATTTATTGCTTTCTTTGGTTGTTATTGCTATTTTATTGCTTTGGTAGCCTTAGAATTTATTTTAATGCATTTTAATATTATTTTATTCTCATGCACACCAAGTGTTTGATAAAATGCTTGGCTTAGTTTTTACTTAGTTTTTCTCCACTCTTGGCTTGAATTTGATGACTTTGGTGATCCTTGAGTCATTGATGTCCATTCTTGTTTGATATATTAGAGTAGTTAGTTGATTTGGTTTCCTTTGACTCTATGTGACCCCTTAGTGTTGACATAGGACTTAGAGATTGAAATTAACTATGCCTATTTGACTTATCTTCGATGTAAGGTTGACTAAGTAGGATTAACTCTTCATAATCATCATATGTTTGTGGTCAACAATTACTTGCCAAGAGGTTTCTTGCATTTTACGTTTCCTTTACTTGCATTTAATTGCTTTGACTTTTATTGCGTTGACTTTTATTTGCTTTGATGTTTGATTTCTTGCATGTTTAATTTTCACACTCTTGGTTGAGAAATTGGATGTTTAGGTGGAATTGAGTTGTGGATGTCCATTCTGCATTGTGTGAGAATGGTTAATTGATTTGGTTTCCATTGACGCTAGTCTTTCACTAAGTAATTAGTGACTTGACTAGGACTTATGGATTGAGATCAATTACACCTTTTGACTAATTCTCAAGGAGGATTGACTAGCTTGTATTGCTTCCACACAATTGCCATGTTTGTGATCCACAACTAGGATATAAAGCCTAGATTACCCAATTCTTGCCAAGAGTTGCCATTTACATTCCTTGCATGCTTGTTTCGATTCCTTGCTATTTACATTTCAATTTCTTGCTCTTGCTTTCATTCCCAATTTCCCATGCTCTCTCTCTCATAGCCAATAATTAACACTTAATTACAACTCTTAAGGAAGATGACCCGAGGTTTAATTACTCTCGATTATAATTTGTTTGTATTGCATTACAGGTTCCATGTCATCCCCTATAGCCTGTTCTTTTCTATTTCTGTTTCACTTTCTTTACTGCTTTTGAACTCTGTTATAGTTCTTAGGTGGTTTTAGATTAGATGATTTCTAGTTTTCTGGTTTAAATATGTGATGTTGGCTGAGTATTTTGGATTGTTTTCTGGACTGGATGATATTGTTGTGTGTGAGGCTGAATGCTATTGCTTTTGCCTGCACTTTGAATGATGCAATGCATAGTGGACTATGATTGCTGCTCACAATTTTTGCACATGTTATGCTTGTTGAATTGCTTGAATGGGATTTTTTATTCAATCTCTGTGTCTGATCAACATAATTTTAAATTTTCTTCTATTTGACATTGTTAATTGCTGATTGTGCACATCTTATTTCATTCTATTTGCGGTCTGAGATGATTTGCTTAGTGTATTATGTGCTCCTGCTGGAAACATCAATCTGAACGTTACTTTGCCTTTGTGATTATCGTGTTTGATGTCAAATTTTGCTGAGCATATCATCCTTTGATAATTAACATGCTATTATGCACTTCTTTGCTGATTTTGTCCTGAAACCAAATTGGATTGGAATTCACATCTTTGATCCTCCTATTTGGTACTTTTAAGTGCATAACATGCTGATTCACTGCATTATATACTGACTGCCGAACCATTTTGTTTTAAACCCAAACTAGCTTGAATATTATCAATCTTCAATTCTGTTTGGTGCTTTTCGCAGTAGTACATGTAATGTTTGTTTGGTGAATTGACTAACTGCTTATTCATGTGCTTTTAACATCAAAACCATGTACATAGCCACTTGTTCCTTTATGGTTTTGAGCAATGCAACCTTGTTTTTCAATCAAGCATTGTTTTGGACAAGAAGCTATGTACATGTGGTTAATTCTTATCTTTTTAACATGAATAGGTACATGCTTTGACTGCGACCTTGATTATTGCTCTTTATGCCAAGTTTTGCACACTTTCCAATTCCTAATGTAAAAGCGCAATAATCGATGTCTTCCACCTCAATTCACATACATCATACACCTAAGTCCTATGTATGCTTTAATTGTTGTTTACTCATTGATTTGTCACTTAGGTTGCTTGATTTTGGGAAAATGCATTCTCTTTTGGACATTCTACTGTTTTACACATGTTTTCCCTGATTGAGTGTTTGTTTATTTGATTGGATCTTAATTTAATTGTTTGATTATATCCTTCTTCTTTCTGTGATTTTATCTGTTCCCTGAGTTGTATTCTGTTTTTGTCTTTTTCAGGATGGCCCGCAAAGGAAAGGAAAAATCCAATCCTTTGGCTCGTCCTCCTCCCGTGCCGCCAAGTGACCAACCAGACACTTTCATTAATTCCGAGGCCCAAGAATAATATAAAAAGCTAGAAAAGCACGCCTTTCATTATGAGAGGAAGCTAAACCTGCCTGAGAAATATGCGGATGCTATACTTGACAGAATAAATTTCTATCATTGGAGATTTGTAAAATCTGACCCGGTGGAAGTAAATGAACACCAGGTCAAGGAACTTTACACCAATCTCCTCAAGAGGGATGCCCAAACTGTTTTTCTAAGAGGTGTCACCTTGGACACCTCTAACACTGCTTTAGAGGCCCTCTTGGATATTCCGCATATTCCTCCGGCTAGGGATGCTTATACTCAAATAATGACGGACATGAAAACGGGCAAGATTTCTTTGGATGCTGTCCTAAAAAAGATTGGCCAGCCTGAGGCTACATGGGAATACAGCAAGGGAGAGCAGTCAGTACCCTTGAGCATTGCGTGCACGGACCTCAACCCAGAGGCAAGGATCTGGTAGCAGATCATTGCCGATTACATCCTTCCGAGCACGCATGCCACGCATATCAGAATCCGTGTGGCAGTTCTGCTATGGGCCATTCTGAAGGGGAAGAGGATCTCTGTTCTTCCCCTTATCAGAGAGTCGATGATGAAGGTGAACCAACAGTAGAAATTCAACATTCCCTTTCCATCACTCATCACCATATTAGCAGCTTTATCTGGTGTGGAGAGACGCCCAACAGACCGGACGTCTGTCTATATCAGTAAGCAGTCATTTCTGCCATACGGACACTATGATGGGCCGCCCTAGAAGAAGAGGAAGACTAACGAGCCTACTTCAGCCACAGCAGAGCCATCAGCACCTACTACAGCCCCTGCACCCATTCCCCGACCTCAGACACCATATGTGTTGTGCTAGGAACTCCTTCAGGCCATCCACCGATCCGAGCACCGCAACGCTCGCCGCTTCTAGTGGATAGTGGCGAAGTTTGAGGGTAGAGACCCTAGGTCACCTCCTCCAGATACACCAGAGCCTGAGGCCGAGGAGCCTGCATCTGAGGAGCCAGCAGCTGAAGCTGGCTAGGTAGTCGAGCACCCTGAGCAGAGACTGGACGAGACCATGGCTGAGGAGGTAGTAGTTGAGAGGGCTGAGGAGCACAGAGTCGAGGAGCAGCGACCTGAGGAGCCGGCAACTGTAGCCGAGCCGAGAGCTGAGACATCCTTATAGCCAGCTGGCCACACACTTGAGGAGCATCGAGTTGAGACTACCACACAGCCATCCAGCGCCCTCATTGTCTACCAGCGTCATCACCACCCACCACCGCCAGGCGGTGGAGCTTCACATGATTGATTCCCCCCGATTGATTCCTTTGGCACTGAGGACAGTGTAAGACTTAAATGTGGGGGAGGATCTTCTATTTTTGGGTGTAAATATTCTCTCCTGAACACTTCTATTTAGTTTACTTTCAGTTCTGATTATGCTTTTGTGGATATTGACAACACTTTACTTTTTCCTACTGTTTAGCACTTTTGGGTATATATATTAGTTGCTTCTAATTATCTTTAGTATTGCATTTCTAGTTTTGGTATATATATTGCTAGTATGTAGTATAGATATAAATTGTGATTGGATGATGTGAATAGCCTATGCCTAGTCTATCTTGATCCTAATTATTCATGTTACTTTTTGGTTGTTGAAAATTAGGAAAAGAACTAGGAAATTTTGAAAAATTTTGCATCTATCACATCATACATACATATAGAAAATAATTTTGGTGAAAAACAACAAAGATTTTCAAGAGTTTTGTCAATGGCATGCTATTAAATTGATTGAGAAAATTGTTTTCAAACTTGCTTGAATGATTTCTTTTTGGAACATAGAAGAGTAAAGAACAATTACCTTGTGAGTTTTTGGGCTATATTGAGTGGTTACACATTTTAACCACTAATTTTGTTCATTGTGTGTTATATCTCTGCTATGATTGTAATCTTGGTTGTGCTTGATTCTTTATTTCCGATGTTTGATGTTTTGAATTGCATTGAGCATTATTGAGGCCATCTTTGAATTAAGCTTACTCACCCATATAGCCTTACTCTGGCATCTACCCTTGTTAACCCCTTTTGAGCTTTATTTACCCCATTGTTCTTGATATTAGCACATCACAACCTTAAGCGGAAAACCATAATTTACCTTGGATTGTATCCTTGATTAGCTTAGGTTGAGGAGTGTGTTTCATTTAAGTATGGGAGAATTTTGGAAAACATTGGTAGCAAATGAAATTGTTTGATTTTGGGTATTCATTGAAAACTTTGGAAAATTGGTGCACTCATGTATGAGCTACTTAGCCATGTGCAACTCTAATATAAAAAAAAAAAACCCTCATCAGAAAAAGGGTAAATAAATAAAGAATTGCATATGTGATGTGTTATGAGAAGAGCATACATGAATATGTATAATAGGAAATGATGGAAGGTTAGGATTGCATTTTGTTTTGATTTGATTGATATAGGTTGATGTGGATGACTTAACTAATCAAGGATTCAACCATTTTAGTCCACTTAGCCATATCTATTCCACCTTAACCCTAACCCTATTACAACCATATGAAGTCCTCAAGATAATTGCATTCATGCATCACTTGTGTTGATTGTTAGATGAAAAGCTATTCCTTGAAAGCATGATTAGAAGAGACTTGAGTGATTAAACCCCTAAACACCGAGTGATCAGAGTGTATACACACCTAGTGAGGGTTCAATTACTCAACTCTATGTTCCCATGCTTCTTATCATGAATTCTTGCAAGTTGCTTTACTTTGATGAGTTGAATCAATTCTGTAGATTTTGGATGCGTTGATTATTTCCTTGCTTGGCCCTAATTGTCTATACTTGCTTGGGAACTTGATTGTTTGTTTTCACCAATTTCATATAGATACTATATATAGATATATAGAAATAGCTAGATAGTATATAATACACCTGCATGCATATAGATAGTTGCATTTAATAAGTTGATTACCCCTTTGATCATTCTCCTTGTTAGTTTAGCATGAAGACATGCTATTGTTTAAGTCTGGAAAAATTGATGAATCCATATTTGATGATATATTTTGACTCAATTTTGGATGGATTCTAGCACATGAACTCATACTTAAGCACCAAAATAGCATACTCTTGTGTTTTGTCCCTACTTTGATTCTAAATGAGAAAACTAGCAATTTTGTGCTTTAATAGAGCAATTCAATCCCACTTTCATGTCATTCGATGTCGTGATATGGTTTGTGAGTGATTTTAGGCCTTGGAGGCAAGAATGGATGGGCAAAAGTGGAAGAAAGCATGTAAAAGGGAGAAAACATGAAGAAAACAAGGAAAAGAACACACAGCGAAGTGTGCGTGCGTACGCACCTGTGCATACACACAGGTCAATTTTCAGCCGCGTGTGCGGATGCACACGTCTGTGCGTCCGCACAAGTCCCTGCACGTGATTTCATTAATGAAACACGTGCTGTACGAAATTGGAGGCCCTTGGTTTATTTTTGGAAGGCTGAAATGCTGAAATGAAGTGCTATATAAGGGGATGATCAACACATATGAAGGCATTAGGACTTAGACTTTGATTTTACATAGTTTTCACAATAATTAGTAGTAGGAGTAGAAGTAGTGTAGCATTGCTCTCTTAGGGTTTCATTTCCATTACCATTGTAGCATTTTATAGCAAGCTTTGATTTTGGATTTTTACTTCTTCAATTGTAAGTACTCTCAATTTCCTCTTTAATTCAAGCACTTTTACTTTCATTTCCTTTTCTTCAAGTTACTTTGTTTATATTGCAATTTTGTGTTTGTTGAAGTTTTGATTAATGAATTTTACATTTCATGCTTTCTTTATGTTTGATTGCTTGTTTATGCTTGGTTTTGTTGATAGTTGGTTATAGTTTTCCATTTTACTTTGCGATTTCCCATGTTTTACTTTTATGCACACAAGGTGTTTGTGAAAATGCTAACTCTATATTTTGAGTAGATTTTCCCACCTTGGCTTGTGGTTTGAGTTCCTAGGGTACTTGAGTCATAATGTCCGACATTTAGTGGTAATTCTTAGGTAGTTAGTTGACTCTTGTTTCCATTGACGCTAGCCTTTTACCAATGAGTTTGGTAAGTTGGTTAGGACTTATGGATTAAGGTCAATTATGCTTGTTTGACTTACTCCCCGATGGTTGGGGTTGGCTTAGCGAGATTGACTCATGATAATTACCATAGTTGTGGTTATGGCGACGATAAGATTCCTTGGATGCTCATTCCCAAGTCAAGATCCTTTATTACATTCATTACATTTTCACTAGTTTTGATCTCATTTCCTTTTTACTTGCATCAATTACAATGTTGAGCATTGCTTAGTTCTTTTATCGCTTAGTTTCTTTAATCTTTTGTTCTTTGATTGCACGACCCCTTTTGTCCCCTAGACAACCGAAAGCGTAGCATTTCATTTGCAATCATAGGGAGAACGACCCGGGGTTGAAGTACTCTTGATCTCGGTTATTATAATTTGAATTTATTAGTTGATAGAAAGAATTCATTGCTGGTTTGGACTATGCTACCAATGAATTGATTCTTGATTCTAAACCGGCAAAAATCCTCAATATCACCCATTTACGCCGATTTCCAGGGTCACGCGTACGCGTCAGGGAGACTCCATATGGCTCTGCCTTCTCGACTCTATAGGGGCCTTCCCACCTTGATCTCAGCTTGCCTAACATGAGCCTCAGCCTTGAGTTGTAAAGGAGAACTAGCTCCCCAGGTCTGAACTCTCTTCTCTTGATATGCTTGTCATGCACAGCCTTCACCTTCTCTTTGTATAGTATGGGGTTGTCATATGCTTCGAGTCAAAGGGTCTCCAGTTCTGCTAGTTACAGCTTCCTTTCAGCACCATCCTTCTCAAATCCCATGTTGTATTCCCTTACAACCCAGAAGCCTTGTGTTCCACCTCCACTGGGAGGTCATAAGCCTTTCCCTATACTAGGCGAAAGGGACTCATCCCGATGGGTGTCTTGTATGCTGTCCGGTAAGCCCAGAGTGCATCTACAAGTCTGGTGCTCTAGTCCTTCCTATGAGGCTTGACTATTTTCTCTAATATGCACTTTATCTCTCTGTTAAACACCTCGGCTTGCCCATTGGTATGAGGGTGGTAAGCTGTTGCTACCTTGTGCACAATGCCATGTTTCTTCAGTAGACCTGTCAATCTCCTATTACAAAAATGAGTGCCTTGATCACTCACGATTGCTCGTGGTGATCCAAAGCGATAGATAATATGATTTCTAGCAAAGGAGACAACAACGTTAGCATCATCAGTACGGGTAGAAATTGCTTCCACCCATTTAGAAACATAATCAACAGCTAACAATATGTATAAGAAACCACTTGAATTTGGAAACGGACCCATGAAGTCAATGCCCCAGACATCAAAAGTTTCACAGAATAGCATAAACTATTGGGGCATCTCATTCCTCTTGGATATATTTCCAAACCTTTGGCATGGGGAGCAAGATTTACAGAAGGCAGTAGCATCCTTAAAAAGAGTAGCCCATCAGAATCCACAGTCTAAAATTTTTCTAGCTGTCCTTTGAGGACCAAAATGTCCACCACTCTCAGAAGAGTGGCAGGTGTAAGAACCGCAACTAATCAATCGGTTAATTAAGTAATTAATATTGCCCAAATTAGGCTTCAAAAAGTTAGAGTGAGAATTTGAGGAATTAAAGGTGATTTTCGGACTCAGTAGATCTTTTTGAGTCAGAAAATGTACTTTCTGCGAAAAACCATGAAAAACCGCAAACCGGCAGTTGAACCGGTTAAACCGATTCAAGTCTGCCCTGTACCGCATGAGAAAAAGTGAAAACTGGTGAAAACTTTAGAAAAATGTTAGGAATGGAAAACCAGGCGTTAATTTTAAAGGTTTGGCCCGAAGTTGGGCCAAACAGGCTAAAAATGCTAACAGGTTGGACCGGGCCCAAGCCCAACATATAAAAGCACTTAAGTGAACCCTTTCATTCACAAAACACAAAGAAACACAGCTGAAGAGGAGAGGAAGAAGAAACCCTTGAACACTATTCACCATCTTCTTCCAAAGCTCATATCTTGAGCTAGAGAGCTCCGATCGCCACACCGTTTGTGGCTACGCATTTTTTGTGAAGAGCTCCACAAAACCCATATAAGAAACTGGTATGGAAAGCTCGAATCCCTCTCAGTTTCTCTCCTCAAAATTTCGGGTTTATATGGTTTTTGATTAAATGAGTTTTGTGATTTTGGATGTTTAGGTTTGCTCTAATCCTTGCTTAGCCTTGGATTCTTGCTAGTAAATCTGTTGGAGAAGGTAAGAGCCACTAAAACCTTGTGAATTTATGTTTAATTGGAACCCTAGGTTGATTTGAGGTGATTTATATGTATATAGTTTGATTATTGTGGCTTTGGGAGCTCTTGGAACTTAATTGTGCTTATTGGAGTGGAATTGAAAGCTTAGATTATGGTTGGAAGCTTCTTTGTGCTAAGTTCGAATTTGGGTGCATAAAGGGAATCGGCTAAGGTATGGTTTTGGTTTCCTCTATGTAGTATATAATATTCATGGACACATAGGCTAGTGACCAATAAGATACGTTGAACTAAAATGATGGTTGGTGTGTTAAATGTTGATGAATTGATGAATGTTGGGTTGATTTGTGATGAATTATAATGATAAGATGATGTTAAATGATTGTATGGATTGGAAGTTGGTTCCTTGTGATAATTGTAGTGTTGTAATTTATGAAATGGTGGGTTTGATGGTGATTTTGATCATAAGCGTTATATAGTTCAAGTTGGAACTGAGAGTAATGAAATGAGAAGGAGAATGTGGTAAGGTTGGTGTATTATGATACAACAAGTACATTTTGATGAAAAATTGAGTTTTGGATGGTTTGGTATGATTTGGTATAGGTATGGTAAGATATGGTGGTAATTTAATGTTTGGTAAAGTTGGGTTTTTGGTGAACTTTGTCTGATCATAACTTTTGCCTCAGTTTTCGAAATTGATTGAAATTTGTTTATAATTAAAGATCTTTGAAAACTCTTTAAATCGATATAAAATTTGTAAAAATTGGAATTTTGTAGAGGAAGTTATGATCCGGCAAAGTTGGTGTTAAAAATCTGAAATTATGCAATTTTTGCAGAATTTCATGATTTCTGATATGTGCAGGCGCACACCCTTGTGCGGATGCACACCCTGTGAAAATTTTGACCTGTGCGGATGCACACACCTGTGCACATGCACAGGTAAGGAAGTGCATTCTGTTTGCAGCGCTAGCACAGCTTGTCCGCGCACATATCTAAGGAAAAACTTCAACCTGTGCGGACGCACACGTCGGGAAGGTCAGTCTGTTGGGCGCGCTGGCACAAGTTGTGCGAGGAAACAGATTTTAGAAATTTTTTCACCTGGGTATATGCACACCCCTGTGCGTAACATCTTAAAATCCCCTGGGCGTGCGCACGCACACACCCCTGTATGGCCGCACACGTCCTTTTTCTTAAATTTTTCTTGTTTTTCAACTATTCTACCTTCCCAACAAGGTTGTAAGCTTCTAAAACACCATTTTAAGAGTTTTGGGCTTAATTTTGGGTATTAAAACATGGTATATAACTTAAGGGTACCAGAACATGGTTTTATGATAAATTAGAAAACGGAGGCTGATGAGCAGATAATTTATATGCTTTTTGGCATTGTTTTTAGCATGTTTTTAGTATATTTTAGTTAGTTTTTATTATGTTTTTATTGGTTTTTATTCAAAAATTAAATTTCTGGACTTTACTATGAATTTGTGTATTTTTCTATGATTTCAGGTATTTTCTGGCTTAAATTGAGGGACCTGAGCAAAAATCTGATTCAGAGGCTGAAAAAGGACTGCAGATGTTGTTGGATTCTGACCTCCCTGCACTCGAAGTGGATTTTCTGGAGCTGCCGAAACCCCATTGGCGTGCTCTCAATTGCTTTGAAAAGTAGACATCCTGGGCTTTCCAGCAATATATAATAGTCTATATTTTGCCTGAGATTTGATGGCCCAAATCGGCGTTCTAAGTCAGCATAAAAATTCTGGCGTCAAAACGCCAGAACTGGCATGAAAGCTGGAGTTAAACGCCCAAACTGGCACAAAAGCTGGCGTTTAACTCCAAGAAAGGTCTCTACACGTGAAAGCTTCAATGCTCAGCCCAAGCACATACCAAGTGGGCCCCAAAAGTGGATTTTTACACTAACTATTCTAGCTTACTCATTTTCTGTAACCCTAGGTCACTAGTTTATTATAAAAACTACTTTTAGTGATTCATCCTGTACCTCATGACACTCTACACGTTTCATATTGTATCTTCTGACAGTATGAGTCTCTAAACCCCATGGTTGGGGGTGAGGAGCTCTGCTGTGTTTTGATGAATTAATGCAATTACTACTGTTTTCCATTCAATCACGCTTGTTCCTATTCCAAGATATTCACTCGCACTTCAACTTGATGAATGTGATGATCCGTGACACTCATCACCATTCTCAACCTATGAACGCGTGCCTGACAACCACCTCCGTTCTACCTTAGACTGAGTGCTTATCTCTTAGTGGTATAAGCTAGCATTATTGGCAGCCATTCTTCAGATCCGGAAAGTCTAAACCTTGTCTGTGGTATTCTGAGTAGGATCTGGGAAGGGATGACTGTGACGAGCTTCAAACTCGCAAGTGCTGGGCGTAGTGACAGACGCAAAAGGATCAATGGATCCTATTCCAGCATGAGTGAGAACCGACAGATGATTAGCCGTGCGGTGACAGTGCATTTGGACCATTTTCACTAAGAGGACGGATGGTAGCCATTGACAACGGTGATCCACCAACATACAACTTGCCATGGAAGGAGCCTTGCATGCGTGAAGAAGAAGACAGTAGGAAAGCAGAGATTCAGAAGACAGAGCATCTCCAAAACCTCAACCTGTTCTCCATTACTGCATAACAAGTATTTATTTCATGTTCTTTTACTTTTTACAATAAAATCTGAGAATTATTGATATCTTGACTAAGAGTTACAAGATAACCATATTTTGCTTCAAGCCGACAATCTCCGTGGGATCGACCCTTACTCACGTAAGGTATTACTTGGACGACCCAGTGCACTTGGTGGTTAGTTGTACGGAATTGTAAAAGTGTGATTGTAATTGCGTGCACCAAGTTTTTGGCACCGTTGCCGGGGATTGTTCGAGTTTGGACAACTGACGGTTTATCTTGTTGCTTAGATTAGGAATAATTTATTTTTGTTGGTTTAGAATCACTAAATTTGAGTCTTTTATTTGAGTTAGTTTCATATTTTAAGTTTGGTGTCAATTGCATGCTTTTATTTTCTTTTAATTTTTCGAATTTGCATGTTCTTAGTTCTTTCTTGATCCTTAAAAATTCTAAGTTTGGTGTCTTCTTTGTGTTTTCCTTTAAATTTTCGAAAATTTGTATTTGATTTTCTAAAAATTTTAAGTTTGGTGTGTTTTTGTGCTTTTATTTACTTAAAAATTTTTTCAAAAATTTGTTCTTGGTGTTCATCTTGATCTTCAAAGTGTTCTTGGTGTTCATCTTGACATTCAAAGTTTTCTTGTTTGTTCTCTTTATTTTGATCTAAAATTTCTAAGTTTAGTGTCATTTTGTTGTTTTCCTCTTTCCTCATTAAAATTCAAAAATTAAAAAAAATATTTTTTCCTTATTTTACTCATAAATTTCGAAATTTTGCATTAAATTAGTCAAAGATTTTCAAAATCATATTTTTTTAGTCAAGTCAAAATTCTAATTTTAAAAATTGATCTTTCCAAATCTTTTTCAAAAATCAAATCTTTTTAATTTCTTCAATCATATCTTTTTTTTTAATAAATTACAATCATATCTTCTCAATCATATCTTTTTAAAATAATTTTCAATCATATCTTTTTGATTGCTAATTTCCAAAATCTTTTTAATCAATTAATTAATTTAATTTTTAATTTGCTTTTATTTTCTTCTAATTTTTGAAAGTTCTATTTTATCTTCCATTTATTTTGTTTTATTTTTTTGGTTACTTTTAATTAAAAATAAAAAATAAAATAAAATAAAATAAAATTTAAAAATATAATTTAATTGTAATCCATATCAATTCCCTTTTTTCCATCATGGACATAAGTGGAAATGAATAGTCCAGAAGGACTCTAGGGTCATATGCTAACCCCATTACAGCTGCATATGGGAGTAGCATCTGTATACCTCCCATCAAAGCAAGCAGTTTTGAGCTAAATCCTCAGCTCATTATCATGGTGCAGTAAAATTGCCAGTTTTCCGGTCTTCCTTAGGAAGAACCTACTGAGTTTCTGGCACAGTTCCTACAAATTGCTGACACAGTACGTGATAAAGAAGTGGATCAGGATGTCTACAGATTATTACTGTTTCCATTTGCTGTAAAAGATCAAGCTAAAAGGTGGTTAAATAACCAACCCACAGCAAGCATAAAAACATGGAGACAACTATCAGACAAATTCCTGAATCAATTTTACCCTCCAAAAAGGATGACACAGCTGAGGCTAGATATCCAAGGCTTTAAACAAGAGGATCATGAATCCCTTTATAATGCCTGGGAGAGGTACAGAGGGATGCTAAGAAAATGCCCCTCTGAAATATTTTCAGAGTGGGTACAGTTAGACATCTTCTACTATGGGCTTACAGAAAGAGCTCAAATATCTCTAGACTACTCAGCTGGTGGATCCATACACATGAGAAAGATGATTGAAGAAGCTTAAGAACTCATTGACACGGTTGCTAGAAATTAACATCTGTACTCAAGCAGTGAGTTCTTTATAAAAGAAGAGGCTAGGACAGTAACTACTGATCCTAATCCTCAAGAACAGATTGTTGAACTTAATCAGTAATTACTCCTTATGACAAAACAATTAGCAGAATTTAAAGAGATGCTCCAAGACACTAAAAATGCTAACAAGAATATGGAAGCACAATTGAATCAGACAAGATAGCAGCTATCTAAACAGATAACAGAAGAATGCCAAGCTATCCAACTAAGGAGCGGGAAAACATTGAATAATTCAGCTCAAAGTAGCAAAAAGCCAAGAAAGGAACAACTGACAGAGGATGACCAAACCACTGCCCAAAATCCCTCTGAGGATAGCAAGAGCCCAGAGAGGAATAATTCTGGCGTTCAAACGCCAAAAAAGGGTAAAAGATTAGCATCAAACGCCTAGTGGATGCCCACTTCTGGCGTTCAAATGCCAGAAAAGGGAGAAAAGTTGGCGTTGAACGCCCATTCCTTGCCCAGTTCTGGCGTTCAAATGCCAGAAAAGGGTGAGAAGCTGGTGCTAAACACCCATCCAACACCCAATCCTGGCGTTCAAACGCCAATGAGGGATCAGACACCTGCAAGTGCTGATAGTAACCCCTCAAAGAAGGCTTCTCCAACCACCTCTGTAGGGAATAAACCTGCAGCAACTAAGGTTGAAGAATATAAAGCCAAGATGCCTTATCCTAAAAAACTCTGCCAAGCGGAGCAGGATAAACAATTTGCCCGCTTTGCAGACTATCTCAGGACTCTTGAGATAAATATCTCATTTGTAGAGGCACTTGAGCAAATACCCTCTTATGCTAAGTTCATGAAAGAGATCTTAAGTCATAAGAAGGATTGGAGAGAAACTGAAAAGGTATTTCTCACTGAATAATGCAGTGCAGTCATTCTGAAAAGCTTACCAGAGAAGCTTTAAGATCCAGGAAGCTTTATGATACCATGCACATTAGAGGGTGCTTGTACCAAGACAACTTTATGTGACCTTGGAGCAAGTATCAACCTAATACCTGCATCCACTATTAGAAAGCTTGGCTTGACTGAAGAAGTCAAACCAACCCAGATATGTCTTCAACTTGCTGATGGATCCATTAAATATCCATCAGGCATAATTGAGGACATGATTGTCAAGGTTGGGCCATTTGCCTTTCCCACTGACTTTGTAGTGCTGGAAATGGAGGAGCACAAGAGTGCAACTCTCATTCTAGGAAGATCTTTCCTAGCAACTGGATGAAATCTTATTGATGTACAAAAAGGGGAAATAACCTTGAGAGTCAATGAGAATGAGTTCAAGTTAAATATTGTCAAAGCTATGCAACATCCAGACACATCAAATGACTGCATGAGCACTGATACTATTGACTCTTTGGTGGAAGAGATCAATATGACTGAAAGTCTTAAATCAGAGCTAGAGGACATCTTTAAAGATGTTCAGCCTGATCTGGAGGAATCAGAGGAAATAAAAGAACATCTCAAAATTCCTCAAGAAGAGGATAAGCCTCCTAAACCCGAGCTCAAACCACTACCACCATCCCTGAAATATGCATTTCTGGGAGAAGGTAACACTTTTCCAGTGATCATAAGCTCTGCTTTAAATCCACAGGAAGAGAAAGCACTGATTCAAGTGCTAAGGACACACAAGACAGCTCTTGGATGGTCCATAAGTAAAGGCATTAGCCCAGCTAGATGCATGCACAAGATCCTATTGGAGGATGATGCTAAGCCAGTGGTTCAACCACAGAGGCGGCTAAATCCAGCCATGAAGGAGGTAGTGTAGAAAGAGGTCACTAAGTTACTAGAGGCTAGAATTATTTATCCTATTTTTGATAGCCCCTGGGTATGCCCTGTCCAAGTTGTACCCAAAAAGGGAGGCATGACAGTGGTTCACAACGAAAAGAACGAACTGGTTCCCACAAGAACAGTTACAGGCTGGCGTATGTGTGTTGACTACAGAAAGCTCAATACAACCACCAGAAAGGATCATTTTCCTTTACCATTCATAGACCAGATGCTAGAGAGACTAGCAGGTCATGATTATTACTGCTTTTTGGATGGCTATTCAGGTTACAACCAAATTGCAGTAGACCCTCAAGACCAAGAGAAAACAGCATTCACATGTCCATCTAGAGTATTTGCCTATAGAAGGATGCCTTTTGGTCTGTGCAATGCACCTGTAACCTTTCAGAGGTGCATGCTTTTTATCTTCTTTGATATAGTAGAGAAATTTTTGGAAGTCTTCATGGATGACTTTTCAGTATTCAAAGACTCATTCAGCTCCTGTCTTGACCATTTAGCACTTGTTCTGAAAAGATGCCAAGAGACAAACCTAGTTTTAAACTGGAAAAAATGTCACTTTATGGTGACTGAAGGAATTGTCCTTGGGCATAAAATTTCAAACAAGGGAATAGAGGTGGATCAAGCTAAGGTAGAGGTAATTGAAAAATTACCACCACCTACCAATGTAAAGGTAATTGAAAAACCTCTGAGTAATCTGCTAGCTACTGATACACCATTTGTCTTTGACACAGAATGTCTGTAGGTGTTTGAAACCCTGAAAGCTAAGCTGGTCACAGCACCAGTCATCTCTGCACCAAACTGGACATTACCATTCGAACTAATGTGTGATGCCAGTGACCATGCCATTGGTGCAGTATTGGGACAGAGGCATAACAAGCTTCTGCACGTCATTTACTATGCTAGCCGTGTTTTAAATGATGCACAGAAGAATTACACAACCACAGAAAAAGAGTTGCTTGCAGTGGTTTATGCCATTGACAAGTTTCGATCCTATTTAGTAGGTTCAAAGGTGATTGTGTATACTGACCATGCTGCTATTAAATACCTACTCACAAAGCAAGATTCAAAACCCAGACTCATAAGATGGGTGTTGCTTCTGCAAGAGTTTGATATAGAAATAAGAGACAGAAAAGGGGCAGAGAACCAGGTAGCTGATCACCTGTCCCGGATAGAACCAGTAGCAGGGGCGTCCCTCCCTCCTACTAAGATAGACCTTTCCTGATGAGCAACTCTTCGCCATTCAAGAAGCACCATGGTTTGCAGACATTGCAAATTATAAAGCTGTGAGGTTCATACCCAAGGAGTACAGCAGAGTGCAAACGAAAAAACTAATTTCCGATGCAAAGTACTACTTATGGGATGAACCATATCTCTTTAAGAGATGTGCAGATGGAATGATCTGCAGATGCATACCCAGAGAAGAGGCACAAAAGATCTTATGGCACTGCCATGGATCACAATATGGAGGACATTTCGGAGGTGACCGAACAGCCACTAAGGTCCTCCAATGTGGCTTCTACTGGCCTACTCTCTATAGAGATGCCCGAGAGTTTGTGCGTAACTGTGACAGTTGCCAAAGAGTTGGCAATTTGCCCCATGGTTATGCCATGCCTCAACAAGGGATCTTAGAGATTGAGTTGTTTGATGAATTGGATATTGACTTCATGGGTCCTTTCCCACCATCATACTCAAACACTTACATTCTGGTGGCAGTAGACTATGTATCTAAATGGGTAGAAGCAATTGCCACACCCACTAACGAAACTAAGATCGTGCTGAAATTCCTCTAGAAACATATCTTCAGCAGATTTGGCGTCCCCAGAGTATTAATCAGTGATGGGGGTACTCATTTCTGCAATAAACAACTATACCCTGCTATGGTCCGATATGGAGCAACTCCATATCACCCACAGATAAATGGGCAGGCTGAGGTCTCTAATAGAGAACTAAAAAGAATCCTGGAACGGACTGTAATTGCCCGTAGAAAGGATTGGGCAAAAAGCTTGGATGATGCTCTGTGGACATACAGAACAGCATTCAAGACTCCTATAGGAACTGGTAGCACAAATCACGAATCACACTTTTCACAACGCGTGCCACTGACCAGCAAGTGCACTGGGTCGTCCAAGTAATACCTTACGTGAGTAAGGGTCGAATCCCACAGAGATTGTTGGTTTGAAGCAATCTATGGTTATCTTGTAAATCTTAGTCAGGAAATCAATTATGTTTATCAATTGAATTATGAATAACCAGTAGAGCATAAATTAAAAGTTACTTGTTGTGTAGTAATGGAGAATATGTTGGAGTTTTGGAGATGCTTTGTCTTCTGAATCTCAGCTTTCCTCTGTCTTCTGATTCACGCACGCACGTCCTCCTATGGCAAGCTGTGTGTTGGTGGATCACCGTTGTCAATGGCTACCTTCCATCCTTCCAGTGAAAACTACGCTCACGCGCTCTGTCACAGCACGGCTAATCACCGGTTGGTTCTCGATCCGGTTGGAATAGGATTTACTATCCTTTTGCATCCGTCACTAATGCCCAGCCTTCAGAAGTTTGAAGCTCGTCACAGTCATTCAATCCTTGAATCCTACTCGGAATACCACAGACAAGGTTTAGACTTTCCGGATTCTCATGAATGCTGCCATCAGTTCTAGCTTATACCACGGAGATTCTGATTAAAGAATCTAAGAGATACTCATTCAATCGGATATAGAACGGAGGTGGTTGTCAGGCACACGTTCATGGTTTGAGGAAGGTGATGAATGTCACAGATCATCACCTTCATCACAGTTAAGCGCGAATGAACATCTTAGATAGGAACAAGCATGTTTGAATGGAAAACAGAAATACTTGCATTAATTCATTGAGACACAGCAGAGCTCCTCACCCCCAACAATGGGGTTTAGAGACTCATGCCGTCAGAGAATACAAAGTTTAGATCTGAAATGTCATGAGATACAAAATAAGTCTCTAAAAGTTGTTTAAATACTAAACCAGTAGCCTAGGGTTACAAAATATGAGTGGACTATGATGGATGATGCAGAGATCCACTTCTGGGGCCCACTTGGTGTGCTGGGGCCCACTTGGTGTGTGCTGGGGCTGAGATTTCGTGCAGAGGCCATTTGTGGAGTTGAACGCCAGTTTTTATGCCAGTTTGGACGTTCAACTCCAGTTTTTGATCCTTTTCTGGCGCTGGACGCCAGAACTGGACAGAGAACTGGCGTTGAACGCCAGTTTACGTCGTCTATCCTTGTACAAAGTATGGACTATTATATATTTCTGGAAAGCCCTGGATGTCTACTTTCCAACGCAATTGGAAGCATGCCATTTCGAGTTATGTAGCTCCAGAAAATCCACTTTGAGTGCAGGGAGGTCAGAATCCAACAGCATCAGCAGTCCTTTTTCAGCCTGAATCAGATTTTTGCTCAGCTCCTTCAATTTCAGCCAGAAAAATACCTGAAATTACAGAAAAACACACAACTCATAGTAAAGTCCAGAAATATGAATTTTTCCTAAAAACTACTGGAAATAGACTAAAAAATAACTAAAACATACTCAAAACTATATGAAATTATCCCCAAAAAGCGTATAAAATATCCGCTCATCACAACACCAAACTTAAACTGTTGCTTGTCCTCAAGCAACTAGACAAATAAAATAGAAGACTAATAGGTTGAGAATCAATAATATTTCAGAGTTTTTGATTGAAGCTCAGATTCTAATTAGATGAGCGGGACTAGTAGCTTTTTGCTTCTGAACAGTTTTGGCATCTCACTTTATCCATTGAAGCTCAGAGTGATTGGCATCTATAGGAACTCAGAATTCAGATAGTGTTATTGATTCTCTTAGTTCAGTGTGATGATTCTTGAACACAGCTTCTTTATGAGTCTTGGCCGTGGCCCTAAGCACTTTGTTTTCCAGTATTACTACCGGATACATAAATGCCACAGACACATAATTGGGTGAACCTTTTAGATTGTGACTCAGCTTTGCTAAAGTCCCCAATTAGAGGTGTCCAGAGTTCTTAAGCACACTCTTCTTTTTGCTTTGGACCTTGACTTTAACCGCTCAGTCTCAAGTTTTCACTTGACACCTTCACGCCACAAGCACATGGTTAGGGACAGCTTGATTTAGCCGCTTAGGCCAGGATTTTATTCCTTTTTGGCCCTCCTATCCACTGATGCTCAAAGCCTTGGGATCCTTTTTATTACCCTTGCCTTTTGGTTTTAAGGGCTTTGGCTTTTTCTGCTTGTTTTCTCTTTTTTCTTTCTCTCTTTTTTTTTCTGCAAGCTTTGTTCTTTGCTGCTTTTTCTTGCTTCAAGAATCATTTTTATGATTTTTCAGATTCTCAATAACATGTCTCATGTTCATCATTCTTTCAAGAGCCAACATATTTAACAGTCTTAAACAACAAATTCAAAAGACATATGCACTGTTCAAGCATTCATTCAGAAGACAGAAAGCATTGCCACCACATTTAACCAATTAGAATTTGTTTTATTTAAACTCGAGATTTTATTGCTTCTTATTCAAAAGATCTACTATTTTATTCATGTTTAATGATGATGAGACAAATAAACTATAGCTTAATTGGAGATAAAATCAAAATAGATACTAATTACTACTATATGACTCCTAAGGTAAAATTAAAATAAGAACAGTTATCACAGAGTTAAGGCTAAGATTAGAACTCAACAACCTTGAGGTTTGGGAAGTGGATGTTCCTCTAATCTGTGAGGTGCTTGGTCCTTCAAGAGAGAATTTCTGGCGCTTCAGTTCCTTTAAATCACGCCCTTGCTCCTCTTGGAGTGGGTTGTTTTCCTTTAGGAGCCATGATCTTAGTGATCACGGATAAGCACACCAAACTTAGAGCTTTGCTTGTCCTCAAGCAAAAGAAAAAGAAGGAGATGGGTAGAAGGAGAGCTCCTCCCCACCATCCTGGCGTTTGAACGCCCAAACACTGCTCTCCTGGGCGTTCAACGCCCAGTTGTTGCCCTTTTTTGGCGTTGAACGCCAGATAGCTATCCTTACTGGCGTTCAGCGCCCACTGGATGCCCATTTTGGGCGTTGAACGCCCAAAATGGCCTTCACTGGCGTTTTCTTGCCAGTAAGCTCCCTATCTCTGTTTTGTGTGTAGATTCCTTCTGTAACCCTGTAAACTTATGCAAATGATTCTTTACCTTAGTGTCAGTGATCTTTATATAAACAAATAGGGCAAAATGCTTAGAGGATTGTTCCCCCATGGCTGGGTTGCCTCCCAGCAAGCGCTTCTTTATTGTCTTTAGCTGGACCTTGCTGAGCTTTTAATCTAGCTGCAGCCTTGAGCATACCTGCTCAGTGTTGCCTTCAAGATAATGCTTGATTCTCTGTCCATTGACAATGAACTTCTTATCAGAATCAATATCTTAAAGCTCCACATAACCATATGGTGACACACTTGTAATCACGTATGGTCCCCTCCACCGGGATTTCAGTTTCCCGGGGAATAGCCTGAGTCTAGAGTTAAACAACAAGACCTTCTGTCCTAGTTCAAAGATTCTAGATGACAGCTTTCTGTCATGCCATTTTTTTTATTTTTCTTTATAAAGTTTGGCATTTTCGAAAGCTGTGAATCTGAATTCCTCTAGCTCATTTAGCTGGAGCAATCGTTTTTCTCCTGCTAATTTGGCATCTAAATTTAGGAATCTGGTTGCCCAATAAGCTTTATGTTCCAGTTCCACGGGCAGGTGACATGCCTTACCATACACAAGTTGGTATGGAGAGGTCCCTATAGGGGTCTTGAATGCTGTTCTGTAAGCCCACAGAGCATCATCCAAGCTCCTTGCCCAATCCTTTCTACGGGTATTTACTGTCCGTTCCAGGATTCTCTTTAATTCTCTGTTAGAGACTTCAGCTTGCCCGTTGGTTTGTGGATGATATGGAGTGGCCACTTTGTGGCGAATTCCATACCGAACCATGGCAGAGTAAAGCTGTTTATTGCAGAAGTGAGTGCCCCCATCACTGATTAACACTCTAGGGACACCAAACCTGCTAAAGATATGTTTCTGGAGGAACTTCAGCACTGTTTTAGTATCATTGGTGGGTGTGGCAATAGCCTCAACCCATTTTGATACATAGTCAACTGCCACCAGAATATAAGTGTTTGAGTATGATGGTGGGAAAGGTCCCATGAAGTCAATTCCCCATACATCAAATAACTCTATTTCCAAGATTCCTTGTTGAGGCATGGCGTAACCATGAGGCAGATTACCAGCTCTTTGGCAACTGTCACAATTACGTACAAACTCTCGGGAATCTTTATAGAGTGTGGGCCAATAGAAGCCACATTGGAGAACCTTGGTGGCTGTTCGCTCACCTCCGAAATGGCCTCCATATTGAGATCCATGGCAATGCCATAGGATTCTCTGTGCTTCCTCTCTGGGGACACACCTACGGATAATTCCGTCTGCACATCTCTTAAAGAGATAGGGCTCATCCCACAAGTAGTACTTTGCATCAGTAATTAGTTTCTTTTTTTGTATTCTATTGTACTCCTTGGGTATGAACCTTGCAGCTTTATAGTTTGCAATATCGGCAAACCATGGTGCTTCCTGAATGGCAAATAGATGCTCATCAGGGAACGTCTCAGAGATCTCAAGGAAGGGGAGGGACGTCCCTTCCACTGGCTCTATCCGGGACAGATGATCAGCCACTTGGTTCTCTGTCCCTTTTCTGTCTCTTATTTCTATATCAAATTCTTGCAGAAGCAATACCCATCTGATGAGCCTGGGTTTTGAATCCTGCTTTGTGAGTAGATATTTAAGAGCAGCATGGTCAGTATACACAATCACTTTTGATCCTACTAAGTATGATCTGAACTTGTCAATGGCGTAAACCACTGCAAGTAGTTCTTTTTCTGTGGTTGTGTAATTTTTCTGGGCATCATTTAGAACGCGACTGGCATAATAAATGACATGCAGAAGCTTGTCATGCCTCTGTCCCAATACTGCACCAATGGCATGATCACTGGCATCACACATTAACTCAAATGGCAATGTCCAGTCTGGTGCAGAAATGACTGGTGCTGTGACCAGCTTAGCTTTCAGCGTTTCAAACGCCTGTAGGCATGCTGTGTCAAACACAAATGGCGTGTCAGCAGCTAGCAGATTGCTTAGGGGTTTTGCGATTTTTGAAAAATCCTTTATAAACCTCCTATAGAATCCTGCATGCCCCAGAAAGCTTCTGATTGCCTTAACATTGGCAGGTGGTGGTAATTTTTCAATTACCTCTATTTTTGCTTGATCTACCTCTATTCCCTTGTTTGAGATTTTATGCCCAAGAACAATTCCTTCAGTCACCATGAAGTGACACTTTTCCCAGTTTAAAACTAGGTTGGTTTCTTGGCATCTTTTCAGAACAAGTTTCAGGTGATCAAGACAGGAGCTGAATGAGTCTCCATATACTGAGAAGTCATCCATGAAGACTTTCAGAAATTTTTCCACCATGTCAGAGAAAATAGAGAGCATGCATCTCTGGAAGGTTGCAGGTGCATTGCATAGCCCAAAGGGCATCCTTCTATAAGCAAACACTCCGGATGGACATGTGAATGCTGTTTTCTCTTGATCCTGGGGATCTACTGCAATCTGGTTATAGCCTGAGTAGCCATCCAAAAAGCAGTAATAATCATGACCTGCTAGTCTCTCTAGCATCTGGTCTATGAATGGTAAAGGAAAATGATCCTTTCTGGTGGCTGTATTGAGCCTTCTGTAGTCAATACACATGCGCCACCCTGTAACTGTTCTTGTAGGAACCAGTTCATTTTTTTCATTATGAATCACTGTCATGCCTCCCTTTTTTGGGACGACTTGAACAGGGCTCACCCAGGGGCTATCAGAAATGGGATAAATAATCCCAGCCTCTAGTAATTTGGTGACCTCTTTCTGCACCACTTCCTTCATGGCTGGATTTAGCCGCCTCTGTGGTTGAACCACTGGTTTGGCATTATCCTCCAATAGGATTTTGTGCATGCATCTAGCTGGGCTTATGCCCTTAAGGTCACCTATGGACCACCCAAGAGCTGTCTTGTGTGTCCTTAGCACTTGAATAAGCGCTTCCTCTTCCTGTGAATTTAAGGCAGAGCTTATGATCACTGGAAAAGTGTCACCTTCTCCTAGAAATGCATATTTCAAGGATGGTGGCAGTGGCTTGAGCTCTGGTTTAGGAGGTTTTTCCTCTTTCAGAAGAAAGTTCAGAGGCTCTTTCATGTCCCCTGAATCCTCCAAATCAGGCTGAACATCTTTAAAGATGTTTTCCAACTCTGATTCGAGACTCTCAGCCATGTTGATCTCTTCTACCAAAGAGTCAATAAGGTCAACTTTCATGCAGTCTGTTGATGTGTCTGGATGCTGCATGGCTTTGACAGCGTTCAACTTGAACTCGTCATCGTTGACTCTCAGGGTTATTTCCCCCTGCTGGACGTCAATGAGGGATCGTCCAGTTGCTAGGAAGGGTCTTCCTAGAATGAGAGTAGCACTCTTGTGCTCCTCCATTTCCAGCACAACAAAGTCAGTGGGAAAGGCGAATGGCCCAACTCTGACAATCATGTCCTCAATCACGCCTGATGGGTATTTAGTGGAACCATCAGCAAGTTGGAGACATATCCGGGTTGGTTTAACTTCTTCAGTTAAGCCAAGCTTCCTGATAGTGGATGCAGGTATCAGGTTGATGCTTGCCCCAAGATCGCATAAAGCTGTCTTGGTGCAATCACCTTCTAATATGCATGGTATCAGAAAACTCCCAGGGTCTTTAAGCTTTTCAGGAAAGCTTTTCAGAATGACTGCACTGCATTCTTCAGTGAGGAGAACTCTTTCTGTTTCTCTCCACTCCTTTTTATGACTCAAGATCTCTTTCATGAACTTGGCATAAGAAGGTATTTGCTCAAGTGCCTCTGCAAATGGAATCTTTATTTCAAGAGTCCATAGATAATCTGCAAAGCGAGCAAATTGCTTATCCTGCTCCTCTTTCCGGAGTTTTTGAGGATAAGGTATCTTGGCTTTATATTCCTCAACCTTAGTGGTTAAAGAAGCCTTTTTAGAGGGGTTGTTATCAGCACTTATGTGTGTCTGATCCCTCACTGGCAATTGCGTACCAGAGTTAGAAGTTGGAGTGACGTTAGACGCCAACTCACTGTCTGTTCCTGGCGCCTGAACGCCAGAAATGTGCCCCTGTTGGGCGTTCAACGCCAGATTCTTGCCCATTTCTGGCGTTGAACGCCAATCCTGCCTTGTTTCTGGCGCTGAACGCCAGTTTTGGGCATGGTCTGGGCGTTCAGCGCCAGCCTTCCACCCATTTTCTGGCGTTTTAGTGCCAGAATTATTTTTCCCTGGGCTCTTACTGTCCTCAGGGGAATCTTTGGTGGGTTGCTTATTTCTTGAATTTTTGATGCCTTGAGGTGGGGTATTTAATGTTTTCCCACTTCTTAATTGAACTGCTTGGCATTCTTCTGCTATTTGCTTTGATAGCTGCTGCTTTGTTTGCTTAAACTGTTCTTCCATATGTATATTAGCTATCCTTGTCTCCTGTAACCTGTCTTTGAATTCAGCTAGCTGCTTTGTTAGAAAATCTAATTGCTGATTGAATTCAGCAGCTTGTTTTACAGTACTGAATTCAGCAGTTACTGTTTTAACCTCTTTATTCATGGAAGGGTTGCTGTTTAGATACAGATGCTGATTCCTGGCAACTGTATCAATGAGCTCTTGAGCCTCTTCGATTGTCTTTCTCATATGGATAGATCCACTAGCTGAGTAATCTAAAGACATCTGAGCTCCTTCTGCAAGCCCATAGTAGAAGATGTCTAACTGAACCCACTCTGAAAACATTTCAGAGGGGCATTTTCGTAGCATCTCTCTGTATCTCTCCCAGGCATCATAAAGAGATTCATTATCTCCTTGTTTAAAGCCTTGGATGTCCAGCCTTAGCTGTGTCATCCTTTTTGGAGGGAAATATTGATTCAGGAATTTTTCTGTCAGCTGTTTCCATGTTCTTATGCTGGCCTTAGGTTGGTTATTTAACCACCTTTTAGCTTGATCTTTTACAGCAAATGGAAACAGTAATAGTCTGTAGACATCCTGATCTATTTCCTTATCATGTACTGTGTCAGCAATTTGTAAAAATTGTGCCAGAAACTCTGTAGGTTCTTCCTGTGGAAGACCGGAATACTGGCAACTTTGCTGCACCATGATAATGAGCTGAGGATTCAACTCAAAGCTACTAACTCCAATGGAGGGTATGCAGATGCTACTCCCATATGAAGCAGTAGAGGGGTTAGAATATGACCCCAAAGTCCTCCTGGACTGTCCTTCTCCACTTATGTCCATGATGGATTTCTATGGATATAACTTGGACTGATTTATCTTTTTATTTATTTTATTTTATAAGAAGGAAATACTTAAATAAAATAAAATAACTAAAAAGAATTTGAATTTTGAAAATAATTTTTTTTTTTCGTAAAAAAAATTAAAAATAATTAGTAAAAAAAAACGAAATTTTTGAAAAAGAGGGGAGGTATTTTCGAAAATTTGAGAGAGAGAGAGTTAGTTAGGTAGTTTTGAAAAAGTTAAGAAACAAACAAAAAGTTGGTTAGTTAGTTGAAACAAATTTTGAAAAGATAGGAAGTTAGAAAAGATATTTTGAAAAGATATTTTTGAATTTAGTGAGGAGAGAGAAAAAACATTAAGATAGTACAAGATTTAAAATTTTTAGATCTAATGCTCCTTGTTTTTGAAAATTTTGGAGGGAAAACACCAAGGAACACCAAACTTAAAAATTTTAAGATCAAGACACAAGGAAACTCAAGAACACTTTGAAGACTCACAAGAACACAAGAACATGAAGGAAGAACACCAAACTTAAAATTTTTAGAAAACCAAGCCAAAATTTTCGAAAATCAAAGGGAAATCAACAAGAAAACACCAAACTTAAAGTTTGGCACAAGATTTAATAGAAAAAATATTTTTGAAAAAAAGGTTTTAAAAAATATGATAACCAATTATCATGAACATAAACACCATGCTCTAACTAACTGAGTTATAAATTTAAAGTGTTTTAACAAGGGATAAATAATAAAAGACTCTAAACCAAAAAAAAGAGAAAATTTTTCCTAATCTAAGCAACAAAATAATCCGTCAGTTGTTCAAACACGAACAATCCCCGGCAACGGCGCCAAATACTTGGTAGCACAAATCACGAATCACACTTTTCACAACGCGTGCCACTGACCAGCAAGTGCACTGGGTCGTCCAAGTAATACCTTACGTGAGTAAGGGTCGAATCCCACAGAGATTGTTGGGTTGAAGCAATCTATAGTTATCTTGTAAATCTTAGTCAGGAAATCAATTATGTTTATCAGTTGAATTATGAATAACCAGTAGAGCATAAATTAAAAGTTACTTGTTGTGTAGTAATGGAGAATATGTTGGAGTTTTGGAGATGCTTTGTCTTCTGAATCTCTGCTTTCCTCTGTCTTCTGATTCACGCACGCACGTCCTCCTATGGCAAGCTGTGTGTTGGTGGATCACCGTTGTCAATGGCTACCTTCCATCCTTCCAGTGAAAACTACGCTCACGCGCTCTGTCACAGCACGGCTAATCACCGGTTGGTTCTCGATCCGGTTGGAATAGGATTTACTATCCTTTTGCATCCGTCACTAACGCCCAGCCTTCAGGAGTTTGAAGCTCGTCACAGTCATTCAATCCTTGAATCCTACTCGGAATACCACAGACAAGGTTTAGACTTTCCGGATTCTCATGAATGCTGCCATCAGTTCTAGCTTATACCACGGAGATTCTGATTAAAGAATCTAAGAGATACTCATTCAATCGGATATAGAACGGAGGTGGTTGTCAGGCACACGTTCATGGTTTGAGGAAGGTGATGAATGTCACAGATCATCACCTTCATCACAGTTAAGCGCGAATGAACATCTTAGATAGGAACAAGCGTGTTTGAATGGAAAACAGAAATACTTGCATTAATTCATTGAGACACAGCAGAGCTCCTCACCCCCAACAATGGGGTTTAGAGACTCATGCCGTCAGAGAATACAAAGTTTAGATCTGAAATGTCATGAGATACAAAATAAGTCTCTAAAAGTTGTTTAAATACTAAACCAGTAGCCTAGGGTTACAAAATATGAGTGGACTATGATGGATGATGCAGAGATCCACTTCTGGGGTCCACTTGGTGTGCTGGGGCCCACTTGGTGTGTGCTGGGGCTGAGATTTCGTGCAGAGGCCATTTGTGGAGTTGAACGCCAGTTTTTATGCCAGTTTGGGCGTTCAACTCCAGTTTTTGATCCTTTTCTGGCGCTGGACGCTAGAATTGGACAGAGAACTGGCGTTGAACGCCAGTTTACGTCATCTATCCTTGTGCAAAGTATGGACTATTATATATTTCTGGAAAGCCCTGGATGTCTACTTTCCAACGCAATTGGAAGAATGCCATTTCGAGTTCTGTAGCTCCAGAAAATCCACTTTGAGTGCAGGGAGGTCAGAATCCAACAGCATCAGTAGTCCTTTTTCAGCCTGAATCAGATTTTTGCTCAGCTCCTTCAATTTCAGCCAGAAAAATACCTGAAATTACAGAAAAACACACAACTCATAGTAAAGTCTAGAAATATGAATTTTTCCTAAAAACTACTGGAAATAGACTAAAAACTAACTAAAACATACTCAAAACTATATGAAATTATCCCCAAAAAGCGTATAAAATATCCGCTCATCAGGAACCTCTCCCTACCAGCTTGTGTATGGCAAGGCCTGTCATCTGCCTGTGGAACTGGAACATAAGGCCTATATGGCAACCAGATTCCTAAACCTGGACGACAAGTTAGCTGGAGAGAAAAGATTGCTCCAGCTGATTGAGCTAGAGGAATTCAGACTCAATGTTTTTGAAAATGCTAAAATTTATAAGGAGAAAGCAAAAAAGTGGCATGACAAGAAACTATCATCTAGAGTCTTTGAACCAGGACAGAAGGTCCTGCTATTTAACTCTAGGCTCAAACTATTCCCCGGGAAATTGAAATCCCGGTGGAGGGGACCATATGTGATTACAAGTGTATCACCATATGGATATGTTGAGCTTCAGGATTTTGACTCTGACAAAAAGTTCATTGTTAATGGACAGAGAATCAAACATTATCTTGAAAGCAATTTTGAGCAAGCATGCTGGGAGGTAACCCAGCCATTAGCAAGTTATTTGTTTTACTTAATACTTAGAGAAGTTTAATATAAATTCTCTTCAAGATTTATCATCAAATTGTAGGAATTCACAGTTACAGAAGGATTCAGCGCAAAAAGCAGAGAAAAGGAGCTCACTAGCAAGAAAATTTCAGTAAGGGGTATTTTGGGCGTTAAACGCTAGAATGGATACCATTCTGGGTGTTTAACGCCAGTAAAGATACCATTTTGGGTGTTAAACGCTAGAATGGATACCATTTTGGGCGTTTAACGCCAGAATTGTAGCATCCTAGGCGTTCAAAAAAACGCCCAGTAACAAAAGATTTCTGGCGTTTAACGCCAGCCAGGGTACCTGGCTGGGCGTTAAACGCCCACAATGGCCAATATATGGGCGTTAAACGCCAAAATGGATACCATTCTGGGCGTTTAATGCCAGAACGACAGGGGGAGGATTTTGTTTTCCACTTCAAAATTTTTCAAATTTTCATGTTTTGACTCATAATTTTCTGCATAAACATGTTTCAAACTTTCATCATTCACCCTCAATTTTCAAAAATTCAACAATTTTCTAAATTTATTTTCAAATTTCTTTCAAATGCTTCCCAAATCTTCTTCAAAAACTCAAGTATCTTTTCAATTCCTTTCCAAATCTTTTCCAACTCATCATATCATCTCTCTTTTCTTAGATGCATAAACAAATTTTCAGATTTAACCTCTTTATATCTTTTCCATTTAAAAATCTCATCTTTTTCATATCATGACTCTATTTTCTTTCACCAATCATATCTTTATGTCATATCTTTTTCAAAATTTTTGAAATCCCTCCCCTCCACTTATAAATACACATTCGGCCATCCCCATCTCTCCACCATTTGAATTTGCCTCTCTTCCTCTCTCTTCCATTTCCTTTTTTTTTCTTGAGGGCAAGTAAACCTCTAAGTTTGGTGTGTTTTTCCATGATCACCGAGTTAAGACTCATCAAGATCATGGCTCCTAAGGCAAAACAAACCAATTCAAGAGGCAAGAAAGAGAATACTCCAAAGTGTCTTTGGAATCAAGAGAGGTTCTTCACCAAAGAACATGCAGACCATTACCATAAAATAATGGGTCTAAGATCAGTGATCCCGAAAGTTAAATTCGATCTGAAAGAAGACGAATATCCGTAGATCCAAGAGCAAATTCGAAACAGAGGATGGGAAATTCTAGCTAATCCTGAAACAAGGGTTGGAAGAAACATGGTTCAGGAATTCTATTCAAATCTGTGGCTGACAGATAAGCAGAGAATAACTGGAACCGCCTTTCATACCTACCGAACAATGGTCAGATGGAGGATTATTTACTTCCATCTGGACAAAATAAGAGAGGTCTTTAAACTACCTCAACTACAAGATGATCCAGAATCCTTTAATAGGAGAATGGTGAGAGAGGATAAGGGGTTGGACCAAGTTCTAGAGGATATATGCCTCCCTGGAACTAAGTGGATAACCAATTCAAAAGGTGTCCCAAACCAACTCAAGAGAGGAGATCTCAAACCAGTCGCAAGAGGCTGGTTGGACTTCATTGGGCATTCCATACTGCCCACTAGCAACCGTTCTGAGGTCACTGTCAAAAGAGCAGTGATGATTCATTGTATTATGCTGGGAAACAAAGTGGAGATTCATCATCTGATTTCTTGTGAGATTTACACAATTGCAAAGAAGAACTCCATTGAAGCCAAACTGGCATACCCAAGCTTAATTTCTCTGCTATGTAAAGATGCTGGGTGAGGATGGGAGTAGATGAATTCATCCCAATCGAACACCCAATCACCAAGAAGTCAATGGAAGAACAACAAGTGCAAGACAACTCCATCAAAAGGAGGGCGCAGGAGTTCCTCCCAAAAATCCCTAAAATTGACTACTGGACCCGCCTAAAAGCATCTGTCGCCAAGCTGCAAGAAGCTATGGATCAACTTAAGGAAGAACAGCAGAATTAAAACTGCATGCTCTGCAAGCTACTTAAGGAACAGGAGAAGCAGGGGCGTGAGCTACAGGAGCTGAAGCGCCAGAAGCTCTCCCTTGAAGGATCAAACACCCCACAGATTGAAGGAGCATCCACTTCTCAAAATCAAGGTTGTTGAGTCCTAACTCTGTGATAACCTTTATTATTAGGAATCTATTTTAAGAGTCATTTATTTTTCTGTTTTTAATTTCTGTCTTCTACTATTATTGGTCTGCTCTCATATTTATTTTTGAGTCTTATTTTTTTTTCATAATTAATAAAAAAAAATTTAAAGTTTATGTCCTAAAGCTATGAATGTTCTATGAATCCATCACCTTTCTTAAAGGAAAAATGTTTTAAATCACAAAAGAACAAGAAGTACATGATTTCGAATTCATCCTTGAAATTAGTTTAATTATTTTGATGTGGTGACAATACTTTTTGTTTTCTGAATGAATGCTTGAACAGTGCATATGTCATTTGAATTTGTGGTTTATGAATGTTAAATTTGTTGGCTCTTGAAAGAATAATGAAAAAGAGAAATGTTATTGATAATCTGAAAAATCATAAAAAATTGATTCTTGAAGCAAGAAAAAGCAGTGAAAAAAAACATATTTGGCGAAAAGAAAAAGAAAGAAAAAGAAAAAGCCAATAACCCTTTAAACCAAAAGGCAAGGGTAATAAAAAGGATCCAAGGCTTTGAGCATCAGTGGATAGGAGGGCCCACAGGAATAAAATCCTGGCCTAAGCGGCTAAACCAAGCTGTCCCTAACCATGTGCTTGTGGTGTGAAGGTGTCAAGTGAAAACTTGAGACTGAGCGGTTAAAGTCGTGGTCCAAAGGAAAAAGAGTGTGCTTAAGAGCTCTGGACACCTCTAATTGGGGACTTTAGCAAAGCTGAGTCACAATCTGAAAAGGTTCACCCAGTTATGTGTCTGTGGCATTTATGTATCCGCTGGTAATACTGGAAAACAAAATGCTTAGGGTCACGGCAAGACTCATAAAGTAACTGTGTTCAAGAATCAACAATACTGAACTAGGAGAATCAATAACACTGATGCCAAGGCATTTCGGCCAGTTTCACTGACCTTTTCTTTACTATTTTAGGGTAGTTTCATGCATTTTCTTAGGAAATAAGCAAGTTTTGGGTAGAATTTCACTTACATCTTGATTCAAGCAAACATTGTGAATTTTATATGATTTCACGAGAATTATGCATGAATTTAATGACAAATTGGATGATGCATGACTCATAACTTGGATTAGAGCTTTGATGCACTTTATTTGCTTGACTTCAGGACAAAGGAAACAAGGAAAAGCCATGTTAGTAGCCACGTTAGTCTAACTAACGTGACCACTAACGTGGAATGGGAGCTAGCTTGCAACGTTAATGAGAAAAGTGATCGCCAATAACGTCTTCGAAGCCATCATAGCCCACGTTAACTACATTAACGTGGTAGTTAACGTGGAGGAAAAGGAAGCTCCAAGCGTTAGTGGTAGAAGTGAGTGCCACTAACGCTCCAAAAGGGCAATTGGCCACGTTAAGAGTCACGTTAACTCAGTTAACGTGAACTCTAACGTGGAAGAGGAAGATAATGCCAACGTTAGTGACACTCACCTTTGTCACTAACGTTGGACTAAGTCCATATTGGCTACGTTAAGAGCCACGTTAACTTAGTTAACGTGAACTCTAACGTGGAAAGAGCAAGGAATCGCCAACGTTAGTGACACTATGAGCCACTATGAGCCACGTTACTAACGTTAACTCACCTTTGTCACTAACGTTGGACTAAGCCACTATGAGCCACGTTAGTTACCACGTTAATTACATTAACGTGGAAGCTAATGTGGAGGAAAGGAATGATGAGCCAACGTTAGTGACACTCACCTTTGTCACTAACGTTGGAGATGGCAATCAACACTATGTTAGTGGTCACGTTAATGTAATTAACGTGAGGCACTAACGTGGGAAAGGGGCATTTTGGAGCGTTAGTGAAAAAGGTAGGTGTCACTAACGCTCTCGAAGATTTGGCAAGCCTACATTAAAGGTCACGTTAACTATACTAACGTGAACTCTAACGTAAGGAGAAAGGGGTACACTCAATGTTATTGGGAAAGGTAAACCCCAGTAACGTTTGCGAAGGTCCAAGAGGCAACGTTAGTGGTCACGTTAGTGCCACTAACGTTGAAGTTAACGTGGACCATTTTGGGTTAGGAACGTTAGTGAAAAAGGTGATTGTCACTAATGTTCTCGACCCCACATTTTCACTTAACGTTAACACCACTAACGCCCTAAGCTAAAGTCCATGCCTACTGCACACTTTCTCTGCAAGTGAAGCTGAGCCCACTAAAGATGATAACTGCTTCAACTCAAGATCCAAAGGCCCATATCCAAGACTTGAAGAGCCAACTAGAAGATCAAAAGAATAGTATAAATAGGAGTAGTTTTGAACTAGAGAGGAGCTTTTGGATTGAGAGGACTACTCTCTGTATAATTTTACTTTCTCTGCAACTTCTAGTTTTACATTTAGAATGCATTCTCCATCTTTGTTTTCCATATCCAGAGCCATGAACAACTAAACCCCTTTCATTGGGTTAGGGAGCTCTGTTGTAATTTGATGGATCAATAATAGTTTTCATTATTCTTCTTCTTTTTTTTCTCTTGATTTCACTAGAAAGCTTTCAATCTTCATCCAATTGGGTAGTTGTCTTGGAAAAGAAGCTATTCATACTTGGATCTCTTCGGAACCTTGGAAGAGGAATGAAGGGATCATGCTAGAAATGTTTTCTCATGTTGGACCAAATTGGGGGTTGGGCGGATATGGTGACATATAATTCTCCCAATACTTTGATTTGGAAATACATGTGGTACAATTAATGACCATACTTCATCTCTTCTCATAAGCAATTAGACCAAGGAATTGGCTATTGATCAAGATTTGAGAGATTGAATTACCAAGGAATTGGAATTCAATCACTCAAGATTGCCAAGGAGATCAATGAATGCATTGATTGAGGAAGAGATGAAAATGAACTTGATCCGGAGAATGCAACATCTCCTAAGCCCAATGAATCCCCCATTTCTGATCTTACCCATTCTCTTTACTTTCTGCCATTTACTTTAATGCTAAATTCCCCATTCTCCATTTAAGATTCTGCAATTTACTTTCCGTCATTTATATTCAGCTCTTTATTTCCAGCATTTACATTTTCTGCCATTTACTTTCCCGCCATTTAATTTCCTGCAATTCTCAAATCAAACCTTGCTTAGCTCAACTAGAACATTCCTCAAATTAAAGTTGCTTGACCAATCAATCCCTGTGGGATTCGACCTCACTCTATTGTGAGTTTTTACTTGACGATAATTCGGTATACTTGCCGAGGGAGATTTGTTGAGAGACAAGTTTCCGTGCATCAAGTTTATGGCCCCGTTGCCAGGGATTGATTTTGCATCAACAATAATTAAATTGATGGATAACTAGATTGAGCATTTTTTTTCTTTTGTTTGATTTAATTTCATTTGAGTAATTTACTTTCAGTCTTAGTTATTTCCTTCCCTTTACCCCTTACCCGTTTGTGGTGTTATCTGCATTTTTTTTACTATTTAGTTCACTGACCCACTAACTGTTTGATATATTGCATCACTCACACTAACAGTATTTCTGCAGAGAATACTGTCTGCATCTATCTTTCTTGCTTGTGACTTGTGGGTTGTATGACAGGTAGAAGAAACAGGGCTTCAACTTCCTTTAATTCTGAACCTAAGAGGACCTTCCTTAGATTGAGGAGGGAAGCAAGAGGAAAGAGAGTGATTAGTGCTGAGGAAGAGGAAGAGTATTTTGAACTAGACATGGATGAGAATATGGAAAACCATCATGAAGAAGAGGCTCACAACCATGGCAGAGAAGGCCCAGTGCATCATGCTGGGCAAGAGAGAAGAGTTCTGGGATCTTACATCAATCCAAACCCAGGAAACTGTGGAAGTAGCATCCAAAAGCCAACCATACATGCCAACAACTTTGAACTAAAGCCACAGCTCATCACCCTTGTTCAGAACAACTGTTCATTCGGAGGAAGTGTTCAAGAAGATCCCAATCAACATCTAACCACCTTCCTGAGGATATGTGATACTGTGAAGTCTAATGGTATTCATCCTGACACCTACAGACTGCTTCTATTCCCCTTTTCACTCAAGGACAAGGCATCTAAATGGATGGAATCCTTCCCGAAGGAGAGCTTAACAATCTGGGAAGATGTGGTGAACAAGTTCTTAGCGAGATTCTATCCTCCTCAAAGAATCAACAGGTTGAGAGCTGAAGTTCAAACTTTCAGGCAACAGGATGGTGAGACTCTCTACGAAGCATGGGAGAGATTTAAAGTCTTGACAAGAAGGTGCCCGCCAGATATGTTCAATGAATGGGTGCAGTTACACATTTTCTATGAAGGTCTTTCTTATGAATCAAAGAAGGCAGTAGACCACTCATCCGGGGGATCTCTGAACAAGAAGAAGACCATTGAAGAAGCCATAGATGTCATTGAAACGGTAGCTGAGAATGACTACTTCTATGCATCTGAAAGAGGCAACACTAGAGGAGTGATAGAGCTGAACAACGTGGATGCACTGCTAGTTCAAAACAAGATGATCACCAAGCAGCTGGCTGACCTTACCAAGAAGATGGAGAGGAATCAAGTAGCAGTAATCACCACCTCAACAGCAGCTCAAGAAGGAGTGAATAAAGAAGCAGAGGGTGATCAGGAACAAGCCAACCACATTGAAAATTCACCTAGGCAGAACCATGACCCATACTCCAAAACCTATAATCCTGGTTGGAGGAACCACCCAAACTTTGGGTGGAAAAATCAGCAAGATCAAAGCCAAGATCAGAGACATTACAACCCCAACAACAATGCAGCTCACCAACATTTCACACAGAGATCATATCAGCACCCACCTAACAACACACTTCAACATTCATATCAAAACCAAAATGGATATTCTTATCCATCCAACCCCAACCCACCATCATCCGAAGACAGACTCTCAAGGATTGAGACTCTACTTGAAGTTATATGTAAGGAAGTCCAGGACAGTAAAGTATTTCGAGAGGAAGTATAGTCCAATATGCAAAATTAAGATGCTGCCATCAAGAAACTTGAGACACAAATTGGCTACCTATTCAAGAAAATTCCCAGTCATAACCTGTGTAGCAACACTGATCCAAACCCAAGAGAGGAATGTCAGGCTATCACCCTCAGAAGTGGGAAGGAATTGAAGGAAATTCCCAAGAATTCGTAAGAGAAGAACTCAAATGAAAAGGAAAAGGAGCGAGATAAAGTCCAAATTCCCATTCCCAGTTCACAGCAAAAAGGAGAAATACTGAAGCCAGACGTCCCAAAAGCTCCATACCCTCAGCAATTAAAGAAGAAGGGGGACGACAACCAGTTCTTAAGATTTTTGGAAATCTTCAAGAAACTACAAATCAACATACCCTTTGCTGAAGCAATAGAGCAAATGCCGCTCTATGCCAAGTTCTTAAAGGAATTAATGACTAAGAAGAGAAGCTGGAAGAGCGATGAGACCGTGATACTAACCGAAGAATATAGTGCCATCATTCAGCACAAACTACCCCAGAAATTGAAGAACCCTGGGAGTTTCCAGATCCCTTGCATTATAGGGGAAATCATAGTGGAAAAGGCTCTGTGTGACTTAGGAGCCAGCATAAATCTGATGTCAGTAGTTATGATGAGAAAAATGAGGATTGAGGAGGCTAAGCCAACAAAAATGGCTCTACAACTGGCAGACCGATCATTCAAGTTTCCTCATGGCATAGTAGAAGATTTGCTGGTAAAGGTAGGAGATTTCATCTTTCTAGTAGACTTTGTAGTGCTGGACATGCAGGAGGAAGCCAAAGCCTCCATCATCCTGGGTAGACCGTTCTTGGCCACTGTTGGAGCTGTCATTGACGTTCAAAAAGGTGAACTCACCCTAAGATTACACAATGAAAAGATGACATTCAATGTGTTCAAGGCCATGAGTTACCCACCAGAACCATTGGGAGAATGTATGAGGTTAGATTCACTGGAAGATGCAGTACAGGAGATTTTTGAAGAAGAAGAACTTGAAGGGTTAACAGAGGAGGAATCAACATCTAGTGCAGAGGCTGCAACAGCAGAGATTCATATGCAGGGTGCACCAAAGGAAGAGAATGAAAAGATAGAAGCACCCAAGCTTGAACTCAATGCTCTGCCACCCACTCTCAAATATGCATACTTAGGAGAGAGTGAAAGTTACCCAGTGATCATAAACTCATCCCTCAGGCGAGATCAAGAGGATGAATTACTCCAAGTATTGCGAAAGCATAAGGATGCCATTGGATGGACCCTCGCTGACCTGAAAGGAATCAGTTCGGCCATATGCATGCATAAGATACTGTTGGAAGATGATGCCAAACCATCCATTCAACCCCAAACGAGGCTGAATCCAGTCATGATGGAAGTGGTACAGGAAGAACTTATGAAGTTATGGCAGGGAGGGGTAATCTACCCGATCTCCGACAGCCCATGGGTCAGCCCCGTGCAAGTTGTCCCAAAAAAGGGAGGAATCACTATAGTCCCCAATGAGAAGAACGAACTAATCCCTACAAGGACTGTCACAAGATGGCGGATGTGTATAGACTACAGAAAACTCAATGAAGCAACAAGAAAAGATCATTTCCCCCTTTAACTCAAGATCCAAAGGCCCATATCCAAGACTTGAAGAGCGAACTAGAAGATCAGAAGAATAGTATAAATAGGAGTAGTTTTGAACTAGAGAGGAGCTTTTGGATTGAGAGGACTACTCTCTGTATAATTTTACTTTCTCTGCAACTTCTAGTTTTACTTTCAGAATGCATTCTCCGTCTTTGTTTTCCATTTCCAGAGCCATGAACAACTAAACCCCTTTCATTGGGTTAGGGAGCTCTGTTGTAATTTGATGGATCAATAATAGTTTTCATTATTCTTCTTCTTTCTTTTCTCTTGATTTCACTAGAAAGCTTTCAATCTTCATCCAATTGGGTAGTTGTCTTGGAAAAGAAGCTATTCATACTTGGATCTCTTCGGAACCTTGGAAGAGGAATGAAAGGATCATGCTAGAAATGCTTTCTCATGTTGGACCAAATTGGGGGTTGGGCGGATATGGTGACATATAATTCTCCCAATACTTTGATTTCGAAATACATGTGGTACAATCAGTGACCATACTTCATCTCTTCTCATGAGCAATTAGACCAAGGAATTGGCTATTGATCAAGATTTGAGAGATTGAATTACCAAGGAATTGGAATTCAATCACTTAAGATTGCCAAGGAGATCAATGAATGCATTGATTGAGGAAGAGATGAAAATGAACTTGATCCGGAGAATGCAACATCTCCTAAGCCCAATGAATCCCCCATTTCTGATCTTACCCATTCTCTTTACTTTCTGCCATTTACTTTCATGCTAAAATACCCATTCCCCATTTAAGATTCTGCAATTTACTTTCCGTCATTTCTATTCAGCTCTTTATTTCCAGCATTTACATTTTCTGCCATTTACTTTCCCGCCATTTAATTTCCTGCAATTCTCAAATCAAACCCTGCTTAGCTCAACTAGAACATTCCTTCAATTAAAGTTGCTTGACCAATCAATCCCTGTGGGATTCGACCTCACTCTATTGTGAGCTTTTACTTGACGACAATTCGGTATACTTGCCGAGGGAGATTTGTTGAGAGACAAGTTTCCGTTCATCAAACACTATCTAAATTCTGAGTTCCTAGAGATGCCAATCATTCTAAACTTCAAGGGATAAAGTGAGATGCCAAAACTGTTCAGAGGCAAAAAGCTACTAGTCCCGCTCATCTAATTGGAGCTAAGTTTCATTGATAATTTGGAATTTATAGTATATTCTCTTCTTTTTATCCTATTTGATTTTCAGTTGCTTGGGGACAAGCAACAATTTAAGTTTGGTGTTGTGATGAGCGGATAATTTATACGGTTTTTGGCATTGTTTTTAGCATGTTTTTAGTATATTTTAGTTAGTTTTTATTATGTTTTTATTAGTTTTTATTCAAAAATCACATTTCTGGAATTTACTATGAGTCTGTGTATTTTTATGTGATTTCAGGTATTTTCTGGCTGAAATTGAGGGACCTGAGCAAAAATCTGATTCAGAGGCTGAAAAAGGATTGCAAATGCTGTTGGATTCTGACCTCCCTGCACTCGAAGTGGATTTTCTGGAGCTACAGAACCCAATTGGCACGCTCTTAATTGCGTTGGAAATTAGACATCCTGGGCTTTCCAGAAATATATAATAGTCCATACATTGCCCGAGATTTAATGGCCCAAACCGGCGTTCCAAGATAGCATAGAAATTCTGGCGTCAAAACGCCAGAACTGGCATGAAAGCTGGAGTTAAACGCCCAAACTGGCACAAAAGCTGGCGTTTAACTCCAAGAAAGGTCTCTACACATGAAAGCTTCAATGCTCAGCCTAAGCACACACCAAGTGGGCCCCGGAAGAGGATTTTACACTAACTATTCTAGCTTACTCATTTTCTGTAACACTGGGTCACTAGTTTATTATAAAAACTACTTTTAGTGATTCATCCTGTACCTCATGACACTCTACACATTTCATATTATATCTTCTGATAGCATGAGTCTCTAAACCCCATGGTTGGGGGTGAGGAGCTCTGCTGTATTTTGATAAATTAATGCAATTACTACTGTTTTCCATTCAATCACGCTTGTTCCTATTCCAAGATATTCACTCGCACTTCAACTTGATGAATGTGATGATCCGTGACACTCATCACCATTCTCAACCTATGAACGCGTGCCTGACAACCACCTCCGTTCTACCTTAGACTGAGTGCTTATCTCTTAGCCCCCTAATTCAGATCAGAGTCTTCGTGGTATAAGCTAGCATTATTGGAAGCCATTCTTGAGATCCGGAAAGTCTAAACCTTATCTGTGGTATTCCGAGTAGGATCTGGAAAGAGATGACTGTGATGAGCTTCAAACTCGCAAGTGCTGGGCGTAGTGACAGACGCAAAAGGATCAATGGATCATATTCCAGCATGAGTGAGAACCGACAGATGATTAGCCGTGCGGTGACAGCGCATTTGGACCATTTTCACTGAGAGGATGAATGGTAGCCATTGACAACGGTGATCCACCAACATACAGCTTGCCATGGAAGGAGCCTTGCCATGTGAAGGAGCATTTCCAAAACCTCAACCTGTTTTCCATTACTGCATAACAAGTATTTATTTCATGTTCTTTTACTTTTTACAATCAAATCTGAGAATTATTGATATCCTGACTAAGAGTTACAAGATAACCATAGCTTGCTTCAAGCCGACAATCTCCGTGGGATCGACCCTTCCTCACGTAAGGTATTACTTGGACGACCTAGTGCACTTGCTGGTTAGTTGTGCAGAGTTGCAAAAGTGTGATTGTAATTTCGTGCACCAGAGGCCTAGGTTTCTGGCATGTTGAGAATAATTTGACGTTGGGTGGAGGATAGATAAGTGATATATGAGATAAGAAATGATAAACTTTTGACATTGGAAACTGAGTTATGAATGGACAGTGGTTGAGATGAGTCGAGGACTCGAATTGAGATGATGGATCTCTGTATACTGAAAATGTTTTCTGAAAACCACTGAAATAATCTTTTTACTGAGATTATGAGACGCTATGTGCCCGGCAGGGACGGTTGTTAATCTCGCCTGTCGAGGTAGCAGCGGCGTAAGGACGGTGGTTAATCCCGCTTATGTTGAGATGTGAGGTCTGAGGCAAGAGTATCCCGCTCGCATCCCTTCAGATTTATAGGGCGAGCAGGCGTCGGTACTTGGACAGTGATCTGGGTACTATATCTCGGGGGTTCCCATATAAGAAATCCGAAGGGCGACGTCTCCATGGAAATGTGTTGGGTTGGCAGTAAAATCGACAGTGTGATATCACAGCCAGTAGGGCAAGCATTCATCATATGCATTTTCTATTTGTTTGTATGCCTTGTTTACGTGTAATGGCTTGCCTAATTGAATAACATGCTTACTTGCTATCTGAATTATTTGCCTTATATACTTCTACTTGTGTTTTACTTGCATTGTATATTACCTGTGTTTTCTACTGGGATTGAGGAGGTTCGGAAGTCGGTGGCGATCGAAGTTATTTTTGAAGTTATAGCTTTCTGTAGCTTTGTCAAGCTGTCTTGGCTTCTTCTAGTAATCCATTTTATTTGGATCTTTGTCAGATCTCTTTTATGGATTACTTTTACAACTTTTCGATTTTGTTGGGCCGACTTCATCATGTCGGTCCCTTATAAGTTATTTTTAGTAATCCATTTGATTTGGATCTTTTGTCAGATCTCTTTTATGGATTACTTTTATAACTTTTCAATTTTGTTGGGCCGACTTCATTATGTCGGTCCCTTCTAAGTTATTTTTAGTAATCCTCTTTTTTGGACCTTTGTCAGGTCTCTTCTAGGGGTTACTTTTTATAACTTTTGTGGTTTTGTTGGGCCGACTTCATTATGTCGATCCCTTCTAAGTTATTTTTAGTAATCCTCTTTTTTGGACCTTTGTCAGGTCTCTTCTAGGGGTAACTTTTTATAACTTTTGTGGTTTTGTTGGGCCAACTTTATTATGTCAATCCCTTCTAAGTTATTTTTAGTAATCCTCTTTTTTGGACCTTTGTCATGTCTCTTCTAGGGGTTACTTTTTATAACTTTTGTGGTTTTGTTGGGCCGACTTCATTATGTCGATCCCTTCTAAGTTATTTTTAGTAATCTTCTTTTTTAAGGCTGGCCAGGCATCTTTCCAGGGATTTAGTTTTTATAACCTTGGTTATTGTGGTCGACTGGTCCGACTTCTTTACGTCGGCCTGTCTTTTAAGTTATTTTTAGCAACCCTTTTTATTAAAACCTCGTCAGGTCCTTTCTATGGATCACTTTCAATAACTTCTTGCATTATTCAGTTTTTGTCGCCTTTTCATCTTTGCCGATTTTGTAGAAATTGGGTTTGATCCTCGTTTGGTCGACCTTTTGATGAATTTATTTTAATTTTCATTGGTCTTTATCGTGATTGAGCAGTGAATTTGATTTTCACTTTCTGCTGATCTTGTAGCTTTATAATTGGGCGATGAATTTTTAGCGTTTTAGATTAATGCGTCTTGAGAATTTATAGAAAATCTAAAACTTTATTCAAAAGAAAATACAGATATATACATGTGGGCTTTTTATCTCTCTAAGTCAGGCAACTTGTAGATCTTGGCTTGGCGCCTCATTAAAAAACCTTTTCAGGAAGATGAGTGCGCCTTATCCTAGGATCTTTATTACCTTTAGCTATAATACCTTCTTAGGTTGCAGGCAGGCCATGACCTTGGAAGCTCTCGCTCTTCGAGTTCGGACATCCTGTAGTAGCCCTTTCCAAGCACTTCTGTGACTCAGTAGGGTCCTTTCCAGTTTGCTGCCAGCTTTTCTTCTCCAAATCGAGTTGTTCCGATATCATTTCGGATTAGGATGAGGTCATTCTCGACAAAACCTCGCGGCACTACCTTTTGATTGTATCTCAAAGCCATTCAACATTTTAATGCTTCTTCCCTGACCCGAGCTCTTTCTCGAATTTCTGGAGGTAGGTCAAGCTCTTCCCTTTGAAGGTGGGAGTTGGCCGCTTCACTGTAGTGGATCACTCTTGGTGATCCTTCCTTGACTTTCACCGGGATCATTGTCTCCATCCCGTAAGCTAATCGGAAAGGCGATTCCCTTGTGGTGGAGTGTGGAGTTGTCCGATATGCCCATAGGACTTGTGGGAGCTCTTCAGCCCAGGCTCCTTTAGCATCTTGTAATCTCCGTTTTAACCCAACTAATATGACTTTGTTAGCAGCTTCTGCTTGTCTATTGGCCTGGGGGTGTTCCACGTATGTAAATTGGTGTTTGATGTTCAGATCAGCCACCAACTTTTTGAAGCCTGCATCTGAAAATTGAGTGCCATTGTCTGTGGTGATGGAGTATGGAACCCCAAACCATGTGACAATGTTTCTATATAGGAATTTTTGGCTTCTTTGAGCAGTGGCATTAGCTAGAGGTTCCGCCTCAATCCACTTTGTAAAATAGTCTACCCCTACGATGAGGAATTTGACTTGTCCAGATCCTTGGAGGAAGGGACCGAGAAGGTCGAGTCCCTATTTTGCAAATGACCAGGGTGAGGTTACACTGATAAGCTCCTCTGGAGGGGCGATGTGGAAGTTGGCGTGTTTTTGACATTGTGGGCATGTCTTTACGAACTCTGTTGCTTCTTTTCGTAAAGTTGGCCAATAAAATCCAACCCGGAGTGCTTTTTTGGTAAGTGCCTGTGCTCCGAGATGATTCCCACAGATGCCACTGTATACTTCTTCTAAAACTTCCTTTGTGTTGGAAGTCGGTACACACTTTAAAAATGGTATTGAAATCCCTCTTTTGTATAGGATATTGTTTATGATAGTGTAGTATTGCGCCTCCTGTTTTAACCTCTTTACCTCCTTTTCATCTACAGGGAGTGCTTCTGTTTTGAGGTAATTGATTATGGGAGTCATCCATCCTTGGTCCGAACCTGTTATGGCTAGGACCTTTTCTTCGGAGATTGATGTGTGTTGTAGCATTTCCTGGATGAGGCTTCTATTGTTGTCCCCTGGTTTGGGGCTGGCTAGTTTGGAGAGTGCATCAGATCGAGCATTCTGTTCCCGAGGTATGTGGTGGACCTCATATCCCCCGAGTTGTCCGAACTGTTCTCTGGTTTTGTCCAAGTATTTTTTCATGGTGGGATCTTTGGCTTGGTAGCTCCCTGTGATTTATGAGGTGACTACTTGTGAGTCGCTGAAGATGGTGAGTTTTTTAGCTCCAACCTTCTTAGCTAGCTTCAAACCAGCTAGTAGTGCCTCATATTCAGCTTGATTGTTAGACGCAGGGAATCCAAATTTGAGGGAAAGTTCAATTTGGGTTCCCTGGTCACTTTCTATTATCACGCCTATGCCACTTCCAGTTTTGTTTGAGGAACCGTCTACGTAGAGATTCCATTCTGTAGAAATGTCCGGAGTATCTATAAATTCTACAACGAAGTCAGCCAAATACTGTGATTTGATGGCTGCCCGAGCTTCGTATTGGAGGTCAAATTCAGACAAATCAACTGCCCATTGCAAGATTCTTCCTGCTAAATCTGTTTTCTGTAGAATGTCTTTTATGGGCTGGTTGGTCCAGACCCCGATAATGTGGGCTTGAAAATATGGACGGAGTCGTCGAGATGTCAGTATGAGAGCATAGGTGAATTTTTTGATTTTTTGGTAGTTCAGTTCGGACCCTTGTAGTGCTTTGCTGATGAAGTATATAGGTTGTTGTCCACTGTCGTCTTCTCAGACCAGTGCTGAGGCTACTGCCTGATTTCCTACCGTGAGGTATAATACAAGTGGATCTCCTTCCCGTGGCCGAGTTAGAATAGGTGGTTGTCCCAGGGATCTTTTGAAATCTTGGAAGGCTTGCTCGCATTCCGTTGTCCATTCGAATTTTTTTCACTTCCTTAGAGTGGCATAGAATGGGAAAGATCTTATCGCCGATCCAACTAGAAATCTGGACAAGGCTGCTAACCTTTCATTGAGTTGTTGTACCTCTTTGATGCAAGTCGGGCTTTTCATGTTGAGTATGGCCCGGCATTTGTCTGGATTCGCCTCGATTCCTCTTTGTGTGAGCATAAAACCCAAGAATTTGCCAGCTTCTACTGCGAAGGTGCATTTTGCAGGGTTAAGTCGCATGCCATGCCTTCTTATAGTGTCGAATACTTGGGTGAGGTCGGACAGTAACATTTCTTCATTTTTTGTCTTTATCAACATATCATCCACGTAGACTTCCATGATTTTCCCAATGTGGTCTGTGAAGACCTTATTCATTAATCTTTGATAAGTAGCTCCTGCGTTTTTGAGTCTGAAAGGCATGACGATGTAGCAGTAGTTTGCTTTTGGGGTTAAGAATGAAGTTTTCTCTTGATCGGGTGGGTACATCGGGATTTGGTTGTATCCCAAATAGGCGTCCATAAACGAGAGGTATTTATATCCGGAGGAGGCATCCACCAGAACGTCGATACTTGGGAGTGGATAGGGATCCTTTGGGCAGGCTTTGTTGAGATCGGTGTAGTCGGTGCACATCCACCACTTCTCGTTTGATTTTTTCACCAAGACGACGTTAGCTAGCCATAGTGGGTACTTGACTTCTCTTATGAATCCTGCCTCTAGTAGAGCTTGTACCTGATCTTCCACCGCTTGGGATCGTTCTGGTCCGAGCTTTCTACGTCTCTACTGTACTGGCCGAGATCCTGGGTAGACTGCTAGCTTGTGGCACATTAACTTAGGGTCTATGCCCGGCATGTCTGCAGCCTTCCATGCAAAGAGGTCGACATTGTCTCTTAAGAACTGTATGAGGGACTCTTTTATGTCTCCTTTTAGGATCGTGCCAATATTGGTTGCTTTATCTGGAGTATCTCCGATCTGGACTATTTCTGTCTCGCCTTCAGGTTGTGGACGAAGTTCTTCTCACCCTCAAACTCTTCCGAGTTTGATGGTGTGGATTTCTTCTCCTTTGCCCCTGAGGTTGAGACTTTCATCGTAGCAGTGGCGCGCTGACTTTTGGTCTGCCTTTATCATAGCTATTCCTTCTACGGTTGGAAACTTCATGCACAGATGTAGGGTCGAGACTACTGCACCGAGCTGATTTAACGTTGTCCGACCTATTAGGGCATTGTAGGCTGAACTCACGTTGACCACGATGTAGTCTATGTTGAGTGTCCTTGATCGGTTTCCTTTTCCAAAGGTTGTGTGTAGTGAGATGTATCCAAGTGGTTGGATTGGGGTGTCTCCCAACCCGAATAGGCTGTTCGGATATGCTCTGAGTTCTTTTTCTTCCAGGTCGAGTTTGTCAAAGGCCCTTTCAAACAAGATGTCGGCCGAGCTTCCCTGGTCCACTAGTGTGCGGTGGAGATTAGCATTGGCCAATATGATAGTGATGACCATGGGATCGTCATGTCCCGAGATGATGCTAGCTGCGTCCTCTTTAGTAAAAGTAATAGTGGGGTGATGTGTGGAAAACGATTCAACATGAAACTCACCGGCAAGTGTACCGGGTTGCATCAAGTAATAATAACTCACATGAGTAAGGTCGATCCTACAGGGATTGAAGGATTGAGCAATTTTAGTTTAGTGGTTGATTTAGTCAAGCGAATCAAGTATTGGTTGAGTGGTTTGTAGTTGACAGAAGCTAATTTGCTTGAAATATAAAGGGAGAGGGAAGAATTGCAGTAAATTAAAGAACAGGAAAGTAAAGGTGTTGAATCTTAAAGAGCAAGTAAAGTAAATTGTAGAAACTTAGATTGCAAGAAATGTAAATAACTGAAGCTTAAAGTGCAAGAAATGTAAATTGCTAGAATCATAAAAGGAATTGGGAATGGGGATTGCAGAATTTAAACAAGAAGAAGTGAATTACAACAAACGGAAAAGCAAAAGATGAATTGGATTGAAGTAGATTTCAAACAGAAGAGTAAAATGCTTTGAAAATTTAAAAACAGAAAGTGTGCTTAATTTGCAGCAATTGAAAAGATGGTTGAAGATCTCAGGGGTGGAAGAGACTAGAGAACAAGTCTAGATCTCAAATCCTTCCTTGATCCAACAAGAACAATTGCAAAAGAAGTAAAGAAAAGTAAATTACAGAAAGAGTAGAAGATGAAGCAGTAAACAGAAGTTCAAATTCAATTGTGCAGAAAAAGTAAACAAGAGATCTCAAGGTGAGATTGAAACAGAAGTTCTTCAATTCTTCACCCAAGATCCAAAGCAAGAAAATTAAAGAGTGCTCAAGCAAGAACAAGGAAGAAGAGAGATCAATTCTCCTTCCCAATTCTCTAAGATCTAAATTCAAAAGTAAAAACTCAAAATGAAAATGAAAGTTCAAAGGAAAATTCAAAGTAAAGTCTATGTCCCTAATTACATCAAACTAGCTCCTATTTATACACGTTCTTATTCTTGGATTTTGGAATTTGCATGGGCTTTTAATTTGGTGAAGAAATGAATTAAGTTGGATTTTTAATTGAATTTTTAGCCCATAGAGAATTTGCTTCCAGGAGGATGCTCAGCTCAAGTGGGGAGCTGAGCATTGAAGCTTTGTGTGGGGATCCTTTGTAGCATGCAATGTTGGGGAAGGTACCAGGGGAATGCTCAGCTCACAAGGTGAGCTAAGCATTGGGGCCTTGTGCGCATGTCTTGCTCCCTGGCCGTGTCAAATGTTGTGCCTTGCCTTCCCTGGACCGTGTCAAGCATTTGTGTGATGCACCATGAGTAGCGCTCAGGTCTCCAAGTGAGCTGAGCATTGGAGCTTCCAAGGGAGCTCCTTGGTTCGAACCTTGAGGAGTGCATGCGCTGAATTTTTCTCTTGGTGAAGGAAGTGGCGCCTTGCTCCTTGCTTCCTTAGGGTGTTGAGTTCGAATCCTGGAGGTGGCATTTTGCCAATTTTTGGCTTGTTTTCCTTGTGAGTAGCGCCCCCCTCCTTCCCTAAGGTCATGGGTTCAAACCTTGGAGCAAGCATTTGGCAAACAATTTCCTTGAATTTCTTGTGATGAATGCCCGATAATGCTCCCTTGGTGAGCTGAGCATTGTTTTTCCTTTCCTTGTTTCTTGGCTTCAAATTGTGCTCAGCTCACAAGGTGAGCAGAGCATTGAAACATTGCTTCCTTGGATTTTTGTTGTGCTCCTTTGGAGAGCACTGAGCTCTTGGGGAGAGCATTGTGACTTCTCTCCTTCCATGTGCTACGCTTCCTCATTTTCTTTGCCACACTATTTTCCTTCTTGGTCCACACTTCTTAAGCCACGCTTTCTTGTTTTCTTCTTTTCTTCACCTATAAATAATCAAAACAACCAATCAAAGTATCACCAAATTCACAAGGTTTATAAATCATTAAAAATTAATTAAATTTAGCCTAAACCTCATGATTTAGCATCAATTAAATGGTGGTTGTTTGATTCAAAGAAGTCATGCATTTCCATTCCAAATTACTTACTTAGAATGCAAGAAAGTGCATAAAACTTAATAAAAACAAAGAGAAAGACTAGTAAAACTAGGCTAAGATGACTTGTCATCATGGGGATGTCGGGTGCTTCTTCTCCTCCCTCAACATGATATATTTCTTTAAGATGTCTTTTGTGAGACGATTTGGAGATTCCTCCTCCCACAAATACTCCATGTATCATGTGGACATGTCTCTCCGGGGTGCGAGGTGGTCGTTCAGTTTGTCCAACATCTTCGTCCCTTCTTCTTTTTCTTGGTTCATCTGCTTTGGGGCTAAGTACCGATCTAGCTTTCCTTCTCTTACCAGTTTCCCTATGACATTCTTTAAGTCAAAACATTCGTTGGTAGAATGTCCATAGATTCGATGGTATTCACAATATTCGGCCCGATTTCCTCCTCCTTTTTTGCTTTTGAGTGGTCGAGATGGGGGTATCTTTTCAGTATGGCATACTTCTCGGTAAACATCTATAAGAGATACTCAAAGAGGAGTGTAATTGGGGTATTTCTTGATCTTTTCTCCATGCTGATCTTCTTTTTTCTTGGACTCTTTATCCTTATCTCGAGAAGAGTAGGAGAATCTGGATCTTGAGGTCTCTCTTAGTCGAGAGTTTTTGTAACAACCTCGATTTTCGAGTACGCGAGATCTTTTCTGAAAGTATGAATTTCTCCGGAAGATCAGTAAGAGGAAAACCTTTGATATATCATCAAGTATCTCAATCCTCATTGTCATTATGTTATCTTTAAGCTATAACCTTTTTTGAGGCAAGCTCGATAATGCGGTCACGAAGAACCTAGTTTTTGAACCGTATCGGTTAGGAGTTTTGATTCGGTTTTTCGTAAATAGTCTCAGTTTGCCAAACCGGACTCGATTTATGAGAGAAGAGAGATAATAGGATGATATTATCATTATATTAGTATTAGAAGCTTCTTGAATAATATTATAAGGTTACCTGGTCAGTTTTAGTTAAAAATAGAAAACCGGTTTAACCGGGTGCACAGTTTACTGGTGCAGCTTAGCACCAGCACTCTCTGATGACTTTAGCAATGCTAAGGCCTCATTATACATGTCTTATTCTCATAATAAATATGTTACTAGTGTCATTTATGCTAGTAGCTCAAAAAATAATTTTTAGAGATGTTTTCACAAGTATTCCGATACATCTAGTTTTAGTAGTTATACATCTGAGATATTTTAATATTATTTTAATCCACCTCCAAGCCAACCAATCACAACTCACCCTACACCCCCAAAACCTCCAAGGCTGGCTCATTTTCACTTTGTGGCCGAAAATAGGAAGAGAGAAAAAGAGAGAAAAGTTCTTAGTTCCAAATCTTCAAAGCTTGATTTCTGCTGAACTAAAACTCAAATCAAAATTCCAATCCAACCAAAATGATCCTCTCTTCTTTCTCTACATGATCATATGACTTATCAAGGCTGGAATCAAGGTGAGTTGGCTGCACCATCTCTCTTTTGATTCTGTTTCAAGGTAACATGTTTAAACATGTGTTTTCTTGATGTTCTTCCTTAGGAATCATGCTTAACTTGACTTGAGGGCCAAGAAACGTGACTTTACAGCAAGTATAAGGTTATAAATCACTTTCTAACATGCTGAGTGAGATTTGGTTAGTTGAGAGTTTTTGGATTTAAAGTTGTTCTTGATGTGATTTAGGAGGAAAAAGTGCTTAAGGACCACCTGAAAGTCTAACAGAATTAGGAGCAGCAAAACCAGGTAGGGTGTCACGAAATTAATCTTGATTATTTGTGTTTGAGTTGGGTGAATGTTGTATGATTTGGCTGTGCTAAAAATTGGTTGCATATATGATTGATTCTTGGTGAAAATTTAGTGAAATTTTGATGAAATTTGATGAAATTCAAGCTTTAAAGTTCATGTTCTTGGGGCAGCTAGAAAAATGAAACCCTAAGCTTAAATTGAGGTTCAATTTCTTTTGAAATCATGTAAAAAAGGTGGGGTTTTAGTGGCCGCTAATTTATTATGAATTATAGTAAAAATCGGTTGCTGAAAAGACTGAAAAACGGGTAAAAACAGAGAAAGAATCTGAAGAATTTATGAAGAACATGAAGAACACTTTGAGTGTGATGAAGAATAATGAATAACAGGCTTTAGATTCTTAAAAGGGCAAGGAAGTAAAAATTTTTTTGTTTAAGGGGTTATTTAGTAATTTCTGAAAGTTAGTGTGGTAAAAGTAGAAATATTAAAAGTTACGGGTGGTAAAAAGTGAATTTTAAAGGTTAAAAGTAAAAAGTAAGTTAATTTTTGAAAATTAATAATAAAATAATAAATAATAATAAAATATTACATAATAATATTTAATTAAAAATAATATTTTAATAAAAATAATAAAATAATGCAAAAAAGGCAGTTTTCTGTAAAAGCTTTAGAAAGACAACTTTAAGCGCAGAATCTCATAACTACCTTCATAAAACACTTACGGAGTGGTAAAAACATATTAGTGAGGCAAAGATAAATAAAAGATAAAAAGTTGAAGAAAAAGATAAAAATCGTAGAAAAAGTCTGTAAAGTTTTAATGATAGAAAAACAGACAGAGACTAGTGAACGAACTAGGGCAACTTAGTTAGTACTCGAGTTGCGACTAGGGTTAGGTATTATATGAAAAGTTAAATTGTTTCAGTATAGACTTAATGAACCTATACTTGGGACAGGCTAACTATTCATACCAAAATTTACATAAGCTTTAAATACACAGGTTAAACAGAGAAATCAGAGCAGGGTAAAGAGACTAAGAGCAGAAGGCTTATTGAAAGGTTAATTATTGCTTGAGGCAACCCAAGAGATATTGTTTGCTAATTCGTTGCTTAATGCAACCCAAGAGTTTCTGTAGGGAAACTAGGATACCTACAGCAATTTTTCGTTCCCAAGAGTATATTTCCTGCAAGTAGAAAGCAGAGGCTGTCTCAATAGAGCTGCTAATAATTATATGCGCATTTATTTGAACGGAAAATTGTATACGAGAAATCGTGAACTCGTGACCGGATAAATGTCGGGAATGCAAGTGCTAACCGACACATGAGCTCATGGCCTGTACTAGGGCTAGACATGCATCATTCTTGTCTGTGCATCATTCTTTGTTGCTTTCTTTCTTGTGTGTGAACTATTTGTTTATGTTTGTCTGCTTGAGTGTTATGTCTGTGCTCTATTTCCTTGTGTTCTTCTATTTGTGTTCTATTTTCTGTCTTTCCTATCTATTTTTAACTTCTGTTTACTACTTTACTGTATTCTATTATCCATCTGCTAATCAAAAACGAATAAATGAACGAAACTAACAACCCCGACCCTACTAAGAACTCCCCAGTTCTTACCCCTTCTCTCCCTTCCTCCCCCTCAGATGGAGGCGGGCGTGATCTTCTATGAGTTCGAGGACCCTTACGTCTACGAGGATCCGGTGCATCACAGTTACTTCATTATGGGTTTAGAGCCTCGTATTAGACGATATGCATTACCTAATCAAACTTTTTAACATCCTCTGTCTAGCCCGCATTTTGACCCCGATGCTCCTTACGACTTTCCCTTATCCTGGTTACATCCTGATGCACCTGGACATCCTTTTCCTGATAATCCCGGACACCCTATACTGATGACAAGTCATCTTAACCTAATTTTGCTAGCCTTTTTCTTTGTTTTTATTTGGTTTTATGTACTTTCTTGCATTCTAAGTAAGTAATTTGGAATGGAAATGCATAGTTTCTTTGAATCAAACAACCACCATTTAATTGATGCTAAATCATGAGGTTTAAGCTAAATTTAATTGATTTTTAATGATTTATAAACCTTGTGAATTTGGTGATACTTTGATTGGTTGTTTTGATTACTTGTAGGTGAAGAAAAGAAAAAAAATAAAGAAAAGCGTAGCCTAAGGAGCATGATCTAAGCAAAGAAGAGAAGCGCGGCTTAAGGAAGGAAAAGCGTGGGTGAAGTCAAGAAACAAGGGCACAAAGCTCTTGCCAAGAGCTTTAAAGCTCTTGTGGAAAGCTTTCCTTTAAAGAATCAGAAGCCAAGCTCTTGCCAAGAGCTTTATCAAGAACACATGAAGAAGGAACCAAGAGCCAAGCTCTTGGCAAAGAGCTTTGAAGCTCTTGCCAAAGAGCTTTTTCGTGCATGCCTTGGATGAAATCAAGAAGGAAAAGCTCACTAATGCACCCACCAAGACTTGAACCTATGACCAAGGGCAGGGGGCCAGCGCTACTTCACAAGGAAAAACAAGCCAAAATTAGCTTGTTTTCACTCACCAAGGTTCGAACTAGGCACCTCAAGGAAGCAAGGCCTTGTGCGCCACTCATGTGCCAAGAAAAATTGGCTTGTCTTCCTTCACCAACGATTGAACCGGGCACCTCAAAGAAGCAAGACTTTGGGGGTTTCTCTAGTGCCAAGGAAATTAGCTCCACAAGTGCTCCACCCAAGATTTGAACCAAGGACCTCAAGGACAAGTAAAGCTCTTGCCAAGAGCTTTCAAGCTCTTGCAAAGAGCTTTGTTCTCTTGTCACAAGGGAAGAACCGTGTGCAACACATTGGAAGGAAGGGGACCAAAGCTCTTGGCCAAAGCTCTTGCCAAGAGCCGAAATCTTCCCTGGGAAGTGCACCATGGGCTGAATATTGAACTAAAAATCCAAATTAATTCATGTCTTCACCAAATCAAAAGCCCATCCAAATTCAAAAATCCAAGAATAGAAAGTGTATAAATAGAAGCTAGTTTAATGTAATTAGGACCTCTAGACTTTACTTTGAATTTTTCTTTTAAATTTAATTTTCATTTTGAGCTTTTATTTTTGAATTTAGATCTTAGAGAATTGGGAAGGAGAATTGATCTCTCTTCTTCCTTGTTCTTTCTTGAACACTCTTTAATTTTCTTGCTTTTCATCTTGGGTGAAGAATTGAAGAACTTCTATTTCAATCTCACCTTGAGATCTCTTCTTTACTTTCTCTGCATAATTGAATTTCCATTTCTGTTTACTGCTTCATTCTTCTACTCTTTCTGCATTTTACTTTTCTTCATTTCTTTTGCAATTGTTCTTGTTAGATCAAGGAAGGATTTGAGATCTAGACTTGTTATGTAGTCTCTTCCACTCCTGAGATCTTCAACCACTTTTAAATTGCTACAAATTAAGCATCGCTCACTTTCTGTTTTTAAATTTTCAAAGCATTTTTACTTTTCTGTTGAGATCTAGTTCAATTCAATTACTCCTCTACTCTTCTATTTATTGCAATTTATCTTTGCTTGTTTAAATTCTGCAATCCCAATTTCCAATTCCTTTTACAATTCAAGCAATTTACATTTCTTGCACTTTAAGATTCAGCCATTTACTTTTCTTGCAATTTAAGTTTCTGCAATTTACATTACTTGTTCTTTAAGATTCAGATTATTTACTTTCTTTGCTCTTTAATTTACTGCAATTTCCTCTTCCCCCTTTACAATTCATGCCATTTAGTTTCTGTCAAATACAAACCACTCAACCAATACTTGATTCGCTTGACTAAATCAACCACTAAACTAAAATTGCTCAATCCTTCAATCCCTGTGGGATCGACCTCACTCATGTGAGTTATTATTACTTGATGCGACCGGTACACTTGCCGGTGAGTTTTGTGTTGGATCATTTTCCACACATCAAGTTTTTCGCGCCGTTGCCGGGGATTGAATTAGATTGACAATGATTAAGTGAAGTGGAGATCTAGATCAAGCACTTTTTCTTTTCTGTTTCTTTAATTTTTGATTAACACACTAACTGTTTGAATTTTTGCATAAGCCAATTAACATTTCACTTCAGCAATGGATTGAAGTGTTATTGCCTTTCTGGTGTTGTGTGATTCTTATGCTTTGGTTGTATGTCAGGTACAAGGAGAATTATACCCACTTTTTGTGAACAAGATGAAAGAACCCTCAGAAGATTAAGAAGAGCTGAAAGAGGGAAAAACATTGTTGGAGAAGAGGAATCAGAAGAAGATTTCCAAGATATGGAGGAACACTTAACAAATCTACCAAATCCACCATAAGGAGTAGCCAATAACAACAATAATCCACCACAGAGAAGAGTTTTGGCTTCCTACACATTTGCAAATCCTAGACATTGTGGGAGTAGCATTCTCACCCCAAATGTTAATGCAAATAACTTTGAACTAAAGCCACAACTCATCACATTGGTCCAAAACAACTGCTCTTTTGGAGGAGGACCACTTGAAGACCCTAACCAACACTTGTCTACCTTCTTGAGGATTTGTGACACTGTCAAAACCAATGGTGTGCACCTTGACAGTTACAAGCTACTACTATTTCCATTTTCTCTCATAGACAAAGCCACTCAATGGTTGGAATCCTTCCCAAGAGACAGCATCAACAATTGGGATGATCTAGTAACCAAGTTCTTTGCCAAGTTTTGCCTACCTCAAAGAGTTATTAGATTGAAGACTGAAGTGCAAACATTCACACAAATGGATGCTGAACCCTTGTATGAGGCATGGGAACGATACAAAGCTCTAATCAAGAAGTGTCCACCAGGAATGTTCAGTGAATGGGACAGATTGCAGAATTTCTATGAAGGCTTGACATTAAAATCTCAAGAGGCTTTGGATTATTCAGCAGGAGGCTCTTTACAACTCATGAAAACTGTAGAGGAAGCTCAAAATCTCATTGATATGGTGGCCAACAACCAGTATTTCTTTGCTCACCAAAGGCAATGCCAACCATCACAAAAGAAAGGAGTGATGGAGCTGGAAGGAGTGGATTCAATCTTAGCTCAAAACAAAATGATGCAGCAGCAAATTCAACAACAATTTGAGCAAATGGCCAAGAGGATTGATAATCTTCAAGTTGCAGCAGTCAACACAAGCCAACCATCAACCACATGGGGGCAAAATGAAGAGATTCAAGAGGAGCAGCAGCAAGAATAAGTTCAGTACATGCACAATCAAAATTCTGGGCCAAATGAAGTCTATGGTGATACTTACAACCCCTCATGGAAGAACCACCCCAACCTCAGATGGGGAGACAATCACAATCAACCTCAACAACCATGGCAAAGAAACTCAAACCAAAACAGTTGGAAAAACACAAACCACAGCAACCAGCAAAACAATAACCAAAATACATACAGAAAACCACAAAACACTTACCCCAATTCCAACCATCATCCATCCAATAACCAAGCCTCTAACCAAAATACTTACTCTCAGCCCTCAACACCCCACAATCAACTAATCTTACAAGACTCTCAGAGGATTACCAATTTGGAGCTCTTGATGGATAAAATAATGAAATGCCAAGAGATGACAACAAAGAACCAGGAAGCTTCAATGAAAAATATGGAGAGGCAGATTGGGCAGATTTCCAAGCAACTCGCTACTGAGAGACCTTTAAGTTCACTACCAAGTGACACCATTCCTAATCCAAAAGAGGAGTACAAAGCAATACAACTAAGGAGTGGAAAGATCCTGGTGAAAAATGAAGAAACAACCAAGAAGCCAAAGGAAAATAACAAGAAGCAAGCTGAAGAAGAGAAAACCAATGATGAGGATGTAACAGCAAGCAAGCAAACTCAGAATCAAGCTCAAGAAAAGGGAGACCAGCCACAAAAATCAAGAAAAGGGAAGGAAGCAATTGAAGAGCCAACCAAGGAACAAAGGCAGGGAGTAAACTTCACACCTCCATTGCCATATCCTCAAAGGTTCAACAAGGAGACTAAGGATCAACACTTTCATAAGTTCCTTGAGACTTTTAAGAAGTTGGAGATAAATATTCCCTTAGCTGAGGCACTGGAGCAAATGCCCTTATACGCAAAGTTCCTGAAGGAGCTTATCAATAAGAAGAGGAGTTGGCAAGAGAAGGAAACTATACTTCTCACGGAAAAATGTAGTGTTGTGATTCAAGGAGTTATCCCACCAAAGCTCAAAGATCCAGGGAGTTTTGTAGTTTCATGTACCATAGGCAAAATGACCCTAGACAAAGCTCTCTGTGACCTTGGTGCTAGCATCAATCTGATGCCGTTATCAATGATGAGAAAGCTTGCCATAGAGGAACTCAAACCTACCAGGATGTCTTTGGTGATGGCTGATAGATCAATCAAGACACCCAATGGCATTGTGGAAAACCTGTTAGTGAAGGTTGGGGAGTTTATCTTCCCAGCAGACTTCGTAATTCTGGATACAGAGGAAGAAGGAAATAACTCAATCATCTTGGGAAGGCCATTTTTAGCCACAGCCAGAGCCATTATTGATGTAGAGAAAGGAGAGATGATTTTTAGAGTGTATAATGAGCAGATGGTCATCAATGTCTTCAAATCAATGCAACACCTTCCTGAACAAAAAAATTACATGAAGGTGGACATGATAGAAAGTCTGGTGGAGGAAATGTTAGAAGCCACTTGTCATGAACAACAGGAAAAAGAAGTGGTAGAAATCTCCAGTGAAGACAAGGAGAAAGAGAAGCCAAAACAGGAGTTGAAGCCTCTTCCCCCTCACCTCAAATATGTGTTCCTGGGAGAAGAAGAGACCCTACCAGTGATCATTAACTCCTCCTTGAATATGGAAGAAGAAACAAAGCTGATTGAAGTGTTGAAAGCTCATAAAGCAGCCTTAGGTTGGACAATTGACGATATCAAAGGTATTAGCCCAGCCATTTGTATGCATAAAATTTTGCTGGAAGAAGAATCAAAGCCTGTGGTTCAACCCCAAAGAAGGCTCAACCCAGCCATGAAGGAGGTAGTTCAAAAAGAAGTCATGAAGCTGTGGAATGCTGGAATAATTTTCCCAATCTCTGACAGCTCATGGGTGAGCCCGGTTCAAGTTGTACCAAAAAAGGGAGGAATGTCGGTCATCACCAATGAGAAGAATGAGTTGATCCCTACTAGGACAGTGACTGGGTGGAGGATGTGCATAGACTATAGAAGATTGAATGATGCCAGAAGGAAAGACCATTTCCCTCTCCCATTCATTGATCAGATGCTGGAAAGATTAGCCGGCCATGCCTATTATTGCTTCTTAGATGGGTATTCTGGTTACAATCAAATTGTGGTGGACCCTAAAGATCAAGAGAAAACTACCTTCACATGTCCATTTGGAGTTTTTGCATACAGGAGGATGCCCTTTGGGCTATGCAACGCCCCAGCCACATTTCAGAGGTGTATGCTTTCCATTTTCTCTGATATGGTTGAAAAGTTTTTAGAAGTCTTCATGGATGATTTTTCTGTCTTTGGCAATTTATTTAACACCTGTTTGCATCATTTAACTCTTATTTTGAAAAGATGCCAAGAAACTAACTTGGTCTTAAACTGGGAAAAATGCCATTTCATGGTTCCTGAAGGGATAGTTCTTGGGCATAAAGTGTCATGCAGAGGTATAGAAGTTGATAAAGCTAAAATAGAAATTATTGAAAAACTTTCTATACCCGTTAATGTGAAAGCAGTAAGGAGTTTTCTTGGGCATGCTGGTTTCTACAGAAGGTTCATCAAAGATTTCTCAAAAATAGCAAAGCCATTGAGCAATTTGCTAGTGATTGACAACCCTTTCATCTTTGATGGCAACTGTAAGCATGCCTTTGAAACCTTAAAGAGAAAACTTATCACAACACCAATCATCACATCCCCTGATTGGAACTTGCCTTTTGAACTTATGTGTGATGCAAGTGACCTTGCCATTGGTGCTGTGCTGGGACAAAAGAAAGATAGATTGCACCATGTCATATATTATGCTAGCAAAGTGTTAAATGAAACACAAAAAAATTATACCACCACAGAGAAAGAACTTTTGGCAATTGTTTATTCATTTGATAAGTTTAGGCAATACTTGATTGGCTCAAAAGTTATAGTATACACTGACCATGCTGCTCTCAAGTATTTAATGTCTAAACAGGATTCAAAGCCAAGGCTTATTAGGTGGGTACTGCTACTTCAAGAGTTCGATATTGAAGTAAGAGATAGAAAGGGAAGTGAAAATCAAGTAGCAGATCATCTATCAAGAGTACCACAAGAAGCCTGTCAAGATAGACCACAACAAGTAAATGAGAACTTCCCTGACGAGCACCTGTTCCAAGTTCAACAAACACCTTGGTTTACTGACATAGTAAATTACAAAGTGGAAAGGAAGATACCTCAAGAATGTTCTAAGCAACAAGTGAAGAAGCTGCTCAATGAAGCAAGGAAGTTCTTGTGGGATGAACCCTTTTTATTCAAGAGGTGCTCTGATGGAATGATTAGGAGGTGTGTCCCTGAAAATGAAATGAAGGACATATTGTGGCATTGTCATGGTTCAGCATACGGTGGACATTTTGGACCAGAGAGAACAGCTGCAAAGGTATTACAAAGCGGCTTCTATTGGCCAACTATCTTCAAAGATGCCAGAGAGTTTGTTCACCAATGCAATGAATGCCAAAGAGCTGGAGGACTAACAAAAAAGAATGAGATGCCTCAAAATTTCATCTTGGAAGTAGAGCTATTTGACCTATGGGGCATCGATTTCATGGGACCGTTTCCCCCTTCTTACTCTTTCAGATACATATTGGTGGTAGTAGAGTATGTCTCAAAGTGGGTGGAAGCCATAGCCACAACCACCTGTGATGCACAGATTGTTCTTCAGTTCCTCAAGAAGCATATTTTCACTAGATATGGAGTACCCAAGGGTCTTGTCATCGATGGTGGTGGACACTTCTGCAACAAACACATGGAGAAACTCCTCCATAAATATGGAGTAATCCATAAAGTAGCCACACCATACCATCCTCAAACTAATGGCCAGGCTGAATTAGCAAATAGAAAGTTGAAGAAAATTTTAGAAAAAACAGTGGGAAGCACAAGAAAAGATTGGGCCAGGAAGTTAGAAGATGCACTTTGGGCATACAGGACAGCTTTCAAAACTCCCATTGGAAAGTCCCCCTTTCAGCTATTATATGGAAAACCTTGTCATCTCCCTGTAGAGCTTGAACATAAAGCTTTTTGGGCAACTAAACTCCTCAACCTTGATTTTCAAGTAGCAGGGGAAAAGAGGCTACTACAACTGAACGAATTAGATGAGTTTAGATTAGAAGCTTATGAGAGTGCTAAGATATACAAGGAGAGAGCTAAGAGGTGGCATGACAAGAAGATCTCAAAGAAAGAGTTCAAGCCAGGACAGCAAGTGCTCTTATATAACTCAAGGCTCAAGATCTTCCCTGGCAAGCTCAAGGACAGGTCTGTATCTAGTAACAAAAGTCTTCCCCTATGGAAGTCTTGAGCTGTTAGATGAAGATACACAGAACCACTTCACAGCAAATGGGCACAGGGCAAAGCCTTACTTAGGAGGACAATGGGACAAGTAAAAAAAAGTTCAGCATCTGAACTAAACAAGCATTGAGAATGTCAAGCTAGTGATAATAAAAGAGCGCTTGTTGGGAGGCAACCCAACTTAAGGTAGTTTTCTTTTCATAGCTATTTAATAAAAAGGTTAATTAGCTTTATTTATACTGCAAGAAGCTAAGTTTGGTGTTGCACACCAAAACAATATAAGGGAGAATGAAGGACTCTAAGTTTGGTATTTCACCAAAAATCTCATCTTGAAACATATTCTCACCTTTTGCATAGTGTCAGCTTCACGCATTTAGATAAACTAGTTAACTATTTTGTTATTTTCTAGTTACTAGTCTTATTGCTTTTGAAAAAGAAAAAGATTTCACATTTAATTTGTTGCATAAGGAACATCGGCAAGGTACTAAGTTTGGTGTTCACACACCAAAGTAAGTTCAAAAGCACACAAATGAGCCTTGCAAATTAACCGGATACCTTAAGGGCTTGAGAAGAAAGCCACTTTTGAGGATTATGCAGGAAAATAGCCAACAAATTCAAAGAACACTTGCATTACGACTCAAAAGGAGCAAACAGAAGGAAGAATGAGAAGCTACAACCCACAGGTTGTATCTATGCTTGATTCTTGTTGATATGTAATGATTTAATTCAGAGACTCCTTTATATCTGGCTGGAATGATCATTTGGTTGCAAGTGGAAGTACATGCTGAAGAAAGCTATCTGCATAATTTTGCTTGAATGTTATCTGCATAATAATTGTCATCATTCATTTGCTTGAATTTTACTTTATCTCCCATGCTGTCTGAATAAAAGAGAGATGCTTGATCTAGAAAAGTAATTGTTCAATGTTGCAAAAGTTAGAATGAAAGTTAATGGTGGTTTGTGTTTGATTTAATTGATAGCTCATAGAAATAATGCTGCAAAAAGACTTGTTACTTGAAGCTTAAGCTAGTTTGCTGCTATGATCCTTCAATTAATGAAAGTCCCTTGCAAATAAACCAAAACAGAAAGAAAAAAAAAGAAATAGAAAAAGCCAAAGAAAGTGGCAAAGAAACAAATAATAAGGCTAGACACCAATAGCTTGGACCCTAGGACATATGCCTGTGGTGTTTGTGTACTAGGATATGCTTGGACAAGTAAGTTCTAAGGAGTATTTTAAAACTTGGCAACTTAGATCAACTGATTTGGGATTGCCAACTGAAAGTCCACAATAAAGAGCAACCTAGCTACAAAACATTTAGTTATCCAAAGAGATGCTGGGCATCAATGATCCTAGGAAGAAAAAGGTAAGCCATGTGTCTGTGGTGAAGAAATGTTGAGTGAAATTAAGCCAAAGACCACTGCAACATTTAACACCAAGCCTTCAATAAGAAATAAGCTCTTTAATGCAAAAGAAAGAAGAAAAAGCTAACAAGGGAAATAAGCAGAAAGTAAGGCATAGTAGCAGCAACCTTGGTGAACTCTTAAGGAAACATTGTTTGTTTTGACAACAAGTAATAAATGAGCTACTTTTGATCTGCATAAGACCCCATAAACCAAATTCAACTATCTGCCTAATAAGGACATGCATGCTTCTCTATTTCATTTTATCCTATCTTGTGTTTAATGCTTGCTTGGGGACAAGCAAGTTTTAAGTTTGGTGTTGTGATGACAAGTCATCTTAACCTAATTTTACTAGCCTTTTTCTTTGTTTTTATTTGGTTTTATGCACTTTCTTGCATTCTAAGTAAGTAATTTGGAATGGAAATGCATAGTTTCTTTGAATCAAACAAACACCATTTAATTGATGCTAAATCATGAGGTTTAAGCTAAATTTAATTGATTTTTAATGATTTATAAACTTTGTGAATTTGGTGACACTTTGATTAGTTGTTTTGATTACTTGTAGGTGAAGAAAAGAAAAAAAATAAAGAAAAGCGTAGCCTAAGGAGCATGATCTAAGCAAAGAAGAGAAGCGTGGCTTAAGGAAGGAAAAGCGTGGGTGAAGTCAAGAAACAAGGGCACAAAGCTCTTGCCAAGAGCTTTAAAGCTCTTGTGGAAAGCTTTCCTTTAAAGAATCAGAAGCCAAGCTCTTGCCAAGAGCTTTATCAAGAACACATGAAGAAGGAACCAAGAGCCAAGCTCTTGGCAAAGAGCTTTGAAGCTCTTGCCAAAGAGCTTTTTCGTGCATGCCTTGGATGAAATCAAGAAGGAAAAGCTCACTAATGCACCCACCAAGACTTGAACCCATGACCAAGGGGAGGGGGCCAGCGCTATTTCACAAGGAAAAACAAGCCAAAATTAGCTTGTTTTCACTCACCAAGGTTCGAACTAGGCACCTCAAGGAAGCAAGGCCTTGTGCGCCACTCATGTGCCAAGAAAAATTGACTTGTCTTCCTTCACCAAGGATTGAACCGGGCACCTCAAGGAAGCAAGACTTTGGGGGTTTCTCTAGTGCCAAGGAAATTAGATCCACAAGTGCTCCACCCAAGACTTGAACCAAGGACCTCAAGGACAAGTAAAACTCTTGCCAAGAGCTTTCAAGCTCTTGCAAAGAGCTTTGTTCTCTTGTCACAAGGGAAGAACCGTGCGCAACACATTGGAAGGAAGGGGACTAAAGCTCTTGGCCAAAGCTCTTGCCAAGAGCCGAACTCTTCCCTGGGAGGTGCACCATGGGCTGAAAATTGAACTAAAAATCCAAATTAATTCATTTCTTCACCAAATCAAAAGCCCATCCAAATTCCAAAATCCAAGAATAGAAAGTGTATAAATAGGAGCTAGTTTGATGTAATTAGGACCTCCAGACTTTACTTTGAATTTTTCTTTTAAATTTCATTTTCATTTTGAGCTTTTATTTTTGAATTTAGATCTTAGAGAATTCGGAAGGAGAATTGATCTCTCTTCTTCCTTGTTCTTGCTTGAACACTCTTTAATTTTCTTGCTTTTGATCTTGGGTGAAGAATTGAAGAACTTCTGTTTTAATCTCACCTTGAGATCTCTTCTTTACTTTCTTTGCATAATTGAATTTCCATTTCTGTTTACTGCTTCATTCTTCTACTCTTTCTGCATTTTACTTTTCTTCATTTCTTTTGCACTTGTTCTTGTTAGATCAAGGAAGGATTTGAGATCTATACTTGTTATCTAGTCTCTTCCACTCCTGAGATCTTCAACCACTTTTAAATTGCTGCAAATTAAGCATTGCTCACTTTCTGTTTTTAAATTTTCAACGCATTTTTACTTTTCTGTTGAGATCTAGTTCAATTCAATTACTCCTCTACTCTTCTGTTTATTGCAATTTATCTTTGCTTGTTTAAATTCTGCAATCCCAATTCCCAATTCCTTTTACAATTCAAGCAATTTACATTTCTTACACTTTAAGATTCAGCCATTTACTTTTCTTGCAATTTAAGTTTCTGCAATTTACATTACTTGTTCTTTAAGATTTAGATTATTTACTTTCTTTGCTCTTTAATTTACTGCAATTTCCCCTTCCCCCTTTACAACTCATGCCATTTAGTTTCTGTCAAATACAAACCACTCAACCAATACTTGATTCGCTTGACTAAATCAACTACTAAACTAAAATTGTTTAATCCTTCAATCCCTGTGGGATCGACCTCACTCATGTGAGTTTTTATTACTTGATGCGACCCGGTACACTTGCCGGTGAGTTTTGTGTTGGATCGTTTTCCATATACCAGCTCAACCTTTGAATGAGGCAGTACCTGAGCCTATCATTCCTGATGAGCCTGAGTTAGCTGGTGACTATGTACCTGTGATACCACCAGAGTGGGATTTTTCCCCTGAGCCGATCCCCAACTTTCCACAGCCTGATGAGCCGGCACTACCGAACGGTGGGACAGCTCCTATATACGTGAACAAACCTTTGCTCGCGAATGGTTTTGTACATAGTGACAGCAGTATTTCTAGTGGATCTGAGGATATAGTTGTAGCTGCGGACGATGAGGAGGAAGAGGATCCTGAGATAGAGATAGAGCAGGATGAGAAGGTGGACGAGCCTCATAGCAATTCTCCGAACGGCCACGTGTAGAGATAGTTTGATAGCAGAAGGGGTATTCTTTTGATGACACTCTAATCTGACATCATCTGATAGTTAGTCTCTCACTTGTGTTAGTACACTCGAGAGCTAGGAGCTATATAGTGGTTAGGCTAGCCTGGGTGCCAGTTTAGCGGCTTTTTGTGTGGGCCAGGCCCTGGGAGTGTCGTGTATATATTAGTAGCGTAAGATGACGAGGATGTAAACTGACTTGATCTTGTGCAAATGCTACATGTTGTGTTATAATGTACATGATGTATATTATCTGCTATATTTCTATATTTCTCTATGCTTGCTTTTATTGCTCTCAATGTATGCTTGTTTATTTTACATTATCATCCGCAGCGAATAAAAGAGAAGTTACTTGTAAAATTGGCAACGTTCTAACAAGGAACAGACTCATATATTAAATAATAGTTAATAATTAGGAAGGATAAGTTAGTAACACTTAGCTTCTTGTATGACCATGGCATACTGGGAGTTGGGTCGTTACAATTTGGTATCAGAGCAGTTCGTTCCCAATAGAGCCTAGGGAGTGGACTGACTATGCTTCATTGCATACTCTGTTGTGTGTCTCATGCTGTTAGGGTATCTTTAAGATACATTTGGCATGAATGTCTATGAGCGCTCATTTTGGAAATGTTCGTGCCTTACTTGAAATATTAAGACTGATCACCTTAATGTTGATTGTTTGGTGCGGATAGGACCTTAATGACTGCGAATAGGCATAGTTTAATCGAGCTCTAAATGACGAACCGTTGCGAGACACAACTATCCTCAAAGCTGTTATGATCTCTATGGCCATGGCTATGTTAGATTTGGATGATGTAAGGAACGAACGCTTGTTTTACTTGTGATGAATCTGGACACACAGCTGGGATCTACCCAAGAAAGTTTGTTTGAAATCTAGTGTGAACCCAGCAACAAGGTCGAGTGTTTGCCATGACTACTGATGATGCTATGCAATCAGACGCCCTGATCCAAGGTCAGTGTTATGTCAAGAATCGATTTCTAACTGTACTATATGATTCGGGTGCATCGCATTCTTTTGTTTCTTTAACTGTTGCTCGTGAGTTAGGACTAGATTTCTCTGAGTTGAACTTTGATCTAATTGTCCATACATCTGCATCCCAAAATGCTTTGACTAGTTTAGTGTGCCTACAAGTACCATTCACTATTAGGAACAGAACTTTTATACATGATCTAATCTGTTTGCCTCTATGTGGTTTAGAAGTTATTCTAGGGTTAGATTGGTTATCTAAGTATCATGTTTTCCTTGATTGCTGTGAAAGAACTGCTCTTATTCCATCTGATAGTTTAGATATTAAACCATTTTTGTCTCATACTTTATATCTGAATTCTGTAAGAGTTACATTAGACGGGAGTGATTGTGAGGGGTACGTTCTGTTAGCGGCTAGCTCGAATGATAGTGAACTAAGCTTAGAACGAATCCGAGTGGTGAAGGAATTTTATGATGTTTTCCTGGACGACATACCTGAATTTCCTCCTCAACGAGAGATAGAATTCAGCATTGAACTTGTACCTGGAACCGGACCGATTTCTATAGCACCGTACCGGACGTCACCACTGGAACTTGCAGAGTTGAAGAAGCAATTAGATGAGCTACTTGGAAAGAAATTTATTCGTCCCAGTGCATCACCTTGGGGAGCTCCGGTGTTGCTATTAAAGAAGAAGGATGGTGGAATGAGACTTTGCGTAGATTACCGACAGCTAAATAAAGTCACAATCAAGAACAAGTATCCACTTCCATGAATAGATGATTTGATGGATCAGTTAAAAGGTTCAACTGTGTTCTCGAAGATTGATTTGTGATCGGGCTATCACCAGATTCGAGTGAAAGAGTCGGATATACCGAAGACTGCATTTAGAACTCAATATGGTCACTATAAGTATACGGTTATGTCGTTTGGACTACCTAATTCTCCTGTGATTTTCATGGATTACATGAATCGTATTTTCCGTCCGTACCTTGATCAGTTCGTAGTAGTTTTCATAGACGATATTCTCATCTATTCGAAGACAGAAAGAGAGCATGAAGAGCATCTAAGGATTGTATTGCAGATACTAAGGAATCGGAAGTTATATGCTAAACTATCAAAGTGCGAGTTCTGGACAGAGAAGGTGGCATTTTTGGGACATGTTATATCACATGGAGGAATTGCAGTGGATCCTTCAAAAATTGAAGCAGTAGTGCAATGGGAACCACCTACGACCGTTACAGAAGTTCGAAGTTTTCTCAGACTTGCTGGATATTACCGGAGGTTTATTAAAGGGTTTTCGCAGATAGCCTTACCTCTGACTTACCTTACACGAAAGGAAGTTCCGTTCGTTTAGACTTACACAAAAGGAAGTTCCGTTTGTTTAGACGGCTGAGTGTGATAGAAGTTTCAAGATGCTTAAGGAAAAGTTAACAACTGCACCTGTATTAGTACTACCCGACCCGCAGAAACCTTTTGAAGTATACTGTGACGCCTCTCATAAAGGACTTGGATGTGTGCTGATGCAAGACAAAAATGTTGTGGCTTATGCTTCTCGGCAGCTGAGACCTCATGAAAAGCGAACGTGGTGGCAGACGCATTGAGCTGGAAGAATTTAAGTATCTCTTGGATGATGATAAAGGAAGAAAAGTTACTCGCGGAATTTGAGGACCTTAAGTTGGCTATGACTGAGACATCAAGTGGAGTCCGTTTGGCCCAATTGTATATAACACCAGATTTTAAGATTAGGATTCAGCAAGCACAAGCACAGGACTCAGAAATGATGACGATGCTGAGACGGATGAAAGTAGAAGAACCAGAAGCTGTAAGACTAGATCATAGCAGTCTCTGGAGATACAAAAACAGAATTTGTGTGCCTAGCTCTGGAGATTTGCGGCAAAAGATTCTTGCAGAAGCTCATCAAAGTAGATTTTCTATGCATCCTGGAGTAACAAAGATGTATCAGGATTTGAAACAAATGTTCTGGTGGCCGGGCTTGAAGAAAGAGGTAGCTGATTATGTCTCAAAATGTTTAACCTGCCAGAAGGTGAAGGTGGAAAACCAGAAACTGTCAGGAGCCCTACAACCCTTGGAAATACCACAATGGAAATGGGAGCAGATCACTATGGATTTTATCACGGGATTGCCAAGGACCTTAACAGGATACGATGCCATCTGGATAATTATGGACAGGTTGACGAAGTCAGCGAACTTCCTTCCGATTCGAGTTGATTATACCTTAGAAAGGCTGGCACGGATATATATTCAAGAAATTGTACGATTTCACAGAATACCTTCGTCAATTGTTTCAGACCGAGATCCGAGGTTTACTACCATATTCTGGGGAGCTTTCCAGAAAGCGTTAGGAACAGAATTGCATATGAGTACAGCATACCATCCTCAGACAGACGGACAATTAGAGCGGACAATTCATACATTGGAAGACATACTAAGATCTTGTGTGATGGATAACCAAGGCAGTTGGGATAGGTATTTGCCATTGGTCGAGTTCGTCTACAACAACAGTTACCAACAAAGTATTGGGATGGCACCATATGAAGCTCTCTACGGAAGAAGATGTCAGACACCATTGTGTTGGAATGACGACGGAGAAGCTAGTGTCTTAGGTCCATACTTAGTGCAAGAAACTACTGAGAAGATAAAGGGGATCCGCCAGAAGATCCAGACAGCACAGAGCCGTCAAAAGGGCTATGCTGATAATAGACGTAGACCCTTAGAGTTTAGTGAGGGAGACCATGTCTTTCTTAAAGTAACCCCGACTACTGGAATAGGTAGAGCCCTTAAGACTAAAAAGCTTAACCCTCGATACATAGGACCTTTTCAAATACTTAAAAGAGTCGGTCTAGTAGCTTACCAAGTAGCCTTTCCTCCATATCTGTCAAATCTTCATGATGTTTTTCATGTCTCGCAACTTAAGAAATATATTCCCGATGAGAGTCACATTTTACAACCAGAGACAGTACAGTTATGAAACGATTTGACAAATCAAGCATCACCAGTTCGGATCGTAGAAAGAAGTGATAAGCAGCTAAGAGGCAAAACTGTTCGCTTGGTCAAAGTAGCTTGGGGACAAAGAGGAGAAGAAGAGCACACTTGGGAACTGGAAGATAAGATGAAAGCTGATTACCCGCATCTATTCTCAAGTAACTGAAATTGAGGGCAAAATTTTCTTTTAGGAGGGTAGAATATAACAACCCCGATTTTCGAGTACGCAAGATCTTTTCTGAAAGTACGAATTTCTCCAGAAGATCAGTAAGGGAAACCTTTGATATATCATCAAGTATCTCAATCCTCATTGTCATTATGTTATCTTTAAGCTAGAACCTTTTCCGAGGCAAGCTCAATAATGCGGTCACGAAGAACCTAGTTTTTGAACCGTATCGGTTAGGAGTTTTGATTCGATTTTTCGTAAATAGTCTCAGTTTAACAAACCGGACTCGATTTATGAGAGAAGAGAGATAATAGGATGATATTATCATTATATTAGTATTAGAAGCTTCTTGAATAATATTATAAGGTTACCTGGTCAATTTGAGTTAAAAATAGAAAATCGGTTTAACCGGGTTCACAGTTTACTGGTGCAGCTTAGCACCAGCACTCTCTGATGACTTTAGCAATTCTAAGGCCTCATTATACATGTCTTATTCTCATAATAAATATGTTACTAGTGTCATTTATGCTAGTAGCTCAGAAAATAATTTTTAGAGATGTTTTCACAAGTGTTCCGATACATCTAGTTTTAGTAGTTATACATCTGAGATATTTTAATATTATTTTAATCCACCTCCAAGACAACCAATCACAACTCACCCTACACCCCCAAAACCTCCAAGGCTGGCTCATTTTAACTTTGTGGCCGAAAATAGGAAGAGAGAAAAAGAGAGAAAAGTTCTTAGTTCCAAATCTTCAAAGCTTGATTTCTGCTGAACTAAAACTCAAATCAAAATTCCAATCCAACCAAAATGATCCTCTCTTCCTTCTCTACATGATCATATGACTTATCAAGGCAGGAATCAAGGTGAGTTGGCTGCACCATCTCTCTTTTGATTCTGTTTCAAGGAAACATGTTTAAACATGTGTTTTCTTGATGTTCTTCCTTAGGAATCATGCTTAACTTGACTTGAGGGCCAAGAAATGTGACTTTCCAGCAAGTATAAGGTTAGAAATCACTTCCTAACATGCTGAGTGAGATTTGGTTAGTTGAGGGTTTTGGGATTTAAAGTTGTTCTTGATGTGATTTAGGAGGAAAAAGTGCTTAAGGACAACCTGAAAGTCTAACTGAATTAGGAGCAGCAAAACCAGGTAGGGTGTCACGAAATTAATCTTGATTATTTGTGTTTGAGTTGTGTGAATGTTGTATGATTTGGCTATGCTAAAAATTGGTTTCATATATGATTGATTCTTGGTGAAAATTTGGTGAAATTTTGATGAAATTTGATGAAATTCAAGCTTTAAAGTTCATGTTCTTGGGGCAGCTGGAAAAACGAAACCCTAAGCTTAAATTGAGGTTCAATTTGTGTTGAAATCATGTAGAAAAGGTGGGGTTTTAGTGGCTACTAATTTATTATGAATTATAGTAAAAATCGGTTGCTGAAAAGACTGAAAAACGGGTAAAAATAGAGAAAGAATCTGAAGAATTTATGAAGAACATGAAGAACACTTTGAGTGTGATGAAGAATAATGAATAACAGGCTTTAGATTCTTAAAAGGGCAAGGAAGTAAAAATTTTGGTGTTTAAGGGGTTATTTAGTAATTTCTGAAAGTTAGGGTGGTAAAAGTAGAAATATTAAAAGTTCCGGGTGGTAAAAAGTGAATTTTAAAGGTTAAAAGTAAAAAGTATGTTAATTTTCGAAAATTAATGATAAAATAATAAATAATAATAAAATATTACATAATAATATTTAATTAAAAATAATATTTTTATAAAACTAATAAAATAATGCGGAAATGGCAGTTTTCTGTAAAAGTTTTAGAAAGACAACTTTAACCGCAGAATCTCATAACTACCTTCATAAAACACTTAGGGAGTGGTAAAAACATATTAGTGAGGCAAATATAAAGAAAATATAAAAAGTTGAAGAAAAGATAAAAATCGAAGAAAAAGTCTGTAAAGTTTTAATGACAGAAAAACAGACAGAGACTAGTGAACGAACTAGGGCAACTTAGTTAGTACTCGAGTTGTGACTAGGGTTAGGTATTATATGAAAAGTTAAATTGTTTCAGTATAGACTTAATGAACCTATACTTGGGACAGGCTAACTATTCATACCGAAATTTACATAAGCTTTAAATACACAGGTTAAATAGAGAAATCAAAGCAGGGTAAAGAGACTAAGAGCAGAAGGCTTATCGAAAGGTTAATTGTTGCTTGAGGCAACCCAAGAGATATTGTTTGCTTATTCGTTGCTTAATGCAACCCAAGAGATAATATTTATTATCTGTTGCTTAAAGTAACCCAAGAGTTTCTGTAGGGAAACTAGGATACCTACAGCAATTTTCCGTTCCCAAGAGTATATTTCCTGCGAGTAGAAAGCAGAGGCTATCTCAATAGAGCTGCTAATAATTATATGCGCATTTATTTGAACGGAAAATCGTATCCGGGAAATCGTGAACTCGTGACCGGATAAATGTCGGGAATGCAGGTGCTAACCGACACATGAGCTCATGGCCTGTACTAGGGCTAGACATGCATCATTCTTGTCTGTGCATCATTCTTTGTTGCTTTCCTTCTTGTGTGTGAACTATTTTTTTATGTTTGTCTGCTTGAGTGTTATGTCTGTGCTCTATTTCCTTGTGTTCTTCTGTTTGTGTTCTGTTTTCTGTCTTTCCTATCTATTTTTAACTACTGTTTACTACTTTACTGTATTCTATTATCCATCTGCTAATCAAAAATGAATAAATGAACATAACTAACAACCCCGACCCTACTAAGAACTCTCCAGTTCTTACCGCTTCTCTCCCTTCCTCCCTCTCAGATGGAGACGGGCGTGATCTTCTATGAGTTCGAGGACCCTTACGTCTACGAGGATTCGGTGCATCACAGTTACTTCATTATGGGTTTAGAGCCTCGTATTAGACGATATGCGTTACCTAATCAAGCTTTTCAACATCCTCTGTCTAGCCCACATTTTGACCCCGATGCTCCTTACGATTTTCCCTTATCCTGGTTACATCCTGACGCACCTGGACATCCTTTTCCTAATAATCCCGGACACCCTATACCAGCTCAACCTTTGAATGAGGCGGTACCTGAGCCTATCATTCCTGATGAGCCTGAGTTAGCTGGTGACTATGTACCTGTGATACCACCAGAGTGGGATTTTCCCCCTGAGCCGATCCCCGACTTTCCACAGCCTGATGAGCCGGCACTACCGGACGGTGGGACAGCTCCTATATACGCGAACGGACCTGTGCTCGCGAATGGTTTTGTACATAGTGACAGCAGTATTTCTGGTGGATCTGAGGATATAGTTGTAGCTGCGGACGATGAGGAGGAGGAGGATCCTGAGATAGAGATAGAGCAGGATGAGAAGGTGGACGAGCCTCATGGCATAATCTTCGAACGGCCACGTGTAGAGATAGTTTGATAGCAGAAGGGGTATTCTTTTGATGACACTCTAGTCTGACATTATCTGATAGTTAGTCTCTCATTTGTGTTAGTACACCCGAGAGCTAGGAGCTATATAGTGGTTAGGCTAGCCTGGGTGCCAGTTTAGCGGCTTTTGTATGGGCCAGGCCCTGGGAGTGTCATGTATATATTAGCTGCGTAGGATGACGAGGATGTAAACTGACTTGATCTTGTGTAAATGCTACATGTTGTGTTATAATGTACATGATGTATATTATCTGTTATATTTCTATATTTCTCTACGCTTGCTTTTATGGCTCTCAATGTATGCTTGTTTATTTTACATTATCATCCGTAGTGAATAAAAGAGAAGTTACTCGTAAAATTGGCAACGTTCTAACAAAGAATAGGCTCATATATTAAATAATAGTTAATAATTAGGAATGATAAGTTAGTAACACTTAGCTTCTTGTATGACCATGGCATACTGGGAGTTGGGTCGTTACAGTTTTCCTCCATGTTGATGTACTTCTCTGCTCGTTCTTGCACTTCATTCAGAGATGTGGGATGTTTTTCGATATAGAGTGGCTAAAAGGTCCTTCTCACAAGCCATTGATGAGACCCATAATGGCGGCCTCTGTTGGTAGACTTTGTATGTCCAGACATGCTTTGTTGAATCTTTCCATGTAACTGCGAAGACTTTCCTGATCTCCTTGCTTGATTCCTAATAGATTTGGGGCGTGCTTAATTTTATCTTTTTGGATGGAGAATCTGGCCAGAAACTTCTTGGCTAAGTCGTCAAAGCTTGAGATGGACCTAGGGGGCAGATTGTCGAACCATTTGATAGCTGTATTTGTTAAAGTAGTCGGGAAACCTTTGCAGCAGACTGCATCTGAGGCATCAGTGAGGTACATTCTACTTCTGAAATTACTGAGATGATGGCTGGGATCTACTGTGCCATCGTATAAGGTCATGTCAGTAAGTTTGAAGTCCTTTGGGATTTTGGTCCTCATGATCTCTTTGGTGAATGGGTCTTGGTCCTTACGGGATTTATCTTCGTGACCGGATCGAGTAGTTTTGGCTTTGAGATCTGCTTCGAGTTTTAGGATCTTGTCCTCTAACTCGCGGCGTCACCTAACTTCCCTTCGTAGGTCTCTCTCAGCTTCTTGTTGATGCTCCACCTCTTTTTCGAGTTGTTTTAGGCGGTCTTGAAGTGCCTCTATAGCTTCCGCATTTGACGAATTCTTGTCTTTGTTAGGTTGAGGAGTATCTTTTGTAGTATCCGCATTTTTGTGTGGCGTCCTATCTTCTAGATCAGAGTCGTGGTCATTGTCAAGGTTGTCTGCCATGATGATGGGATGACTTCTAGGTCCCCGGCAACGGCGCCAATGTTCCGAGGGTTACCTGAAACTGTAGGTCGATCTCGAACAAGATCTTCTGTACTAGTCAGCACTGTTGTGTCCGACTTGATGATGGTGGCCGGAGCCGCCATGTCTGACTTGTTGGACTTGGTGGTGATGCTGATCCTTCGTCACCGGAGGGTGGTGGTACCTACAAGGGACTCCGATGCTTAAGTTAGCAAGGGTATTAAGCAGGTTTTTAGTAGAATCAGAGTATGAGTTATACCTGGGTGCTCCAGTGTATTTATAATGTTGTAGAGTGACCTTTCTGGAGATACACTGGAGCACCAGGTATAACTTAAGTTTGTGAAATCTTTTCAATAATTCAATTCAATTGTGGGTTTGCTTTGATTGCTAATGCTTAGCCCTTGTGCTTGTATATGTATTCTTGGGAATTGATTTATTTTGACCAAGTACTTGCATTCATTCAGATAGATTGCATATAGGTAGTTGCATTTAGGTAGTTTACATTGAATAAATTTTGATACCCTTTGTTTCTTTCTTGATTTTAGCATGAGGACATGCTTAGTTTAAGTGTGGGGAGGTTTGATAAATCCCAATTTTATGGTTTATCCTGTGCTTATTTTGGGGGATTTTATCACCTTTTCCCACATTTATTCAATGAAATAGCATAGTTTTGTAATTCTCCCTTAAAATGTGCTTAAGTATAAAAACATGCTTTTTAAGCCCTTAAATTGGTGATTTTAATTCACTTCAATTCCATCTGATGCCTTAATGTAAATAACTAAAACTTAAAGTGCAAGAAATATAAATTGCTGAATCTAAATTGACAAGAAACTTAAATTGCATATAAAGTAAAGGGAATTGGGTATTGGGATTCAACTTGAACTAGAAAATGTAAATTGAGTAAATCAGAGAACTATGAGATGTAGAGGTTCAGATCTAGATCCCAGTAGCAAAACAGAAATGGAAGATTTGCAAAGGAGTCAAAACGGAATGAGAACTTGGATCAGATCTAAAATCTTAAAGAGAAATAAACAATTTCCTTCAAATAACAAAACAGCAAGAAGCTTAAATCTCAATTGCTCTCTTGACAAAAATAGAAAAGGAGAAATTGCAAAAGAAGTAAAATGAAAATAGGGAAGAAGATTTAGGTCCAATTTCAAATACGTATAACTATAAACAGAAAAAGTAAAAGATGATTCTCAGATGAAGAGATTCAGTGGTGTTCTTCAATCTGAATTCAAAACCCAAAACTCGAAAACAGAAGTTGCAAAAGAAAAGAAAATGAATACCGAAAGCCAAACTCAGATCTAATCCCAATTCTCCAAATTCCAAAGAAAATTCAAAGAGAGCTAAAAGTAAAAGTAAAATAAAAATGAAGTCCCCCCTCAAATCAAAATTTCTCCTATTTATACACTTTCTATTTTTAGTCATTGAGCAATTGGAATGGGCTTTTGATTTGGTCTTGAAGAAGTGGATCCGGATTTGCTTGGTTTTGTTGGATCAGGGTGCATTTTGTGCTCCCAGTGGAGCGTTCAGTTCACTTTGTGAACTCCACGTTCACTTTGCTTGCATGCTTCCTCACGTGCCAATTGCCTCCTACTAGCGCTCACTTAGTGAATGTTAAGTTCACTTGTTGAGCACTCTCTTTGTTGCGCGCCCTGGTTCCTTGGCCCATTTTCCCGAAAATGTTCACTTAGTGAATGGTACGTTCACTTGTTGAACGTTGCCTGGTGCGTGGCCCCTTGGTGCATTGCATTAGTGAACTCCACGTTCACTCATTGAGCGTTGTTTGGTGCATGCCTTCCTTGCCTCCCATTTCTAAAAGTCACAAAAATGGTGACTTATTGAGTGCCAAGCACTTTTTGAGCGCTACCCTTTTGCTCCTTTGGTGTGTGGTGGCACAAGCTTTCTCCCCAAGGTTTGAGAATAATGAAAACATTGGAAAAGTGAGCGCTACGTTGAGTATTTGAGCTCTGGCTCTAGTACGCATGGCCAAAAGCTTACCTCCCAGGCTGAACTTCACGAAAACGTTCACAAAGTGAACGCCACATTCACTTCCTAAGTGAACGCTAAGCCCAAAAGCATGTCCGTTGCGCGTGGCGCTGCTTCATTGAACGCACCGCTTCTCTGATTCTTCATTTTGTTCATTTCTTCACTTATAAGCAATCAAACAAGCAATCAATGTCTCACCAAATTCACAAGATTTTTGCATCATTCATGAAATCAATTAATTCTAGCATAAAACCTATGATTTTGTGTAAAATAAATGATGTTTGATTGATTCAAAATAATCATGAAAATCCACTCCAATCACTTACTTATTGTGCAAGAAAGTTCATAAAACCTAATGAAACAAGTAAAAAATGCTTGTAAAACTAGCATAAGATGACTTGTCATCACGACACCAAACTTAAATCTTTCTTGTCCCCAAGAAGCACTAAACATGAGAAGAAATGAAATAAAACAGAGAATTATATGTGTCCTTATTTGGCAGGTAATAGAATTTGAACTATGGGGTTTTATGTAGACAAGATGCAACTCAATTTATTCTTAGCTAACAGATATGAAATGTCTCTTTGAGGATTCACTAGAGTTGCTGTTATAATTCCTTGCTTTTCCATTGATCCCTGTTAGCTTTTTCCTTCTTTCTTTTGCTTAGAAACTTATTTCTCAATGATAGCTCAATGTCGAGTGTTGTAGCAGCCTTTTGGCTTCAATTTTTGTCAACACCTCTTCACTACAGACACTTGGCTCACAATTCTTCTTAGGAACATTGATGCCCAGCACCTCTTTGGGTCACTAAATGCTTTGTAACTAGGTTGCTCTTGATAATGGACTTTCGATTAGTAATCTTGGATTAGTTAATCCAAGTTACCAAGTTTTAAAAGGCTCCTCAGAACCTAATTGTCCAAGCATATCCTAGTATAAGAAGCACCACAGGCATATGTCCTAAGGTCCAAGCTATTGGTGTCTAGCCTTATTGTTTGTTTTTTCTTTCTTATTGCCAATCCTTGGCTTTTCTTTTCTTTTTCCTTCTTACTTTTCTTCAATTTCCAGGGATGTTCATTAATAAAAGGTTTTATACAGCAACTAAGTTCACACTAAAAAGAACATTCTATTTTGTAGCTTTTATTATTGAGCTTATCATCCAATCAAGCAATTACCACCACAAGTCTTTATTCTAATTCCTACTACATTAGACAATCACTTTCTATTTTAAACATTTTATCTTATTGATGCAAAAGGGAAACAGGACATGATTTAATGCAGATGAAGATGAAGACAAGCATTTACATTAGTGCAGACATCAAAATTTGCATTATTTGAACTAACATCAAGGTAAACAGTAACTTCTCATTCAGAACGTTTCAAAGCAGAATAAATTTTCTGACAATACAACCTCTCAGGAGTGTCTTGCAGCTTTTCTTTTGTCATCATCATCTTTTACTTTTGCATTTCCCTTGGTGATGATTCTTTTAAGAGGCTGAGTGTCTTTTCTGCATAATTATTGGAAGTTGCTTATTTTTCCAAGCACTTAGGCAAATGGTTAGCATGCATGAATTATTGTAGTTTTTTGAACTTACTTTGGTGAGGGAACACCAAACTTAGTCCCTTGCTATTGTCTATGATGCATCAATTACATGAAACACTGTGCTTTTGCTAAAATTAATAAAACTAAAAACTAGAAGACAGACAATGGTTTAGTGATTTTCCTGATTGCTTGGAGCTAGTAACCATTTATGCAGAGGGTTGAAATGTGTTTTTAAATGAGATTTTTGGTGGAACACCAAACTTAGCATCCTTCATTTACCCTTAAATTATTTTGGTTTGCAACACCAAACTTAGATCCTTGCAATACAGATAAGTCTACTTAACCTTTTTATTGAAATAGCTTAGGAAAAGAAGACTACCTCATGGTTTGGTTACCTCCCAACAAGCGCTCTTTTAGTGTCATTAGCTTGACATGTTGTTCTTCACTTTCTTCCTCTTCTTCCAGTTTGTTAAGAGGAATAACCTCAAGGGGGAAGAAGAACCAGTCGGTGTCCCCTTTCTTGGTCTCCTCTCAGCAAGCCTTCTTTTGTAAATGGCTTGATTGAGCTTGCTTGCTGGTGGTTCAAGGGTTGGATTGCTTGTAGTTGACCTTTTCTTCTTCATGGATATGATCAATTGTGGCTTGGTCACAATCCTCTTCTCGATGCTTTTGCTAGTTGCCTTCACTCCTTAGATATCAAGACATGGTTGCTGTGTGATTGTTGGAGTTTAATCTTCATCAAAAGCCTTTTGAATTGGTGGTTCAATGAGCCCTTCCTCTATGCACTTCTCTGCTTCAATTGAATGTGAATCTCCTTGAGTGTCTTCCTCCATTTCTTCTTCATGATTTTCCATTAAGTCCTTTGGGAGGGAATCTTCATGTTCCATTGTCACTTCAATTAGCCTCTGTGGATATGAAATCCTTGGCTCATATAGCTCCACCACTTCATCATTCATTGCAATTTCATTTGACACAGGGGCCTTTTGCTCTTATTTTTCCACTTCCTCTCCTATAAATTGGTCTTCATCCTCACTGTTTGATAATTCTGAGTTTCTCCTTATTTGCTCTAAGTGCCCATCCATCTTCTTGAGGAGGATTTCTTGCCTTTTTCAAGATTGTTCATGTCTTTACAAAAATTCGCTGGACTTTTGAAGGAGATCCTCTGCTAGCTCAAGAGATGAGGGTTTAGAATAATTTTGTGAACATGGATGTGTTGTGGTGAAGTTGTTTTGAGGGGTGTGGAGTAAATTTTGTGAATTGTGGAATAAATTTTGTGGTTGGTGAAATGAGTTGTATGGGTCTTGGAGGAAACTTTGTGTTGAGGCTAAATTAAATGATGAAAGATTTTCAAGTGGAAAACTGGGAGGTGATGTTGGGCAATTTTGCATAAATGAATTAAAGGTTTGCTCAAGTGATGATGGCTCTTGATTGATGGAGTATGACACAATGGGTGCTCTCTGATTTTAATCCTCCCAAACACAACTTGAAGAATTGTTGAATTCATCACAGTATGGATTATATTGTGGCATTGGTAGACAATTTTGCATGAATTTATTGAAAGCACACTCCGGAGATGATGTCTCTTGATGAACACAGTATGGATCACTAAGATCTCTTTGATTTTGACTTTCTGAGCCACAATATGAGTAGTTGTTAGACTCATCAAAATCTGGATCATATTGTGTCTCTGGGAAGTGTCCCATTGATGACATGTCATCATGTCATATTTTTCTATGCTTTTTCATACAAGAAATTGATGATTAGTGCTTAAATATTGCATTCTTTTGTGCTTAAATAGTATATTTTCTTGATCTTTTGATTTTATAAATTTTGCAGGAAATAAGTGAAAAAAGAAGCAAAATAGCACAAAAACAGCTCAAAAGAAGAAAAGAAGAATTTTGTGGCACGCTTTGAAGATTGAGCACGCTTTGGAACCTTAAGCCACGCTTTTGAAAGTGTGGCCCATGACCATGAAGCCATGGCATGCACTAATGCCTTATGCATGCATGAATTAATATCTAAGGCATGCATTAATTAAGAATGAATTAAATGAATGCATGCTACGTTGGCTTAGTCATACTAATATCATTGGCTTATTCATTAAATGAATAAATGCCACGGCTAATGAAAGTATGCATGCATTTAATCATTAATGCTAATTGTTAATGAATGCATGCATGAAATATTCATTAGTAAATACCCAATTGGCACTAACGGATCAAGTTATGTTAATTGGCATTTCTAATTGATTAAACAAATGAAAGCATGCATACATTATCAAAGCAAGCATTCATTAAAGTAATTGGAAGCCTAGCATTCATTAAATTGAACGCCACGTTCAAAACAATGAACGTTTTTGGCTTATGGAAGCAAAGAAACAAGCATTCATTAAGCAAAGCAATGGGCTCTACGTTAAAAAGGGAAGCCTAGCGTTCAAAAACGCATGCGTTTTCGGGAGGCACACACCAAGGCTCGAAGAAGGAAACCAGTGCAGCATGTGAGTGCTACGTTGCATCTCTTCACTGAGCGCTATGGACAAGGAGAATTGACACGAGGAAGGCACACAAGGCAAGTGAGCGCAACGGTCACTAACTCAATGGAGCGCTCCACTGGAGCCTCACCAAGCAACCCTGACTCACATATCCAAGGCCAAAATCCAAATCAACCCATTTCATTAAAGCCCCAAAGCAAGCAAAGCCCATTGACATGACACAAAGGCACAAGAACAAGCTAGATTAGGAATTTCATTTAATTTTTAATTTGATTTTAATTTCAATTTTTATTTTCATTTTGTAAAGCCTATATAAAGGCATCAATTCCATTTCAAGAAGGATGCTGGCTCTGCTAGAGAGCAAGAGTAGGGTAGAATAGAAAGTCCTCTTGGAAACACTTTTAATTTTTCTGCACTTTCTATTTTTCAATCTTGAATTCAGTTTATGCAAAATTTCAATTTCTTACACCTCTCTACTGCAATTTCCTCTTCTGCTACAATTTCCTGTCTGCAATTATATACTTCATTTTACATTGAGCTTGAATTTAAATCTTTTGTTCCAATTGCTTCCAATTTACTTTCATGAAATTTAAATCTTCCCGTTCCTCTACACTTTACATTTGAGTTTGCTGTGAGCTTGATTTATATTTCCTGCAAATTTACATCTTCTGCAATTGTTCTAAGTTCTAATTTACTGCTTTCTTTAATCACCAACACCCAGCCCCCTTTACATTTTATGCAATTTACCTTTCTTGTCATTTAAGATTTTGCCAATTTTCTTATCTTGCTCTTTAAGCTTCTGCCAATTTAAGCTTCTGTCCATTTTACTTTCTGCAATTTACAATTCATTGCAATTTACTTTCTGCCAGTTTAATTTCATCCAATTCACCAAAGTTAGCTTGACTAAACTAATCACCCACTAAAGTTGCTTGATCCATCAATCCCTGTGGGATCGACCTCACTCTAAGTGAGTTTTACTACTTGATGCGACCCGGTACACTTGCCGATGAGTTTTGTGTGGAAATCTGATTTCCACCCATCAAGTTTTTGGCACCGTTTCTGGGGATTGATTTAGATCGACAATAAATATTAAAATTGTTGGATCTTGAAAGAATGAAAGGAAAAGGAGAAATGTTATCTGATGATCTGAAAAATCATAAAATTAATTCTTGAAGCAAGAAAAAGCAGTGAAAAGCTTGCAGGAAAAAAAAGAGGAAAAGCAAGCAGAAAAAGCCAATACCCCTTTAAACCAAAAGGCAAGGGTGATAAAAAGGATCCAAGGCTTTGAGCATCAGTGGATAGGAGGGCCCACAGGAATAAAATCCTGGCCTAAGCGGCTAAACCAAGCTGTCCCTAACCATGTGCTTGTGGCGTGAAGGTGTCAAGTGAAAACTTGAGACTGAGCAGTTAAAGTCGAGGTCCAAAGCAAAAAGAAGAGTGTGCTTAAGAACCCTGGACACCTCAAATTGGGGACTCTAGCAAAGCTGAGTCACAATCTGAAAAGGTTCACCCAGTTATATGTCTGTGGCATTTATGTATCCGGTGGTAATACTGGAAAATAAGGTGCTTAGGGCCACGACCAAGACTCATAAAGTAGCTGTGTTCAAGAATCAACATACTTAACTAGGAGAGTTAGTAACACTATCTGGATTTTGAGTTCATATAGATGCCAATCATTCTGAACTTCAAGGGATAAAGTGAGATGCCAAAACTGTTCAGAAGCAAAAAGCTAAAAGCCCCACTCATCTAATTAATACTGATCTTCATAGATGTTTTTGGAATTCATTGTACATTCTCTTCTTTTTATCCTATTTGATTTTCAGTTGCTTGGGGACAAGCAACAATTTAAGTTTGGTGTTGTGATGAACGGATAATTTATACGCTTTTTGGCATTGTTTTTAGTTTGTTTTTAGTATATTTTAGTTAGTTTTTATTATATTTTTATTAGTTTTTATTTAAAAATCATATTTCTGGACTTTACTATGAATTTGTGTGTTTTTCTGTGATTTTAGGTATTTTCTGGCTGAAATTGAGAAAAGGACTGCAGATGCTGTTGGATTCTGACCTCCCTGCACTCAAAGTGGATTTTCTGGAGCTACAAAATCCCAATTGGTGCGCTCTTAATTGCGTTGGAAAGTAGACATCCTGGGCTTTCCAGCAATATATAATAGTCCATACTTTGCCCGAGATTTGATGGCCCAAACCGGCGTTCCAAGTCAGCTCAAGAATTCTGGTGTTTAACTCTAAAACTGGCACAAAAGCTGGAGTTAAACGCCCAAACTGGCACAAAAGCTGGCGTTTAACTCCAAGAAAAGTCTCTACACGAAAATGCTTCAATGCTCAGCCCAAGCACACACCAAGTGGGCCCGGAAGAAGATTTCTACATTAATTACTGATTTCTGTAAGCCTAGGCTACTCGTTCTCTATAAATAAGACCTTTTGCTATTGTATTTTGATATATACTTTTGATCTTTGAGAGTCTTATGCACGTTTGGAGGCTGGCCTCACGGCCATGCCTGAATCTTGTTCTTATATATTTTCAATGGTGGAGTTTCTACACACCATAGATTATGGTGTGGAGCTCTGCTGTTCTTCATGAATTAATACAAAGTACTATTGTTCTTCTATTCAATTCAGCTTATTCTTGTTCTAAGATATCACTTGTACTTCAACTTGATGAATGTGATGATCCGTGACACTCATCATCATTCTCACCTATGAACGTGTGCCTGACAACCACCTCCGTTCTACCTTCGATTGAGTGTGTATCTCTTGGATTCCTTAATCAGAATCTTCGTGGTATAAGCTAGAATCCATTGGCGGCCATTCTTGAGAATCCGGAAAGTCTAAACCTTGTCTGTGGTATTCCGAGTAGGATTCAAGGATTGAATGACTGTGACAAGCTTCAAACTCGCGAGTGTTGGGCGTTAGTGATAGACGCAAAAGAATCACTGGATTCTATTCCGACATGATCGAGAACCGACAGATGATTAGCCGTGCTGTGACAGAGTGCGTTGAACATTTTCACTGAGAGGACGGGATTGTAGCCATTGACAACGGTGATGCCCAACATACAGCTTGCCATGGAAAGGAGTATGAATGATTGGAAGAAGGCAATAGGAAAGCAGAGGTTCAAGGGGAACAAAGCATCTTCATACGCTTATCTGAAATCCACTAATGAATTACATAAGTATCTCTATCTTTATTTTATGTTTTATTTATCTTTTAATTATCAATCCTCCATCACCATTTGAATCCGCCTGACTGAGATTTACAAGATGACCATAGCTTGCTTCAAGCCGACAATCTCCGTGGGATCGACCCTTACTCACGTAAGGTTTATTACTTGGACGACCCAGTGCACTTGCTGGTTAGTTGTGCGGAATTGTGACAAAGTGTGATTCACGTTTGAGAGCTCCAAGTCCTTTGGTGCCATTGTTGATGATCACAATTTCGTGCACCAAGTTTTTGGCGCCGTTGCTGGGAATTGTTCGAGTTTGGACAACTGACGGTTCATCTTGTTGCTTAGATTAGGTATCTTTTCTTTAGAATTTTTAAGAATGAATTCTAGAGTTTCAAGGTGATGTTCCCACCATCACAAAAGCTGATTGATTCTCATCAATTTAGCTATTGAATGTAATGTCCTGCTGAAGCTTGGCCAAACATGTCTAATCCTTTTTAGACTGAAGCTTTAGACTAACATTGCATGATTCCTGGAATTCTTATTAAAAGTTTTGATTCTCTTTATTTTCTTTTTCATATAAGTTTCGAAAATCACAAAAAAAATTTATAAAACCATAAAAATAAAAAAAATATTTTATGTTTCTTGTTTGAGTCTAGTATCAATTTTTAAGTTTGGTGTCAATTGCATGACTTTCTTCTTCTTGCATTTTTCGAATTTATACATATTGTTCTTCATTGATCTTCAAGTTGTTCTTGATGATTTCATTGCTCTGATCTTTAAATTCTCTTGTTTAGTGTGTTTTGTTGTTTTTCATATGCATTTTTACATTGTTATAGTCCTTAGTATACAAACTTTTAAGTTTGGTGTCTTACATGCATTGTTTATTTGATCTTAGTTGCATTTTTATTGATTCCCATCATCAAAAATTCAAAAATATTTTTTTAAAACTATGTCTTTTCAAGTCAATAATACAGAGAATTGAAAATTCAGAACATTCAGCAGAGGAATCAAACAGAAAAAGCTGGGCGTTCAAAACGCCCAGTGAAGAAGGAAAACTGGCGTTTAAACGCCAGCCCGGGTACCTGGCTAGGCGTTTAACGCCCAAAAAGGTAGAGATTTGGGCGTTAAACACCAGAATGGGCACCATTCTGGGCGTTTAACGCCAAGATGACACTAGAGGGAAGATTTTGTTTTTAATTCACATTTTTTTCAAGTTTTCATAATTTTTCAAAATCAAATCTTTTTCAAATCATATCTTTTCAATCATATCTCTTTCAAAATCAATTTCTTTCCATTTTATATTTATTTTTACTATTTTCAAAAATCCTTGCTTCAATTCAAGATTTACTTCAAAAATTTTCAAGTTGTTACTTGCCTATTAAGAAAGGACCAAATTTTAAATTTTAGAATCATATCTTTTAATTTCTTGTTAGTCAAGTAATCAACTTTAATTTTAAAAACTTTCTTTTTCTAAATTGATTTTCAGTCATATCTTTTCAATCACATCTTTTTCAAAATTAATTTTCAATCATATCTTTTTAATTTCTGATTTCAAAATCTTTTTCAAAAATCACTTGATTTCTTTCTCAATCTTAGTTTTCGAAAACCAATTACCAAATTTTCAAAATCTCTTACTTTAATTTCGAAAATTTCTTCCCCTCTTCTCACATCCTTCTACTTAAGGGACTAAGACCCCTCATCAAGGTGCAATTCGAACTCTATCCCTCTTTATATGTTTGAATTCTCCTCTCTCTACCTCCTCCTTCTATTCTTCTTTTTCTCTGACACCTCAAGGAACCTCTATACTGTGACATAGAGGATTCCCTACCTTCTTATTCTCTTCTCTTTCATATGAGCAGGAACAAAGATAAAGGCATACTTGTTCAAGCTAATCATGAACCTGAAAGGACCTTGAAGAGAAAGCTAAGAGAAGCTAAAGAACAATTCTCTTTAGAGGGCCTAACAGAGCTCTTCAAAGAAGAAGAAACCATGGCAGCCGAAAACAACAATGCCAACAATGCAAGGAAGGTGCTTGGTGACTTTACTGCACCTACTCCTGATTTCTATGGGAGAAGCATCTCTATCCCTGCCATTGGAGCAAACAACATTGAGCTTAAGCCTCAATTAGTTTCTCTAATGCAACAGAATTACAAGTTTCATGGACTTCCATTGGAAGATCCTTATCAGTTCTTAGCTGAGTTCTTGCAAATCTGTGACACTGTCAAGACCAATGGGGTTGACCCTGAAGTCTACAGACTTATGCTCTTTCCTTTTGTTGTAAGAGACAGAGCTAGAACATGGTTGGATTCACAACCTAAGGAAAGCCTGAACTCTTGGGAAAAGCTAGTCAATGCCTTCTTGGCAAAGTTTTTTCCACCTCAAAAATTGAGTAAGCTTAGAGTGAAAGTCCAAACCTTTAGACAGAAGGATGGTGAGTCCCTCTATGAAGCTTGGGAAAGATACAAGCAATTGATCAGAAGGTGCCCTTCTGAAATGCTTTCAGAATGGAGCATCATAGGAATCTTCTATGATGGTCTGTCTGAACTATCCAAGATGTCATTGGATAGCTCTGCTGGAGGATCTCTTCATCTAAAGAAGACGGCTGCAGAAGCTCAAGAACTCATTAAAATGGTTGCAAATAACCAATTCATGTATACCTCTGAAAGAAATCCTGTGAATAATGGGACAACTCAAAAGAAGGGAGTTCTTGAGATTGATACTCTGAATGCCATATTGGCTCAGAATAAAATATTGACCCAACAAGTCAATATGATTTCTCAGAGTCTGTCTGAAATACAAGCAGCAACAGGCAGTACTAAGGAAGCTTCCTCTGAAGAAAAAGCTTATGATCCTGAGAACCCAGCAATGGAAGAGGTGAATTACATGGGAGAATCCTATGGAAACACCTATAATCCTTCATGGAGAAATCATCCAAATCTCTCATGGAAGGATCAATAGAGACCTCAACAAGGTTTCAACAACAACAATGGTGGAAGAAACAGGTTTAGCAATAGCAAGCCTTTTCCATCATCTTCTCAGCAACAGACAGAGAATTCTAAGCAGAGCCACTCTGACTTAGCAACCATTGTCTCTGATCTAATCAAAACCACTCAAAGTTTCATGACTGAAAAAAGGTCCTCCATTAGAAATTTGGAGGCACAATTGGGTCAGCTGAGTAAGAAATTTACTGAACTCCCTCCTAGTACTCTCCCAAGCAATACAGAAGAGAATCCAAAAAGAGAGTGCAAGGCCATAACCATATCTCACATGGCCGAACATGGAGAGGAGGAAGAGGCAGTGATTCCTACTAAGGAAGACCTCAATGGACGCCCACTGACCTCCATGGAGTTCCCTAATGAGGAACCATGGGAATCTGAGGCTCACACTGAGACCATAGAGATTCCATTGAATTTACTTTTTCCATTCATCAGCTCTGATGAGTATTCTTCCTCTGAAGAGGATGAAGATGTCACTGAAGAGCAAGTTGCTAAGTACCTTGGAGCAATCATGAAGCTAAATGCCATGTTATTTGGTAATGAGACTTGGGAGAATGAACCTCCATTGCTCATCAAAGAACTGGATGACTTGACTAGGCAGAGATTACCTCAAAAGAGACAGGACCCTGGAAAGTTCTCAATTCTTTGTACCATAGGCACCATGACCTTTGAGAAGGCTCTGTGTGACCTAAGGTCAAACATAAACCTTATGCCTCTCTCTGTAATAGAGAAGCTAGGGATCATTGAGGTACAAGCTGTAAGAATCTCACTAAAGATGGCAGACAATTCAAAGAAACAGGCTTATGGACTTGTAAAGGATGTCTTGGTAAAGGTTGAAGACCATTACATCCCTGCTGATTTCATAATCCTAGAAACTGGGAAGTGTATGGATGAATCCATCATCTTTGGCAGACCCTTCCTAGCCATAGCAAAGGTTGTGTTTGATGTTGACAGAGGAGAATTAATCATTCAAGTGAATGAAGACTCCCTTGTGTTTAAAGCAAAAGGATACCCCTCTGTAACCATGGAGAGGAAGCATGAAGAGCTTCTCTCAATACAGAGTCAAACAGAGCCCCCACAGTCAAACTCTAAGTTTGGTGTTGGGAGGTTCCAACATTGCTCTGAACATCTGTGAGGCTCCATGAGAGCCACTGTCAAGCTATTGACATTAAAGAAGCGCTTGTTGGGAGGCAACCCAATCGTTACTATTCTATGTTAAATTTCTATTTTCCTTTGTTATTTTATGTTTTCTGTAGGTTGATGATCATGTGAAGTCACAAAAACAATTGAAAAAGTAAAAACAAAGTGAAAAATAGAATGAAAAACAGAACACCCTGGAGGAGAAACTTACTGGCGTTTAAACGCCAGTAAGGGTAGCAGAATGGGCGTTAAACGCCCAGTCTGGCACCATTCTGGGCGTTTAACGCCAGGAATGGGCAAGAAGCTGGCGTTAAATGCCAGAAATGGGCAGCAGCCTGGCGTTTAACGCCAGGATTGGCAGAAAGGGGCGTTTTGCACGCCACTTAGTGTAGGGATGAGATATCCTTGACACCTCAGGATCTGTGGACCCCACAGGATCCCCACCTACCCCACCACTCTCTTTCTTCTTCACCCATTCACCAATCACCTCAATACCTCTTCTCCAAAAACCCCTCACCTATCAAATCCCACCATTCTCTTCACCACTCACATCCATCCTTCATAAAACCCCACCTACCTCACCATTCAAATTCAAACCACTTTCCCTCCCAAACCCACCCTCTATAGCCGAACCATACACACCCTTCTCACCCCTATATAAACCCATCTTCACTCCTTCATTTTTACACAACCTAAACAACACTTCTCCCCCTTGGCCGAATCACAAAGCCCACTCCATCTCCTCTATTTCTTCTTCTTCTACTCTCTTCTTTCTTCTTTTGCTCGAGGACGAGCAACCTTCTAAGTTTGGTGTGGTAAAAGCTAAAGCTTTTTGTTTTTCCACAACCATTTATGGCACCAAAGGCCGGAGAAACCTCTAGAAAGAGGAAAGGGAAGGCAAAAGCTTCCACCTCTGAGTCTTGGGAGATGGAGAGATTCCTCTCAAGGGTGCATCAAGACCACTTCTATAAAATTGTGACCAAGAAGAAAGTGATCCCCGAGGTCCCTTTCAAACTAAAAAAGAATGAGTATCCGGAGATCCGACATGAGATCCGAAGAAGAGGTTGGGAAGTTCTCACCAACCCCATTCAACAAGTCGGAATCTTAATGGTTCAAGAGTTCTATGCCAATGCATGGATCACCAAGAACCATGATCAAAGTGTGAACCCAGACCCCAAGAATCGGCTTACAATGGTCCGAGGGAAATAGTTGGATTTTAGTCCGGAAAATGTAAGGTTGGCATTCGACTTGCCCATGATGCAAGGAGATGCACACCCCTACACTAGAAGGGTCAACTTTGATCAAAGGTTGGACCAAGTCCTCATGGACATATGTGAAGAGGGCACTCAATGGAAGAGAGATTCAAGAGGGAAGCCGGTTCAACTAAAAAGGCATAACCTCAAGCCCGTGGCTAGGGGATGGTTGGAGTTTATCCAACGCTCAATCATTCCCACTAGCAACCGGTCCGAAGCTACTATAGACCGGGCTATCATGATACATAGCATCATGATTGGAGAGGAAGTGGAAGTTCATGAGGTTATATCCCAAGAACTCTACAAGGTGGCAGACAAGTCCTCTACTATGGCAACGTTAGCCTTTCCTCATCTCATTTGTCACCTTTGCAATTCGGTTGGAATTGACATAGAGGGAGACATTCTCATTGATGAGGACAAACCCATCACTAAGAAAAGGATGGAGCAAACAAGAGAACCTCATCAAGAGCATGAGAAAATTCCTCATCATGAAATCCCTGAGATGCCTCAAGGGATGCATCTTCCTCCACAAAACTATTGGGAGCAAATCAATACCTCCCTAGGAGAATTGAGTTCCAACATGGGACAACTAAGGGTGGAGCACCAAGAGCATTCCATCCTCCTCCATGAAATTAGAGAAGATCAAAGAACCATGAGAGAGGAGCAACAAAGGCAAGGAAGAGACATTGAGGAGCTCAAGCACTCCATAAGATCTTCAAGAGGAAGAACAAGACGCCATCACTAAGGTGGACCCGTTCTTTAATTTCCTTGTTCTTTATTTTCTGTTTTTCGAAAATTATGCTTTATGTTTATCTATGTTTGTGTCTTTATTACATGATCATTAGTGTCTTAGTGTCTATGCCTTAAAGCTATGAAAATGAATCCATCACCTTTCTTAAATGAAAAATGTTTTTAATTGAAAAAGAAAAAGAAGTGCATGAATTTTAAATTTTAAAATAGTTTAATTATCTTGATGTGGTGGCAATACTATTGTTTTTCTGAATGAATGCTTGAACAGTGCATATTTTTGAATTTGATTATTTATGAATGTTAAAATTGTTGGCTCTTGAAAGAATGAAAGGAAAAGGAGAAATGTTATCTGATGATCTGAAAAATCATAAAATTAATTCTTGAAGCAAGAAAAAGCAGTGAAAAGCTTGCAGGAAAAAAAAAGAGGAAAAGCAAGAAGAAAAAGCCAATACTCCTTTAAACCAAAAGGCAAGGGTGATAAAAAGGATCCAAGGCTTTGAGCATCAGTGGATAGGAGGGCCCACAGGAATAAAATCCTGGCCTAAGCGGCTAAACCAAGCTGTCCCTAACCATGTGCTTGTGGCGTGAAGGTGTCAAGTGAAAACTTGAGACTGAGCGGTTAAAGTCGAGGTCCAAAGCAAAAAGAAGAGTGTGCTTAAGAACCCTGGACACCTCTAATTGGGGACTCTAGCAAAGCTGAGTCACAATCTGAAAAGGTTCACCCAGTTATGTGTCTGTGGCATTTATGTATCCGGTGGTAATACTGGAAAACAAGGTGCTTAGGGCCACGGCCAAAACTCATAAAGTAGCTATGTTCAAGAATCAACATACTTAACTAGGAGAGTCAGTAACACTATCTGGATTCTGAGTTCCTATAGATGCCAATCATTCTGAACTTCAAGGGATAAAGTAAGATGCCAATACTGTTCAGAAGCAAAAAGCTAAAAGCCCCGCTCATCTAATTAATACTGATCTTCATAGATGTTTTTGTAATTCATTGTACATTCTCTTCTTTTTATCCTATTTGATTTTCAGTTGCTTGGTGACAAGCAACAATTTAAGTTTGGTGTTGTGATGAGCGGATAATTTATACGCTTTTTGGCATTGTTTTTAGTATGTTTTTAGTATATTTTAGTTAGTTTTTATTATATTTTTATTTAGTTTTTATTTAAAAATCATATTTCTGGACTTTACTATGAGTTTGTGTGTTTTTCTGTGATTTCAGGTATTTTCTGGCTGAAATTGAGAAAAGGACTGCAGATGCTGTTGGATTCTGACCTCTCTGCACTCAAAGTGAATTTTCTGGAGCTACAAAAGCCCCATTGGCACGCTCTCAATTGCTTTGGAAAGTAGACATCCTAGGCTTTCCAGCAATATATAATAGTCCATACTTTTCTCGAGATTTGATGGCCCAAACCGGCGTTCCAAGTCAGCTCAAGAATTCTGGCGTTTAACTCCAAAACTGGCACAAAAGCTGGCGTTTAACTCCAAGAAAAGTCTCTACACGAAAATGCTTCAATGCTCAGCCCAAGCACACACCAAATGGGCCCGGAAGAAGATTTCTGCATTAATTACTGATTTCTGTAACCCTAGGCTACTAGTTCTCTATAAATAGGACCTTTCGCTATTGTATTTTGATATATACTTTTGATCTTTGAGAGTCTTATGCACGTTTGGAGGCTGGCCTCACAGCCATGCCTGAACCTTGTTCTTATGTATTTTCAACGGTGGAGTTTCTACACACCATAGATTAAGGTGTGGAGCTCTGCTGTTCTTTATGAATTAATACAAAGTACTATTGTTCTTCAATTCAATTCAGCTTATTCTTGTTCTAAGATATCACTTGTTCTTCAACTTGATGAATGTGATGATCCGTGACACTCATCATCATTCTCACCTATGAACGTGTGCCTGACAACCACCTCCGTTCTACCTTCGATTGACTGTGTATCTCTTGGATTCCTTAATCAGAATCTTCGTGGTATAAGCTAGAATCCATTTACGGCCATTCTTGAGAATCCGGAAAGTCTAAACCTTGTCTGTGGTATTTCAAGTAGGATTCAAGGATTGAATGACTGTGACGAGCTTCAAACTCGCGAGTGTTGGGCGTTAGTGACAGACGCAAAAGAATAACTGGATTCTATTCCGACATGATCGAGAACCGACAGATGATTAGCCGTGCTATGACAGAGTGCGTTGAACATTTTCACTGAGAGGACGGGATTGTAGCCATTGACAACGGTGATGCCCAACATACAGCTTGCCATGGAAAGGAGTATGAATGATTGGAAGAAGGCAATAGAAAAGCATAGGTTCAAGGGGAATAAAGCATCTTCATACGCTTATCTGAAATCCACCAATGAATTACATAAGTATCTCTATCTTTATTTTATGTTTTATTCATCTTTTAATTATCAATCCTCCATCACCATTTGAATCCGCCTGACTGAGATTTACAAGATGACCATAGCTTGCTTCAAGCCGACAATCTCCGTGGGATCAACCCTTACTCACGTAAGGTTTATTACTTGGATGACCCAGTGCACTTGCTGGTTAGTTGTGCGATGACAAAGTGTGATTCACGTTTGAGAGCTCCAAGTCCTTTGGCGCCATTGTTGATGATCACAATTTCGTGCACCAGACACCAAAGTGTTTGAGTTATTGCCTCACTAAGAAATTCTTCTCTGAGATATGAATTTCAATTTTTAGTGGTTATGTGTTTTACAAAATTCAAATGGAGTTCAACTCATCTTGTGATCAAACAATTTTTATGGGATATTCACCATTACCAGTTAACTATTCTAATGGTGGCTGGGAATATCATCAAGAGATCAAAGATTCTGAGCACTCCAATCAATGGAGATATGCCTCAGAGCCACAAGATGAGCAAGAAAATCATATGGGATATTACCCACCACCACAATATGATTCAATTTATTATCCTAATGGTGGCTGGGAGTATCACCAAGAATTGGCAGACTCTGAGCAACCCAATCAATGGGGAGATGCTTCAGAAAATGATCAAGACGATTTCATGAGATATTTCTCACCACCACAAGATGATTCAAGTCATTATCCCAATGGTGGATGGGAATATCAATAAGGAATGAGGGAGTATGAACAATCAAGTGAAATGAACTATTTTCCAGAGCCATAAAGTGACTTATATTGCTATGATACTGACATAAATTATGGCTGGGAAGGGAATTTCAATGTTTCATCTTCTGTTCATCAAGGAACATCATCATTTGATTGTGTTGTCAATGCATATATGGAAAATTGTTCCCCAATGCCACAAGATGATTCATACTGTGATGAATTCAATAATTCTTCAAGTTGTGCTTGGGATAATCAAAATCAGAAAGCATTTGACAATTCATACTCCACTTATCAAGAGCTATCATCACTTGAGCAAACCTTCAATTCATTCATGGAAAGTTGTCAAACCTCACCTCTCAGTTTTTTATCTGAAAATTCTTCATCACTTAACTATCCCTTGACACAAAATCTCTTCCAAAACTCACAGTCCACACAAACTTCCATGAACCAAAGCCTCTCAAGGCTTAAAACCATGCTTGAAAGATATGAAAGGGAAGCACAGAGGTCCTAGAATAACCAAGAGAACTCCCTCAAAAATATGGAAGTGCTGCTAAATCAAATGTTAAGTGTGAAGGAGGAAGTGGAAGAGCAAGAAGAAGAGGCCCCTATGTCAAGCAAATTTTCAGTGAAGAATGAGGTTGTGGAGATAGTTGAACCTGAGACTACATATCTACAAAAGCCACTTGAGATGACAAAGGAACATGAACATTCACAACCCTCACAAACTGTCCTGAACCAAAACGTCTCAGCACTTGAATTCATGATTGAAAGATATGAAGAGGAGATGAAGAAATCTTGGGAAGATCAACAACCCTCCTCCATGAAAGAGCTATTAAGTCAAATGTTGAGTGCAAGGGAGGAAGTGGAAGAACAAGAAAGTGAGGAAGTTAATCAAGAGAATTCACACTCAAGTAAAGCAGAGAAGTACATAGAGGAAAAGCTCATGGAACCACCAATTCAAAAGGCTCTTGACGAAGAAAACACTCTAATAATCACACAGCAACCAAGTCTTGAATCCAAAGAAGTGAAGGCAACTAACAAGAGCACCAATCCTACCCCTGATCCAGCAAGTAAGCTCAATCAAGCCATTTACAAAAGGAAGCTTGCTGAGGAGAGACCAAGACAGGGGACACTAGCTGGTTCATCTCTCCCCTTGAGGTTATTCTTCTTAACAAACTAGAAGAAGAGAAAGAAAGTGAAGAACAACATGTCAAGCTAATGACACTAAAAGAGCGCTTATTGGGAGGGAACCCAACCGTAGGTAACATTTCATTTCTTTGCTTTGTTTACTCTCTTTGTTTGCTTTGTTTATTTTCTTTCTTTGCTTAGTTTAAATTTCAATAAATTGGCATATGATTACATTCTAAGTCTGGTGTTTCCCTGCAACAATTTGTTTTCAATCCTTATGGATGATTGCCTCAAATAAAAAATGAAAGTGTCACACTAAGATTCTACGTTTGGTGTGCCACTTATTTTCTATGCAAGAAATCCAGCAACACCACTTGTCTGCATAATCATAATGCCTCTGCAGTGTTATTCTTTTCTTTTGGTTTGACACTTTGTTATTCTGTTTGCTTTAGTTATTTCTTTGTTTTTAATGTTTTCATTTATTTTGCTCCTTAACTGTTTTTGTTAAATACCTCATCAAGAAATCCTTATTCATGACAGATTCTTTGCTTGGTGATTGTACTTAACATATAACAGTTTCATTTGCTTGGTTTTAATTCAAATGAATTGACATATGATTGTATTCTAAGTTTGGTGTTGCTATGCAACAAAATTTGGTTCCAATCCTTACTAGATACTTGCATCAATTCCAAGTGAAAGTGTCACACTAAGTTTGGTGTGCCACTTATTTTCTTTATGCAATGTATCATGCACACCCTCTATGTTTGCAATCACAATGTCTCTGTCTCTTGTGCCTTGATTGTTATCCTTAATTTTGCTTGCTTAAAACACATGTATTGCTAACATTTCATTGTGTAAGACATACATGATCTATCTTAGCCCCATAGCCATTGTTCTAATTGCTGCTTGAGGATGAGTAAGCATTCTGAGTTTGGCAAGGGAAAGGGGGAAGAATGGGAGGAAAATGACAACAATAGAGAAGATAAATTAAAAGGTTGTAAAGTTCCTTTTCCTCTCATTTATTTCCAGCATTTTAAATTGCATGATTGTCTTTATCTTCTCTGTTTACATATGTGTGTGAATAAGCATAACCTGCATCTTGATTTGTAACATGTTGCTGTGCCACTATAACTACCAACTTAAGTTTTGTAAAGTTCAAAGCAGTAAAGTATCATGATCATAAACAAACAATGAATTAAAGAAGAACTTAGCATGTGCATACAAGTATTGGAAGGCTAGTATGATTAATTGTTTCTCAATTGTATTAGATTTTATTTAATTGAAGTTTGCATCTAGAACATTTTGTGAAATCTTCCGAAATCATGAAAACCTTGAAGAAGCAATTGCAAATTAAGGCAAGAAAGAAAAAGGGAAAGAATGAGAAAGCTGAAGGCTCTGAGTACCAATGACAATTAAGTTGTTAAGTACTTGTGGTGTTTATGTATCAAGCAAAAAGCTTGAAAACAAAACACTTAGAGTCAAGGTTAGGCTCAAGTGCAAATGCACTCCCTCAAAGCTCAAGGCTATGAGCATCAATGATTAAAGAGTTAAGAAAAGAAACAAATGAGCTTAAAGAAGTCCTCTAATTAAATGCTTGTGGTGCTTATGTATCAAGTGGTAATACTTGAAAACAAAGCATTTATAGTCGTAGTTTTGTTATCAACTCATGGGGCAAAGTACCCAAAAGGAGAAGCTAATAAGAAAATCAAAAGCTTGTTTCAAGGAAGAAATATAAGGAAAAGATTTCATAAATTGAGCTAGATAGAAGCATCAATCATTTATATTTCTTTTGTGATTGTAGCATGCATAGAAAACTAGCCAACCATGAACATTGAGTTGCTATTCTTCTTACCTTGGATTGTCAATCTTTATTGCATGATTCTTTTCTTGCTTGGGGACAAACAAGATTTAAGTTTGGTGTTGTGATGACATGTCATCATGTCATGTTTTTCTATACTTTTTCATACAAGAAATTGATGATTAGTGCTTAAATATTGCATTCTTTTATTCTTAAATGGTATATTTCCTTGATCTTTTGATTTTATAAATTTTGTAGGAAATAAGTGGAAAAAGAAGCAAAATAGCACAAAAATAGCTCAAAAGAAGAAAAGAAGAATTTTGTGGCATGCTTTGAAAATTGAGTACGCTTTGGAACCTTAGGCCACACTTTTGAAAGCGTGGCCCATGACCATGAAGCCATGGCATGCACTAATGCCTTATGCATGCATGAATTAATATCTAAGGCATGCATTTAATTAAGAATGAATTAAATGAATGCATGCTACGTTGACTTAGTCATACTAATATCATTGGCTTATTCATTAAATGAATAAATGCCACGGCCAATGAAAGTATGCATGCATTTAATCATTAATGCTAAGTGTTAATGAATTCATGCATGAAATCTTCATTAGTAAATACCCAATTGTCACTAACGGATCAAGTTATGCTAATTGGCATTTCTAATTGATTAAACAAATCAAAGCATGCATACATTATTAAAGCAAGCATTCATTAAAGCAATTGGAAGCCTAGCGTTCATTAAATTGAACGCCACGTTCAAAACAATGAACGTTTTCGGCTTATGGAAGCAAGGAAGCAAGCACTCATTAAGCAAAGCAATGGGCTCTACGTTAAAAAGGGAAGCCTAGTGTTCAAAAAAGCAAGTGTTTTCGGGAGGCACACACCAAGGCTCGAAGAGGGAAACCAGCGCAGCATGTGAGCACTACGTTGCATCTCTTCACTGAGCGCTATGGGCAAGGAGAATTGGCACGAGGGAGGCACACAAGGCAAGTGAGCGCAACGGTCATTAACTCAATGGAGCGCTCCACTGGAGCCTCACCAAGCAACCCTGACTCACCTATCCAAGGCCAAAATCCAAATCAACCCATTTCGTTGAATCCCCAAAGCAAGCAAAGCCCATTGACATGACACAAAGGCACAAGAACATGCTAGATTAGAAATTTCATTTAATTTGTAATTTGATTTCAATTTCAATTTTTATTTTCATTTTGTAAAGCCTATATAAAGGCATCAATTCTATTTCAAGAAGGAGGTTGGCTCTGCTAGAGAGCAAGAGGAGTATGGTAAAATAGAAAGTCCTCTTTGAAACACTTTTAATTTTTCTACACTGTCTATTTTTCAATCTTGAATTTAGTTTATGCGAAATTTCAATTTCTTACACCTCTCTGCTGCAATTTCCTCTTCTGCTATAATTTCCTGTCTGCAATTATACACTTTAGTTTACATTGAGCTTGAATTTAAATCTTCTGTTCCAATTGCTTCCAATTTACTTTCATGCAATTTAAATCTTTCCGTTCCTCTGCACTTTACATTTGAGTTTGCTGTGAGCTTGATTTACATTTCCTGCAAATTTACATCTTCTGCAATTGTTCTAAGTTCTAATTTACTGCTTTCTTTAATCTCCAGCACCCAGCCTCCTTTACATTTCATGCAATTTACCTTTCTTGTCATTTAAGATTTTGCCAATTTACTTTTCTTTCTCTTCAAGCTTCTGCCAATTTAAGCTTCCGTCCATTTTACTTTCTGCAATTTACAATTCATTGCAATTTACTTTCTGCCAGCTCAATTTCATCCAATTCACCAATGTTAGCTTAACTAAACTAATCACCCACTAAAGTTTCTTGATCCATTAATCCCTGTGGGATCGACCTCACTCTAAGTGAGTTTTACTACTTGATGCAACCCGGTACACTTGCCGGTGAGTTTTGTGTGGAAATCTGATTTCCACCCATCACCCATTTCAACTGATTGTTCACACTCTTGTTGACATGTCCAAACATCTTGAGGGTAATGACATAAATTTTCTTGTGGTTCTGGATCATATCTCATGTGAATTGCTTCATCATCTATCATTTCTTGTTGATACTCCCAGCCACCATTAGAATAATGACTTGAATCATTTTGTGGTGGTGGGAAATATCCCATATGATTCTCTTGCTCATCTTGTGGTTCTGAAGCATATCTCCATTGATTGGAGTGCTCAGAATTTGTATTTTATTGGTGATATTCCCAGCCACCATTAGAATAGTCAATTGGTGATGGTGGGTAATATCCCATAAAATTTGTTTGATCACAAGATCAATTAAACTCCATTTGAATTTTGTAAAACACAACACCAATGAAAATTAAAATTCATATCACAGAAAAGAATTTCTTAGTGAGGCAATAACACAAACACCTTGGTTTCAGCAGAAAACAGAAAATTAAAAAGGACAAAAACAAAGAAAATGCTTAATCTAGACTTCTCACCCACTTAATCATTGTCGATCTATATCAATCTCCGGCAACGGCGCCAAAAACTTGATCGGCAAAAATTAGATTTCCACATAAAACTCACCGGCAAGTGTACCGGGTCACATCAAGTAGTAATAACTCACAAGAGTGAGGTCGATCCCACAGGGATTGATGGATTGAGCAACTTTAGTTAGGCGATGAATTTAGTTAAGCGAATATTTGATGATTTGACTGAAACTTGATTAACAGAAGTAAAATTGCAGGAAAATAAAAGGGAGAGGGTAAATTGACAAAATCTTAAAGTGCAGAAGAAGTAAATTGCAGAAACTTACAGCGCAAGAAAGTAAAAGAGCTGAAACTTAAATTGCAAGAAATGTAAATAACTAAAACTTAAAGTGCAAGAAATGTAAATTGCTGAATCTAAATTGACAAGAAACTTAAATTGCATATAAAGTAAAGAGAATTGGGTATTGGGATTCAAATTGAACTAGAAAATCTAAATTGAGTAAATCAGAGAACTATAAGATGTGATCTAGATCTTAGTAGCAAAGTAAAATAGAAATGGAAGATTTGCAAAGGAGTTAAAATGGAATGAGAACTTGGATCAGATCTAAAATCTTAAAGAGAAATCAACAATTGCCTTCAAATAACAAAACATCAAGAAGCTTAAATCTCAATTGCTCTCTTGACAAAAACAGAAAAGGAGAAATTGCAAATGAAGTAAAATAAAAACAGGGAAGAAGATTTAGATCCAATTTCCAATACTTATAACTATAAACAGAAAAAGTAAAAGATGATTCTCAGATGAAGAGATTCAGGGGTGTTCTTCAATCTGAATTCAAAATCCAAAACTCGAAAATAGAAGTTGCAGAAGAAAAGAAAATGAACACCGAAAGCCAAACTCAGATCTAATCCCAAATCTCCGAATTCCAAAGAAAATTCAAAGAGAGCCAAAAGTAAAAGTAAAATAAAAATAAAGTCCCCCCCTCAAATCAAAATTTCTCCTATTTATATACTTTCTATTTTCAGTCATTAAGCAATTGGAATGGGCTTTTCATTTGGTCTTAAAGAAGTGGATCCGAATTTGCTTGGTTTAATTGGATCAGGGTGCATTTTGTGCTCCCAGTGGAGTGTTCAGTTCACTTTGTGAACTCCGCGTTCACTTTGCTTGCATGCTTCCTCACGTGCCAATTGCCTCCTACTAGCGTTCACTTAGTGAACGTTAAGTTCACTTGTTGAGCGCTCTCTTTGTTGAGCGCTCTCTTTGTTGCGCGCCCTAGTTCCTTGGCCCATTTTCCCGAAAATGTTCACTTAGTGAACGGTACGTTCACTTGTTGAATGTTGCCTGGTGCGTGGCCCCTTGGTGCGTTGCATTTGTGAACTCCAAGTTCACTCATTGAGCGTTGCTTGGTGCGTGCCTTCCTTGCCTCCCATTTGTGAAAGTCACGAAAAAGGTGACTTATTGACTGCCAAGTTCACTTTTTGAGCGCTACCCTTTTGCTCCTTTGGTGTGTGGTGGCATAAGCTTTCTCCCCAAGGTTTGAGAATCACGAAAACGTTGGAAAAATGAGCGCTACATTGAGTATTTGAGCTCTGGCTCTAGTACGGATGGCCAAAAGCCTACCTCCCAGGCCGAACTTCACAAAAACGTTCACAAAGTGAACTCCACGTTCACTTCCTAAGTGAACGCTAAGCCCAAAAGCGTGTCCATTGAGTGTGGCGTTGCTTCTTTGAATGCAACGCTTCCCTGATTCTTCATTTTGATCATTTCTTCACCTATAAGCAATCAAACAAGCAATCAAAGTCTCACCAAATTCACAAGGTTTTTGCATCATTCATAAAATTAATTAATTCTAGCATAAAACCTATGATTTTGTGTAAAATAAATGATGTTTGATTGATTCAAAATAATCATGAAAATCCACTCTAATAACTTACTTATTGTGCAAGAAAGTGCATAAAACCTAATGAAACAAGTAAAAAATGCTTGTAAAACTAGCATAAGATGACTTGTCATCAAATTTCAGGTGAAAAAGACATCAAAAAGGGGAAGAAAACAACAAAACAAGCTGGGCGTGTGAAACTAGCGTGCCACTTGGATCAAATGCCACAAAAATGTTTGGGCGTGGCACACCAGGAGCTGGGCGTGGCACGCTAGTATTGAATTCCGGTCATCAAGTTTTATGGCGCCGTTGTCGGGGATTGGTTTGAATTTGACAATGATTAAATTGATTGGAGAGCTAGATTAAGCAATTTAATTACCTTGTTATATTTTTTTGTCGTTTAATTTTCTTTTGTTCTATTCTATTTTAATTTTACTTTGGATTTTAGTTATTCATTGTTCATATTTCCATTCTTCTAACTGTTTGATTAATTGCATCAACCAAGCTAACCATTAATCTTAACAAGAGTGATTCATTCACTTGCCCTCTGCTTGTTATTTGTTGGATGTATGACAGGTAGAAGGGGAGAAACTTCATTTTCCTTCGATAGTGAACCTGAGAGAACCTTCCTTAGATTAAGTAGGGAAGCAAGAGGCAAAGGCATAGTTGAAGAGGAAGTAGTACAGGAAGATCTGAAAGCTACTATAGAAGAAGAAGTACAAAACCATGTTGGAGTGGATGCTGGCAATCATATTGGGCAAGAGAGGAGAGTCTTAGTCTCCTACATCAACCCAAATCCTAGAAACTGTGGCAGTAGCATTCTGAAGCCAAGAATCCATGCTTACAACTTTGAGTTGAAACCTCAACTCATCACACTTGTCCAGAATAATTGTTCATATGGAGGGGGAGCCCAAGAGGACCCAAACCAATATCTCACTACATTCTTGAGGATTTGTGACACTGTAAAGTCCAATGGTGTACACCTTGACACCTACAAGCTACTTTTGTTCCCTTTCTCACTCAGAGATAAGGTAGCAAAGTGGTTAGAAGCATTCCCCAAGGAGAGCCAAACAACATGGGATGAGGTTGTAAACAAATTCCTAGTAATATTTTACCCTCCACAGAGAGTAAATAGACTGAGAGCTGAGGTGCAGACTTTCAGACAACAAGATGGTGAAACACTTTATAAGGCCTGGGAGAGGTTCAAAGACTAAACAAGGAAATGCCCTCCAGACATGTTCAACGAATGGGTTCAACTTCACATTTTCTATGAAGGGTTATCATATGAATAAGAAAGCTGTGGACCACTATTCAGGGGGATTACTCAACAAGAAGAAAACCATTGAAGAAGCCATAGATGTTATAGAGACTGTAGTTGAAAATGAATACTTCTATGCTTCAGAAAGGACACAAAAGAAAGGAGTACTGGAGCTAAATTCTATGGATGCCTTGTTAGCACAAAACAAGATGATTGCAGCACAATTAGCAGTCCTAATAAAGAGGATGGAGACTGGCCAAGTATCAGCTATCCAAACTCAAGCACCATCACAGGAGGAAGATGCCCCAGAAGTTGAAAGTGAATGGGAGCAGGCAAACTATGTGAACAATTTTTCTAGACCACCATGTGACCCAAACTCCAAGACATAAACTTTGGGTGGAGAAACCAACAAAGCCACAACCAAGACCACAACAAACCATACCAATCCAACCAATACAACAACCATAACCCCAACCATCAATCAGGCAACAACAGACCCTACCACAACTCATAAAATACCTCATATTATTCCACCCCACAAACACACAGCAACCACCACCAGGAAGCATCAACCCTAACCATGTAACCATGTGAAATCAAGAGCAATTTTGAAAGAGTGGAAGCTACAATAGCACAGATGTTATCACAGCTGATAGGAGCTATTTCTAATGTTTTGGAGAGACAAATACAATCCGAAAGAAAGATGGATGCCAACTAAGAAGAGTGCATATCAAATATAAGGAATCAAGGTGCAGCAATTTCAAAATTAGAAGCACAACTAGCGAGCTTATCTAAGCAGATTCTAATGCCCACACATACATTTTCCAGTGATACCATGGCCAACCCAAGAGGGGAATGCAAGGCAATCACACTTAGAAGTGAAAAAGTTGTAGAAGAAGCATCCCCAAATGGGAGTAATCAAGGAAAAGAAGCTGCAAAGGAACCTGAAAACAAGAAAGAAGAAGAGACCCCTACACCACTCTCATCAAAACTAGTTCTAAAGCCTTATGTGCCACAAGCACCCTATCCACAAAGGCTAAGGAAAGATGGAAAAGACAGCCAGTTCTCAAGGTTCCTAGAAATCTTCAAGAAGCTCCTGATCAACATACCTTTTGCTGAGGCATTAGAGCAAATGCCTCTCTATGCTAAATTTTTAAAGGAGTTCATGACAAGAAAGAGGAATTGGGGAGAGAAAGAAACCATAATACTAACTGAGGAGTGCAGTGCTATCATACAAAAGAAGCTTCCTCAGAAGATGAAAGACCCTGGGAGTTTTCAAATTCCATGCATCATTGGTGATATCACCATTGAAAAAGCATTGTGTGACCTGGGGGCTAGCATCAATCTCATGTCCTTGGCCATGATGAGAAGGATGAAGATTGAAGAAGCCAAACCAACAAGGATGGCACTCTAATTGGCTGACAGAACATTTAAATTCCTTCATGGGGTAGTGGAGGATTTGTTGGTGAAAGTGGAAGAGTTTATTTTCCCAGCTGACTTTGTTGTGCTAGATATGGAAGAAGAAGCCAACACATCAATCATCCTAGGAAGGCCATTCCTAGCTACTGCTGGAGCCATTATTGATGTTCAAAAAGGGGAACTAGTCTTGAGGTTACATGAAGAAAAGATGGTCTTCAATGTCTTCAAAGGAATGAGTTACCCCAAGGAATCCATAGGAGAGTACATGATGGTAGATACCATAGAAAAGATAGTTTAAGGAGTTTTAGAGGAAGAACAATGTGAAGAGATTATGGAGCTAGATCAACAAGCAGAAGGTGGTGAATTATCACAAGAAACCACAAAGAATACAATCATGCTGAACAAAGAAGTGGAGGCACCAAAACTAGAGCTGAAGACCCTGCCTCCAAGCTTAAAGTATGCATACTTGGGTGACAACAACACTTACCCAGTGATCATCAATGCAAGCTTGAGTGTGGAGCAAGAGGAGCTTATTCATGTGATGAAGCAACACAAAGATGCTATAGGATGGACACTTGCAGACTGAACGGAATCAGTCCTTCAATGTGTATGCACAAAATCTTGCTTGAGGAACGTGCCAAGCCCTCAAGGCAGCAGAAAAGAAGATTGAACCCAACCATGAATGAAGTAGTCCAAAAAGAGGTGTTGAAATTGTGGCAAGCTGGGGTGATTTATCCTATCTCAGACAGCCCTTGGGTAAGCCCGGTGCAAGTAGTCCCTAAAAAAAGAGGGATCACTGTTGTACCAAATGAGAAGAATGAGCTGATACCTACAAGAACAGTGACCGGATGGCGCATGTGCATTGATTATAGGAAGCTTAATGAAGCCACCAAGAAGGATCACTTCCCCCTACCTTTCATGGATCAGATGCTGGAAAGACTAGCAGGACATGAATATTATTGCTTCTTAGACGGTTACTCTGGTTACAGCCAAATAGTTGAAGACCCCAAGGACCAAGAAAAGACCTCATTTACCTGTCCCTATGGTGTTTTTGCTTATAGGAGAATGCCTTTGGATTGTGCAATGCACCTGCAACATTCCAAAGGTGCATGCTCTCCATATTCTCAGACATGATTGAAAGATTTATTGAAGTGTTTATGGATGACTTTTTTGTATTTGGTGATTCATATTCTAACTGCTTGCACCACTTAGCCTTGGTGCTAAAGAGATGCTAAGAAACCAACCTTGTTTTGAACTGGGAAAAATGTCATTTTATGGTTACAGAGGGGGTGGTTCTTGGCCACAAGATCTCAAAAAGAGGCATAGAGGTGGACAAGGCTAAGGTGGAGGTGATTGTAAAGTTACCCCCACTTTGCAATGTCAAGGCAGTTAGAAGTTTTCTAGGACGTCCTGGCTTCTACAAGAGGTTCATTAGAGATTTCTCAAAGGTTGCCAAAACTTTGAGCAACCAACTTGTCTCTAATGTACCTTTTGTTTTTGATAAAGATTGTATGCTAGCCTTTGAAGAGCTTAAGAACAAGCTTTCCTCTTCACCTATCATAGCACCACCTTACTGGGATTTACCCTTTGAGTTGATGTGTGATGCATCTGACTTTGCTGTTGGTGCTGTTTTAGGACAGAGGAGGGACAAATTAGTGCATGTTATTTATTATGCCAGCAAAGTCCTCAATGAGAATCAAAGGAACTATACCACTACAGAAAAGGAATTACTTGCCATTGTCTTTGCTTTTAATAAGTTTAGATCATATCTTATTGGCTCTAAAGTAATTGTGTTCACTGATCATGTAGCACTCAAATATTTGCTTACCAAACAAGAGTCCAAACCTAGACTAATAAGGTGGATCCTGCTACTCCAAGAGTTTGACATTGAAATAAAAGATAGGAGTGGAGCAGAGAACAAGGTGGCTGACCACCTATCAAGGATCCCACAAAACGAAGATGAGGCACACCAATTTGTAGTGAATGAGAGCTTCCCTGATGGGCAGTTAATGATGATACAAGAAGCCCCTTGGTTCGCGGACATAGCCAATTTCAAGGCTATTGGGAAACTACCAACTAACATCAACAAACATATGAGGAGAAAGCTAATCAAAGATGCTAAACACTACATTTGGGATGAGCCCTATTTGTTCAAAAAATGTGCTGATGAGATCTTGAGAAGGTGTATTTCCCATGAAGAAGGGCAGGAAGTGCTTTGGCAATGCTACGGATCTGCCTATGGAGGCCATTTCAGTGGGGAAAGAACTGCAGCCAAGGTGCTATAATGTAGGTTCTATTGGCCAACCATATTTAAGGATGCAAAGGAGTTGGTATCAATGTGTGATGAATGACAAAGGGTTGGCAATCTACCCAAGAAAAGTGAGATGCCACAGAGGTTTATAATGGAGTTAGAATTATTTGATGTGTGGGGATTGACTTTATAGGACCTTTCCCATCTTCCTACTCAAACAATTATATATTGGTGGCTGTAGATTATGTGTCAAAGTGGATAGAAGCCATAGCCACAGCAACAAATGACAACAAGGTTGTGATGAGCTTCTTGAGGAGGAATATCTTCAGCAGATTTGGAGTCCCAAGAGCCCTCATTAGTGATGGAAGAACACACTTCTGCAGCAGGAAACTTGAAGCACTCCTCTCTAAATATGGAGTGAAACACAAAGTGACAACTCCATATCATCCACAGACCAACGGACAAGCTGAGATTTCAAACAGGGAGCTCAAAAGAATTCTTGAAAAAACTGTTGGAAGCTCAAGAAAGGATTGGTCTAAAAAGCTAGATGATGCTTTATGGACCTATAGGACAACCTTTTCATTTACCAGTTGAGCTTGAACATAGAGCATTATGGGCTCTAAAAATGCTAAATTTTGATGATCAAGCCGCTGGAGAAAAAAGATTAATGCAACTCAATGAGCTGGAAGAATTCAGAAATCAAGCCTATGACAATGCAAAGATTTACAAGGAAAACACAAAGAGGTGGCATGATCAAAAGATAGCAAGGAGAGAGTTCACAGAAGGACAAAGAGTGCTGCTGTACAATTCAAGACTTAAGTTTTTCCTAGGGAAGCTTAAGTCTCGATGGTCTGGACCCTTCACCATTCTCAAAGTTTCACCTTATGGTCATGTAGAGCTCATGGAAGACAAAATACAAAGAACATTCACTGTGAATGGCCATAGACTCAAGCATTACTTGGGAGACTCACTGGATGAGAAGAGAGTGAACTACCATCTCAGCTAAAGAAGGAAAAACGTCAAGCTAGTGACGATAAAGAAGCGCTCGTTGGGAGGCACCCCAACACTTTATATCCTTTTGATTTACTGCTTTCCTAGGAGCAGTCACAAGTGTCAACTTAGATCTATTAAGTTCCAGTTTAATAATCATTCATTATATCCATAAACATCACATATACATCATATTTCTGCACTTTTCATACAGAATTCATCATATTTCAAGCTTACTTCACTTCCAAGTTACCACCCCTTCTTAACTTCATCTCATCACTAAGTATACAACAAAGGTTTAGGGGCTAAAAGAGTAAAAATAGAGGTTCAAAATTAGGTTTTAAAACATAAAATTCACTTTGCTGAAAACAGGGATTCCACGTACGTGGCATAGTCTCGCGTACGCGGGGAGTCAACCCGAGAGAACTGGCCACGCCGGGTGCTAGCACTCGCGTACGCAACCCCTAAAAATTTCAAGTCTCACGTACGCATACACCTGTTCGCGTACGCGAGACACCAACCCCGAAAGGATTGGCTGTGTCGCGTGTGAGTGTCTGCATACATGGATTCTGTAGGGTAAAAGAGTGTGCTTAAGAACTCTGGACACCACTTCTGGGGATTCTACCAAAGCTGAATCACAATCCTAAGGGGTTCACCCAGTCAAATTTCTGTGGCGTTTATGTATCCTGTGGTAATACTGGAAAATAAAGCGCTTAGGGTCACGGCCAAGACTCAAAAGAAGCTGTGTACAATAATAAAAAGAACTAAACTAGGAGAGTCAATAATATCATTTGGATTCTGAGTTCCTAAGGATGCCAATTATTCTGAGCTTCAAAGGAAAGTGAGATGCCAAAACTATTCAGAAGTGAATAGCCACTGGTCACGATCATCTAATTGAAACTAAGCTTCATTGAAAAATCTGAGATTTATTGTATCATTCTCTTCTTTTTAATCCTGCTTTATTTTGGTTGTGTGGGACAAGCAATAGTTTATGTTTGGGGTTCTGATGAGCGGATATTTTATACGCTTTTTGGCATCATTTTCGTATAATTTTTGTTATGTTTTGTTTAAGTTTTATTATCATTTCATAGGTTTTAGTGCAAAATTCATATTTTTAGATTTTACTTTGAGTTTGTGTGTTTTATGATGATTCAGGTATTTTTTTGTTGAAATTGAGGAGCTTTGGAAAAGTCTGATTCAGAGACAGAGAAAGGACTGCAAATGATGTCAGATTCTGACCTCCATGCACTCGAAAGAGCATTTCTGGAGTTACAGAAGTCCAAATGGCACGCTCTCAATGGCTATGAAACGCTAACATCTAGGACTTTCCAAAAATATATAATAGTCTATACTTTGCTTAGGAAATGAAGGCCCAAAACTGGCATTCAATGCCAGCTACCAATGCCCCAAAGGGAGTACCATCTCGTGGCTTCACCCCAAGCTCAGCCCAAATACTCAACTCAAGTGGGCCCAAGGATGGATTTTGCACCTCTAGTATATTCTATCATATTTTTGTACTTCTTAGTTATTAGATTAGTATATATAGAGCAAGGATCACCCTTGTTCAGGATTTTTACCTTATGCCATATTTTTGAATACATTACCACTTTCTGTAAGCTATGAGTCACTAACCTCCTAGGTTAAGGTTGGGAGCTCTGCTGACTTTTATGGATTAATAATATCATTGTTCTATTTCAATCTATGCTTGATTCTATTCTAAGATGTGTCTTTGTTCTTCACCCTAATGAATTGGGAGTGTAACTTGACCGTCATCCCTATTCTACATGGGTTCTTGTGAGTATTTGACGGGATAGTACTGAACCACAAGCTTGATTATACATCTCTTAGACGGCTAATCCACCACTTTGTTGGGACTTGGAGACATCAGTTCAGCCGAGGTACGGGGCGATTAGGGCCTTTGTGGTAGAGGCTAGAATCAGGAAATAATGTTCTCTGATCCGAAAGATCCGACCTTGTCTGTGGCGCTTTGAATAGGATCACCAAGGGAATGGACTGTAGGAGCTTCACCCCATTCAGATTGGATGACCACTGACCTGGCATTTGATCTGAAGCGGAGGAGATTAATGACCACTGACCTGGCGTTAGTCACTTACAGCCTGCCATGGAATAAATCATCAGAAGTTGAAGCAGATAATGAGAAAAGTTGATCCAGAAGGAGGAAGCATCTCCAAAGCCTCAGCCATTCTCTCATCACTGATTTCACACCTATTCAGTAACACTTTATTTATTCTGTTTTTATGCATTTTTTCCATAACAACTATATTTTCTATCCGCCTGACTAAGATCTACAAGATAGCCGTTGCTTGTTCAAACCAACAATCTCCGTGGGATCGACCCTCACTCACCTAGGATATTACTTGGACGATCCGGTGTACTTGCCGGTCTATTTATGTGAATATTGCGGAGTCGATTTCGTGTACCAACCCATCGGGCCTAAATCCAGGAACCTCTAGGAGATCCATAACTGGAGGAGCTGCAGTGGTCCTACCAACTTAACCACGTGCCTGTTGGCCACATGGCATAGGCACCAATATAACCACGACAGAGCAGCAGATCACCAGCTATATCTGCCCATGTCCTTTAACCTCGCCACGTACGGCAGCCACCTGATATGCATGTGGGTACCAGACTTGTCATTAAAGAGCTGCATCGATAATAGTATCATGATGCATGCTCTCGCGTACCTCCGAACTGTCTCCTCGTCTGCACCCTCGGGAAGGTCACTAAATGTCTCCTGCATCCAAGTGCACTTCAGAGTGAACTTATCGATGCAGTCTAGTGGTGGCAACACACCCAACAACTCCTCGAACCAAGCCCATGCCACGGCCTCCCTCGATGTACTGCTTGGAGTCCGTCAGACATCTGCTGACGTACTGACCGTCTATTGGGAGCCCTAGCTGGTAGGCTACATCCTGTAGTGTAATGATGCACTCACCGAATGACAGATGAAAAGTATGAGTCTTTGAACACCATCTCTCCACAAATGCACTGACTAATGGCTCATCCAACCTAAACCAGTAGTTGTTGAGCCTCGCGAAATGGGCCAGGCCAGCCATCTGGAGGTACGGCATGATCCTATCGTCTAACGGCATACCATGCTTCCTCCTCATACTCGTGATACAACGGTGGGGATGCATGACATTGAAAAAATACTATTACAATCATAACACTTTACAAAACAACAATCACCTAAAACGGATAATTTTAATCGGAAAAGACTTTAACCAGAATTCTATTAAACTCTCCGAATCCCTTATCTGACATGCAGTTGTGATTTGAATACTCTAACACACTGCTATCCTTATATCAATACTATAACCATTATTGAGATTTACAGATTCTAACAATTATAATATTCAAGTTCTAAAAGGTTTAATATCATTAAGCAGCTTCTAACACACTACTATCCCTAAATCAAATCTATAACTACTATTTGAAATTTGGACATTCTAATCATTCTAATAATCAAGTTCTAAGTGATTTAATATCACTAAATCATAGTTTGTTTCTTGAAAAAAAAATTACTAACCTCTTCATGCAGGCTACCAGCAATATGCGTGACTCCATCCAACCAATAGATTCGATTTGGGTCGTCTTCCATTTCTGCGGTATCAAACTTGTAGCACAGTCTTATTTTCTTTGGATTTTTGGATGTGGTGGGATAGGGAGGTGAAATATAATTCAAATAAATTGAATTCGAATTCTATATATAGCGGGAATGAGAGTAAATCGAATTAGGGGCATAGATTTATATTGAAACCACCTTATATGTAAATCGAATTGTATTGCTTCGATTTACCATGAATCGAAAACCATGACTTAAATCAACACTACCTGTATCGATTTACTATGAGCGAGCTCAAAACCATTTGCTCTCCTAGTAAATCGAAGCTCCCTATTTTGAATTACAATCTTACATGCTAATTCGACGTGCCCTGATTCGATTTACTATTGTTACATGTAATTCGACAAAGTCTCATTCGATTTACATAATTACATGCATTAGGGGCATGTATATAACATATTTTGATTTAGGTGATTGCTGTAATTTTTTCATGCCTTTAGTTTATATGGATAATTTGCGCTAAAATAAATGACAAAATAATTATTACTCAGTTATTATTTAAGTTATATCGATCTTTTTAATTCATAATAATATTCTCTTTTGCAAAAATTAAAGATTATTAATCCTATAAGACTATTATTTTGAATAAAAAATTATCAATGAAATTATATGATTAAATTATTTTATTAATTAAATTTAATTAAATTAATCTTATAATTTATTGACATAATAAAAATAGACTACAAAAAAGAGAAGACATATAAGAAGAACAAAAAAAAATAGTTAAATCTGATTATAAAAATAATTTGTTTATCTAATATTTTTAAAAAATTATTCTATCTTTAAAAGTGAATAATTAAGATCTATTTTATTATAAATTTTTAATTATATTAAGTGTAACAAAATTTAGTTATTAATCAGTTATCGATATAAAATAAATATTAAAAATAAATTGAATAATATATAAAAAAAAATATTAGAAGATTATAATTTATTATTTTAAGTTATTAGTTAATCATCAATATTTAAAATTATGACATAAAATATATTATTAAATTATTATTAAATTAAAAGAATTTCACTACTAAAATTAAGTTGATGATTAAATGATAATAAAAAATAATAAATTTTAATCTTTTAATATTTTTCATATATAAATGTATAATAATTAATTTGAGGACTAATTTCAATATGTATATAGCATTTTGATTATTTTTTTTACTATGAGTGGTATAGTCTTTTATGAAAATAAATCAAGAATGAATTGATTATTTATTTGTTCTTTTATATTATAAAATTTCGATTTGTACTTACCTAACTATTATCTCAACTCCTTAAGAAAGAATAGCTGATAATAGTAATAAAAAAATTCGAAATATATCTTACGTGACTACATGTTTATGTTTTGAGTTTTTTTTTTAAGTAAACAATTTGTAAGTACTCAATAAATCTAAACTTGTGTTAAGATATTGATTGACATTTAATCGATATTAAATCCATTTAAACACTTTTTTGGGGCATAAAATAGGAAAAGTCTAGGGCTAGTAACTTTGTTAAATTTTGGTCAGCATATAACCAGTAAAGAAAAGTGAGTTATTGGATGAAATTTTACACCAATCTCATACCATTAAAACTATTATTGATGGCTATTTGATGGTTACAAATCACAAAAGTTACTGATCCCCTAGTATTCCTCCATAAAATAATTAAGTAAAACATTTGTCTAATAAAATAATACATCTTAAAAAGGAAAAGAAAAAAGAGAAAGGAAAAATGGGTGTCCGGTCTCTAACCTATCAATGTCATTGATATTTTGATTATTTTCCCTCACCCACTTACAGGACGGTGGTTTCGGGTATCAAATATCAACTCTCTCTCTCGCACATGACAGAGACACCAATTACAGTAATAAAAAAGTTATAAATTATTTTTTGATTACTGCAAATGCAGAGTAGGAAAGAGTTCAAGTTGAAGTACTACGATTAATATTTATTCTCTCTCTCTCTCTCTCTCTCTCTCTCTCTCTGGATTTTGTCATTTTGTTACTTTGAAGAAGAAGAAAGAAGAAGAAAATGGCGAAGGAGCTTCTTCTCCAACTCCGAGTGCTGCTGCTTCTTCTTCCTGAACAACGCTGTCGTTTTGCAATTTCTCTTCTACCTCACTTCGTCGCATTCTCTCTCTGAACCCCTTTCTTTCTCTCCTTCCTCTGGATCCATTCAACTTCTTTTTTCTCAGGTACAGTTCTTTTTTCTCTCTTCTCCAACTACAAATTCCTCTCCGTTTTCACTGTTTTACCGTTTTCAACTTCCACATTCCCGTAACCGTAACCTTAAGCTTCCTTTTTTTTTAATACTATTTTCGTTTTTCTTGCTAGATTTACGGTGCATTCTGTTAATTTTTCGGCATTGTAGTGGAAAGGTGAGGAAGCAAAGTAGCATGCTTAGTGAAACTGATCTCAGTGCTTGTTTTTTCTTCGAACGCAAATTCTCAGCGGTTTCTAGTGTCTGTTTAGATTTCTAGCTAATAAATGGATATATGTAATTTTTGCTGTTGGAGCCTGCTTTTAAGTTATTGCTAATTACTAGTAATCAGTAAATTAGTGCTTTGGTTATTCAACTTTGTGCATAACTTCATGTGATCCATGTTACTTGAATCTTACACTAAGATCTGTATCATGTGTGAATTTGTTATAGTGAATGTTACTAAACCTGGTTTACTTGTTGATTAGGTAGTTTTGAAAAAAAATGTATAATTAGAAAGAGAAATTTTCTTTTCTTTTTTTTTTTTTAAAACAGGATTAGTATTTGTTGGTTTCTTTCATAATCACCACTGCTTTCAATTGTAAATTTCTGCGTGAGAAAGGAGAAAGGGAGAGAAAAGGTTAACTTGTAAGCATCTGCAATTTTCTTGAGTGACTTTGCTGCCATTGTAATCCTCCTTATTTGTCACTTAGTTGCATTGCAATAGTTGTCAAGTTTCAAGTACTGTTATTTACTTACTCCGTTCAACTCATCCTGTTTCTTCAGACGTTTCTATGTAATATTTTTGTAAGGATCTAACATGCTTGACTTAGTTTGTACCCAGGAGAAGAAATTATCTTATTATTAACTGATGACATGGAGCAGTATGATATACTTGAGCAAATTGGCAAAGGTGCTTTCGGTTCTGCGCTTCTCGTGAGACATAAGCATGAGAAGAAAAAGTGAGGATGGAACCTACCTTAACTCTTGCTTTCTTTCCCTTTTTTTGCTCTTTGGGTCGGTTTGATTGTTTCTGTTCATTTGTGCACTTTAATTGACACTGTTTTTCATGAATAATTGTTAACGGTGTCATTGAACTTTGTCTTTTGACTGGTTAGATATGTGCTCAAGAAGATTCGCCTTGCACGCCAAACGGAGCGAACTCGTAGATCTGCACACCAGGAGGTTAGAGCTTCAAATAATATTTGGACAAGTTGATTAACTAATTGTCTTTGTCGTTTTTTGTTATCTGAAATCTTATTTAGCCTGCATTTTTGGCTGCATGATTCACAGTGCTTTATGTAGTTTCTAGACTGATTTCAGTTGCTTATAGACTTAACAATTTTAGCTGTAAATGACTTCTGTTGACTCAAGTATTTAATGTGAAGTTATGATCTCGGATTCTAATTTACCTATTTTTATTGCTTGTGTAGATGGAGCTTATTTCTAAATTTCGAAACCCATTTATTGTGGAGTATAAAGATTCATGGGTAGAAAAGGTATGCAGTTCCTACTATTTACTTCATCTTTCATCTCCTACATCGTTGGATTCGGTATGAGCTTGCTGTCATAAGCTCCTATGCAACATTGCCAGGAAATTTACTGGCCTTTGTATCATAAAATCCTCAAGGGAGTTTAACTCTTAACCTACTTTTGCTTCTTCTTTCTCAGGGTTGCTATGTCTGCATTATCATAGGTTACTGTGAGGGTGGGGATATGTACGTCTCTTTTATCTAGTTTCCTCTAGCATTGAATTTATGGTTTTATGTTCTTTCAGCTTTTATAAATTGGAGAATGAACATTTTTTTAAAAAAGATAATCATTGATGAAACACAGGGCGGAAGCTATAAAGAAAGCTAATGGTTTGCTGTTCCCAGAGGAGGTTGTTTATTCATTTCTTTTTCTAAAAGAAAAGATCCTTTTTCCTTGCAGATATTGTAATTACTTTTCTTTGAACAAGAATAATGATAACATTTCTGATTATTTGTTTGCAGAAACTCTGTAAGTGGCTCGTTCAACTTCTTATGGCACTTGACTATTTGCACATGAAGCACATTCTTCATCGTGATGTCAAGGTTGGTGGACCACTTCTCTTTGTAGGAGTTTCTATATCTATTTTCGGCTAAATTTTATTAAACGTTATACTAATCAGAAATGATTCCATCAGTGTTCAAATATATTCTTGACAAAAGATCAAGACATACGTCTCGGTAAGTTATTCTAATGTTTGTTTGATAAGGCTGTTATTGCTAGCAAATACTGTTACTTTTGGTTCTGAATCTTCCTGAAGGTTAAAATTTGGCTCAAAAGTTATCAATGTTGAGCAGGTGATTTTGGACTTGCCAAAATGTTGACTTCTGATGATCTTGCTTCCTCTGTAAGAAATCTGTAACCTATGAGTTAAACTTTCTACATTATTGTAACTTGGCTTGATTACATGCAATCGTCACTGAGTAATTGTCTTGTAATGTAGGTTGTTGGAACTCCTAGCTACATGTGCCCCGAGCTCCTAGCTGATATACCTTATGGTTCCAAATCGGATATTTGGTCCCTGGGTATGTATTTATTATATGGCATTTGCTCATTGATTAAAGTTTTCTGTTAATGGTTTCTTTATATGTGTTATGATCTCTGAAATCGGTTATTCAGGATGTTGTATATATGAAATGACATCACTCAAGCCTGCATTTAAAGCATTTGTAAGTTTCTCTCTGAATTTAATTGTTTCTTTTTCTGTATCTTTTCTTTTCTTTTGATTTGTATTCCATATGTTCCTTGGTACGGATGGCATTTTTGTTAATTGATCTGCTCTCCTTAATCATACTTTTGATGTTTATATATGTTAACAATGTAGCACTTATCTAGCTGCATTTTTTTCATATTATCTCTGAAATAATTAAACGTGCACATATCTATTTTCATATCTTTCTGCAAGTTCACAACTAAAGTATCTAATATCTTTCAATTTCTTTGAATAGGATATACAAGCATTGATTAACAAGATTAATAGGTCCATAGTGGCTCCATTACCAACAAAATATTCTGGTTCATTGTAAGTTCCGATTCTTGCATCCTGTAGTTACTTTTGCTGCTAATCTTTGTCATTTGCACATTTCAGTTTCATGTTTACACACTCAAGTTTTAGCATTTTCAAAAATCTATTACATTGTCAACCAACAGGCAACAGCCATGTATTATCCAGATACTGAGTGGGTTTTGTGTAAATCTATATATTGATGAATTATTTATTTTATGGATTGTTTGCTTGACTATTGATATAGTCATATTTGTTTCGCCCCTTGCAGTCGAAGTCTTGTTAAAAGCATGCTGCGGAAAAATCCAGAGCTTAGGCCCAGTGTATGTATAATACAACTCTAACCAATAACAATCCAACGTAATGCATTGATGCAACATCTAGCATCATATTTCATCCCCGTGTGAATTAAATAAATCTTAGAACAGAAATAGTCATTCTGTTATGATGCACACAACAATTAAACATGCAATGAAATTTATCAGATGCGATTAGGTATTCTGATTTACTGTATTAAGTTGTGTTTTTCTTGACTCTGCTTGGAATGTGCGAAACATGAATTAATAGGATATATCCCTTTCTAGTTAGCCATTAGTTGTGTTGATGTTGTATCTAAGAAACAAGCATTTCCATGTTATTTGACTGAATTTTCATGCACTGTCAGTGTATGAGTTTTACACTAACAACCGATCATGTATTGCCACAATGGCAAAAGTAACTAATTTTCAAACCTACTATTTAAAAGGTCATCTAAACACAGATCTGATTGGATGACCGTTTAAAGAGTTCTTCTGTTTGCATCATAAAATATTTTTAGCTGAGAGGTCAAAATGGATCTTGAAGTAACATTTGGTTGCAAAGGGTTCTTACGTAACCTCTTTTTTAACTTTAAAAAAATGTATTTTTAGCACATTGTTGCTCAAAGATTATGCCTATGAAAGAAAATACCCATGCTTACTAATTTTGAATGGAGAAAATGTTTCATTTTGCTTTAGGTTTCGACATATAATTTATGGCTGCCACTTTGATGTTTATAGTTCAGCTTCATTCACAAATTATCTAGCAGTCCATTATTCTCATGTAACACTATTTCTCTTAGTTGAAACCCACTTACTTATTTTCATAATGTAGCATTGAAGGCTAAACAATCATGTTTTGACTATTGAAAATTATGCAAATGCACAACATTGAGTGTACTGAATAATCTCTAATCAACTTCTGCTAAAAATCAATATTGATTTCTTGTGTGGCAGTGCAGCTGCCTACATGACTGTAACAATTTTCGTCATGCTTGTGATTTCGAACTCCCTTTTGTAGAATGTCTTGTTAGTTGCTTAATTATTTGTCTCTCTACAAATGTCTTGTAGCAGATATTCCGCTACGTGCTTAACCACCATATTTTATCTGATCTGTCATGTGAACCTATTTTCTCAATTGATTTGTACCTCTGGTGGCAGGCTGCAGAGCTGCTTGGGCACCCACATCTTCAACCATATGTTCTTAAGATTCATCTCAAAATTAATAGCCCCAGGCAAAATTCATTACCAGTCCAATGGCCAGAATCCAAGTACATGAAGAAAACCAGATTCTTGGAGCCGAAAGATGAACATGTTTCTATCTATAGGGATAAAAGGCATTCTTTTAGCAATGATCGGACTCTAAACCCTAGTATTTCTGGAGCTGATCAAGATTCTGTATGTTCCACCCTAGAAATAGATTGTACTCCAGATGATTTAAATCAGAGGTTAGCAGAGTTGAGTGTCAGAGGTAGCCATGGAGTGAAGTCAATCCATAAGCCTATTCTCTCCAGAACTTCTAGTATGGCTAAGATTCCCAGGATCAGTCATGCAAAACTTTCTTCTACCAACAAGAAATTAATGGAACCCACAAAGGATCTTAAGGCAGGAAGGCAATCTGTAAGTCCTCCACTTTCTTTAGTATCTTTTTCCAAATGAAACTAGCTTATAAAAGGTGAACAAAAATAATGTCAAGAATTATTGATGGGTGTTCCGTTTTTAAATTCTCTGGTTGGAATTTCTTATCTTTAGTTAGTCTTGTATCTAAAGGGGATAAATAATCATATCCTAAAAAAGTTTTGCTTTAGTTATTTAACAAAACCAACATCATTTCACAATTGTGGAGATTCTACTATATGATGTTTGTGTATATTATGTTCTAATACTAAAAGGTAGGAAGCAGCTTCTTGATATTTGTAAATATTCTAATGAAACTCGCTGTACCTGAAAAAGTACATTGCTTAGCTGATTTCCTTAAGTTTGTGGTTACAGCTTCCTGCTTCAAACAATTCCACAAAATCTACCCAAACAAATCGCAGAGCATCCTTTCCATTGCCATCAAAGGGTACTCAGAAGCCTCCTCACAGGCCTAGTAGTATTGGTTTGCTTAGCCATGTATCTTCACCAGATATTTCAGTCAACTCTCCCCGAATTGATAAAATAGCTGAATTCCCATTAGCATCATATGAAGATCCACTGTTCCGATTCAACAGATCATCCACTGTGATTGACAAATGCACAATAGATGTATATGATAAAGCCTCTGTTAGGGCTTGTAATGCTGATACTTGGCAAGGAATCAAGCGCAGCGTGTTGAAGGAAAACGACGAGGACAAAAAAAGTGGTTCATCCGATCAAAATGCAACAGCAGGTGCATCGAGTCACACCTCTTCGGATCTGCGCCGCCGACAGTTTGATACTTCATCGTACCAACAGAGGGCCGAAGCCTTGGAAGGGCTGCTTGAATTCAGTGCAAGATTGCTGCAGCAGGCAAGGTATGATGAACTCGGGGTTTTGTTGAAACCATTTGGGCCTGAGAAGGTTTCCCCAAGGGAAACTGCAATCTGGCTGAGTAAGAGCTTCAAAGAGAACACATTCAACCCTGAAGAATCCCCGTAAAATTGCTGTATATGCACTCTAATCATGTTTGTAGTGTTCAGTGCATCTTTTCTCACACGGGAGCCTATTTAGCGGTTTAGCCAGTTGAGTTTTTGTAGAAATTCGCATATCCTCTGTTTAGCCTTTTTTTTTTTTTTTTTTTTTGTGAAAGAGTTAATGATGATTAGAAGTGATGAATGAAGCAGACGATAGATATTTCATGGTAACATTACTTGTGGAACTAGTTTATGTTGTTCATAGTAGATATTTTCCAATATATTAATGTTAGCTCTTTGTCATATTTGAATTGCTATTTTGATTGCTTGAGCAGATGTGAAACTGAGGCAAGTAAAATTGCCTGCATTTAGACATATGACATACCTGTCATAACATAGCTTTTTGGATCAATCAAATTCACCCCGTTATGAGAATCGTTTCTGGATCTTTTCTTCTACATGTCCTACCACATATTATGGCGTGTTGAAGTAAACTTTGCTATCACCATATCACAAGGGGAATAAGAGGAAAAACAAATATTAATCATTATTTAATTGGCTTCAACTCAATATCTAGAACTTAATGTTGACCATCAAAGCATTAAAAGTAGTTAATAAAAGAAAAATGTGTCTTGAGTTTCATATCCTGTGGATGCCGTTACCCTTTGTATCTGATTTGTCAAAGAATCGAGTGTTAAATACTCCTAAATAAGGTTTCAAGCTCCTATCATATGACCATATTAAAACAATATTAGAGAGAACAAAAAAGAGAAAAAAAGTTAGCGGAAAGAGAGGGAAAGGGGGGGGGGGGGGGTTATATTTCTTTAAGAATTGTCCACAAGGTTTCACCATTATTGTAGTTTTTAAATAGTTTGTTTATGATAAATGAATTTTTACGTAGTTACTCAATCTGTTGAAGGTGATTGGGCCATATGTAATGGTGGTCCAAAGCTCCTAAAGTGCCCCTGAGTATATGGGACGATAGTTGGAGGTATCTGCAAGTAACTCATTTTAGTAGGGTGTGTAACTTGGAATTAAATGTTACCTGAGATGGTATTGATAGACAAAGGAGAGTTGTTAGCGACCATAGTGGGTAGTTCTCCAATAGGAAATCCTGCAACAGGTACCATCCCTGATAGGATGGTTCATTCCCGTTGCGAGAGTTGAGTCCTGCTTGTTGCGCGGGATCCTCTAGTGGGGAATTTCCTACGTGCTCCCCAAGTCAGATCAGGTGTCGGGTTTGGAGGACCTAAATTAAGACCCAGTCAGGTAGATGCAATCCCACCTAGCTCTTGGTCCAAGTCAGGTACGTGCAGTTTTGGGTTTGCACGGACCCTTGTTTTCGCTCTGATGGTATTAGGTGCCGGTTTAGACAAAATAGTTACACTTGTGTCTTTGGATTGTGTTCTGAATTGTGGTGGCCGCGTGTGGGACACATTTTGAACATGATATTTATCTACCCTTGTTCGATACATGTATCTAATTGTGTTTTACTAAAAAAAATAAAAAATTATTCTTCAGACATGTTTGGACACACCTAAATACCATCACGTGTCAGCATGTTCAACTTTATTCTTAATATGTATTCTTAAAATTAGTTTAGAAGTAGTATATATTACTAATTATTAAAATAAAAAATATTTTAAATATTTTATATGATTGGAAAAGGACATTAAAATTAATAAAAAATTAATTTATATTTTAATATCAATAAAATATCAAAATATCATTATAATTTATTTAAAAGTTACTTTATATTTTATATATATGTCGTATCCTCATATCTTATAAGAATTTTAAATTCACTTGTGTCCTGTGTCATGTCTGTATCCGTGCATCATAGAGTCTTACGTAAGAACATAAGTTAAACGAAAAACTTAGGGTGCGTTTGTTTTGCGTTTTCATTTTTAGTGTTTTCTAGATTTTGTGAAGGAAAAAGTAAAAATAGTGAAAATAATAAAAATTTTTGTTTTTACCTCCTGTTTTTACTTTTTCCTTTACAAAATTCAAAAAATACTGAAAATAAAAATCAAAAATGAAAATACAAACCAAATGCACCTTTAAATTCTCGTGGTTAGAAATGGTAAATAACTTGACTTCTTAAGGTAGCATTTGAAAGAGAGACAGAAACTCAGAGATTGAGATTAAGAGATTGAGACTGAGAGATAGAGACTCAAATAAATTTCAATATTGTGTTTGTGTAAAGTGAGAGACAAAGATTGAAATAAGAATGAAACTCTAATTTAATTTGTACAAAAGACAAAGTTGGAATTAATTAATTAAAATGGAGCATTTTAAGTATAAAATGTTATTAAAATTTCAGTTTTCGTCTCAAAAATTTCAATCCCATGAATTTTCACTTTTGAAATTATTAAAATATTAAAATTTTAAGAACAAAAATTAAATTTTAATATTAATCTCTAAACCAACGAATATGATATTAAGTTGTAATTTCTATCCCATTACTTCAAAACAACCGTCAGCTCAGAGAAATAAGTTTTAAACTTCTAACTTTGCAAGTAAAATTTGCCTATGTTATTTGGACATGTCCAATAAGTGAGCGGAGCTTTAAACATTTGACTTGCTTACCTAATTTTCATTGGAGGTTTAAACCCCAAAATGGTCATTGAGATTGGCGTGGTGCATTAAAATCGTTCTTGAGATTTCAATTGCACCAATTACGTCCCTGAGATTGAGAAAAGTGCACTATATTAGTCCCTGACCCATTTTTTTTTAACGATGTGATGACATGGTTGGATGATGTGGACGGTAAGTGACACATGTCACTCTATGATTTGGCTATGTGTAATGATATGATGATGTGGTGACCAGTGACACGTGGCATGCTGACATGGATGGTTGTGCCACGTGTCACAATGTTATTTGGCCACGTGTTCGTTTGTGCCACGTGTCACAACAGTATTCGTCCGCGTGTCATCCATTATGTCATCATTGTAGATGCACCAAATTAGTCCCTCACTTTGCATTAAGTGACTCATTTTAGTCCCTGAAGTTGAATGTCGTGCACTAAACTAGTCCTTTCACCAATTTTTTCTCAGTTTTTTCTATAAATTCAAAATTCTCAATATTTTTAAATGCATTAATTTCAATTCTATTTTTTCATATGCTATTCAAATAAAAATATTTTTATAAAATATTTTTTCTCTTGCGAATACCATAATCGCCGACTTGGAGTTGACGTGAAGGCATTTCAAGCACATTCACTATTATCTCCGACCTCTTTCAGTGCTTTTATAAAATATTTTTTTCTCTTGCGGATATCCCTAACTGCCGTCTTGGAGTTGACGTGAGGGCATTTCAAGCTTCCATCGTTACCATCTCCGACCTCTTTCATCTAAACTGCAGAGGTTGGAGATGATAGTGAGAGTGCTTGAAGTACCTTCAATCTAGCTCATTTACACATAACGAAAATGTGTATTTCATAAGAATAAAAAAATATATATTTTAATGATTGATTTCTTGTTAAAAGCACATGTTTTTTTATGAAAAAAATGTGTCTAATCAATTATATAATTATTTTTTTTATAATAACATACTTATATATTACAAAATTTACCAATGTTAAATTATTAAAAAAAATTATATAATTAAAACTAAAATCTTAAAAATTTTTATGAAAGCACTTGTATTTAAACAATATATGAAAAAATAGAATTAAAATTAGTGCATCTAAGATATTGAAAATTTTAAATTTAAAAAAAAGAGAAAAAATTAGTGAAGGAACTAGTTTGGTGCACGACATTCAATTTCAGGGACTAAAATGAGTCACTTAATACAAAGTAAGGGACTAATTTGGTGCATCCACAACAATGACATAATGGACGACACGTGGACGAATACCGTTGCGACACGTGGCACAACCATCCACATCAGCATGCCACGTGTCACTGGTCACCACATTATCATATCATTACACGTGGCCAAATCATGGAGTGACACGTGTCACTTACCGTCCACGTCATCGAGCCATGTTATCACGTCGTTAATGAAAAATGGGTCAGGGACTAATATGGTGCACTTTTCTCAATCTTAGGGACGTAATTAGTGCAATTGAAATCTTAGGGACGATTTTAATGCACGACGCCAATCTTAGGAACCATTTTAGGGTTTAACTCTTCCATTGGATTCATAATGGTGATTAATTTTCCATTAAAATTTGTTATAAAAGTCACTGTATACCTCATATAAGTTATTACCAAACATTTTCGTAAATATGGTTGGAAATTGAGACATTGATTAAGTGTTTAAGAGACTAAATTATTTATAAAGTAGGGTTACTACATATTTAAGTATTTCTTTTATTTGAATTCATCTAAATAGGTTCAACACCAATAAAAATCACTATTATTAAAAAAGCGTGATTACACGCACTACTGCTTTTTCTTCTTCTTCTCTTTCTTCTCACATTCGTTTCTTCTTCTTCTCACGCACGTTTACGTACGGAGCTTTTTCTTCTTTGCATTATTCTTCGCGTTCCTCTTTTTTCATCTTTTTCGCGTTCATTCTTCTTCACGTATTTTTTTCTTATTGTCATTCTTTTGTAGTTGTTATTGTTGTATTTTTTTCTTTTCTTCCTTCTCTCCTTGGTGAAGAAGCAGCAAAAGGTGAGGAGGACGAGTTTTGAATTGTGCAGAATAGATGTACCGAAATTATATTTAGAAATGAACTGAAATTATATTTAGAATGAACCGAAAATTAAATTCAGAATGTAAACTCGTTTCAAAACAAGTACAGACTAAATGCATCTTATTTAAATCCAGAATAAATTGAAATTACTTAATGATTGCGACACACAAACTTAATGCGAAAATAAACACAAACAAAATTGAATCATGAACAAAAACACATCCAAATCCATCAAGTGATTTTGCAGCATTATGTGTTTCTTCTTCTTTATTTGATTAGATGAACAAGACAAGAAAAGAAGAACATGATGAGAAGTTTTGAGGAATTTTTTCTTCTTATTTCTTCTTTTTTGTTTGATTTTTCTTCTCTTTTTCTTGGGTTTATTCCTCTCAAGATAGTGAAACAAAAAGAATCATAACAAAATAATTCACTTAGAAATGAAGCGAAATTATATTCAAAAATGAAATGAAATTATATTTAGAATGAACTGAAATTACTTAATGATTTCATTTCATTCTAAATATAATTTCAGTTCATTTCTATATATAATTTCGCTTTATTTTCTATTATGCACAATACATCTTCTATTGCTTCCTTACCAGGGAGAGAAGGAGGAAAAGAAAAAAAAATACAGCAGCAACAACAACAAAAGAATAACGATAAAGAGAAAACATGTGAAGAAGAAGAAACGCGAAAAAGTGAGGAGAATGAGGAGGAGGAGAAACGCGAAGAAGAAGAAGAAGCTCCACGCGTATGTGAATTTGAAACAAGAAGAAGGAGAAGGAGAAGAAGAAGAAGAAGAAGCACCGGGGGAGAAGAAAAAGCGGGTGCCTCTAAATTACTTGGATAAACTTAGATGCTAAAATTGTTTAAATGTGAAGAATAAATCTTTATAAAGTATATCAAATTTTGTTACTTATTTTATTTCTTTTTATGTTTCACTTGTAATTTTTGGTATATCTTTTATGTTTTAATTATTTGTCCTTAGTATTACTAAACTTTCAATTACGACTTTATAGTTTAAAGTTTGTAAATTTTTTTTTTATATTAGATGAAAAAATTTAACTAAGTCCTTACTAGTAGTTATTTTTTTAAAAATAAAAATGCAATAATCTTAAAATTCGTCATATACCAAATATAAAAGTAAATATTTCAAAAGTATTTTATTTTTTAACAAAAAGCAGTTAACAAAAACAAAATCTAATTGAAAATTCATATTTGAGATAAAAATTTAATTACAAATTTTTAAATTATAAATATGTAATTAAAAATATGATGAAACTAGAATAAACACAGTAATTAAAGCTCAATGCATTTAATTATAAAGAAGTAACCATGATAAATTTAAGGGAATGAAAAAAATAAAAAAATGGTCAGTTTTAATCATTCTATCAATTCAATTTCATTAAAAATAGAAGAAACAAAAGCATACAAGTCTGTTAGAAGTTATGAATGTACTCTACCTTAGTTCTTAACCACCAATTCATGGACTTGATTCGTTTTAATTAACTACCAATTGCAGTTTAGTTTACCTCATTAATACGTAGTAGTTAGTCCTCCTTTGAAAGCTTCTCTGTCCCTAATTTTCTCTAAGATTGACTAATTGCCACATCGTTTTATGAATTTAAAAACAAATTAAAGATGTCTGTGCTTACTTTCAACTCTTCTAGATGAGAAATATAACGTAAGTCCTAAGTTTTTTCTAATACGGGCAGCAGGAGAATAAATTTAGTGATGAAAATTGTGGCAGTTATTTTCCGTTATCATTAATGTATTACTATTTGGTTAGCTATTTCTCGCTCCTGTCCAAAGGCGACAACTGACAATTTTCTGTCTTTCTTTTTTTCAATTTAATCGTGACTTGATTGCTCAATATATATACCAAATCGGTCTCTAATAAATTTTCGGCCATTTCTAACTTTTTTATTTTGTTAGATAAATCAAACTTCATACTAAATTTTGATAAAAAAATTAAATAAATCAATCTCGATTATTATTTAATAAAAAACATAACAATCCTTAAAAATTTTTAAAATTTTTAAATTAATCCCTCCATAAAGTCAAACAATATATACTGTGAGGGCTGATTTATCTAATTAAGTGATTATAATAGGTCAGATGTAGTGTGAGGGGGAGTATAGACCTTGGCTCCCCTAATATTTTGAAACAAAAATTAATAGTAGTGACTCGTGAGTTTATATTATATATAATTTTATTTTGTATTTGAGAGATAGGGTAAGTAATTACCTTGTACTAATAATTAATTGTTAAGCACATTTAATATCAAATTTATAAGTAAAAATCTAACTCAAATATTATCTATCTTTAATAACCAAAAAATTAAGTGGCAATATCCCATAAAAAAATTAGAAAATATATTATCACTAATTATTTTTTAATTGGATAAAATTTTCTAATCTTTAAATTTGTGAGCTTCCTCCATCACTTTACTATGTCACTTTCTAAAACATGTGAACCTCAAACATTATAAATTTTATGTTCTGTCTTAATCATGTTGAATTGAATAACTTGTGTATAATTCAAGAGATATGCCAAAGATTAATAGAAACATGAAAGTCTTTAATGTATTTTTTTATTAACCGTTTAATTTGTTTAGTATTAATTCTCTTTATTTTAATTGTTATAACTAAGAGATTATTTTAACTATGAATATTACAAAGAATAAATTTATAAACAAAATAAAAATTAAACTTTTTATTAATTATCTTTTGATTTATATTTAAAAATATTATTAAAAACTTTGATATGAATTTTATTATCCATAAAATTTGTAGTATGAAAAATTGTCATATATATTATTTATACTTTAAAATATATATTCTATCAGTATATTTTTGTAAAGTATTTTAGATTATATAATTTATTTGTATAAATTAAATTTTACTTTGTATTAGGTATATTTTTGAACTTCTTTAAATAATTTTTTGATATATGCACATAGACATAAGATCTTGCGAATATAATTTAAAGAGAAAAGCTCAGTATACAAGTGATTAGGGCTTGTAACTATTACAAGTTCATTAACGCCTAATCCACTAAAACGCGCTGCAACTCCTACGTCACTTACACGCGCTATACAAAGATCCCGCGTTTGTATAACTACCAAATTTAAAATATTTGTTTCCTTCTTTGTTTTCCTTCTTTCCAAATTTCATCGTTCTTCTTCTCGCGCGTCTTCCCCTGGTTTTTCGATCGTTCTTTTCCTCTCCTTTCTCATTGGTTTGTTCTTCGTCATTGACGTTAGTTCTTCTCTCTGTAACTCCAGCTTCGTTTTCTTTTCGATTTTCTGGTTTCTGAAATCAAAGTTTGAACTCGTTTTGAAGATAATAGATGATTCAACCTCAGATTGTCAGCTGAATCAGGGCGAAGTGGAGCACAAATAGGAAGGAAAACGAGATTAAGAATCAATTGATTACATGTAGCAAAGAGGGAAAATGAAACCCTCATAGTAAAGACTCATTTGATAGGAATTGGAATGATTTTCTGCTAAATTTTGGTCTTGTGGACAACAAGTGGCTTTCAGGTAGTGTTGGGTTAAAATCTGCAGCAGAGGTGTAAATTTAATTTTTTTATCGGGTGTATTTATAGTCTGTGTTTGGGTGTATTATGCAGATCTCTATGCAGACCATCATATATGGGTTCCAATCTATTTGGAATTCTGGATCACCACTTCATATTATAGTACCTATAAATCAGACATTTTGAATACACCAGAGAGAGTTTAATTAATTTTGGTCTTGTGGACAACAAGTGGCTTTCAGGTAGTGTTGGGTTAAAATCTGCAGCAGAGGTGTAAATTTAATTTTTTATCGGGTGTATTTATAGTCTGTGTTTGGGTGTATTATGCAGATCTCTATGCAGACCGTCATATATGGGTTCCAATCTATCTGGATCACCACTTCATATTATAGTACCTGTAAATCAGACATTTTGAATACACCAGAGAGAGTTTAATTAATTTTGGTCTTGTGGACAACAAGTGGCTTTCAGGTAGTGTTGGGTTAAAATCTGCAATAGAGGTATAAATTTAATTTTTTATCGGGTGTATTTATAGTCTGTGTTTGGGTGTATTATGCAGATCTCTATGCAGACCGTCATATATGGGTTCCAATCTATCTGGATAACCACTTTATATTATAGTACCTGTAAATCAGACATTTTGAATACACCAGAGAGAGTTTAATTAATTTTGGTCTTGTGGACAACAAGTGACTTTCAGGTAGTGTTGGGTTAAAATCTGCAGTTGAGGTGTAAATTTAATTTTTTATCGGGTGTATTTATAGTCTGTGTTTGGGTGTATTATGCAGATCTCTATGCAGACCGTCATATATGGGTTCCAATCTATCTGGATCACCACTTCATATTATAGTACCTGTAAATCAGACATTTTGAATACACCAGAGAGAGTTTAATTATGGAAAAAAAATTTACATATAATTGGATCAAATATATTTATACCATGTGTTCAATTTCTTACAAGAGTATATAACAGTTACATTAATCAGTGACAATATCATTAGAATCTATCTGACAAAATGGACTCAATAACAATGAGGATGGCCTGGACAGTCTTATTGCATCACTTCTCCTCGCTCATATTTCTGAATTTCTCACTCAACAGATGGGTTGCACACTTTAGGTCCTTGATTTGCTGTAAACAAAGCAAAATTAGAGTTAGATATATTTCTATTATGAAAAACTGATTTGATCGAAGACATATATTTGTTCTTACATTTTTTTCAGCTTGGTTTCTGCCTGCCATTTTTTCTGAAATGAAAAATACACCCATAGATATCAGTAAGATACACCCATAGATATGAGTCAGATACACCCATAGATATCAGTCAGATACACCCATATGTAAGAATCAGATACACCCATTAATAACAGTGAGATACACCCATAGATATTATTCAGATACATCCATATATATCAGTCAGATATCAGTCAAACATGCTTCAATATCAAGCCACATTACAAGTTCAAGCAGTATACACCCCCAATCTACGGAATAAACCCCAAAAAATCAACAACAATAGCAGGAGAACTTAGAACAAGAACGTAGAACGACGTAGAACTTAGAAGAACGACGTAGAACTTAGAACAGTGTAACAAAGAAGCAAGAATAATAGTAAACCCTAGAAGAACGACGTAGAAGAAAAGTAAAATATACATGAATCTTAATGAACTTACGTTGAGTATTGTTGCTTTGTTTTCTCTTCAGATTCTTCACGGAGAGTTTGATGGTGTTTTGATGGAGGTTTCGAACAACGATTTGTATATTTTGAACTTTGATTTTTGCTCGAAAATGGAAGGGTTTCCTTGTTTTCGAAGCATTTTGAGAAGTGGAAGAAGTGGAAGAGTTTCCCATACGTAACCGTTTGTGTTGAGCGCGTGAAGTGACGCTCCATGTAATGTAATCTGTGTTGATGCGCGTGACTTGTGTTTGGGCTGGGCCAACTTGTAAGCTTGTAAGCTTGTATGTGTAGCCCAGCCCTAATTTAAAATAACTCATTCGGAATTTGAAAACTTACTTAATATATTATAATTAATTAATAATCGCATTTATCGGTAATTATTTGCAACCTTTGATTTTTTTAAAAAATGCGGTAACTTTGGGGACGAAAAAATAATGGAAGCCCAAAGCCATGTAGAGAAAAAAAATAGATAAGAAAATGATAGCGTAGATGACTGGTAAAGCGTGTTTTAAATTCTAATCCCAAAAATAATAATAAACGTAGTTAAAAGTCCGCTCTATGTGGAACACGAGGATTTGGCCACGCATTAATCTACCACCTTCTTCATATTTATAAGAACATTTTCAAATCCCTCCATCAAATCATAAACTCTCCTCTACCTATATACTACTTCCAAATTCCAAAGACACTGCTGTTATTGCTTATTACTTGGTATATAAAAAATGGATTACTACTTGTGTAGGTGTTTAGGCCTTACTACTATACTTTTCATGGTGCTGCTTCCTATTATTGCCAAAGCTGATCTTGAAGATGATATTCTTGGTGCTTAACTCAACTACATACTCTTTCCCTTTTCCCTTCCCCTTCCCTCTTTATTTTCTTTTATCTTCTTTTCTTAACACTTTATCTTTTGAATTTAGGGGAGAATTACTTGAAGTCCCTTTTTAATATTTAAAAGAATATATATATATATATATATATATATATATATATATATATATATATATATATATATATATATATATATATATATTTCTGTTAGAATAACATGTTCTCAAGTAAATTTACTCATGAAAAAACTGTTTTTATATTTATTCTTGAAACATACATAATTATAATTTAGCACAAGTTATTGTTTTCGATTAACAGTTAGTTAATAAATTTATTAATGTCAAAAGAAAGTCTAAATACACTAATAAAATACTGGTATAAATACAATATTAACTAAAAATATTAGTCAGTATAGATAAAAATTACTGGCATGAGCTTTTCTCATATAATAATGAACTAGTAGTTATTTATTAACCGTCAGAATATGGATTATATTATTGCAGGGAAGATTTGTGATGAAGTGGAATGTGGGAAGGGAAAGTGCGTAGCAAACACGAGTTACCCATTAAACTTCATATGTGAATGTGATAATGGTTGGAAGCGGACTCGGGACAATGACAATGATACAGATGCCAATAGCTTTCTCCCATGTGTCATCCCTCAATGTACTCAACTAACCCATCTTACATTTAAAAAAAAAAAATTAATTTTCATGTCTTTTGATTTATATTCTTATTTTTAAATATATTTTGCTTTTTAACATTTTATGAAAAATTAAGAAGTGGAAATAATGTTTTTAAAATTAGTTTCATTTTTTTTTTTGCAAAATCTCAAAAATAAAAAATAATAAAAATAAAAATAAAAAAATAAATCACAAATCAAATATATTTAATGACTTTACTTATTAGAATAAAGTTTCAAAATCACTTTAATCAAATTATTAAATTGGCTGTATATATTTTACCGGTTATGTTGCTAATACAATTTTCTCAAATAATTATTACATTGGTAACATCATGTGTTTCGAATAATGTTAAATAATAATATCAATTAGTTTTGAATTGGCCAAATAATAAATTCATCTATTCGAGTTTAAATAAGTATCTAAAGTTTGAATTTTGCCTTGTTATATGCAGTAATTTATTAGATATTTTTAATAAAATTTAAATTCGTAACGAATTAATCTTTAACTTGTCAAATTGAAAAATATTTAAAAAAAAAAAAAACAGCCTCGTATATTGAATTAGTGTTTCAGTCTATTCTATTAATATATTATATATGCAGGTAGTATGAACTACGGTTGCCAGTCAGCACCCCCTCCAGTTCCAGAGAAGAGTGTACCACACAATTTCTCAGCTTTTGATCGTAAGTATAATTAATATTATTATTGGGTTGATTTAATTTCATCTTTCTAAGTTCTAATAACGATATAATTAATATAAAAATGTGCATTATGTATGTGTAATGTGTGATATAGCGTGCTATTGGGCATACTGTGGGGAAGGTAGCTGCCAGAAGAACAAGACTCATACATACAGATGTGAATGCAATCCCAACACTTTCAATCTTCTAAACATCTCTGTTTTCCCTTGCTACAGTGCATGTAAGCAATTAATTAGTTAAATAATTAATTAAGGATCCAAATCAAACTTTCTTTCTTTAAGGCATAGGAAAATTAGAACAATATTGATATAAAGTGATTGAGTTTCCATTTTGGCCTTGCTATTGTTAAGGTACTATTGGATCTAACTGTTCCAAACTCGGAATCAAAGTTGAAGATTCAACCGCTGCTGGCACTAACGGTGGAAGTAGTCAAGGTGAGATTCACATGTTTTTTTTGCTAATTACTTAAATTATATATACACAAAAAATTAATCATAAAAAAGTAATCGAATTAATTATTAAATATTGGTGTACAAAAATATTTTATATGTATTAAAAATTATTTACTAAATCTATTATTATTTATTTGTGTATATATATACATGTTAATTTATATATTTTTTAATTAAATAATTAATTATTAAAATAATCAAACCTGCTATAGTAAAAATAATCAAATCTATATTAGGTCAATAATCAAACTTGTTTTTAATAACGATATTAGGTGTACATTAAAATTAACTACCGAATTTAATTATTAGTATATAATATATATTAAAATATAAAATACACATAAAAAATAAGTTAAAATACAGATGTATTTTTATATACAGAAACTGAATAGGCTAATTCTAATGTGCATGTAATATAGTTATTAATTTCTTTTTACGGGTGTCTAGATACGGCTTTAGAAAAAAAAAATATAATTTCTAAAAAGTAAAATTTTAAGAAAGATTCTAATAAATTAATTATTTAAAATTTGATTGAAACTCACTCATACTTTGGCTTATTAATTAAATAGACTTCACTAAATTTGCAAATTGCACAAAATTTCAAGAATTGAATCTGAAGCTTCGTTTCTTTTGGCGTTACTTTGTTCCTCCAGCAAGCTTAGTGGTTCCATGGGGAAGTTTGGGTTGGATAGTTACGTTGTTGATCTCCAGCGGTTTGGTTATGTGGAGCTAGGAATTTTGATGGGCCAGATTATTACTTTGTTGAGTTATTATTGTTGTATATGATTGGTGTCCACAATTTTTTTCCTTTTCTTTATTTATGTTGAATAATACACTAGTGATAGACTCATTGGTCAGTGGTTGTGTATTATAATAGTCGATTAATTGGTGATTATTTTGTGTGGGAATAAAGCCAGTGTTTGGCAACACACCAAAAAAAAAAAAAAAGAAGCCAGTGTTTGGTCATTGCTATGAGATGACTTATGTAAAGTACACTATAATGCACATTATTATCATTGTTGTTGTTGTTTAGATTTTGATGTTGGAAGACATAGATTTAGCTCACTCTTCTATTATTGATATGAAATGATTCTTACTATATGTGAGTAAAATTATATATATTTTTCTTCTAGAAATAATTCTATTTGAGTATTTAAGATTTGAAAATTATAGATATTTTCTTATATATTATCACATAATAAGCATAATTGTATATACATTTAACACATGAAATAATCTCTTATATATATTTAACTAAGTTTAACTAAATTGTTATAATAACTTTTTAAATCACGCTTCTTTTTCTCCTCCTCCTCTTCCTCCTCCTCTTCCTTCTTCTTCTTCGTTATCGTTATCACTAATAATATCAACATTTTGCGAACATCTTTATTATTTCTGATTTTCTCTATTGCCATCATTAAATAATTTTGGTTCATTTATTAATTTATTTTGGTTCATTTGTGTATTAATTAATGTTCACTTGATACTACTGATAAATATTGACCAAGTTTTTTATTCCTTAAGTAATTTCGGTTTATTTCTTAGGTTAATTGAGATTCATTTGGATCCAAAAATGAATTCGATGTGTTTTTGTTAATGATTGAGCCTTTCTTTAGCAAAAAGAATGAAATTATTTATTATCACTTTATTCAATTGTATTAGATTTCATTCCGTTCCATTCAATTTGTCTTGAAAGCCATTCCAACCATTGGGACAAATTATTTATTGACAACATACCTAGACTGCAAATGAACCGAAAATATTATTAAAACAAAACCATTTTATAATACCAAATGAATTGAAGATTTGTCTATTATATAAATTCAAATTCAGAAACACCTGTGTCTAGAATGAACTGAAAATATTATTAAAGCAAAGCCACTGTATAATACTAAATGAACCAAACATTATCCATTATATAAATTCAAATTCAATTCAAAATGTTAGTTTTTGATAGCAAAATGTTGGTGTTGTCGGTGATTACCATAACAAAGAACCTACGTGCGCAAATTTAGTTGGACTTAGTTGCCAAAAACACTTGGATATGTAGCTGGGTTGTTTATTGAAATACAGAGTATTATATTTAAATTAAATTTATAATTATTGTGTTGATTATTGTGTTTATTCCTAGGGTTTTATTAAATTTATAATTAGTTTTTTTTTTACATTTTTTCTCTTTCAATTAGGTCTCTGTACTGATTCTAATTTTGTAATTAGGTTCTTGTCAGTGTAAAAAATATTAGAGTTAATGGAATATTTTTCTGAAAATTGAAGGTACTCACAATTAAGAACTTAATTAGGTCTTTGATAATATATTTTTTGGGAGAAATATTACAATAATTTTAACATTTTTGACACAAAAAAGATCTAATTATAAAATTAAAAATAGTGTAAAAATTCACCAATTCAAAGAAAAAAAAATATAAGAATCGAATTATAAATTTGATAAAATTATAGGAATAAACAGAATAATTAAACTTTAATTAAATGTATGATATTTCATGTATTAAAAATATACAAAATAGGCTTATTATGCAATACATGAGAAAGGGTAATCTACCCTTTAGTTTTTGATGACCGAAGAATTATCTTAAGAAGATTTTATAAAGGTAAGAGGCTACACCTTTCCAATAACCTTTTTTTTTTATATCAAAAACTTAATCGAGCTTGCTAGTTAAAAGAAAGAGGTCTATGTCATTTTCACTCACCATGCATGTGTTGGTTGATTTCACTTGGACACTTGAATTGTGGTTGTTTAAACATAGACCTATCTATTAAGGCCTAACAAGGGCATAGCCCGATACAGAGCCTGGATAGCAGGAATTTGGCTTGGGCCCAACCCTAGTTGCACCAACATAGTCGTAACCCTTTGGAGAATAGAAATCAAGGCATGTTGAATATAGTTTAGCTAAAGCCACACTATAAGAAAAACGTTAAATACTGTTGAATTTTTCGTTGGATTTACTATCGCACATTAACAGTGGTTTTACCAGTAGAATTGGCAATAAGTTCGTTGAATAAAAAAATTGCTGGCAAAATTGATTTTTTGACAATAAATATGTCAGTAATAATTCGAGGGAAAAAGGAAAAAATCAGCGCGAACATTACCCTCGGATATAGGGTCAGATGAATCCGATGGTAACTGTAATAAGTGCAACGCTGCATTTTGGTCACTCGCAATGCGTTACTGTCGGATTTATTCGTCGGTAAATCCGATGGTAATCTTGCCTTAAATTCGAACCTCGAATCCTTTGTCCCCTCATTTTCAAATTACACACTCTCTCTAACCTTCTTGTCTCTCACTTTCTATCTCCATCTCTTCGTCAACACCACCTCCAGTAGCCCCCTCTCATATCTTACTCTCTCTCTGCTCTCCCTTTTCATCTCTCTTTGTCTCTCTTTCTTTTTCTGCTGATTCGTCGCTCTTGCAGCTGAAGCCTTCGCTTTATCATCGTTGCCTCCACCACCAGGTCGTCGCCTCCACCATCACGTTGTTATTGCTGCTGCCATGCCTCTGGTTCCACTGCCTGTGACTGCTTCATTCACCGCCTATGTCTCCTTCTATTTCCCTTTTTTTAGTTCGTTCTTTTTTTATTTTCTCTAATTAGTTGATTTAGTTGGTTTTTAATAATGTGTTTGTGCAGACAAATGGTTGATTTTTTGGTATTAATAGCTTAGAAGGTGAGAACAAATGTAAGATATAGTTAAGGTACTACTGCTAAGTCCTGACCAAGTTTATTTTTGGATCTTAGCTCCACTGTTGGGGACATTTTTTTCCTTTAAGTATATAAAATGTTATTTTATATTAGTGATGAGTATAGTTTATGAGATAATAGTTTTATATTGGTGATGAGTATAGTTTGTTAGTTTCAATTACCATTGAATAAAAATTTCTATTATAAGTGATGAATGTTTAAGGATTGAGGACTTATGGAATAATATATTGGTTGAATTTGTGAGAACCATGAAGGTAGATATGTCCATATTTCACGGGGAGGTTATATAAAAATGTCTTCAAAATTGTGGGTGAAATTAGTTAGTATAAGTGTTTCTAAATTTAAGTGCTACTAAATGATATAATTACTTTGTTTCAGGTAAACATGACGACAGACAGAGGTGTCACGAGTTGGCCTTGTGGTCAGGGTAGAGGGAGGGTGACTACTGGCTCTCATGGGACTATTTAGTCCTCGTATTCTACCTCGACTTCCCCTGGGTCGCTAAAGGATCAGTCCTTTATCATTGTCCCAAACTGTAAGAGCCCGAATTTTTGAAAATTAAAATATGAGTTATTTGAGATTTTGAAAAATATTTTAAAAATGACAAGAAAAAAATTTAGAATAGAAAATCGGACACTTATCTTAACTATTTTGGCCCTAGATTGGGCCAACGAACCAAAACCATAAAATGGGCCCATGTTGGGCTCATGCCCATACATATATAACCCTCAAAACTTAATGAAATTTCAGCCACCCCCTTTGGTGCGCGAAAATGAAACTCGCACAACTGAACCAGCAATTGCACTGGGTCGTCCAAGTAATACCTCAGGTGAGTGAGGGTCGAATTCCACGAGGATTGCCAGATTGAGCAAGCTGTGGTTATCCTACAGATCTTAGTCAGGCGAATAGAAAGTTGATTGTTGTTGTTGTAGGTGCATAAACAAAACAATAACAAAAGCAATAAAGAGTTGACGTAGAAATAATAGTAGAAATTAGTTAAGGCCTCGGAGATACTTATTCTTCTGGATTGATACGTCTTACTAACTAATTTAATGACGAGTGATTCATTCAATGGCAAGGCTATAATAAGTAATTAAGCCAGGGGTAGGGTCATTAATCTTCTCTGATCCAAACCAAACGCCCGAACAGGTCAGTCACTCTTGACGAGGGTGAAGCTCATGCAATTCAATCTCTGATGATCCTACTCAAAACGCTACGGACAAGGTTGGATCTTTCGAATCGGAGAATGAAGCTCTATGATTATAGCCTTGATGCCACAGGGACCTCAATTACCCATGACTAACAAGATTTCATGTCATGTATCCCAATTAGCCCAAATAACTTGTTGGAACTTGTGATGTACTCTCAAGCTGTAGCTCAATATGATCCGGGTCAAGACTTGCAAAGAACGCATATAGAATAAAGGGTCATACTTTAGTTCCACCCCAGATTGATAAAGATGAAGAACGACTGATAAATGGTTTTATGCCGGTGTAGAATTTATCGATGAATCCAATCGTAGTATAGCCTAAACCGATACGCAATTCCTCATCAAACAATCTAAAATCAATAACCGAGAGTATAACTCCCGAGTCGTTTGATGATTGAACTCTTTGATGGTATAGAATTTCCTCAAATGAATGAGTTCTCGTTGCAAGTATAGTTCTAGACCAACAAAGAGTCCTCACATAAAAAAATTTGGTTGTCACAAGTACAAACCCCAATAAGAATTAACCGAAGTATTTGAACTCCAGGTCGTCTCACAAGGAATTGCAATGAAGTGAATGATTATTGGCTATGAAGGGGTAAAGGGGTTTTTGATTGATAAGAGGGGCACTAAAATAAATGACAAGGAAAGTAAAGAGAGCAATTAAAGAAAGCAATTAATAAAGAGAGACATTCATGGCAAGGGTTGAGATCATAGGCTTTCTATCATAGTCATGCAATGATTAATTCATCTTATTTAGTCAACTCCAACAAATATGGAGAAAGTCAAACAAGATTAATCAATCATACCACAATGATAACAAGAATTTATCTTATTACGTCATCTCCAACATTGGAAGAAGGTATCATATTATCTTCCATGAGAGAAAGTCTAATAAGACTAGCTAACCTCAATCCAAAAGTCCTAATCAACTTACTAATTAGATTAGCAAAAGATTAGCGTCAATGGAAACAATAATCCAAAATCCTAATCAACTTACTAATTTAATTAGCAAAAGATTAGCGTCAATGGAAACAATATTAGCTAACAACTCTAGATCACCAACATGAGTTGGATTTTCATGACTCAGGATTGCCCAATTACTCTTTCCAAGCCAAGAATGCTCAAAATCTACTCTAACATCCAACCAAGCATTTTGTCAAACACTTGGAAGGTATAAAAGGAAAGCATAATAAAGGTGCAAGAATAATAAAATCTACCAACTACCAATTGCAAGAAAAGTAAATCAACAACTCAAATCATCAATAAAAGAACATCAAACATTAAATTTCATTAAAGAAAAGATCCAAATCCAACAAAGGGCTCATGAACATAAAAGTAACAAAATAAAGGAAATGAAAAGTAAAACTAGAAGAATAGAGATGTAATAACAAGAAATTAAAAGGAAGAACTAAATCAAAACAAGAATTATAACTTGAATCCAAGAAGAATTAACTAAAACTTCCCTAAAATCTAGAGAGAGGAGAGAGCCTCTCTCTCTCTAGAATTCTACCCTAAAAAATGATGAAAAAATAAACTATGACTACTTTCTTCATTCCCCCTTCAATCCTTGGGTTCAATAACATCAGAAATGGGTTGGATTGGGCCCAAAATGAGCTGTAAAATCGCTGGGGGTGATTTTAATTTGGTGGGCCCACGTGCTCCATCGTCGTGTGTGCGTACATGGCACGTGCGCGCCCCTATGTGTCAAGAAACATATGGCAAATTTTATATCATTTTGAAACCCCAGATGTTAGCTTTCCAACGCAACTGGAACCGCCTCATTTGGACCTTTGTAGCTCAAGTTATGGTCGATTGAGTGCCAGGAGGTCGGGCTTGACAGCTTTACGGTTCCTTCATTTCTTCATGAGTTCTCCCACTTTGCATGCTTTTTCTTCATTCCTTCCATCCAATACTTGCCTTATAAAGCTGAAATCACTCAACAAATACATCAAGGCATCGAATGGAATTAAAGTGAACTAAAATCACCATTTTTAGGGCCTAAAAAGCATGTTTTCACATTTAAGCACAAATCAAGGGAGAATTGCAAAATCATGCTAATTCATTGAATAAATGTGAGAAAAGTTGATAAAACCACCCAAATTAAGCACAAGATAAACCACAAAATCGGGGTTTATCAAATCTCCCCACACTTAAACCAAGCATGTCCTCATGCTAAGAATAAAAAAGGACCAGAAAAGGGGTATGAATATTTATTCAATGCAAAGAAACTATATAAACCTATCTATATGAATGCAACTAAATGCAAGATGATTCTACCTACTTGGTCAAAAGCAAATCAATCTCCAAGAATATATATCAAGTAGGGCTAAGTAGTATGAAGATTGTTCAATCCCACCAATTCAAATATCAAAATGAAGTTCAAATAGACTTGCAAGAAGAAAAGCTCATGAAAGCCGGAAACAAGGAATTGAGTATCGAACCCTCACCGGAAGTGTATCCGCTCTAGTCGCTCTAGTGTATAGGGTCGATCACTCAATTCTCTTCTAATCATGCTTTCTATGATTTGTTTTTCATCTAACAATCAACAATTATTCAATGCATGCATACATTCATCACGAGGACTTATTCATAGATTGTAATGGGGCTAGGGTCAAGGTAGGGATGCATATGGTCAAGTGAGCTTGAAATTTGTATCTTTGATTAACCTAAGCTCTCACCAAACACATGTAACAACCTATACAATTCTAATACACGACCTAGCTACCCATGATTCCCACTTTTTCTCATACTCATGCATTCTCTTTAATTCACATTCCACATGCATTGATTTTTATTGAACTTTATTTTGGGGCATTTTTGTCCCCTTTTTATTGCACATTTTTTTGTTTCTTTATATATATATATATATATATATATATATATATATATATATATATATATATGTTCTTTTTTTTGTCTTTATCATCATTTTTTTTCTAAAGTATAGACAAATGTATCAATGCATATAGTTTTACATACAGTGCATGAATATGTACCCAATTCCCAATATTTTCAACAAAAAATAAAAATTACACTTTTACCTCAACCAATGTCCCAAGGTTCCCATACCCAAATGATACACACCCTCACTAGCCTAAGCTAATCAAAGATCCAAATTAAGGACATTTATTGTTTTTCACTTAGGGGTAGTGATGTGCTAACATTAAGAACAAAAGGGATTAAATAGGCTCAAAATTGGCTAACAATGGTTGATGAAAGGTAGGCTATTTGGGTAAGTGAGCTAAATGAAATGATGGCCTCAATCATATAAATGCATGTATACATGGAACAATGGACATAAAGAATCAAACAAATCAAAGATTACAATCATAGAAAGAGAATGATGCACACAAGAATAAAAATAAGTGGTTATAAGATGTAACCACACAATTGGGCTCAAAACTCACATGCTTGTGTTCTTAGCTCAAAAACCATGTTTCAAAATAAATTCTTCAAGCAAGTTCAACAAAATTTTTTTTTTTCAAATTGGTAGGGTGCCCTAAAAACAGTTTCTTGGAAAAGAAATCATCACCCTAACCAAGTAGTCCTAACATAAAAAGAAGTGGTAAAATATGTACAATTTCTAACTAGAATGCAACCTATCATGCAATGCAACAACTAACTAACAAGGACAAAAATTAAGAATTTGGTGTTGAGAAAGGAAGTTGTTACCCATGGAGGTCGGTCGGACGACCTCCCCACACTTAGAAATTTGCACCGTCCTCGGTGCATGCAAAGAAGAGTAAGGTGGACGGGTTGCTACAATTGATGAGCTCCTTCAAAAGGTTGTGCGGATGAACTTGTTTGTTGCCCCATTTAGAAGCCTTTCCATTCCTTTCCTTCTTGGTGGCCAACCTCAAAGGAGAGAAAAAGAAAGAAAATTAAGCCTATAACAAAGATATGAAAGCAATAGAACATAGGCGGGGGCTAATGCCAATTAAGAGTAGGGTTCTCACTACATGTTAGCTACGCATGTGAGTGAGGAAGCAATATAAGCAAAGGGAATATCAATTAATACTTGATGCAAGAGTAAAGTCAAGGCATGAAGAGCACTCAAAAGCATCAGGTTCGACTAGAAAGAGTGGGTCATGAAATACATGTAAGCTCATATCAATGCACAAAGAATATAAGGAGCATCAAAGGTTAAGCATTGAATTAAATATTTCATTACCCATCAATATCAAACAAGTCTAGAAGCACCAAGATTAACCAAGAAATTCTCAACAATTGAGTAAGAGAATTCAATACCATTATTAAAACAAGAAACTTAGAAAAGAAGATAAGAACAAGCTATAAAAACAAAATTAAAATGCAATAAATGAAAATAAGCAAATGTAATAAAAGAAAATGGAAGAAAAGAAATTTTTTTTCTTCCTTTTTTTTTACCGGCGCCGACGCGTCATGCACGCTTCCGCGCCGATGCACAGTTTGGCTAAAGGACACGTATGCGCCAGGTGCACGCACGCGTGTGTTGCAGGCACAGGATAGGCACAAACTGGGCATAACTCTCTGGGACATGTACCAGGAGGGTAGGTGACGCTATCGGCGTGCACGCGCACAGTGTGCGTGCGCGCACGCGTGGGTGGTTTTGTGCCTCAGGCATGGTGCTGGCGCAGTGTAGGCGCAACTCTCGGGTCAATGTATAGAGGGGTGAGATTTTTGCATCCACGTGTCCACGTACATGGCGCGTTCGCGTGGATGGTCGAAAATGCTTGAGGCGCGCGTACGCGCCAGGTCCGCGCACGCGCGGGTTGGTGCTCTGTTTTTCAAAATTTTTCCAAGTTCTTGCACCAACTAAGCATTCCAAACCTCTAAACAGCTATCCAAACACCTTAAAACCTTATTTAACATATTATACTACAAAATAAACTAAACAAACAAAACAAAACATGAAACCAAACCTATTCTACCAATATTTACAAAAGAGAAAAATGAAAAGAGTTTACCATGGTGGGGTGTCTCCCACCTAGTACTTTTGTTTATTGTCCTTAAGTTGGACTTGTGGGGAGCTCCTCTTAAGGTGGCTTATGCTTGAAGCTATCCTTGAACATCCACCAATGCTTGAGTCTCCAATAAGCTCCATTCTTCAATTTTAATATCTTCAAGTTTTGATGGAGTTCTTCACAAACCATGAGCTCCCAAAATTGATTTTCCTTGTGCGATCCAGGATCCCACACTTTGTTTTGACACCCATCTTCAAAGTGATCATCATGATTCCACTTGGGTGGTTTAGCCTTGGAATTCTCAAAGAAGCCTCCAAACAACTTTCTAGACCCATACAATTTAGCTCCACACCAAACCTTGCAATCAAACCTTGAGCAAGCAACCATAATGAACCTAGAATGATGTTTCCAACCACTACACAACTCTCTCTTACTCTTAACTCCAGAAAAAGCTCTAAGTTGACCATCATTTTCAATCAAACCATATTCAAGTGAGAAAGCAAAGCTTAGGGATAAGAATTTTACTCACTTAAATGTTGTGTTGGATGATGACTTAAGAAGGGATGGTCCCAATGATCTTGCAAGTTCCACTCCCTTGTGCTCTTCCTTGACTTTCTCCACCTCCTTACAACTTTCCTCAACTTCAACCTCTTCCTCTTGGTGGTTTGCTTCCAATTCAATTTCTTCTTCATTACTCACCAAAGGTATGGGAGGTGAGGTATCTTCTTCCCTACCCTCTATGTCAAACCCAATTGGAGTGGATTCAATTGTACATAAGAATTTCTTAATGATTGAATCCATCTCTTGGTCAACCTCTTCAAAGGCTTCAACCACTTCTTCCAGCTCAATTATCTTAACTTCCTCCTCTTGTTGCACTCCTTGCTTCAACTCCTCTTCTTCGCTTTGAAGCTCTAAACTCACTATGCTCCTTGGTTGCTTCTCCACATTCGTCAATGGGAGTGCCTTGGTTGCTTAGGCTTAGTCGGGAGGAGGCCATATTGCTAACGGCTTCCACTAGGATAACCATCTTGGCTCCTAGCTCTTTAAACTTATTTTCATCCTCCTCTTGTCGCCTTAAGATATGAGATTCAAGATCTCTCAATTCCAACATGGAGGCTTCATCGGGAGGTGATGGTGGAAGAGAAGGTTCATTGTTTGAGGGGAAGGCATTATAGTTGGAAGGTGGTTCATTTTGGTAAGGGTATGGAGTTGGTGTACATTGAGGTGGTTCTTGAGAGTAATTGTGTTGGAATGGTGGTGGTTTCATGTATGGTTCATATGGTTCATAAGGTGGTTGGTATGATGATAAGAGTTGGGGTCATATGGGGATGTTTGGTGGTATGGGGCTTGTGAGTAAGGTGGTTCAAAATCATGTTGAGGGGGTGGTTCATAGGCATGTGGTAGTGGTTGTTGACAATCACTATAAGGGTCACCACATCTATTAGATTGATATGCATTAGGATTAGAATTATACCCATAAGAAACCGGAGGGGGTTGTTACCAAGAAGGGTGATCAATCCTTTGAGGCTCCTCCCACCTTTGATTGTTCCATCCTTGATGCATATTACCATTGTAGTTCCCATTCCCTACAACATAATTTGAGCCAAACTCATAGTCAAAGTGATGAAAATTCATAGTGAAAGAAAAAAAAATAAAAATAAAAGCTAATAAAAATAAGCAACAAAGTCTTAAAATTAGCAAAAACTAACAAATAAGCAAAAGGCAAACATATTCACAATATTCACAATAGCCAATAATGTAACACCATTGCAACTCCCCGGCAACGGCGCCATTTTGATGATCGAACTCTTTGATGGTATGGAATTTCCTCAAATGAATGAGTTCTCATTGCAAGTATAGTTCTAGACCAACAAAGAGTCCTCACATACAAAAATTTGGTTGTCACAAGTACAAACCCCAATAAGAATTAACCGAAGTATTTGAACTCCGGGTCGTCTCACAAGGAATTACAATGAAGTGAATGATTATTGGCTATGAAGGGGTAAAGGGGTTTTTGATTGATAAGAGGGGCACTAAAATAAATGACAAGGAAAGTAAAGAGAGCAATTAAAGAAAGCAATTAATAAAGAGAGACATTCATGGCAAGGGTTGAGATCATAGGCTTTCTATCATAGTCATGCAATGATTAATTCATCTTATTTAGTCAATTCCAACAAATAGGGAGAAAGTCAAACAAGATTAATCAATCATACCACAATGATAACAAGAATTTATCTTATTACGTCATCTCCAACATTGGAAGAAGGTATCATATTATCTTCCATGAGAGAAAGTCTAATAAGACTAGCTAATCTCAATCCAAAAGTCCTAATCAACTTACTAATTAGATTAGCAAAAGATTAGCGTCAATAGAAACATAATCCAAAAGTCCTAATCAACTCACTAATTTAATTAACAAAAGATTAGCGTCAATAGAAATAATATTAGCTAACAACTCTAGATCACCAACATGAGTTGGGTTTTCATGACTCAAGATTGCCCAATTACTCTTTCTAAGCCAAGAATGCTCAAAATCTACTCTAACATCCAACCAAGCATTTTGTCAAACACTTGGAAGGCATAAAAGGAAAGCATAATAAAGGTGCAAGAATAATAAAATCTACCAACTACCAATTGCAAGAAAAGTAAATCAACAACTCAAATCATCAATAAAAGAACATCAAACATTAAATTTCATTAAAGAAAAGATCCAAATCCAACAAAGGGCTCATGAACATAAAAGTAACAAAATAAAGGAAATGACAAGTAAAACTAGAAGAATAGAGATGTAATAACAAGAAATTAAAAGGAAGAACTAAATCAAAACAAGAATCATAACTTGGATCCAAGAAGAATTAACTAAAACTACCCTAAAATCTAGAGAGAGGAGAGAGCCTCTCTCTTTAGAATTCTACCCTAAAACATGATGAAAACTCAAACTATGACTACTTTCTTCATTCCCCCTTCAATCCTTGGGTTCAATAGCATCCGAAACGGGTTGGATTGGGCCCAAAATGAGCTACAAAATTGCTGGGGGTGATTTCAATTTGGTGGGCCCACGTGCTCCATCGGCGCGTGTGCGTACATGGCACGTGCGCGCCCCTATGCGTCAGGAAAAATATGGCAAATTTTATATCATTTTGAAGCCCCAGATGTTAGCTATCCAACACAACTAGAACCGCCTCATTTGGACCTTTGTAGCTCAAGTTATGGTCGATTGAGTGCCAGGAGGTCGGACTTGACAGCTTTACGGTTCCTTCATTTCTTCATGAGTTCTCCCACTTTGCATGCTTTTTCTTCATTCCTTCCATTCAATACTTGCCTTATAAACCTGAAATCACTCAACAAACACATCAAGGCATCGAATGGAATTAAAGTGAATTAAAATCACCAATTTTAGGGCCTAAAAAGCATGTTTTCACATTTAAGCACAAATCAAGGGAGAATTGCAAAATCATGCTAATTCCTTGAATAAATGTGAGAAAAGTTGATAAAACCACCCAAATTAAGCACAAGATAAACCTCAAAATCATAGTTTATCATCGTTCTCCCTAGGAATGCTTCAAAATGCACATTGTTGATTAGAAAGTGTATTGGTGTGTGGAGTTTAATATGAGAAGAGAACAAGCTAGGAATGTGAATGAAAATCAAACTATACAAAGGCCTTGGCTAGAAGTGAGAATTGGACTACCTATCATCATTATTTCTATCAATTGTAATCTCAACTAGTTATTGCTTCACTCAATTAACCTCTAGTATTAAGGAAAGTCAAGTTAAAGTAATCAATTTGAATTCACAAGTCCTAGCCTAACCCTAAGGAAGTCTAGCTTTAGTGACATGCAAATCAACTAGCAATTTCCGATTGACAATCAACAAGAGACATCAATAAGTCAAGTGCATCCAACATCTCAACTTCCAAGCCAAGTAAGGAAAATCTACTCCATGGTTAAAGTTGGCATTTTCTCAAACACTTGGAGAACATTGATGAGAATCATTGTAAAATTGAGAGAAAAGCTTGAAATCAAAGGTGTCCAATACAAGAAGTTAACAACAAACAATAATTGTAGGCTAAGAACTTGAATTACCTCAATGTATCAATGGAAATAGAAGTAACAACATCCAAAAAGCTAGATCCTCAAGTAACTTGCACAACAAGAACTAAATTGAGAAGAGTAGAATCTAGATCTATAATTGGAAGTAATGTAGAGTGAATTAGCAATAGATCTCACCAATTAGTACAAGAGAATTGGAAATTTGAGAGGTAAAACCCTAGAAAAGCTAGAGAGAAGGTAGACTTTCTCTCTCTAAAAATGTAACTAACTTCTCAAAATATCTAGATTATGTCTAATGATCCCAATCCCCCTAATCCTTGGTCTTCTTATGCTTTTCCCGCCAGAATTCTGCTCCAAAACAGGGCCTGCCACTGCCTGAAATCACTGGTCACGTTTTCTTCTTAAAAAATCACGTGCGGCCATCGGCGCGTATGCGCACAGCACGCGTACGCATCCCTGGAGTTTTTCGTGACCCACGCGCAGGCGCATAGTACGCGCGCGCGTCCAAGGATTTCTGGCCCAGCCATATAGGCACGCCGGCTTCTCGTTTCGGCTCCATCGCGCCTGCTCTGAGGATGCACATCCACGTGTACGCGTATGGTGCGCGTGCGCGCCCATGCTTAAGTTTCAAAACTCTAATTTTTCCATGCTCCTTCCATTCATGCATGCTTTCTTCATCCCTCTTAGCCATTTTTGCCCTATAACTCTGAAACCACTTAACAAACGGATCACGACATCAAATGGTATTGGAGGAGAATTACGATATATCAATTTTAACGCAAAAGGAGCATATTTTCATCTATGAAGCAAAGTTCGGGAAGGAACACAAAATCATGCATTTTTATATGAATAAGTGTGAAAGATCATTGATAAAACCCTCAAAATCTATACATGATAAACCCTAAAAATGGGGTTTATCAACCTCCCCACACTTAAATTATAGCATGTCCTCATGCTGAAAGAAAGCAAAAGATCAAAGGATTACAAGAGAATGAGATTCATGGGATGCGATCTACTTACATGAATGCCACTAGGGTGTATGCCACTATCCACTTGGTCAAAGACAATTCAATCTTCCTAGAACATATATATAGGCACATAGGGCAAGGTGATAGGCAATGCATGAACTCTACCAATTCTAATCATCAAAGTGAAATATGCACAACTTGCATGAAGAACGCTCGCGAGAGCCAGGAACAAGGAATTGAGCTTCGAACCCCTCACCGGAAGTGTTTGCACTCTATTCGCTCGGTGTATAGGGTTGATCGCTCACTTCTCCTCTACTTCATGCTCTTCCAAAATTTGTTCTTCCTCTAACAATCAACAATTGTTCTATGCATGCATACATATATCATGAGGTCTTTCCTTAGGTTGTAATGGGGTTAGGAGTAAGGTAGGGTTATATATTTGGCTAAGTGGCTAAAAATTGAATCCTTTGATTAACTTAAGCTACCCACCTAGCCTATATAACATCCTATACAATTATGTACTAACCTAACTACCCATTCCTCACTCTTTCACATACTCATGCATTTACTTTTGATCATTATACATATGCATTGATTTGTCTTTAAGTCTTACTTTGGTGCATTTTGTCCCCCCTTTTTGTTTCTTTTCCTTTCTTGCTTTGTTTGTTTCTCTCTCTTTTTTTTTCATTATTCCCTTTTTCTTTTCTTCTTTTTTTATTTTGTATCTTCTTTTGTTTTCTCTTTTTTTCTCTTTTTTTTCTTATCAATGCATATGGTCTACACATTTGGTCAACACATGAGTATGTATCCTCTTCCCAATATTTTTAACAAAAGCAACAACATGCTCTTACCTCAACCAATGTCCCCCCCCGTTTCCCCACACTTGAATGACGCACACACTCTAGCCTATGCTATTCAAAGATTCAAATAGGGACATTCATGGTTTTCCGCTTTTGGCTTGTAATGTGCTAAAATTAAAAATAAGTGGGTTAAGCGTAGGCCCAAAGTTGGTTGCAAAGGTTGTTATAAGGTAAGGTCATTTGGGTAAGTGGCTAAGTGAATTAATGGCCTCAATCATGTACATGCATTCATACATATAACAATGGACATATAGAGTCAAACAAATTAAGGATCACAATCATAGAGAGAGGACAATGCACACAAGAAGGAAGGTAAGTGGCTAGAAGATGTAGCCACGCAATTAGGCTCAAAACTCACTTGCTTGTGTTCTTGGCTCAAAATCCATGTTCCAAATTATATTCTTCAAACAAGCTTGGCATAAAAAAATTTTCAAAATTGGTAGGGTTGCCCTAAAGTTCTAGTTTCTTAGGAAAGAAGTCATTACTCTAACCAAGTGGACTTATCAAGAGATAACTATCATGCAAAGGGTGAAAAACCTAATCATGCAACCTATCCTAATTAACAAAAGAGATTCAAAATTTATTCGGGTGTTACCTATGGAGATCAGTCAACCGACCTCCCCACACTTAAAACTTAGCACGGTCCTCCGTGCTATGAGTGATGCACAGTGGGAAACCGGCTTTGGAATGTCCTCATCATTGCCGTCTTCACTTGAGGTTGCGGTAGATGTAGAGATATCCGGTTCTTCCATAGGTGGGGTGACAACACTTAGAAGTTTCTTCACATAAGCATACCGGTGTTGGTTTTAGATCCATCTTCTTGTGAAGGTCCTCAAGGCGTTGGTGGTATGATTTAGGTGGTGCGGATGAAGCAGTGGAGATGCCTGCGGGAATTGCCATATCCAAGTTCCCGGTGTCCACCGGTGGTTTGAGATATTTCCCGGTGGGGATAACATCACCCTCAGCCGGAATTGTGGCCCTCCGATCCCTAGTCTCACGGAAAACACCAGCGGCCACAACTAACTCGGTCACCAAAGCGGGGAGGGGTAGGTTACCTTTAGCATGAATACGCCCCATGGCTTACCGGATGATAGATGGGATATTGACCGATCTCTCGGTGAGTACGCACTAAACCAATAAGGCTAGCTCGATAGTGATGGATGACCCATGGGTGCTAGGAAGCATATAGTGGGCTAAGATTTGGGCCCACGCCCCAGCCTCTTGAGTGAGAAAGCGTGCGTCAATGCCCTTAGGTCTCTGCCTCATTCTCCCTTGAATCCAAAACGATTCGGGTATGGCGATGACTCGGAGAATGGCTTCCCAATCAAAATCACGTTTGCAACGTGCCGACAAAACCTCTTGGTAGGCATCAATTCGATCCGCTAATGGCCCAGTTTTAAGCACTCTTTGAATGGCCTCCTCCGTGACGGGAACTTGTCTTCGGCACACAATTACCGATACAAGGGACGATGAGTGGTAATTGGTGTAAAATTCTACCACCCAGGACAAGTTGGCTTCCTTAGGTCGTCCCATGAGGAACCCCCATTGCCTCCGCTCGATGCGGGGTATCACAAGTAGAACAACATGAGCCGGAGGGGCAAGAAGAGGCTCAGCATGATAGTTCCTTTCAATCATCATGGGGTGGACAAGCTCGCAGTATCGGTTAGGGAACTTGTTTGGGTCCCTTGGGGGTTATCCTTCTCTAGTGCATCAATATTGACGATGCTCATTGGCTTCTTGATGAGGGGTTCAACCGTAGTAGCTATGGTGGCCGCCTTCTTTGGTGCCTTTTTAGCGGCCGGCACCTTTTCCTTATACTTCTTGATGACCATCCTATAAAAATGGGAAAGGAGGAGGCATTAAACTCAAGGAAACACTCAAAAACGGTAGTCATGAAAGTGAGGGAATAGACCATAAAATGATAGGTGTCTTAAATACATGACAACTGCAACATGTAACTAAGACAACATTGGAAATAATGGCAAGTCACTAGCATGTGATGCAAGAGTGGTATATGCATGCAGTTGAGAGGCATGGGAAGCATACACTCAAACATCAAAATCAAGAAGCAAGTCATAAGGGGTGAGCATGTAAGATAGGAAACATGAAGAATGATATGCTCAATGCACATAGGAGTAAGCAAGTGAGTGAGAAGGAACACTAAACGGAATGCACTAAGTCAAATTTGACTCAAAAAAATCATGTATGCCTTTCATTAAACACTTGGTGTGCATTCCTTTTTGTGGTAAAAATTAGAGCAAAGGTGATAATGTAACTTCCCACAAGGCATCATCAATCATCATAGCATACCACACATTGAAAGGAAAAGCAATTAAGACAATCCAACTCATCAATGTAAGAGTAGTCCCCACTTTAACACCCATAAAAAAATGAAAAAAGAAAGAAAATGCAACAAACAAACCAATCATGAATGAGAGCTAACTAAGAAGAAGAGTAAGAAAATGTAACTAATGAAAGGAAGAGAGGAGAGAGAGAGAGCTAAGCAAGAAAAAGGGAAAGTGAGAATACCTTGAGAAGAAGAAGAGGAAATGAGGGATGTAAGTGAGAGAGGAGGGAATGAGAGGTATGGGAGAGGAGAGGGGAAAGAGGGGTGGGGGACCGCCGGAGGTGGTAGTTGCCGCCGGTGGAAGGGGCGAAAGAGGGGCGGCCGAAGTGGTAGGAGGGGGTAGGAGTGGAGAAGAAGGATGAAGGTAAGAAGATGGGAGAAAATTGAAAGAAGAGGCGCGCTAGAAATTGCTGGGTCGCAAGACCGACGCGCGCGCGCCATGCACGTGTGCGCGTGCATGGGCAAAATACAGCAGGGATGCGGACGCGTCTAGCGTGTACGTGTTAAGTGGGTGATATATAAGTGTGCGCGCGAGCGCCAGGTGCGTTTGCGCGTGCGTCTTGGTTGTGCTCCCAGCACACTGTGGGCCCAACTTTGGCTCAACTCTCGGGAAAAAGTACTAGAAATTATATTGACACAATCGACGCGGATGCACACGGTGTGCATACGCGTGAGTCGAGTCAGGCGTAAGGCATAGTGTTAGCCCAAAATTAGCACAACTCTCTGGAAAATGAACCAGAAGTGCAAATGGCACCATCGATGCGTACGCGGCTAGTGCGCGCACGAGCGCTTAGCGCGATTAAGGTCATGGACGTGTACGCACCAGATGCGTGCACGCGTGAGTAGCGTTGTGCCTGGGGCTCAATGTTGGCTCAGAATTGGCATAACTCTCTGGAAAATGACCCAAGAGTTGCGAGTGGACTATGGACGCGTATGCGCCTAGTGCGCGCATGCGCGCCCTCCCCCCCTTTTTTTTAGGGCATGAAGAATGCATATTTATCATGAATTCAGTGGGCAAACAAGCCAAAGGGGTCAAAAACACACAAAACACCATGCAATTCTCTACCACACAATCAATCCATCCATTGAAAAATCAATGCAAATCTTCATGAACATTTTATCTAAGGTAGCCACAATCAAATCTAACCAAACAATACTATAGCTATGCAATCACAAAACAATGAAGAATTCAAGAACTATATACAAAAGGGGAAAAAGGTTAGATCTCACCATGGTGGGGTGTCTCCCACCTAGCACTTTTGTTTAATGTCCTTAAGTTGGACTTTCACTAGCTCATTGCTCTTTACCAAGAGGTGCATCTTCCAAGAGGAATACCTCAATCTCCTTGTTACTTTTCATTTGCTCACCATGATAAAACTTGAGACGGTGCCCATTGACCTTGATGATATCGGAGTTTGAAGGATGGCACAAATGATAGACTCCATATGGCTCCGCCTTCTCGACCTTATAAGGTCCCTCCCACCTTGACCTAAGCTTTTTGGGCATCATCCTCAATCTTGAATTGTAGAGGAGGACTAGGTTGCCGGCTCTAAATTCTTTACCTCTTATGTTCTTATCATGCACAACTTTCATCCTTTCCTTGTAAAGTCTAGAGTTCTCATAAGCTTCAAGCCTCAAACATTCCAACTCAGCTAGTTGTAGCTTCCTCTCTATTCCGGCCCCTCCCAAACTTGCATTGCACTCCTTGATGGCCCAATATGCTTTGTGCTCTATCTCCACCGGTAAGTGGCTAGCTTTGCCATAGACCAACTGAAAGGGACTCATGCCAATTGGTGTTTTGTAAGCCGTTCGGGAGGCCCATAATGCATTGGTGAGCTTAGCACTCCAATCCTTTCGATGAGGCTTTGATGAGCGGACAATTTATACGCTTTTTGGCATTGTTTTTAGTATGTTTTTAGTAGGATCTAGTTAGTTTTAGGGATGTTTTTATTAGTTTTTATGTTAAATTCACATTTCTAGACTTTACTATGAGTTTGTGTGTTTTTCTATGATTTCAGGTATTTTCTGGCTGAGATTGAGGGACTTGAGCAAAAATCAGATTCAGAGGTGGAAGAAGGACTGCTGATGCTGTTGGATTCTGACCTCCCTGCCCTCAAAGTGGATTTTCTGGAGCTACAGAACTCAAAATGGCGCGCTTGTAATTGCGTTGGAAAGTAGACATCCAGGGCTTTTCAGCAATATATAATAGTCCATACTTTGGCCGAGTTTAGATGACGCAAAAGGGCATTGAACGCCAGTTCTACGCTGCAGTCTGGAGTTAAACGCCAGAAACACGTCACGAACCAGAGTTGAACGCCAAAAACACGTTACAACTTGGCGTTCAACTCCAGAAAGAGCCTCTGTACGTGTAACATTCAAGCTCAGTCCAAGCACACACCAAGTGGGCCTCGGAAGTGGATTTATGCATCAATTACTTACTTCTGTAAACCCTAGTAACTAGTTTAGTATAACTAGGACTTTTTACTATTGTATTAGAAATCTGATGATCTTTGGAACGATCTTTTGGAAGATCCTGGATTGTATTTTTGATCTTGTGATCACGTTTTGGGGGCTGGCCTCTCGGCCATGCCTGAACCTTTCACTTATGTATTTTCAACGGTAGAGTTTCTACACTCCATAGATTAAGGTGTGGAGCTCTGCTGTTCCTCATGAATTAATGCAAAGTACTACTGCTTTTCTATTCAATTCAACTTATTCCGCTTTTAAGATATTCATTCGTACTTCAATATGAACGTGATGAACGTGACAATCATCATCATTCCCCCACGAACGCGTGCCTGACAACCACTTCCGTTCCACCTTAGATTGAATGAATATCTCTTGGATCTCTTAATCAGAATCTTCATGGTATAAGCTAGATTGATGGCGGCATTCATGAGAATCCGGAAAGTCTAAACCTTGTCTGTGGTATTCTGAGTAGGATTCAGGGATTGAATGACTGTGACGAACTTCAAACTCGCGAGTGTTGGGCGTAGTGACAGACGCAAAAGGAGGGTGAATCCTATCCAGTATGATCGAGAACCTCCAGATGATTAGCCATGCAGTGACAGTGCATCGGACCATTTTCACAGAGAGGATGGGAAACAGCCATTGACAACGGTGATGCCTCCAGATGATTAGCCATGCAGTGACAGCGCATCGGACCATTTTCATAGAGAGGATGAAAAGTAGCCATTGACAACGGAGATGTCCTTACATAAAGGCAGCCATGGAAAGGAGTAAGATTGATTAGATGAAGACAGCGGGAAAGCAGAGATTCAGAGGAACGAAAGCATCTCTATACGCTTATCTGAAATTCTCACCAATGATTTATATAAGTATTTCTATCCTTTATTTTCTATTTATTTATAATTATTCAAAAACTCTATAACCATTTGATATCCGCCTGACTGAGATTTACAAGGTGACCATAGCTTGCTTCATACCAACAATCTCCGTGGGATCGACCCTTACTCACGTAAGGTTTTATTACTTGGACGACTGGTGCACGAATTGTGAATCACACTTTTCACAACGCGTACCACTAACCAGCAAGTGCATTGGGTCGTCCAAGTAATACCTTACGTGAGTAAGGGTCGAATCCCACGGAGATTGTTGGTTTGAAGCAATCTATGGTTATCTTGTAATTCTTAGTCAGGAAGTCAATTATATTTATCAGTTGAATTGCGAATAAACAAGAGAGCATGGATTAAAGGTTACTTGTTGTGCAGTAATGGAGAATATGTTGGAGTTTTGGAGATGCTTTGTGTTCTGAATCTCTGCTTTTCTCTGTCTTCTAATTCATGCATGCACGTCCTCCTATGGCAAGCTGTGTGTTGGTGGATCACCGTTGTCTATGGCTACCATCCATCCTTCCTGTGAAAATGGTCCGGGTGCGCTGTCACCGCACGGCTAATCATCTGTAGGTTCTCAATCATACTGGAATAGGATTTACTATCCTTTTGCGTCTGTCACTACGCCCAGCACTCACGAGTTTGAAGCACGTCACAGTCATTCAATCCCAGAGTCATACTCGGAATACCACAGACAAGGTTTAGACTTTCCGGACTCTCATGAATGCCGCCATCAATCTAGCTTATACCACAAAGATTCTGGTTAAGAGATCTAAGAGATACTCATTCAATCTAAAGTAGAACGGAAGTGGTTATCAGGCACGCGTTCATAGGGAATGATGATGATTGTCACGTTCATCATATTCAGGTTGAAGTGCGAATGAATATCTTAGATAGGAACACGCATGTTGAATAGAAAACAGAAATACTTGCATTAATTCATCGAGACACAGCAGAGCTCCTCACCCCCAACATAGGAGTTTAGAGACTCATGCCGTCAAAGGGTACAAAGTTTAGATCTAAAATGTCATGAGATACAAAATAAATCTCTAAAAGTTGTTTAAATACTAAACTAGTAGCCTAGGTTTACAGAAAATGAGTAAACCATAACAGATGGTATAGAGATCTACTTCTGGGGCCCACTTGGTATGTGCTGGGGCTGAGACTTAAGCAATTCACGTGCATAAGGCCATTTTGGGCGTTCAACGCCAGGTTTAGATCCATTTCTGGCGTTGAACTCCAACTTTTAATCCTTTTCTGGCGCTGGACGCCAGAATTGGGCAGAAAACTGGCGTTGAACGCCAGTTTACGTCGTCTATCCTTGAGCAAAGTATGGACTATTATATATTGCTTGAAATCCCTGGATGTCTACTTTCCAACGCAATCAAAAGCACGCCATTTCGAGTTCTGTAGCTCCAGAAAATCCATTTTGAGTGCAGGGAGGTCAGAATCCAACAGCATCAGCAGTCCTTTTTCAGCCTAAATCAGATTTTTGCTCAGCTCCCTCAATTTCAGCCAGAAAAATACCTGAAATTACAGAAAAACACACAACTCATAGTAAAGTCCAGAAATATGAATTTTTCCTAAAAACTAATGAAAATAATCTAAAAACTAACTAAAACATACTAAAAGCTATATGAAATTAACCCCAAAAAGCGTATAGAATATCCGCTCATCACAACACCAAACTTAAACTGTTGCTTGTCCTCAAGCAACTAGACAAATAAAATAGAAGACTAATAGGTTGAGAAGCAATAATATCTCAGAGTTTTTGAGTGAAGCTCAGATTCTAATTAGATGAGCGGGACTAGTAGCTTTTTGCTTCCGAACAGTTTTGGCATCTCACTTTATCCATTGAAGCTCAGAGTGATTGGCATCTATAAGAACTTAGAATTCAGATAGTGTTATTGATTCTCCTATTTCAGTATGATGATTCTTGAACACAGCTATTTCATGAGTCTTGGCCGTGGCCCTAAGCACTTTGTTTTCTAGTATGACCACTGGATACATAAATGCCACAGACACATAATTGGGTGAACCCTTTGGATTGTGACTCAGCTTTGCTAAAGTCCCCAATTAGAGGTGTCCAGAGTTCTTAAGCACACTCTTCTTTCTGCTTTGGACCTTGACTTTAACCGCTCAGTCTCAAGTTTTCACTTGACACCTTTACGCCACAAGCACATGGTTAGGGACAGCTCGGTTTAGCCGCTTAGGCCAGGATTTTATTCCCTTAGGCCCTCCTATCCACTGATGCTCAAAGCCTTGGGATCCTTTTTATTACCCTTGCCTTTTGATTTTAAGGGCTATTGGCTTTTTTTTTTTGCTGCTTTTTCTTGCTTCAAGAATCATTTTTATGATTTTTCAGATTATCAATAACATGTCTCATGTTCACCATTCTTTCAAGAGCCAACATATTTAACAGTCTTAAACAACAAATTCAAAAGACATATGCACTGTTCAAGCATTCATTCAGAAGACAGAAAGCATTGCCACCACATTTAACTAATTAGGATTTCTCTTATTAAAACTCGAAATTTTATTGCCTCTTATTCAAAAGATCTACTACTTTATTCATGTTTGCTGATGATGAGAAAAATAAACTATAGCTTAATTGGAGAAAAAATCAAAATAGACACTAATTACTACTATATGACTCCTAAGGTAAACTTCTATAAGGACACTATCACAGAGCTAAGGCAAAAATTGGAAATTAACAACCTTTATTCTGGGAGAACGGGGGTTCCTCTGATCTTTGGGGTGCTTGGTCCTGCAAGAGATAACTTCTGGCGCTTCAAGTCCCTTAAGTCACGCCCTTGCTCTTCTTGTTCTTTAAACATATAGGTAAGAATTTGACTGTGTTCCTTTTGTTCTTTTATGATTTGTTCCATAGCTTCCCGTATCTTGGTAACAGACGTCTCAAGATACTCCCAATATTCAGATTGAGGAATTTCTGGGAGAAATTCCTGCGTTTTCTTCTTGATGGGATCATCCTGTACTTGTTGTTTTTCCATTGATGCCTTGGTGATTGGCTTCTCAACTGAGATGTACTCAGTTATTCCCATTCTTACTCCGGTGTCCTTGCAGAGTAGAGAAATCACGCTTGGATAAGCCAACCTGGCCTCTTTAGAATTTTTGTTAGCAATTTTGTAGAATTCAGCTGAGATCAGCTGATGAACCTCCACTTCCTTTCCCATCATGATGCAATGGATCATCACTGCTCTTTTAACTGTGACTTCAGAACGGTTGCTAGTAGGCAACAGAGAATGCCCAATGAAGTCCAGCCATCCTCTGGCGACTGGTTTGAGATCCTCTCTCTTGAGTTGATTTGGGACACCCTTTGTGTTGGTGGTCCACCTGGCTCTAGGGATACATATGTCCTCTAGAATCTTATCCAGGCCCTTGTCTGTTCTTATCATTCTCCTGTTGAAGGAGTCTGGATCGTCTTTCAGCTGAGGTAGCTTTAAGATCTCTCTGATCTTATCAGGGATGGTATGAACAATCTTTCCTCTGACCATGGTCCGATATTCATAGAAAGCAGTTCCAGATAGTTTTTGCTTGTCAGTTTGCCACATATTAGCATAGAACTCCTGGACCATATTCCTTCCCACTTTCGTTTCAGGATTAGCTAGGACTTCCCAGTTCCTGATTCGAATTTTCTCCTGGATCTCCGGATATTCATCTTCTTTCAGATCGAATCTAACTTCCGGGATCACTGATCTCAGACCCATTATTTTGTTATAATGGTCTGAATGTTCTTTAGATAAGAACTTCCCTTGATTCCAAAGTGGTTTTGGAACACTCTCTTTCTTGCCTCTTGGAGTGGGTTGTTTTCCTTTGGGAGCCATGATCTTAGTGATCGCGGATAAACACACCAAACTTAGAGGTTTGCTTGTCCTCAAGCAAAAGAAAAGAAAGGAGAGGGATAGAAGGAGAGCTAGGTGCAATTGTTGATGGGAGGGGAGGGAGGCCGAACTCAAATTTATAGGGAGGGAGGGTGGGTTTTCGAAAAAGAAGAGATAAAGATATGATAAAAAGATTTATTTGGAAAAGATAAGATAGAAGATATGATAAGAGAAGATATAGTTTAAAATTGAGAGGATATGAAAGATTTTTGAAAAAGATAGATTTAGATTTTGAAAAAGATAAAGTGGAAGTTTTAAAAAAGATATTGATGAGTTGAAAAGATAGATTTGTAAAAAAAAGTTTTGAAAAGTGTTGGATTAAATTTGCAAAGAGGCCTGGTGCTTATGGATTAAAATACATTTGATATTTTTAGGGTAGGGTTTTTTGAAATTATGGAATTTAGAAATCAAGGTTCTTAACATGTTTATGCAAGAAATCATGTATTGAAGTATGAAAATCAAGATTTAGAATGGAAAAATTTGAATAAAAATGAGTTTTGTCTCCTCCCTGTCATCGTGGCGTTTGAACGCCCAAACACTGCCTGTTTTGGGCGTTCAACGCCCAAATGCTGCTCTCCTGGGCGTTCAACACCCAGCTGCTGCCATTACTGGCGTTCAACGCCCAGTGGGTGCCCATTTCTGGCGTTGAACGCCCAGATTGCTACCATTACTGGCATTCAACGCCCAGTGGATGCCCATTTTGGGCGTTGAACGCCCAAAATACACTTTTACTGGCGTTTTCTTGCCAGTGAGCTCTTTTTCTCTGTTTGTGTGCCGAGTCCTTCTGTAACTCTGTGGACTTATACAATTGATTCCTCACCTTAGTGTCAGTGGACTTTATACAAACAAATAAAAATAAAAATAGGGCAAAATGCTTAGAGGATTGTTGCCCCATGGCTGGGTTGCCTCCCAGCAAGCGCTTCTTTATTGTCTTTAGCTGGACCTTGCTGAGCTTTTAATCTAGCTTCAGCCTTGAGCATTCTTGCTCAATGTTGCCTTCAAGATAGTGTTTGATTCTCTGTCCATTGACAATGAACTTCTTATCAGAATCAATATCTTGAAGCTCCACATAACCATATGGTGATACGCTTGTAATCACGTATGGTCCCCTCCACCGGGATTTCAGTTTCCTGGGGAATAGCCTGAGTCTAGAGTTAAACAACAGAACCTTCTGTCCTGGTTCAAAGATTCTAGATGACAGCTTTCTGTCATGCCACTTTTTTTATTTCTCTTTATAAAGCTTGGCATTTTCAAAAGCTGTGAATCTGAATTCCTCTAGCTCATTTAGCTGGAGCAATCGTTTTTCTCCTGCTAATTTGGCATCAAAGTTTAGGAATCTGGTTGCCCAGTAGGCCTTATGTTCCAGTTCCACGGGCAGGTGACATGCCTTACCATACACGAGTTGGTATGGAGAGGTCCCTATAGGGGTCTTGAATGCTGTTCTGTAAGCCCACAGAGCATCATCCAAGCTCCGTGCCCAATCCTTTCTACGGGTATTTACTGTCCGTTCCAGGATTCTCTTTAATTCTCTGTTAGAGACTTCAGCTTGCCCATTAGTTTGTGGATGATATGGAGTAGCCACCTTGTGGCGAATCCCATACCGAACCATGGCAGAGTAAAGCTATTTATTGCAGAAGTGAGTGCCCCCATCACTGGTTAGTACTCTAGGGACACCGAACCTGCTAAAGATATGTTTCTGGAGGAACTTCAGCACCGTTTTAGTATCATTGGTGGGTGTGGCAATGGCCTCAACCCATTTTCTTACATAATCAACTGCCACCAGAATATAAGTGTTTGAGTATGATGGTGGGAAAGGTCCCATGAAGTCAATTCCCCATACGTCAAACAACTCAATTTCCAAGATTCCTTGTTGAGGCATGGCGTAACCATGAGGCAGATTACCAGCTCTTTGGCAACTGTCACAGTTACGTACAAACTCTCGGGAATCTTTATAAAGTGTGGGCCAATAGAAGCCACATTGGAGGACCTTGGTGGCTGTTCGCTCACCTCCGAAATGGCCTCGATATTGTGATCCATGGCAATGCCATAGGATCCTCTGTGCTTCTTCTCTAGGCACACACCTACGGATTATTCCGTCTGCACATCTCTTAAAGAGATAGGGTTTATCCCACAAGTAGTACTTTGCATCAGTAATTAATTTCTTCTTTTGTATCCTGTTGTACTCCTTGGGTATGAACCTTGCAGCTTTATAGTTTGCAATATCGGCAAACCATGGTGTTTTCTGAATGGCAAATAAATGCTCATCCGGAAAAGTCTCAGAGATCTCAAGAGAGGGGAGGGGCGTCCCTTCTACTGGCTCTATCCGGGACAGATGATCAGCCACTTGGTTTTCTGTCCCTTTTCTGTCTCTTATTTCTATATCAAACTCTTGCAGAAGCAACACCCATCTGATGAGCCTGGGTTTTGAATCCTGCTTTGTGAATAGATATTTAAGAGCAGCATGATCAGTATACACAATCACTTTTGATCCTACTAAGTATGATCTGAACTTGTCAATGGTGTAAACCACTGCAAGTAATTCTTTTTCTGTGGTTGTGTAATTTTTTTGGGCATCATTTAAAACGCGACTAGCATAATAAATGACATGCAGAAGCTTGTCATGCCTCTGTCTCAATACTGCACCAATGGCGTGATCACTGGCATCACACATTAGCTCAAATGGTAACATCCAGTCTGGTGCAGAAATGACTGGTGCTGTGACCAGCTTAGCTTTCAGCGTTTCAAACGCCTGCAGGCACTCTGTGTCAAACACAAATGGCATGTCAGCAGCTAGCAGATTGCTTAGAGGTTTTGCGATTTTTGAAAAATCCTTTATAAACCTCCTATAGAATCCTGCATGCCCCAGAAATCTTCTGATTGCCTTAACATTGGCAGGTGGTGGTAATTTTTTAATTACCTCTATTTTTGCTTGATCTACCTCTATTCCCTTGTTTGAGATTTTATGCCCAAGGACAATCCCCTCAGTCACCATGAAATGACATTTTTCCCAGTTTAAAACTAGGTTGGTCTCTTGGCATCTTTTCAGAACAAGTTTCAGGTGATCAAGACAGGAGCTGAATGAGTCTCCATATACTGAGAAGTCATCCATGAAGACTTCCAGAAATTTTTCCACCATATCAGAGAAAATAGAGAGCATGCATCTCTGGAAGGTTGCAGGCGCATTACATAGCCCAAATGGCATCCTTCTATAAGCAAACACTCCAGATGGACATGTGAATGCTGTTTTCTCTTGATCCTGGGGATCTACTGCAATCTGGTTATAGCCTGAGTAGCCATCCAAAAAGCAGTAATAATCATGACCTACTAGTCTTTCTAGCATCTGGTCTATGAATGGTAAAGGAAAATGATCCTTTCTGGTGGCTGTATTGAGCCTTCTGTAGTCAATACACATGCGCCACCCTGTAACTGTTCTTGTAGGAACCAGTTCATTTTTTTCATTATGAATTACTGTCATTCCTCCCTTTTTTGGGACGACTTGGACAGGGCTCACCCAGGGGCTATCAGAAATAGGATAAATAATCCCAGCCTCTAGTAATTTGGTGACCTCTTTCTGCACTACTTCTTTCATGGCTGGATTTAGCCGCCTCTGTGGTTGAACCACTGGTTTGGCATTATCCTCCAATAAGATTTTGTGCATGCATCTAGCTGGGCTTATGCCCTTAAGGTCACCTATGGACCACCCAAGAGCTGTCTTGTGTGTCCTTAGCACTTGAATAAGTGCCTCCTCTTCCTGTGAATTTAAAGCAGAGCTTATAATCACTGGAAAAGTGTCACCTTCTCCCAGAAATGCATATTTCAAGGATGGTGGTAATGGCTTGAGCTCGGGTTTAGGAGGTTTTTCCTCTTCCAGAAGAAATTTCAGAGGCTCTTTCATGTCCTCTGAATCCTCTAAATCAGGCTGAACATCTTTAAAGATATTTTCCAACTCTGATTTAAGACTCTCAGCCATGTTGATCTCTTCTACCAAAGAGTCAATAAGATCAACTTTCATGCAGTTTTTTGATGTGTCAGGATGCTGCATGGCTTTGACAGCGTTCAACTTAAACTCATCATCATTGACTCTCAGGGTTATTTCCCCCTGTTGGACGTCAATGAGGGATCGTCCAGTTGCTAGAAAGGGTCTTCCTAGAATGAGAGTAGCACTCTTGTGCTCCTCCATTTCCAACACAACAAAGTCAGTGGGAAAGGCGAATAGCCCAACTCTGACAATCATGTCTTCAATCATGCCTGATGGGTATTTAATGGAGCCATCAGCAAGTTGGAGACATATCCTGGTTGGTTTAACTTCTTCAGTTAAGCCAAGCTTTCTGATAGTGGATGCAGGTATTAGGTTGATGCTTGGCCCAAGATCGCATAAAGCTGTCTTGGTGCATTGGCCTTCTAATATGCATGGTATCAGAAAACTCCCAGGGTCTTTAAGCTTCTCAGGAAAGCTTTTCAGAATGACTGCACTGCATTCTTCAGTGAGGAGAACTCTTTCTGTTTCTCTCCAATCCTTTTTATGACTCAAGATCTCTTTCATGAACTTGGCATAAGAAGGTATTTGCTCAAGTGCTTCTGCAAATGGAATCTTTATTTCAAGAGTCCTGAGGTAATCTGTAAAGCGAGCAAATTGCTTATCCTGCTCCTCTTTTCGGAGTTTTTGAGGATAAGGTATCTTGGCTTTATATTCTTCAACCTTAGTTGCTGTAGGTTTATTGCCTACAGAAGTGGTTGAAGAAGCCTTTTTAGAGGGGTTGTCATCAGCACGTGTGTGTGTCTGATCCCTCACTGGCAATTGAGTGCCAGAGTTAGAAGCTGGAGTGACGTGAAGCGCCAACTCATTGTCTGTTCCTGGCGTCTGAACGCCAGAACTGTGCCCATTTTGGGCGTTCAGCGCCAGGTCTTGCCCATTTTGGGCGTTCAACGCCATATCCTTGCCTATTTCTGGCGTTGAACGCCAGTCCTGCCTTGTTTCTGGCGTTGAACGCCAGTCCTGAGCATGGTCTGGGCGTTCAGCGCCAGCTTTCCACCAAATTTCTGGCGTTTTAATTCCAGAATTACTTTTCCCTGTGCTCTTACTGTCCTCAGGTGAATTTTGAGTGGTTTGCTCATTTCTTAGCTTTTTGTTACCTTGAGGTGGGGTATTTAATATTTTCCCACTTCTTAGTTGAACTGCTTGGCATTCTTCTGTTATTTGCCTTGACAGCTGCTGCTTTGTTTGCTTAAACTGTTCATCCATATGTATATTAGCCATCCTTGTCTCTTGTAGTCTATCTTTGAATTCGGCTAACTGCTTTGTTAGAAAGTCCAATTGCTGATTGAATTCAGCAGCTTGTTTTACAGGACTGAGTTCAGCAGTTGCTGTTTTAACCTATTCTTTCATGGAAGGGTCACTGCTTAGATACAGATGCTGATTCCTGGCAACTGTATCAATGAGCTCTTGAGCCTCTTCAATTGTCTTTCTCATGTGGATAGATCCACCAGCTGAGTAGTCCAAAGACATCTGAGCTCCTTCTGAAAGCCCATAATAGAAGATGTCTAACTGAACCCACTCTGAAAACATTTCAGAGGGGCATTTTCGTAGCATCTCTCTATATCTCTCCCAGGCATCATAAAGAGATTCATTATCTCCTTGTTTGAAGCCTTGGATGTCCAGCCTTAGCTGTGTCATCCGTTTTGGGGGAAAGTATTGATTCAGGAATTTTTCTGTTAGCTACTTCCATGTCCTTATGCTGGCCTTAGGTTGGTTATTCAACCACCTCTTAGCTTGATCTTTTACAGCAAATGGAAACAGTAACAGTCTGTAGACATCCTGATCTATTTCTTTATCATGTACTGTGTCAGCAATCTGTAGAAACTGTGCCAGAAACTCTGTAGGTTCTTCCTATGGAAGACCGAAATACTGGCAACTTTGCTGCACCATGATAATGAGCTGAGGATTCAACTCAAAGCTACTGACTCCAATGGAAGGTATGCAGATACTACTCCCATATGAAGCAGTAAAGGGGTTAGAATATGACCCCAGAGTCCTCCTGGACTGTTCATTTCCGCTTATGTCCATGATGGAGAAAGGGAGATGATGTAAAATAGAGAAAATATTTTTATTTATTTATTTTTTATTTATTTCAAAAATAAAATAAATTAAAATAAAATAAATAAAAAAATTGAGTGAAGAATTTCGAAAAACTGAGGAGAGAGAAAGTGGTTAGGAAGTTTTGAAAAGGATATGATGATTTTTTGAAAAAGGTTTTAAATTTTGAAATAAAAATCTGAATTTTAGAAATAGATTTCGAAAATTTGCTTTTAAAACAGTGAGAAAAGATATTTTTGAATTTAAAGAGGAGAGAGAAAACAATAAGATAGCACAAGATTTAAAATTTTTAGATTTGATGCTCCTTGTTTTCGAAAATTTTTAAGGGAAAAACACTAAGGAACACCAAACTTAAAAATTTTAAGATCAAGACACAAGGAAAACTCAAGAACACTTTGAAGATTCACGAGAACACAAGAACACGAAGGAAGAACACCAAACATAAAATTTTTAGAAAACCAAACTAAAATTTTCGAAAAACACAGAGAAATCAACAAGAAAACACCAAACTTAAAATTTGGCACAGGATTTAATAGAAAAATTATTTTTGAAAAATATTTTAAAAAGAAAATAAGGATTCTAAAATTTTAACACGACAATAATAAGAGACTCTAAACAAAAAAAAAGAAAATTTTTCCTAATCTAAGCAACAAAATAAACCGTTAGTTGTCCAAACACGAACAATCCCCGGCAACGGCGCCAAAAACTTGGTGCACGATTTGTGAATCACACTTTTCACAATGCGTACCACTAACCAGCAAGTGCACTGGGTCGTCCAAGTAATACCTTACGTGAGTAAGGGTCGAATCCCACGGAGATTGTTGGTTTGAAGCAATCTATGGTTATCTTGTAATTCTTAGTCAGGAAGTCAATTATATTTATCAGTTGAATTGCGAATAAACAAGAGAGCATGGATTAAAGGTTACTTGTTGTGCAGTAATGGAGAATATGTTGGAGTTTTAGAGATGCTTTGTGTTCTGAATCTCTGCTTTCCTCTGTCTTCTGATTCATGCATGCACGTCCTCCTATGGCAAGCTATGTGTTGGTGGATCACCGTTGTCAATGGCTACCATCCATCCTTCCAGTGAAAATGGTCCGGGTGCGCTGTCACCGCACGGCTAATCATCTGCAGGTTCTCAATCGTACCGGAATAAGATTTACTATCCTTTTGCGTCTGTCACTACGCCCAGCACTCACGAGTTTGAAGCACGTCACAGTCATTCAATCCCAGAGTCCTACTCGGAATACCACAGACAAGGTTTAGACTTTCCGGACTCTCATGAATGCCGCCATCAATCTAGCTTATACCACGAAGATTCTGGTTAAGAGATCTAAGAGATACTCATTCAATCTAAAGTAGAACGGAAGTGGTTGTCAGGCACGCGTTCATAGGGAATAATGATGATTGTCACGTTCATCATATTCAGGTTGAAGTGCGAATGAATATCTTAGATAGGAACACGCATGTTGAATAGAAAACAGAAATACCTGCATTAATTCATCGAGACACAGCAGAGCTCCTCACCCCCAACAATGGAGTTTAGAGACTCATTCCGTCAAAGGGTACAAAGTTTAGATCTAAAATGTCATGAGATTGATGACAAGTCATCCTAGCCTATTTTAGCTAGTCTTTTTCTTTTGTTTTCATTAGAATTATGCACTTTCTTGAGCTACAAGCAAGCTAATTGAGTAGATTTTCATGTTTCCCTTGATTGAACCAACCATATATGAATTTATGCCATTTCATGAGGTTTTATGCTATATTTGTCGCATATTGTGAAAGAATGAATATCTCATGATTTTGAGCATAGCTTTGATAAGTTTGGTTGACTAATGATAGGTGAAGAAAGCTTGGAGAAAGGTTGAAGCAAAGAGGAATGGCTAGAAGTGAAGAGAGGACAATGGAATAAGTGAAATTGAACCAGGAGGCATGAAGTTAGCCCCAACGTTAGCCCCCTAAGTTGGAGGCTAACGTTAGGCATGAAGATTGCTCCCTGGGCTCCCCACGTTTGAGCCAACGTTAGCCCCCTAACTTGGAGGCTAACGTTGGCACATGAATTACAAAGGGGGAAGGGCCAACGTTTGCGCCAACGTTAGCCCCCTAACTTGGAGGCTAACGTTGGCACATGAAGACACAAGGGAGGGGCACCAACGTTTGCGCCAACGTTAGCCCCCTAACTTGGAGGCTAACGTTGGCGCCACTAGCACTAAACAAGGCCAACGTTAGGGTCAAAGTTAGACCCCTAACGTTGGCACCAACGTCCATACCAGAAGAATTTGGCTTGCTGATATGAAAAGTTGGGGCCAAAGTTAGACCCCTAACTTTGGCTCAAACGTTAGGTCCAACTATGGCTAACTTCAAAACCGGTTCAATTGGTTCACTTTGGTTCTTCTTCAAACTTCAAGAGCAATCAACCAAGGCCTCTTTCAACCCAATTCCACCAAGAACAAAGGCCCAACTCAAGGCTTGAAGATCATTTTGGAAAGTGTATAAATAGGATAGAATTCAAGTTATTCGGAGAGCTTTCCTTTTGGAATTTTCATAAGAGTTTTCGGAGAGCTTTTGTTATTGAGTGAACTTTAATTTCTTGTTTTCATTGCTTTCAATTTTATTTTACATTTGTCTTGGATCTTGGATTGGAGAATTGAAGAAATTCTGTTTCAATCTCAATCTTGGATCTCTCTGTTTCTTTACTGTTAATTGAATTTCATTTCCGGTTAATTGCTCTTCATCTAATTTCTTTGCAATTTACAATTTCCTTGCAATTGTTCTTGTTGGATCTAGGAAGGCATTGAGATCTAGACTTGGTTTTCTAGTCTCTGGGTCCTGAGATCCAAATCCCCAATTTACATTCTGTTTCTTTCCTTTCTATGTTCAATTTCTTTTCTGCTTCATATCCGGTTCAATCCCAATTCCCTTTCCCTCTTCTGTTTGATGCTAATTTACTTTTCCTTGTTTAAATTCTGCAAATCCACATCCCAATCCCCTTTACATTTCAAGCAATTTATATTTCTTGTCATTTAAGATTCTGCAATTTACATTTCTTGCACTCTAAGCTTCTGTCATTTAATTTCTTGTTCTTTAAGTTTCAGCAATTTATTTCTTGTTCTCTTTACTTCAATGCAATTTAATTCTGCAAGTCATAAAACCATCAACCAAATCTTGATTCGCTTGACTAAATCAACCACTAAACTAAAATTGCTCAATCCTTCAATCCCTGTGGGATCGACCTCACTCCCGTGAGTTTTTATTACTTGATACGACCCGATACACTTGCCGGTTAGTTTTGGGTGTTTTGGGAGAGATTTATATTTCATCCAAAATATCTCATCAAGTTTTTGGCGCCGTTGCCGGGGATTGATTAGATTGACAATGATTAAGTGAGGTGGTAATCTAGATCAAGCACTTTTTCTTTATTTTTCTCTAATTTTGACTAACCCACTAACTGTTTGAAGTTTTGTCTCAACCGGCTACATTCAATTTTCAAGAGAATCACTGTGTTTTCTATTGATTGATTCATATGTCACAGGAAAGAAGAACATCCCAACATGAAGCCGCAATTCATTACACTAATAGAGAACAATTGTTCTTATAGTGGAAATCCCTTGGAAGATTCTGAACAGCATCTATCTATTTTTCTGAGGATCTGTGATGTTGACAATAATGATGTCTACAAGCTCTTGCTATTCCCTTTCTCACTAAAGGATGAGGTAGCACAATGGCTTGAAACTCGTCCCCAAGGAAATATCACTAGTTGGGATGGTCTGGTTGCCAAATTTCTAGCCAAATTCTCTACATCCCGACAAAACATCAAGATGAAAGAGGGAACACATCCATTAATGCAAGGAGAGGAAGAACCATTGCCCAAAGCATGGGAAAGATACAAGAAAGCACATGACAAAGTGGCTTTCCAAGCATTTTATGAAGGATTAACCCCAGAAATGAGAAGAGCAGTAGATCACTCCTCAAATGATTTACTCAAAGCAACAGCAACTAGTCAAGGAACTGCAAGGTTCAACGACAAGAGAACCAACAACCAACACTCATTTGAAACACCACAGAATGCAACTTTGAAGGAAGATACAATGAATTTTGAAGGAGTGAAGGCAGTCATGAATCAAAGCAAACAGCTACATCAACAAACTCAGCAACAATTGGAGTCAATGGCCAGACAAATTGATTTTCTCCACTCCACCATAGTGAATGAACAATTTCCACCATGGAAGCCACACTCTTATTTCAAAATGAGAGAACCTCAACATCAGGAACCAAGGAACTTCAACTCCAACAACCAACTCACTAACCAAAATGCCTACCACCCACCACCCACATCTCACAATCCACCACAAGCACCACCTGAACCTCAAAGACTCACCAACTTGGAGGCCATGATAGACAAAATGTTGAAACACCAGGAAATGGTAACCAAGAATCAGGAAGCCTCCCTGAAGAGCCTAGAAAGACAGATGGGGCAACTTTCCAAGCAAGTATCTGTTGAGAGACCTTTAAGCTCACTGCCTAGTGACACAATCCCAAATTTGCAACAACATCACCACACAATCTCACAGAATTCTCAAAGGATCTCCAATCTAGAAAGTGGAGTAGAGAGAATGATAACACATCTAAAGAGGATGAACAAACATTATGAGGACCTACTCGGGGGAATTGGGAAGCAAATAGAACAATTAGCCAAAAACCTCACAGAAACAAGTAAGAAGGAAGCAAAGCCTCACTTAGATGGACAATGGGACAAGGAGAAGAAGGCTCAGAATCTGAAATAAGCAAGCACAGAGGATGTCAAGCTAGTGACAATAAAAGAGCGCTTGTTGGGAGGCAACCCAACCTGAGGTAGTTTTCCTTTCATAACTATTTTAATAAAAAGGTTAATTAGTTTATCTACATTGCAAAGAAGCTAAGTTTGGTGTTGCACACCAAAACAATCTAAAGGAGAATGCAGGATTCTAAGTTTGGTGTTTCACCAAAATCCCATAATAAAACACATTCTCACTTTCTGCATAATGTAGACTTCAAGCATACTGGATGAACTAGTTAGCCATTTTACTATTTTTCTTAGTTTCCAGTTCTTTTACTTTTGAAAAAGAAAAAGAAATTATCACAAATAGTTAACCATTGGCAAGGTACTGAGTTTGGTGTTCCCACACCAAAGTAAGTTCAAAAAGCCCGCAAATATATCATGAAAATTAACCATTGTTTCCAAGTGCTTGGGGAACAAGCAACTTTCAATATCATTGCAGAATGACATACAATCTTTTGGAGGTTTAAACATCATCAAAAAGGAGAAAGATGAACATGAAGGTCAGCAACAATGATGGTGAGAAGAAGGAAAGCATGTAAACTTCAACATGTTGTATTGTTAAGTCATTGTTTTGCATCAAATATTGCTGTAATTGAAAGTTGGATTGTATCCTTATCTGCCCTGCTTGTCTGCATAGCATAGTCTTTCTTTATAATTCAATAAGCAAGAGGCTTGATCATTCACAACATTCTCATCTTCAAAACTTGTTTGCACTCAATTTTCAAGAAATGCATCACATGAAAGTTCTTTGAAAAGAAGGATTGAGGAATTAAACAATTTTAAGGCAAGCAAAAGATTAGGAGAAGTGGTGGTTCTAGTCGTATGATCATGTATTGAGGTTGCATGCTTGTGAAAACTTGCATGGGAGCTCATAGGTGGGACATGAAGTTCAAAGAAGTATTGTGGAGATTCTCAAAAACTTATTGATCCAAGAAGCAGCAAACAAAACAAAAGGAAATAAAGAAAATACAAAAGCAAAAAAGAACACGGCCCAAGGCTCTGAGCATCAATTACTAGGCAGAAAAAGAAAGAAAGAAACAAAAACTCAAAGAGTTGTTATCCTAGTAAATGCTTGTGGTTGAAGTGTGTCAAGGAAAGAGGCTTGAGCAAGTAAATCCTTAGGGGTGCTTTAACACCCAATACCTTAAAACTAACTGGTTTAGGAGTATTGATTGAAAGCTTATCTAAAGAGCCGCCTTGAGACATGATACTTAGAGTCGAGGCCAAAGCACAGAAACTATAAGCTGCTTCAAGGTGATTACATATAAAGAGACCTCCATGATACCATTTGGATGAAAATCCTAAGACCTATGACTCCCAATATGTAAGGACTAGTGAGCACTGAAGCCCTTGCATGAGCATATGATTTGGAGTTCACCCCACTGATACTTGATCACTTCACTCACTGCACTTTACAATTGTTCCTCAATCCATCTTAATTGAAAGAACCTTGGAGCATAAATCTAATTCTTGCTTGGGGACAAGCAAGCTTTAAGTTTGGTGTTGTGATGACAAGTCATCCTAGCCTATTTTAGCTAGTCTTTTTCTTTTGTTTTCATTAGAATTATGCACTTTCTTGAGCTACAAGCAAGCTAATTGAGTAGATTTTCATGTTTCCCTTGATTGAACCAACCATATATGAATTTATGCCATTTCATGAGGTTTTATGCTATATTTGTCGCATATTGTGAAAGAATGAATATCTCATGATTTTGAGCATAGCTTTGATAAGTTTGGTTGACTAATGATAGGTGAAGAAAGCTTGGAGAAAGGTTGAAGCAAAGAGGAATGGCTAGAAGTGAAGAGAGGACAATGGAATAAGTGAAATTGAACCAGGAGGCATGAAGTTAGCCCCAACGTTAGCCCCCTAAGTTGGAGGCTAACGTTAGACATGAAGATTGCTCCCTGGGCTCCCCACGTTTGAGCCAACGTTAGCCCCCTAACTTGGAGGCTAACGTTGGCACATGAATTACAAAGGGGGAAGGGCCAACGTTTGCGCCAACGTTAGCCCCCTAACTTGGAGGCTAACGTTGGCACATGAAGACACAAGGGAGGGGCACCAACGTTTGCGCCAACGTTAGCCCCCTAACTTGGAGGCTAACGTTGGCGCCACTAGCACTAAACAAGGCCAACGTTAGGGTCAAAGTTAGACCCCTAACGTTGGCACCAACGTCCATACCAGAAGAATTTGGCTTGCTGATATGAAAAGTTGGGGCCAAAGTTAGACCCCTAACTTTGGCTCAAACGTTAGGTCCAACTATGGCTAACTTCAAAACCGGTTCAATTGGTTCACTTTGGTTCTTCTTCAAACTTCAAGAGCAATCAACCAAGGCCTCTTTCAACCCAATTCCACCAAGAACAAAGGCCCAACTCAAGGCTTGAAGATCATTTTGGAAAGTGTATAAATAGGATAGAATTCAAGTTATTCGGAGAGCTTTCCTTTTGGAATTTTCATAAGAGTTTTCGGAGAGCTTTTGTTATTGAGTGAACTTTAATTTCTTGTTTTCATTGCTTTCAATTTTATTTTACATTTGTCTTGGATCTTGGATTGGAGAATTGAAGAAATTCTGTTTCAATCTCAATCTTGGATCTCTCTGTTTCTTTACTGTTAATTGAATTTCATTTCCGGTTAATTGCTCTTCATCTAATTTCTTTGCAATTTACAATTTCCTTGCAATTGTTCTTATTGGATCTAGGAAGGCATTGAGATCTAGACTTGGTTTTCTAGTCTCTGGGTCCTGAGATCCAAATCCCCAATTTACATTCTGTTTCTTTCCTTTCTATGTTCAATTTCTTTTCTGCTTCATATCCGGTTCAATCCCAATTCCCTTTCCCTCTTCTGTTTGATGCTAATTTACTTTTCCTTGTTTAAATTCTGCAAATCCACATCCCAATCCCCTTTACATTTCAAGCAATTTATATTTCTTGTCATTTAAGATTCTGCAATTTACATTTCTTGCACTCTAAGCTTCTGTCATTTAATTTCTTGTTCTTTAAGTTTCAGCAATTTATTTCTTGTTCTCTTTACTTCAATGCAATTTAATTCTGCAAGTCATAAAACCATCAACCAAATCTTGATTCGCTTGACTAAATCAACCACTAAACTAAAATTGCTCAATCCTTCAATCCATGTGGGATCGACCTCACTCCCGTGAGTTTTTATTACTTGATACGACCCGGTACACTTGCCGGTTAGTTTTGGGTGTTTTGGGAGAGATTTATATTTCATCCAAAATATCTCATCAAGTTTTTGGCGCCGTTGCCGGGGATTGATTAGATTGACAATGATTAAGTGAGGTGGTAATCTAGATCAAGCACTTTTTCTTTATTTTTCTCTAATTTTGACTAACCCACTAACTGTTTGAAGTTTTGTCTCAACCGGCTACATTCAATTTTCAAGAGAATCACTGTGTTTTCTATTGATTGATTCATATGTCACAGGAAAGAAGAACATCCCAACATGAAGCCGCAATTCATTACACTAATAGAGAACAATTGTTCTTATAGTGGAAATCCCTTGGAAGATTCTGAACAGCATCTATCTATTTTTCTGAGGATCTGTGATGTTGACAATAATGATGTCTACAAGCTCTTGCTATTCCCTTTCTCACTAAAGGATGAGGTAGCACAATGGCTTGAAACTCGTCCCCAAGGAAATATCACTAGTTGGGATGGTCTGGTTGCCAAATTTCTAGCCAAATTCTCTACATCCCGACAAAACATCAAGATGAAAGAGGGAACACATCCATTAATGCAAGGAGAGGAAGAACCATTGCCCAAAGCATGGGAAAGATACAAGAAAGCACATGACAAAGTGGCTTTCCAAGCATTTTATGAAGGATTAACCCCAGAAATGAGAAGAGCAGTAGATCACTCCTCAAATGATTTACTCAAAGCAACAGCAACTAGTCAAGGAACTGCAAGGTTCAACGACAAGAGAACCAACAACCAACACTCATTTGAAACACCACAGAATGCAACTTTGAAGGAAGATACAATGAATTTTGAAGGAGTGAAGGCAGTCATGAATCAAAGCAAACAGCTACATCAACAAACTCAGCAACAATTGGAGTCAATGGCCAGACAAATTGATTTTCTCCACTCCACCATAGTGAATGAACAATTTCCACCATGGAAGCCACACTCTTATTTCAAAATGAGAGAACCTCAACATCAGGAACCAAGGAACTTCAACTCCAACAACCAACTCACTAACCAAAATGCCTACCACCCACCACCCACATCTCACAATCCACCACAAGCACCACCTGAACCTCAAAGACTCACCAACTTGGAGGCCATGATAGACAAAATGTTGAAACACCAGGAAATGGTAACCAAGAATCAGGAAGCCTCCCTGAAGAGCCTAGAAAGATAGATGGGGCAACTCTCCAAGCAAGTATCTGTTGAGAGACCTTCAAGCTCACTGCCTAGTGACACAATCACAAATTTGCAACAACATCACCACACAATCTCACAGAATTCTCAAAGGATCTCCAATCTAGAAAGTGGAGTAGAGAGAATGATAACACATCTAAAGAGGATGAACAAACACTATGAGGACCTACTCGGGGGAATTGGGAAGCAAATAGAACAATTAGCCAAAAACCTCACAGAAACAAGTAAGAAGGAAGCAAAGCCTCACTTAGATGGACAATGGGACAAGGAGAAGAAGGCTCAGAATCTGAAATAAGCAAGCACAGAGGATGTCAAGCTAGTGACAATAAAAGAGCGCTTGTTGGGAGGCAACCCAACCTGAGGTAGTTTTCCTTTCATAACTATTTTAATAAAAAGGTTAATTAGTTTATCTACATTGCAAAGAAGCTAAGTTTGGTGTTGCACACCAAAACAATCTAAAGGAGAATGCAGGATTCTAAGTTTGGTGTTTCACCAAAATCCCATAATAAAACACATTCTCACTTTCTGCATAATGTAGACTTCAAGCATACTGGATGAACTAGTTAGCCATTTTACTATTTTTCTTAGTTTCCAGTTCTTTTACTTTTGAAAAAGAAAAAGAAATTATCACAAATAGTTAACCATTGGCAAGGTACTGAGTTTGGTGTTCCCACACCAAAGTAAGTTCAAAAAGCCCGCAAATATATCATGAAAATTAACCATTGTTTCCAAGTGCTTGGGGAACAAGCAACTTTCAATATCATTGCAAAATGACATACAATCTTTTGGAGGTTTAAACATCATCAAAAAGGAGAAAGATGAACATGAAGGTCAGCAACAATGATGGTGAGAAGAAGGAAAGCATGTAAACTTCAACAGGTTGTATTGTTAAGTCATTGTTTTGCATCAAATATTGCTGTAATTGAAAGTTGGATTGTATCCTTATCTGCCCTGCTTGTCTGCATAGCATAGTCTTTCTTTATAATTCAATAAGCAAGAGGCTTGATCATTCACAACATTCTCATCTTCAAAACTTGTTTGCACTCAATTTTCAAGAAATGCATCACATGAAAGTTCTTTGAAAAGAAGGATTGAGGAATTAAACAATTTTGAGGCAAGCAAAAGATTAGGAGAAGTGGTGGTTCTAGTCGTATGATCATGTATTGAGGTTGCATGCTTGTGAAAACTTGCATGGGAGCTCATAGGCGGGACATGAAGTTCAAAGAAGTATTGTGGAGATTCTCAAAAACTTATTGATCCAAGAAGCAGCAAACAAAACAAAAGGAAATAAAGAAAATACAAAAGCAAAAAAGAACACGGCCCAAGGCTCTGAGCATCAATTACTAGGCAGAAAAAGAAAGAAAGAAACAAAAACTCAAAGAGTTGTTATCCTAGTAAATGCTTGTGGTTGAAGTGTGTCAAGGAAAGAGGCTTGAGCAAGTAAATCCTTAGGGGTGCTTTAACACCCAATACCTTAAAACCAACTGGTTTAGGAGTATTGATTGAAAGCTTATCTAAAGAGCCGCCTTGAGACATGATACTTAGAGTCGAGGCCAAAGCACAGAAACTATAAGCTGCTTCAAGGTGATTACATATAAAGAGACCTCCATGATACCATTTGGATGAAAATCCTAAGACCTATGACTCCCAATATGTAAGGACTAGTGAGCACTGAAGCCCTTGCATGAGCATATGATTTGGAGTTCACCCCACTGATACTTGATCACTTCACTCACTGCACTTTACAATTGTTCCTCAATCCATCTTAATTGAAAGAACCTTGGAGCATAAATCTAATTCTTGCTTGGGGACAAGCAAGCTTTAAGTTTGGTGTTGTGATGACAAGTCATCCTAGCCTATTTTAGCTAGTCTTTTTCTTTTGTTTTCATTAGAATTATGCACTTTCTTGAGCTACAAGCAAGCTAATTGAGTAGATTTTCATGTTTCCCTTGATTGAACCAACCATATATGAATTTATGCCATTTCATGAGGTTTTATGCTATATTTGTCGCATATTGTGAAAGAATGAATATCTCATGATTTTGAGCATAGCTTTGATAAGTTTGGTTGACTAATGATAGGTGAAGAAAGCTTGGAGAAAGGTTGAAGCAAAGAGGAATGGCTAGAAGTGAAGAGAGGACAATGGAATAAGTGAAATTGAACCAGGAGGCATGAAGTTAGCCCCAACGTTAGCCCCCTAAGTTGGAGGCTAACGTTAGGCATGAAGATTGCTCCCTGGGCTCCCCACGTTTGAGCCAACGTTAGCCCCCTAACTTGGAGGCTAACGTTGGCACATGAATTACAAAGGGGGAAGGGCCAACGTTTGCGCCAACGTTAGCCCCCTAACTTGGAGGCTAACGTTGGCACATGAAGACACAAGGGAGGGGCACCAACGTTTGCGCCAACGTTAGCCCCCTAACTTGGAGGCTAACGTTGGCGCCACTAGCACTAAACAAGGCCAACGTTAGGGTCAAAGTTAGACCCCTAACGTTGGCACCAACGTCCATACCAAAAGAATTTGGCTTGCTGATATGAAAAGTTGGGGCCAAAGTTAGACCCCTAACTTTGGCTCAAACGTTAGGTCCAACTATGGCTAACTTCAAAACCGGTTCAATTGGTTCACTTTGGTTCTTCTTCAAACTTCAAGAGCAATCAACCAAGGCCTCTTTCAACCCAATTCCACCAAGAACAAAGGCCCAACTCAAGGCTTGAAGATCATTTTGGAAAGTGTATAAATAGGATAGAATTCAAGTTATTCGGAGAGCTTTCCTTTTGGAATTTTCATAAGAGTTTTCGGAGAGCTTTTGTTATTGAGTGAACTTTAATTTCTTGTTTTCATTGCTTTCAATTTTATTTTACATTTGTCTTGGATCTTGGATTGGAGAATTGAAGAAATTCTGTTTCAATCTCAATCTTGGATCTCTCTGTTTCTTTACTGTTAATTGAATTTCATTTCCGGTTAATTGCTCTTCATCTAATTTCTTTGCAATTTACAATTTCCTTGCAATTGTTCTTGTTGGATCTAGGAAGGCATTGAGATCTAGACTTGGTTTTCTAGTCTCTGGGTCCTGAGATCCAAATCCCCAATTTACATTCTGTTTCTTTCCTTTCTATGTTCAATTTCTTTTCTGCTTCATATCCGGTTCAATCCCAATTCCCTTTCCCTCTTCTGTTTGATGCTAATTTACTTTTCCTTGTTTAAATTCTGCAAATCCACATCCCAATCCCCTTTACATTTCAAGCAATTTATATTTCTTGTCATTTAAGATTCTGCAATTTACATTTCTTGCACTCTAAGCTTCTGTCATTTAATTTCTTGTTCTTTAAGTTTCAGCAATTTATTTCTTGTTCTCTTTACTTCAATGCAATTTAATTCTGCAAGTCATAAAACCATCAACCAAATCTTGATTCGCTTGACTAAATCAACCACTAAACTAAAATTGCTCAATCCTTCAATCCCTGTGGGATCGACCTCACTCCCGTGAGTTTTTATTACTTGATACGACCCGGTACACTTGCCGGTTAGTTTTGGGTGTTTTGGGAGAGATTTATATTTCATCCAAAATATCTCATCAGAGATACAAAATAAATCTCTAAAATTTGTTTAAATACTAAACTAGTAGCCTAGGTTTACAGAAAATGAGTAAACCATAACAGATGGTATAGAGATCCACTTCTGGGGCCCACTTGGTGTGTGCTGGGGCTGAGACTTAAGCAATTCACGTGCATAAGGCCATTTTGGGCGTTCAACGCCAGGTTTGGATCCATTTCTGGCGTTGAACTCCAACTTTTAATCCTTTTCTGGCGCTGGACGCCAGAATTGGGCAGAGAACTGGCGTTGAACGCCAGTTTACATCGTCTATTTTTGAGAAAAGTATGGATTATTATATATTTCTGGAAAGCCCTAGATGTCTACTTTCCAACGCAATTGGAAGCACGCCATTTCGAGTTCTGTAGCTCCAGAAAATCCATTTTGAGTGCAGGGAGGTCAGAATCCAACAGCATCAGCAGTCCTTTTTCAGCCTGAATCAGATTTTTGCTCAGCTCCCTCAATTTCAGCCAGAAAAATACCTGAAATTACAGAAAAACATACAACTCATAGTAAAGTCCAGAAATATGAATTTTTCCTAAAAACTAATGAAAATAAACTAAAAACTAACTAAAACATACTAAAAGCTATATGAAATTAACCCCAAAAAGCGTATAGAATATCCGCTCATCAACGACCCAGTGCACTTGCTGGTTAGTTGTGCGAAGTTGTGAAGTTATGTCTGGACCATGGTATTGTGCACCAGTTTTTGGAGCCATTGCCAGGGAGAGAACGAACAACAAATTTTACAACCTCAGAGTAACAATTTCGCATGTACCAAGTTTTTGGTGCCGTTGCCGGGGATTGTTCGGGTTTGGACAACTGACAGTTCATCTATTTGCTTAGATTGGGTAATTTTCTTCTTATTTTATTTTTAAAAAGTTTTCACAAAAATTTTTCAAAAAAAAAAATCTTTCAAAAATTTCTCATCTGTTTTCGAAAATTATTCTAAAATTTTTTAAGAATGAATTCTAGTGTTTCATGAAGCATGTTGAAGCCTGACTGGCTGTAAAGCCATGTCTAAATTCATTTGGACTGGGGCATCCAACCCAACATTATCAAGAGCAAGCTAGTTGTTGCTAATCCACCTGCTGCTGTTCCTGATCCACCTGATTTACATGCTAAAGCTTGGCTGGCTATTAAGCCATGCCTAACCCTCAGATTGGAGCTTTAGACTAAGAGTACAAGATTCTTGGAATTCATATTAAAAATTTTGGAATCCTTATTTTTCTTTTTCACATTAGTTTTCGAAAAAAAATCCAAAAAAATTCATAAAATCATAAAAAAAATATATATTTTGTGTTTCTTGTTTGAGTCTTGAGTCAATTTCAAGTTTGGTGTCAATTGCATTTTTTCTAAAAATTCTCTGCATTTTTCGAAAATTCATGCATTCATGCATTCATAGTGTTCTTCATGATCTTCAAGTTGTTCTTGGCCAGTCTTCTTGTTTGATCTTCATATTTTCTTGTTTTGTGTCTTTTCTTGTTTTTCATATGCATTATTGCATTCATAGTGTCTATACATGAAAAATTTCTAAGTTTGGTGTCTTGCATGTTTTCTTTGCATTGAAAATTTTTCAAAAATATGTTCTTGATGTTCATCATGATCTTTAAAGTGTTCTTGGTGTTCATCTTGACATTCATAGCATTCTTGCATGCATTCATTGTTTTGATCCATAACTTTCATGCATTGAGTCTTTTTCATGTTTTTCTCTTTCATCATTGAAAATTCAAAAATCAAAAAAATATCTTCCCCTTTTTCACTCATAAATTTCGAAAATTTGGATTGACTTTTTCAAAAATTTTTAAAATCTAGTTGTTTTTATGAGTCAAATCAAATTTTCAATTTAAAAATCTTATCTTTTTCAAAATCTTTTTCAAAAATCATATCTTTTTCATTTTTCTTAGTCATTTTCGAAAATTTTTTTTTAAAAAAATATTTTTCAAAAATCTTTTTCTTAATTTTAATTCATAATTTTCGAAAATATTCTCATTAATTAATGTTTTGATTCAAAAATTTCAAGTTTGTTACTTACTTGTTAAGAAAGATTCAAACTTTAAGTTCTAGAATCATATCTTGTGATTTCTTATGAATCAAGTCATTAATTGTGATTTTAAAAATCAAATCTTTTTCAAAACTAATTTCAATCATATCTTTTCAAAAAAATATCTTTCCACCTTATCTTTTTCAAAATAATATCTTTTTAATGATATCTTTTTAAAACATATCTTTTTCAAAAATTTGATTTTCAAACATTTTTTCTAATTTCTTATCTTCTTATCTTTTCAAAATTGATTTTCAAATTTGTTTCAACTAACTAACTAACTTTTTGTTTGTTTCTTATCTTTTTCAAAACTACCTAACTAACTCTCTCTCTCTAATTTTCGAAAATATCTCCCTCTTTTTCAAAAATTCTTTTTAATTAACTAATTGTTTCAATTTTTAATTTTAATTTGATTTCATTTTTGAAAATCACTAACCCCTTTTCAAAATTTTATTTTCGAAAATCCTCCTTCTCTCTCATCTCCTTCTATTTATTTATTCATCTACTAACACTTCACCTCACCCAAATTCGAACCCCCTCTTCCATCTGTGTTCGAATTTTCTCTTCTTCCCTTCTTTACATTACATTCTTTTCTTTTTCTACTCACACAGGGGAACCTCTATACCTGGGTAAAAAGGATCCCTATTATTATTATTTTTCTGTTCCCTCTTTTTCATATGAGCAGGAGCAAGGACAACAACATTCTTGTTGAAGCAGACCCTGAACCTGAAAGGACTCTGAAGAGGAAACTAAGAGAAGCTAAAATACAACAATCCAGAGATAACCTTCCAGAAATTTTCGAACAGGAAGAGTAGATGACAGCCGAAAATAATAATAATGCAAGGAGGATGCTTGTTGACTTTAATGCACCTAATTCCAATTTACATGGAAGAAGCATCTCCATCCCCACCATTGGAGCAAACAATTTTGAGCTAAAACCTCAATTAGTTTCTCTAATGCAACAAAATTGCAAGTTTCATGGACTTCCATCTGAAGATCCTTTTCAGTTCTTAACTGAATTCTTGCAGATCTGTGATACTGTTAAGACTAATGGAGTAGATCCTGAAGTCTACAGGCTCATGCTTTTCCCTTTTACTGTGAGAGACAGAGCTAGAATATGGTTGGATTCTCAACCTAAAGATAGCCTGAACTCTTAGGATAAGCTGGTCAAGGCTTTCTTAGCCAAGTTCTTTCCCCCTCAAAAGCTTAGTAAGCTTAGAGTGGATGTCCAAACCTTCAGACAGAAAGAAGGTGAATCCCTCTATAAATCTTGGGAGAGATACAAGGAACTGACCAAAAAGTGTCCTTCTGACATGCTTTTAGAATGGACTATCCTGGATATATTCTATGATGGTCTGTCTGAATTAGCTAAGATGTCATTGGATACTTCTGCAGGTGGATCCATTTACCTAAAGAAAACGTCTGCAGAAGCTCAAGAACTCATTGACATGGTTGCTAATAACCAGCTCATGTACACTTCTGAGAGGAGTCTTGTGAGTAATGGGACGCCTCAGAAGAAGGGAGTTCTTGAAATTGATACTCTGAATGCCATATTGGCCCAGAATAAAATATTGACTCAGCAAGTCAATATTATTTCTCAGAGTCTGAATGGAATACAAGCTGCATCCAACAGTACTCAAGAGGCATCTTCTGAAGAAGAAGCTTATGATCCTGAGAACCCTGCAATAGCAGAGGTGAATTACATGGGTGAACCTTATGGAAACACTTATAATCCCTCATGGAGAAATCACCCAAATCTCTCATGGAAGGATCAACAAAAGCCTCAATAAGGCTTTAATAATGGTGGAAGAAATAGGTTTAACAATAGTAAACCTTTTCCATCATCCACTCAGCAACAGACAGAGAACTCTGAACAAAATACCTCTAATTTAGCAAACTTAGTCTCTGATCTATCTAAGGCCACTGTAAGTTGCATGAGTGAAACAAGGTCCTCCATTAGAAATTTGGAGGCACAAGTGGGCCAGCTGAGTAAAAGGATCACTGAAATCCCTCCTAGTACTCTCCCAAGCAATACAGAAGAAAATCCAAAAGGAGAGTGCAAGGCCATAACCATCATGGCCGAATCCAAAGAGGAAGGGGAGGACGTGAATCCCAAGGAGGAAGACCTCCTGGGACGTCCAGTGATAAATAAGGAGTTTCCCTTTGAGGAACCAAAGGAATCTGAGGCTCATCTAGAGACCATAGAGATTCCATTGAACCTTCTTATGCCATTCATGAGCTCTAATGAGTATTCTTCTTCTGAAGAGAATGAGGATGTTACTGAAGAACAAGTTGCCAAATTCCTTGGTGCAATCATGAAGCTAAATGCCAATTTATTTGGTAAAGAGACTTGGGGAGATGAACCTCCCCTGTTCACCAATGAACTAAATGCATTGGATCAACTGAGATTGCCTCAGAAGAAACAGGATCCTGGAAAGTTCTTAATCCCTTGTACCACAGGCACTATGACCTTTGAGAAGGCTCTATGTGACCTTGGGTCAGGAATAAACCTCATGCCACTCTCTGTAATGGAGAAACTGGGAATCTTTGAGGTGCAAGCTGCTAGAATCTCATTAGAGATGGCAGACAATTCCAGAAAACAGGCTTATGGACAAGTAGAGGACATGTTAGTAAAGGTTGAAAGCCTTTACATCCCTGCTGATTTTATAATCCTAGATACTGGGAAGGATGAGGATGAATCCATCATCCTTGGAAGACCCTTCCTAGCCACAGCAAGAGCTGTGATAGATGTTAACAGAGGTGAATTAGTCCTTCAATTGAATGGGGACTCCCTTGTGTTTACAACTCAAGGTTATCCCTCTGTAAACATGGAAAAGAGGCACAGTAAGCTTCTCTCAAAACAGAGTCAACTAGAGCCCCCACAGTCAAACTCTAAGTTTGGTGTTGGAAGTCCACAACCAAACTCTAAGTTTAGTGTTGAACTCCCATATCCAAACTCTAAGTTTGGTGTTGGGGAGTCTCAACAATGCTCTGAACATCTGTGAGGCTCCATGAGAGCCCACTGTCAAGCTATTGACATTAAAGAAGTGCTTGTTGGGAGGCAACCCAATTTTCATTTATCTAATTTTAATTTACTTTTATTATTATTTCATGTTTTATTAGGTTCATGATCATGTGGAGTCATAAAATAAATCAAAAAAATTAAAAACAGAATCAAAAATAGCAGATGAAAAATCACACCCTGGAGGAGGATCTTACTGGCGTTTAAACGCCAGTAAGGAGCATCTGGCGTTGAACGCCAGAAACAAGCAGCATCCTGGCGTTCAGACGCCAGAAATGCACACTGAGGAAGAGCTGGCGCTGAACGCCAGAAACAAGCATCTGGCTGGCGTTCAACGCCAGAAATATGTTGCATCTGGGCGCTGAACGCCCAGAACAAGCATCAATTCGTCGTTTAAACGCTAGAATTGCATGCAAAGGCATTTTACATGCCTAATTGGTGCAGGGATGCAAATCTTTGACACTTCAGGATCTGTGGACCCCACAGGATCAACTCAGCATCTGTGGACCCCACAGGATCCCCACCTACCACCACCCACTCTCTTCCCTCTTCTCAATGTTTATCCTCTCTTCCCGATAAACACTCTTCCCCAAAACTCTTTACCAATCACCTCAATCTCGATTCCCTAGCACCACTTCACCACTCACATCCATCCACTCTTCCCCATAAACCTACCTCATAAACTCCACCTACCTTCAAAATTCAAAATCAATTTCCCACCCAAACCCACCCTATATGGCCGAAATTAACCCCCCTCCCTTCCCTATATAAAAGCCCTCCATTCTTCTTCATTTTCACACAACACAACCCTCTCTTCCCCTTCTTGGCTGAATACACCTCTCCCTCATCTCCTCCATATTTTCTTCTTCTTCTTCATCTATTCTTTCTTCTCTTGCTCGAGGGCGAGCAATATTCTAAGTTTGGTGTGGTAAAAGCATAAGCTTTTTATTTTTCCATTACCATTGATGGCACCTAAGACCGGAGAATTCTTTAGAAAAGGGAAAGGGAAGACAAACTTCCACCTCCGAGTCATGGAAAATGGAAAGATTCATCTCCAAAGCTCATCAAGACCACTTCTATGATGTTGTGGCCAAGAAGAAGGTGATCCCCGAGGTCCCTTTCAAGCTCAAGAGAAATGAGTATCCGGAGATCCGACATGAAATCCAAAGAAAAGGTTGGGAAGTTCTAACAAACCCCATCCAACAAGTCAGCATCCTAATGGTTCAAGAGTTCTATGCCAATGCATTGATCACTAAGAACCATGATCAAAGTAAGAACCCGAATCCAAAGAATTATATTACAATGGTTCGGGGGAAATACTTAGATTTTAGTCCGAAAAATGTGAGGTTGGCGTTCAACTTGCCAATGATGGAAGAGAACGCATGCCCCTACACAAGGAGAGTCAACTTTGATCAAAGGTTGGACCAAGTCCTCATAGACATATGTGTGGAAGGAGCTCAATGGAAGATTGACTCCAAAGGCAAGCCGGTTCAACTAAGAAGATTGGACCTTAAGCCTATGGCTAGAGGATGGTTGGAGTTCATCCAACGCTCCATTATCCCCACTAGCAACCGCTCTGAAGTTACTGTGGATCGGGCCATCATGATTCATAGCATCATGATTGGTGAGGAAGTAGAAGTTCATGAAGTCATCTCCCTTGAACTCTACAAAATAGCCGAAAAGCCCTCCCCTTTGGCAAGGCTAGCTTTTCCTCATCTTATTTGCCATCTATGTTACTCAGTTGGAGCTTTCATAGAAGGAGACATTCCCATTGAGGAAGAGAAACCCATCACTAAGAAAAGGATGGAGCAAGCAAGAGAGCCTATTCATGGATCTCAAGAGACGCATGAAGCTCATCACCATGAGATCCCGGAGATGCCTCAAAATGCATTTTCCTCCACAAAATTATTGGGAGCAAATCAAAACCTCCCTAGGAGAATTAAGTTCCAACATGGGACAATTAAGGGTGGAACATCAAGAGCACTCCATCATCCTTCATGAAATTAGAGAAGATCAAAGAGCAATGAGGGAGGAGCAACAAAGACAAGGAAGATACATAGAAGAGCTCAAGGACATCATTGGTTCTTCAAGGAGAAAACGCCACCATCACTAAGGTGGACTCATTCCTTGTTCTTACATTCTCTGTTTTTCATTTTCTTTATGTTAAGTGCTTATCCATGTTTGTGTCTTATTACATGATCATTAGTATTTAGTAACTTTGTCTTAAAGTTATGAATGTCCTATGAATCCATCACCTCTCTTAAATGAAAACTGTTTTAATTCAAAAGAACAAGAAGTACATGAGTTTCGAATTTATCCTTGAACTTAGTTTAATTATATTGATGTGGTGACAATGCTTCTTGTTTTCTGAATGAATGCTTGAACAGTGCATATGTCTTTTGAAGTTGTTGTTTATGAATTTTAAATATGTTGGCTCTTGAAAGAATGATGACAAGGAGACATGTTATTTGATAATCTGAAAAATCATAAAAATGATTCTTGAAGCAAGAAAAAGCAGCAAAGAACAAAGCTTGCAGAAAAAAAAAAGAAAAAAAATAGCAAAAAAAATAGAAAAAAAAGAAAAAACAAGAGCAAAAAGCCAATAACCCTTAAAACCAAAAGGCAAGGGTAATAAAAAGGATCCCAAGGCTTTGAGCATCAGTGGATAGGAGGGCCTAAAGGAATAAAATCCTGGCCTAAGCGGCTAAACTAAGCTATCCCTAACCATGTGCTTGTGGCGTGAAGGTGTCAAGTGAAAACTTGAGACTGAGCGGTTAAAGTCAAGGTCCAAAGAAAAAATAGAGTATGCTTAAGAACCCTGGACACCTCTAATTGGGGACTTTAGCAAAGCTGAGTCATAATCTGAAAAGGTTCACCCAGTTATGTGTCTGTGGCATTTATGTATCCGGTGGTAATACTGGAAAACAAAGTGCTTAGGGCCACGGCCAAGACTCATAAAGTAGCTGTGTTCAAGAATCAATATACTGAACTAGGAGAATCAATAACACTATCTAAACTCTGAGTTCCTATAGATGCCAATCATTCTGAACCTCAATGGATAAAGTGAGATTCCAAAACTATTCAAGAGGCAAAAAGCTACAAGTCCCGCTCATCTGATTGGAGCTATGTTTCATTGATAGTTTGAAATTTATAGTATATTCTCTTCTTTTTATCCTATTTTATTTTCAGTTGCTTGGGGACAAGCAACAATTTAAGTTTGGTGTTGTGATGAGCGGACAATTTATACGCTTTTTGGCATTGTTTTTAGTATGTTTTTAGTAGGATCTAGTTACTTTTATGGATGTTTTTATTAGTTTTTATGTTAAATTCACATTTCTGGACTTTAATATGAGTTTTTGTGTTTTTCTGTGATTTCAAGTATTTTCTGGCTGAAATTGAGGGACTTGAGCAAAAATCAGATTCAGAGGTGGAAGAAGGACTGCTGATGCTGTTGGATTCTGACCTCCCTGCACTCAAAGTAGATTTTCTGGAGCTACAGAACTCAAAATGGCGCGCTTGTAATTGCGTTGGAAAGTAGACATCCAGGGCTTTCCAGAAATATATAATAGTCCATACTTTGGCCGAGTTTAGACGACGCAAAAGGGCGTTGAACGCCAGTTCTATGCTGCAGTCTGGAGTTAAACGCCAGAAACACGTCACGAACCAGAGTTGAACGCCAAAAACACGTTACAACGTGGCGTTCAACTCCAGAAAGAGCCTCTGCACGTGTAACATTCAAGCTCAGCCCAAGCACACACCAAGTGGGTCCCGGAAGTGGATTTATGCATCAATTACTTACTTCTGTAAACCCTAGTAACTAGTTTAGTATAAATAGGACTTTTTACTATTGTATTAGACATCTGATGATCTTTGGAACGATCTTTTGGAAGATCCTGGATTGTATTTTTGATCCTGTGATCACGTTTTGGGGGCTGGCCTCTCGGCCATGCCTGAACCTTTCACTTATGTATTTTCAACGGTAGAGTTTCTACACTCCATAGATTAAGTTGTGGAGCTCTGCTGTTCCTCATGAATTAATGCAAAGTACTACTGCTTTTCTATTCAATTCAACTTATTCCGCTTCTAAGATATTCATTCGTACTTCAGTATGAACGTGATGAACGTGACAATCATCATCATTCCCCCACGAACGCGTGCCTGACAACCACTTCCGTTCCACCTTAGATTGAATGAATATATCTTGGATCTCTTAATCAGAATCTTCGTGGTATAAGCTAGATTGATGGCGGCATTCATGAGAATCCGGAAAGTCTAAACCTTGTCTGTGGTATTCCGAGTAGGATTCAGGGATTGAATGACTGTGACGAACTTCAAACTCGCGAGTGCTGGGCGTAGTGACAGACGCAAAAGGAGGGTGAATCCTATTCCAGTATGATCGAGAACCTCCAGATGATTAGCCATGCAGTGACAGCGCATCGGACCATTTTCACAGAGAGGATGGGAAACAGCCATTGACAACGGTGATGCCTTCAGATGATTAGCCATGCAGTGACAGCGCATCGGACCATTTTCACAGAGAGGATGAAAAGTAGCCATTGACAACGGAGATGTCCTTACATAAAGCCAGCCATGGAAAGGAGTAAGATTGATTAGATGAAGATAGCGGGAAAGCAGATATTCAGAGGAACGAAAGCATCTCTATAAGCTTATCTGAAATTCTCACCAATGATTTACATAAGTATTTCTATCCTTTATTTTCTATTTATTTATTATTATTTGAAAACTCTATAACCATTTGATATCCGCCTGACTGAGATTTACAAGGTGACCATAGCTTGCTTCATACCAACAATCTCCGTGGGATCGACCCTTACTCACGTAAGGTTTTATTACTTGGACGACCCAGTGCACTTGCTGGTTAGTTGTGCGAAGTTGTGAAGTTATGTCTGGACCATGGTATCGTGCACCAGTTTTTGGAGCCATTGCCAGGGAGAGAACGAACAACAAATTTTACAACCTCAGAGTAACAATTTCGCATGTACCAGGCTTCACAATTCTTTCCAATATGCATTTAATCTCCTGATTGGAAACCTTGGCTTGGCCGTTTGTCCGTGGGTGGTAGGCCGTAGCTACTTTATGCAAGATGCCATATTTCTTCATTAGCCCTTCCATTCTCTTATTGCAAAAATGTGAGCCTTGGTCGCTCACGATTGCTCGTGGTGACCCAAATCTACAAATTATGTTATTTCTCACAAAGGAAAGGAACACATTAGCATCGTCCGTCCGGGTGGGTATCGCTTCCACCCATTTGGACACATAATCAACGGCTAGTAGAATGTAGAGAAAACCATTAGAATTTGGGAATGGCCTCATGAAGTCGATACCCCACACATAAAAAATCTCACAAAATAGCATGGTTTGTTGGGGATTTCATCCTTCTTGGAGAAATTACCAAATCTAAAACATTGAGAACAAGATTTGCAAAAGATAGAGGAGTCCTTGAAAAGAGCTGTCCACCAAAATCCACAATCTAGGATTTTCCTTGCCGTTCTTTGAGGTCCATAATGGCCTCCCCCTTCGGAGGAGTGGCAAGCTTCCAAGATCGAGTGGAATTAGGTTTGTGGAATGCACCTCCAAATTACTTGATCCGCTCTACATCTCCAAAGTTATGGGTCATCCCATACATAGTACTTGGATTTGCTTTTTAGCTTATCCCTTTGATGTTTGGAGAGATTAGGAGGGAAGGAGTGAGATACCAAGTAATTGGCGATTGATGCATACCAAGGAATGGCCTCCGAGATTGCTTGCAAGCCCTCAAAGGGAAAAGAATCATCAATAGGAGTGGTATCGCCTTTGGTGTGTTCAAGGCGACTTAAGTGATCCGCCACTAGGTTTTGCGAACCACTCCTATCTTGAATTTCCAAGTCAAATTCTTGCAATAATAAAACCCATCTAATCAATCTCGGTTTGGATTCCTTCTTAGCCAACAAATACTTTAACGCCTCATGATCCGAGTACACTACCACCTTGGAACCAAGTAGATATGCTCGGAACTTGTCCAAGGTGAAAACAATTGCCAATAGTTCTTTCTCGGTGGTAGTGTAGTTGGATTGGGCTCCATCTAGTGTTTTTGACGCATAGGCTATGACATATGGATTCTTACCCTCGCGTTGTGCTAACGCGGCTCCCACGGCAAAGTTTGAGGCATCACACATGATTTCGAATGGCCGACTCCAATCCGGCCCTCGCACGATGGGAGCTTGGGTTAGTGCTACTTTAAGCTTGTCAAAGGCCTCCATGCATTCCTTGCTTAGATCAAATTCAACATCTTTTTGCAATAATCTTGATAGAGGCAAAGCTATCTTACTAAAGTCCTTTATAAATCTTCGATAAAATCCTGCATGTCTAAAGAAGGAACGGACTTCCCTCTCGGAAGAGGGGTAAGGCAAGTTAGATATAACATTGATCTTTGCTGGATCTACAGAAATTCCATCTTTGGAAACAATATGTCCTAAAACGATACCTTGCCGAACCATAAAATGACACTTCTCAAAATTTAGAACAAGGTTCGATTTAGTGCATCTTTCCAACACTTTTGCAAGATTATCCAATCATTGATCAAAAGAGTCCCCATATACGGTGAAGTCATCCATGAATACCTCCATGCATTGCTCTAGAAAATCCGCAAATATCATCATCATGCACCTTTGGAAATTTGCTGGTGCCTTGCATAGGCCAAATGGCATACGCTTGTAGGCATAAGTTCCAAAAGGGCATGTGAATGTTGTTTTTTCTTGATCCTCTAAAGCAATGTGGATTTGAAAATACCCTGAGTAATCATCTAGAAAAGAATAATAAGGTTTACCGGATAGCTAATCAAGCATTTGATCGATAAACGGTAGCGGGAAGTGATCCTTTCTAGTGGCCGTGTTCAAACGCCGGTAGTCGATACATACCCTCCAAGAGTTTTTCACCCATGTAGCTATGAGCTCCCCGTTCTCATTCTTGATGGTGGTCACCCTGGACTTCTTTGACACAACTTGAACGGGACTTACCCATTCACTATCCGAAATGGGGTAAATGATGTCCGCCTCTAGTAACTAGGTTACCTCCTTCTTTACAACCTCTAGAATGGTAGGATTCAATCGCCTTTGAGGTTGTCGAACGTGTCTAGCTCCTTCTTCTAAAAAGATTCGGTGCTCACACACTTGGGGCTTTTGCCCACTAAATCTGCCAAGCTCTATCCTATAGCTCTTTTGTTCCTCGTCAAAACATCAAGTAACTTCTCTTCTTGTGGAGGAGTGAGTTCCCTTGCAACAATTACCGGGAATTTGTGATCTTCATCAAGATATGCATATTTTAGATGGGGCGGTAGTGGTTTCAACTCCACATGTTTTTCTTAACTTGGCATTTGAACTTCTGGGGGTATGATGTCTTCTTCACAATCGTGGGGATTCCCCACACTTGATTCTTCAATCTTCTCATCCATTTTTGCACAATGCACTTCGGCCACAACATTGTCAATTAAGTCACACCAGAATATGGAATGATTCTCCGATGGGTGTCTCATGGCCTCATCAAGGCTAAAGCTAACAACTCTTCTGTCGATTTCAAAAGAATAAGTCCTCGAGTAGACATCCAATTTGAACTTAGAGGTCTTCAAGAATGGCCTCCCAAGTAGGATAGATGACATCCTCTTGGATTCACTAGGTGGCATCTCAAGGATATGAAAATTAATTGGAAATACCAAACCTTTTATGTTTACCAACACATCTTCCGCTATACCCGTCACAGTTATTATGCTCTTGTCCGCCAAGACAAACCTAGTCGCCGACCGCTTCAACGGTGGGAGCTTCAATATATGATAAACGGAAAGAGGCATAATGCTAACGCATCCACCGAGGTCACACATACAATCAATGAATTAAACTCCGTTAATGATACAAGAGACTAAGCAAGGGCCCAGATCAACACACTTCTCCGGGATTGCTCCCATCAAAGCTGAAATAGAACTTCCCAATGGAATAGTTTCTAACTCATGGATTCTATCTTTGTTCATACACAAATTCTTAAGAAACTTTGCATATTTAGGCACTTGATGGATATCATCAAAGAGAGGGATAGTTACCTCAACTTTTTTAAACATTTCCACCATTTTGGGGTCGAGTTCTACATGCTTCTTTGTCTTTCTTGCCAATGTCAAAAATGGAATTGGTTGAGCCACTTCCTCCAAGACTTGCTCACGTCTAGAGGCTTCACTTCTCGGTTGAGGGACTTCATCTTCAACTATCTCATGTGCTTCATCCTCCTCTTCAATTTCTTCTATCTCAACCATGTCCTCCTCTTGAGTAACTATCATTGGGCTAGGTGCGTTTGAGCTCCTCTCTTTCAATTGAGTTCCGGACCTCAAGGTTATGGTGTTGATGCCACCTTTGGGGTTAGGTAGAGGTTGAGAGGGTATGGCACTAGAACTTGGGGCTTGAGAAGTGGAGGTAGAAGGTGGCTCCATACAAGCAATGAGAGCTTGGAGGGTAGAAGTAAGGCCATTGAGGCTTGAGTTGAGTGTATTTTGGAGTTCTTTTTGCCCTTAGAGTATGGACCGGAGTGTCTCATCTTGATTTGAGAAAGAGGAAGGATAGGTGATTTGTGGTGCTTGTGAATGGTTGGGTTGAGGTGGTTGTCTATGAGGTGGTATGTAGGATTGGTAGTTCGTTCCTTGGTTTGGTTGTTGATTTGGAGGGTTTTGTGAGTATCGGTTTTGTGGATTGTTGGTGTTCCATCTTTGGTTGCCTCCATTGTCCCTACCTCCTTGTTGATAATTGTCCCGCCAACCTTGGTTGGAGCTATCTCTCCAACCTTGATTAAAGTTGTTACTCCCTTGATTGTAATTGCCTCCTTGTTGGGGGTACCCTTGGTTGAAATTGCCCCGTTGCGAGTGGTACCCTTGATTAGGCCCCTCATAGAAGGAGCAATCATAGAAGTTATGGGAAGCCGCTAGAGTGTTATCTTCTTGGAGATTCGGACATTCATCCGTGTAGTGGGAGTAGCATGAGCAAATACCGCATACTCTTTGGGGGACCAATTGTTGGCATTATTGGTTTTGAGAAGGTGGTGGTTGTTGTTGGAATGGAGGTTGTTGTTGATTCACTTGGAGTTGCTTTAGAAGGCTTGTCATCTCACACAAGGTTTTGGTAAGGGTGGTGGTCTCACCACTAGAAGAGACTTTGATGAGCGAATAATTTATACCCTTTTTGGCATTATTTTTACATAGTTTTTAGTATGTTTTAATTACTTTTTATTATATTTTTATTATTTTTTATTCAAAAATTACATTTCTAGACTGTACTATGAGTTTGTGTGTTTTCTGTGATTTCAGGTATTTTCTGGCTAAAATTGAGGAACCTGAGCAAAAATCTGATTCAGAGGCTGAAAAAGGACTGCAGATGCTGTTGGATTCTGACCTCCCTGCACTCGAAGTGGTTTTTCTGGAGCTACAGAAGCTCAATTGGCGCTTTCTCAATTGTGTTGGAAAGTAGACATCCTGGGCTTTCCAGCAATATATAATAGTTCATACGTTGCCTGAGATTTGATGGCCCAAACTGGCATCAAAATCCAGCCTAAAATATCTTGGCGTAAAATGCCCAAACTGGCACCAGAATTGGAGTTAAACGCCCAAACTGGCACCAAAGCTGGCGTTTAACTCCAGAAACAGCCTAAGCATGAAAAAGCTTTAATGCTCAGCCCAAGCACACACTAAGTAGGCCCCGGAAGTGGATATCTGCACTATCTGCACTTAGTTACTCATTTTCTGTAACCCTAGGCTACTAGTTTAGTATAAAAACAACTTTTAGGGATTTATTTTTTTTTAAAAAAAGTCTTTTGACCATCTTATACTATTGTACACATTTGGGGGCTGGCCATTCAGCCTTGCCTAGACCTCTTTTCACTTATGTATTTTCTACGGTGGAGTTTCTACACCCCATAGATTAAGGTGTGGAGCTCTGCTATTCTTCATGAGTTAATGCAACTACTACTATTTTCTATTCAATTCACGCCTACTTCTTCTCCAAGATATACTCTCGTACTTAATTCAGTTAAGTCAAAATAAAGGGATGACCCGTGACAATCACCCAATCTTCGTTACTCGCTTAGTCAAGATCGCGTGCTTGACAACCACAAAGCGGTCTACATGATGTTCAACGTAGTCATTGGACGACAGCTGGAGTATACTCTCTTGGATATCTAATACACGGACTGAGTCCGTGAGATTAGTATCTTCGTGGTATAGGCTAGAATTATTGGCAGCCGTTCCTGGGATCCGGAAAGTCTAAACCTTGTCTGTGGTATTCCGAGTAGGATCCGGGAAGGGATGACTGCGACGAGCTTCAAACCTGCGAATGTTGGGCGCAAGTGACAATGTGCAAAAGGATCAATGGATTCTATTCCGACGCTAGCGGGAACCGACAGATGATTAGCCATGCGGTAGCTGTACCTGGTATTTTTCATCAGAGACGAGAAATCTGACAGTTGATTAGCCGTGCAGAAACTGTAGAGGACCATTTTCACTGAGAGGATCTTTCAGCTTGCCATGGAAGGAGGTAACGAATGGTTGGAAGAAGGCAATAGGAAAGCAGAGGTTCAGAAGCAACAAAGCATCTCCAGACGCTTATCTGAAACTCCCACCAATGAATTACATGAGTAACTCTATCTTATTTTATGTTTTATTTATCTTTTAATTATCAAAACCTCTTAACTATTTGAATCCTCCTGACTGAGATCTACAAGATGACCATAGCTTGCTTCAAGCCGACAATCTCCGTGGGATCGACCCTTACTCACATAAGATTTATTACTTGGACGACCCAGTGCACTTGCTGGTCAATTGCACGGAGTTGTGAGAAAAGTGTGAGAACACGATTCCGTGTACCAGACTTCATTAATGGTTCTACGGTGATTGCTCCTTTGTCTAGCATGCAAGGTGGATTCGACCAAGTCGGAGATCAATTGCCAAGCCTCTTCCGCCATTCTATATTTTGTCAAAGAACCATTGCTTGAAGTGTCCAAGAGGATCTTGTCTTGTGGTTTCATCCCTTGACAAAAATAGCCTATTAACACTAGAGTGTCAATCATGTGGTTGGGGCATGAGTTAAGAAGCTTTCGGAACCGCTTCCAATATTCATATAAAATTTCCAATTCACCTTGGATGATGCATGAGATTTCTTTTTGCAACTTATCGGTCACCGCTGTGGGAAAGAATTTGTCTAAGAATTCTCTTCGAAGCAAGTCCCAATCACCGACAATCTCACTTGGCAAAGAGTAAAACCACTCCTTAGCTCTTCCTTCAAGAGAGAAAGGAAAAACATACAACCAAACTGCAACTTCACTAGAGCCTTCTCGCCTAGTAGTAGAACATACACCTTGGAAGTCCTTGAGGTGTCTAATAGGATCTTGAGCAGGAAGTCTTTGATACTTGGGAAGAAGATTGATTAAAGCCGTTTTAAGCTCAAAATTAGCATTCAAGTCCGGATGTCGGATGTGAGTAGGTTGAAGAACAAAATTCGGAGCACCGGCTTCCTTGAGAGTGACTCACCTTGGGGCGGCCATGGTGTCCGTACCTAGATCAATAGAAGAGTTATTAGTGGTGTCTATTGAAGAATAAACCGGGCCTTCTTCGAATGACGATTTGGAATCAACTTCGGATATGGTAGGTGAATTGGTAGGAACCTTTTCACCACCTCCAAAGGCTAACCACCTCCGATCTTGTCTAAGATGAAGTAAAGTTCTTTCTATTTCCGGATCAAATCTAGCTAAGCTCGGATCGGGTAAAGAACGCGTCATTCAAAGAAAGAGATAGTGAGCTCATGACAATATTCAAGTAAAATGCAAATTGACACAAACAATCAAACAAAATGCAAGTATGTACATATTCACATATCTACACAAATCAACAACATGGCACTCATGTGCATTCCCCGGCAACGGCGCCATTTTTGATAAGTGGTTTTATGCCGGTGTAAAATTTATCGATGAATCCAATCATAGTATAGCCTAAACCAACACGCAATTCCTCATCAAACAATTTAAAATCAATAACCGAGAGTATAACTCCCGAGTCGTTCTCCCTAGGAATGCTCCAAAATGCACATTATTGATTAGAAAGTGTATTGGTGTGTGGAGTTTCATATGAGAAGAGAACAAGCTAGGAATGTGAATGAAAATCAAACTATATAAAGGCTTTGGCTAGAAGTGAGAATTAGACTACTTATAATCATTATTTTTATCAATTGTAATCTCAACTAGTTATTGCTTCACTCAGTTAACCTCTAGTATTAAGGAAAGTCAAGTGAAAGTAATCAATTTGGATTCACAAGTCCTAGCCTAACCCTAAGGAAGTCTAGCTTTAGTGACATGCAAATCAACTAGCAATTTTCGATTGACAATCAACAAGAGACATTAATAACTCAAGTGCATCCAACATCTCAACTTCCAAGCCAAGTAAGGAAAATCTACTCCATGGTTAAACTTGGTATTTTCTCAAACACTTGGAGAACATTGATGAGAATCATTGTAAAATTGAGAGAAAAGCTTGAAATCAATGGTGTCCAATACAAGAAGTTACAACAAACAACAATTGAAGGCTAAGAACTTGAATTACCTCAATGTATTAATGGAAATAGAAGTAACAACATCCAGAAAGCTAGATCCACAAGTAACTTGCACAACAAGAACTAAATTGAGAAGAGTAGAATCTAGATCTATAATTGGAAGTAATGTAAAGTGAATTAGCAATAGATCTCACCAATTAGTACAAGAGAATTGGAAATTTGAGAGCTAAAAACCCTTGAAAGCTAGAGAGAATGTAGACTTTCTCTCTCTAAAAATATAACTAACTCCTCAAAATATCTAGATTATGTCTAATGATCCCAATCCCCCTAATCCTTGGTCTTCTTATGGTTTTTCCGCTAGAATTCTGCTCCAAAATAGGGCCTACCATTGCCTGAAATCGCTGGTCACGTTTTTGAAGAACGGAAGATTGATGGTTTAGAAGTTATAGTAAACTCTCGTTGCAAGTGTAGTTACTAAACCAAGCAATCAACCTTTCTTACAAATGTTTTAGTTGTCACAGGTAACAAACCCCTTTAAAATTGATAACCGAAGTATTTAAACCTCGGGTCGTCTTCTCAAGAAATTTCAGGGAAGTATGTTCTTATTATTGGTTATGAGTCTTGTAAATTGGGGGTTTTGAAAGTAAGGAACCAGTATGTTAAATGATAAGAAAAATAAAATAGTAATAATAAAATAAACTCTTGGTAAGGTATAAGAATTGGAAGTCCTATCCTTATCAATTGTGATGAGAATTGGATTTTAATCCCACTTTGTTAACCTCTAACTATGAAGGTAAATCAAGTGGATTAATTAGCTTAATCCTCAGGTCCTAGTCAATTCCTATGGAAAGACTAGAGTTATTGGAGCAACTCCCAGTTTCAACCACTGCTTTATTTGACAGCTCAAGCGTTACCAATTACTTAACCCAAGCCAAAAGGGAGGAAATATCTAAATTAAATTAAAAGTATCAATGTAAATAAAGCAAAGCAATCTTAAATCTGAAATACCTCAAATAATATTAATTAAGAAAATCATAACATGAATGTAGCATAAGCCAAATTGAAAAGATAAATAATAATTAAAAGTATATAATAAAAGTAGAAAATAAATAAGAGGAACATTGAACCTGTGATGAAAAAGAAATAATCCTAAATCCTAAAACTAAATCCATAAGCCTCTAATCTGCATTTTCTGGGCCGAAAACTGGGTCGAAAACAGCCCAGAAATCGCTGGAGAAGAAATCTGCCACGCTGATTTTTGTCACTGCGACGCATCCGTGTGGAGCACGCGTTTGCATCGTCTAGCGTTAGGGAAACTATGGCATATTATATATCAAATCAAAGCCCCAGACGTTAGCTTTCCAACACAACTAAAACCGCATCGTTTGGACCTCTGTAGCTAAAGTTATAGCCGTTTGAGTGCGAAGAGGTCAGACTGGACAGCTTAGCAATTTCTCCAACTTCTTGTATTTCTTCCACTTTTGCATGCTTCCTTTCCATCCTCTGAGCCATTCCTGCCCTGTAATGTCTGAAATCACTTAACACACATATCAAGGCATCTAATGGTAATAAGAGAGGATTAAACATAGGGAACTTAAGGCCAAAGAAGCATGTTTTCAATCAAAGCACATAATTAGGAAGGCAAATGTAAAACCATGCAAATAGTATGAATAAGTGGGTAAAGAGTTGATAAAAACCACTCAATTGAACACAAGATAAACCAAAAAATAGTGGTTTATCAGTTTTCTTCTTAAAAAATCACGTGCGGCCATCGGCGCGTACGCGCACAGCACGCGTACGCGTCCCTGGAGTTTTTCGCGACCCACACGCAGGCGCACAGTACGCGCGCGCGTCCAAGAATTTCTGGCCCAGCCATATAGGCGTGCCGGCTTCTCGTTTCGGCTCCATCACACCAGCTCTAAGGATGCACATCCACGCCTACGCGTATGGTGCGCGTGCGCATCCATGCTTAAGTTTCAAAACTCTAATTTTTCCATGCTCGTTCCATTCATGCATGCTTCCTTCATCCCTCTTAGCCATTTTTGCTCTATAACTCTAAAACCACTTAACAAATGGATCACGGCATCGAATGGTAATGGAAGAGAATTACGATGTATCAATTTTAACGCAAAAGGAGCATGTTTTCATATATGAAGCAAAGTTCGGGAAGGAACACAAAATCATACATTTTTATATGAATAAGTGTGAAAGATCATTGATAAAACCCTTAAAATCTATACATGATAAACCCTAAAAATGGGATTTATCAACGACAATACATCATAGAATGGAATCAAACATGTATTAGAGTAGAAAAGTAATACTAATCTATAGGAATGAGCAGAGCTCCTATCCTTAACCTAGGAAGTTTAGCAGCTCATAATTTACAGAGAAAATAGAAAATAAGTTCTAAGAGGCTGAAGATCTTAAACATGGGTGATCTTCACCTATATATACTAATATAAAAATGAAAAATTATAAAAATGAAATAAACTAAGCAGAAAGGTGCCAAAATCCACTTCTGGGCCCACTTGGTGAGTGTTTGGGCTGAGCTGGCATCCAACTTGGATGAGTGGGTGTTGAACGCCCACTAGGGGGTGTTCATGCTACTTCCTTGCTCTCTTGGTGGTGTTGAACGCCAGTTTGGGCGTTCAACTTAGGAGGTTGGTCCTGTTTAGGCGTTGAACGCCAGAAAGGGGGTAAGTTGGGCGTTCAACGCTTGTTTTGGGCAATTGTCTCCAAAGAAAAGTTTACACCATTATATATTTTTGGAAAGACCTGGAAGTTAGCTTTTGAACACCGTTGAGAGCGCGTCAATTGGACCTCTGTTGCTCCAGAAGTGTGCATTTGAATGCATGGAGGTCAGGATTTGACAGCATCTGCTATCATTTCTTCGCCTTTGAATTAGACTTTGCCAAAACTTGCCAATTTCTCCCAAAAATCTCCTAAAATCATAAGAAAAACAAAAAAGCTCAAGGTAGTATCCAAAATGTGAATTTAGCACTAAAACCTACTAAAACATACTAAAACTTGATAAAATGTATTGAAAACACTAGGAAAATGAACCTAAAAAGTGTATAAAATATCCGCTTAACATAACACCAAACTTGAACTGTTGCTTGTCCTCAAGCAACCAAAAACAAAGTAGGACGAAAGAGAAGAGAAAGATACAGTAAGCCTTGGAGTTTTCCATGAAGCTCAGTTCTAACTAATTGAATGGGGCTATTAGCTCTTTACTTCTGAACAGTTTTGGCATCTCACTTTCCTTTGAAGCTCAGAAGTATTGGCATCTCTTAGAACTAGAATCCGGATGATATTATTGATTAACTTATTTAAGCTCTTCTTGATTGTTGAACACAGCTTCTTTTGGTGCTTTGCACCTTTTGAGCCTAGACGTGACTCTAAGCATTTTGTTTTCCCGTATTACCACCGGATACATAAATGCTACTGATGATTAGACTTTTGTGTGGTTTAGAATTCACAATAACTTCTCGTTGCAAGTATAGTTTCTAAACCAATCAATAATCATTTCATACAAAAAATTTTTTGTCACAAGTACAAACCCCTAAAATCTATAAACCGAAGTATTGAACCTCGGGTCGTTCTCCCTAGGAATTGCAATAAAGTGTCTTGTTATTGGTTATGAGTTATATTTGGGATTTTTTATAAGAGGTATGAAAAGTAAATGGAAATGAAAATAAACTAACAACTAAAGAGGTCTTGGCAAGGGTTGGTGGTCAAGGATCTCTATCCTAATCACTAACCACAACATGAGAATTGGCAAGGACCAACCCCACTAAATTAACCCCTAACTAATAGTAGAGGAAAGTCAAGTGAGCTATGTCAATCCAAGTCCATAAGTCCTAGTTCTCCACCAAATCAATTAGTGAGATCTAGAGTTAATGGCTCCCAATCGTCAATCACTTGGACATTAGTAACTCAAGATTTCCTAAGTTACCTTCCCAAGCCAAGAGCATAAAATTCTACTCTAAAATCCAACCAAGCATTTTGTCAAACACTTGGAAGGCATAAAAGAAAAGCATAGTAAATTGCAAGAATTAAAGGAATCTACAACTACAAAAGTAGAGATTAACAATAGAAAGGCAAAATAATAGAAAAGTAAACTCATAACTAAAAAAGAAGCATTTTAACAAACACATAGAAGGCAATAAAAGTAAACAACATAAGTTGCAAGAATTAAAGAGAGATCTAACTAGAATAGAAATAGATCAACAATAGAAAAGGAAAACAATCATGAAACAACAAAGAACTTACCAATTGCATTGAAGAAGAAATGTAGATCTACAAAAGAAAGTTCATAAACTACAATTAATCAACTACAAGGGAACAATTAAGGAAGGAAAAGGAAAATTAGAAGAGAGAAGAAGAACTAGATCTAGATCTAAAACCTAATCCTAATCCTAGAGAGAAGTGAGAGCTTCTCTCTCTAAAACTATCCTAAACTAAACTAATGATCAAAAGTATGTAAAGTATGTCAATTCTCCTTCAATCCTTGGCTTAAATAGCATCAGAAATGAGTTAGATAGGGCTCACAAGCCTTTAGAATTCGCTGGCCACGAATTTGCATTTAATGAATCACATGCAAATCGGCGCATAAGAGTACCATGCATGTGCGCGCCCCTATCCGCGATGAAACTATGGCAAATTTTATATCATTTTGAAGCCTTGGATGTTAGCTTTCCAACTCAACTAGAACAGCATCATTTAGACCTCTGTAGCTCATGTTATGGTCGATTGAGTGCGAAGAGGTCGGCTTGACAGCTTTTGCGATTCCTTCATTTCTTCATGAGTTCTCCATTTCTACATGCTTTTTCTTCATTCCCTTGATCCAATCTTTTCCTCCTAAACCTGAAATCACTTAACAAACATATCAAGGTATCTAATAGAATCAAGGTGAATTAAATTTAGCCATTTTAAGACCTAAAAGCATATTTTCACATTTAAGCACAAATTAGGAGACAATCATGAAACCATGCTATTTCATTGAATAAATGTGGGTAAAAGGTCATAAAATCCCCTAATTTAAGCACAAGATAAACCCTACAAATGGGGTTTATCAGCCACAAGCACTTAACTGGCAGAATTCTTTGGATTCGAATTTAGCTTTGCTTAAATTCCCGGATAGTGATGTGATGAGCGGATAATTTATACCCTTTTTGGCATTATTTTTACATAGTTTTTAGTATGATTTAGTCACTTTTTATTATATTTTTATTAGTTTTTATTTAAAAATTACATTTCTAGACTTTACTATGAGTTTGTGTGTTTTTCTGTAATTTCAGGTATTTTCTGGCTGAAATTGAGGGACCTGAACAAAAATCTGATTCAGAGGCTGAAAAAGGACTGCAGATGCTGTTGGATTCTGACCCTCCTGCACTCGAAGTGGATTTTCTGGAGCTACAGAATCCCAATTGGCGTGCTCTCAATTATTTTTATGTCTATAATTTCTTTTCTTGTCTTTTATTATTATTTGTCTGCTTTTATGTTTATTTTATGTCTTATTTTTATTCCATGATCAATAAAGTTTAGAGTCTATGTCTTAAAGCTATGAATGATTCCATGAATCCTTCACCTTTCTTAATTGAATAATATTTTTATTTGCAAAAGCAAGAAGTACATGGGTTTCGAAATTTATCTTGAAATTAGTTTAATTATTTTGATGTGGTGGCAATAATTTTTGTTTTTTGAATGAATGCTTGAACAATGCATATTTTTTATTTTGTTGTTTATGAATGCTAAAATTATTGGCTCTTGAAGGAATAATGAAAAAGGAGAAATGTTATTGATAATCTGAAAAATCATAAAATTGATTCTTGAAGCAAGAAAAAGCAGTGAAAAGCTTGCAGAAAAAAAATGGCGAAAAAAAGAAAAAGAAAGAAAAAGAAAAAGCAAGCAGAAAAAGCCAGTAACCCGTTAAACTAAAAGGCAAGGGTAAAGAGGATTCAAGGCTTTGCGCATTAATGGATAGTAGGGCCCAAAAGAATAAAATCCTGGCCTAAGCGGCTAAATCAAGCTGTCCCTAACCATGTACTTGTGGCATGAAGGTCCAAGTGAAAAGCTTGACACTGAGTGGTTAAAGTCGTGGTCCAAAGCAAAAGAGTGTGCTTAAGAGCTCTGGGCACCTCTAACTAGGGACTCTAGCAAAGCTGAGTCACGATCTGAAGAGGTTCACCCAGTCATGTGTCTGTGGCATTTATGTATCTGGTGGTAATACTAGAAAACAAAATGCTTAGGGTCACGACCAAGACTCATAAAGTAGCTGTGTTCAAGAATCAACATACTGAACTAGGAGAATCAATAACACTATCTGAATTCTGAGTTCCTATGGATGCCAATCATTCTGAACTTCAAAGGATAAAGTGAGATGCCAAAACTATTCAGAAGCAAAAAGGCTACTAGTCCCGCTCATCTAATTGGAACAAGCTTCATTGATATTTTGGAATTTATTGTATATTCTCTTCTTTTTATCCTATTTTGTTTTTAGTTGCTTGGGGACAAGCAACAATTTAAGTTTGGTGTTGTGATGAGCGGATAATTTATACCCTTTTTGACATTATTTTTACATAGTTTTAGTATGATTTAGTCACTTTTTATTATATTTTTATTAGTTTTTATTTAAAAATCACATTTCTAGACTTTACTATGAGTTTGTGTGTTTTTTTGTAATTTTAGGTATTTTCTGGCTGAAATTGAGGGACCTGAACAAAAATCTAATTCAGAGGCTGAAAAAGGACTGCAGATGTTGTTGGATTCTGACCCTCTTACACTCGAAGTGGATTTTCTAGAGCTACAGAAGCCCAATTGGCGCGTTCTCAATTGCGTTGGAAAGTAGACATCTTATATATAATAGTCCATACTTTGCCCGAGATTTGATGGCCCAAACTGGCGTTCGACGCCAGCCTAAAACTTTCTGGCGTAAAACGCCAGAACTGGCATAATTCTTGGTGTTAAACGCCTATTTTGGCACCCAGCGTGGCATTTAATGCTAGCTTTAGGCATATGCACGTGAAAGCTTAAAAGCTCAACCCAAACACTCACCAAGTAGGTCCTGGAAGTGGATTTCTGCACTATCTGCACTTAGTTACTCATTTTCTGTAAACCTAAATTACTAGTTTAGTATAAAAACTACTTTTAGAGATTCATTCGGTACCTTATGACACTTTACACTTCATATTGTATTTTATACGGCATGAGTCTCTAAACCCCATAGGTGGGGGTGAGGAGCTCTGCTGTATTTCAATGGATTAATGCAATTACTATTGTTTTCTATTCAATCACGCTTGATTCTATTCTAAGATATTCACTCGTACTTCAATCTAGAGCATGATATGATCTGTGACACTCATCATTATTCTCAATTCTATGAACGCATGCCTGACAACCACTTCCGTTCTATCTGAGTTCAACATAGTCATTGGGTGACAACTTGAGTGCATATCTCTTGGGTTTCTGATCCACAGACCGAGGCCGGAGGTTAGAATCTTCGTGGTAGAGGCTACAACCAATTGGCAGCATTCCTGGGATTCGAAAAGTCTAAACCTTGTCTGTGGTATTTCGAGTAGGATCTGGGAAGGGATGACTATGACGAGCTTCAAACCTGCGAATGTTGTGCGCAGTGACAGTGTGCAAAAGTTGGAGTGACCTTTCTGGAGATAAGATAGTAATCTTATCTTATCTTTAAGGGGAACTGTTCACACCCTGGGTCGAGATGTCCGACCCAGGATGATCGACGATAAGCAAACTGACCTCTTCAAGTCAGGAAAATCCGACCTCTTCTCCAAGAGCTCGGCCAAATTACCAGGAAAGCCCAATAAAGGGCCCAAATAGAGGAACATGACCTAAATCCAAAGGCATCCCGAGCCTACAGAGATAAGGGCGGTTCCCTTGAAGATAAGATGACCTCACTCAAAGATAAGATAAGATAAAATAAGATAACTAACATGTCTTATCTAAAAAGGTCACTCCACACCATTATAAATATACTGGAGCACCCATGTATAACTCATACTCTGATTCTGCTAAAAACCTGCTTAATACCCTTGCTAACTTAAGCATCAGAGTCCCTTGCAGGTACCACCACTCTCTAGTGACAAAGGATCAGCAGCGTAGCCAGTCCAACAAGTCGGACACAACCGCTCCGGCCACCACCCACCAGCCGAACACGTCATCTCCGACCAGTACAGAAGATCTCGTCCAAGATCGACCTACAGTTTCAGTTAACCCTCGGAACATTGGCGCCGTTGCCGGGGAATCTGGAGGTCATCCCACCACCTTGGCGGACGACCATGACAACGACCACGATTCGGATCTAGAAGATAGAACGCCGCACAAGAACGCAGATAGTACACCAAAAGATACCCCTCAACCTAACAAAAACAACGATTCACCAAATGTGGGAGCCGTGGAGGCACTTCAAGATCGCTTAAAGCAACTCGAAAAAGAGGTGGAGCATCAACGAGAAGGTGAGAGAGACCTACGAAGGGAAGTTAGGCGACGCCGCGAGTTAGAGGACAAGCTCCTAAAACTCGAAGCAGATCTCAAGACCAAGACTACTCGATCCGGTCACGAAGATAGCTCCCGTAAGGACCAAGATCCATTCACCAAAGAGATCATGAGGACCAAAATCCCAAAAGATTTCAAACTTTCCGACATGACTTTATACGATGGCACAGCAGATCCCAGCCATCATCTCAGTAATTTCAGAAGTAGAATGTACCTCACTGATGCCTCAGATGTAGTCCGCTGCAAAGCCTTCCTGACTACTTTAACAAAAACAACAATTAAATGGTTCGACAATCTGCCCCCTAGGTCCATCTCAAGCTTCGACGACTTAACCAAGAAGTTTCGGGCCAGATTCTCCATCCAAAAAGACAAATCTAAGCACACCCCAAGTCTATTAGGAATCAAGCAAGGAGATCAGGAAAGTCTCCGCAACTACATGGAAAGATTCAACAAAGCATGTTTGGACATACAAAGTCTACCAACAGAGGCCGCCATTATGGGTCTCATCAACGGCCTGCGAGAGGGACCTTTTAGTCAATCTATATCGAAAAAACATTCCATATCCCTGAATAAAGTGCAAGAACGAGCAGAAAGTACATCAAATAGAGGAAAACTCTCGACTAGGAGAGACCTCAAAATCCGGATTCTCCTACTCCTCTCGAGATAAGGATAAAAAGTCCAAAAAGAAAGAAGATCAAAATGGGGAAAAAATAAAAAAATACCACAATTACACCCCTCTTGGGGTGTCCCTTGTGGATGTCTACAGAGAGTTTGCCATACTGAAAAAATACCCCTAGCTCGACCACTCAAAAGCAAGAAAGGGGGAGGATATCAGACTGAATATTGTGAATACTATCGAATCCATGGACATTCCACCAACGAATGTTTTGACTTAAAAAATGTCATAGAAAAACTGGTAAGAGAAGGGAAATTAGATCGGTACCTAGCCAACCGAGTCGATGAGCAAAGAAAAAGAAGAAGGGACGAAGATGTTGGACGAATTGGGCAATCACCTCGTACACCAGAGAGACACGTCCACATGATACATGGAGGATTTACGGGAGGAGGAATCTCCAAATCATCTCGCAAAAGATATCTTAAAGAAGTATATCATGTCGAGGGAAAAAAGGAAGCACCCGACATCCCCACAATTACTTTTACCAAAGAGGACGCATCCGGCATCATCTCAGGACACGACGATCCCATGGTCATCACTATCATACTGGAAAACGCAAATCTCCACCGCACACTGGTAGACCAAGGAAGCTCCGCCGACATCTTGTTCAAAACTGCCTTCGACAAACTCGGCTTGGAAGAAAAAGAACTCAGAGCATATCCGAACAGCCTGTTCGGACTGGGAGACACTCCAGTTCAGCCACTTGGATACATCTCACTACACACGACCTTCGGAAAGGGAAACCAGTCAAGAACACTCAAGATAGACTACATCGTGGTCGACGTGAGTTCAGCCTACAATGCCTGAATAGGTCGGACAACATTAAATCAGCTCGGCGCAGTAGTCTCGACTCTACATCTATGCATGAAGTTTCTAACTACAGAAGGCATAGCTACAATAAAAGCAGACCAAAAGACGGCGCACCGCTGTTATAATGAAAGTTTAAGCCTCAGAGGCAGAGGAGAAAAATTCTACACTATCGAACTCGGTAGAGTTCAGAGGCGGGAAGAACTCCGCCTATAACCCGAAGGTGAAGTAGAAAAGGTCCAGATCGGAGATATCCCGGACAAAACAACCAATATCGGTACAATCCTAAAAGGAGACACAAAAGAATCACTCGTACAGTTCTTATGAGATAACGTCGACTTCTTTGCATGGAAGGCTGCAGACATGCCAGGCATAGACCCCAAGTTAATGTGCCACAAGCTAGCAGTCTACCCAGGATCTCTGCCAGTACAACAGAAACGTAGAAAGCTCAGACCAGAATGATCCTAAGCTGTGGAAGAGCAGGTACAAGCTCTACTGGAGGCAGGATTCATAAGAGAAGTCAAGTATCCACTATAGCTGGCTAACTTCGTCTTGGTAAAGAAATCAAATGGAAAGTGGCGGATGTGCACCGACTACACTGATCTCAACAAAGCCTGCCCAAAAGATCCTTACCCACTCCCAAGTATCGACGCTCTAGTGGATGCCTCCTCCGGATATAAATACCTCTCGTTTATGGACGCATATTCGGGATACAATCAAATCCCGATGTACCCACCCGACCAAGAAAAAACTTCATTCTTAACCCCAAAAGCAAACTACTGCTACATCGTCATGCCTTTTGGACTTAAAAACGCAGGAGCTACTTACCAGAGATTAATGAATAAAGTCATTACGGATCACATCGGAAAAATCATGGAAGTCTATGTGGACGACATGTTAATAAAGACACAAAGTGAAGAGACGTTACTGTCCGACCTCACCCAAGTATTCGACACTATAAGAAGGCAAGGCATGCGACTTAATCCTGCAAAATGCACCTTCACAGTGGAAGCTGGCAAATTCTTGGGTTTTATGCTCACGCAAAGAGAAATCGAGGCAAATCTGGATAAATGCCAGGCCATACTTGATATGAAGGGCCCGACTTGCGTCAAAGAGGTACAACAGCTCAATGGAAGATTGACAGCCTTGTCCAGATTTCTAGCGGGATCAGCAATAAGATCTCTCCCCTTCTATGCTACTCTAAGGAAGGGAAAGAGGTTCGAATGGACAACGGAGTGCGAACAGGCCTTCCAAGATTTCAAAAAATTCCTGGGACAACCTCCTATCCTAACTCGGCACGGGAAGGAGAACCCCTTGTATTATACCTCACAGTAGGAAGTCGGGCAGTAGCCTCAGCATTGGTCCGAGAAAATGACAGTGGGCAATATCCCGTATACTTCATTAGCAAGGCACTACAAGGATCCGAGCTGAACTACCAAGAAATAGAAAAATTTGTCTATGCTCTCATATTAACATCTCGACGACTTCGTCCATATTTCCAAGCCCACAGCATCAGGGTTTGGACCAATTAGCCAATAAAAGGCATTCTGCAGAAAACAGATTTAGCAGGAAGAATCTTACAATGGGCAGTTGAGTTGTCTGAATTCGACCTTCAATACGAAGCTTGGACAGCCATCAAATCCTAATATTTGTCTGACTTCATTGCAGAATTTACAGACACCCCGAAAATCCCTACAGAATGGAATATCTATGTAGACAGTTCCTCAAACAAAACTGGAAGCGGCGCGGGTGTAATAATTGAAAGCGATCAGGGAACCCAAATCGAACTTTCCCTCAAATTCGGGTTCCCCGCCTCAAACAACCAAGCTGAGTATGAGGCACTACTAGCTGGTTTGATGCTGGCTAAAGAGGTTCGAGCTCAGAGCTCATCATCTTCAGCGACTCACAGGTGGTCACTTCACAAATAGCAGGGAACTACCAAGCCAAGGATCCCACCATGAAAAAGTACTTGGACAAAACCAGGGAACAGCTTGGACAACTCGGGGAATATGAGGTCTGCCACATACCCCGGAAACAGAACGCCCGAGCTGATGCACTCTCAAAACTAGCCAGCACCAAACCAGGGGGCAACAATAGAAGCCTTATCCAAGAAATGCTGCAGAACCCATCAATCTCGAATGAAGAAAAAGTCCTAGCCATAACAAGTCTGGATCAAGGATGGATGACTCCCAGAATTAACTACCTCAAAACAGAAACAGTCCCCATAGATGAAAAGGAGGCAAAGAGGTTAAAACGGGAGGCACATTACTACACTATCATAAATAATACTCTATACAAAAGAGGGATTTCAATACCATTGTTAAAATGTGTACCGACTTCCAAGACAAAGGAAGTTTTAGAAGATGTACACAGCGGCATCTGTGGCAATCATCTCGCAGCGCAGGAACTTATCAAAAAAGTACTCCGGGCCAGATTTTATTGGCCAACTCTACAAAAAGAAGCCACAGAGTTTGTAAAGACGTATCCACCATGTCAGAAACATGCCAACTTTCATATCTCCCCACCAGAGGAGCTCATCAGCGTAACCTTACCCTGGCCATTCGCAAAATGGGGACTCGACCTTCTCGGACCGTTCCCTCAGGGATCAGGACAAGTCAAATTCCTCATAGTAGGGATAGACTACTTCACAAAATAGATCGAGGCAAAACCTCTAGCTAACGCCACTACTCAAAGAAGTCAAAAATTCCTATATAGAAACATTGTCATAAGGTTCGGGGTTCCATACTCCAATACCACAAACAATGGCACCCAATTCACAGATGCATGCTTTAGAAAGTTAGTGGCCGACTTGAACATAAAACACCAATTCACATCTGTAGAACATCCCCAAGCCAATGGACAAGTCGAAGCTACCAACAAAGTCATATTGGCTGGGCTAAAACGGAGATTACATGACGCAAAGGGAGCCTGGGCTGAAGAGCTCCCACAAGTCCTATGGGCATACCGAACAACACCACATTCCACCACAAAGGAATCACCCTTCCGATTAGCTTATGGAATGGAGGCAATGATCCCAGTGGAGATTGAAGAAGGGTCGCCCAGAGTGATCCACTACAATGAAGAAGCCAACTCCCAACTTCAAAGGGAAGAACTCGACCTACTTCCAGAAATCCAAGAAAGAGCTCGGATCAGGGAAGAGGCATTGAAACGTCGAATGGCTTCGAGATACAATCAAAAGGTAGTGCCGCAAAGTTTTGCTGAGAATGACCTCATCCTAATCCGAAATGATATCGAAAAAACTCGACCTGGAGAAGGAAAGCTGGCAACAAATTAGAAAGGACCCTACCGAGTCATATAAGTACTTGGAAAGGGCTACTACAGACTGTTCGAACTCGAAGGGCGAGAGCTTCCTAGGTCATGGCACGCCTGCAACCTAAGAAGGTACTATAGTTAGGGGTGATAAAGGATCTTAGGATAAGGCGCACTCTTTTTCCTGAAAAGGTTTTTTAATGAGGTGCGAAGCCAAGACCTACAAATTGCCTGACTTAGAAAAAACTCCCACATGTATATATATGCATTTTCTTTTGAATAAAAATTGTTTAGATCTTCTACAAATTCTCAAGATGCATTAATCTGAAACGCTAAAAATTCATCGCCCGATTATAAAGCTACAGATCGGCAGAAAGTGAAAATCAAATTCACTGCACGATCACGATAAAGACCAACAAAGATGAAAACCAAATTCATCAAAAGGTCGACCAAACGGGAATTAAACCCAATTTATACAAAATCGACAAAGATGAAAATAGAATAATGCAAGAAGTTATCGAAAGTGATCCATAGAAAGGACTTGACGAGGTCTTAATAAAAATAACTTAAAAGACCAGCCGACGTAAAGAAGTCAGACTAATCGACCACAATAACCAAAGTTATAAAAAGTAAATCCTTGGAAAGAGGTCTGGCCAACCCTATAAAAGAGGATTATTAAAATAACTTAGAAGGGCCCGACATGATGAAGTCGGCCCAGAACATAAAGTTATAAAAGTAATCCCTGAAAGAGACCTGAACAAGGTCCAAAAAAGATGATTATTAAAATAACTTAGAAGGGCCCGACATGATGAAGTCGGCCCAGAACATAAAGTTATAAAAGTAATCCCTAAAAGAGACCTGAACAAGGTCCAAAAAAGAGGATTATTAAAATAACTTAGAAAGGCCCGACATGATGAAGTCGGCCTTCCACAAACAAGTTATAAAAAGTAATCCCTAAAAGAGATCTAACAAAGGTCCTAACAAAACGGATTACTAGAAATAACTTCAGATCAAAGTAAGGAAGTCGACATACAAGTTGGACCCAAACATCCACAACCTCAAAAGAATCAAGCCACAAGTATGAAAATACAAAGGCAATCACAAGAGGTCGGACAACAAGGCTCCAACAAAACCTAAAAAGGTACCAGACAGATGCAAGACAAACATGTTATGCAAAGCACAAAGTTATAATAATAACAAACTTAAGAGGCTACCAACAGTCATCCCCAAGAGCTTGAGAAACTACTTTGTTTTTCAAAATAAAGTTGCTAAACAAGCAACTAAAAGAGTATCACAAAGTCAGAACCAATTACAAAATATAAAAAGTTTAAAGCCCACAAGCCGGGCTATATACACAAACATCCAGGATAATCATTGAGGATTTGAAGTCTCAGCTGCATCAGCACGGGGTGAAGGAGGGCAAGTCTGAAGAGGCACCGCATCCACTGTCCCATCATCCCGGTTCAAGATTTGGCAATCAGGATCCGACCGGGGATGACCAGCCTCAGCTGAAGGGATTGAAGAAGTCGGCGCAACAGAAGTTTTGGCGGCAGGCACAGGAGGAGGTTCGACATCATCATCATCATCAGGGTCATCAGGGACAATCTTACCATCCTTCACAACGTTGTCCAAACTGAAGAGAGTAAGGTCAAGCTCGGGTGCAAGAACCCGAACCTGCTCCTTCAGGTTCTCATAAGCAGCATGTACGCTGCCTACAAGGTGACCCTGGAGCTCGGCATAGTCTGCTCGGGCAGACTCTAGATCATCCCTGAGACGCATCATTTCTTTATAGGTCGTGACATAACTCTCCTTGTGCCTTAACGCTGTGTCTTCAGCCAACTTCACAGAAGCCGCCAAGGCAACAGAACTAGTCTTCTCACCCTCAAACTCTTTCTCTAACTTGGTCACCTTCACCTCGAGCTCCTCTTTCAAACCCTTCATCTGATCGAACTCCAACTTGGCCTCCTCCATAAAGGCCTTTGTAGCATGAAGGGGAAGATCTTGGGCAGTCCGATATAAGGCCACCCCCATGTGTGCCATCTTGATGCTGCTTCGAGTAATAAAATCCAGATGATAAAGAAGAGAAACATCGTCAATAGGGATGGTACCATAAGGACCGATTTGTTGGTCCACAAACTCGACAGCATCGAAATCAGGGGCATCAAGGTTAAAAGGCTCGGCTAATTTTTGTATTTTGGAGGAGGAACACCGGTAGGAGAAGAGTTAGCAGCAGAAGCCTGAGGAGGATCAACTAAATGAGTTGGAGGGGTAGGGATTATCCTTCCCAGCCCTGAAGCAACTGAGACCAGTTTCTTAGGAGGAACCTAGGAAGATCCCTCGCCAGCAGGCTTTGACGAAGCAAGTTGCGCTGCGGTAGCCTTCTTGGCCTTCTTAAAGGCCTTCATGGAATCTGAAGTCATGGCCATCTTTGAAATAAACAAAAGACCAACAAATCCAAGTTACAAATCAAAAAAGAAGACAAATTAGAAAAGAAGTAAAAACAGATAGAAAAAAGAAGTTGACCACTACCCAGCTCGGTTCGGAGAAGCGAGGGGTCCCCTAGAAACCTCTTAGTGTCAAGATAAGGAGGTTCCCCCCAATTCTCCTCTAACACACTCACAAAGGCCTCCTCGACTTCGTCCAACATCTCCCACGAAACCCTAAACCCTAAACCATAAACCCTAAAGCCTAAGCCCTGAACCCTAAACCCAAAAACTAAAGTCTAAACCATAAACCCTAAACCCTAAACCCTAAACCACAAACACGCATAAACCCTAAACTATAAACCCTAAACCATAATCCATAAAACCTCAACCCCAAACCATAAACTCTAAACCCTACACCATAAATCCTAAACCACAAACCCTGAAGCCTAAACCCTAAACCCTAAACCCTCAAACCAAAACCATAAACCCTAAACCATAAACCACAAACCCTAAAGCATAAAGCATAAAGCCTAAACCCCAAACCCTAAATCCTAAACCTTAAACCCTACATCATAAACCCTAAAGCCTAAACCATAAACCATAAATCCTCAACCCCAAATCATAAACCCTAAACCCCAAACCATAAATCCTAAAGCATAAACCCTAAACCCCAAACCATAAATCCTAAAGCATAAACCCTAAACCCCAAACCATAAACCCTAAACTACAAACCTTAAACCCTAAACTACAAACCTTAAACCCTAAACCATCAACCCTTTACGGCAAACTATAAACATTAAACCCTACACCTTAAACCCTAAACCCTAAACCACAAACCCTCAAGCCCAAGCATTAAACCCTAAACCCTAAAGCCTAAACCCTAAATCATAAACCTTAAAGCCTAAAAACCTAAACCCAAACACGCCTAAACCTTAAATTGTAAACCCTCAAACTTAAACCATAAATCCTCAACCCCAAACCATAAACTATAAACCCTAAACCCAACACCCTAAACCCTAAACCACAAACCCAAAACCCTAAACCTTAAACCGTAAACCATCAAATCCAAACCATAAACCCTAAACCCTAAACCATTAAATCCTAAACCCTACACCCTAAACTCTAAACCACAAACGCTAAAGCCTAAAGCATAAGCCCAAAACCCTAAACCATAAACCCCAAACCCTAAAGCCAAAACCATGAAGCCTAACACCTAAACCACAAACACTAAAGCCTAAACTCTAAACTATAAACCCTAAACCCTCAAACCCAAACCATAAACCCTAAACCATAAACCCTAAACCCTACACCGTAAAACCTAAACCACACACCCTAAAGCCTAAATCCTACACCATAAACCCTAAAGCATACACCGTAAACCATAAAACCTAAAGTCGATAAACCCTAAACCCTTAACCCTACACCCTAAACCATAAACCACGAACAATAAAGCCTAAATCTTAAACTATAAACCCTAAACCTTAAACCATAACCCTTAACCCCAAACCCTAAACCCTAAATCCTAAACCCTACACCTTAAACCCTAAACCACAAATCTTAAAGCCTAAACCCTAAACCTTAAACCCTCAACCCCAAACCATAAACCCTAAACCCTAAACCATACATCCTAAACTATAAAACACAAACCCTAAAGCCTAAACCCTAAACTAGAAACTCTAAACCCTAAATCATAAACCCTATAGCATAAACCCTAAAGCATAAACCCTCAACCCTAACCCATAAATCCTAAATCATAAACCCTAAATCCCCAACCATAAACACTAAACCCTAAACCACAAACCCAAAAACCCACACACTAAACCCTAAACCCTAAACCTAAACCATAAACCCTAACCCCCAAACCATAAAGCCTAAACCATAAACCCTAAAGCCTAATGCCTAAACCACAAACACTAAAGCATAAACCCTAAACTATAAACACTAAACCCTAATCCATAAACCATCAACCCCAAACCGTAAACCCTAAACCCTAAACCATATACCCTAAACCCTAAACCAAAAACCCTAAAGCCTATACCCTAAACCATAAACCCTCAATCCCAAATCATCAGCCCTAAACCCTAAACCATATACCCTAAACCCATAACCACAAACCCTAAAGCATAAACCCAAAACAATAAACCCAAAACCCTAACCCATAAACCCTCGACCGCAAACCATAAATCCTAAACCCTAAATACTACACCATAAACCACAAACTCTAAAGCATAAACACTAAATTATAAGCCCTCAACCCGAAACCATAAACCCTAAACCCTAAATGCTAAACCCTAAACCCCAAATCATAAAGCCTAAAACATAAACGCTATATCCTAGACCATAAACCCTACACCCTCAAACCCAAATCACAAACCCTAAAGCATAAACCCTAAACTATAAACCCTAAACCCTGAACCCTAAACCCTTCACACTAAACAACAAGCCCTAAAGCCTAGACCCTAAACCATAATCCTTCAACACCAAACCATAAACCCTAAACCCTAAACCCTAAACCATAAACCACAAACACTAACGCTTAAACCTAAACCATAAATACTAAACCCCAAACCATAAACCCTATACCCTAAACCACAAACCCTAAAGCCTAAACCCTAAACCACAAAGACACTTAAACCCTAAAATATAAACCCGAAAGCTTAAACCATAAATGCTCGACCCCAAACTATAAACCATAAACCGTAAACCCTACAACCTAATCCCTAAACCACAAACCCTGCCTAAACCCAAAACCATAAACCCTCTACCCAAAACCATAAACCCTAAACCCTAAACCCTACACCCTAAACCATAAACCCTAAACCCTAAACCCTACACCCTAAACCCTAAAGCATAAACCCTAAACCATAAACCCTAAACCATAAACCCTAATCCCTAAATGAAAAACCTTTTACCCAAAACCATAAACACTAAACCATAGAACTTAAACCATAAACCCTAAACCACAAACCCTAAAGGCCAAACACTAAGCCCTAAATCCTACAAACTAAACACTAAACCCTAAACCCCAAACACTAAACCCTAAACCATAAAGCCTAAAACCCTAAACCAACAACATACCTAAACCATAAACGATAAACCCAATACCATAAACTATAAACCCTCAACTCCAAACACTAAACCCTAAACCCTAAACCCTACACCCTTAACCCTAAACCACAAACCCCAAACCATTAACCCTCAAACCCAAACCCGAAACCCTTAAATCCTAAACCATATACCCTAAACCCTGAACCACAAACCCTGAAGCCTAAAGCATAAAGCCTAAACCCTAAACCCTAACCCCTAAACCCTAAATCCTAAACCCTAAATCACAAACCCAAAGCCCAAACACTAAACACTAAACATTTAACCCTAAACCCTAAACACTAAAGCCAACCTAAACCCTAAACACCAAAGCCAAAAGCCTAAACCCTAAAGCCTAAACCCTAAACCATAAACTTTAAAGCCTAAACACTAAACCCTAAACCACAAACCCTAAAGCCTAAACTCTAAACCATAAACCCTCAACCGTAAACCATAAACCCTCAACCCCAAACCATAAACCATAAACCCTAAACCCTAAATCACAAACCCTAAAGCCTAAACCTTAAACCATAAACCCTCAAACCTAAACCATAAACCCATAAATCCTAAACCCTACACACTAAAAACTAAACTACAAACCCTAAACCATAAACCCTCAAACCAAAACCATAAACCCTAAACCCTAAACCACAAACCCTAAAGCCTAAAGCCTAAAGCCTAAACCCCAAACCTTAAACCATAAACCTTAAACCCTACATCATAAACCCTAAAGCCTAAAGCCTAAACCATAAACCCTCAACCCCAAATCATAAACCCTAAATCCCAAATCATAAACACTAAACCCTAAACCGTACACCCTAAACCCTAAACCACAAATCCTAAAGCCTAAAGCCTAAACCCTAAACCCTCAACACCAAACCATAAACCATAAACCATAAACCCTACACCCTAAAAGCTAAACCCTAAACCCTAAACCATAATCTCTAAACCATAAATCCTCAACCATAAACCCTAAATCCTCGACCCTAATCCCTAAATCCTAAACCACATTCCCTAAGAACCAAACACTAAACCCAAAACCCTAAACCCTAAACCCTAAACCCTAAACCATAAACCATAAACCCTAAACCATAAACCCTAAACTATATACCCTAAACCCTAAACCATAAACTCATTACCCCAAACCATAAACCCTAAAACTTACACCATAAACCCTAAACCCTAAACCATAAACCCTAAACCATAAACCCTAAAGCCTAAGCCCTGAACCCTAAACCCCAAAGCTAAAGTCTAAACCATAAACCCAAAACCACAAACACGCATAAACCCTAAACTATAAACCCTAAACCATAATCCATAAAACCTCAACCCCAAACCATAAACTCTAAACCCTACACCATAAATCCTAAACCACAAACCCTGAAGCCTAAACCCTAAACCCTAAACCCTCAAACCAAAACCATAAACCCTAAACCATAAACCACAAACCCTAAAGCATAAAGCCTAAAGCCTAAACCCCAAACCCTAAACCCTAAACCTTAAACCCAACATCATAAACCCTAAATCCTAAACCATAAACCATAAAACCTCAACCCTAAATCACAAACCCTAAACCCCAAACATAAACCCTAAACCCCAAACCATAAATGCTAAAGCATAAACCCTAAACCCCAAAGCATAAACCCTAAACTATAAACCTTAAACCCTAACTATAAACCTTAAACCCTAAACCATCAACCCTTTACGGCAAACTATAAACATTAAACCCTACACCTTAAACCCTAAACCCTAAACCACAAACTCTCAAGCCCAAGCATTAAACCCTAAACCCTAAAGCCTAAACCCTAAACCATAAACCTTATAGCCTAAAAACCTAAACCCAAACACGCCTAAACCTTAAATTGTAAACCCTCAAACTTAAACCATAAATCCTCAACCCCAAACCATAAACTATAAACCCTAAACCCAACACCCTAAACCCTAAACCACAAACCCAAAACCCTAAACCTTAAACCATAAACCCTAAACCCTAAACCATTAAATCCTAAACCCTACACCCTAAACCCTAAACCACAAACGCTAAAGCCTAAAGCATAAGCCCAAAACCCTAAACCATAAACCCCAAACCCTAAAGCCAAAACCGTGAAGCCTAACACCTAAACCACAAACACTAAAGCCTAAACTCTAAACTATAAACCCTAAACCCTCAAACCCAAACCATAAACCCTAAACCATAAACCCTAAACCACAAACCCTAAACCCTAAACACCAAAGCCAAAAGCCTAAACCCTAAAGCCTAAACCCTAAACCACAAACATTAAAGCCTAAACACTAAACCCTAAACCACAAACCCTAAAGCCTAAACTCTAAACCATAAACCCTCAACCGTAAACCATAAACCCTCAACCCCAAACCATAAACCATAAACCCTAAACCCTAAATCACAAACCCTAAAGCCTAAACCTTAAACCATAAACCCTCAAACCTAAACCATAAACCCATAAATCCTAAACCCTACACACTAAAAACTAAACCACAAACCCTAAACCATAAACCCTCAAACCAAAACCATAAACCCTAAACCCTAAACCACAAACCCTAAAGCCTAAAGCCTAAAGCCTAAACCCCAAACCTTAAACCATAAACCTTAAACCCTACATCATAAACCCTAAAGCATAAAGCCTAAACCATAAACCCTCAACCCCAAATCATAAACCCTAAATCCCAAATCATAAATCCTAAACCCTAAACCGTACACCCTAAACCCTAAACCACAAATCCTAAAGCCTAAACCCTAAACCCTAAATGCTCAATACCAAACCATAAACCATAAACTATAAACCCTACACCCTAAAATCTAAACCCTAAACCCTAAACCATAATCTCTAAACCATAAATCCTCAACCATAAACCCTAAATCCTCAACCCTAATCCCTAAATCCAAAACCACATTCCCTAAGAACCAAACACTAAACACTAAACCCTAAACCCTAAACCCTAAACCCTAAACCATAAACCATAAACCCTAAACCATAAACCATAAACTATATACCCTAAACCCTAAACCATAAACTCTTTACCCCAAACCATAAACCCTAAAACTTACACCATAAACCCTAAACCCTAAACCATAAACCCTAAAGCCTAAGCCCTGAACCCTAAACCCCAAAGCTAAAGTCTAAACCATAAACCCAAAACCACAAACACGCATAAACCCTAAACTATAAACCCTAAACCATAATCCATAAAACCTCAACCCCAAACCATAAACTCTAAACCCTACACCATAAATCCTAAACCACAAACCCTGAAGCCTAAACCCTAAACCCTAAACCCTCAAACCAAAACCATAAACCCTAAACCATAAACCACAAACCCTAAAGCATAAAGCCTAAAGCCTAAACCCCAAACCCTAAACCCTAAACCTTAAACCCAACATCATAAACCCTAAATCCTAAACCATAAACCATAAAACCTCAACCCTAAATCACAAACCCTAAACCCCAAACATAAACCCTAAACCCCAAACCATAAATACTAAAGCATAAACCCTAAACCCCAAAGCATAAACCCTAAACTATAAACCTTAAACCCTAACTATAAACCTTAAACCCTAAACCATCAACCCTTTACGGCAAACTATAAACATTAAACCCTACACCTTAAACCCTAAACCCTAAACCACAAACTCTCAAGCCCAAGCATTAAACCCTAAACCCTAAAGCCTAAACCCTAAACCATAAACCTTAAAGCCTAAAAACCTAAACCCAAACACGCCTAAACCTTAAATTGTAAACCCTCAAACTTAAACCATAAATCCTCAACCCCAAACCATAAACTATAAACCCTAAACCCAACACCCTAAACCCTAAACCACAAACCCAAAACCCTAAACCTTAAACCATAAACCCTAAACCCTAAACCATTAAATCCTAAACCCTACACCCTAAACCCTAAACCACAAACGCTAAAGCCTAAAGCATAAGCCCAAAACCCTAAACCATAAACCCCAAACCCTAAAGCCAAAACCGTGAAGCCTAACACCTAAACCACAAACACTAAAGCCTAAACTCTAAACTATAAACCCTAAACCCTCAAACCCAAACCATAAACCCTAAACCATAAACCCTAAACCACAAACCCTAAACCCTAAACACCAAAGCCAAAAGCCTAAACCCTAAAGCCTAAACCCTAAACCACAAACATTAAAGCCTAAACACTAAACCCTAAACCACAAACCCTAAAGCCTAAACTCTAAACCATAAACCCTCAACCGTAAACCATAAACCCTCAACCCCAAACCATAAACCATAAACCCTAAACCCTAAATCACAAACCCTAAAGCCTAAACCTTAAACCATAAACCCTCAAACCTAAACCATAAACCCATAAATCCTAAACCCTACACACTAAAAACTAAACCACAAACCCTAAACCATAAACCCTCAAACCAAAACCATAAACCCTAAACCCTAAACCACAAACCCTAAAGCCTAAAGCCTAAAGCCTAAACCCCAAACCTTAAACCATAAACCTTAAACCCTACATCATAAACCCTAAAGCATAAAGCCTAAACCATAAACCCTCAACCCCAAATCATAAACCCTAAATCCCAAATCATAAATCCAAAACCCTAAACCGTACACCCTAAACCCTAAACCACAAATCCTAAAGCCTAAACCCTAAACCCTAAATGCTCAATACCAAACCATAAACCATAAACTATAAACCCTACACCCTAAAATCTAAACCCTAAACCCTAAACCATAATCTCTAAACCATAAATCCTCAACCATAAACCCTAAATCCTCAACCCTAATCCCTAAATCCAAAACCACATTCCCTAAGAACCAAACACTAAACACTAAACCCTAAACCCTAAACCCTAAACCCTAAACCATAAACCATAAACCCTAAACCATAAACCATAAACTATATACCCTAAACCCTAAACCATAAACTCTTTACCCCAAACCATAAACCCTAAAACTTACACCATAAACCCTAAACCCTAAACCATAAACCCTAAAGCCTAAGCCCTGAACCCTAAACCCCAAAGCTAAAGTCTAAACCATAAACCCAAAACCACAAACACGCATAAACCCTAAACTATAAACCCTAAACCATAATCCATAAAACCTCAACCCCAAACCATAAACTCTAAACCCTACACCATAAATCCTAAACCACAAACCCTGAAGCCTAAACCCTAAACCCTAAACCCTCAAACCAAAACCATAAACCCTAAACCATAAACCACAAACCCTAAAGCATAAAGCCTAAAGCCTAAACCCCAAACCATAAACCCTAAACCTTAAACCCTACATCATAAACCCTAAATCCTAAACCATAAACCATAAATCCTCAACCCTAAATCATAAACCCTAAACCCCAAACCATAAATCCTAAAGCATAAACCCTAAACCCCAAACCATAAACCCTAAACTATAAACCTTAAACCCTAACTATAAACCTTAAACCCTAAACCATCAACCCTTTACAGCAAACTATAAACATTAAACCCTACACCTTAAACCCTAAACCCTAAACCACAAACTCTCAAGCCCAAGCATTAAACCCTAAACCCTAAAGCCTAAACCCTAAACCATAAACCTTAAATCCTAAAAACCTAAACCCAAACACGCCTAAACCTTAAATTGTAAACCCTCAAACTTAAACCATAAATCCTCAACCCCAAACCATAAACTATAAACCCTAAACCCATCACCCTAAACCCTAAACCACAAACCCAAAACCTTAAACCTTAAACCGTAAACCATCAAATCCAAACCATAAACCCTAAACCCTAAACCATTAAATCCTAAACCCTACACCCTAATCCCTAAACCACAAACGCTAAAGCCTAAAGCATAAGCCCAAAACCCTAAACCATAAACCCCAAACCCTAAAGCCAAAACCATGAAGCCTAACACCTAAACCACAAACACTAAAGCCTAAACTCTAAACTATAAACCCTAAACCCTCAAACCCAAACCATAAACCCTAAACCATAAACCCTAAACCCTACACCGTAAACCCTAAACCACACACCCTAAAGCCTAAATCCTACACCATAAACCCTAAAGCATACACCGTAAACCATAAAACCTAAAGTCGATAAACCCTAAACCCTTAACCCTACACCCTAAACCATAAACCACGAACAATAAAGCCTAAATCTTAAACTATAAACCCTAAACCTTAAACCATAACCCTTAACCCCAAACCCTAAACCCTAAATCCTAAACCCTACACCTTAAACCCTAAACCACAAATCTTAAAGCATAAACCCTAAACCTTAAACCCTCAACCCCAAACCATAATCCCTAAACCCTAAACCATACATCCTAAACTATAAAACACAAACCCTAAAGCCTAAACCCTAAACTAGAAACTCTAAACCCTAAACCATAAACACTATAGCATACACCCTAAAGCATAAACCCTCAACCCTAACCCATAAATCCTAAATCATAAACCTTAAATCCCCAACCATAAACCCTAAACCCTAAACCACAAACCCAAAACCCACACACTAAACCCTAAACCTAAACCATAAACCCTAACCCCCAAACCCTAAAGCCTAAACCATAAACCCTAAAGCCTAAAGTCTAAACCACAAACACTAAAGCATAAACCCTAAACTATAAACACTAAACACTAATCCATAAACCATCAACCCCAAACCGTAAACCCTAAACCCTAAACCATATACCCTAAACCCTAAACCACAAACCCTAAAGCCTATACCCTAAACCATAAACCCTCAATCCCAAATCATCAGCCCTAAACCCTAAACCATATACCCTAAACCCATAACCACAAACCCTAAAGCATAAACCCAAAACAATAAACCCAAAACCCTAACCCATAAACCCTCGACCGCAAACCATAAATCCTAAACCCTAAATCCTACACCATAAACCACAAACTCTAAAGCATAAACACTAAATTATAAGCCCTCAACCTGAAACCATAAACCCTAAACCCTAAATGCTAAACCCTAAACCCCAAACCATAAAGCCTAAAACATAAATGCTATATCCTAGACCATAAACCCTACACCCGCAAACCCAAATCACAAACCCTAAAGCAAAACCCTAAACTATAAACCCTAAACCCTGAACCCTAAACCCTTCACACTAAACAACAAGCCCTAAAGCCTAGACCCTAAACCATAATCCTTCAACACCAAACCATAAACCCTAAACCCTAAACCCTAAACCATAAACCACAAACACTAAAGCTTAAACCTAAACCATAAATACTAAACCCCAAACCATAAACCCTATACCCTAAACCACAAATCCTAAAGCCTAAACCCTAAACCACAAACACGCTTAAACCCTAAAATATAAACCCGAAAGCTTAAACCATAAATGCTCGACCCCAAACTATAAACCATAAACCGTAAACCCTACAATCTAATCCCTAAACCACAAACCCTGCCTAAACCCTAAACCATAAACCCTCAACCCAAAACCATAAACCCTAAACATAAACCTTACACCCTAAACCCTAAAGCATAAACACTAAACCATAAACCCTAAACCATAAACCCTAAACCCTAAACGAAAAACCTTTTACCCAAAACTATAAACACTAAACCATAGAACTTAAACCATAAACCCTAAACCACACACCCTAAAGCCCAAACACTAAGCCCTAAATCCTACAAACTAAACACTAAACCCTAAACTATAAAGCCTAAAACCCTAAACCAACAACATACCTAAACCATAAACGATAAACCCAATACCATAAACTATAAACCCTCAACTCCAAACACTAAACCCTAAACCCTAAACCCTACACCCTTAACCCTAAACCACAAACCCCAAACCATTAACGCTCAAACCCAAACCCGAAACCCTTAAATTCTAAACCATATACCCTAAACCCTGAACCACAAATCTGAAGCCTAAAGCATAAAGCCTAAACCCTAAACCCTAACCCCTAAACCCTAATCCTAAACCCTAAATCACAAAACCAAAGCCCAAACACTAAACACTAAACATTTAACCCTAAACCCTAAACACTAAAGCCAACCTAAACCCTAAACCATAAACCCTAAAGCCTAAGCCCTGAACCCTAAACCCCAAAGCTAAAGTCTAAACCATAAACCCAAAACCACAAACACGCATAAACCCTAAACTATAAACCCTAAACCATAATCCATAAAACCTCAACCCCAAACCATAAACTCTAAACCCTACACCATAAATCCTAAACCACAAACCCTGAAGCCTAAACCCTAAACCCTAAACCCTCAAACCAAAACCATAAACCCTAAACCATAAACCACAAACCCTAAAGCATAAATCCTAAAGCCTAAACCCCAAACCATAAACCCTAAACCTTAAACCCTACATCATAAACCCTAAATCCTAAACCATAAACCATAAATCCTCAACCCCAAATCATAAACCCTAAACCCCAAACCATAAATCCTAAAGCATAAACCCTAAACCCCAAACCATAAACCCTAAACTATAAACCTTAAACCCTAACTATAAACCTTAAACCCTAAACCATCAACCCTTTACGGCAAACTATAAACATTAAACCCTACACCTTAAACCCTAAACCCTAAACCACAAACTCTCAAGCCCAAGCATTAAACCCTAAACCCTAAAGCCTAAACCCTAAACCATAAACCTTAAAGCCTAAAAACCTAAACCCAAACACGCCTAAACCTTAAATTTTAAACCCTCAAACTTAAACCATAAATCCTCAACCCCAAACCATAAACTATAAACCCTAAACCCAAAACCCTAAACCCGAAACCACAAACCCAAAACCTTAAACCTTAAACCGTAAACCATCAAATCCAAACTATAAACCCTAAACCCTAAACCATTAAATCCTAAACCCTACACCCTAAACCCTAAACCACAAACGCTAAAGCCTAAAGCATAAGCCCAAAACCCTAAACCATAAACCCCAAACCCTAAAGCCAAAACCATGAAGCCTAACACCTAAACCACAAACACTAAAGCCTAAACTCTAAACTATAAACCCTAAACCCTCAAACCCAAACCATAAACCCTAAACCATAAATCCTAAACCCTACACCGTAAAACCTAAACCACACACCCTAAAGCCTAAATCCTACACCAGAAACCCTAAACCCTACACCATAAACCATAAACCCTAAAGTCGATAAACCCTAAACCCTTAACCATACACCCTAAACCATAAACCACGAACAATAAAGCCTAAATCTTAAACTATAAACCCTAAACCTTAAACCATAACCCTTAACCCCAAACCCTAAACCCTAAATCCTAAACCCTACACCTTAAACCCTAAACCACAAATCTTAAAGCATAAACCCTAAACCTTAAACCCTCAACCCCAAACCATAAACCCTAAACCCTAAACCATACATCCTAAACTATAAAACACAAACCCTAAAGCCTAAACCCTAAACTAGAAACTCTAAACCCTAAACCATAAACACTATAGCATAAACCCTAAAGCATAAACCCTCAACCCTAACCCATAAATCCTAAATCATAAACCCTAAATCCTAAACCACAAACCCGAAAACCCACACACTAAACCCTAAACCTAAACCATAAACCCTAACCCACAAACCCTAAAGCCTAAACCATAAACCCTAAAGCCTAAAGCCTAAACCACAAACACTAAAGCATAAACCCTAAACTATAAACACTAAACCCTAATCCATAAACCATCAACCCCAAATCGTAAACCCTAAACCCTAAACCATATACCCTAAACCCTAAACCACAAACCCTAAAGCTTATACCCTAAACCATAAACCCTCAATCCCAAATCATCAGCCCTAAACCCTAAACCATATACCCTAAACCCATAACCACAAACCCTAAAGCATAAACCCAAAACAATAAACCCAAAACCCTAACCCATAAACCCTCGACCGCAAACCATAAATCCTAAACCCTAAATCCTACACCATAAACCACAGACTCTAAAGCATAAACACTAAATTATAAGCCCTCAACCCGAAACCATAAACCCTAAACCCTAAATGCTAAACCCTAAACCCCAAACCATAAAGCCTAAAACATAAACGCTATATCCTAGACCATAAACCCTACACCCTCAAACCCAAATCACAAACCCTAAAGCATAAACCCTAAACTATAAACCCTAAACCCTGAACCCTAAACCCTTCACACTAAACAACAAGCCCTAAAGCCTAGACCCTAAACCATAATCCTTCAACACCAAACCATAAACCCTAAACCCTAAACCCTAAACCATAAACCACAAACACTAAAGCTTAAACCTAAACCATAAATACTAAACCCCAAACCATAAACCCTATACCCTAAACCACAAACCCTAAAGCCTAAACCCTAAACCACAAACACGCTTAAACCCTAAAATATAAACCCGAAAGCTTAAACCATAAATGCTCGACCCCAAACTATAAACCATAAACCATAAACCCTACAATCTAATCCCTAAACCACAAACCCTGCCTAAACCCTAAACCATAAACCCTCAACCCAAACCATAAACCCTAAACATAAACCTTACACCCTAAACCCTAAAGCATAAAAACTAAACCATAAACCCTAAACCCTAAATGAAAAACCTTTTACCCAAAACTATAAACACTAAACCATAGAACTTAAACCATAAACCCTAAACCACAAACCCTAAAGCCCAAACACTAAGCCCTAAATCCTACAAACTAAACACTAAACCCTAAACCCCAAACACTAAACCCTAAACCATAAAGCCTAAAACCCTAAACCAACAACATACCTAAACCATAAACGATAAACCCAATACCATAAACTATAAACCCTCAACTCCAAACACTAAACCCTAAACCCTAAACCCTACACCCTTAACCCTAAACCACAAACCCCAAACCATTAACCCTCAAACCCAAACCCGAAACCCTTAAATTCTAAACCATATACCCTAAACCCTGAACCACAAACTCTGAAGCCTAAAGCATAAAGCCTAAACCCTAATCCCTAATCCCTAAACCCTAAATCCTAAACCCTAAATCACAAAACCAAAGCCCAAACACTAAACATTTAACCCTAAACCCTAAACACTAAAGCCAACCTAAACCCTAAACCCCAAAGCCAAAAGCCTAAATCCTAAAGCCTAAAGCCTAAACCACAAACTTTAAAGCCTAAACACTAAACCCTAAGCCACAAACCCTAAATCCTAAACTCTAAACCATAAACCCTCAACCGTAAACCATAAACCCTCAACCCCAAACCATAAACCATAAACCCTAAACCCTAAATCACAAACCCTAAAGCCTAAACCTTAAACCATAAACCCTCAAACCTAAACCATAAACCCTTAAATCCTAAACCCTACACACTAAAACCTAAACCACAAACCCTAAAGCATAAACCCTCAAACCTAAACCATAAACCCTTAAATCCTAAACCCTACACACTAAAACCTAAATCACAAACCCTAAAGCATAAACCCTAAAGCATAAACCCTCAAACCAAAACCATAAACCCTAAACCCTAAACCACAAACCCTAAAGCCTAAAGCCTAAAGCCTAAACCCCAAACCTTAAACCATAAACCTTAAACCCTACATCATAAACCCTAAAACCTAAAGCCTAAACCATAAACCCTCAACCCCAAATCATAAACCCAAAATCCCAAATCATAAACCCTAAACCCTAAACCGTACACCCTAAACCCTAAACCACAAATCCTAAAGCCTAAACCCTAAACCCTAAACCCTCAACACCAAACCATAAACCATAAACCATAAACCCTACAACCAAAAATCTAAACCTTAAACCCTAAACCATAATCTCTAAACCATAAATCCTCCACCATAAACCCTAAATCCTTAACCCTAATCCCTAAATCCTAAACCACATTCCCTAAGGACCAAACACTAAACCCTAAACCCTAAACCCTAAACCCTAAACCATAAACCATAAACCATAAACCCTAAACCATAAACCCTAAACTATATACCCTAAACCCTAAACCATAAACCCTAAAGCCTAAGCCCTGAACCCTAAACCACAAACCTAAAGTCTAAACCATAAACCCTAAACCCTAAACCCTAAACCACAAACACGCATAAACCCTAAACTATAAACCCTAAACCATAATCCATAAAACCTCAACCCCAAACCATAAACTCTAAACCCTATACCATAAATCCTAAACCACAAACCCTGAAGCCTAAACCCTAAACCCTAAACCCTCAAACCAAAACCATAAACCCTAAACCATAAACCACAAACCCTAAAGCATAAAGCCTAAAGCCTAAACCCCAAACCCTAAACCCTAAACCTTAAACCCTACATCATAAACCCTAAAGCCTAAACCATAAACCATAAATCCTCAACCCCAAATCATAAACCCTAAACCCCAAACATAAACCCTAAACCCCAAACCATAAATCCTAAAGCATAAACCCAAAACCCCAAACCATAAACCCTAAACTATAAACCTTAAACCCTAAACTATAAACCTTAAACCCTAAACCATCAACCCTTTACGGCAAACTATAAACATTAAACCCTACACCTTAAACCCTAAACCCTAAACCATAAACCCTCAAGCCCAAGCATTAAACCCTAAACACTAAACCCTAAACCATAAACCTTAAAGCCTAAAAACCTAAACCCAAACACGCCTAAACCTTAAATTGTAAACCCTCAAACTTAAACCATAAATCCTCAACCCCAAACCATAAACTATAAACCCTAAACCCAACACCCTAAACCCTAAACCACAAACCCAAAACCCTAAACCTTAAACCGTAAACCATCAAATCCAAACCATAAACCCTAAACCCTAAACCATTAAATCCTAAACCCTACTCCCTAAACCTTAAACCACAAACGCTAAAGCCTAAAGCATAAGCCCAAAACCCTAAACCATAAACCCCAAACCATAAAGCCAAAACCATGAAGCCTAACACCTAAACCACAAACCCTAAAGCCTAAACTCTAAACTATAAACTGTAAACCCTCAAACCCAAACCATAAACCCTAACCCATAAACCCTAAACCCTACACCGTAAAACCTAAACCACACACCCTAAAGCCTAAATCCTACACCAGAAACCCTAAAGCCTACACCGTAAACTATAAACCCTAAAGTCGATAAACCCTAAACCCTTAACCCTACACCCTAAACCATAAACCACGAACAATAAAGCCTAAATCTTAAACTATAAACCCTAAACCTTAAACCATAACCCTTAACCCCAAACCGTAAACCCTAAATCCTAAACCCTACACTTTAAACCCTAAACCAGAAATCTTAAAGCCTAAACCCTAAACTTTAAACCCTCAACCCCAAACCATAAACCCTAAACCATAAACCATACATCCTAAACTATAAAACACAAACCCTAAAGCCTAAACCCTAAACTAGAAACTTTAAACCCTAAACCATAAACACTATAGCATACACCCTAAAGCATAAACCCTCAACCCTAACCCATAAATCCTAAATCATAAACCTTAAATCCCAACCATAAACCCTAAACCCTAAACCACAAACCCAAAAACCCACACACTAAACCCTAAACCTAAACCATAAACCCTAACCCCCAAACCCTAAAGCCTAAACCATAAACCCTAAAGCCTAATGTCTAAACCACAAACACTAAAGCATAAACCCTAAACTATAAACACTAAACACTAATCCATAAACCATCAACCCCAAACCGTAAACCCTAAACCCTAAACCATATACCCTAAACCCTAAACCACAAACCCTAAAGCCTATACCCTAAACCATAAACCCTCAATCCCAAATCATCAGCCCTAAACCCTAAACCATATACCCTAAACCCATAACCACAAACCCTAAAGCATAAACCCAAAACAATAAACCCAAAACCCTAACCCATAAACCCTCGACCGCAAACCATATAACCTAAACCCTAAATCCTACACCATAAACCACAAACTCTAAAGCATAAACACTAAATTATAAACCCTCAACCCGAAACCATAAACCCTAAACCCTAAATGCTAAACCCTAAACCCCAAACCATAAAGCCTAAAACATAAACGCTATATCCTAGACCATAAACCCTACACCCTCAAACCCAAATCACAAACCCTAAAACATAAACCCTAAACTATAAACCCTAAACCCTGAATCCTAAACCCTTCACACTAAACAACAAGCACTAAAGCCTAGACCATAAACCATAATCCTTCAACACCAAACCATAAACCCTAAACCCTAAACCCTAAACCCTAAACCACAAACACTAAAGCTTAAACCTAAACCATAAATACTAAACCCCAAACCATAAACCCTATACCCTAAACCACAAACCCTAAAGCCTAAACCCCAAACCCCAAACCATTAACCCTCAAACCCAAACCCGAAACCCTTAAATTCTAAACCATATACCCTAAACCCTGAACCACAAACTCTGAAGCCTAAAGCATAAAGCCTAAACCCTAAACCCTAATCCTTAAACCCTAAATCCTAAACCCTAAATCACAAAACCAAAGCCCAAACACTAAACATTTAACCCTAAACCCTAAACACTAAAGCCAACCTAAACCCTAAACCCCAAAGCCAAAAGCCTAAATCCTAAAGCCTAAACCCTAAACCACAAACTTTAAAGCCTAAACACTAAACCCTAAGCCACAAACCCTAAAGCCTAAACTCTAAACCATAAACCCTCAACCGTAAACCATAAACCCTCAACCCCAAACCATAAACCATAAACCCTAAACCCTAAATCACAAACCCTAAAGCCTAAACCTTAAACCATAAACCCTCAAACCTAAACCATAAACCCTTAAATCCTAAACCCTACACACTAAAACCTAAACCACAAACCCTAAAGCATAAACCCTAAACCATAAACCCTCAAACCAAAACCATAAACCCTAAACCCTAAACCACAAACCCTAAAGCCTAAAGCCTAAAGCCTAAAGCCTAAACCCCAAACCTTAAACCATAAACCTTAAACCCTACATCATAAACCCTAAAACCTAAAGCCTAAACCATAAACCCTCAACCCCAAATCATAAACCCAAAATCCCAAATCATAAAGCCTAAACCCTAAACCCTAAACCCTCAACACCAAACCATAAACCATAAACCATAAACCCTACAACCAAAAATCTAAACCTTAAACCCTAAACCATAATCTCTAAACCATAAATCCTCAACCATAAACCCTAAATCCTTAACCCTAATCCCTAAATCCTAAACCACATTCCCTAAGGACCAAACACTAAACCCTAAACCCTAAACCCTAAACCCTAAACCCTAAACCCTAACCATAAACCATAAACCCTAAACCATAAACCCTAAACTATATACCCTAAACCCTAAACCATAAACCCTAAAGCCTAAGCCTGAACCCTAAACAACAAACCTAAAGTCTAAACCATAAACCCTAAACCCTAAACCCTAAACCACAAACACGCATAAACCCTAAACTATAAACCCTAAACCATAATCCATAAAACCTCAACCCCAAACCATAAACTCTAAACCCTATACCATAAATCCTAAACCACAAACCCTGAAGCCTAAACCCTAAACCCTAAACCCTCAAACCAAAACCATAAACCCTAAACCATAAACCACAAACCCTAAAGCATAAAGCCTAAAGCCTAAACCCCAAACCCTAAACCCTAAACCTTAAACCCTACATCATAAACCCTAAAGCCTAAACCATAAACCATAAATCCTCACCCCAAATCATAAACCCTAAACCCCAAACATAAACCCTAAACCCCAAACCATAAATCCTAAAGCATAAACCCTAAACCCCAAACCATAAACCCTAAACTATAAACCTTAAACCCTAAACTATAACCTTAAACCCTAAACCATCAACCCTTTACGGCAAACTATAAACATTAAACCCTACACCTTAAACCCTAAACCCTAAACCACAAACCCTCAAGCCCAAGCATTAAACCCTAAACACTAAACACTAAACCCTAAACCATAAACCTTAAAGCCTAAAACCTAAACCCAAACACGTCTAAACCTTAAATTGTAAACCCTCAAACTTAAACCATAAATCCTCAACCCCAAACCATAAACTATAAACCCTAAACCCAACACCCTAGACCCTAAACCACAAACCCAAAACCCTAAACCTTAAACCGTTAAACCATCAAATCCAAACCATAAACCCTAAACCCTAAACCATTAAATCCTAAACCCTACTCCCTAAACCTTAAACCACAAACGCTAAAGCCTAAAGCATAAGCCCAAAACCCTAAACCATAAACCCCAAACCATAAAGCCAAAACCATGAAGCCTAACACCTAAACCACAAACACTAAAGCCTAAACTCTAAACTATAAACCGTAAACCCTCAAACCCAAACCATAAACCCTAACCCATAAACCCTAAACCCTACACCGTAAAACCTAAACCACACACCCTAAAGCCTAAATCCTACACCAGAAACCCTAAAGCCTACACCGTAAACCATAAACCCTAAAGTCGATAAACCCTAAACCCTTAACCCTACACCCTAAACCATAAACCACGAACAATAAAGCCTAAATCTTAAACTCTAAACCCTAAACCTTAAACCATAACCCTTAACCCCAAACCCTAAACCCTAAATCCTAAACCCTACACTTTAAACCCTAAACCACAAATCTTAAAGCCTAAACCCTAAACCTTAAACCCTCAACCCCAAACCATAAACCCTAAACCATAAACCATACATCCTAAACTATAAAACACAAACCCTAAAGCCTAAACCCTAAACTAGAAACTTTAAACCCTAAACCATAAACACTATAGCATACACCCTAAAGCATAAACCCTCAACCCTAACCCATAAATCCTAAATCATAAACCCTAAATCCCCAACCATAAACCCTAAACCCTAAACCACAAACCCCAAAAACCCACACACTAAACCCTAAACCTAAACCATAAACCCTAACCCCCAAACCCTAAAGCCTAAACCATAAACCCTAAAGCCTAAAGTCTAAACCACAAACACTAAAGCATAAACCCTAAACTATAAACACTAAACCCTAATCCATAAACCATCAACCCCAAACCGTAAACCCTAAACCCTAAACCATATACCCTAAACCCTAAACCACAAACCCTAAAGCCTATACCCTAAACCATAAACCCTCAATCCCAAATCATCAGCCCTAAACCCTAAACCATATACCCTAAACCATAACCACAAACCCTAAAGCATAAACCCAAAACAATAAACCCAAAACCCTAACCCATAAACCCTCAACCGCAAACCATATAACCTAAACCCTAAATCCTACACCATAAACCACAAACTCTAAAGCATAAACACTAAATTATAAACCCTCAACCCGAAACCATAAACCCTAAACCTAAATGCTAAACCCTAAACCCCAAACCATAAAGCCTAAACCCTAAATGCTACACCCTAAACCATAAACCATAAACCATAAACCCTAAACCATAAACCCTAAACTATATACCCTAAACCCTAAACCATAAACCCTAAAGCCTAAGCCCTGAACCCTAAACCACAAACCTAAAGTCTAAACCATAAACCCTAAACCCTAAACCCTAAACCACAAACACGCATAAACCCTAAACTATAAACCCTAAACCATAATCCATAAAACCTCAACCCCAACCATAAACTCTAAACCCTATACCATAAATCCTAAACCACAAACCCTGAAGCCTAAACCCTAAACCCTAAACCCTCAAACCAAAACCATAAACCCTAAACCATAAACCACAAACCCTAAAGCATAAAGCCTAAAGCCTAAACCCCAAACCCTAAACCCTAAACCTTAAACCCTACATCATAAACCCTAAAGCCTAAACCATAAACCATAAATCCTCAACCCCAAATCATAAACCCTAAACCCCAAACATAAACCCTAAACCCCAAACCATAAATCCTAAAGCATAAACCCAAAACCCCAAACCATAAACCCTAAACTATAAACCTTAAACCCTAAACTATAAACCTTAAACCCTAAACCATCAACCCTTTACGGCAAACTATAAACATTAAACCCTACACCTTAAACCCTAAACCCTAAACCATAAACCCTCAAGCCCAAGCATTAAACCCTAAACACTAAACCCTAAACCATAAACCTAAAGCCTAAAAACCTAAACCCAAACACGCCTAAACCTTAAATTGTAAACCCTCAAACTTAAACCATAAATCCTCAACCCCAAACCATAAACTATAAACCCTAAACCCAACACCCTAAACCCTAAACCACAAACCCAAAACCCTAAACCTTAAACCGTAAACCATCAAATCCAAACCATAAACCCTAAACCCTAAACCATTAAATCCTAAACCCTACTCCCTAAACCTTAAACCACAAACGCTAAAGCCTAAAGCATAAGCCCAAAACCCTAAACCATAAACCCCAAACCATAAAGCCAAAACCATGAAGCCTAACACCTAAACCACAAACCCTAAAGCCTAAACTCTAAACTATAAACTGTAAACCCTCAAACCCAAACCATAAACCCTAACCCATAAACCCTAAACCCTACACCGTAAAACCTAAACCACACACCCTAAAGCCTAAATCCTACACCAGAAACCCTAAAGCCTACACCGTAAACTATAAACCCTAAAGTCGATAAACCCTAAACCCTTAACCCTACACCCTAAACCATAAACCACGAACAATAAAGCCTAAATCTTAAACTATAAACCCTAAACCTTAAACCATAACCCTTAACCCCAAACCGTAAACCCTAAATCCTAAACCCTACACTTTAAACCCCTAAACCAGAAATCTTAAAGCCTAAACCCTAAACTTTAAACCCTCAACCCAAACCATAAACCCTAAACCATAAACCATACATCCTAAACTATAAAACACAAACCCTAAAGCCTAAACCCTAAACTAGAAACTTTAAACCCTAAACCATAAACACTATAGCATACACCCTAAAGCATAAACCCTCAACCCTAACCCATAAATCCTAAATCATAAACCTTAAATCCACAACCATAAACCCTAAACCCTAAACCACAAACCCAAAAACCCACACACTAAACCCTAAACCTAAACCATAAACCCTAACCCCCAAACCCTAAAGCCTAAACCATAAACCCTAAAGCCTAATGTCTAAACCACAAACACTAAAGCATAAACCCTAAACTATAAACACTAAACACTAATCCATAAACCATCAACCCCAAACCGTAAACCCTAAACCCTAAACCATATACCCTAAACCCTAAACCACAAACCCAACCTATCCCCTAACC